>NC_079289.1:76460886-77711886 GCF_023638135.1 Falco biarmicus | reverse complement strand
AGGCTCCTTTCTATGACCACTGAAGGCTCCACAGCAAAACCCTAGGAATCATTTTCAAAGCAAGCTGTCCCACTCCATTTGTAAAGACTGAAACAGCCAGCATGCACTGAGAAGATGTCTGTTAGAAATGCCCTTCATCAAGACCAGATGAATACCTGCACATGAGCCAATAACAGACTAAAGGCTTTTTCACATAAAAGACAATTTTTTAACAAAAAGGCAGGTTAATGTGAGCTCTGTAGCAGGTAGCAGACTTCTGCAGAAGCCTACAGACCTTGCACAGCTCCACCGATGGCCACCAGTAGCATTTCTCCCACAAGCTCACAAATTCTCCGTGGAGAGCAGTAGGATTAGATCGTCAAGGCACTTCAATGCACAAGAGGGACACAACAAAAGGCTTCTAAATTCATGTCCTACTTTTTCCCCAGGTCTTTCCTAGATAGGAGAAGGTGAATTTCCAAGGTTTGTCCAAATGCAAAGTGTCTTGTTCATGGCCACGCTCAGTAACTGAAGGGCAGGTTTCATTGAGAAACACAGCTGCCAGACTCTTACTTTATCCAATAGTTTTACGAAATATCATTTCCCTTTTCTATAATTTGCAGAAACAGTTGGTGAAAAGTATTGAAATAAATTGGGCCAACATTCGTTCATTCTGTTAAAATGTAGTAACAGCATTTTATGCCACTTTAACAGGAAAATCCTAAAGCAACAGCAAGTTTCATAGAACATTAATTTTTCTAGGGTATGAAGTAACTCTGGCTTTGTTGCATAAAGCTTAAATTGGTAGCATGGGAAAAACTTCATCAGTACTAGGCTTAATGAGAGAGCTGATGCTTTCCTAATGCCGATCATATTTTCCAAGTTTGTTGCCTGTTAGCCTTCCAGGTTTACATATCTAGTAGCAATTTTTGTCACTTCCTGGTAGAACATTTTATGCCAGTACTTGATCACCTTTTTTTTTCTTTTTTTTTTTTTTTTCCTCTGTGTTAATTCCACACTCAAAGTACGACATCAGTTTCAGTCTTTGGCATGGTTAAATCAGTTGTAACAACTCACATACCGCTGCCTGTAGCCCTGGATATTAAAGCCTTCCTAGACACATGGGCAGTGAAAAAATAATATATTCACATTTAAAAAGGGAGTGAGGGAAATACTGAGGCTGCAAAATTAGTTGTTATTTGCAAGGAAATAACAGGACTGTTTTTTTCTGTGAAATTCCAATTAAGCCTCTCTGTGTGCATGCATGACGATAAGTACCTGGTCACATATTCCTTTCTTCCCCATGAAAGCCCTATTTAATTTCATGTACGAAGAGAATGACAATTACCCAAAGGGTTGTTCTATGATTTCTTTTTACTGCTGTAACTCAGTGGCCAAGCCCACCTTGCAAAATCAGGACCAAAGACTAAATTTTTCTCTTTCTTATTGGTATATGTATGAAGATCATGACAGGTGTACAGAAGCCTCTATCCAGCATGAATAAAATAACCTTCAGAGCACTCCAGTGAGATTAGGTATTATTCTTGCTTTGCATCTGGACATCTGGAACAAATAATTACCTGGAAGGGTTTTTATCTCTCCACTAACTAGACAGGGAGAGTACATGATAAGTATAACTTTTAATAGCTTCTCATTAGCTAAGATTTATTAACCTGACCAGCATCAGTGTGCTAATTCTGTGATGCAGATAGAGAAAAGCAGCAGCTCTCCTGAGCAGCATGCAACCCTTTACAAAAGAGACAAATTTCTCACTTCAGACTGTATTTATCCTCATCCAACACGAAGTTCTCAACTTTGGCAGTGAGGCAAGCATCTCCCTTACAAAGGTCTTCTCTGCCTTTTACAATGCACCAGTATCAATGATCAAGATCACTGGTGGATTATGAGCTGATTCTCCCACTGTCTCTGCTCATAGTATTCAGTGTCAAACCCTCAGAACTCTAAAATTAGTCAAATGTATGTTAAGATGTGACATTTCAGATCCTAGCAAGCTGCAACACCAGTAATACCTCAGGACATCAATCACCAGGACAGCCCTACAGATCTGCCAAGGCATTTCCTTTCATCATGGTCCCCAGTAAAGGATTTAAGCCACCTGCTTTAAATCCACTTAATTTTGTAGTTTGGAGGACAGTGACACTTAGCTGCTGTCACATATTCATTTCAAACTCTTGCTGAGGTGGCCCTGGAACAACTGCAGGGGGAGGATTAATGGTAGCACTGTCACTAGCAGCAGCTGCAGTGGTGCCTACCCACTGCCTGTGCCCCACACAACCAAAGGGCAGGGGAGGGGCAAAGAGGGAAAGCAGCTAAACCTGGCATCCTGGATCACATATACAATAGCTGTCTTTAAGACAATGATGACTGATTTTTACCTTCATGTCCATCTCTACAAAAAATGATAAGGTTATGCCTTTTTGTCAGAGGGCATGGCTTTGCAAGAGGGCAGATTCTTTCAAATCCTGTGGCAGCATTTGTAAATTTTTTTATCAAGTCTGGCATTTGCATTTGTGAAGAAAAGAAGTCATTATCATGACTTACTTGCTCAGGTAGAGCTTTACACGTGCTTGCTTCCTTCAGTTAGTACCATTTACTTGTTGACTGAAATCCACTATTGTGCAACTCTGTAAAAATCATAGGTACCTCTTAAAGTGTGTAAGCCTGGAGGGTAAATGGTGAGCAGACATTGTACTTTTACTTCACACAAGAGCAAATGTTATCCCATAGGTATTACCTGATGTGCCTTGAATGTTCAAAGCAGATGTTAACAGAACTCTCTTTTTCTAGCAATCTTCTCTGTATTACAGTGAAACAACACCAATATTATATCCCTTTGGCTCAAAACGCTAATGAACTGACAGCAGAAATGCGTCTTATAATAATTCAGCACCCCTATCCTTGCTGTCATAATCCTGATTTTAAATGAGGACCATAGTCAGGTGATTAAGTCCTTTGAGATTACTCTTTTCAAGCAAAAATGAGCCATTTTTTCCTGTTGCCACTCTTATAGCTGGCACTTTCTGGAGTAGACCCACTGCAAAATATTGGAAAACACAGGAAATGTTAACCTTCATATTTGAATGAAAGTGCTAGGCTAATAATATGTGATGGATAGGTGCATTTGTTTTGTCTGGTTTAGAATCAAGATAGTCATATAGGTCATGATAGTTTAAAGGTGTTTAAGGAGCAGGAAAGGCCTTAGCAACAAAGGAAGCAAAATATCACAACTTAGGCTGTAGCTGAGGCCTCATTCAATAACCCACTCGACATAAGAAAAACAATGACTTGGTTGATTGTAATGGGAAGGGGATAGAATACAGCAGACAAAGGTCCAGCACACAGCAATGAACAAAGATCCTAAGTTGAATGGAAAATCTGACCA
The DNA here is from genome assembly GCF_023638135.1 of Falco biarmicus. Classification (NCBI taxonomy): domain Eukaryota; kingdom Metazoa; phylum Chordata; class Aves; order Falconiformes; family Falconidae; genus Falco; species Falco biarmicus. The sequence goes on along the minus strand of NC_079289.1, from coordinate 77,708,504 downwards.
AGCCTTGCTGATCTACATGTGCTTTCCATTGTAATTAGATGCCTGCATGTCAGTGAGCTGATTGATCATAAGTACTTGCAGGAGTTGCGTGACTGCAGAATCCATCTTGTAGATCACTTAAAATATGTCACATAACAACTCATTGATATTCTTCTGTGCTTGGCATAGATACATAGATAGATACAACAATCCCTGGCCCAACATCACTGCCTTGTGGAGTAGTCGTTTTGCTCATTTTCAGCCACTACAGACTGCAGCCTGTTAAACTTGGAACAAGAAAACAGAGACATTCATGTATGCCAAACGCTGTTCTCCCTCTCTGACCTTTGCATAATTCTGCCATTACACGGTGGCTATCAGAGCACACTTACCTCTAAGAACATGAGGAATCATACACATGTCAATGCATCTATTATTCAAGTGTCTTATCTTCCCTGTGTTTATATAGCACTGGCTAGTAGAAGCAACTTGAAGCTGCAGAGGGAGAAGGGCTTGAAATTTTCACCTTATTCCCGCATCCACCCAGGATATGAGGAACATAAATGCCTCTCAAGTCCTATGATGAAAACATAAAACCTGTCCTCCTGATGTGCTGGGCCAGGGGCTACCCACTGAGGCCTGCAGCAGGGCAGCTTTACTGCAGACAAGCTGTATTTACAGAACAGAGGAGCTCGCCTCTGAAAATCAGAAGAGTACACTGTGTATTCAAAGTGCTTCTTGTACCTGACGGGGACACGATACAGTCTTATGTACAACTTCTGAGATTCTCTTTCAAGTAATCACAGACATGTTTCAGTAGCGAAACGTGAATTCTTCCTTTTTCCTGCTGATATTTGGATCTATGAGTGTTTACTTAACAGGGATTGATGTGCAAAACCCCAAGGAAACACATTAAACCCGTTTAAGCTGTAGCTAAAGCATTTTGGCAGGAACAGAGCTACATACATAGGTGTGGACAGGTGCAGTGCAATGGACACAAGGGTGAGAGCTCCTGGTCTGAATGCAGCCATGCCAGAGAGTCGTTGCACAGCGCCTGTACAATTCCCTTCTTCCCTCAGTCAATTTCCCTCTAAAACAAGGACAAGACAAGGCCCAAGTTAAGGGAAAAAGTGATCTTTGTTGCACAGCCCAAGTAACAAGGGAAGCTTCTCATGTAAATCTGAAAGAGGAGGGAAAACTTTTCTAGCTCTTTGCAGAGGAAGGGTAGAGAACTGGTTTTTTCCTCCTAATCTCTCCTACTTTCACCTCGGAGGATTGTAACATGTTTACTCACATTACATAGGTTCTGCAAGGATTAGTTAACTAATATTTGCCCAATATTTTGCTTATGGAGAACACCATGCAAGTATTATTATTATTATATGGAAAAGCTTACTACAAATGTTACCTACAGCAAGTGGGATAATCCAAAAACTTCAAGATGGGATGTGACTCATATGCCTATAATGATAGCCCAGGAGATTCTGCTGCTTTCAAATACAAGCATCAGATATCAGATCAAGATTAATAATTGTATCTCTGTTCTAAGGAAGACAGCAATGCAGAGTGACTTGTGTTTGCAAGTAGAGGAATCAAGAGTCAGCACTGTTACAGATGTCCCCAAAATAATCCAAAATCATTAAGACACTGCAATCACTTTCCACCAAGCATAAACAATTCACAGAGTTAAAACGAATGTTACATAAACAAACAAATGCTGAGGGTTTTGGTTTGTTTTGTTGTTTTTTTTTTTCCAGATGTAATGATGGGTTGTTCACAATACATTCAGGCTTTGCTAGAGGTTACTGGCTGAAAATATAAAATTAGTTGCTTATTTACATAAAGAGACATTTTTAGCTTGAATTTTAAACCCATTCAGGTCAATGACAGCTGCCAATTTCAGAAACAGTCCAGTCAGGCCTACCAGAGAAGCAAGCATTGGCTTGTCTGGGATATCAAGTAACAATCAAGAGCTCAAATACACAAGCATTACCATAAGAACAGAATTTAATATCTAGCTGCTGATCCCCTGCAACTCTCCACTAACATGTGTATTGCAGGCAGAAAAGGAGAGGTAATTTGAGTTAACCCAACTGGCTTTCACTGAAGAAGCAATGCTTGCATAAATCACATCCTGTTTTGCAGGGGAAATATAAAGCACACATGAATTCCCATCATGTATCAGCTGTTGTATGAAGATCTGTTAACCTGTGATAACATGTTTTACTATGTCCTCTGTTAATATAGCACATGTGAGTTTAGTTTGGGGTAAAATCTCTTCAATTTCTTCATCTCTGCACAAAGACACTTATTTTTTGTAAACATAAAACATATTCCTATATAAAAAATGAAAGTAAGTTTGGAGGAGTTGTATTAGATCTGTAAGCAGTAAGCACAACTTGCCAGCTGTATGGGATATTGTAGTAAATGCACCTTTATATTTCACAACAATGAAAGAAAGATGACCTTTGTGGTCCTTTATGGAAAACCTGCACTTGTCATTCAGTGTCCCCACATCCCCACTGAGAAGAAAAATGTTGAAAATGAGAATTAAATTTGTTTATTTTGATCACTGCAGTTTTCTACTCCTGCTTCAGGATATATGGAGAATTGCAAGGAACCCTATAATTTTTCCAGCATGGAACAAATCTGAGTCACTCATTATACTTTTCTACAATACCAATATATTTTTTTTTTAGTTTGTCAGTCTTCCTCACAGCATCTAGCCACCCTCTTGTAAACTACACAACAAGAAATCTTGTTAGTGCAGCTATTCAGGCTGTCCATCAATGCTCTCAGGTCTTCTAGGAGCACTTTAGATGCCACAACCAGTTGGCAAGGTAACATATACTAAAATCTGCTTTTTGTACGGTATCCTCTATGAATGCAACTCATCTCACATACTTTAGGCACCTCTTTAGTGTCAGGCAACTGTCTGGGCTCCATTTTCATACAGAAGATTGAGACAAGTCTTCAAAATGTAACTTAGCTCTCTTCATAATGTAACTTGGCTATCATCATGATGATAGATGGGGACAGCAAACCAGCATATCTAAATGTGAACATGAACTGAACATGAATAGGTTAGCCAGCAGTGTACAGCAGTGTAATTAAAACTTTCCTGACACAAAATTATCCAAACAGTTGTCTCTGCATAGAAGTGTGAGTTAATATATTGAGACTACTGACTTATCCAATCAGGTCAATTTTTCATAAAGTGATACCCACCCCAGAAAAAATCCTGAAGGCAACATATACAGTTGGTGAAGATGCAGACAGTTCTTCCAACAACCAAGAAATCCAGTACAGCATTTATCAGAAAAGTGTAAAGAAACTGACCCAGCTTTATATCACCAGGCAGCTTTGAGGTTCTGTTGGCAGTGACCATGTCATAATTTACCAATTATTGTGTAGGACTAGGAAAAGGAAGGATAAACATATGTGTATATGGATGCACATATGTAACAGACACATTTGCCTTTTTCCCATCATCCTGTTCTCATTTTAACTGCTCTGAGAATCCTGGAACAGGTTGGGTTTTTTTCCTTTGCGTCATGGGGAGTGGAAAAGTAAAGTAGACTCTTTCCAGTCATTGTACAAACACAGGTGGCAGATGCCATTTTTTTCTAATCCTTAAATTGCTTCTAGAAAAGAATACTTTCAAAGTGCTGTTCTGTAGTATTTGTGGATGCATGTCTAATATGCAATGGTGAGGGCAAAGACCACTTTGCTACTGGGCAAAACATCAGTTGATTTGACATCTTAGTGCTGAGCTAAGCACCAAGTTTAGGATTTAGCCTGCATTTCAAAACAAGCATGCAAAATATAGTCCTTTTATAGCTTTATTTTGATAAAGCTTCATTCTCCTAATCAGTCACATTGTTAGAGTGGCACTTAAAAGAAACTGGAGCTAGCAATCTAACAACAGCAAGATCCATGTAGGTCATTGAATCACCAACTTAATATGAGGCACCAACTGTACAGCACACATTATCTAAAGGTAATGTTTGGTAAATTATTTTATTTTGACAGGAAGACATATGCTTCATTGTTGATTCACTAGGTGGTGTTTTAATTGTAAGACATTAGCCTAGTGTTTGCACATCGCCTTCTTCCAGCTCAGGCTCTGTTGAATGAGCTAAGCAAAGCAAGCAGGACTTCCAGTGAGCAGCTCTCAGCCCATGGGCTGATTCTTTTTGAAAGAAATCCTGTCTTCAGTCTTCTAATCCTACCCACAGACACAGGTCTACTCATTTTCCTGTGTATACCCAAACCTGGGGAGTGGAAACTGTTAAATTCAGTTTAAATGATGGTTTGGGGCAGAACCTAGACGAAAGATGCCACAGTTTTCAAACTAAGTTTTTTGAATAAGCTGGAGAAAAACCAACCTTGAATTTGAGCTATTTTAACTGTAAACTGGATTTTAAATTAAAATGTTAAGTGCTGGACTCTGGAGGCACAGATGACAACTAAGTGACTAAGTCCCACTGAAAATGAGCAGGAGTTGGGTGCTTTATCCCCCTGTATGACATTAAACATCTCCCACTAGGCCTTTTTATTACACATCCAATAAAACCTTTGTTTTCTGAACTTCATTTTCCTGTCTGGGTCTTCTCTTACAAAATTAGTTCAAAATGTTGCTCCAAGTGTGGGAGATTTTCCTCTGTTTCTTCTTAGAAATAGTAGAAGGGGAAAAAATCCACAAGAACTTAATACACAGCTGGTGGTTCTCAGCCTGAGGTAAAACTTTTGGAGGGATGTATACAATCCAGATAGAAATCAGCCCTGGTATTTCAGTTCATCTTTGGGTCAGTTACCTGGTACACAACCTGCAAGGCAGTTGATTCCCAACCTGTATTCTCATGAATGAGCCTGGCTGAACCTCCCCGAGTGGGACATATCTGCTCCCTCAACTGGTGCTGAGTGTCCAAACTACCCTCAAAGGCAAGGGGCATTCAAAGCACCTCGTATTTTACACATTGAGTCCTGCAAGTGTCAGAAAACATACTTCAATCTGTAGCCATTCATGTTTGTTGCCATATGTGTTAGCTCACCTGGTTAGGTGTCCTGGAGCACATTGTAGAGCAGACTGTTTATCTTCCTACACATGGGTTACTGATAACACGCTTGCTAATATGGCAATGAGACTTTCTACTACAGTTGAATTGTCCAGAAATAGAAATAGTCTTCTTCTCTGCTTTACAGGTACACTGTGCATTTGTTCCAAATGCACTTTTACCCCTTGGAAATCACTCTTTTCCTCAATAAATCAGTGCAGTTCTGGCTTCCTTATTCATGGAGCGAGAGAGGGGAGGGAAGCTGGCCACCTTGATTTAATTTCCTCTCTGAAGTGGAGCATATTTCGATTAAGGGAGTCACAAGGAGACGTTCTCTATAGGGACTCGATATTTTAAATGTAATTTCCTTCTTACTGAGCTGCATGTTGTTGTTACTGGAATCAACAGACAGAAGAGTTGACCAAGTGATGAAAAGACCTACCTGAAAGTGCTGTGGCTGCAATTGTAATTTGAAAATTCCTGCTAATGTTTTGTGGATTTTGTGACAAAGAGTTGCAGAATTTATTATGCAGTGATTTTTAAATTAAATACATGAAGCCAATTTTGAAATGCATAATATCAGCTACCTGTGCAAAGTAAATTGTACAGTAGTGTAGGAATAGGAAAATTGCACATCTGGGAGTTTAACTCTCATTTGCAAACTGTTACTAAATAGAGTTTTGGAAACACAGTTCATACCAATTGTAAATAGTGAAATCTTTTGACTGGTCACTGTGCAATGGATACACACAACACTCTTTGCTTTCGATCTAGCTCACAAGGCTACATTTTCCTTCTCTCTCTTCTTCTTCACTCCCTGGGTGTTCAGCAGGTGTTATGTAAAGAAGTTAATATAATTATTTTTTTTTTTAAAAAAAAGTATTCTAACTCCACAGACGCTTCCTCCCACAGGGAGAGGCAGGCCTATCCCCATCCAGATAATTTTGTACTCAGAGTACCATGAAACTTCTTCATAGCCAAAAAGACCCTACTGTGTGTATCACCATAGGGGACCAGGCTATACTCTGGAGTACAATAGCTCTCCCTCTGCCATGAGGTTATGCTTGATAATGACATATAGTGGGAGCTTTCATGTGAGCTTGAATTAACTAGGAGCAACCATATCTATTTGTTATTTTATACACACACATGCACACAGGATTATTTATAATCAAGATGGTTACTGCCAATCTGAGAGCGTCTTGCTGTACAACGTGTTGTTATAAAATCTATATGATGCTCAGGCTTTAGAAGTAACTCCCACAGTTAGTGGAATAGAAGTTTATTCTTTTAAGCCTTAGTCAAATAAAGCACATAAGATGTGCAATATTTTTAATTCAGTGATATTACTCTCACACTTCAGGATAATTTGAGTGCTTGCCAGACTCGAGTTGTAACACTTAATATTGCACTTCATTAGTCCCAGTGGGGTCTAAGGCAAACACAGAAAATACCTTTCAGGAACTTATCTGGAAGTTTGATATCTGCGCTATAATAAAGATTCCTCAAGTTTGCCCAAATTTACAAGGCTATTGATAAAGCAGATGAAAAAAACAATACAGACTATAAAATAAGCAGCTACAAAATGAAGTATATTAAGTCAAGTAATGAATACAAAACTAATTTAAATAAACGAGTGACTAGTTAGAGACAGGTGCTTATGTGGATAGCTATTTTTTCAACACCTATAAAGATTAGTTAATTAGTATAAAGGAAGGATAACAGAGAGCTTTACTAAGTTTTCCCTTTTGACAGCTGGATTGTACAAGAAGAAATTCATTACTTCTCCATATCTCCTTTCTTCTGTCAATGAAAGCCAATGTAAAAGGCAACTCTTGAACAGATTTTCCGTTAAGGCTCATGAAATAAAAGCAATACTCAGGACAGATGCTAAAGTACACCCACAACTTTTATGCCTATCGTTTTTTCTAGCGATGCGCATATAAAGGCACATATCAGACAATTGACTGTACAATATTCTCTTTCATATTGCAAGCAAGTGCAGTAAACAGATATAATACATGCAGCAGAATAGCACTAATTCACGCTAATGGCTGGCAGATGAATTGTGAATTACCATAGATTGCAAATTGATGAACAATCAAACAAAGACAAGCAATAAGCAAGCATAAAGCTTTACATAATATACTTAGTTCATTAGTGTTGATAGCCATCCTTAAGTTCTCTTAGTTATGTTAATAATTCAGAGGATTGTCCTGCTAAATGAAGTGTAGTAAATTCTGTACCAAATTCCACAGTCCAAATAATAAGACTGCACTACCACATCTCATCATATTTTATCAAGACATAACAGAGACTGCCAGATTCTTGTGGCGCATCACAAAATACGCAGATAACAAGGCAGTGTTTCACTTGCATTTTAAAAACTTTTCTCTTTTTACCCCCCTACATCAGTTACAGGAAAACAAATTGCTCCAAACCATCTCCTGGATAGCATTGTCCTCTCAAACCTGGATAGGTGACCCCAGAGGGTAAACCTGGTAGGAGTCTTTACCTTTGCAACTCATAAAATATAAAACTTAGCCCAAAAAGGTCAAGCAGGTCTATCATACATGTATTCGCAGCAGCACACTTTGAGAATGTGCTTGAAGGGTTTGAGTTCATATTTTTTAATCATACACTGAAAAATTATTCCATTTATCCCTGAGGTTTTCAAATTGCCCCACTGCACACAAACTAGAGGTCTGAAGGGTTTGAGTTCATATTTTTTAATCAGACACTGAAAAATTACTTGGTTTCTCCCTGAGGTTTTCACATTGCTCCACTGCACACAAACTAGAGGTCTTTTTCTTACTTTCTTAAGTATTCATTTTTTAATCTTTCCACCTGTCATCTCAGAAACTGCATACTCTGCCTCTTGCTAGTCTGACCTGCCTTTCAGCATTATTAAAACTGGTGAAGATTTAAATTGGTTCTTTGGAAGATACTAGGTTTGAGTTCACCTTCATAAAATAGGGCTTCCACCTTTGATCGCAAAGATTAAAGAAAAAAAAAGGTTGGTCTAGGCTTTTCAATCTCATTCCTAAGGCAAACAAGCACCAGTTACATCTCAGCACTTTCCACAATGACCAAGTGTTGAAAATGTCTATGTGCAAACATTCACACAGTTATTTTGAGGATGATAAAATACAAATGGAAAACTCTCTTATGGGTCTAAGTTCTTATCTTGCTAAGCAAATATTTTATTAAAACAGCTTTCTAAGTAGTTCAATAGGAGCAGAGATTTACCTGGCTTGTTAAGGTTATTTAACTTGCAGTTCTTTTTATAGCTACATTATTCCTTCTCCTGAACTGTAAAAAGGTGATATAACAAATGCCATGTTTTTATGTTTGTGAGGCTTGAGGTCTTGGAAGGCCCTTTTTTGTTTGTTTGCTTTGGGAGTTTTTGTTTGTTTGCTTTTTATGGATTTTTAGAACACCAAAGTTGTATTTTTTTTCATTCAGAACCTGTCTAGCCGTTTGCTAAGGTACAGCTAGATCCACAGTTTATCCAGAAGTCCATCATTAAAACTGAAACCAGATGACAAGCCACTAGCCTAGACCAAGGATCCACTGTTTCAAAAGTGTTTTCTGGCAAGTGGCTGCTTTCCAGCCTGTGTGCTGGTTCATCCCATCCCCAGCTGTTTTGCAGAAGGATGAGACATCCAGAGCACATTTCTTCTCCTAGCATTTCAGAACCAGCACCCTGATACCTTGATAGTTACAGCCTCTGTAGTAGCAGAGGAATTAACATATGGGTATGATGTGAATAAGGATTATATAGAAAGAGGAGACAAAAATGTGTGTCATCTCTTCTGTGTACCTCTGTCCTCAAAAGCCAAAAGAAGCTGTACAGGGCATCCTGCACTTCCCATTCGCTTACATATTGGCTTAAGAGACACATCAGCTGGCATAATACCTAAACCTGCAGCATAAGCTATGGGCCCATCAGTTCTGGTCACCAAACCAAGGAGACCTTGGTTTGACTAGAAGTTCTTTGGTGGAAGATCTTGTCTACCGACAGCACAACTTGTCTTGGCCAGTCTTTCCATGTCAGCAAAAGAACCCACATAATTACAAGTTCAAGCAACCTTTACCCTGTCCAGAAATAAGCTAATATTTGTACCTTCTGGGAAAAAACAGTTCTGCTGGAAGCTTGCTTCGTAAAACTGTTCTTAGAATTAGCTCTCCAAAGTTTTGAACTGAATAAATTATTGTTATCCACAGCAAACATTTAACATAAATTTTTGTTTGCTAGGCTAATTAATTTAATCCCTTTCACTCACGCTCTCCTCCTCTCTTAGCCTTCCACAAACTTGAAAACTGCTATGAGCATACTTCTGCCTGAGAGAATAGAGAAGAAATTTTCAAGAACAATCCCTGTGTTTGAAACTACTAATTTAATGCTTTCACTAAAGCAGGAGAAATGACAAATAACAATTATCAATATGCATGAGGTACTTAAAAGCATGCAGTGAGCAGTATAGGTGGGGTTTAGACAGAAAAAGATTAGGGTATCATTTATCTCATCCTAATGTAGATATTCCAAATAGGTTTAAAACAGCAGAATCCCTTCCAGGAAACATGCAGCTGTCTTCACTGACTACAAAAAGTCTCAAGTGAATAGTACAGATGCAGATGTCTATATTGGATTTATCTGAAGTTAGGTAAGGGAAATCCCACCCTGAGGGCTTACATGACCTTTTATATAAAATAACTGTGTTAACTCTCTAAGAAGAAATTACAAAACCAAAGAAATTATTGTCACTCAGAGCTCTAAGGACCACAATTCTTTGGAAAATTTCCAGGATTAATTTAAATTATCATGATCTAAACCATGTTATAAAATCACAGCTCCTCTGACCCTTAACTGTTGCTCAGGGACTGCAGATTTCCTGATCCCACACCCTTCCTTAACTGGTTAGGTTTCCAGAAGGAGCAAAATCCCCTCAGATATCTCTCTGCAAAAAGCATTTGTTTCTACAATGGTGCTCACTGTCCTCTTTCCTTCTGCCAAGGTACTCCCTTACTCTCCAAGATCATCCGTTTTCCACCCTCCAACCTCTGGGTTGCTTCTTAAAAAATTTGCTGTCCCATATCTGACTCTGCTTGTCCTTCTGCTTTTTCTCTCGTATTTCCATAATCATTTGGAGCTACAGGTTAGAAGAAAGCCTTTGAGTGCTTTAAAGTTTTCTGAATTTCAAACTCCTCTGGCACTATACCACACCTTACAGCTTTTATAAAACAAGAAAACTTATGTGCTTGGTTAGGTGGTCTCCGCTCCCTCCATTAACAGTCAATGTTGAGCAGCTGTAGTCTAAATACAACAGGACCACAAACCTATAAAATGCCAGCCTCTAACCACAGACTTGAGAAACCTGAGGCCCAAGATATTTGGTACCCAAAATTTTCTTCTAGTTGGTCACAGTTTGGACAGAGTACCCACCTTAAAAACAAAGTGCCTTTTTTCTTTCCATTCTTTCACATGCTATAGCATGTCATACTGCAGTTACTTTTAACACCTTCCTCTAGCAAGCCCCCAAATCTCCTGATTTTTCTATAAATGAGTATGTACACTGTGACTGAATAGGAAATGGGCTCTGAAACTGATGTTGTGATGAATTCTTTTTCTTACCTTAGGCTTTGGTACCTGTGGGTACCAAAAATTTAAATACCAAGCCGATGAAATCCCTGGTTAGAGTCTTTTCATGTCAGCTCCACTGTAAATATTAGGCTTTTGCTGATGCTAAATAGTCTAAACCCTGAGTCAGCTATCAAAACTCCACAACTCATAAGGGATCAGGCTGTGCTTAGTATCTCAACATTCATATCTGAATTGACTTACAGCTCACATTAAGTAAATATATTCTTAGCTCTGCCCATCAAACTCTGTTAAGAGACATGGAAGCAACGATGAAACCAGTGCAGTAACTTTAGCTTTGTTCATCATCTGACTTATTTACTGTTGCTAGGTAATTTTCTGAACAACTGAGTGAAAAATCACCCCTCAAAAACTGATGGCAAAATGCATGCACGAAAATGCAAAGGGACAAGATGAATCAGGGTACCAGTGTGAAAATCTTTTGCAGCTGTGCCAGCAATGCATAACACTATTCCCAGACCAACAGAGGCTTTAAGTTAATGCTGGTTCTTCAAATGATGCTATAAAGAAAGTTGGCCGTTTTGGTTCAATCATCACAGTAAAAGACCTCCACGTCACCAAGGTCACCACTCTGTGTAAGATTAACAGTCAGGTTACCTGTGGTTAGGTAGAGGCAAAAAGGTTGAAACTAAAGTAGTGAACGACTTACCCCTGCGAACACAAATGGTCCCTCCAAGTAACAACTGCCAGGGAAGCACAGAAAGGCTGGGTTTTTGCTATTAATGCTTTATATGTCCTGAAGACAGGAAAAAGGAAAAAAAAAGGAAAGGAAAAAGGAAAAAAAAAAGGAAAGGAAAGGAAAAAAAAAGGAAAGGAAAGGAAAGGAAAGGAAAAGGAAAGGAAAGGAAAGGAAAGGAAAGGAAAGGAAAGGAAAGGAAAAGGAAAGGAAAGGAAAGGAAAGGAAAGGAAAAGGAAAGGAAAGGAAAGGAAAGGAAAGGAAAGGAAAGGAAAGGAAAGGAAAGGAAAGGAAAGGAAAGGAAAGGAAAGGAAAGGAAAAGGAAAGGAAAGGAAAGGAAAGGAAAGGAAAGGAAAGGAAAGGAAAGGAAAGGAAAGGAAAGGAAAGGAAAGGAAAGGAAAGGAAAGGAAAGGAAAGGAAAGGAAAGGAAAGGAAAGGAAAGGGGTGGATCTGGGAATCATGCACCCAAACAGGCTCACAATTATGGCACTACCAGCCAAATCTGAAAAACAGACAAGAATTTCCATACCAACCTTTCATTTACACATTCACATCAAGCTTGAGAAAAAACAGTAAGAAGAAAAAAAAATTCTTGTCTGTAGCCAAGGTAATGAATTCTGTCATGCATCTTTCATTTACATTTGGTGATATGAAGTTTAGAAAATATATAATCTTCAATTATTCTGCAGGCAATATGGACACATAGAAATCCTACTCCCACACAACTCATTTTCGAGGCCAGCAATATTTATGACTAAAAAACCTTAGCAGAATTTAAATAAACATACTCTTTTCTGGGGGAAACTTTACATCTGTTTTTATTTTCTGATAATTTAACCTCAACAGTAACAAGAACAGATTCAGTGAGCTGAGTCCTCAGCTGTTGAAGATGAAGTCCATGGACACAAGGCAATTTGAATGACCTAAGCATGTGGCTCAGAGAGATAATCCCTTCAAATCAAGAGCCACTTCATACTTGTGAGATTGTCAGGTAAAGTCTACTCAAATGAGACATCAGTATTCTGAAAAATCAAGCTTCTTCTTACTAAAGACAGCATTGCACTTTCCAGGTCAAGAATTTTATAGCATTAAAACTAAGTACTTTTTCTTTTGCCACCTTAGTATCTTCTGTGGATCCATTAAAGCAGGAAAAAACTACCACTGCAGTATGAAAAGACCCTGCTTAGGTTTTCACCTTTCTTAGGGAAGAAAAAAATCCAACACGGGTCCAAAGACTTTCTTTGCTAGTAGAAGCATTCTATTTTTATTTCTAAGAAAGCTTTCTATATTGTCCATATACCCTGTCATATGAAGAAAAATCACCACACATGCTTGTTTTTCTCAACATATCCAGTGACATATTATGATTTTCTTAACAAGGGCAGTTATAACTCTCAGGATATATTCAGGTCCACTCTTCCCTGCCCATTACTCTGTGTCCTCTGAAAGAATTGCAGAGATCTGGTATTTGTGGGGTTTACTACAGAAGAATCAAAATCAACAGCCACTTCTTCCACTCTTGAATTCATAGTGTAATTGTCATTTACTCTGCTTCAAAGCAGATGTCCTCCATTTGAGGATATGAATTGGATCTGTAGGAAAAGGGCCAACTGTGGAAGCAAAAGATGACATGCTCAACTCCAAATAAGCAACTTCAGAAAGGTTGCCAGCAATTGTAACTGATCATAATTTCAGTAAACTTACGCCAGTCATTGTCTGTCTATCTAGTCTAAAATGACCTTGTGCACATAAACAGAGAAAGTAAGTCACCTCTCAACAACTCACAAAATATTGTTAAAATCACAACAGGTGATAGGCCTAGTGTCCAGACTCATAGCGCTCAGCAGACCCAAGGCATGTACCTCACATTTCCCCTTTTCCCACCACTGTACTAGCTCCCTTTACACACGGGTATCTATAAGTGAACTTTGATGAAATTTCAATCAATTAATTCATTAATTAAACACCAAAAATCCCATCCCAATATGCTTTCCCATTATTCGTTTTTTAGTTACATCTGATGGTTTTGTTCTGAGTAGCAGGCAGGAACAAGGAAAACAAACCAGATTCTTTGTCAGAATCTCACAAGCCTCACACATGAAAGTGTAAACTAATGTGCACTGTTCCAGTCTCTTTTATCAAGGAAATATGTTCCCTCACAAATGAAAATGCTGAAACACATATTAGACATTACTCCTTCTACTAAATATTTAGAGCTGTGTTATTTATCATTGCACAAAATCCCTGCATGGTTAAGATCTAATTCATAAACCGTAACTTTACTCTATTTCACATTAGCCTAATATGTAAACATACAAGAAGGATTTTATATATATATATATATATATATATATATATAATTACAGGTATGAATAGGGAAAGTGGAGTGTAGAACTTCCTTACTGTATTTATCTGAGGTAAGTTTGTACAAACATACCTGCATGCATGGAAAAAATAAGTAAACTTATTAATATGTTGGATATCTGGCTTCTCTGTTACTCTCACGTTTACATAATCTTCATGTGTTTACCCCATACACAGCTCTGCTTAAATTAGATAAATATGTGGAAATGCATACATATTCCATATTTTGATCACTTTGGTGACCCAGTCAGTCATTTTTGCTCTGTTACTAGTAAATATTTGCACACTGTCCGTGCAACAGGAAGAATGTTGCTCTTGAAGATGCTACTGAGCCATATGCATTGTGCTTTGGTAGACTTGCAGCCACAATTCACTGATGATGAACATAAGGTGTATATGACAAAACCTAACTATATGGTTTTTAAGAATAAGAGCAGAGTTGCACATCAGAACTGTGTTTTTGATCAGAATATAGAAAAATACATAGGTGAAAATTAAGCATATAGCTATTCATAACTGCTCATTGCCCTTCTGTCCAAAATTGTGTCAAGTTCAGGAAAATATTTGAGAATATAGGTTTCCAGATTCCAGCCTGATACATCATGGGAAAACTCTGTGTAGAATAACATAAAGGTCTCACAAAGCATGCTTTAAAGTGTAAAGAGCAAGACAACAAGTGTACCCAGCATAAACTGTATGAGCATCTGTGTACATTTATTATTTGATTACCAAAGGACATGAAGTAGAATACAGTGCTGCAAATTACAGCACCCAGCATAAACACCATGAAGCCCAAGATGTTTTGATCAATACCTTCAAAGAGCTTCCTTCCAATTATGAATTTCAAACTTTGTCACTTCTTGTATAGAACAATGCCATCTATGTTTTACATAGTGTCATGTGTCAGGGATGATACACACTACAGTAGATACACACAATACAGTAGATACATCATTAAAACAAATGGATTAAAATTAAAAATCACAAAGAGCATAGAAAGAAGGGAGGGAAGCAAGCAAAGAGGTTAGGAAGCTATGTTTCAGGAATGATGCTCAAAAACCTTTCTGGTTTGGTCAACCTTTTATGGTTTCAATGAACACTGAATCACGTTCCTAAGAGAGGTATATACTGTAAAATCTGTAGAGATATTGTTATAGTCATACTGAGAAGTATTATTAGTTTACATTCTGATCTTTACTAAGTATTTTAGTAATACAATCTAATGAATAACAGAAACGGCTGTGTTTTCATACCATAATTGCATTACATGTAATTCACCCCTGTTGTCTCCTTACCAGATGGTGTACTGGTAGAATTTAGTGGATGTATAAATGATGAATTTGGACTGAAATAAAATCAACCTTCAATTGTGAAATGCGTTTTACATTCCATTACTTATTTCAGGACAGAACTCTGAAATGTAAAAGCTTGAAAATCAGCAGAGGGAAATAACAAAGGAGTGTTACAGTGCCATACAAATGAATCATTGCAATTCATGCTCTTCATAGACTATACTTTTCTGCATGCTCAGCTCTCACTGATGTAGAGAGAGTGGGAGACACAAAATTACTATTTATGAAATTTGCAGAGGACACAAAGAATGGTAAATAATGTTGAGGACTGATCAGTTACACAAAGCAATCTGAATTGCTTGTTAAGCTGAACATATTGAAATATTATGCAGGTAGAGTGGAAAAAGCAATCTTAGAGGAACAAAACTTGTAATGTTCCACCAGTAAAACTTGTCAGACCTCAACAATAGACACTGGAGCCTTGACTGGCGGAGTTTGTGTGATGGTCTCAAAGTCTCAGGATTCACATAGCTCAACAAAAAATGTTAGCATGATGCTTGCGTTTCCACAGGGCGAAGTAGCAAGAAGGTGATTTTACAATGGCAGTGGTAAGAGTAATACAGGTTTCTTATGACCAGCTCTGTGGCCCACATTCCAGAAAGAATAAATGGAAAATAGAGAGCTACAGGAAAAAAAAAATATACTCAATGACTGGAGAAGCCACTGTAGAGTTTGAGAGATGGGGGTTTGACAAAATGAGACAGCTATTGAAGAGAATAGAATAGAATCGTCTATTTCAGTTGGAAGGGACCTGCGATGATCATGTAGAACAATTGCTGACCAAGTTAAAACATGTTATTAAGGGCATTGTCCAAATGCCTCTTAAACACTGACAGTCTTGGTGCATTGGCCACCTCTCTAGGAAGCCTGTTCCAGTGTTTGATTGCCCTCTCAGTAAAGAAATGTTTCCTAATGTCAAGTCTGAAACTCCCCTGTCACAGCTTTGAACTGTTTCCATGTGTCCTGTCACTGCATACCAGTGAGAAGAGATCAGTGCATCCCTCCACTTCCCCTCCTCAAGAAGCTATAGAGAGCAATGGGGTTACCCTCAGCATCTTTTTCTCCAAACTAGACAATCCCAAAGTCCTTAGTTGCCCCTCACAGGACATGCCTTGCAGCCTTTTCACCAGCTTTGTAGCCCTCCTCTGGATGCATTCGAGGACCTTCACATCCTTCTTACATTGTGGGGCCCAGAACTGCACACACTACTCCAGGTGAGGCTGTGTCCATGATGAATGCAGCAGGATAATCACCTCTTTTGACCAGCTGGTTATACTGTGTTTAATGCATCAAGGTAGCCCAGTGACCAAGCTACTCTTTCTAAATATCTTGAAGATGAGAAAGTAATTGATAATATAGGAAACTTCAGCCTAGTGCAAATGGGTCTTATGAATGATGGATAAATAAATTCACACCAGATTCAAGACACACATTTTTAACAGAAATGTGATTAATTATGTGGGAAAAATACTATGATACCTCCCATTCACAAGAAGATGAGGGTGGTTATTTGAAAGGAACACTTTAATCAAAGATTCAAAACCTGGGCAAAATTCTTTCATAAAAGTTTTGAAGGATGCAATATTAGATTTTTGGTGATCTTAAAATCTCAACATGGTATTCATGAACCAAAGGTAGCTGACATAATGCTCTTATAGAGACAGAAATCAAGGTAGAGATGCTACATCTTAAGTAAATGAACTATGTCAAATTTTGCCCCCCTTCCAACATCATAGATAGCAAATGTATGAATTTTTCCTATTGTATTTTCTGATTTTTAAAATCCATTTTTTCTGTAAAAAGAAAATATTTGGGACAGTGTCTATGGCTTTTTATCCTAAGTTATTATTTATATAATCACCTCCAGTGAGATCAATTTAATCTTAACGTAAAATGGCATTCACCACTGAACCTGGACTGTTCAGAGGAATTAAGATTTTTAGTAGGATGCAGACCTATATTTCCCTTAACTGCTTAAATGCAGCAAAGGGCTGGAGGATTTGTCTGTTAATCCTGGAAAAATGACAGCCATACAAAATGTTGACTCATCTCACCAATAGATCTATAAAACCACCATTAGGCTGTTATCACTAGGAACAACACTGTGTGGGTTGTGCATGTGCAAATGAGCACAAAATCACAGCTGGTATTTCTAATTCTGTCCAACCCAAGAGATATATGATCTCAGAAGTATCTGAGATAATTACACAAACTAAATCAAACCCAAATACTGAATTCCCAAGTGAAAAAAAACTTTAATGTGTCATATATAACTATTGAACCGTTTACTTTCCATCTGTGTACTCTCTAATTTTTCTTGTCACATATTCTAATTATGAATAATGCCCATAACCACACATGCTTACACCTCTTCCATCCACCACTCCAAACCCTGCTGAGAGAGTACACAAATTTGTTATTCTAGCATCCTGTCTAGAGCAATCTCATAATAACTCAACTTGTAACATCAGCAGGCATTAAAACAGAAAACGATTCTATATTACAAAGAACATTGCCAAAAAGTATTTTGTTTGAGCAGAGTGAATACTACACAAGAAACTGCTTTTTGAATAAATGCTCTTTCTTTCACTGGTTTGCCACCGTTTGAGGAAAAGCATCACTTTTCTCACATACTGCGTTTCGAGACAGACTCCCTTCAGATTGCATGCAATGGTTATAACTACAGCTTTAAATCCAGACTGGAGCTAGTCTTATAACAGCCAATGCGATTCACAAGAATTTTGACCATAGTAACAGTGAGGAAAACTCTTTTCTAATGTAACAATCCCTATTGCAGCATTTCATCTTTCCACAATACAGAACGCAGGGGCTTTTCAGCACAAGAGGGACCTGAAGATTTCTATAAAGCCTTATGCACGTGAGAAGAGGAATTCAAGGATGGGGAGATGGAAGGAAAGGGTAAAAAGCAGTGGCAGTGTGTACCAATTCAATTGCTAGAGCTCTGTTTATATTAAATGCAACCCTGCGAGCAATTGACTCATGAGTAGCTCTCATGTTATATGCAAAAAGTAATTAACAGAAAAAGCAGGCTGAACATAAATTCTTCCATAATTCAAGTTGTGGAAACATCAAGCTTAATGCTGAGTAAAATTAATATGGTTATTTCGGTTACATTCATCATTCACTGTCTTGAAAATTATTTTTTTAAAATATTTTTAAAATCATGTACCAAGCAGCCCTGTTCTATGAAGATATATATATAATAGTATGGGGCATACGTTCTGCAAATTCCTATGAAATACTCAATATCAGCTGTGATATCTGTGACACAGACATACTCTACAAATACCACTGCATATTTTATACCTATATTTACATGCAGATTTGCAAAAACAAATGCACCATTTTGTCTTGTTTTCTCCAAGTCATAGTCAGAAGATGTGCAACCACAGAGTGAACTAAAACCCGACCTCCACGTGACTCATTCCAGCTGCTGCTTAATCAGTATTAGCCAAAGTTAGGGCACAGTTCTGCCCTGAGATATTCATGCAGGTCTCCTAAAAGCATTAGGAGTCACCAAGCTCTGCTGACTGGCCATAGGACTTTTATTTGTAACTAAACCTGAGAACTAGAATTATTCCATGGGTTAGTTCGCTTACATTTTTCTCTCCATGTGTGTTTCTCTAGGCAGGGAGAAGTCTCTTGTTTAGCACCTCTAAATAAAGATGCTGAATAAGTGACAGTTTATTTATGAAATAATGTATCATTTGGTATAACTACAGCTGGCACAAAAATCCCTTAAACATATGTGATTGTTTGCAAACGTGTCCAGTGAAGGTGGAAACAATGATACGTTTTTTCTTTAACCTTTTGCACCTGAAAACATTTGATATAAATCACAAAGATCTACAAGTTATATTTTTTCAAATACTCTATTTAAAATATGCATTGTATTATAAGCACTCACATAAGCAGTTTTCATCGTATTGCCTGTTTATAAGTGAGAGTTGTTCATACAAGTGCTTAAGATGCTTAAAGCACAAGGGCTCCATCTCTGTGGTTACTTGAAAGTGGCTTTAGGGTTAAGCTGAAAGGCAAATCAGCAAACCACAAATAAGCCCTTTGCCCTTATAAATGTATTCAGGAACAAGTTAAGTGCAAACCAGTTAGGCAGGCTGAAAGGCAAACTCCAGCTCTGCCCAGTGCTGGGGCAGGGCACCCAAACCTGCTCTTGCCCACAGCTATATATGTATCTATCTATATCTATATATATATCTATACCCAGCTACCTGCAGTATACCCCATCTGCTGTCCCAACTTTGTCACGTACAAGCCTGACACTGGGCAAATAAGTGGGCTGGTGTCCCTCCCGTGTGGCTGCTAGAATCACCTGCTGTCAGAGCAGATGGGATTTGTTGACAACTTGAACCTACATGGACTACCTGCCTGACAAAGCAGGGTCTGAGGGGGTTCATCGGCCATCTGAGCGTAAAGCCACACTTCAGCCTGCAGCAGTGTGTACTGAGACTTCCCTCTGACTGAGCAATTCCTTTGCAAAAGATACGATTTTCCCATGGCCACGTATTGAATGAGTGATGGAACTAGAAACAGAATCCAGGAGTCCCAGATCAAAGTATCCTAATTTATAACTGACAGAGACAGAAAGCCACAACAGGAGTATGAGGGTGCCTCTGTCAGTCTTCAGGGAAAGTCTTGCTGACAAGGAGTAGTATTTCACTATTCAGTGTAAGGGTTTGATTTCTAAACGAACAGACACTCTGAGAAATTATTACTGAAGAGTCCCTCAATATTTTCATGTCTTCTGTCTCCATGTCCCCAGCAGTTCAGCACGTCATTAAAGCACTGCTGATTGTAATGACTGCTTGCCAGAAAATGGTGCAACTAGGAGAAAATGGGGAGCTGGTTGCGCTGAGTAAGCTACTGTCATTTACTCACAGAGGGGACGCGGAGCCACAAGCACAGAAGGTGCACAAGTTCAGGCTGTCTTCCTTCCTTCCTTTTGCAAACCAGTGCTTCATTTTTAACATTATTCAGACACCTCAAGTCTCAGCAGTAATTCTGAAATGGAAAACAGTCAGCATTTCCAGGGTGCAAAAGCCAAAAATCCATGTAGGAAACAAAATGTCTTCCACTGAAATAAAAACAATGCTGCAAACCACAGCAGTAGTAAATCAGAGTTGAAAGAACATAAAGCTGATTTTGAATCTACAAAGTTTCATAGAGAATCAAAGACGTAACAACGTATGTAAGCAGGAACTGTGGATTTTACATCATTTTGCATGCTCAGTATGCAAGTGTCTGCTTCAATTACAATTTTATGTATATTAACATTTCATAATTGTGTTAGTTTATGAACATAAGCCATATTGTACTATAGTACCATATTGTCATTACATCCCTATATTAAGCAGCTCCTCCTTTCCTTACCATGAATGGAGACATAAAGTACAGATGAACTTCTGAACCCATATGTATCACGACTGTTAGGTTAGAGGGGAAAAAAAACCTTTTGGACAGCCAAGACTCAGTGGCCTGAGAAGCTTCTCCCATCAACAAGTAAGGGAGCACTTCAGAGGTGATAAAACACTACATAAATCTTCCAGGAAACAGATAAGAAAATGAGCAAGGTCGCACATCCTTAATATTTAACTCATCTCAATCCCACTGAAGAAACACTTTTTCAAAGAGAGTTAAACATATCCAACCCGTAAAATGAATCAATATAAGCCATAAAAGAGATGGCCATGTAGGGAGTGAGGGGTAATTGTGACAGTTCATGAAAAAGAGCTAAAGAAAAGTGACAACTGCAAAGTCCTGTTGATCTCCCCAGGCAAGTGAGATGGTCTCTCATAATAGGTGACAGTTTTTTATCCCCAGATAATTAGGAGAGTTAGTATGTTTCTATGAATAAATGTGGGCTGAAAAATATATTCCATAAATTGACAATCAGCCTTTCTTCCCTACTGAGTGCAAAGTTGTCTTGTGTGACACAAATGACACCACAGAGTGTGTCAGGCAACTGTATCCAAATATTCCCTAATTAGTATCAGCCATTAACCTTCAGTCAGTGGATCACTGAGGTCAGGGCTGGGGTTTTATAATCTAGTCAATTTACACCTATCTCCCTGTGAAGTCAGGACTGCAGAGGGGCTGCTGATCAGAAGTATTTCCTACACAACCACAGAACCATTTAGAAAGTCATTAGGCCCAATTAAAATCCAACTCAATCTGTACAGTTGGCCTCTCCACAGACCAAGCTAAATTTCCTTAGTCAGCAGGAGATAAACTAAGGTACCTGAACATATTTCAATCAATACTGGTTTTCAGCAGGAAATCTGAGGTTTGGCTAAGCAAAATTTCATTAAAATTATCTGCTGCAAACATAAAAGAATCTGCTTTTGCCAAAAGCTGACTACCACAGAAGTTTTCATTTTTCCAGTAAAGGAAACCACATGAAAATTTTTTCATGAAAATCCAGTTGTTCCAGTACTCCTGTGCCCCTGTTCTGGACTGTGAGCTGGGTCACTGAAACATCCCAAGCCATGCCATAGATACAGGATGCACAACACGGGCTTAGTGAAAAACTGTGATGCACCAGAGAATGAGTGTTGCAGGCTATTAGCTCACCCACAGAATGGTGGTGACAAGAGACGTCTAAACTGTAACATCTACTATGTACAAATACATCTCTTTTCAGCCAAGGTTTTTATACAGAACAAATACCACCTCCTCAAAAAATCTTACGGAAGTGTAAAGCGAGATGGTCAGATAGAATCATAGAATGGTTCAGTTTGGAAAAGACTTTTAAGATCATCGACTCCAACCCAACACTGCCCAGTGAAGAATTTCTTCCTAATATCCAATCTAAACCTCCCCTGGTGCAACTTGAGGCCATTTCCCCCGTCCTTCCTATCACTTGTTATGTGGGAGAAGACACTGACACCCACCTCCCTACAACCTCCGGTGAGGTAGCTGGAGAGAGCAGCAACATCTCCCTGGACCCACCTTTTCTCCACCCTGAATGACCCCAGTTCTCTCAGCTGCTCCTCACAGGACTTGTGCTCCAGACCCTTCACCAGCTTTGCTGCCCTTCTCTGGACACGCTCCAGCAGCTTCATGGCTTTCTCGTAGTGAGGGGCCCAACACTGAACACAGTACTCGAGGTGGCGAGTACAGGGGGATGATCCCTGCCCTAGTCCTGCTTCCCCACACAGGTCATTGCACCCAAAACTGCCCACACGTGGCTTCATAAATCTGATCAGGTATAACACAGGGAAACAAGAAGATATTTCTGTGTCTGAGTTCACTGCAGTCTTTGGCTTCTCTGGAGGCTACCAGCAAGGTTAACAGCGACTGCCAAGCGTAGCAATGGTGTCATTACGGAAACACCTGTCCACGGGACCACAGCGATACAGCTCACCCACAAAGGCCGCCAAACAACAGATGGTAGCAACTTTTGATCACTACCAACATGGACTGGATTTGAACCAGCTAGTTAGAAGTACAAATATTTCCAGCTCGTTTATTATTCTTTTCAGCTATTTTTCCCCCTGCTAATATTATATATTATGTATTACCTTACATTAAGTCCTGGAGAAGGACTTGATTGGAAAAACAACAGCAACCTTCTCCTTGCTGTGTAATACAAAATAGAACTGGCCAACTTGGATGCCTTCTGTTTACATTTTACATTAAGAGGGCAATTTCACACTGCCTACCACTGATGCTGCAATATTTCCATGCCCACTTTTTTTTGTTTGTTTAACTCATTTCATACCAGGATTAAAATGAGAAGGCTCATCAAAAATGTCACGTCTTCTCCATTATAAGGAGTTTCTGTCAGCCCTCTGTCTGCATTTTTGTTTTGTTATAACGTCAATCCGTTCACAAAACGAGGTCAGCTCTGTGGCTGGCCTAGATAAAGCAGCAGGGATCAATCCCTTACCCGGTCCCTGCTGTCCATCAGCCAGCCTGTGACTGTGCCCCTGCCCAGGTGACTGCTTACTCCACATGCAGTTACAGGTCTGGCCCTCCTAACCCAACCATTTCCACTGGAGCCACTCAAGGCACAGGATTTCTTTATACCCAAAATCATCCAGCCTGCTCTCATCCAGACATCTTTTGCCATCCACGGAAAGTCAATGATTTAAAGGCGAAGCAGAAAGCTAAAAGTTAAAAGCATCCAAGCAGATTGCAGAAACCATACGTCGTACGGCAGGCATGCTGCAGCAGTGTGTGGGTGGCCGGCTGCTTGCCTGGCTGCCTGCCTGCCGCTCTTTGCACGCCGGCGGTACACCTCCAGGACGCTGCCGTACCGCAACCAGCCCCAGTGGCACAGGGTGCACACATTTCAGGAGACCTGCACAGACCTCTTGGGTTTGGAGAACTTTTGGATCTGCTGTTATTTTGGCTTCTATTTATGAGCCTGTTGTGTAATAAAGAAGTGTGCTAGGGGAAAGAGAGAGGCTTTTCTGTATCTCAGACGTTATTACTTTGACAGAAATTAAATTATAAGCCCTTATCACCACTTAGGAGTGGAAAGCACTGGAGGCTATAAACCTGGGTGAAATCTTAATCCTGTGGAAAGCAAGGGCAAAATTACTGTTGACATTAATAGAGACAGGATCTCAGTCTATATATTTGTGTGTGTGCGTGTGTGTGGTTTGCATTTTCACAGAGAATTGGGATTACTTATTAGCTGACATGCAGAGACCGGCAAAGACTGCCCACAGTATCATCAAAGCTTATGGAAATGTTCCTAAGTTTCTTGTTTCCTTTGAAACCGCCTGTACAAGCCAAATAAGAATCTCCTAAACCCAGTATGTGTTTTGGTTTAGATATAATTTATTTGTAAAATAGCACACTTGAGTGATTGCATGTTTTTTTGTTGTTTCCTGAGATTAATATTCATTTGGGAAAATGAAAGCAGGAGTGCATTATTCTGTGTTTTATTAAATCACATTAGTTACTGAGCTTTAAGTGGTCTTCTCAGTTGGAAATAAATCTCACAACATTGGCTAGTAAGTTTCAGCTGTAGATACCATACAAAAGCAAACTGGCTGTGAATGCACTATTTCTAATGCAGCATTTATTATTTTGTATCTGTAGTTTCTGACTTTCCCAGGAACAAGATGTACATAGTTTTTTGTTGGTTTTCAAGCAAAAAATAAGAATGTAAATTTTGTGCTATAATCATTCCTAACTCATCCATTTGCTGATTCTGACATCTCTGTGGAAGTAGATCTGTGAATTTTATGAAATTCAGCTGCCTGGGTTTTTTTGCCTAAGCACTTTCTGGCAAAGGCAGATCCTCCAGTGACGTTAATGACTACAGATTCTTTAGCATACGTGGAAATATAACAAGCAACTCCACTGGAAATTTGCTCCGGGTAACCAAAACACTGTTTTTCTTAACACCTGCTAGGTTTCACATTAAGTTGTATCTGGGTATGAAACAATTAAAGAGAACTGATAGTTTGTTTTGGGTTTTTTTTAATACAAGCTCTGAAATTAGACCTTCGTATTTCTCTTTGTCTTTCATGTCTGAACAGACACAATATTGTTTTAGAACACACATCCTCTCTAATATTTTTTTCTTGTCCTAACCAGAAGCCTCTTCTGCTTCACCTTAAGATTTCTCCTAGCTGAGTGCCATCCCTGCATTGACTCTTCTCAGTTTTTCTCATATAGCCACACTTCTGCTCCCACCCAAACCCCTGGCGATCTGCTCACTGAATGGAGATGGATCCCTTTTTCCAGGTTTGCCCCCTCAGCCCTTCTCATACTTCTCAAGAAGCCATGCTACTCAGCCACCTTTCAGTCTTCATAGTTCACTGTATCCCAGGACAGAATTCATGTCACTTAATTCCAGCAGTTCTAGAGCAGGTATTGAATCCACACTGGTCATAAAAGCCCCTGGAGAGTCCCCAGAGAAGGAAGTATCGGCCAGGGATAATTCATCCCATCGTTACTGCAACCAGATTCTGAGCTGCTCAGGTTGCTGAGGTTTATATGCCTACACCTCTTCCTCGTGGCAAGCTCCACAAAAAGGCTGAGACATTTTTAAACTTCAAAAGGCAAGGATGTAGTTGAACATGAACTAAGGTGATGGAATTTTAGGTGGCAAAAGCTGTTATTTCACAAGAAAAGACAGAACAGAAACAGAACGGATTTAGTTACTGCTTTTACCCCCTGCTCCTCTCCTTGTTTCCATGGGGGGCCTCAACCAACCCCGGGAGTGGTGGCAGTCACTGGCAGACACTGCTGCTCCTGCGTCACTCTTCCTGCTTGCTCTCACTCCCACAGTACGTGTCCTTCCTGATCCTGACAACAGTTTCTCAAGCTCTCCTGGAACAGCAAGTCCTGGGCACCATGATGGGGAATGTCTCCCTGCTTCTTCTGCTTCTGCTACTCAGTGGTTTTTGGTACTGTTTCCCTGAGAAGGCTCTGCAGCTACCCTTGAGGAGGGGCAATCTCCCCTCCCTTCAAGGGTTCCTCCTCACCCACTGTCCTTAGAGGAACATCGCACTTGTGGGAACAGGCTTTTAAAAAGAGCCCAAATATCTTTTAGTAGATCTTCAGTAGGATATGTCTAAGGCATGAAGAACAGAATGGCTCTCCTCCAGTGTTCACACAGGAAGTCTATTTCATTGTGCACCTAATTTTTAGATGAAAAATAACCCAAACGGCCAAATGGCCAAGTGTAAAGCAAGCATAAAAATATCTTACTCGTTAGATGACAGGAGGAATAACAGCTTTAGCTGTATCTACTTTTCATAGATACAAGTGCTGGTACAATGCACAGAGTACTGAGAAAAACACAGTTTCTGGTTTGTAGGAGAGTTTAGAGCACAAACTATTCTACAATATCTGGACCTGCACTCTTTAAAAATTATTTGAAAACACATATGATTTAGGAACACCTTTAATTTATCAACCCTATTTTCGGCTTCCGTTTGTTCACCGTGAAAACCATCACGCATGCAATAGAAATTCTAGATAAGCAACAGAAAAACTGGAAATCGCACTCTTTCCTTGGTATATACCATGGCCTGGTGCTGTGACTTTTTTTGAAGTCTGATCCTCTAGATCCCACTGTTGGGTGTTAGAGTCCAGTGATCCAGAGAACAGAGATCTAATACCTTTGTATCAACCCAATCCCATGTTGTCTTAGAGGTTTTAAA
Source organism: Falco biarmicus (assembly GCF_023638135.1). Lineage (NCBI taxonomy): Eukaryota > Metazoa > Chordata > Aves > Falconiformes > Falconidae > Falco > Falco biarmicus. Next base: position 77,682,249 of record NC_079289.1, on the reverse strand, counting down.
GGCCTTCACAGCAAAGATACTGTTTTGTGAGTTTGTCAGGTTATGACAGTCACAGCATTGAACGTCACAGCATTGAACTTGGTAAGCTTCAGCAATAACCCAAATCTTGCCTAGAAATGGTGTCAAGCCCGCTCCTACATGCCCCCCCACCCCCATCCTAGACCATGAGGGGATTGGCACAGGAGTGTGTGTCCTTGTGGGACAGATTTAAGGCAGACTCCTCCAGAGATGTGCCAGGTGAGGAATCCCAGGAGCTCATCCAAAACTTTCAATACCACTTTGCACCGTATGAAAGAGCTGGAAGGTGGAAGGATCTCACAGTCTGGACTGTTACTATGAGTAACAAGTTCACCTCCAGTTTTTCAGCAGCATATGACAGTGACCAGTTCTTTTAGCTGGACTTCAGAAGGGACAGTCACCTAATTTCCTGTTCCAGTGTTAATGCATTATCCACGAAATGCGAACTGCCTCATGAAGCAAGCAGTGGTAGCACTATATGTATTTCCACTATATTTAATTTCTCGTGAGGCACAAGAGAAGAGAGACACCAACACCACAGCTGGTGTGTGATCTCATAGACTTGGACAAAAAGAAATCAAGATGTTAATCCGATTACTTTCTGTGCAAAGTCCATTTTTCTGAGTTCAGAATTTACAAATCAAAAGTCAAAATGTAGTTATAATTATAGGAAGAATGGCGTCAGCTTGTAAATACTGTCAGGGTTTACAATTTCTAACACTGAGCTATGCAGCAATGGTTTATAACTGGTATGAAACAACAACAAAAAAAGTTCCTTTTACATTATCCCAACTTGTCTTATTTTAAATTAAATAGAAATCCATCCTTGCTTTAGAGACCATGTATTTTTAAATATAATTCCTTTTAGAACTGATAGGTTTCTGTAGCCAGACATAGCGCTTTGCTCATTTCACCAGGCTCAGTGCCTACGCTTATGTAAGGACACCCTCTGAAAGGGCATGTGCACACTTTGACTACAGAGTTTAGCCTCCTTGCAAATTGTCTGTAAATGATGGGTGGATGGAATCCATCTTCCTTAAAATCTCCTCAGCAGAATTGTCCTCTGTGGATGTCATTCAATGTCAGGGTACCTATTTGTGAGTAATATGATCAGTCTGTCATAGTTGAACTCACTACCACGTTCTACCTTGAAACTAGAGCAAGAGCCAAAAAAATAGGGTGGCTGTTTCTTATGTGCTTAAATCTAAAGAAATAAGATTTACTTTCTTTTTTTCCCTTTTTTTTTTTTTTATTTTTTACATCAAATGACAATAATATATCCACTACAATTTATGGGCTTTTCTTCTAAATTGCTACTACCTTCTTTAGTTTGTTTCCTATACAGATTTGTTTTTATTGATACAGATCTTTTACATCCTTAAATTCAGTATCAGTTTAATTGTGGTCTTTGGATAAGACACCTGCAATGACACAAATGGCAGCTGTCTGGCCAAGAATTAACATATTGGCAGGTACCTCAAGCACCACAAGAGGTACAGAACAGATAGAGGCAATACCAGCTTTCAAATCTCTCCATTTAGGGCAAGGGGCTCCTTGCTTACCATGCTAAGTCAGCCTGAAATGTACTGTGTTTCAAAATATTACTATTTTGTAAGAGCATAAGGCTTTTAAACCAGTTATTATACAGTTTTGGAGCCTTACCAAAGACACCAACCCCCGGATAAAATTGTAATAAATAGTGGTAGGGAGGAAAGTAGCTACTGCAAAGCCTAATTAAGTATTTTGATTAGTTCATACTTGCTGCATTTTGGCTGCTGTTTATAATTAATTTTATTATCTGATGAGTAGTTTCCAACTACTCCTTTGTTTACTTAATTGGGCAGTTTATAATCATCACTTAGAAAAAACTAGTTTTCCTCTTTGCTTTTATAACTGATCACATTCACTAAGCCTTTTTGCCCTTTCAATTTCAGTGCCTTTTGTAACACTGGCAGGATTAAACCCAAGCAACAAACCAGCTTTCCAGTCACAATGGCAGGGTGCTGAGCACCATTTCTTACCCACAGTCAAACACAAACCTTCCTTTAGCTTCAGCCACCTTTTCCTGCAATATGCAACCTATTCCCCTCTAACACTATTTTGCTATTTGAGTCCATAGTAGTGAATTATTGCACCTATGGAGAGGTCCATGGCAGAGGAGTGTCCTGTGGACACAATCAGTCAGCCCTGTCATGAAATGACTGCAGAATCAGAGCCAGTACCACAAATTCATACCCATTTTGCAGCAGGAAGGAGCCGCCATCATTTTCAGTACCTTACTTTAGACTTTGAACAACGAGGCTCTTTACAGTTTTTAGCTTTTAACTTTTGAAGCCGGTTATTTCCTTTCTCTTCTTTGGGCAAGACAGTAATTCAGTAAGAGGAGGGGACACCCAGCCAAAACTATTTTATATTGCAGACTAGGAAAGTACCAGTGAAATGTGTTGATTACACAAATTGGGGCACTACTGTCTGTAAAACAGAAAGACTGGGAATATCAGTGACTGGTATATCAAGTGACCTTGAAAACTAGAGTAAAATAATAGGGATGGGACGAGATTTAATAGTCTAAAGTGCAGAGTTATGAATTAAACAGAAATTCCTGCCCTCAGTTATAAACATGATTGGACTGACAAGGAAAGAGAAGGAATTGACTGTATCCTCCTCAGTCGGAGGGTAACAGAGCCATGAGTGCAATATAACTGTAAAGAAGTAAATGTGATCCTACATCATATCAGCTAAGACGTTTCCTGCAGGGAGAGGGGAATATTGTTTCTGTTGTACATGACACTGATGAGCCCTTTCCAGTAATACTGTCACAATTCTGGTTCCTCTGCACCAGTAAGATGAATTTAAACGGATATTGTACAGAGAAAGACCAGCAGGCTGATAAGAAGAATGGAGAGCTCATGGCACAAGGGAAAAACAGCAAGAATTGGTCTAGTTCAGCCTAAGAAAATAAAAACTAAGAGGGGACTAAGCTCTTCACTATAAATATATTAGATCAGATTAAGGGAAGGGAGAAAAGGAGGTAAGCATAGTCCTAAATTAGGGAAAAATTTACTACCTGAACAAAAAGATTTCAACTAGATAAGCAAAATTTTAAAGTACTGTGTCAAAGTGAACTTCTAACCATCAGAGAAGTGAATAATGCTTCAGGAGTTGTAGCAGGAATTAAAAAAAAAAAAAAAAAACCAAAACAAAAAACAACAAAACAAAACAAAACAAAAACCAGATTGGTTTTACAGTAAACAGCAGTCATTGGAAGGAAGGAACTGTACGGCACAGTGCAGATGTGATCCAATGATCCTGCGTGTTGCTTCTAGACCTCTAGCCCTAAACCACAACAGCATAACCAGGACATTTTATGAGCTAAATGTGAGGAAATGGGAGGCTGAAGTAGAAATGGGAGGCAGAGGACTAGAGAGGAAAGACTAATGCAGTGACAGAGAAGCAGTGATGGATTGCTGTATAATATATGTAAGAAAGACCACAAATGCAGTATTTAACCGGACGACCGTAACAAAAATTTACCTGTTGAAAATTAAAATACAGTATTGATTAAGAAATCCCAGCCAAACAAGAAAGCGGAAGGGAGTCACTTGAGATTTAAAGACTTGGAATAATTACTCATAAAAGAAGTAGAAGGCAATTAAAATTAAACAAGCCTTAATTAATCGGGGGGGGGGGGGGGGGGCGGGGTGAGTTTCATGTGATTGGTATGTGCCCTGCAGTTTACAAAGAAAGACGAATACTCAGAAAAATGTTTGTTTTCCAAGCATGAAGCTACATTAGCAGGGAAGACAGTTTGTACATGGGATGCTGTGGGAAAGATGGGGAGATTTTGCTTCTGCATGCAGCAAAATTCCTAGCTTCAGACTGCGTCTCTGCAATGGCTGCAAAACAGCTTTACATAAGCAGCTTTTATAATGCTCCATGAAGATCAATAGCTTTAGGTTGGCTTATTTGTTTTGTTTTGTTCCTCTGTTACAAACGTACTTGACTGCAGACAGGAAAGTTGCTTTGTTGCGTCAGGTACTATCCAAAAATATCAGGAAAGACAGACTTTACCTGGCAGAATACAGAAGATAGATAAAGGGCAAAGGGGAGAAGGTTATTGCAAACCTCTCCATAATAAATCTTGGCAACTGTGACACCTAACTTCATATTTATAGCCATTCCCTATCTTGACATCCAGAAATGGGAAGGCTAGCAAGTGAAATAGGAGCTTTTGTGCAGTAAAGCAATCTTAAATATCAGGCAGGTTTTCAAAACAGCTGTGCTAGGTTTACCAGATTGCATTATGGAAATGTTAGACACCAAAAATCATGCATTGATGTGTAAATAAGGAAAAAAAAAAAATGGGGGTGGCAGGCTGGGAAAAAGAATTCCCTCTGGTATTCTTCCTGCCAGAAAACAAAATCAGACAGCTTCCACCCACTAGTCTCTCCTTAGCTCCCTGTCAGTTTCTAATGGCTTGCTCTGCGAATTTCCCCAACTCCAGCAAGTCACAAAACCCACTGAGGATTCAAAATTACTGTTAGATTAGCAAATTTTGACCCTTTGTCAATACTACCAAGTTGTGTGAACCAAAACTGCTTTAGCTGATCTTTAAGCAGACATTTCTAACCATAGCTTTCTTACCCTTGTGCAGAAAAGCTCTCAGTGTCACCATGTGGTATGAAGCAATATCTAGACTTACACGTTTTAGGCCAGTGAGAAGAAGTGTAGTAACAAGAGGAGGAGCAAAGAACACTCTAAGCAAGGTGGTTTCTCCAAAGCTGCCAGACAATTTGTTCCGTCTATACATCAAATCACCCCCAGTCCTGATCTTCATGTGCTTTGGGTTTGTGATGTTGTCTAAGAGCTGTGGGTCAGGATCAGCTAGCCGTGACTGTCAAAGTGTACATCTTAGTCATAAAAACAGATGCTTTTTGATGCATTTAGGAGTGATTTTGATATCTCCAGCTAAGTGTCATAATTTTGAGAAGAACATTGGACAAACTTTGTCTTACAGCTAAATAGCAACCCTTTAATAAGGCAGATTAAAAACCACTCTTTAAAACAGTTAAAACTCAGAGTTTATGTATGAAACAGTGTTCTGTGGCTGAAATTCTGCAGACACATTGTTAGTTCATCTACTCACCCCTTCCAGAGGAAAGGAGGGATGTATACCAAGAAAAGTAAACACTTCAGAACTCAAAGGGAAGAACCAATAGCTCTGGCTCAATTTCATCAGACTTCAAACATGCAGTGCTGTCTGTCATGCACGGGATTGCATGTACAGAATGCACACAGCAAGCAAAACCCATACATGCAGGACTGGCATAGGTGATTCAGCATATCAGAAACTACAGTGTAGGTGGCAAGCACTGCGTACACTTATGGATGTGAATTAAATAATGCTAACACGAAGCTACACAAGCTTGCAGATAAGGTCATGGGAATATCACATGTGTTCACAATTTGCACTGGGAGCTGTAGCTTCACTTAAATGTAAGTAACTCCAGTTGGCAAGCATACATCAAAATCGCTCCTAGAGAGGCGCTGGCAAGTGATTTCTCCATGTATAAATGCCATGTTGCATTGGCAAAATGAAAACTGGAGGGTGATAATCATGCGTCAGATCCTGGATTAGGCAGTCTCCATATAATCTCTCCACGACCTCTGCACAATTCCTACGCAATTAATAGGAGGCAAGGGTGAGAAAACCCTCCAGAGGGCAATTCAGAACTGAAGTTTATTTTAGGTGCACTGAGTAGCCCTTCATGGGCTCCTTTCTTCAATGGTCTAAACAAAGCAGACTCCTAATGTAAATCCCTAAGGTCAGGCATCTAAAGGAGGCTGTACCAATCCCCTCCACCTCTTATCCTTATCAACCCATGCCTCTACTTTTGCTATTGTTTAAAAAATGTACTGTGCAAAACCAATTCCAAAAGTCTCAAGCTGACATAAACTTCAGTTCCTGACATAAACTGTTCCCTCAGGCAAAGCACTAGTCTGGTGAAGTCAAGTTGTTTCTGGGACTCTCTGTCCAAAGGGAGGTGGGAGGGATCTCTGAGTCAAAGCTCATTAACTGAAATCACCCTGAACAAGCAATATGGATTTAGAGACTGCCAGTTCAAGTACTGCTTTGGCCTTCAACTGAGATAGAAAGGAAAAAGAAATCTCAGCAACATACCAGTCAGGCATTTGCCTGGGACCTTAAGAAAGTAGCAGGCATCTTTTCTGTGTGTGCTAGCATAAGTATTAATAGACTCTGAGAGGTTCTGCAGTAAGATTCATGGAGCTGGCTTAGAGAAAACTGCAACTAGGACAAATAGATTGAAGGGGGACAGCAGGCTAAGTATAAAATAATGATTTGTGCACCTGTTCAAGAGCCATTTTAGTTTGTGTGGCCCAAGAGAAAAAGTGCCATTTGGAAAGCACAAGGGTTTGTGCAATTTAATGATGTTATTATGGTTCCAAGCTCAGTGTAACCATCCATATGCTTCTCCTTCTGAAATATTTAACAAATAAAAGAGACAAAAGGCCCTATCACACATCACATTGTGTCAGGATTGCTAAGTTGGGAAGGAAAAGCTCATACATATCCTTGTTCCACAGAAACACTTTCTCCATTTTGATTATGCCCACTTTTCTTGCTGTGTTGGCAAATGAAAACACAAAAAATGAGTAACAAGTAAGGCAAGCTCTAGAAAAGCAGCTTCAGCTTGGAGAACAGACACTGTTCCAGTAGATATGTTCCTACCACAAGGGAAGAGATTTAAAGAACAGTAGTTTGCAAGAAGAAATGAATAGCTGTGCAAATCTCCAAGGAAGAAGAGGCCTTATATTGCTCTTTTCAGTGAGGTTCCCTTTTATGGAAAAAGCTTAAGAAACTAGAACACAGCCATTTTTTTAGACTAGCATGCTATAATACGTCCACAACACAAACACATGGACTCATGAGATTAGATGGAGAAAGAAAAGATTCCCAGAAAGTAAATTAGGAAATGTAGGAAGGTGTGAAGAGGAATGGTGAGGTGAGAAAGGAAATGCAAATAAGGAGATCTTATAAGTTGCAGTGCTGGTTTAAAATACTACTTTTGTCTCAGAAGGGGGAAAAAATAAGATCACTGGTGCTCCATGGTCCAGGAGCTCAGATGAACTGTGGAGCTGGGCTTGCAGCCTAATCTTAGGAAAAAGAGGAAGAAAAAAATACAGAGAAACTGGTATGACTTCTGAAAGTGCAGATTGTTATTGTGTTACCCAAAAAGCCACAACCCCATTCTGCTTCCTACAGAATAGGTGTGTTGGTTTGGAAGATGGGTAATTTAACACGATGTAGGCACACCACGTGAAGTGTAAGGTGGAGTAGCCCGGAAAGGACGCGTCCTACAAGAAAAATGATCAGTGATGTCTGGCAAACGCCGCCTTGGTTCTGCTTTTCAGCTAGGTTTTCTAAGAAAAGGAGGCTTAACTGTCTGAACTTGTGCACCTTCCTGCTTGTCCGGCAGCCGCCCACTCTTCCCAGGAACGTGGCACCTGTTGGCCGGTTTCAACCAAACCTGGGAGTGGGAAAGCGCTGTCAAAGATGCCGCCTTCCCTCGGGGAGGCGGAGGTCCTTTTGCGGTGCCAGATCAGCACTTATTATGCACCAGCGAAGTCCTGCGGGACACAGAGCCAGGCCTCCACCGGGCGCCTGGATGCACCTGCGGTTCTCCCGGACGCCCCGCCGGGGAGGACGCCCCGGGGCAGACGGCGGGGCGAGAGGCTGCCGGAGCCGCCGCCCGCACTCCCGCGGGGGAGAGAGCCGGGGCCTCGCCCCCTCCCACGCCCGCCGTGTCACCCACCCCCACGGGAGGCGACGGGGCTCTCCGGCGGGGGCGGCTCCCCGCTCCCCGCTGCCGCAGCTCCGCTCCGCGCCGCATCTCGCCTCGCCCCCCACGGCAGCCCGCCCGCTCGCGGGGGGGCGGCGCAGGCACCGGCCAGGGCCGCCCCCGCGGAAGGAGCGCACCACCCCCGCCGCCCCGCGCTGCCCGCAGGTGGCGCTGCCGGCAGCCGCGCTCCGACACGCCGCCGCCGCTGCCGCCGCCGCCGCCGCCGCCGCCGCCGCCGCCGCCGCGCCGGCCGGGCTAGCGCAGCCCCCCGGCGCCGGCCGCAGCCCCTGGGCCCGCCCGCGGCCGCCTCCGCGGGGCCGCGCCTCCCCCGCCCGCCCGCCCGCCCGCCGCGCCGCCTCCCCTCGCACCCGCACACACGCAGACACGCGCGGCAGCGCCGCGGCCGTCCGGTCGCCCCCCGCTCTCGCTGCGAGCGGCGCTAAGCGACCCGGAGCGGAGCCCCGCAGCGGGCGGGTGCCGCTGCCCCGGCGTGCCCGTCTGCGCGGCGGCGGAGCGGCGCGGGAGGTGGGCGAGCGGCGTGGGGCATGGAGACGCCCGACAGCATCCTCGGGGCCGTGTGACAGCGAGCGGCGCTCGCACGCGCGCACCCACCGGCCCGGAGCCGGAGCCGGAGCCGGTGCAGAGCCGGGCAGCGCCGCCCTGCCCCGTCCCGCGGGGAGCCAGCATGGAGTGAGAGCAGCGTGCCGCCGCCAGGTAAGGCGGGGGGGGTTACCCGAAGGGAGGCGGAGGAGGTGCTGGCTCGGGGCTTGCGTTTCGGTGCCTGTACCCTCACGGCTCGTTGCCGCCGCGGTCCTCCAGCCCCCCCCCCCCACCCCCCCGCCCCCAACCGCCCTTCCTCAAGCCCCCCCGGCAGTCACAGCGGCAGTGCGGGGGGATGCGGGGTGCGTTACTTATGTAACCGGGGGGCGAGCAGCCTCGGCCGCTTTCCGCTGGGCAAGCGGCGAGGTGGCGGCGGGGGAGCCGCGGCTGAGGGGGACACGGCGGGAGGGCCGGGCCGGCCCCGGGGGGGCCGTTTCCAGCTGCCGTCGCGGGAGCCTCCCGTGTGTGAGCCCCGGCCCCACGCCCTCGGGTACAGCGCTGCCGCCGCGACGGGGCCGGGGCTCTGCCGGCCTCCCCTCGCCTCGGGGCTCGACAGCGGGCACCCGCGGGCGGGGGCGACAAGGGACGACGTCTCGCCCGGCCGCCCCCTCCCCATCGGCGCTCCAGCGGCAGTGCCGAAACCGGGAAGAACTTCAAAGCGGGGTGGCGGGGATGTTGTTTTGGCTGCTCCGATCTCACTCCTTCTCTGGGAGGGCAGTGGGGGGCGGCTGCGCTGCGGGGAGCTGGGGTCACGCTGGGCCCGAGGCGGGCAGCGCTCAGGGCAGTCGGGGCGAGGCTGAGGGGAGCCGGAGCTAGGCTGAGGGGGCGGCGGCCCCGGCCCCGCTGGGCGGGCAGGGAAGGGAGAGCCTCCGCCGGGGGAGAGGGGCAGCGGGAGTGGAGGGAAGATGCTCACGAAGGGGTGCCCGTCTCCTCTTGATCGGAGGGAGAGCGAGCTCGGTATCACCATGGCGACCTGAGGGAGGAAAAATCTAAATAAATAAATAAGTAAGAGATAACTCCCCCCTTCCCCTCCCCCGGCACCCGCCGCCGCCCCTTCCCGGCCAGGTCCGGTCCCAAAGGTGGGGGGAAAGATATCACAGACAAAACTTCCCTCTCGTTGGAAAGGGGAGCGACGAAGAGCCTTGGGACCCTGGTGGGGAAGGGGCCACCGTACAGGCTCAGCGAGCCGCGGCTGTCCCCGAGTCGCTATGCGCGGAGCCTCCGGCCGCGGCGGGCAGAGGAAGCTGCTTCGAGGCGAGCTGTTCGTGGCTGCTTATTGCTGTGCCAGCCGTGCCCCGCAGCCTCCCGCTGCCCGGCGCTCCTCGGCCCCGCCGCGTACCGCCAGCCCCGGGGCTTTGCCACCGGCTGCGGGCCCGGCCCGACCCCGCTTCAGCACCGCGGACAGCGGCGGCAGCGGCGGCAGCGCGGGCGGGGGGGAACGGCGGGCAGCGGGGGCAGCGGGGGAACGGCGGGCAGCGCGGGCAGCGCGGGCAGCGCGGCTCCCGGCGGCAGGCAGGGAGCCGTCCGGGGGCTTTGCATCGGGGCCCTGCGCTGGGAGGACCGGGGGAACCCCGCGCCTCCCTCTGCTAGAGTCAGCCCTGAGCACAGTGCCGCTCCCCGCCGGGTGCCGGGAGCCAGAGGAAGCCTCACCTAGGGCCGCTAAACTTTCCTGAGCTAAATGCATGCAAGAGCTGAGAGCAAACACGTTAATGAATGGTACCTTTTACACGTACTTGCTCGAGGTTGTTTCTTACGACTCGTTTGCAGTGGTTCTTTGTGACTTGTTATGGTGAACTGCTTCCCCAGTAAGACTGTTCACACGCACATCCATAAAATGAGTCCTGCAGAAATTGTGAAAAATATGGATTCTCGACTTGTTTTCCTTAAGAAAACTTGTTGAGAAATTGCACTTGAAGAAATTGCACTCTTAGCGCAGGGAGCTATCCCACTGCTGAGGTACACAATTAGACAGGTGGAGTTTCTGCCAGTCAGACAGACACGATCAACTAATCATAAAAAAAAACTCCTGATCATAAACTGTTCTCCACAGGCATTTGGTGACCAGTTTAAAAAAACACACTAAGTGGAGGAAAAAGGTATTCAGGTTAGTGATAATTCACCAGAAGCCAAGATATACTTATTGCATTGATAGGTTTTAAATTATTGTCTTAGTTTTCCTATACATATCTCATGCTAGCAGTTACATATGCAATTATAGCTTGAGACTATGAAAAAATATTCTAGAAAAGCCAACAGCATAATGAATAATATTCACTGGGGAAGATAGCAATGGATTAGTCACTTTTCTGCTGTTCACCATGTCAGGATGTTCTTTTTGCGTTAAGCAAACAAGATTTATTTAATCTCGCCTCGGTCCTGATAGGCAGTAAACTATAGATACATGTAGAATTATTGGTTTTGAATCCAAATCCCCAGCCTCTTGAGGTTATGCTTTAACTATAAGCAAGCTGTCAAATCACACCAGCTACTGGGTTCCTCCTTTGTTATAAATTGTCTGTTTCAAATAAGTCCTAGCCTAGCAGAGACAACCACATAGGTGAGTCTTACTCTAGCATGGGAGTTAGTTGGGCTTTGTACTTATGCAGGGACTCCAAGCAAATTTATGTCTTAAGAATAACAGGTTCAGGGCTTTTTAACTGTAGAAGCACATTTTGCCCTAACTATACTTCTTGACAAGCCAATTGAACTAGTCAGTTAAGCCTTTATGGAAATGGAGACCTGAATTTTTTAATGATGGGCCTCACATTTTCAGACCTATCTCAAAAGGATGGAAATAAAGGATTGAACTGTAAGTATGGGCTTGGGAACTCATTACTTTCCTGTGGGAAAATGAGGAAAAGTAATAGAACACGACTCTTCAGGGCAATTACCAGATCATTTATAATACTTGAAGCTATTGATTTTGTTATGTAAGACAATACTCCTGCAGTGTCAGAATAATTTTATCAGATAATTACGAAATGATTTTGCCTTATAAGCAACATTAAATAAATTAATTATAGCAACATCAACAGAAAATTCCACAAGCACAACCTTAATTGGTTTAGTAAAAGACAGAATTCTTTGTGGAATTTCTGCCAGTGCATTTACACCACATTCAATATGAGCCTCCCAAGTTGCATGATTTCTCAGGAGTTGTTTATGTGCTTCTATAAAAGTAAGAAGTAAAAGAATTCATCTTAGCATTTGCTCAAATAAATTAAACTATGTCTTAAGTAATAATGGTTGAGGCGTTGTAGAGAACACATTTCTACGTTATTATTTCTTTAATTTTCATTGTTAAAAGCTTGGGAGCTCTGTTCAGCATTTTCATCATCTGCTTGATACAGAATGTTGCATTTTAATTGGGACAATTAAACACCAGCAGTTTTTAGAAATAGATATGGTTTAGGCTAATGTGTTTGTTGCATTTATGTTGTACGATTTTTACTAGTGGAGGCAGCCTGATAATAGAAAACAATATTCCTAGTTTATTAAGTATCAGTATTTTAATGTTGATCATGCAGAAAGAGACCAAGAGACCTTCTTAAACAATGAATGCTAAATTTACCAAACAGTAAGCTCAGGAAAAGAGTTTTAATCTCATTCCCACTTGATAGTGACTTCCTGGGAGACTTGGGTTTTTCCTCAAAACTGTGCATCAGATGCTTTACTAGAATGCTTTTCATATTGGAAATACAATGTTATTATATGTGTGTTATGAATAGCTGGAATAAAAGCATTGAACAACAAGAGGTTCCATTTCAAAGCAGATAATTTTAACATTAATGGCTGTTGCGACCTACATGGAATGCCAGCCAATAGCAATCGAGGTAAGCACAGCTGAAACTGTCAAATCAAAGGCATAAAAACTGTCATCAGTTATATTTCCTCACACCAACCAATAAAACATTGTAATTATTTTAAAAAATTCAGAATAAAGTCAGATTTATGGGATTGCTACTTTCCCTTAGTTAAGTTAGCCATAAACAAGTAGTGCAGGATCAGACCCATATCAATTTGTGGCAACAAGTCTAACCATTCCATCAGTTTAAAAGCAAAGCAAAACATGTTTAGATCAGCTGTTTATACAGGTCACTATGATGAAGGAGAAACTGAGAGAGGGGAAATTATATTATGCTTGAAAGAGATATCATGGCTCATAAGGGTGCTGGACTAGATCCTGTGTAAAAAGGACCTCTTCAGTAGTAAGTAAACATTAGATCAAGTCTAATGAAAAATTATTTTCTTGAACAGTAGGCCCATTAAAATGTCAAGTGATGTTGTAGCTATCAAGTGTGTAGGCAGGACTACCCCATATGGTCCAAGACAAAGGCAAGCTAAGGAGCTGGGTTGTGCAATTGTGAAAGGTGAGAGCAAACACTGGCAACTGAAATGACAAGGAATCTTTAAAACAAGGCCTCAGGCACACCCCTCCTTATGAGCAGAAGAGGCAGAAAAATCAGGTTTCAGTTTTTGCAAATTACAAAGAGGAAGAACTTTTAACTTTCTACAACAATTAGATTTCTGTCTTCAGGCTAAATTTTCATTTCTGTGAAATCTAAAGTTGAGTGAGGCTGGACCCAAAGCATATATTTCATATTTCAGCATAGTCACAGTCTAAAGACTGGATTTCATGGGCTGGTTTCATAGTCAGTCGAGTGTCATTGTTAAAGATGTACCATCAGAAAAAAAAAACAAAACCAAAAAAACCCACAAAAAACCAAACACACAAACCCACAAACAAAACAAAACCCCAAAAGAAACCCCACACCATAACAAACAAAATAACCACTCCAAAACGCAGAGCTAAACTTCAAACCTTACTCTCCAGTTATAACTGTAATTATCAAAACCATACTCAATAACCTAGAATTAGCACTTCTACTTAATCCTACACACCAGCGTGGGAGGCAAAAAGGAGGAGAACAGTGTAGTTCTGATGCAGCTAGATAAACATGTATTAATGATTAGTAGAGAGGTCAAAATTAGAACTATTAGAACTAAAAGTTAAGAAAACTCTTAAAAAGCTTCTCTCCCCAAATAAAAATGTTTATACAATTAACTGGAAAATAGAATGCTTTACCTTTATATTGCCTGTAAATATTTCATCTGTGCCAATAATCAAGGACCTAAGCTTCTATGTCCTACCAACTTCCAGCATTTTGGTCCCTGTGAAAAGACTCATTCAGTGTATGTATAGTTATTACCCTAACTTAACCCCTGTCACAAACCTGTAATGACCTCAAAACGAAACCTAATAAACAGTACTGAATCTGAGAATTATGAGATCATTTCACAGAACTTTAGAAAAAATAGATTAGAAGGGGCATCTGGAGATCTCTAGTCAAACTTCACCAGTGCCAAGCAGAAGGGAGTAATCCCTTCCTTCAACCTGCTTGCTAATTTGTTACTAATGCATCCCAGTATACGTTCAGCCTTCATGGCTGTAAGAGTACACAGCTGATCCTTGTGCAACTTGCTGTCTGTAGAACCCACAGTTCCTATCATGCAGTGTTGCTACCTAGTGAGTTGGTTCCCAGCCTTCCTCTTTTCCAGGTACAGGAGTTGTCCATGTTCAACTTTTTTAAGTTCTTGCTAGCCCATTCCTCTTGCTTGTCTAGATCCCTCTGAGTAACTTCCCTACCTTCCCTGTGCATCAACTGCTCCTTCCAGTTTGGTGTCATCTGGAGGCTGGTTGAAATGCCTTTGGTCCTGTTGTCCAGGTCACTGATAAAGGCATTAAAGCTGACTCCAATAGGTATCAACCCTCAAGGAACACCATGACCTGTTAGACTGGGAACAGTAGACCCTTCAAGTTCAAAGGTCTAGCTAATTTTCCACCCCTCCTTACAGTCTGCCCATCCAGTTCATTTGTCCTTGTTTGGCTAGCAGAAGCTATGGGGTAGTGTTGAAAGTCTTGCTAAAGACTTACTACACTCCCCTCATCCACAGACCCAGACATTTTATTGTAGAAGGCTGTCAAACTGGCCAAGCATGATTTGCCAAGGGATAAACCAAAGCTGAGTGTTCCTGATCATGTTCTTGTCTTTCATGTGTCTGTAAATACCTTTTTTGAGAATATCTCCACAGTTTTGCCAAGGACTGAAGAAAGGCTAATCTGCCCGTAGTTCCACCTTCTTATCTGTCTTAAAAGGAAGGTATATAATTTTCCTGTTTACAGTCATAGGGGAACTCCTTATGTATTTTGATTTTTAATATTCTCATGTTTGTTATTCTCATTTTTAAATTTGATAATTTCTTCCACATTGAGTATCCTTGTCTCTTGCTGCTAACTTTGCTGATTCTCCGGGATTAACTTCATTTTCTGTGTGAATAGTGGATCACTGGATGATTACTTGGCAATCTTTCCCAAATTTGTGCCATATTTCTAGGTTTATATTTCATTTGTAAAGATTTCTCTTGCAGAAAGTAGGTGTACAGCATCCCAGCCCAGAAATAGATTTGGAATTTTCCTTTATAAAATGTTACCTTTATAAAATTCCCACCCTCACTAAATACTTCAGCTATATTCTTCTGTGTGCATGTGCACTGAAATAGGAAGCTACATAATTTTAAGAAACTTTCAACACATTTGCAGCAAAGCAAAGGTAAATGTTAAAAAATGTTTAATCATCCACTTGGCAAATGTTTGTTATGTGAGTAGCTCTGCGCTACCGAAGTCCATAGAGCTGTCTGGGCATATACAGTTATATATAGGTGTATAGGAGTCTTGGTTCAGTTAGTTCTGAGTCCTTACTATGAGCTTTGTTTCTTCTGATATATTTAACTGTATATTTTTTATACTAGTCACACATAAAAGGTAGCTGCTGCTTTTGAACTGAATGAGTTTTCCTACTCATTTCAGTGGGGATAAATTGAAACCCTTAATTAAATTTTGTCACCTATATCAATCTTTGTGGAAGAATTTTAGCTTAGTGATAATTTCCTCATAGACATATCCTTGTGGGATAATAATTGAAAATGTGAATTAACTGCACTACCACGTAATTAGGGTTTTTTTTCTAAGACAGTGAAATTTCTGGTTGACTTATTTACACTGCTACAGTAGGGACTTGAATTAAACTACTGCCATTTCAGTCCACTAATAAAAGCACAGAAAGAGCATTGCAAAGAATTCTGAAACAGATGTACCCCTGCTCTTCTATGCTTTTGATCAGACTGGTTTCTCCAGCTTCTTTCTTAGCTCTATGAACAGAAGTGTCTTTAGATTATACCCTGGCCACCAGAGCTGTTTCAGGTACTTGAACTAAATACTCATTATTTACTCCCCCTCAAGTGGCTGATCTTTCCCTTGCCTTCACTTCCCCTCGCACCTCTCCTGCTCCTTATGTCTGTACCAAAAAGTATTTTTTCTTAATTCAGTTTGTCAGGGCTGCTGAACAAAGCCTTTATCCCCACTGGGCCTCTGGAAATGTCTCATGGTTACCCTCCATACTTGAAGAGCCTTTCCACATCCCTCCTGAAGGTTCTCTTTTCCTCAATGTGTGTTAATATGAAAGCCTGGGGGTATAAAAGTATATTGAAAAGTGGATTGTTGTGGAAAGGTATCCTGTTGTGAGGAGTAGGCAAATTCTAATTTTCCCACATTAGAAGGGAGTAAACTCTGTCCGCTAGTACATGTCCTCACCTATACTGAAATGATTTTCATTTCCCCACTGGAATGATATACTCTGCCTCCTACTGGAATTATATTTTGTCACCAAGATCATGCAGGGGTGTAGTGCGAAGAAGTGCTAAGAGACACTTCAGAGCACTAGCCACAAGCAGACAGAGTACTCAATTTTCTAAACAAAAAGCAATTATGGCCCTTATTAACCTGTAGCCTTTCTACAGGCAATGGGACATGATCAAAGAACACAGTCCTTACTAAAAAAAAACCCACTAAGCAGAATCACAGTTTAGGAAACAAAGCAGCCATGTCAGGACAGTGTCTGGGAGAGTGATGTTGGAGGTCTCTGTTTATTCTCTCTCAGACTCATCAAAGACACTGAGTGTTCAGATGACACACATTCAGTTTAAAGTCAAATAATAATTTCTCCTAATTACTATCACTGTGAACTTTTAAGTAGTATCTCAAAGTGAAGCTCCCCTGCCTCTAGCAACTCCCACAGAAGGAAGAATATTTCAAGCTTAGCATGGCTACAGTAGATGCATCACGCAGCATCTTACAGCTCTACATTATTGACAGTGCCATAAAAAGAAGATACGATGAGAAGAGATGCAGGCCTAAGTAACTCCCAATTTGCATGCCATGCATTCTCACTGGTGTTGTATGGGATGGATCATAGAAGACAGAAACTCAGACACTTGCTGAATACAACAATCATATACTGGGCAGAAATTGTATCCCTACAGAGCTAGTTCCTCAGCATGGGTGGGCACAGGTATGGGAAGCTGACACACAGATGAAACAGAGTGTTTTCCTAGTCTCGGTCAGGTTCTCTGTTGACACAGACAATACAGCTGCTTTGAACTATACTGGCTGGCTCTTGGTGCCTTCAGTCTAGTGCCATGGGTGGCGAACATCAGATTCCAAAAGCTTCCAATGTGATCTTGACTTAAAGCTATGCCCACTTGGAGATTTCTGAATGTCAGAAGAATGCCACCGTCAACTATTGCAAATGGTCAACTATTTGCACCAAACTAGGGCCACAGGAATCTAATACTAATTATGCAATTAAGCCTGCTTTTTGTCAGGTCACTGACTTAAACCCACAGGCTGCAGCGTTTTATTACATACACAGAGAGATGGACATTTTGTCTGGTAAAATTTCCTCTAATCCAAATAATCCCTGTTAAAGAACTTCATTCTCTTAGCTGTCACAAACTGAAGCTGTTCACCTTTATAATGAAATTCATTGCTCCTTTCCACTGTCACTTTCCTCATCAAGTAATTCTTGTCTTTCCATGCTGCTGCAGTATTATATAACCAGCCATGTGCAAAAGCTGGATGCAAACCCAGCTTAAGAGCCAAGCTCAACACAGCAGAGCCACATTCAGTTATCTATTTGGACAAAGGTACAAACTCTCAGTTGACCAGTTCCCATTAGAAAGTAACAGTGTTCAATTGTTCTAAGTCCAATCCTCCCCTGCCTTGAACTCTGGAGAGTCACATATATACCTATGAAAATCAGGATGAGAAACTTTGACAGCCACTTTGCAAGAGTGTGAACAGCATGCAGAAACACTAGAGCAGGTCTCCAAAACAGCATATTGGCATTAGCATGAGGAAAATTAAACCCTCCATCTCAATCAAACTAATTCCCCAAGATGCAACGTTTGTATGTGCATCTTTTGCATATACAGGGCATGATGCACTGGAGAACCAGTTCTGCTGCTGATAAAAGGCAGTAAAATTACAATGAAAATGAGAGAAGTGGTGGGATGGAGAGAGCAAAGTACAAGAGAACACATCAGCTTTGTAAACTTGCTAAAATTTCAGTGAAGGAGTTTTAGTCTTTCCTTCAGCAAGGGTGTGAATTTCTCCCAATGTGTCTAAACAGAGATTAAAAGAAAACAGAAAGGTCAAATATCATGAGTAGCAATACTGATTACTTACTAAAATCCTTCTAAGATGCACATAACGCATTAAGATGAGTTCTGGGCTTATAAAGCATGACACAAAATGCAATGTAGAGACTGAACTGTGGCTAAGCTACTTTCAGATCCGAGAGTTTGATGTGGCACTGCTCCCTGGAGAGTTAATCCTATCAAGAGGCAGGACTCCTTCAGACACAGGCACACCCTCCAGCTAACGCTGCTAGACAACTTTTAGAACCCAAGTTAACAGCTCCTTACAACAAAGTGTTCCACCATTAATTCACCACAGGATTCAATGTCTCACAACAAAGCAGCAGAATTCATCTAGGCCAACAGTTTGGTAAGCCACTAGCCCAGCAGCTCTCAAGAGCTCTCAAATACAAGTTTCAGGAGACAGTTTACAAGTTTTGCAATGTACATATAAGAGAGTGATGAACACAGGCA
This sequence comes from Falco biarmicus, assembly GCF_023638135.1. NCBI lineage: Eukaryota > Metazoa > Chordata > Aves > Falconiformes > Falconidae > Falco > Falco biarmicus. The sequence continues at coordinate 77,663,761 of NC_079289.1, read as the reverse complement.
GTTCCACAAGAAGTATCTTGTCTCTCAACTCTTTGCAAACTGCATCACTGACAGTGGCAGATGAGGTCAATGCTTTATCCAAAGCCTTCGACTACATTTGCAAGGGCTGTATTTCCCTTTCCATGAAGATCAAAACGGGAAAGATATTCAGCACCGGACACACCACTGAGTAGAATTTCATAAGACTCATGAAGGAAAGCTGTAAGATTGGGTCACCAGATGAAACAATGGTCACAAACATTTTAACACAGGAAACCTCAAAGACAGAGACAGTAGATGACTATAGGTTTTGCAACAGTACCAGTAACAGAATAGGAGGAAGAGGAGGGATAAAGTTGGCTACATCCATCTTTGAAGGCAGACAGTTTCCAGCTCCTGAGTAATCATCTACTGAGATCGGGAGCAGACACATCATCCTGGTAGGCAGAAAAAAATCTATTCCAAATCTATTATGAAAGGACTCCTCAAGAATTTAGAGGATGTGTTGCTGCCAAACAGCCTGAGTCTAAACTAACTGAAAAGTTAGGCTTACCCGCACCACTAATAGCCCTTCTTACTCTAGACACTGCTACTACCTTGAATGAGCAAATCAAAATTAATTAGGAAGCTCAGAGAGCAAAGGACTTAGGGAAACACATAAACATCAGGAATATGGTCTTGGCCAGTTCTTTTAGTGAAGGGCCAGGCTCATGAAGGGATAAGAGCAGGGGTTCAGGCCCCCTGCTCACATGGTATGGTGGGATGGAGGGTGGCTTCTTTGACTGCAGAATGGTGTTCCATCAGCTAGTGATAAAAGGAGTGCCACCTCCTGACAAAGAGAAAGGAAGGCCACCTTTGCTTACAAACTTCCTCCTGGAGGAGGATTTTAACTGCCCTTGAAGGGAAGGATGACAGAAAATTTCAGGAGAAAATTATTCACCAAAAGGGTTGTCAAGCATCGGAACAAGCTGCTCAGGGAAGTGGTTGAGTCACCATCCCTGAAGGTATTTAAGAGATGTGTAGACGTGGTGCTCAGGGACATGTTTTAGTGGTGGACTTGGTAGTGTTAGGTTAACGGTTGGACTCGATGATCTTAAGGGTCTTTTCTAAATGATTCTATGATCCTAGGTATGTGTAAGCACCTGTAACTTTGACAAGGACCTAAAATCAAAAGCATGCATAGGGCCATTCATGAAAACGTCATAAAAGGGATAAAGTGAATGAATTAGTCAATCCATTGAACAAGTCTGATTATTTCCCTTTCATTTCCTGTCTTTCTTGCGCTACCACAGATACCTTACTAAATGATCAAGGTAACAAGTTAACTGGTGCAACAGAGGCTTGAAGAGGTGGCTGACACAGTAGGTTTCTTCAGTGCTTATCCAGCCATGTTACGTATAGGGAAAGACTAGATACAAATGTCGAGGTAATAATAGAAAAGGAAAGGAACAAGGTGCTAATACATCAGGGATTTAAAGTAGATCACTGAACTAGAAGGATCAGTAGATTCATTCTTTTGTGGGTAATTGGAAGAATCACTCAGAATGTAGGAGCTGCTGATCACAGGAATTTGGGAATTTTTGTAGAAAACTACAGCAGTTAAGGAGAGCTGTCCTTCAGAGAAAGGGCACACACACACACAGGTGCATACACGCACACACACAGAGGAATCCAGATGAAGTATAAGAAATGTAGTAAGAGATCAGCTGAGCTAACTTGTGAACTTCACATTGACCTTACAAGAAGGAAGCATACACAAACTATGTCATAGCATTGAAGATAATTGCTGAAAGAAATAGTGGCTAACTCTGGAAGCCAAGAAACAAAAAGAAATTAAGCTTGCAAGAGGCATCAGTGATAGCAAGAAATTAATCTGTAAGTAGATCAGTAGTAAAAGAAAGCACTGGGAGAGTCTTGGCCCACTTCTCAACAGGGAGGAAAGCTAGAGATGATACTTAGTAGGATAAAGAGTATTTTGTGCAGTTTTTGCATCAGGTTTCACTGGAAAGGCCTGGGGTGAGCAAGGTTCTAGTACTGTCCAAACCAAGAAGGAAGATCTTACCCTATAACTGGGAAGGTACAGGCTACAGTGTACAAAAAACTAGGTGTTTCAAATTCGGTTAAACCTGAAGAATACACTAAAGGAATGTCTGTGACAACATCAAAGCTACCTGAGAATTCATGGAGAATGAGGGAAATTCTAACAGACTGGAAAGAGGAAGTGTGGTGTGCATCTTTAGCAAGAAAGATGTTTCACAGAAAAAGGAAGACAAACTAGTGAATTATGGACCACTCACCTTAACTTAAGATCTTTAAAAAATACAGACTGGTGTAGGCACCAGAAAATACAAGCTGAGAGCTGTCAAAATGGTTTTATCAACAGCATATTGCAACAAGCCAGTCTAATTTCATTCTACAGTAGACCAACACAGGCTAAGAAAGAAGATGAGAAGGTCATATATTTTGATTTTATGAAGACATTACACCATCTGCCACAGTATTCTGATAAGAAAGGAGCAAAACTTGGTCTAGAAGAAATTACATAGTCATGGTTACAAAACTGGTTGTAGAAGTGTGCTAGGGAAGAGTTACTGGTGGTTCATTGACAGTATAGAAGAATGTGTCAGTTTGGGTCTGTAGAGTGTCCAGTTCTGTCTTAGATGCATTGATGCTCTGAATGACGGAATTAACTGCACTTGTAAAGTATGCAAGTATTTTAGAAGGTACGGTTAGCATTCAAAATTATCTTGACAAAATAAAGGTCTGAAAGACCAGATTCAAATTCAATAGTAACACAGAGTATTCCCCTAAAACAAGGATAATTGGCTACAAAGCCAAAGGACTGGAATCCACTGGAAAACAATATACCTTTTCCCAAACGTGCTAGATCTTGCATATTCCACCCTGAAACATCTGTTTCTCTCTTACTCTAGAGAGTTAGGCACAAGAGAAGCAGTACATCCCGATCCTAAGAACAAGGATCTAACAGCTAGGTTTGATCATGCCTGATGACTTTTTCCATTCTTTCTTACATTTTGCTACCACAGAGCTTTTGCTTCAAATGGCTTCAAAGTTGTTTTACGTTGCTTTTAGCCAAATGTATCTTCAAGGTGTTCAGCACTTCAGAAATGTAGGACAGCTGTTTTATCAAGTTGCCTGTAAATTACGACAGACGTTGTGTCTGCCAGAAGCATCTTGCCCTGTGAGCAAATGTTAAGAGAGAATTAAGCATGCTTGGCTGCCTCCCTGAGGCATTTGGAGGAGGAGGAGGTGAGAGGAGGCCTTTACGAAGAAAGGCTCCAGAACACCAACTGAGTCACCCTGGACTCGAGACCCCACAAACAGCTATGGCTGGGAAGGAGCCCTGATGCCAGTCCTAAAATGTCATTATCTTGAAGTCCATAAAGAATGTGCGCTGCATAGAACAGGCTGGGAAAAGCAGCAGTGCACAAAAGCATATTCTGATAAAGAGGATGCTAAAAAATCTATGTCCTTTTCAGTCATGCATATTGAAGCAACTGAATGTTCCTTTCTCATTTTTGGGTGGCAATCACAGAAAGCAGATGTTACACTATGTTAATTTTTGTCACTGGCATCTAGCCCCCTGGCAAGATTAAAACAACTATTGGCATCTTTGGAGCAGCTGGGCAGCAGAGCTGCTTACTTTACTTACACAATACCATTCTGAATAACCTCTGAGCCTAAGATTTTGTTGCTTTGTAATCCATGTTTTGGCAGTCTTCTCTTCCACTCCCCCTGTTCAAATACGGTATTTCCCAATCCTTACAGAGTCTAGTATGTATCTCTATTGCACCATAAACTTTAATGAAAAATAGATTTAAAATCCATGACGTCTATGACATCCATTTAACTCCCACTGCAGAAGGAAGGACATTTTCAGGGTTATCTTTGCAGTTTAACTTCTTAGTGTCTTTTTGAATTCAAACTTCATTAGCAAAGCAGGATAAACAGACCAGCACTGTGTCATACATTTCACCTGGATGTTTAACATAAGTACATAATTTTACATAAACTGTTAAATACTTCTGGCATTAGACATATGATTTAAAAGCAACAGTCATTGGTATAAAATAATTTGAAGAATGCGTACTATTAATTCCAGCGTTGATAGATGGAATAAGAAAAATTATTTCTTCTAGATTGCAGTTCTTCTGCTAGGACCTATATGTGATGTCTCCTGGGGAAAATACGAAAAAAAAAAATCAAACATAAAAATTATCTACCTATCAGTTAAGTGTACAACATTAGGAATGTGTCACTGATACAATATAAAGAAGTTGAAATATCATACACCTAGTTAAACATCAGATGTAACTTTTCCTCTGCTTCAGTTAATTGTCATTAGGAAAGGAAAAACAAGTCCAAAAGTGAACAATTTGCAGCTTATCACTTCTGCAGTCTACACTCTAAGTTGTAAGATCACACAATAAAATACTAGACAGTACTATATAATGTAAATCCTATGGGTGGGTGTTCCAGCAGTAAAATGAGAGATATAATTGGTAACTAGAAAAGACAATCATGATTCAAGAGAGAAGGGGAAATGCTAAATGAAATAGTGTTTCAACACTTCTTGAGCATTTTAATGGTTTTTACCATAATGTGTGTAGAAAGAAAGGCCATGTTTGTTCAGATGTTACCTTTTCAAGCTGTTTTTCTCTGAAGGGAAGAAAAAAGCTGATACTGTTCAACTAAATGACCCCTTAGGTAGCCAGTACCATACACATTTTATTTTTCCCCATCAAATAAAAAGCTGAGTGAAATAAAAAGTTTAAAAGAATCTTAAATGAACTCAGTTTCCAATTGCATAGATATAATAGTGCTAGCTTGCCAGAACCAATAGGATACCTGTCATATATTAAAAGCAATTCTGTATGACTTGGAATCTAAACACCACCCAACCCCCTAATGCCTATGGGACACATAGAGTTGCTGTGGCAAAGCCCAACACAAAGGCTTTACTAATGCTAAAAGGCTCATACAGATAAGAATGGGAACACAGCTAAGTAAGCTGCTGTAATCACAAACTGATGCCTGGGACTGTCCTCTGACATGTACCAAACCCTCCCAGTCTGCAAAACTTATGTCCAAATTACTTGTCAGGAGTGGGATACTGCCAGCTGGCCTAGGCCAAAATTATGCTCATGGGCACTCTAACAATTCAGAATTGCAAACAACTGAGTTCCAGTGCCCATAACTTCATGCACTTTTTTTTTACTTACTCATGTAGACAAAGCCTTACAGGACAGTGGAGACCTAAGCAGCATCTTGATTTGTATTATGCCAGCTATTCCTCTTTGACTTTGGAAAGGAGAACACAACTGCTCTGTGCTACTCTTTCATCAAGAATGTGTAATGCAATGGTCAAAATTGCGTAATTTCCATTATATCTTAATAACGATCAACCATTTCAGTCATGCTAGCTGTCAAAAACTTAGGCATTTAGACTAAGTTGGACTAGTCCCTCTGCAGTCACTCAACAAAGAAGAAATAAGTATTCCCTCTCAAATCCTGTTTCCAGTGGAATCTCTGGAAGTGCCTGCTTGTTGCCTGCTTGTTGCTTGCTTACCTTTGCCTCCATTGACTACAGAAGGAGCAGAAGTGGCAATGTCATTTAAGAATGGAAAAAGTAGGTGAAATGAATTCCACAGTTGCCACCTAGGATTTCTTTAGCTTCTGCAGGTTTGGTGAGTACATTATCAATGAGAAGCATGGTTCCATGGAAAATTCCACTGAAAATTTAATTTGGTGCATCCTCTTGAAAAGAAAGAGATCTGTTACTAAAGAGCAAGCTGCTGCTAGAATTAAGGAGTCCCTGGCTTTTAGCCTTTGTTCAGTACACTGGATCTTGCCAGCAGAGACAACCTTCTACATTTGGAAAGAGTAGATATTTTAAAGGGAGAATGGTGTGGTAAAGCAGTTTGGAGGAATACATTCAATGTAGCCTCATGCATAATTTGTGAAATATCTGCCTATACTAGTCCTAAGGTTTTCAGGCAGCGCTGTGCTTTATGGAGTGAACTTGAAGTAAAATGGTCCTGATATGAGGATATGAAATACTGCAACTAACTCTTTCTCCGATTTCACTGGACATGAGTAGGATGGAGAATAACTACTGAACATAGACAGAAAAACTGAATATTCTTATAACAAATACAGAAAAGTTATACTAGATTTATCATATATCTGTATATGCTGTGTATATCTCTTTGGGAACCACAGACAAAACTCTGCAAGGGGTATTTTTAGATTACTGCATGATTTCACGTGACTTGAATCTAAATTTAATCCAAAATTAAAATGAGTAACTGTGTTATTTCAAGCCCCCAGAAGCTGGAGACCATTCCAGTAGATAATTCAATACTAAGCCAAAGACCTTGACTTTCAATGGGTAGAAATGTAAAAATATATCTTTACTTAACAAAAGAGATGATTAACTAGTTGAAAAAACAACAGTGTGTCATGCAGGGACACAGAAGGGACTGCTATCTAATGAAGAGAGCTGTCATTGCATTAAGCATTCCTACAGTTATGTATTTTAGAACACTCTCATTAAAATCAGGTGATTCAAAGACAAGTAAAGTAATTTATTTGAACTCCCTCTCCCTTCTGGGTTGAATGTGGATCTATGGAATGATGCTTAACTGTTGGCAGAGGGGACCAAGGTCCCTAGGACATCTGAAGACACAAGTCCCATGTTTCTCTTGAATCTGTGCAGTCAAACCCCGTGCATTATTCAGCCAGTGCTTTATTCCCAGGTCTGTTAAGCCTTTAGCTAAAATTCTACTTTTTGCAGGGCAGAGCCTGTAAACCAAGGGAATAACATGACTTTGAAAAGTTTTTCTGTTGTTTTTAAGAGTAGGGATCACCATCAGTTCATTTGATCTCACTCCTGTAAAAAGCAGACCATACCACATGACCCTAGAGTAGTAGCTTGTCTTTGGCAAAAACATATTTTTCCAGGCTATGTCCATGTCTTGTTACCAGAGCTCAAGAAGTGGTGAACCTATGTCATACCTGGCAGCTGGACCCACAGGTTACCATATAAACATTACTAAACATTTGTGCTTGTATTTGTCTGGCTTTAACATCCCTCTGTTGTTTCTTATTACACACACCTTCCTCCTCTGCATCGAGATATCCACAGTACTAACTGAACTGTGCTTAATTATGGAACTGGAATTAAATTGTCAAATAATTCCATTTAGACAACATATGGCAGAGGCTTCCAGGACACACTGGCTTAATCTCAGTATAAACCACAGGTCTATAAGAAAAATGTGTTGTCCCTTCTTCTAACCTCTACAACCTATTAGTACATACCCAGGCATGCGCCCTTTGTAACAATCTCCCCTCCCTGCCAGTGGTTCCTAGCTAGCTGTATTCATCTTCAGGTAGGCTGCACTGAAGCTTTTTTAAGGCACAATGCATTCAGTTATTAGTAAGTACGAAGAAATGCCAGCTCATAATAAGCCAAGATGAAATATTTAAATATCCACTATTTTTGTCAGTTCTGAAAATGATGAAAGCTTCCCAATTTCATTATATATGCAGTTCCATGCCTCTGCTTCAATGTTGCCAATCTACAAGAAACTGTTATTAACTGTTTTTCTATATTAAAGGTTATGTAGTCAGAAGTCTGTAGAGGACTTTGTTTGACTGTAAATAGCAAATTTTCCTCACCAATTTTCACTGTGAATCACTCTTACATTCTCCGCTGGTTCTGTCAGCATAACATCCCTTACAAGGACACTGAAGATACCCCACTCAAGAATAAAATATACAGCATGCATCAGAAATGTACATTTTTATTTTACTCAAATTCTTTCTCCATATATTGTCTTTTCTATTCATTTGCCATGAAGAGAATTCAGGAATCAATAAGCAGAGAAAGAAAAGAGTCCATCAAAATCACTGGCAGGAATACAAGGAAAATATGTGTAGTAAAATTAAAATTAAACTTAGACAATATGCAGACGGTGTGTGTATTTGTGTGCACATGAGCACACAGAAATCTATGCCTGTACATTCATGGACTAGCACGTATAAATTCAAAGGGACAGCTAATTCAATAGCTTGACTATAAATGCATTTGCAACAGTCACCTTTCTTGTGACAGTCGATTGCTAGGCAAACATATGCTCTTCCTATATCAAGAGGTGATAGCACAGCACAGCACAGAGGTATGCAAAGATGTTCAAGGAGTCCTGGAAACAGCAGTTCAGATACTGGCAGCAGAACAGGTCATCCATCTAGCATTCCTCAAAAGGAAATTAGCCCATGTGTGTCTGGTCATGACACTAGTCATGATACAGTTCGAAAATGCATGCTTCATAAAGATGAATGAGTCCATCCCAGCTGGGCATCTAGAAGGCAGGGCAATAACATGAGATACAGAGCTAAAACAAAGGAAAAATAACCTTAGTGACTCAAAGTCTCACAGGATTCCTCCAGCGCAGCAGACTGCAAGATTCAGAATTTCACTGCCCTGATTGTTTTCTCACTCCTTGGAGCAATTACAGTAAATTTGAGGGAAGGGAATGCTGCCACCATGTTCTCCTAAACAGATCATCCACCTACCTCCCCAATTAAAAAGCAAGCAATGCACCTCTGAGGCACAAATACTACAAACTCTTTGAATCTTCAGAAATCTGAGTTAAAGAAAATTTAATAAGTCCAGTCGATGACTAAGGTTTTTTTCTGCTTTTAAGAACACTGTGTTTTGTTCTTGTAGGGTGTTGAACCCTTATTGTACACTGCTGCCATCAAATGTGCATTACAATGGAAATGGAGAAGATGTCAAGCCCCAGCATGTCTTTCCAATTAAGATTCTTCATTTTCTGCTCAGATGTTAGAGTATGACCTGATTAGCTCTGCCAGATATCAGAACTCGTCTTCTGTGACTTCTTATCTTATTCAGCTACTAGTGTCTGACTTCGTATATTTGGAGAGGAAAGAACCATATCCCTCAAAGATCAGAGACATTTTTTTAAGTCCTTTGGCAACATGGAAAATTTAGTGTGGGTCAGGAGAAACACTTTCAGCCTGTTTTCTGTCCTTCAGTCTCCCATGCCTGCTTATACATTGTAAGAAGAAACAATTAGCACAGCTCAAACTGCAACTTAACAACCCAACAGTGCAGGTAGATGTCTGTTTTTCAGGTACAACAATTTTACATAATAGAATTTACTGCAGTGGAATTACCTGCAAATTGTTAAGGCTTAACATGATAGGAGAAGTTACTTCTTTCCATCTAGGATTCCTCAGTGATGTTATCAAATAAGGAGAAGCAAGAAAGTCTTTTCTTAACTGCTGTCCTTTGTCAGCTAGAAAAGAGCAGTGTATTATTTATGGAAAGCAAACAATATGGAATCAGAGTGAAAGCAACTGACATGAAGGATGGTAGATGAAGTGCCAATGAAGCCTGAGATTTGAAAATGTATTAGATGTCACACATAAAAAATACTTCAATATGTCTGTTAGGTAAATTGTATACAATAATCAGAAGATATCTTTTTGTGTAAGTTTTACTTTAGGTTTTAATTTCAAGTAGTAGTCACTCATATTCAGACAGTGACATAAAAAATATTTTTAAAGCACTTCTACATTCTGCAAAGGCAGCAGCTGCCTCTCTTCACCTTCCCCAGAGACATGCACATACATGTTATGCAGCTGTTTTCAGTGTCTTGTTCTGTACCAGGAACATGAAAGAACAGCTAGAGACATGGGCAAAACAGGAGCAGGTTCTCCAGCTGAGAAAGGGAATGTTTTTAGGGCAGAGCTGCATACGCAAAGACTTAGCCCGGAGGTGGGTGTTAACGTAACTTTTTTAAAAGTGACAGTAAAAATGCAGTGCCCGTAAATGGCAGGCCAGATGGATTCCTCTCTGCTTTCACAGGTTATGCCTCAATACTGTGATGCATATGTATTTGGTGTGTGAGATGATTTTCCTTCTGGGTGAAATATAGTCCCAGTCATCGCACCCAAACCTTTTGGTATTGATAACACCGTAGATAGACTGGGAGTTTTCCAGCCACTGAGATGACGAGTTTACATTTTTATTGACAAAGGTGTCTTATCCCTAGTTTTGTCCTCAAGTCTACCCCATACAGCCTGCAATACACTTGCCCATACTGAACCTTACCTTCAATGTGAACATGCCCATGTCAAACAGAACAGAGGACATTATGAGCTTTGAGCGCATGGAGAACATTTACTGCACCCAAAGAAAAGGAGGAGAACTTGTCTTACCAAGAAGTTAAACCTCTAGGTTCAGCCCCTTGTCTAGGTACCCTTTCTAACTAACTGAAGGAGGCAGGTACCTCCAGAGGACAGTTCCCCGTGCAGTCTTTAGGAGGGAGCAAAGCAGTGCCTTTTCTTTCCAATGGCCTGTAGTGACAGACAGGATGACCTGCAGAAGCAGATGCTTAACGTGAGGATGGCTGAAGTGAGGTGAGGTGAATCCTGTCCTGAGCAAGTTCACACAGTGAGTTAGTGCAAGATAGCAAGCCCCCTATAAATGCTCACCCCAGCATGCCACACAGTGAATTCCCCATAGAGGCCAGACTAGTGTCAGCAAACAAGCAAACACAATCTGACCCTTTGGGAGTTCGACAGATGAGAAGGGGGGAAAAAAAAGAAAGAAAAAGAAGAAAAAGCCCAACAGCCCATATATTATGATGTGTATACCTGGAACTGTTAATGTTTGTTTCAGTGCAGTTTAGGATGTCTTCACCTCTGCCTTTCCAAACCTTTTTCAAAAATAATCCTTACTCCTGGAGCTAGCTTTGCGTAGTTGTGTGGGATTGCAATGATGCAGACTGTACTCTGCTAGAACTTTCTAGCCTGAGTTACACTCCAAACACCCACGGACTTGTACCAGAAATTTTAGGCTCAGAAGTCTCAATGTAACTTTTCAAAGTGGGATAACAGAACCTATATCACTTGCATGCTTTTATATATTAAACTGCTCTTAACTTAAGTCTGGATTATGAAGTCTCTCTTGTTATCAGTTCTTTCCAGTAGGGTTACTGTAACTGAAAAAAAGGAAGGCTGAAGGAGCAGGTAATTAATGTGCTTACTGTGGGAGGCAACAAACAAAAGAAAAACAAAAGGAGCTATAGATTTTTGTGTAACCATGAAGGGGGGAAAAAAAACAAAGCCCTTTTTACTGCACCTTAGGGAGGTTCGTCACATCGTGTTTCAATAACAGGAGTGTTCTCAAGAAAAAAAGAGACAGGAATGTACAAGATTCTGCCTTCAGACTCCTGCTGAGCAGTAATGGAAGTATAACTAATTACGGGCCTGATCAAGGGCCCATTGAAGCCAAGTGAAAGCCTCCTGCTGATTGCAATGGGCCTTGGATCAGCTCTAAGTGTGTGGGGTGTGAATATGACTGCATTAGAAACACGATGAGCTAGTGTCTGCTTTCATTCGTGGCTGACTGTATTGTGCTCTGCTGCACCAGAGCTGGCTCAGAGCTTCTCAGGAGCATCGCAGGGTGAAAGGTTACTACTCCAAAGTGAAGAGTTCAGGAGTTCAGGCAAAGCTGCTCTTGATCTGAGAAGGGTAAATGGGCAAAGCTAGTAGAGAGAGGCCCTGGTGAAAGCTGTGGCGAGCCAAGCTTGCTACTGCTCCTGCTACTGGGTGGGTGAAAAAGAGGAGATGAGAGAGTTTCCCTCTTAGCAGTGATGAGACAACACCTGGAGTACAGTGTCCAGTGCTAGGCTCCTCAGTACAAGAGACATGGGCAGACTGGAGAGAGTCCAATGAAGGGCCATGAAGATGATTAAGGGACTGGAGCATCTCTTCTGTGAGGAAAGGTTGGGAGAACTGGGTCTGCTTAGCCTAGAGAAGAGAAAGTTCAGGGGGGCATCTTGTCAATGTATATAAATACCTTAAGAAACAGCGCAAAGAGGATGGAGCCAGGCTCTTTTCAGTGATTCCCTATGACAGGGCACAACCTGAAACACGGGACACTTTGTCTGAATATCAGGAAATACTTCTTTACTGTGAAGTTGACTGAGAACTGACAAAGGTTGCCCATGGAGGTTGTGAAATCTTCCATCCTTGGAGATATTCAAAAGCCACCTGGACATGGTCCTGGACAACCAGCTCTAGGTGGCACTGTTTTGGGGAACTGGATCAGATGACGTTCAGAGATGCCTTACAGCCTCAACCATTCTGTCATTCTGTGAATGCATCCTCATCTCCTCAGCTGTAGCCATCTCAACTCAGCAGCCTGAATTTCCAGAGTTCTGGCTAGACCAAGCTGCAAGACAATTGTGACTTTGAAATTCCAGTAGTCTGTTGTCCACTTTTCCTGTGCGCAAAGCCAATCCTGCACTTACCGATGACACTGATGATCTTACTACTATGCTGTTCAGGTAGTCCGTCCTTGATTTGTAAGAGCTGAAAGGTAATGACTCTAAAAGGGAATGGCACCTATTTTATAATTTCTTTTAACTCGAGAGTCCTGACTGGGGCTAAGTATTTCTAGAGAACAGAAAAATTGTAACTGCATTATATATTAGTCCTTAGATTCCACAAACACTTCTTTTTTATTCTTTGGCCACCTGTAGTATACTAGCTTAGTTCTTAGTGAACAAATACTCTCCCTGGTTTCCTAGTGTGGGCTAACCTACAGCAAAGTATTCATATGCCTGTTCCTGAGGATACTTTCTAAAGGCTATGACACAACTGACTACAAGAAGTTGACACATCAATAGCATAGGAAAAAAAATCACACCTCATTTGAAAGGCTATTTGCAGTCCACACAGGAGTGTGGAGAACCGAGCCTTTGATTTCCATTGCTTTATGGTGCGTTACTCCTCTTTTTTACATCTTGTTCAAAGTGTAAGTTCAGACTGTCTGGGGGCCTTCCTGCATGTGCTGCTTCAGAGCAGCCATACCTTTTCCCTACCCCAAAACATAAATAAATAGAAACCTACCAATGTAACATCTATTTACTCCCTTGTATTCTGAGTCAGTGGATTAGATTTACAGAAGAAACGTAATGTAGAAAGTTAACACCAGGAAAAGAAAAAACAGACTCACTCATCCATAGGCAAAAAACACAGAACACAGTTCATTCTGGTCTTAATTCCACAATCAGCAAGAAAACTGACACATGAGAAGCTATCCAGGCTGAAAAAATGTATCTACTTTCCATTATTATAGTAATTCTAAGCCGTAAAATGCATGTCCTTTCCCCACCAAAAGGGGATTAGCAGACAGAGAACAAGAATTTGTCAAAATTATTTATCAGGTCAGGCCTGTTATTATATTAGTCAGTTAGTTTAAAGTCATGGACTCTGCCAACTGTTAACACCCTGTTCAGCCTACTAGAAAAAGGAAGTTAAATTAGTAGACTCATGCAATGGCAAATATCTTAAACATCTGAAATGCTGGAATTTCACATACCAGGCAAGTCAGATGTAGTCCTCTGTTCTCTTTTCTAATGAAAACAGAAGCATACCCTCAGAAAACAAAACCACACATTATGCAAGTTGGGAAAAAAATCAGCCTTCCCAATGATCAATAAAAGTTAAAACAGAACCAGGAGTCAATCTGTATCCTTTTTTTTTTTTTCCCTATTCTTTGACCTACCAATTGATTAATGAATGGTATGAACTGAACCAAAAACCTGCCTTATAAACATGCAGTATGTACAGAAGGCTAAAATGACCCTAGCAGAAAAATAAATATGACCGATAATAGCTGATCTGTACAGGATGGGTTCTAGGTACAGGAAATAACTGATTTCAGATTGTTATTGATTTTGAGTGTTGCCTCCAGGTTAACTCATAACATTGCCTTAAATTTATCCAGATTAACTCCTTAGGTACTATTTTACATGTATTTTATTTTTAATCAATGATCTATTGATAACTAATTCTAATAACCAATCTTTTTTTTCTTGAAAAAGAAAGAATTAAACGGGAGGGGGGGGGGGGGGGGGGCGGGGAAGATGCAAAATCGAGAAAAGTCAGAGGGAATAAAAAAACTTCTGAAAGAAAAAAAACAGCAAAAGTCTCCAAAACGTAAAGGAAGAGTTTTCCCCCTTTGCAGACAAGAAACAATTTGTGTTCTCAGGTGATGTATCTTAATGTTGACCAAAGAAAAATATGTATCATCTCACTTGGCAAAGTGATTTACCATCACAGGCTTAAAAAAATCTACACATAAAGCACTCTTAAACATGATATGACCATTACCATTACCTTGCTATCCCCAATGGAAAACTAACCTTATCTAATAATAAATGAATCAATCATACTGTTGCTCTGCATGAGGTGAAAATGCAGTTTGGGTCTTGATATTATTAAGTAGGCATTCATAGACAGACTGATAGACAAATAGACACATTCATATATATACACGTACATATATAGAGATCTTTCATTGAGAAGAAGCACGTGACAAGAATCCTTACGTTAGACTTTTGCTGCAAATGGTGCAGATTTAGATGCCACAAGCAAACCCCTGCTCCACATTTAGGTAGATCCATTCAAGTTCAACATGGTCAATGGAAACCCTTCTCCTGAGCTTAGCTTCCACAGGAAAGTAAAAAGAGAACCATAGCAGCAAAGGAAGAGAAGACATGCTAGCAAGAAAAGATTCAGAGAGCTGCATTTTTAAAGTGTTGGTTCTGCAGAAAGACAGGGCAATTCTTCAGCGTGACATGAAAACTCCTTCCTTTCAGAAAACGTTCATAAAGCACCAAGAGTTCTTAAAAAACAGGTTCATTTGCAAGAGAGGTCACCCCAAATCAAGGATAGGAAAACTGTAAATAGGAGATTTTTCAGATTCTTTTCAGATGCTTGTGAAATCTATTTGTTTAAAACAAAATCAAACAAACTTCTCTAGATGAGTTCTGGCACTATGCTTCTGACTGCATCCAAAGAGGTAAAAGAAATAGTATCTTTCATACTATGCTTTCTCTTTTTCTGGTTAGAAGACCGCTATAAGTTTTTTGGGATAGAAGACAGGTCTCAGTGCAATTGCCTTTGGACTAGAGTTCATAAAACCCTAAAGATTTGGTATTGGGAAGGTCTGTATTTTATCCAAATTGAATGATCTGTCCATAATCCAAATCAGCCCATTTTTTTTAGACATAATTGAACACCTTAGGGCACTCAATGAAAATCTGTATAGATTTGTTTCTATTCTAGCCAGTTCAGATATTTGGCTCAGAGCCTAAAGAGATTACTTCTGGGCAAAAATAAAATGGGTATTTCAAAGGTCTGTTTTACTTATGAAATCTTTGCTTAGTCGGAAGTATTGCTGGCATTTGCTACTATTAAATTTTAATTTGTTCAACCTGAAAAAATCAATGTTTTAACCTGATTATTTTTCAAACAAGCAAGAAAAATACAGAACATGCTGTTGGGCAATTGATAACAAATGATAAACAAGGAATTCAGGACACAATTTTGCTAATACACACTAAAGAATAATAGCAAACAACATTTGCTGAGACTGTATCATCAGTTGTATTGTTATTTTTACACTGGTTAGAGACATGACAATTTGTTGACATAGCTATCCTAACAGGATATCCTGGGACACAGACATCTACTCTAACAAGAATACAATTCTATAATATGATACCTCATTTCACTTGGGACACACAGAGATGATACCTCTTCCTACAACTCCAGAAGCTATTTTCCACTCAAATATGAAAGTATTCTCATAGCAGTAAAGGGATCATCGTGTAAATAGAGCCATTAGAATAAAATATGTAACACATACAGTTACATATGTGTGTAACAATATCCTAAGTACCCTCTCAAAATATATTTCAAAACCATTTTTCAACACTGCACACACTTGGTGTTACTTGCAACATAGACTACAGCTCCCTTTTTTGAAGAATTAGTATTTCTAGTACTAACAAGGGTAGCAATACAACGCTTGTACTGTACTTATATATTATGGTTTGGAGTAGTTTAATCTAAGCGTTTTTACTGTTTTCAATTAAAAAAAAATATGTCTAGGACTTTTAAGGTGTTTAGGTGCCAAAATAAGTAGATGTGTCCCACAGAGTACCTTCAGAGCTGGCCGGTCATTCATTTCTCAGTGTCAGCACCTCTCTAGATGAAATTTCCACCAGTCTCCATATGTGCTCCAGAAAGATCAATGATTTTTATAATTTGACACAGCACTTCCCAGGCTGGCAGGGTGTGAAAGAACAGTGAAAGGAGACCACAAATAGAAGGTAATAGAAGGTGCCTTTTCTGATCAGTGCAGCCCGCAAGGTTAAACCAAAGAGACACCCTTCTGAGCAGCCCTGAGGGAGTTAAATAATTCACAAGGACTGGCAGACAGATGAATGAATTCTCCGCAGGGAGCTCAGCAATTCAGTCTGGGGTACTCCTGAAAGGAGACTGGGTATCTTCATGGGTTACTGTCTATTTGAAGAAAGTGATAAATAGCAACAGAGCCACAAAATCTCCCCTGTCTCACCTCCCCCTTTCAATTTCCACTCCTGATAGACTGTACACATATTAACAGCTTTCTGTGTCTTTCAAGGGTATGTATTTCGGGCAAGGACATATACTTTTCTGTCAAGGTTTATGGAACATTTTGTTCTGCACCATGTATACACATGCTGCTGGATCCTATTCCTATTATATATTCAAACAGCACACCGGGGATTGCCATCATGCAAGCTGTCTTGAGCTGTCCCAATGAGCAGAAAAAGTCCAAACGGTGATGTGAAAAAGTAATTCGCCCTTTGCTAATTCTTATCCAGAATCATCTGGACTGTACTTTCTGTACCGATAGGCACACTATGGGAGAAAAACACTAAGGTATCTGTTCCCCACCTCTCCTCACCCATTCTTTCATCCATCTGCACCTGCTCTTAATAGCTTCATGGAGGCTTGTCATTTCAGGAACATCATTCCATAATGGTAGCATTTTATCAATATGAGTCCTCATGCCCTTCTCTATTATGCCACCAAAAACCAATTTCAGTGGCATTTAACCATCTGCTTAAACAGGTGTGCAATTGCTTTCCTGACTAGAGAGGTTTTGTGGTATTACTACCTTAATCCATGATGAAGGCTGGCAAGCAGATGAATAGACTTTGTCAAGGATTCTAGACCACCAGCAATTTTCAGCTTAGCCAAAAATACTGCAGCACTAAGTGTACTTTGTACAATCAGCAGCAGGTCATCTCAGGAAGTACTGGAACAAAAGAACTTATACCATTGCAGAAGAAGGGAGAAAACAGTGTTAAATTACTTTCTAAAAGGAGTTAATTGATGCATATTTTACATTAAACTGGTACTCTTGTTCTACTACTGAACAATTTTACTTGGGTATGGATAAAATGAAAAATCAAAATAATTTTTCATGGGTGATGTAAAATCTAAGAGACATCCATTTAAAAAAGCATACAATGACAATCTGTTCTAGTCAGGAGACCCACACAATTATTCTCCAAGTCCTATAACAACTGGAGTAATGAGGACATAACTTTATACTCTTCTCAGAAGACAGAGGGCTGTAGCAAAATGAGAAATGCAAAGAGCTGCACAGAAACAGAAAGTTGTGCAAGCAAGGTTCTGTGCAATACATTTAAATATAAATTGTTCCCTGATTAAATTTTTTATCCCACATAAGTAAATACACAAAAGACAACTATTACTCTAGAGCTGAAGTTGTGCCCCAGGTGTAAACATATTGACTGCTGTGACTTACCAAGACCTTAAGGGAAGCTGCTTAAGTTTAACGAATCACAGAACTGTCACTGCTTGAGCCCCTGAAGGTGCATATTCTGCACCATCTGTGTATATTTCTTTGAGCAGCAGAAGGCACAAATTCCTGTTGTACTGTCCCACGTGAATTCTCCACTGCCTAGCAGTTCAGTCCAAGCAACGGCTCCTTCTCAGCTGCCATTTTTCCAAAAAAATCTGATAAATTAATGTGACTGAAACCTGTAACTGCTCTGATGAATGTGGTTGAAACAGACCTCAAAACTGTTGAAATGCTGTTAGAAGAGTGAAAAAAAGGCACCTCAGTCACAACAGACATTTCAGTAGGAAATCAGAATAAAAAATAATGATAGCCCTGGGGTCATTTATAAATATATTCTATTTTAAAATGGCTGAATTAAAAAAAACACACAAAACACCACCAACAACACAGAAGTTGGCATAGAGAAAGGTATTAATATCAATGACTCTAAAGAGAAGAAATTAGGCTTTTTTTTTTTTTTTTTTTTGGCATCTTGGACCTTCAGGGTCTAAAGCTAAACCCCAAAAGCTCAATTCTTTCTCCTTTTCCTCAAACATCATGCACTAACCCATCAAACAGTGTCTAGTCTCCTGAGATAGAACTGAATAGGCTGGTACCCCTCACACAGCACATCTTACAGAAATAGTTGTTCAAGACCCAAACACAGTACAGCCACGTTAACACGGCACTATGCCCAAGCTAATAAACTCTACTTCCCAGCAGGCTGACTGGCTCCTCTAGGATGTCTCGCCATGCTGAGACAGACATTCTGCCTCCAATCTCCAAACCGGGGCCATGCTCTACTGTGCGACCCTCCCCTCTTTGCATAACTCACTTGGGGTTCTCCTGTCTTTCCATGCCTTTGAGCTCCCTCAAGCATTTCTACCCCTACGTGATATTCCCTCTCCCATATCAGGCATTGTCCCCCTACTGTCCCCCTCTCCCCTACTCATGCAGCATCGGCTGGTTCTGCTGAAGGAGGGTGATCTCACTAGGACTAAATACAGAAAGCCAAATTCTGATGTTTCTTCCCACAGAAAGCAGTCCTGCTGATCTCTTGAGGAGGAAAGTGCCACTCCGTGTGGCTGTGCTGGGCAGGACAGGTCTTGAAGAACGAGTTCAAGATTTTAGCTCACTAAACCCAGCATCATCAGCAACAACAAGAACAAAAAGGGTAGCGAGGGAAAAGCTGTGTATTTCAAATACAACACATTCTGTAGATCAGAGACCTTCGGATTCAGAGAATACCAAGGAAATCAGGATTAAATCATTATGTGTTTTAACAAAATATACAACCAAAACACGGAGAGTGCCACATTTGGCTGTGCATCTAGCAAGAAAGAGCCCAGAGGGGGCCCAAGGTAGGTGGTTTGAGGCTCTTTCCAATTTCTCTAAACTAGCTCAGATTGCTATCATGACTTTCACTAACGGAGATACCACGTATAACTTCTTTAATAAAGAATATGCTGTATTGTGCTAGGCAGAATGAAGAAAGGATTTAAAATCATAATAATCAAGGTTGTGCTGAAGAATACAGCCCAGGGTTCTCAAAGTAGTAAGTCAGATTTTATTCATTAAAAAGCTATAGTGGGATGTTTCTCTTTTCAAATAAGGAAGTATAAGATAATTATAAAGTGCCAAGGTTAAATATTCTGCACACATTTTCTGAAAGTGGAGCTGTGATCTGATAAATCCAGTAGTTCTTGACTACTGTTAATTACATGTTTGGATATGCCAAAGTAATTCTCTGGACCAGTTTAGTAATATGGTAATAAATTCTTTCTCCTTGAGCCTAAAGTTCCCCTAAAATCACAGAAGTGATTTTTGAAATGATGTGACCTTGTGGATAAGAACAAATGGAGACCATAAACAAACAAAGTAAACCACCAACCAAAGGAACCCCTCCTAAGCAGAAAATTAAAAAATATCCAAAGGCACTAGAGGTCTCATGCCCATCTGATAATGTGAGAACAACTTCTCCTTCAGAGACCTGAGTAGCAGAAAACAAAAGGTAATTACCATTTGACAGCTTTCTCTGTATACTAAGAACTGGTAGCTCCTAATGGGCAGGTGTCCACATTTCAAAAAAAACCCCAACACATTAATTAGCATCCTTGTTGGCAGGCTCAGGTGAGAAAAACATGACGAAATGAGCATGGAAACTGGAGTGCCTTCTGTGATGATAATTGCATGTACCCACATTTATTGTAATTTGGGATGTGATTTTCCATTTGGATCTGAATCACTGAAAGGGTCTAGTTGTTGTGACAACATACAGGGATAATGACTCTATTAAAACACTCAGGGCTTAATTTCCAAAGGTATTATTCACCCACATCTTTAATGTGATCAGAAAACTTTCAGTAGCTTGGAAAATTTGGACGCTGATCGTAATTTCAGTGCAAAAACTGCCAAGTAAGAATTATGAGGAAGCCGCAAAGTAGCAGTGACTGTCAACACAATGAAAAGCAACAACAAACTTTAAAAAAAAAGATTCCATAAAAATGAGAAAGATAGAGAAGTGTGAGAGGGAAAATGTTTGGGATTTTTTTCATTTTACATGAAGAAAAAAGAAGCTGTAATAACTGTTCATCCTGGGAATTGCACACACCAGCAACTTCCTTCAGTAGCAGAAACAGAAATTCAGACAGTGCATTAGAACTGAATTATAAAGTTTCTAGAAAAGTTGAAGGTAAATTGTATTTTTCACAATGATAGATTGTGAGCAAGTGTGGAATGATACGGAAAAAGCAGGTGTGACTTAACCAGATCCCCAGAAGTACTGGATGAAGCCTTTCACAAGAGGCTGGTCCCCAAGGCTGTAACACTGAAATGCCATTCTGACCTCCAGTATACTGTGGGCATGTCTGCAAAAAAGACCAGCAGCTGTAACCTGGGAAGATCTGGGCCATTCTGGTGATGTTCTATAAACCTGATATATCTGATCAGTTGCAGAAACAACTACACACCGTCTCATAAAGCCTAAACAAGTCATTTTCCTCTCATATAAGTGTTTGGAGTGCCTGCTTTTCCAATTGTTATTACGATCGCTGTGGTAAACATCTCATTTTACCTTGCTTGATATGAAACCCTTTGTGGCCATGATTTGTACCATCTTGCATAAAATTTGTAATTACACAGCAATCAAATTAACAAAGTGAAAATCGTTATTATCTGAGGAATTGCATCGACAGAGTTGATTTCAGAGGGTGGACAGAAAAATGAAGATATCTTATTACTACTGTATACTCAGAAAAAGAGAAGGAGACGTGATTTCTCTCCAACAGAATGCGAACCAAGGTAGTCACTTTAATTCTGGGCTTTTCAAATACCACCGACGAGCTTGGAAGGAAGTCAGAGCCTTAAGCCTTGACCCTGCACTGAGACATCTCTGTCTAGACTGAGCCGGCCTGTGTTCTGACCCCATCCAGCAGAGCTTCATGAAGACATATAACAGAACTGCACTCACTGAATTTCACAATCAGGGCATATATGTCTATGTTAGATAACATTCTCCAGGCTTCTGCAGCTGAAATTGCTCTGGAAAGAAACAGAAAACCAGAAAGAGATGAAAAATAGTCCATAAAGTTACACATCAAGGCTTTGCAAAGCAGAATGATCTGTTCTGTTGAATGGTTAGGAAAGCCTGGAACTGTTCTGTTGTAGTACGCATTACTAGAAGTAAAGCTTTGTTTTCCGTAAGACAAAAATAAAAAATAATAACAATAAAGAAACAACTGGAATTTTAACTAAAAGATACCAAGAAACAATGAAACATCTTGCCTAATTCTTGTTCCCATTTTCTGTGAGTAAAGATTAATTCAGCCTTAAATTACCTAGAGTTTTCTGTAGTGTTAAGCATTTAAGAATTATACAGCAGACATCAAAATCAAGTCAAGCTGCAAAACTCAGAAGATTTTTATATATTACATCTGTTTTGCACAGTGGTAGAATACATATGTTAAAAGGACAGAAAGGGAATTGTTATGTGCTTATCTTTTTATTATCTAGGTTTACACATAACTGAATGAATGTTGGGCATAATCTAGACTTTGGGGAGAAGAAAAGACACCATTAAAATAGGAAAACGGGATGTTTCGAAAATTGGAGAAAAAAAATTAATAATTTTTCTGACTGCATTTATTCTTGATTAAAATTTCACAAAACAGCTTTTAGGAAATATATTTGTAATTCTGAGTAATAACGAACTACCTCATAGTTTTAAAATGGAGGAGACAATGAAGTTTGCATGGCAAGGTTTGGTGCATGGGGTGGCTACAGGGGTGGCTTCTGTGAGGAGCTAATAGAAGCTTCCCCTATGTCTGATAGAGCTAATGCCAGCTGGCTGCAAGATGCACCCACCACTGGCCAAGGCCAAGCCCATCAGCAATGGTGGTAGCACCTCTGGGATAACATACTTATGAAGAGGGGAAAAAAAACCTGTGCAACTGCAGCTGGAGACAGGGGTGAGAATATGTGAAACAACTCTGCAGGCACCAAGGCCGATGAAGTAGGAGGGGGAAGGAGGCGCTCCAGGCACCACAGCAGAGATTCCCTGCAGCCCATGGTGAAGACCGTGGAAGTCTATGGTGGAGCAGATCTACACCTGCAGCCCATGGAGGACCCCACACCACAGCAGGTGGATGCCCAAAGGAAGCTGTTACCCCATGGGAAGTCTCGAGGTCCTGTGGGGAAGCTCCTGGCAGGACCTGTGGCCCTGTGGAGAGAGAAGCCAATGCTGAAGCAGGTATTCTGGCAGAACTTGTGACCCTGTGGGCTTCCCAGGCTGGAGCAGTCTGTTTCTGAAGGACTGCACCCTATAGAAGGGACCCACATTGGAGCAGTTTGGGAAGAACTGCAGCCTGTGGGAAGGACCCATGGTGGATAAGTTCATGGAGAACTGTCTCCCGTGGGAGGGACCCCATGCTGGAGCAGGGGAAGAGTGTGAGGAGGAAGGAGCAGCAGAGACAACGTGAGATGAACTAACTGCAACCCCCATTCCCTGTCCCCCTGTAATGCTTGGGGGGAGGAGACAGAGAAAATAGGGTGTAAAATTAAACCCAGGAAGAAGGGATGGTAGGGGAAAGGTGTTTTTTTTTTAAGATTTGGTTTTATTTCTTATTATCCTACTCTGATCTGATTGGTAATAGATTGAACTAATTTCCCCAAGTCAAGTCGGTTTTGTCCATGACAGCAATTGGTGAGTGATCTCCCTGTTCTTATCGCAACCCACGAGCCTTTTGTTATATTTTCTCTCCCCTGTCCAGCCGAGGAGGGGAGTGACAGAGTGGGTTTGGTGGGCACCTGGCATCCAGCCAGGGTCAACCCACCGCAGAGTTAAAAAAGATATCCATAATGTTTTTTTCTTAAAAAGATAACCATTGTTAACCACAAATAAATAAAGAATAAGACCAAGAAAACTCCAAATCAGCACAATAGTACCAGAAAATTCACAAAATAACCAGAGAGACTTCTGACTTCTATACCATGCAGTGCAGCATGGTGCAGCTATACTCAGCTGATCAGAAACTGTCCTGCCTCCTGCCTCCTGAAGTGGAGATGCTACAGTCACGTCAGTGCATCCCAGGGCCAAGCTGATGAGCTCCACCCACGGTGTTAATGGTGATGCAGCTTCCCAGCCCCCCACCCCGGCCCCCAGGTGTGCAGCTGTATTAGTTCACATCAGTGGTAGACAGGAGGTCTCTGCACTGTGGCTGGTGTACTGAGGAAATTTGTCCTAGTTTACAGGTAAATGTACTCAAGGTGACAGAAACCAGGAAGGATCCTCAGCTGACAATCAATTAGATGTGCATAAAGTTCTGATACTTCTGTGAGTCTTCACTACCTGACATTACCCTCTCTGGCAGCTGGTTGTGCAGCTCTGGGGCCAGGTGAGCACCTCACTCTTTCATACGTAGGCTGGACCTGAGCTCCTGCTCTCTGCTTTCTCTGTACCATTGTACAAGGTGTTTATCTACACTGGGAGCCTTCAGCCTTCACACAGGCCCATGGGCAGCTTCAGACATTGCTCCTTACCACACTGCTGCATCTACTTTGTGCATGGAGGCATATCAGACAGGAGGGAAGAGTGGTTAAAACAATCAAAAAAGGTGGAGGAAAAGGCAGAGCTTTGTAATACCGAAGAGGCAGGGACTCCTTTGGAGTGATAGTCAGGGAAGTATGTATGATACAGGAGCTTAGAGGGCTCAGGAAGGAACAATCATGTAGGAAGGCGATGGACAGCATTCTTAGAGACATCAAGGTACAGCAGAGGAGCCTAGAAGATGTATCTGCTAGTGGTAATATCATTACAGTTGATATGTTTTTAATAGAATAAAATGCTTTATCCCATTCCATCTCTAATAAGACACTTATTTTCCCTTTAGAAGCTAATAGCTATTCATGTTTTATTACTATTAACAATTGGATTAAAAGCAACAGAAATGGCTAGCTTCATGAGATGACCTTTTATCAGTAGCACCATATATATTATTTTGGGGGTGGTTACACTTAAAGAGAACACAAGCTAGTACATTTTGAAACCTATCCATCATACAGCACTGTATATACAGTGCAATCAGCTGCGCTACCTGAGGAACACATAGGTTTGCTGTATCTGACTTGTAAATCTGTAGTGTGATTTATACACAGAGTTTGTCTGGATATTCCAGTTAAAATGTATTCAAATCCCCAAGACACAATACAGATGTCTACATGGCACAATACAAAATGAGTCTAGGTTAAAAGCTAACTCAAGTACTAGCAGCACAGTTACATTCGTGCAAGGTTCTTGCAGACTAATTTACTGGTTGACAGTTATTGTTCTTTCAGAGGCTGCTTGGGGATCTCTAGGCAGCATTACACCATACCGAGCCAGCATTCCTTTACAGAAAACAGCCTTTGGTTTGGAACAATAAACGTGCATGCTATCTCTAGCCTCAGCCAACAAAAAGCATGAGTCTCCTAAAGCAGTCAGAACCCTTTGTCAGCTTGGTCTAAGTACCAGGAGAACGGTGAGATCAACAGTGCAATGATTTCCACCCTGTTTTGCATTTTTCTTAATTAATATTTTGTACTTCTCTGTCATTTATGATCATGTACAGTATAATATATTGTACATACCAAAATAAGAATATCTCTACAGAGTCGTAAGACTTGGGGTAGTGCTATGATTGATCCGGCACAGTTCAAGCAATAGGCAGTCCCTGCCTCAAAGATGTGCAGTCTGTTTAGGTAAGATAGATAGTACGTGTGGGTTTGAGGGGTGGAGAGGGAGGCATGCACCGTGTGATAGCAACAAACAGCATGCTAGTTTCACAGCCGTTGTTTTTGGAAGTGTGGGAGAGTGTGAAGAGAAGGAAAAAGAAGGTAGGTTAGTTGTAAAGTTAGATGGAGAGAAAAGGGAAAGGCGAGAGCATTTTAGGAAAGGTGATGTGCTGGATAAAACAAGAGAGAACAAGGAGAAGAAATAGTACAAGGGAGTGGGGAGAATGGGAGGTAAAGGGTAGGAGCAAACCTTTAGCACAGCAGAAAGATGATAGTCAATACCACAGCAGTTTCAGAGACAGGAGGCTTCATACCTCGCGTCTTTAGCCATGTAGCAAGTAAGTTTTAGTTTGATTTAGTCATGTCAGCTGTATTTCTAAATGAGCTGAGCACTTCCACCAGCAATTTCATCTACTTGAGACACCTGGCTAACCTGCCTTTGGAGGTGCTGGTTTCCCTCTGTTGATGCTACAGGGAGTCTAAACAACTTGCTTAGATGTATGTCCAAATCTTTAGGGGGCTGAACTTGGGTGACATGAACCCCAGGCCGTATGTCCAAAGGTCTATGATTTGACTGTTTCTGCTGCAGCTCCTATTATTATCTTCATTAACTCTGAAAAGCTGGCAGATTGAAAGCCAGGGTTGTGACTTTGTACATTTGGGGAAAGAAGGAGTTTCACCCTAAGGTGGAAAGGTCACTAATAACAAAGTAATCATACTGAAAGTGCTGCACTCCCATTTTCTATTTTTTCTATGTGGAAGACACCAACTTGAGAATGAAGTCTCGGTTTTTAAATTCAGAAATGTTGGGTTACCTCAGCATTTCTCTTTCTTAATGCTTTTGCAGTTCATCTGTAAGAGATCTGTGTAAGCTAGCCTGAATATCAGCAGAAGCAAGCAAAAGTTCAATTTTCTGTCAGGGAGTAGTAAATGGGAGGTATTTTCAGGTATTTTTCAGTAGGACAGTGAGGTATTTTCTTTATTAGCATTTTTTTTCATCAACACATTACTTGTTCTTCTCAATGTATCTGCTTCTGAAGATTATTTTTTTTTAAATAGATTTAACAACAAAAGGCTGCTAAAATTGGAAACTGTGTGAGATGCTTTGGTATTATTCATTTGAAGCCAAATCTGACACTAAAGACAGTTCTTGTTTAAGAACTTTCAATGAATGAACATGATGATAGCACAAAACAAAGAAAAATGTCAGTTCCCCTAGTTGTATGTTCATCATTTAAGTCTCACAAGGTACCTGAGGAAATAGGTTCAGTTTTGAAATGCTTGATCTGTTCTATTCAGTTATGAGTTATTTTTGCAATGTATCAAGGCAAGTAATAATAAAAAAATACTTTATTAGATCATTATGCTCTTAAATAGTTTAAATAATGGTTCTAGATTAGTTCAGGCATGCTTCTACCTATCATTTTTCATGTGAAATCCCCAATCTATAAATTTTCTTTAAGTGTGCCTTATTGAAATCTGGAATTTAATGCTATAACTACATTACAATGCTATAACAAGAATGCAAACAACCAGTTCAGATTTTCTCTTATGGGGGCACAGAAGCAATGAGTTCATGAAAAACTAAACATATGCATTATTAACAGCTGAAAAGATGGGGTAAGCATTTTTAAGTCTGTTTTCTGTGGTGAATCTCTTCTTTTGGGTTTCTACCAACTTTTTAAAATATGGTAGCTACTGTTATGTCAAAGTAATTTACATTTCTTCTATTACAATTTAGAATATATTCATGAATTATGCCCTAGAAGGGAAAATAGCAGTTTCTTAAGAGCTAGATGCAAAGGTCTTTGAATTGGTTAAGAAAATTTCCACTGATTATAGAGCTCTGCACCATGCATTAATTGTACACAGCCACCCTACCTGAAATCTGGAGATTAGATGACAAAGCATATAAGATTTTCCACTCTGTCTTGAAGACTGTTTTCCAAGATGCGATTTATGCTGGTTTGTCCAATGTAGTTTTAATACCCCTAAGTAAAAAGCTTTCCAACCTTTTTAGTATAGCATCACTACATCACTCTGTTGCCAGGATATTTTTCTCAATTTTCAGCTTATACTTACACTTGCTTAGTTTCACAATGTAGGCTGAAAATGTTGTGTGTAAGACTTAAATACTCCATTGCAATTACCTTCATCCATAATTTGTTAGAACACCCAAGCTGAGCTTCTCAAAAGCAAGCAGTACATATAGTTCGTTGGCTGTCAAAGTATAGAAGGGGAAGCTCTCCTACTGTTTAGACAGCCCAACTCATTGTCTTAGAAGAGATATATTTTTACTGGGATCTGGGAATCAAATAAATCTTCAGTCATTCTATAGGGTCTTTGTAATGAGAGATGTCATGGTTTACCAGATGGTAACGAAGTACCATACAGCTGCTGGCTCACTCCCCTTTCACCCAGACGGGTGGGAAGGAAAATCAGAAAGGGAAGTAAAACTCGAGGGTTGGGATAAGAACAATTTGATAGGTAAAGCAAAAGCTGCGCATACAAGCAAAGCAAAGCAAGGAATTCATTCACCGATTTCCATGGGCAGGCAGGTGTTCAGCCATTCCCAGGAAAGCCGGGCTCCATCACACCTAACGGTTAGTCAGGAAGACAAACACCATAATACTGGATATCCCCCCCTTCCTTCTTCTTCCCCCAGCTTATATACTCAGCATGACATCACATGGCATGGAATATCCCTTTGGCTAGTTTGGGTCACCTGTCCTGGCTGTGTCCCCTCCCAGTTTCCCGTGCCCCTCCAGCCCTTTCACTGGCAGCATCCAGGAACCTTACCTTACTTTGCAACAACTAAAAACATCCGTGTGCTATCAACATTGTTCTCACACCAAAGCCAAAGCACAGCACTGCACCAGATGCTAAGAAGAAAATTAAGTCCATCCCAGATGAAACCAGGAAAGGAGATGAAAATTAAGCTGATATACTTCGCCCTCTAGAGAAAACAAACTATACCTGCTTTTAATCATGTAATAATACCACAACATTACTTAACTCCCTCACCTTTGGTCCTTCAGATATCCAAAATATTTCTATATTAACCTATCACTGTGTAATTTTCCCGTTAAATCCTTAATAGCCATTGCATATTAATGCTTAAGTGACTCTTCTACGGTTGATAGCAGAAATAACATTTATAAAACAGCATAAAAATATAAAACAGAATTGTTAGTAAAATAATCTGCATCTCCTGGCACCTTTACCACAATAAATTAAGGATACTTAAATGCCTGTAGTTCTGAGGTTTCCTGCCAAAGGTGGGACTTTTTAATATTTTTTTTTAGATTTGTGTTCTCTACAATCAATTGTAATAGTTTAAAAATGTGAAGTGCTTTAGGTTATTTAAGAAAAAATGAAAACCTGAGGCTTACTACAGCTTAGATCTTACTTAAAATGCCAAAAACTTAATGTGTTTCTCTCTTTTTTTTTTTTTTGTTGTTGTTTTGTTTCATAGATAAGAATATTCTCCATACTGCAAACTATCTTGTTTGAACAAATTTTTATTTATTTGTGTTCTGGTAGGTGCATACATTTTCAACAGCAGTCAGCAACATTTATATATGCTGCTTCTGTTCTTAGAAACATTTCCTACACTCAGAAACACCACATGCCATCCCCACTGTTTAATATGTGAATATTTTTTCTTCCTACTTAAAGAACAATAATGTATTTGCAATGGCTTTAATACAGGACTCTGAGAGCTTTGTATCTTGATTCTGAGGGGAGCTGACAAGCTTCTCTAGAATTGCTGCTTGATTTTCTGCCTGGAAAAATACACAGAGATTTTTCCATGCATATTTCACAGACCAAGTGTGAATGATGAGTAAGTTAACTAAAACTATGAGAAATGTAAAAACTATATTCTAGAACCAAGAGAAATAAATTCAGTTCCTCCTGCTGTCAATGCAAATTTCCTCCATGTAAGGCATCCCGTATCACAGCTACTGAGAGTGCTTTATGATATCTGAACATATTAATGAGCCATACTCACCCCTACTGTTCAATAACTCCAGCGAAACCAGCTAAGGTACACCCTCAGTGAACTCTGCTCACTCCATCTATTCAAATACTGTCTGTTAAACTCATTCCAACTGATGCAAATTGAAATCGCCTTTTGTGCCAAGCACAGGATAGTCCTCTAAAATATATTCTTAGCCATGGAAATGCTGGGATCACTGCAAGGGAATGCAGATTACTTGCTAGTATTCTCACCCTTAAAGCTGAGGATGAAGCCAATTTGCTTGAGTTCATACTGTGCTGGCTGCTGCACAAATATAGTCATTACAGTCCCTACCCTAAGAGTTAATTCTAAAAGACAAGGCAAAGCAGGCAGCTGGGACCAGCCACCTTTTTTCGGGTGGTCAAGGCATAATAACAAAAATAAACAAGATATACACTATTTTTTAGCTTTGGGACAGGGAGGCATGAAAAGCAACTCCCATAAATCTAGGCAGGTCTTACATACAGCTTGAATTTAATAACAGTAAAATAATGCAATAACGCAGTGCATCTCATTGTTAGAGGTCCTAAAGATGGGCTATTAAGCTATTTTTTCCTTTGTTGGATATGTGTCCAGATAGAAATGAGAGTTCCTATGGTGTTTTTCAAATGAGGTCCAACTCCTTCCAAAAATCCCTCTCCACCTAAAATAAGCTATGCTTTCGAGAGCTGCGTGTAGGCTATTGCTAAAATGAATAACACATAATAAGTGCTGCCTTTGCCTACACACCATTGCCTAACAACCAGTATCTAATTCATTACTGTAAAGCATTTGAAGATGTCAGGAGTATGAAAGACACTACATAAAATGAAATTCTATTATTCTCATTTAATAGTGTTTCGAACATAACGCCATTTCCATGTAGTTTGAAAAGTAATCTGAAATATCCCAAGATAGATTACTCCAAGCTAAAATTTCAGAAAAGGTTCTTCTTTGCTTCTTGCTCATTGAATTTGCATTTAGTGATTGAACAGCTATTGCCTTAAAGGATGTATCAATGAAATTACTAGGGATCTCCTACTGAATTATTTTCAAAAGTTACAAAGCTTCACAAAAAGTATGTGTAATGGATACAATGTATTTGAGTTCTGATCCATAGCTCAGCCAGTAGACTGAGGAAAAACTCTTAGAAATCTTAACCAGAGTTCTAGATTACGTCGATAGATTCCTAGCATGTTGGCACACTTCTGCACTTGTGAACTGGCAAAAGTACAAGAGAAGTTTCAGCCATGCAGTAAAGTGAATGATCTCACCAATTTGTGCCAGCTGAAGCTAACAGACCATGAAAAGATCACAGGATGTGTCCATGTCCTTCCATTAGTAAAATTACAAGATCATGCACTCTCTTGCCCAAGAATTTTTCCTTACCGAACAAGTGACCTAGGTACTCCACGTTTTGATTCTCATCTGGTACTTGATATGATCCTCCCTGTCTGCTCATGCACGATGCTTGAAAATATAAAGTCTGCACTTCCTTGTTGTCATGACTGACATCTTCTTGTGCGCCCTCTGACAGAACCTATGGCAGACTCTGCAGCATGGGAAGTCAGGCAAGTAGAGCTTTATACAAAGGTGCCTGACTTTCTTTCGCTGAGAAGTGAAACTGATGTGAAGGCCACGCTTTCTGTGTTGGCACTTAGAGTTATATTAAACCCATGAAATTTGCAACAGCATGATAATTTAAGATTAAATTCAGTGCAAGACAGGACACCACAGTCTCAGGGTGTTGTTGGACTGGGCAAAGAGTTCATTTGTCTTAAGGAAGCTTATATAAAGCAGATATCTTAAAAAAAAAAAAAAAAAAAAAAGACCTCACTAGAAAATGAGAGTTTGTGGCTTCTTTCTTACACCCTCAGCTGAATTACAGACCTCACCAACAGTGCAAAAAGTATAAAGAAGCATTTTAAATAGCCATTTTTACTATTTGAAGTTAGCATGCTTCATGTACCAATTTACATTTCACATGTCCCCTCTTGCATCACAACAATTTCATCTATCACTTGCACTTCATAAACATATAACTTAAAATACGAAAAGCAGAACAACTTGCTTTTTATGCACCCAGGAAGACAGTACTGTGCCACACAGGTGTGCAAGGGTAGCACATGTCTGCACACAATCCAGTCTCTTAAAAGAGCAGAGTTGGTCTCTGCTGCTCCCCTGAGGTTGTGGAAGATTTGGATTCTTAGCCCCAGAACAGGTACAATCAGCAACAGCCTGTGGATTCAAATCCCTGCTGAAATCACTCCATGCTGGCTAGATAGCTAAAAAAAAATAAAATAAAATAAAAATAAATTTGAACCTCACTGTCTTAGGAGAGATGAAAAATAAGGCCTAGTTTTCTTGATGTGCATTCTGAGATGCCAATTCTTGTTTACCCGGTATTCTCAAGAGGGAATAACTACCACAGTCTGCCCTTAAAGGCAAATTCTGTCCTGAAATGAAACAGTGTTTTTTGCATTTTATTTGTTTGGTTTTTTTAAAAAGGCAGTTAAATCTTACTCTGTCAGTCTGTTTTCAAAATCTCATCTGCTGAAGTCAGGAGCAAAAATTTGTGTTAATGTTGGGTTTTTTTTTTTCGCCCCAAAGTTAAACTCTTAGAACTCATTCTATCAGAAATGATGGAATTCCTTTTTTATCTGCCATCAAACCCCAAATTTCTTAGAGGTGTTCACATTTTCTTAAAATATGCCATTTTGATAAAACAGATGAGTGGGACCTAGAGTTTCCAGAAGAACTCCATAGAGTGTGTGTGCATGTACTAGTGATCAGTAGAGAAAGGGGAAAATGCAGAACCTGAGAGAATAATTTCACACAGATTCTCAACTTCAGTGATAGCAGTAAAAAAAAGATTAATTTCTCCAATAAAATACCTGGGAAAAGGGTGTCATTTTTTAATCGGTACTACTGAGAAATGACATTCACACAAGACTACCGTTATCTTCTATGGAAGCAAGATCAGAACTTCAGTAGTCCTGTCATTTCTCTTAGGAAAGGTAAACCCAACTCTTTCAATATTTTCAAATACAGCAATTAGTTGAATCTTGTCAGCCATTTCATGTTGTCTGTCTAATAGGGAAATTCACACAGGTGACAGTATTGCAAGCCTGAGAACCCTAGCTTTCTTCTTCAGCCTTCTATACTCTAACTGCTGCCGTTCAGATGTGCAGTCTCTTTACATGTAAATGTTTCTGTGCTCACCTGTCAGTGGTCTCAGACCATTACTTCAGGAAAAAGTACATTCTGTTAATGCTTGCCCTTACCAGCTTCTTCAAAACAAATATTTTGATCATTAACAGAACGCAGAGGTTGAAAAACACATAACCTCCTCCTTGTATATTATATTTAATACATTCATTTTAAAAGGAAATTACATTCTAGTCTCCTATGTCCTTATGATAGACCTCATCATTAGTAAAAAATATTTCATAATAAGCAAGAGCAAAGTATTAATATTTAAAATCACAGCTTGCTATTAATCTAATAAATCCAGCCTTCCATCTTCAGGGCTCAACATTGATCTTCCCCAACTGTTCGTTCCTGATAAACTATAAGTTCTGTAGTGCAAGGAGGTGTTTTAAGGTCACATTATAAAGCAACATGGACAGAAATTACTGATGATTTTCACAGTGCTGTGCTTTCCCTTGATGATTAATACCATGCAAGAATTTGCCATAAAGGACTTTTTTTTTTTTTTTTGTAACTGGCACTCTTGTGCTGTTTCTTTTTTCTTCCTTTTTTTTTTTTTCTTTCATAGTAATGCATGAATCAGATGCTGAATGCTACATTATCAGCATGGCTTAGAGCATTAACCTCACTACAGATTCAGGACATAACCTTAAACCTTTCTCTTAATATGAAATGCTCTAAGGGGCATGCATACAGTTGTGAAGCATTATCTGCCTGTTTCATGTGTTCCAATGTTTCCTATCACTATGAAATGTGATATTTTTTCTAGCAGAAGTCTAGACTTCTGAAGTGCAAGTAGTAGCCTATTTGGTATAGAAAATACTTCTTTCAGATTTTTTACACCAGTAGAAGCCAGTACTGCATAAGACAGAGATGGATGACCTCACCTCCTCTCAAGTCATAAGATGATCGTACTCTTTTAAACAAAGCAGGAGGGATAGCTCTTGTGACAGCATGGAATGTCTGCAGCAGGGTCTGCTCATGTCATAGCCAAGTTGCATTGGAAGGCTAGGTCTGGACTGTCAAAGAACACCTGGTAGGGAACGTTCTCACATCATTCTCAGCCCGTGGTTTGCCCCAGTGCGTTTGTTGGTATATAACCAACCAACCAGAGATGTTGCCATGCTGAATCCTGTCCCCAGCCATTTCAGCATCTGCTGCAGGCCACCCTGCCCAGAAACCTAGACCTTGTCCCAGAGTTGAGCTAGGGGGCAGGGTGCTTCTCTTTGGAGTTGCTGCCCATTAAAGACATAGTTTGGAGGAAATGCTCTCTGCTGAGGTTTTTGGGGAAAAAAGCTGCTTGGATCAAGAGCTGACACCTGCACACTCATTGCGCACAAGACCCTCTCTCACAGCCTCCACAGAGGCAGGCTCTCACACCCATTATTAATCAGTGTTGACTCCAGGCCCTTTTCCCTTTGACTTTTCCAACTGGACTTGTCAGCTGTGGTTAAAACTAGAGAATGCCTGGACTCTTTGCATTTTCAAGACAGCTGTGGGGTAAGGGACAGGTAGCCACTAATAACCCAGAGGGCTGGGACTCAGTCACTGAAGACGCTTGTATAATCTTTCAGGGATTGTAAGGGTGACAGCAGCCCCACATCTTCTCAGAAGTAGCTAATTAGAGTTTAAATGGTTTTCAAGGGCTGAATGTTTTAATTCAGGCCAAACTCTGGCTCTGAAATCAGGAGACTGAAGCAGCCTCCATTGCTCTGGCTGAGATGTGCTTTGGGGCATTGATCTCTGTTAAGAGAAATGCCACAAAATCCAAGGGCTCTTGATTGGCCAAACCTTCTGTCAAAGCAAGTTTAGTTACAACAGCTAGAACAAGTGTTTGAAATGGGAAAACAAAACTAGATTAAAAAAATTATGCCAAAATCAAGTGACAAAGACAAGCAAGTTTGACTGGGAGTCCCTCATGTATCAAAGAAATAAAGGAAGCAGTACTTCAGTCAGTTCATCTCTGTGTCAGACCCAGTACCATACCACTCACTACAGCTTCCATATGAAATTTATTTTTCTAAGTAAGTACCTTCTTTCCTTCAGTATATCTGTTTTGTGGGATGGTCATTTTATGTCTTTTGTCAGGAAGTCCTAACAAACTTGCACATTTTAGTGCAGAGTGTGAAACAGAGGAGGATTTCCTCCTGCATTATCACTTTAACAACTTCAATTACTCAAACAAGACACACACACACACAGAGAAATAAATACAAGTTTCACACTTCACAGCCGACACAATGCAAAGACTACAAGAAAAAAGTCCCTAGAGGTGCAAGCTATTTAGGAGTGAAGTTAAATCCCTAAATAAAATAGAAATATAAAAAGGATTAATGTCCTTCCCTCACATTGCCACTTGCACTCAAGTGTATTTATATTTATATCTATATGATATACATTTATATATATATATGTTTGTTTTTATTTTGTCTGTTCCCCCAGGAGAAGCCCAAAAGAGAAACAGAGATGGCCAAATTGACAGAGTCAATGAGTGAGTACAAATAGGAAGTTCAACCACTTTCTTTTTCCATCTGTCCCCCTCCCTTACATAATGCCACAAAACCAGAGAATAGTGCTTGCATTCAGGGATCTCATTCAGCCCTGTCTTCACTCCTAGCTTCATCATAAATCATTCCACTCCTAAAAAAAATAAGGTATCCCCAAAACAAGGACTATTTTCTTCATGCATTGTTTAAATCAACTGTATTTGGACCTAAATCCAGCAAAGCAGCTACTATGTGTTTGACTTCATAAGCCTGAGTTTTACTTAAATAGAATGTACCTACTTGTGGATTTAATGAGTGCTTAATTTACTTGATGCAGGTTAGCACATACATTTCTTCACAGGCTTACAAAAGGTTGCACTAAATGCAGTGCGATTGTTCAGGATTGTCACCTGGCAGATTCACCCAACAGGCATTATGCCCAGAGATATATGTGGAAAACCTTCCATTGGTTTCACTGATTTCTAAGAGGTGTACATTGCCTTAAACATGTAACCAACAAGAGATAGCTTGTACTTCTTCTGTAATATGGGATCTAGATAATAAATTAGTGCTTGCAAACACTTGTAGCTGAAAGACTCAGGCTGATAATCTATTTCTGGACTAAATTTGGAGGCAATTTAGGATGAAATCCTGCCAAGCCACTGTCTCTTTCCCAAAAGTTATATAGCTCCACAGCCTATGGAAGATTAAATAAATTGACTTTAAGAGGGAGAAATCTTTTACTGTGCTTAACCAGAGATTCTAGAAAGACAGAAACACAGAAATGCATAAGACTCATTCACATTAGAAATTTTTTTCCGTTGAATTTTATCTGTTTGTGTACAAAAGTACCATTCGGGCAGCACTTCCCTGCATTTTTGCTCTCCCAGTTCACTTTGCTTCCTTTTGAAATCATTCTCTGTATCTCCTTACATATGCCATTGCAGGGCAGAGTCACCACTACTGGCTATAAAAAATGATCTCAGTATCAGAAACGACCTATCTCACAAAAAGGTGCTGCAGACCTGGGAGACACAATAGAGGCAGCAGAGCATCCAAGTAGCAAAGGCCCTACTCCTAATGCTTCGTGCGCAGATACAGGATGCAGAAGTCAACCTGAGAGCTCCTCTTCCTATGGGGTAGTTAAACTCTCATTAAAGCACTTGGAGTTATTGCCATGAAGGTGTGTGTTGTTATCTGAATGTTGTTCTGTCCACTACTTCTTTCCCCCGCTGTCTGCACCTCATAAGACCTGGCAAAGTTCAAGTTTTTCAGACAGATTCATAGATGAGATGATCATGATTCATAGATTTTCAATTTTTTGAGCTGCCAACAGGATCCACATTCCTATACTTTCTGCAGTATTCTTAAGTAGAAAGAAGTATTTATCCATGGCGCAGCAGAGCCTAGGTGGTAACTGTTAGTAGGCCCCAAAAGGCCAATGATACCAGACCCTTTACTAACAGGTTCCTCCTTTGCTCCATTGATCTTTGTGGTTGTACAATGTCATTCTTAGAAACATCCTGCAACCCCATCACTTCTCTGGTGCTCCTGGATGCTGGATAGCTCTATAACTGTCTCAATGGATGGGTGGGAGATGGACGGAACAATGGAGAAACCTGTTAGCAAAGGTGAAAGCAGATAAGTATCTGCCCTATATGTTAGCTACTTGCTGGGCTTTGCACAACCTTTCTGAAACAAGGTGAAGGAATCTCAGCAAAAAGTGTTAGGACAAAGCAAGCAGACTCTGAATGGTCTGAAGAGTCAGAGAAGCAGCCTCTGTAAAACTTTATGACTGATCAGGAACATGAGCACTGTACAGTTCCTTTAGGATTTGTGCTTGTTTTGTGAATTACTTTTATTTGGCTTCTTTAAGACAGCACGCTTCTTGAAAGGATTTACTGCTGCTTTGTATAAGGATTTGTTCATACTTCATGCAAGCCTTTTATGAAATTTTCAGATGATTTCAAGACATTTTAAAATATTTTTAATAAATCATAAACTGTGTTGCAAGCTGGAAAGAAAATTCTTAGTGAAGGTACCACAGTGCTCACTTTAAAGCTAGCGCAGATTAAAAGGAAATAAATGGAATGGGGTAGCAACAAGCTGGCATAGGGTGGGCCTCTGGTTTGGACTGCAGGGCCTTTTACTTAGAAGTGATAAAATAAAGAAAGGCCTTTGAGGCCTTGTAGGGGTTTAAAGGCCTCAAGGAATGGCTTGTTCACAGTACCAATATAAGGAAATTACTATTTACCTTTCAGTTTCACCCAAAAGCTGTGCTTTTTGTCTTTTTCCTCTGTTCATATTTTTGCACAGTTCCAGAAAAAAACAGCCACCTTCCCTCCACTGCTCTATCTTTTTCTTTCTACCAAAATGCTCTGATGAAGCTACCAAGCACTGCTTTCTGCCCCTTCTTCTCCATAAAGATTCTCTGGATGTTTCTGCAGTGAGAAAATCCCTACACCTGAGATTCATGTCACATTGCATGCTAAGAGGAAGACTGAGAGAACACTGATGCAATAGTTGTTCCAAGTCTGTTATCTTTGCCAGCAGGGATAACAGTCTGTATTTTTGTCACATTTTGTATTTCCATCCCCAGAGGATCTGTCGCATTGTAAGGAAGATTGGTAAGGGAAAAAGGGTTTAAATACTTTCTGTCCCACTTCTATAGGATATAGGTATCCATTCTATAGGATATGAGGTATGATGACAGAGCTTATGTACTTGTATGTCTTGAGACAACTGTCTTCCTTGAAAGTTTAAAAAAAAAATAAGTTGAGAGGGAAAAACATTTTAATACAACAATTAAAGTGCAATCTAGAAAGAAATGTTGTGATAATTTTTTTGGGATAGTTCCTTAGAGCTGATATAGAAGTAGAAATGCATGCCAAATAAGACCACTCTGCCCAAATTATTACTTTACAACGCTAGCACAGAATTCATAGAAAGCCACCATAATTACATTGAGCCCCAGGGAGCTGTCCAAGAATTCCTTTATACTGCCTTAAAATCCATATGCATTTTGAAATTTCTTTATAGTCTGAGTTGGGCAATTTACCTCACATAATCTAAGAATATTTAAAAGATGAGCATATAAATGAAATCAGGAACCAAATTATTTTTCCTGTGTTTTGGTTTTGGTTTTTTTTTTCCTTCTGTCCCTGTTATGCTTCTCATGCACCGGTGGTCATTTTTAACCCAAATAATGCCATTATCTTTCCCGTGAATAGCTAAAGCACAGCAAGCAAGGTAGGAAGGCAAATATTAAGCAGTACAGGAAAGTATCAGATGTTCAGCCTGGTGTATTTGGCCAATATGAAAAATTAGATATTCAGAGAAACATCCTGTACAGAACTACACAGTCCTCAGGAACGGTCATCGTTTTGAACACTTCGGGGAATAACAATTATTACAAGACATTTTATGAGTAGCCAAATATGGCGATGCCTTGACAGTACCTTAGAAAATTCCTTTCAGTGTCCAGCGGTATGACATTAAAAGGAAATTCTTCTCTAATTCCATCAGTTTCTCCTCCTGCTACCCTGCTATTCAAGGTGTGCAGCATGTTTCTGAGTTACCTTGGGTGAAAGAAAGCTGCCTACATCACAGCCCCTAACTAGTATCTGTGGATGTCTGTCTTACACCAGGGACTAGCTGGTTGCTTCTTTTGCAACATGATGGTTTGCCAGCTTAGGTAGCACCTGCAAAGCTCTCAAAGTCCTGGTACTTCTAACAGCCCTGCCAGAGATGTGCTCTTTGCTGAAGACCAAGTGAGAATATAAGTGTGTCTCTTCTCCTTCATCCAAACTGACCTCTGAGATCTCCCGGTCACTGGTGTACAGAGGAGCTTGTACAAACCCTTCTCCCTAAGGTAATGAGGAAGTCCAAGGTCTCAGCACTGAATTACGCAGAAGCATGGATCTAGTGTGCCATATGATGGCTGCAGCATAATCAATATGTGACATGAGCAGTGTGAACTTGCTGCAGGCTAGAATCGAAAATGGGCACGGCTGGCTGCCTTAAAGCATTGAAACAGAGAAGTGACATCCAATTAAGATGTTCTCTGGCAGTAGGGGCACATCAGTAAACAGTCATGTTTGTTCTGCCTCCGAGTTAAGCCACATGATACACCTGCATGAGGACAGCCGGAGGCAGAATAGTTGTTTTAAAAGAAGGATGTTCCTTCATTTGTTACAACAATGTGTACACCAAATGTCCATAAATTTACTTCCAAAGACAGCGAAATAATGAATACTGAGACCTTAGATGACTCCAGATAAAATCTTCTGAATTATGGATGCCATGAATTTTACTCAGGGGAGGTAAAAAAAAAAATAATCAAGCTAACCTGAAAGAATTTCAGGACCAGACAAACCCTAAGAGAGAGCTGCTTTGTGATGAAGTGCTTTTCCCAAAAGCCTTTTTCTTGTCTCCAGCGTCTGAATCTGAAGTGTCCCTATTGCTCTTTCATACTTGTAGAGAGAGTTTATAAAAAGAAAAATGTTTCTGCATTGAGTTACTTAAAAGTCACAGCACTTTCAGATTTACGTGTGCCAGGGTAGTGTGGAATATTTTTAGCACTTCTAATTATTTTGAATTATTGTTTTATGACATGTAAGAAAAACATACGGTATGTTACAGTAAATATATATCAAATATATTCTCTCTTGCTATAGGACATTGTGACCTTTCTACTTCAACTTTTTTTTCCCCAGTACTACACCTTTTATCTTTGCCTTTTGTTCAGAAACCTAACTTTTTTATTATCACATCACAAGTTGGTGGTGCATTCATAAATGCTATCTTGTGTGAACACAACAGCTGTGTATATATAGAATCAGGACTTTGAAGAACAGATCCTAAAGGCCGAATTTCCACCCCATTGGTCTAGAATACTAATTCTTCAGTGTCAGAAAGCATTTCTAAGTACAAATACCCAGTTCAACATTTTCCATTGATGTCAACTACCATCAATTTGTTACAAGGAACAGATTCTTACAATGCAAAATTGAAGTGCAAAAACTCCAAAGGATTCAGAAAACTCACTCAAGAAAGACATCTGCATATGCTTGAGAAAGTTGAAGTCATTTATTTTCAAGATACACTGTTATCCTTTTACGGTTAGCTTTTTATGAGGGCATGCTAAGAGTAGAATAGGAAGGCTGGGTTTTCCTACAATATGTATTTTCATCATCTCTTACTTTTCAGTAAGAACAGAGTTCTGCTGTGACAGTTATTTCTGGAGGAGTAGTTTTGTAGCAAATATTAAGCCATAGAGATAAATGTTTTATTAAGTGGAACATCTAATTACTATTGATTTGATACTGTATATGTAGGTTGATAACATTTACTTCAAAATTAACTCCTGAAATCCTTGGACAAATTTAAATTCCAAGTACCCAGAATGTGTATTGCTTTATTATTATTACTAATATCGTTGTTGTTGTTGTTACTGTTTCTGCAGAAATAGATGATGTGCATAATGAAAAGAATAGAAAGAACAATGCTATTATCATTAAATGAAAATACGGTCTGTTCTTCATGGTAAAGGTCAGGCTTTGTGAGAATGAAATTCTATAACAGGAGCTCATTATGCATGAAAGCAAGAAGTTCTGTTGTTTCAGTGATGCAATAGCAGTGGCTTAGAAGAACTGTGAATTTATATATGCTATAACAAACAAAAGGAACTTGTTGTAATCAGGAGGCTGATAGACAGTACTTCTAGTCCTCAGTATACAACAATGGGAAGAGTATTTGCTTTGTGTTCTCTAAGCTTTTAAGAGTCTTGTCTTTAACTTTTGTCTGCAACTGTGAGAGACAGCAGTGGTTTTTACCAAATGAAAAACCAAGGCTTTCATTTAATCATATGATTCTAGAAGCTTAGATTTTTCAAAAACATATTAAATTTCATAGCATTGCTAATATT
Source organism: Falco biarmicus (assembly GCF_023638135.1). NCBI lineage: Eukaryota > Metazoa > Chordata > Aves > Falconiformes > Falconidae > Falco > Falco biarmicus. The sequence goes on along the minus strand of NC_079289.1, from coordinate 77,623,124 downwards.
ACTTTGCTAAGCTAAAATCGTAGTGAAAATAAAACTCAAAATATTGGGGATGAGATAATCAAGATCTGAACTATGAATAAAGTAACAATTTCTGGTGTTCTAGTTAGGAACAATGATTACACATAGGCAACATTATACCACTTCTTATAGAAACACAGTATTTACTGTTACTTACACCTTTAACATTTGTTCTGTTGAGGTTGTAATTTTCCATGGTAGGTGTGTGTTTCAATATTTCCCTTACTTTCCTTAGCTCAGGATCACCCATTCCTAAAAGAGAGGCTACAGTCAGTCCAACACTATTTAAGAATACTCAGTGCCTTTCCTTTGCATTGCTACGGCCTGTGGCACAGTGAAGCTGGGTTTTTCAGTCACATGCTTCCCAAAGGATCCTTTGGGAACAGGATCAATGTTTCTGAAACACTCGTCTTCTATACTAAATCTAAGTGGTCTGGACACAAAACTATTAGACAAAACACCTTCACAGCTTCCCACAGCACTGCTTGCTGCAGAACCCAATCCACAGTCATAATGCAAAAACATCTTCTGATCAGCAGTAGGGCAAAATTGTGAACCTGATGAGATTTGGTATGAGATACATTTAGGTATAAGACAATGTTTTGGGGGGAAATACATGCCCAGTGTTTCTGGGCATGACCAGAATTAGTTTAAGCATGTACAGAAATTTAATATTGAAAGCAGAAGTCACTTCAGATTTTAAGTACCAGTTTTTGAGGACCTCAGTATTGGACTGAGCTGCCAAAAACATCAGTTAGGTGGCTAAAGCCCTTTTTGAGACATTTTCTCATCATACCCTGAATCATATGGGTATGTTCACATCTGAGCCAGTTAGCATTGCACCCTTAACTGCCTATTTCCAGCTATTTGGGGCTTGGCTTCACAATTTTAATGTCCTTGGAATGCAGAGCTTTTCCTATATTTATTTAACATACACTTAAATTTTCCAGAGGTGGTAACCAACATCAGACTTCAGCTGGAGAAGAGGGCAGTGTGCAGTGCTGAAAGAAAGCACCATGCTGTACATGTAAAGAGCAGGAAGTTCATGTTCACTGAGGATATAGAAGTCATTAAAAATGTCTAATCAATTGTCTTCACAGAGAGCAGATGGGTTGAATTAAATGGTGGAAAACAGGATCAATGTTTCTGAAAGCTGTAGAAAACTGTCTGATCTGGATCAGGCTTATTGAGCTATCAAGCAGATAAGAGACCATAATGGCTTTTAGTTCTAGGAAATAATCATAGCATGATGAATAGCAAAGAATGCTGGTCAACTGTTACATGAAAAACAATCCAGAAAAAAAAAAAAAAAAAAAAAAAAAAAGGTATCTGAGATGTACAAAAACAGCTGTTTAAACAGGTAGTACCATAAATGTACTGGATTTTAAAAGCCTTAGACTTTGAAAATGAGTTGCAAAGTCATCCAGAATCAATGAATGGAAAATATCATAGAGCATGGTAGGATAAACTATTTGATGTGAAAGAGAAATACCTCACTTCATTGGAAAAAACAGCCTAGTTGCATTATTCAATATAAACAATGAGAAAGGTCTTATCATGGTATTTTTAGACAGACATCTTTTAAAAGTCTTATAATCAGCTGTTAAATTAATCCCTAAAGCTAGACTATATTCTCCCTGTATTTTTCACCTGCCTCCTTTCCTCTTCAAACATTTGACAGGTGATAAGAGGGGCCATGTTAACCATATTACAGGCAAAAGAATGCCTATAAGTCAAACTCTCTCTTGTGGACAGAACACGTTAATTCAAAGTGTACTGTTTCTGAACCACTGCCTGTACTCATAGCTCAGGCTCTTCTAACTTTATTTACCACTATTCCTCTTAACGTAAAGTATCTTGAACTACATGGAGGAGAAAACCAAAAAGACTCCAGCGAGAGTCATTGCCAACAGTAAGAGCGCTCTTAAAATATAAACCAACAAGAAGGAAGGCACCTGTAAGATCTGTCCTCCTGTGAGTCAGCGCAGCAGTGTTTTCAGGTGACAGGGACAGCAGTGATTGTGCAACGGGGCTGTTCTGCACCTCAGCATCAGTCTTCAACCCAGACTTCAGCGTTGGTCCCTTCGCTGTTCCAGCCCAGGCATGTTGCACAGGCATATTGCTCCTTCTTCCTATTACCATCCCTCCTGTAAATAATTCCCCTATCTCTCTTCTCCAAATATTTGCCAGGTTGCAGAACTCCTCTCTAATCACCCTGTAATTAAACTATAGAGTTAGATTTTATAGTCCACTTCAGCATTCAGGGCCTCCAGTCCTGGTTGCTCTTTGCTGAACTCCCTCCACTCTGTCATCATCGTACTTCATAAGCACATTTCCTAATCCAGATACCTGTAAGCAAAATAATGGAAAACAGAAAGGCTTGCACAAAAGAAAAAGAATACTGGTATCAGCAAAAGAGGCATGCAGCTCCTACTCACCTAATTGGCAATTAAATTGGTTTCTATTTCCCTTCTCATCACCTATGAACACCACCTATTACCATTACCACCATCAGCCTCACATTAGGAGTATCACTCAGCAGTTAAGATAACTTTCCCTGTCTTCCTATAGTTTTACGGCCAGGGACCCTTTTAATCCAGTGCCAATATAGGCCACCTGTGTCCACTTGAGCAGTAGTAAGAGCTCTAAACATGGCTACAAAACTATTCCAGCTTGGTCCCAAGACCTTAGAGAGCCTATTGAATTCCTAAAGGCAGGGTAGCAGCTTACAAAGAGAAGGAAGACTCATGATGCTTCTGAAGCTGAGAAGAGTCACTGACCACTGTTGCAAGGGCTTTCGCTGAGCCCTGTCCTTCCCCAGCTGGATTCTTCCTCACCCAGCTGGTGTGGGGACTGAGAGTGGCGTGGCCAAAAACACTGAAGACAAAATCCACAACATATTTGGCTTGTATAAACACATACTTTATGCCTCATCTCCATCAAGTCAGACAAGTTTTAGTGGTATGTAAGTGATTGGACTCAGTCCTTGGGTGAAATTTAATTGGTTGTTATTTCTAGAATGTCATATCTGATGCTCTTGTCTGACTCCCAATCTGTATCCATATGTCTTCATGCAGCTCACAGTTTATGCATGGAACAATATCAGGCTCTGTTCTACTATAACTGATTGTGAATGACTGGTACAGAGATGATTATGCTTCCAAATCATGACACTTTAAATTACCATTTTTGTTCATTCACAAGAACTAAATTCACAGAATGATTGTCACCGTCTGACATATTTATCATTGTCAAGCTGAGCCTGCTATCTCTACATCGCAGGTTTCTTCTGTTGCTCCCAGGAACTTACACAGTAGAGTCACATCACGTGTCATGAAACGTTTGCTAACCTAGCTGCAAATCAAAAGGACAACAAAGAGCATGATTACTTGTCCTTAAAAGTGGCACTTTATTTTTAAGTTTAGAAAACCTATACTTTCACTTGACAGCTTTGGGAGGCAGTTTAAATATCTGCTCTGTTTTCTAGTATTGTTTGAATAGTTATTTTGATGATAGGCAAAGAATAATTTCCTCTGAAACCTACTGAAACATATGATGGTATATTGGCACACATTTTCCTTTTTTTTTTTTTTTTTTTTTTTTTTAAGAAGGCAGAGAGGAACTATCTACAGACCTCCTGCTAAGTCAGTTTGTTTCTTATGGCATATTGCTCTTGCATGCAATTGAGTGTCTTTTTGGTGATAACATTATTATTTAGGGGAGTATTACTATTTAAGGCGCAAGTAACTCATGCTGTTGTACTAATTTGTGGGTGAATGTTGCATATTTTTAGTATCCATTCAATCATATGTGCTGGGCTGTAATATTTAAAAATGAATTCATGAAAAGCATGATACAAAACCCATTAAAGTGAACAGAAAAATTCCTACTGTTTTTCTGCCTCCCTAATTTTATAAGGTGCCCATGATGTTAACATGAAAAGAAAGGAGAGAGACTCATGAACTCATTTAAATTATTTCTTTATGTCAGTGACTTTCAACAGGTAGACCCCTGCATTAAGGTATGACCTCACTTACTGCTAGTTAGGTAGAACAGTCCACACAGTGGAAAAATGCCCACGTCAGGGTCTTAAGTGTCATTGTGTTGCCATATCTTGAGCATGTGATAGTTTTTTAAAACCTGCTTTTGCCTTGGTTCATTCTGTACCCCTACTGCAAGAGATTCTGCTCTGGGTTTCACCATGCAGTTGACTAACATTTACAGAACTCTCAAAGGCTTGCAGATGTAGGGGCAACATTTAAAGTGACCACATTTCAAAGCAGCTTGAAATGGTCTAGTGTTAAAGTACACCTCTTCAAATCAGTACAGCTTACCCTTTCTTCTTTTGGGGTAGATCTAAAACAACCATGCAGAAATCTGTTGGTAAATAAGTGGACTAGTAGCAAAGCTTGAGTCAGACTGTGGGCACAACTCTGTTGTTCACTGTTCAGAAACGTCTGTAGAACTTTGTGCAAATGCCCATGAAGAACAGCCAGGGGTTCATAAGTGAAAGTCTCTCCCTCTGAGACGCAGAGCCACAAGGAAGAGGAGGCAGTGGCCACTTTCAGAACCAGAATTAATAAGTCCAAATGGTAAACCTCTTGGCCATGAGGAGGTTGACCTGAAGCCCTGGAGAAACACTGTTGATGGGAGAGATTAACAGTGGGATTTAGGCTTCATTCTCTGTAAGTGATTTAGTAAGAGTTGGTGTGTCAAACCATTCACATATGCACCATTTGTAGTAGGCATCAGTTCCTTCCCCAAACACCCTGCTGTTTAGGGGCAGCCAGTTGACACCCTCTGCCTCGCTAGCAAGGTCCAGTTCTCCGTGAAACATTTCACTCTTGCATGCTCCTATTTTGGACACCCCGACTGTAATCAGACCCTTCTACCTCCCTCCCACCTCCATTTCAAACTCCTTGGGAAAAGATCTTGCAGATCTACATCTTCCCACTCAACAGCAGAAGGCCTGGAAAGGCTTCTTAAAATGCTGTTGAAATTGGTCAGTGGATTAATTTTTTGTAAAGTTATCTCATTGAATGAGTGATAAACAGGCTCTGTAATAGTATATCTCTTAGAAAACTATGGTAAAAATCCAACGCCTATAGTTAAACCTGATAAAGGCCCTTCCAGTAACCCTTGCAAGTCTTACCAGTTTAAATGCAGTTATGCTTTTTCCACAGCATTAAACAAACAGTCATAGCAAAAGAATTTAATAATTTAAAAATAAAAGGAGGCCAAAAAGCAACCAAATTATAAAAATTTTATAATGTACAAGGAAAATGAGTGCTAAGAATGTGATTTTTTGAACTTCAGTAGTGCTGTTAGATGGTGGTTTTTAATTTTAAGAAACTCTTTTCAAACTTCCTTTGGAACAGAAAAGAGGTATACCACTGTGGCAAAACCATTTTTTTTTAAAAAGAAAATACACTGAGAAGGGGGCTGGGGGAATCTCATCTTTATCAAGAGATTATAATTTCAAATTAAGTCTGCATTGTGTGTTACTATAGAAACTCCAATTTTGTGGCATGTTTGTGGGGAAAAAGTCAAAAGTTGCATTTTAATGAAGGCAGAAGACACATTAGCTTCCTTAGTAAAGCAAAATAAAATAGAAGTTTCTATCAGAAACTGAATAATTACCCAAAATAAGGTGAGCTAATTAAGGTCATGGGGAAGGGATATTAAATCCTGAAGTGACAATATGTCATGCTCATTTTTCAACACTAGTCTCCGCCTTACAGATTATATATTAGATACTGCAGGAGTCTGATGGATTGAGAGGCTTGTTGCCATAGCAATATTTGCTGCTTTGCTGGTATTCCCTACAGAAAGTAAAGGATTTTTTTTTTCCTACTCAGTTAGACCAATTGACTATATATAGCAAGAGATGTTGGAGAACTGAAACAGCAGAATCTGGTGGGGGGAGGCTTGGGGGAAGGACTGACATTTATAAGTCTTAAGGAATCACAATAGACCACATATCAGTGAGGAGCGAGGGGGGCTGCTGAAAGAGGGAACAAGAGAAAGGGGGAAGGGTGGAGAGAGAGGGAGAAAGAAGGAGGGAGAGAGGAAGGAGGGAAGGAGGGAGGGAAGGAAGGAAGGAAGGAGAAAGGCAGGCAAGAGGGAGAGGAAGGAAGACAAGAGGAAGGAAGAACGGAAGGAGCAAGACAAGGAGGGATGGAGGGAAGGAAGGAAAGAAGGAAGGAAGGGAGGGATGGTAAGGTGCTTATATTCATATATATATATAATGGTTTATATCTATTATATATATATAAAATATATATTATACTATATTATATTCATAGTATATCTTGGGTTTAGAGGCAGGGAGGCCAGCAAAGGAGAACAGGTAGTGTTCCCTAAAAGAAAGCTACAGCTGCTGTTGGTTTACTATCCTTGAGGTGGTTTATAGCTTCAGGGAGACCTAAAAGGTAAAAACCTCTGAAATGGAGAAAAAAACCCCCAAACAATGGAATTGCTTACCACTGAAATTGTCAGTGTAAATCACAATTTGAGCTCCAAATATAAGCCGCCTTCTTCTGTTCTTTTTTTTTTTTTTAATCTTTGCTCACAGCATTTTTAAAGCAAGGTGTTGATACCATTTCCATCCTTCTCTTGACACAGTGAAAGCAAATGTGCTTCAGTCAGATGTTAGGGAGTACTGTCTCTTATGTATAGTTCAGTCTGCTGCTCAGAGGTGTGGGAAGAGTGTGACAATGTGCTTTCATTTTAATATTAGCCCATCTCAGCCAAGCATCTATGGATTACTGCAGAGGAAAAAAAAACTGTTTTGTTTCTTCCTCTTTTCTACTCCTGTCCCTTTTGTACACAGAAATGCACCAAGCGATCCATAGTATTTTCTCTGAGGCTTAGAAAGACACTAACTGCCCTTTGTAATAGTTTACTTGCCATACCCCGTTCTACTCTTTCTTCTTCCTTTTCATGCCAGTCATCCATTACATTTTTTAATTTTTAGAGTATCAGACACATACACTGACAAGTACAAAAGACAATCTGTTGCAAATCATTAACATAGCTCCTGCACGGGAGAGTTCACACAAGCAAGAAGAGACCAACAAGGAATATGTGCTTCAGTGACCATGACTGACCAACAGTTTCATGACTATGAGACAGCCTGAGGAAATGGACTTTTAAAGGATGCAGGGTGAATAGACAGAGGAGAGAAGAGCAGGTCTATAACCAGGATATGATTTCTTGTGATTTCTGAAAGGCAGAAGAAGCTTCAATTTAATAATAGAAAGAAAAAGAGCTAGCAGAGAGACAGAAAAACTGGGAACACAATTGCAACAGTGAACAGTGAAGGGCGGGGAGGGTGAGAGTATGTGTGTGCAGGGGGGAGGAAGGGGAAATCTTAGCGGCAGCTTTACAGACTGTGTTTCAATCTATGTATATTACACAGAATATGTATTACAGCAGTTTTAGTGATGTGATTAGATAGAAAAGACATACTAGATCATTATAAAAACACTTAACCAAGTAGCGAAGAAGTGAGGAAAAATCAGGGGAATTGAAGACGATACTGAAATGATGAAATGCTGTAGAGACAGAAATAACAGAACCCTCTGTTCACACCAACAACTAGAACTGGGAATGAAGACAAGAGAGGCTTTTTGGAAGGGAGGAGGAGAGTAAGAAATCCTTTCTTAGACATATTAACATACCGCTGCCAGATAGACCTTAAGAAACTTAAACTAGAAATCAGAGAGTTAATTGCAGTTCAATAAAAACAGAGAAAAGTTGGGAGGGGGGGAAGAAAGGTGAGAATCTTAATACCCTATTTTCACCTGCGCAACCTCATAACATCCACACCTCTTTGAAAGCACAGGTATTAGAAGACAAGTCCTCACATAACGCACAGTTCAAAACCACCATGCAGAGGGGTGGGGGGTAGAGACTATGGGAACAGAGGGATCAAGCTAGTGATCCTTAGTGGGGCTAAGTGAGAAATGATGGCAGGGATGGAGCTAAGGTTTCACCCCTATCACCAGCAGATACGTGTACAAACCACATAGCTGCTGAATCAAAGATTGTTGGGGAAGGAGGAGCTGCCTTTGGGGTTTTTGGTTGGTTTCAGTTTGTTTGGGATGTCTTGTTTTGTTTTGTTTTTCTGAGGGGAAGGCTGTTTTGTTGCTAATAACTCATACAAAATAAATTTTAAAATGCAGCATTTCATGGAAGAAGACATAATAGAATCATCAGGAATGAATGAGGGTTTGTAAAAAAAAAAGGAAGAAAATTAAAGGAACTCAAAAATGTCTTAGATCCAAGGAGAAAGAACAAGGGACTTGGGAGTCAGAAAGAATACAGAAAATTCATTACAGATCTACAAAACCATAGAAGGGATTGATGAACTTTTTTACTAGAACAAACAAATGAAAGAGGGTATTAACAAACTGAGCAGGAGCACTTTCAGAGTAGTAGTTCAAGTGAATGCTTTATAGGTGTGACAGCAGAAGACAGACAATTGGGATTGTCTCAGGTGGACTGTGTCACTTCGGAAATCCCTAGCCATAATGTGTGTCTCCATGATCAACACTTAGCACTTCAGAAGTGTTAACTATCTAATTATCATTATGTTGCTGAGACTTACTACTGGGGACAAAACCATGTGTCCCACAAATCCATACTGTCCCATTCCTGACACATGGCTATGAAGCCAACAGGACATTGTGCTTCAATAAATACTAACTGTACGCCTGTACATATAAGAAGCTCGATTTGCTTAGGCATAAGCAGTGAGGATCTTAAATTTCCGTACACAATTATAGGTTACCCTGCTAAGATTTTCAATAGAAAATGTAACAAAATTGACCTGAAAAAAGATCTTGATGGGATATATAGTATCAGGCATTCTCTAGGTGGCAACAGAAAAACAGATGTGGTGTTTCAGCTTTTGTTTCCCACCAGCAGTGGGGAAGCTATTAGAGAAGCATCTGTTATTGATTCACGCTGCTTAGAATCCATTTATACCGGCTAGTTGGGGAGTCATTATAATTTACAGTCTGTCATGTAAATTGTTCTTGATCTATGAAATATTGATCTATTAGATAGACATGCTATGCATGCACACTCAACTCATGAACTCAGAATCCTTGGGGATTTTGCTTTTTAAACAACAGATTATTGCCCATATTCCCTAACTACTTCTACAAACAGCTCAGTAATTTCAAGCTTTAATATCCTCCTCAGCTCTCTTCCCACATAACTAGAGGTAATATTTGATGTACTAGGGATTGAAGACCTGACCCTTTTTTTATTTAAAATAATTTTCATGTGCACAATTTCTTAAATATCTTAAATGGATATATATATATACACACACATATATGCACAGATCTGTGTGTATATAAATGTATATGTATCTTACACAACCTTTGATTAGATTGGAGGAGGTGGTAATGGAATGACTTGGGTGAGAATTTGTTTTGGCTTCAAATCTTACATTGCCAGTAACATAGAAGAGAAAGTATGTACAGCTGATCTGTAAATGACTGTGACGTATGAGAGTAGCAGGAGAAAGCAGTTGTGTCTATACATACTCTGTGCCCATCAGTCTGCAGTGAAAGGCTTGAAGCAGCTGTGGTTTCAGAGCACCCTCAAGCTCGGAAGTGCCACTACTAACATGCCCAGGTCACACAACTTGCTCACATATTTCCTCCTGGAGTGTCCCATGGGACTTCCCACATGATGTTCAAGTACTTTGCAGACAATAAAGGAAGTTATTTCTTTCTCCACCTTGCAGACAGAAACTGAGATGGGGGCTCAGACTTACCTGCTGAAGGCCACTAGAGGAACCAGAGATGAGTGCTACAACTAATGATGTCCCGAGGCCCAGGCCATTTTTATCCCAGTTGGCCTTCTGCCAAAGGTGCCAGGCCTCAGCAATGTCAGGTGCAAAGGCTTGGTAACCAAGATTAAGACCAGAATCTCCAGGTCTCAGCTGAACACGCAGGAAATGAAGAGTATGTGGTTCTAGTGACAGCCAACCACAATTCAGTATTTCTGTAAACTTTCATAAAGTAAAACTAAACAAGAGTTAAAGACCAAGAACTAAATTACAAGGTCATTACTTCTACATCTGTGAATTCTATGAGTGAAAGAGAAATTAGATATACAACCAGCCACCTTTCTCACTGCATAACTACCCCTGATTCACGCACTAAACATCACTCCTTCTGCAGATGGAGATTTCCGAAAGAAAAAGCAAAACACGATTAGAGACCACATTATAAGTACTCGTGTCCCAGTTTTGCTAACATTGTGGCTTTAAAAGGATCTTTTAATACAGTTATTTTTGCACACCAGCTCTTTTTTTAAAAAAGAAGAGGAAGCTACCTGTCATCTATACTACGATGGGATACAGATGGAATACATGTGTATGTTCCAACAGCAGCAGCAGATTAAAATACAGATCCCACACTAGTGCAGCAGACTCCCTCCCCCATCCCATGGCACAGAAATAACTGCTTAAGTGGCAGAAGGCAGCTCTCATCCTGCTCAAACCAAGCACTAGAGAACTAAAGTACACTGAAATAGCAGCCGGTATGTTGTTACCTGTGCACCAGGAGTTGTGCTGCACAGTCAGGATACTCAGGAGGAAAGAGGCACAGCTTGCTCTGAAATGCGGTGTCAGTGAGTTTGATGGGCAGAGATGCTGCTGAAACCATGACCTGGTGCTTGTACTAGTTCTGCCCCATCCCATGAATGACAAGGCCTAGCTTTCATTAATGAAGAGCCCTTGCTGATAACTTCTAATGCCAGATCCCTGAAGAATGCAGTTCCTTCTTGACCCAATGGTTTCTGGCAGAAGAAAGCATGGTAGTCATGACCAGACATTCCCACTGTATCTATTTATTATCAGACTGTTCAGCCTGTCTTTTAAAAGAAGTGAGGTGCTGGAGGAATGTACTCAGTGCTATAAACCACTGATGGATTTGGAGGAATCCTGCAGTTTTGTATGGCATAAACGATAGGCAGAAAGTGGCAACCAGAAGTCATTTACTGAGACAATGCTAGGGACATTAACATCAGGCCAGAACAAGGCACTCCTAGCCTCCAGTGAAACATAAATGTCTGCAAAAAAGTTGCACATAGTATAACTTGTCAAAGAAATATCCCCACCCACCCAAAAAAAAAAAAAAAAAAAAAAAAAAAGGAGGGGGTGGTGGTGTAGAGAGAGGGGAAAGAAAGAATGCAAACAGTAGAGAGCATCAAGTTACCTCAGCATGACAGACACCTGTAGGTGCTGTAGGGCCAGAGAAGGCTATCCGAGCCCTCTGCATCTCCTGTGGCGGTGGATGTTTGCTGCACCACAATCACATCTACAGAAAATCCAGGCTTTTCTCTTCCATTTTTTGGTCAAATTTCTGGGCTACTTCTGCCCACTAGTCCTATAAGAATAAAGAAACTAGTCTTCATAAACTGGAATAAATGTACATGGCAAGTGGTTGTCATTAAAATGCTTGTTGGAGACTACACTGAAGAAAGGTGCACTGGCAGTGTATTTGCCTTTGCATATCATATGAAAAGTCATTTGAGAGAATCACTGGGAATATGTTCTCACAGACACAGTGGAGAAACACTTTAATTTTTCATCTCTCACTGCCTGCAAGACAGATAATACGTCTCTCAGTCCTCACACTATGGTGGGCAACACCATTTACAGCCATGTATAACAAGCACTAGCACAACACTGGAGATAATCACATATAGAAAAGAGATGTGATTTATCAAGCATTTCATATTCATTTTCAAAAAACCTAGCAACAGTAAACTAGTTTCCTATTTCATTGAGAGAAACAGAAAAAAATTTCCTCAAATCAGCTAAACCAGTTTCAAGAAGAGCTGAGGATCTGCCCTCTACATGGGTTCTCCGAAGGGTGGTGCAGCAGTAAGCCTCTGCCTTTAGAATTACAAGGTCTCAGTGCTGCTAATTCCCACAGCGTTCATGGTAAATTCCAGCAACTATTCAAAGATTATGACTTTGTACTGTGTTTCCATATAAAAATCCAGCATATTGATATGGTTTTATCTCAGACCTGAATTAATGGAGCTGACTTCTCTATGTATTATGAAAAGAGCAATAAGAACTTCATCTCAAAATGATCATGAAGTATGGCCACAGGGTGGACTAAGAATGCTATCTGTTTGGAAGCTAGATTTCACTGTAAGGAAAGTATTTAACAAACCAAATAGATCTGCAGGCCCTCCAAGCACACATACATATACAGGTGTTAAAATAAAAAGAAATCAATTAATTCTTCCATAGTATCAATTCATACAAAACAAAATCACAGAATGACAGAATGGTCAGGGTTGGAAGGGACCTCTGGAGATCATCTAGTCCAACCCCCTGCTAAAGCAGGTTCACCTACAGCACAGGATCACATACAGGCAGGTTTTGAATGTCTCCAGGGAAGGAGACTCCACAGCCTCTCTGGGCAGCCTGTTCCAGTGCTCCTTCATACTCAGAATAAATAAGTTCTTCCTCATATTCAGATGGAACTTCTTGTGTTGCAGTTTGTGCCCGTTGCTCCTTGTCCTGTCACTGGGCACCACTGAAAAGAACCTGGCCCCATCCTCTTGACACGTGCCCCTAAGATATTTGTAGGCATCAATAAGACCCCCTCTCAGTCTTCTCCAGGCTGACCAGGCCCAGCTCTCTCAGCCTTTCCTCATAGCGAGATGCTCCAGTCCCCTCATCATCTTCATAACCCTCTGCTGGACCCTCTGCAGCAGTTCCCTGTCTCTCTTAATCTTTATTTTTTGTAGTTTCCCCCTCCAAATTGAAACTATTTAAATAGATTACAGTCCTTTAGCACCATCTTGAGAATAAAGCGACAAAGTTGACATAGTATTATTTTACTGCAGCACTCATTTAATCTACAGTAGTATAGAAGACTGATGAGGTAACTCCTTGTTCTTTCCTCCTGTAATCATTATTTCACATTATTTTAAATTCACCTCACTAAATGCATCCCAGGAGCAGAAAAATATGTCACCAAAGATTATTACTTGCTACTGGCTTTATTATATAAGCAATACAGTTCAGAAAATCATAGAAAGCTCTGCAGCTACATTGGCAAAACCCTAATGAATTGTCATTTTAAGACATATTCTAACCAGTTTTGATGGAAAGCAGTACAGGGAAGTTATCACTTGAATTTTTAAAAGTGATACTTATTACGAAGACTATAAAAATATGACAAGTAGGAATTGTTACTCTGTATAGTGTGCAATTATTTATTCCAGCTTTATAATACAAATAAAATACTGCATGAAAAATCCCTCTTAAATATTATTTTTAAAACTTTTTCTATAAATAGCTAGTGAAAGCATTCATTTCTGTTCCCTGAATGCATTAGGAACAAAAGGTCAGTAAACAGAAACTAAACAGTTTAAAGAAAAAAGGGGTGCAAATCTTTTTATCTCCAATGTGCATCAAAACTTAATCTTAAACAGTGCTTATGAAAACCTAGAGTCACAGCCTGTATGCAGGCAGGTACATACACACACATATAAGACAAATTTTCTAAGTATTCTTGTTCATTACTCCATATGTCTAATGTTGCTAGAGATGTGGCATTACCAAAATTAATAATGTATTAGTTGAAATTCCTTTCATGCATATTTCAGCAAGGTTGTATAGGCAGTACTTCAAATCTCTGCTGTCTAGGAGTTTTTAAACTTCTGTTCTGGTTTAGTGCTTATGCAAATGCAAATGCAATGGGTAAAGCCAGGAACAGTTGAGAAAGATGTCTTGAAAGCTATCCCTGACAAATTTGCCAATACACCTCATCCTTATGCTCCCATATCCCTCCTGGTCCTGCAGGACCTGGTTCTTTCAAACACACGGTAAAGAACAGTCAATCATTCCAGCTTCACATCTACGCAGGTCCACTTGCAAACTGCAAAGATTCATTACAGTATTTATGGGCTGTCATTATTTCCCAGTAATGCAACCAAGCAGAACATAAGCAGCGTGGTGGCAGGCAGTCTGTGGTTCTTGGAGCCAACAACTGTAAATGTGAGAACCACCAAGGAGCTTCATCTTGCCTCAGTGTGCATTCATAGGAAGTTACAAGCACGTACTCTTTGCTCAGCCTAAAAAGCCCATCACGATACTTTATGGAGACAAACAAGGTGAACCAGTGCCTTCCTTCCCATCACGCCTCCCTGCCTCGTTCTGCTCCTGGGCTAGCATTACTCATATCACAGAGTAGCTGGGAAGTATGGCACCAATGCTCTAACAACTGAGATTCCTAAGGAAAAACAAGTTGTATCTGATAGCTTTCCATCTGTCTGTGTTCCCTCACTGGCTTCTGCACCAAGGAAGCCCACAGAGTTATATTACGTGCCCACACTATTTTCTAAGGACAAGTGCAGAAATTACAGTTGGCTTATGATGCATTTTGCCCTCCGATGGGAACACACAAACTGAATCATCACCTTTTTCTTCTTTCAGTGCTTTCCACACAGGAGGCGGTCACATCTCCCACCAAAACTTGGCATGAACATCTCAGCCCCTGTGGAGAGCCACTGCTCTCCTGTCTTGTCTTTGGTTCACTTGCTGAGAGCTCCCTACTATACCACAGACAGGATTGGAGGTGAAAGGGCCAGGAGAATACCCTATTCACCCTTCACAATGATATCAAGCTTCCCAAAGAAAACAGAAGTTTCTAGTGACAGAACTGTTGATGTCAGTAGTAAGCAAAAGCCTAGAGTTCTTCCAAAAAAAAAAAAACCTGCCTGAAAATAAATCCCAGACAAAACTGAAAAATAAGCATTCACTTCAGCTAAGGTTTCATAACAGATAAAAGGTGCTTCTGAAATCAAAGGTTCTTCAGTAGCTGTTGCAAGGTCTATAAATAAAGAGCTACAGGTCTATCAAGTCTCTTTGCTACCACTCTTCCTATAGGGAGTTTGGATTTGAAACTCTCTGCTATGAAGGCATGAGCAGGTTTCTGATACTGCTAGTGGCAGTCACTGATACTGAAGTCGGTGCAACATGTCAGAATACATGATACTTTATATTCCAAAGTAAGAGCTATAGTCTATGAATTAACAGACCAAAAATAAAATCATGTATAAATAAATAATAATAATAAAAATCAGAGTACATTTCCATTTGAATGGCTCCCCTAGATCTAGTATCCCTCAGTAAAGCTATGTGGCGTCCGCCTAGGTCAAGGCGGCCAAAATTTCCCCCATAAGGCAAAACCACTGTGCCTCCCACACTGTGTCATTTACAAAGCTGACAACTACTTGGAGTAGTAATGCTTCCTGGGTGCAACAGAGGCTGATGCACATGGGCATCTTTGCCTATTGACCCTGGCCAGAGACTACTTCCTACTAGTAGCCTATAAACCAAGCAAGTTCAAGGCAAGTCTTATGGTTGAACAGTACTTGTACATACTACATGCAGTGAGTAAGCACCAAGAAAAGAAAAAGGAATGTTTGTAATAAGAACAAAGCAAACTGAAATATATCATGCATGAACAAACAACATGCGTGAACTAAGTACCATAACATTTCACATTATAATTGTAATGGCTGTGGGTAGCCTGACGTTTTGCTTTGAAAATGCATTTGTATTTTCCCTTAGACTAAAATAGCCAACTGCAGGCTGGATTTTTGGTATTCCAGTTTTCATGTCTAAGCTCTAATAAACCCCTGGGAAAAGACATAGAATAAATTTACCTGTTTATGAGATGCTTAATTATATTTCATCAGTCATAATTTTGTTGTTGCTTTAAACTGTGTCAGTAGTTACCTAGTTCAAACTAATTGCTAAATTCCTAATAAAACAGTCTAATACAGAGGTTTAGACCTAATGGCCCTCCTAGCTGAACTTACAAATGTCCATTTTCCTGCTGCGGTAGACTCTAGAGTGTTTTCTTGCATTAGATTGTTGAAAAGGGAAACAGAATTGAAAATCTCAACATCATTTAGACATAAGAAAGACATTTATTACAGTAAGAAACATTCACTGGAACAACCTCTCCAGGGATGTGGTAGAGTCCCCATCGCTGGAGATTTTCCAGATGTGATTGAACAGGGTGCTAGATAATCTCATCAGGCTCCCTTCCCCACAAAAGGCTGGACCAGATGATGTCTCAAGGTGCCTTCCAACCTGGGATATTCTACAATTCCATAAATATTTGAAACCTGATTGTGTCCTTAGAAATAAAATAAATCATCAGTTGTTGTAGAAGTGGATGAAGTTAGACAGATGTTGCCTGTGTGAAGGAACACATCATTCTATTAAGCCTACCTATTTATCTTTGCTCGTTTTCACCCATACCCTTATTTACCCTTTATTGTTTGCATAATTACATTACTTTCATCTGAAATGTAATCCACCTGGATAAAAGAAAATCCTTTCTGGAGAAATGAAGGTTATATAAGATCACAGCTCCATTTATCAGAAATTAGCCAAGAAAACATCAGTACAATCTTTATCTAATTAGCCATCATAGGCATTTATTGTTTTCAGTATTAACAGGACAGACTGTAGGGTCTTAATCATGCAACAAGCCTAAATGGTGTGGGTGGACCATTGCACTTTGTTGCTGAACTGGAACCTCATCTGCAGTGCAGTCCCTGCTGTGGCCGTAACTGGTGCAAACACTCCCTGCTAGTTTTAAACCACTTGGTTTAGACCTGGCTCGTAGTAAAAAAGTAACAGCTTGGAAGTTCACACCCGGCACAAAATGTAGCTGATAAAATGACAGATCTGGCAGAGGGTGGCATGGACTTGTGTTGTGAACGCTGCGGATGCTCCCAAATGTTGCTGTGGAGGTCACCCGCAGGGGCTCTGCCCAGAGCTCTGACCTGCCCAGTGGGGCAGCTCTCCAATCGCTGCAGCTCACAGCATGGCATTTGAAGGCAAATAATCAGCAGTCTCCATGACATTTCAAGCTCAGTTATAGCCCGATGTCAATTAAGAAACTGAGTAATTACTCAAGTGGTTAGTTTGGCCTAAATAGAGTCAGCTCCTTCCCCTTTTAGTGGCAGTAAAGGCAGCTCGGCCTGCGGGGTTTTGTGGATCTTCCTGCCAAGGTACATTGCTCTCCTCACAGACCCGCTGGGGCCCTGAGCACAGCTTCCAGATCCTTCCAGTCCCTTTCCTAGGACCATCCGCCTGACCCAACACTGTACCAGACCATGGTTAGAGATACCCTCACAGTTGCACCAGAAGACTTAGGAAAAAAATTTCAAGTGTGGCTCGAGGAACATATATATATTTTTAAGTGCAGTGTCTTAAGTAAACTCACCATTCTAAGAAGTTCACACTCTCACAGCTTTGACAGAATCACAAGCAGCAATAGAAGTTGTTTGTAAAGCTGTCTGATAAGAAACATGATGTTGTGTATACTCTACAGAAACTGAAAATACAGTGTCTGCCCTGGGGCACAGGACCAGAGAAACTAAAACCACTTAAGCAACTCAGAGCAAGAGATAAATTAGCAGTGAAGTATTGGAGCTTTATTTCTTATACTGTTTATTGATTATTAACTTACATCTTGCAGACATTCCGGATTTTATGTCTATTTTACACTGAAGTTACAGATCCAGGGAAAATATTTCATTCCTGTCAACTGAAAAATCATAAGCAGTAAGAAGCTAACCTGGGAGAAATTCATATCTGTTTCAGGAATGAGTCAAACGCATCTAACCTACATGATCCATTAACTGATCCTCCAGCTGATCACAAACCAGTTTCACCAATTAGCAGCATAAAATGAAAGGATGGGCAGTATGACTATAGATAGCAATGACTGTCTAAAGCTTTCCCAGCTATCAAATGGGAATAGCAATATTTTATATACCAACTGCTATCCAACTTTGCAGAGGTCAATCAATTAAGCACTGCAGCAATCTCAGGGCATACATATTATTTTCATCTGTTTTATCAATGCTGAAAAAAAAAAAAAAACAGAGAGCCTGAACTTGATACCTGTTTTGTTCTGTCACTTTTCAGTAATCTGTTTGCCAGTATCTCCCAATCTCTTCCAATAACTCCATTTCCACAGGTATAAGGAGTAACTACTTTTTCTTTAAAGAACTTTACTGCACACCTGATATTATATATATACATTTTCAAGAATATTTACAAATATTTAAAGACTAGTTCAATGACCAAAAGCCTTCCACATATCTGAAAGTCAAACCAACTCTATATCAATGTATTGTGTGCATAGTTTCTGGGTGTTGTCACACATGAAAATTCCCCAAGCAAAGGAATTCAGTGATTAAAGCCAAAAAAAGACATAAATACAGAAACAAAAGACTAGAGAGCCTACAGTTTGAAGCTTCTGATAACTTCTCAAACTATACTTAAGTATGCAAGGGTAAAATAATTAGGTTTTGTATTCCATAAGCAATCTGAACTTGCATTTCCATTTATCATTTATACAGCAAGGAAGAGTCTTGCAATAATCAGGTAATAATAATAATAACAACAACAATATTTGTAAATGTTCTTTTAAAAGCCAACTAGGAGTGCAATGAGAAGCTCAATGCATGTTGCAGTGAAAATGTGCCCTGGCCAGTTTGTTCTGCTATCCAAGGAGGATGTAAGCAGTCTATTAGACTTCTGGCATGACAATCAACATTACCACAGGGCACTACAGAGTGGATTAAGGACAGAAATATTTCCAGCTTTAACTCTGGGTCTGAGTCAAACTCTTCATATTACTTAACATTTGTATCCGCTTAGGTTTAATAATACTTCTTCAGATGTTTGAGGGCAAAAAGAAAACAGCCAATTTACTAAGAATGTTTGACAATGAGAAATCTTTTTTGTTTGTTTGTTTGTTTTGTTACTTAAAGGCAATGCCATATTATTTGAGCTCCTCAGAAACATTAGTTTTAACTTTCTATAGTACTGCAGGATAAGGCAGTCTTGCTCCCTGAGGTGCAAACATAGGCTTATATTTTCAAAAAGTCTGAGCTGAGCTGTGGTGCACTGCAGCAGAAATGTGTGTGTTTGAAGGGGGCAACAAAATCCAAAGCCTCCAGTTTCAATGGACATGTGCCAGAAAAAAATTGTTTGCTGATAAGACTTGCTAGAGATCCCAAAGGATGTTTATGGGAATGTGGGGAACAGATTTCCCTAATTCTGTGCCTTGGGCACAAGTAGAGTCTTCTGGTACACATCACAATAGAAATGTAACTAAGGTTGTTAACAGAAATACCTCAGGCCACCTTGAATGCTCATTTCTAGCTCCCCAAATAGTGTAAATGTGCCATTTAACCTTAGAGGAAATCTAGTCTCATGCATACTCTGCACAGGAAACCAATACAGTATTAATCACTTGAGCCTAATCCTGTTACTCATCTCACAACTAAGGAATGCACTATTGTTTTACCTTCATCAACATCTAGTTTCATCTCATTTGGAAAGACGAAGTAGGAACAGAGAGACGGTAGAATTGAATTATGCCTACAGAAATGGTACTTTCTCAGTACGTACTACCCAGTGGCAAATATGTTTTTTCAGCTTGACAAGCAAAGCTGCTTTTCTTTTACAAAGTCTGTTTCACTATGTGCTATAGTTCACAGCTGTTTGGAGTCTGGGTATGACCACCTCTCTGTTGAATTGCAAGCAGTCTGGTGTCCATTTGACCTCTAAGCTGGAAATGAAAAACACCAGTAAACACACAGTTCAGAAGCTTACTTTTCATGATTAGTGCATGCACACAGACTGTTCCCTTGTTTGCGTGTATGCCCAGTCCAAATAAATATTCCACGTGGGTAGGTTTCTATGCATATTTTCAACAGAGGCAGATCTCAAGCAGAAGGGTAAAAGCAAAGAGGAATCCCAGTTCCCGGCATGAAATACGTTAATAGGCTTCCTGACATGGAGAGAGAGTCCAAGGCACCTTACAGGCCTGACAGATCCCTGCGGGCCAGAGGTGCAGAATTCTGTATTTGTGCTAGAAAAGGCCCTCAGGGATGTGCCAAACTGCCATTAACTACTCTGTGAGCAGCAAATACAGAGTAGGTGCTCTTACTATCTTCAGTCAGAAATGCCCTGGAGTGATTCTTTCATTGAATTCCCAAAGACTGCTTAGGTACAGGGAGGGGTTTTTAGTGGGCTGTGAATTCCTTTTCAAAGAATAATGATTTTGAAGGCAACTCAGAAATAGCGCTAAGTCTCAGGGTGCAGACAATACAGCTCCATGTCAGCTGGCAGTCATTCTGACAAGCAGATGATATGTCGGGAAGATCCAGAATTTCTCTTTCTCTCCCTCGGGCATGCGCACGCAAAAAAGCCTAACCACCCTTACTCTACAGTGCTAGAAGAACAACACAGTATTTTAAGAGCCCACAATTGCCTGTTACTGCCAGCTCCTAGCAAGAAATACTTCTGAAGCGAAGGAGAGGGGGTTTTTCTTCTAGGTGGAGCTGTGTGCTTGGCAGATGGGTGAAATGTGTCGCTCATGAAAGCAGAGATACCAGTGTCTTGAAGTACCACGCCAGCACTAAGTTATAGACAAGATGCAATCCAAATCAAGCTTTGCCTTGAAGCACCTCATGATGTTTGGCAGAACATCTCCAGCAATGGAATTGGTGGCCATGAAATGCAAATAAAACTGAACTCTAAACTACAGCACCAAATATACCGAAAAACCTGCTGATTCTAAGTGGACATAAAATACACCAAGCATGTGCTTTTTCTCATCATTAGTAGTAATATTAATACATGCCATTTTATTTTATTTCAGTATTCCAAACCGTTGAATTAATAGCATCTTGTTCCTGCTTTCACTAGGAAAAAGTAATACATATATGCACAAATAAATACAAATATAGATATACATGAAGAGATATGCATGAAGTCTCCCAGGCTGCTTAGCACAGAGCTAGAAAGAGAAGACAAATGCCTGAAGTTCACTCCCTCCAAAAATATAGCCAGAAAGAGCCCAGCACACTCAAATTTCCCCAACAAGAGATATTAGGAGGACCTCATACCCCTGGGAGACTTATCTGATGATTATTACTAAAGCACTGAGAATGATTCAGCCACTCAGAAAAAGTCCTTAGAAGCAAAATGCAACCATCACATTTTGTGAGGGGTCTTTTTAGCATGTGATTTTTGTGTCACTTCAGCTCTTTGTCTGCTGGTTAAAAAAAAAACAAAAAAACCCAAACCCAACTGTGTCATATAATCATTAGATTACTTTCTTCTTTTGTTCACTCTCCAAAATACAATTACTTCTTTTGGGAGGTAGATTATCTTCATCTATTTTAGTGGCATATGATACTCATATGCAGATCAGTAATTTGCGGGGTTTTTAAGTGTCTTGTTTTCATAACTATCACTGAATTCCTTTCCAAGCCTGCCACATCAAAATACACCATCTTTCATTAAATGTCATTTGGATTGTGTCATCAAGAAGGCACTTTAATTCATTTGCATTTTAGAACCAAAGCATGCTTGTGCATATATTCCTTCTTCCTTCCACTTATAGTCCTTGTGGTCTTGTCTGCTATAGATTGGTCTGAAAGCTTCTCATACTCTCTGACCAACTACTGTAGTGGCAACACTGGAGCTCATATTGGAGATCAGTCATCAGGAATTGCTTCATGAAATGAGCTAACCCTTTCTCAACATGATACAGGAGCCAGTAAATGAGAATTGAATCTGTAGTCCCTTAGGCCCATCATTCTTTTACAAGAATCGATTCTTCCCATTTCCCTACCTCCATAAAATATGGACAAACAGGAAACTTCACTGTAGCACCACCAAATACTGACTGGTTGGAAAATCCACTCATTTTTCTTACTAAGCAATTTCATTTTATCCTTTTCTTGATGTTTTCAAGCTGTTTCCCTTTGTTTGATATAGTCCACGGGGCATTTTATGAAACATCAGAATAACCAATGACACCACCTAACTTCCAGTGCTGCGTCTGAAAGCTTCTCTTGCAAGACTTCTGCATAGGTTAGTTTAAGTGTCCATTTTAGATACTCTGAATTAGGGAGCTCTGGAGGAGATCGTCTCCTTCCAGTGCCTCCAGAAAGAATCTGCAGTGATCAGCATCCAAGCTGGTGGAGCCTAGGGCTACATGTACTCATTTCAACTGTAAGTTTCCATATTCCCATTACAAACCCAAGTCGATAGTCTTCACCTCAGCATGCATAATTCTTACAAATGAACATGCTTCATACAATTATTTGTGAAGAAAAACATGG
The DNA here is from genome assembly GCF_023638135.1 of Falco biarmicus. NCBI lineage: Eukaryota > Metazoa > Chordata > Aves > Falconiformes > Falconidae > Falco > Falco biarmicus. The sequence continues at coordinate 77,600,882 of NC_079289.1, read as the reverse complement.
ATTTACTAAAATAAAGGGCGGTCATTTCTTTCCTGTAATATCTGACAGAAATTCGTCCTTGAAAACCTGAAAACCTGATAGAGGCAGCAATGTTTCAAACAATGTCCCAGGCAGATCATCAGCTCCAGCCAGACAGGAGTTAGGGGAGTGTGCTTCTACCCTCAGACACTGTAGGGGTTAGCTATAGGTTTGCTTTTGCCTCTTCCAGCCTCACAGGTAAAATTAAAAGCATTTAAAAATTGCCTTAGCCTTCCAAATGAAAACCAGCAAATTTTGAAAACTGTGGACAAAAGAAACAACCCTATAATTTACACCTTCCTAGGTAAGACATTGAGAGGCATGTCTGCATGCTGTAGTTGTCCAGTAACTCATTTATTGTGAAGGAAAAAGAAGCTGCATGTGGGAAGACAGTAAAGGAAAGAAATCAAGTAGTTACTTCTAATATATTGCTGTGGGCAACTAAGTTCCTTTACTAAATTACCTCCAAAAACTTTAAATAATGAGGTTGTTTACTTCTAAGGGCCTTAGTAAGTATTCAAAATACAGTTTGTTTTGGTGAAACAATAGCAACTATGTGTTCTACCAGAAGACTCTTGTGCTTGCCCTTTTGACTTAGAAACCCAGATTTTAGTTCTTGATAAATGTGTTTAGGCCTTTCCATTGATCTACCCCCTACATTTATTGCTGTGCAAGTTGTCATATGGTATGGGATATTCCTTTGGTCAGTTATCCCAGCTCTGTCCCCTCCCAATTCCTTATACACCCCAGCCTACTCGCTGGCAGGGTGGAGTGTGAGGAACAGAAAAGGCCTTGACACTGTGCAAGCACTGCTCAGCAATAGCTATAACAGCCCTGCGTTATCAACACTCTTTTGGTCATAAATCCAACACACAGCATCATACAAGCTGCTATGAAGAAAATTAACTCTATTCCTGTCAAAACCAGTACAAAGACTCATTGGCCTCTAGCATCAATGTCATTGGCTGTAGACTAGTCAGGGGAGTGAAAGGGAAGCCTGTGAGGGAAATCCCGACTCTTGTAGGAAATTTGTGGGAGAAGAAAATGTAGTGGTGGAACAAAGAGAACCTGTTGTGTGTAGTGCACTCAGCCCACGGGATCTTCACAATGCGTCATCTCCTAGTAGTAGCATATATGGAATATAATAGAACAGTCTTTAAAAATGTCTGAAAAATACTTCTGCTAAAAGTCTTTTGGTTACTTACAATGTTTTGCAAATACAATGCATCATACTATATGCTGGGGGTATGTATCATAGTGAGATAAGAAATATTTCTATTCTAACTAATATACAACATCCCCTTCCACATAAAGGAAGATATTCATGAGGAAAGATCTGCAGTGAGAACTTACCTTAATAATACAGCGGGAAATACACCAGTTGCTAAGACTTCAACACCATGAGCCAAGGGCACCCATGTGTGTCGTTTTCCTAGCAGTCTTTTTCTGAAGAGCCCTTTAAAAAATCTTTTAAGAGTTTTGCATCCTGCCGGCTGAATCCTTCATCAGTCATCAGGATTGTCGTCTTTCATGTGGAAACACATCAGAACTTCTTTATAACTCTAACTATTTCAGGAAGGAGAATGCAATGTGACATTCTTCTGGTGACATACATTGAATCAGGACATAGCTGTCTTGACTCATATAGCAAGGGATTCAATGTTAATAATACAGGTTGCACCACAGCTTGATGCAGAATTCTCAGGGTAAAGGGAGTAGACACAGAATTGAGGGGCAACATTGATTCCCAAAATTATCTTCCCCTTTTGACACACAAGAAGATAAATGTATTTTGCAGCTATCATTATATTTCTGTTACAGTGATTTCAGAACTGAGTGCCCATCTCCATATTTGTCACCCAGCCACTTTATGCTAAAGCTGTTGCTTCCATGCAAGAGGCACATTTAATGAGTGAAAGGTTACATGTCTGATTTCTGTGCACAGGAGCTTAGTCTGAAGACCACGTGGTAGCTAGGTAAGTAGGCATAACGTCAGTTGCAGGAAAGTATTTCCTTCAGTATCAAAGCCTGAAGGAAAGTTTTTTCAATGAGGCAAAACAAAAGGCTGGGCAAAAGAAAAAGGTGCTGATTTCTGAGCTAGTCAGCTGTTTGGGAACTGATGTTCTTGCTCAAGGAATGAGCTCAAGGAAAGGAACATCTCCATTACAAAATGCCACGGCCCCGATCCTGTGCCATCAGCCATTGCTCTCAGGCTGGAGCTAGAAGGCCTCCTCCTCCCTTCAAAGATCACCAATAAAAGATGGAAGTCAAGACCATTCCCTACACCTTCACAACATTTATTATCGAAGAGAATCATCTTTGTCTGGATACTCCAAGTTTAAGAGGATCTGGAAAAGGATTCTTAAAGTTGGAGAAGATGGCTGGCCCGTTCTTTGCACTAGTCATATTAATGCCAAACCATGTCAGGTTTCCTCAGAGTCTCACAAGTCCTTCAGGGAGCACAAGCAAATCCAAGAGCTAAAGGCAGAAGGATATAATCAATTTTGCAAGCCGACTGAAAAGATAAACAGGTTTATCCATTGAGGAACACCAGACAAATTTGTCTGGCTTATCAGCACAGCAAAAGGATCTCCTGGCCATTTAAGTTATCGCTCTGCTGTCCAAGGGGGAGCTGTGGGACATTTGCAGTCTCTGTAACCAGCCAGCTGCTGGACCACCTTGAAGCAGTTCTTTTGGATAGATACCTCTCCATTTTGAATTACATGTTCCAGCCTGGGAGAGGTGCAGAAGGAAGAAGGCTGACATCTGTTCCCAGGGCTCTTTTTGTGTTCCAAGTAATGGGACTACTGAAGACCAGAAAGGAATAGAACACACCTGGACTTAAACCCCAGAGTCTGGACTCCAGGGAAGGGCCAGATCCCTTAAAATATCGTTCCCGCCTTTGCCATCCCTAGTCCTGTTACTGGAGAGGAAGTAAACTCTGTCCAAAGACCACATGTGTGGATGTAAAATCAGTCCAAAGTGGTATGTGCTCTGTCACCACCTAGGCACAGCTCTCTTATGCAGATTCTAGCTTCTTGCAGAAAGAAACTGTTCTTTTCCCCCAAGGGTCTCGAGTCTAAAATGTTTAGCACAATGAAAGGGCTTCCATTTCTTCTCTTTCAGGATTATTAGTGAATTGAGGCGGGAAGTTATTTAAAAGCATAATCTACAAAAAATGTTTAACTGGTGCTAAATGCTGACCTGGGAGAAAATCAGTTGTTTTGCTCTTGCATGCTGTTGTCTTGTTGGTTCCAAGCTCTGCCCTACAAATTGGAAACTTAGTTCAGTTGCCTTTAAAATTAAACAGCTATATCAGACTTAGCAGTTTACAACTACAGGAAGGCATCAGTCAGATGGCTTTAATTATTCACATTCCCTCCTTGCTCCCTCCTTTCTCCCTCATTTTTCTCCAAGCGATCAAAAGCTAAGCTGTTGTTTGTGTCATGGAATATCAAGCAAATTCTCTTACGTTCTGCATGATCTCGTGCATCTGAGCAGCATGAAAATGCCTGCTGCAATGTGATCTAAGCTGCTCTGGAGGGTTGACTGATTGATAAATAGACCACATGGGTGGTGCATTGGGTGCAACTGCACATTTCTGACAGTGCTCTGTGATGGCCGTGAAAGTCTTCATAAGAGCAGAGATGATTTTTTCCCCAGTGTGGAGCTAAAGTCCCCTAGGCCTTGCAGACTTCTCTCTTGCACACCACCTCTCATGAGCATCATGTAAGTCCATCCATTAAGTCCACCTAGAGCAGCTCAAGCTACCTGCACATCACATCATCAGCTCCTTTCACTTGACAGTCAAAGGAAGTCAGTCAAATGTGCCCTAGGTACACATGCAAACAATAAACAACTTCACAGGAAACTATGGTACAACATAGCCTGTTGCTTGTGCTACTAGCAGAAGTTTTCATTACAGAAAGCTTTGTTCTCATTATTCTTAACAAAAGCAGTTCTTTTGGGTTTTAACCAAAAATAAATTTCAACAGTTGTCACTGAAGCTGAGAAACTGGCAACTCACACTGACAGAAAAACTTCTCAAGCCAGCCTGAGAACAAAACTCTTGCAAAACTATTTCTGTCTTCAGAAACAAGCAAAACTAATATCTAAATTCCTATATAACCCACCAAAATTATGATGAACTGTCAAAATAACACAAAACAAAATCTTATTAAAGAAAAAGGATACATCAATGGCAACTGCTTATTGGTGGTAGAATCATCAAGTAAGCACAACAACATTTCTGCCAGGCATGACATAGCAGAAGAGAGATCAGGAAGCTTTCTAAGGAAATCAGCTTACACTAGACATACAGCAAGTATGAAATCCACAGTAATGTTTCCTCCATTCCCCAGCACAGTCTTTCTGAGCATATTCCTTTCCAAGCAGCTGGGTCCCTATAAAGCCCTGTAAGAACAGTTCAGCAAAAACTTTTAAAATACTCCCGAAAGTATGCAAGATTAATTCTCTTGCTTGGAATGGTGCTTATATCCTGTGTTAACTTGTAATGGCAAGGTACCTTCTGCTATAACCATGATACTTCAAAAATAGAAAATTCAGATTCATATGAAATGCCTCACCAGGAATATTCACACATCTGTAAAACTTCCAAATACTGTTTTATCAAAAGTGGAGTGTATCAAAATTCCTTTTCCTTAACAGCAGGGCATTTTTCAGTCCGAATCTTGTGCCCACCACCTTCTTCCCGAGGCCTTCCAGTCTTCCTTCCTTCAGCCTCCCCGAATCTTTGGACAGTCTTCTACCCAGGTACCAGGAAGACCTACAGGTAAGCAAATTGGTGCTCAACTCAGTTTCATTTCCTCTTGCACTACCACAGATTTCTGTGAACACGCAACTGCTGAGCAGGGGGGAAAGGTCTTGCCTTGCCCCTTCTCATACTTTACTGCAATGTAGTTTGAGAAGGGAAGGGTCCCTGCAGGATACTTTGTGATACTCTTCACTGTGCACGTTGACTGATACTTGTGCTATACTCCATTTGACTAGAGTGAATTCAAAAGGGAGAGGAAGAGCTACAAGCCCCTCCATATTCAGTAATAACTGACCTAAAACAACCTGATAGCAAAAAAGTTACATGATGCTCTGAGTTGCAGCTTCCCTGAAAAAAGAGGATGCAGCCTCCTTTCTCCCTTTTTTCTTTGTTATATAGGGAAGAGTCACTATTTCTAAGAAAAGCAAATCGCTCTGCATCTTGGCAGTTTAGATTAGCACACTTTCATTTTCTGCCACCTACGTATCATTTGGCCTGTCGGCAACCCCAAAAGCGAGCAAGGACAACTCAAAGTTCTCACCAGCACACAGTCATGAGACCACACTCCCTGGCTGAAAGCACTGTGGGAAGTCTGGAAGCACAGGAGCAGCCTAGATGCCTTACACATTTTGAAGAGGTGATATAATTTGAGCTGCTTCATTGTAAAAGGGCAGCCGATGGGAGACCCAAGCAACACTAATGAACCCTTGGGCATTATCGCCCATTGATTAAAGGCTGTTTAATGTCTCAAAATGACAGGAAAAAAAGCAGCTCAGGGAAGCCCAAAGGAGAAAAGGAAGTCAACAAGGCAAATAAATCTACAGTGATTCCCTCATACTAAACAGAGTTATTTTGATAGGAAAATAGTGAGGAGCAATATGCAGCACCATTAGGAATTTTCCAGCATCTGCCAATTCATTCTAATTAAAAATGTTAAATGCATTCAGCACATGTAACAATAGCTTTATTTTCATCTCCCATTCTTGCAGGAGAAAAGAAACTTCGCATCTTATGGCAATTTGTATTCTAACTATATCTCCCATCACATGAAGTTCTTCATCCCTCTTCCTGCATTTCCTGCATATTAGCTGTATTTACATATCAATCACACCTTGCACATCAAAAAATTATTTTCCTCCTTCAAAGTAATTCACATCAGACAAAAGTAATTTATATACAAGTAGAATGAAATGCAAAGCTAACAGCAAACTTAGCTATTAATCTGCTAGCTTTGTTTCTGGTAGGCATCTTGAGAATAAATGCAGTGTGACTACTCATTCAAATACTCTTTGTGGGTTATATCTTTGAAGATTTGAATTCTGGTTTTTGCACATTGTCTAGATCGAACTCATTATTATTGTTTAGGACAACAGTTCTTAGAACATTAATCCTGCTCTGAATAAACTGAATAATAAAACACCCCTGCAAGTGTTGTTAAGAAAGTCAGCTGTACCGACAGTGTCTTTCCTCACTGAAGGAGACCTCATCACATTTCCAGGAGGCCTGGTTACAGGAATCCACTCTCAGCTACTCCCTGTCAAAGGCAGCTCCCTTGACCACCAAGGAAAGTTTGGAATCAGTTAATCCCAGAGCACAATATAGACATGGTACTTGCATTTTCCACTCCAATCTGTTGATTTGTTCATACTTTGAAACAGTTGAGTTTTAAAATAAATGAAGATACTAGAAGGGATGCTAGTTGTTAGCATTTGGGTTTTAATTAACACTAGAGTATAAATTATGGGATATTCCAGTGGAGCAGAAGGACTGAGCCCAAACTGCATCACCCCTCTGAGCAGCACATACTTCAGGATTCTCTACTTTCAGTCACCAGCACCTCCTCTGTTAATCTTCGGTAGCCTCTCATTTGCAGTTTTCTTTCAGCTCAGAGGTTACTCCAGGCCAGCAGGTTGACAGGCAGCTCGGGATGCTGTGACAGCTAAGATTTTCACCCTGGCATTTCCTAACTTGTAGCTCACAGATAATTTATTGGCTAAAGGATTCAGCAGTTCTGTTTACAGCCTGATAGTCTGCCCCCTGCTATTGCACATTTCTTCAGGCTAAAAGAGGAAGAAAATGCAGCATTGCTGCTTGTCTGGGGGCAAGCAAATATTTGGGCTCCCTACTCTAAGCCCTAATTTAGCATCCAGGCAAACATAAGGAGTTATGGACATCTATTCAGCTTCACAGTGGATTTAAATGTGGCCAAATTAACCTAATTGAAGTTCTCAGCTGTTTCACCTATTGTTAAAACTGCCTTATCATGCCCATTACAGCAACATTTTCAGCTTGTTTTAATTCCCGTGAAAAAATCTGCTTGGGCTGAAATTTTCCATGCTGAGGGTCAACTTCAGTCAAGCTATTTTACTGGATGTGGCAGGGAGAAAAGAAGAGAAATTAAGAAATGTGCTTATTTAGAAGGTCCAGGAAAACTTCACATTCCCATCTGCTTGAGCACATATGTTATGGAAGAGCATGCAATCACACACCACCACTGTCTCTTGTTTCCATGGGTCCTGTCTCATTCAGTGCACAGATATGCATAGTGCTCACTTGACTGGAAGATATTCAGTATTTTGTTTTATTCTTGTTATTCAATGTGGCTTTACACTCTCTTTCTTGCAGACCATTTGCCCACAGCTCAGCAGACAGAATTACTGACTTCATCATGGGCTTTGCTACAGAGCCACAGTAAGACAAAAGAAAACTGACAGAAATTTGCACTGTGTTGCAGAGGCTGACCTTAGTAATAGACTGTGTGGAATAATAGATAATTGAGCTAGGCTTGAAAGCATGGCAGCAAAAAGAGAAATGGCAGTACATAATTATATTACCAAAGAATATCCCTCTTTCAGTTAACACCCAGGTCCAATTAATGGTTCAATTATATTCTAAAATAATTGGTTACATTACACTAAAACCATGTATTTTTTTGTATCTTCTTGTGTCCTCCCTCTTAATATCCCTTTCCTCCCTATATCAAGAATAATTTGGGTGGTGACCCTGAAGCTTGTTCTGTTCGTGTTGGTTCCTGCATCCATGTTAACCCCTGCTGAATTCAACAAGGCATGACAGAGTGGAAGGGAGACCGCTCTATTTATGAAGTGTAGATTTAAAACCAGAGCTCTTAGACCTGTTTCCATCATACATAGCTTTAGGTACCTGCCAAAGGGGACTACATTAGAAAAAGCATGGCCATCTTTCATAGGCAAAGGAAAGAAGAGAAACATTGAGAAATTATCCAGACATGTGGCCAAATCATCCCCAGATGGTGCTGAATTCTCTCTCCTTTGACCATACAAATGACCTGCCAACACTCAGCTCTAATCATAAAATCATTTAGGATGGAAAAGACCTTTAAGATCATCTAGCACTGCCAAGTCCGCCACTAAACCATGTCCCTAAGCAGCTCATCAACACATTTTTTAAACATCTTAAGGGATGGCGACTCAATTCCTTCTCTGGGCAGCCTGTTCCAATGCTTGACCACTCTTTCAGTGAAGAAATTTTTCCTAATATCCAATCTAAATCTCCCCTTGTGCAACTTGAGGCCATTTCCTCTTGTCCTATCACTTGTTATCTGGGAGAAGAGATGGACTACCACCTCGCTACAACTTCCTCCTTTCAGGTAGTGGTCAAGAGCAGTAAGGTCTCCCCTGAGCCTCCTTTTCTCCAGGCTAAACAACCCCAGTTCTGTCAGCTGTTCATCATAAGTCTTTTGCTCCAGACCCTTCACCAGTTTTGCTGCCCTTCTCTGGACACACTCCAGCACCTCTACATCCCTCTTGAAGTGAGGGGCCTAAAACTGAACACAGTATTCAAGGTACAGTCTCACCAATGCCAAGTACGGGGGGGATGATCACTTCCCTTGTCCTGCTGGCCACACCGTTTCTGATACAAGCCAGGATGCTGTTGGCCTTCTCGGCCACCTGGGCACAGGCCAGCTCATGTTCAGCTGGCTGTCAGCCAACACCCCCAGGTCCTTTTCCACTGAGAAGCTTCACAGCCCCTCTTCCTCAAGCCTGTAGCATTTCATGGGGTTGTTGTGACCCAAGTGCAGGACCCAGCACTTCTCCTTGTTGAACCTCATAAAACTGGGCTCAACTCATCAATCCAGCCTGATTAGTTGCATTAGCTGTGGTATTCATACTTAGGTGATATCCAAGAAAGCAGTAGTGAAAAAAAGTGAAAAGGTGAACTACACTTATGCTGACATATATTTCTGCACTTTAGACATGCACAGTCTGAAATCATGTTCCAAACACTGTCAGGGTGCATTTGGCCATGACTCTGCTCTGCACATTCTGGTCCTTCAGCCAGCATGCATTATCTTCATATCAGTTATGACACATGATGCATCAGGAGGATGCCATGTGTCTTCAGATGGCCAGCAATTCATGTGAGAAAAATCACATGGTAAAACCACACCAAAGCATAGACATAGTGAAGGATTAAGCCTAAACTAATGCTTGGACAACTGTAGCTCTTTTGGTGAAAGCAAGAGCTATAATGCCATAATACATGAAGATCCTGCAGAAGTGACACCTGTCCTCCTTCCCCATTAGACAGTTTTCAGAGACTGGTTTCTTGTATCTTATAGACCCATGCAGGGTCTTACTTGCACTATAGCACTTTAAGCAGACAACTGAGGACTAGTAAAAAGGACCGCAAAGAAAAGAACAGAGTTAGAAATCTTATGTGACTCACACATATAAGTAAAATAAAACGATTTCAGAGACACCCACCTCCTTCCATTAAAGAAATCTCCCCAACAATCCTGGGAAACACAAACCAAACCAGAGCTGGCTACAGAAAAGAGAGACAATTGTGTAATTTTACAGATCTGCATCATTCAGGCACTGGTAGGGGGTGGGGGCAACCCCAGCACGGTCAAGGGGAAAGAGAGGGGCACCTTCTTGTGCACCAAGACCAGCTTGAAAGGACATGTGATGTGCAGGTCATGCTACGGCTCTGCTGTTCTTACCCTTCTCAATAAATCCATATCTACACATCAACAAGGAATACAGACTTTCCTGTGCTGGAAAGTGGTTTTTTTTCCTACTTTCTCTACTGCTTTTCTCTCCTACTTCTCTACTACAGAAGAGACCAAAAGTTCTGTAATAATGCAAGCATATTTCATCCACTTACCCCAGTAGAGGGGTTATTACTTTGCTAATGCATTCCTCCTACACTCCATTTCAAATTAAAAAAGAACTCTTCTGCCTAAAAGCATGTTTGTTTGTTTGCTCTCAAGCCCAGTTCTATGCGTTGATCTGTTAGAAGATACAATTACCTTCCACAAGCAATGTGGAGTCACCTTACCTCCCATGTGAGAGTAACTTCGGGAACAATTTCCAAACCTGGTAAAAATAAGTCACTCTTTTCTTGTTTAGGTTTGGCATATGGCTTGCCAGTCCCATCATTTCTTCCTGTTTCTGATTCTGATTTCTATGCAAGCCCAGAAGAAAGTTGCCAGTATTACAAACAAAGAAGAAATACATCTGAGTACTACCTCAGAATGAAGGAGACACAAAAAAGCAACAAAACCCCAGAATAGAAAGCCGGCTTTTTTGCTGAACTGTTTCTATCTGTACCCATGTATACCATAGCTCCTAATTTGCCCATGCATCTCATCCTTCCTTGCACCTGTCTCAGCTTACAAACCCAGCACTTCACGCAAAAGATATGCCTAACAGCATATTTGTAAGCACTTGGAGATAAGGGGAAAAGCTGCCTCTGATGTCAGACTTGGAGGCAGGATGTCTGCAGACTGCATTTTCCCCTATAGGAACCATCCACTGCTTGGCATGCACCGCAGGCTTTGTCATCTTTACCACAGTCTCCATACAACCGTCCTTGTAAAGCAGTTCAGACAGAGGGCAATGAGCCATTTCCAGAGAGGAGGGAGGAGGATCATGTACAATATCTGTCTAAGGAAACAAATGGGCAGGATGTGGAATAGATCCCAAGAGAATCTTAATCAAGTCAGTATCAAACAAACCCTCCATATGCTGAAAGAACATAACATTAAACTCCTTTAGAAGTTAGAAGTAGTACAGTCCTTTTCTATTAACGCACAAGTAATAAGGCTACATCTTAGTGTGGGTTCTGCTGCTTTTTGTTTTTTCCCCCGCACTGAAATATTTGAAGTACTTCTTAAAAATAAGAAAAGTGGGGAAATTACATTCATGGTTTTCTGTTTCAAATATTTATATGCTTTTACAAAAGTGGGGGGAGGACTGCTGGGATGTACATATACATGCAAATAAACATCTGGGAACTGATCAAACCATTGAATGCGGGAAAGTTTTGGCAATCAAAGAGTACATAAGCAGATCTGGGCACAAAAGAAGATAAGAATATATCTTTCATAGGAAACGACATGGGGACAGGCAAGCAGGCAGCCAGCAAGCTAAGGATGGAGTTGTGTTATTCAGCAGGCAGTTCTCCATGTCAAAGGGAACCCTGTTTGTCAGGTCAGACAGCTGGCACAAGGTGAAAAACAAGAGCAACAAACCCCAGAAAGGTATTCAGGCACTGGCTTATGGAGGGGGATTTCACTCCTCACCGCCACACTGTGCAGTACAGCATGACAGCCCCACATACTGCGACCCTGCTGGGACAGCTGCCCTGGCTCTGCGGCCACAGAACCCAAGCCTTGTTTTTAAGAGCCCACAGCCCTCTCTCCACTCATGTAAAGCAGCTAAAAGCCATGAGAGGTCTGTCTGCACTAGGTAGATCCATTGAGCGAATGCCTTGGTTTGAAGCTGCTGACATGGCTGCCTGGCTGGAAAGCATTTTCCTGGTAGGTACCTGCTACCTGCAGGCTCGTGCAGCTGGAGAAGGAGGTAGCACTCAGTGGCAAACAAGCTAAGTGTAGCCACCTGACATCAAATGTGTGCACAAATGCATGTAGTCTGTGATGGGTGACTTCCACGGTGGAAACTGTGGTGCAGCCCAGCCCCAAGGCAAAGAGAGGGATCAGAGGCACAATACAGAAATCAGGGTATCAAGCTGCAGGAAAAGGCTGAGTCAATATCTCAGCAAGGAAGAGTCAGAACAGCTGGTGAAAAAGGTTACTTTTTACCACGATTCATCACTCTTATGATAATACCAAGCAACATTCAGACTACACCCCAAAGAGGTACCAAGCAATGTCTCACTTTTACCTATAGAGACATGCTCTTTGTAACCACCCTTGGTGAAATTCAAGAAAGTGCATTCAAGATGCTTTCAGTCTGCTGTGCTCTTGAGTATCATAATGGCAATGGCTAATGTCAGGAGGTATCATGGAAGATGTGAATTTTACTTCAATTTTCTTTTCAGCCTTGGCACCACCAAGACGTAAATCTGAGCAATCCATGAAAAGATTTCAAGGGAGTTTCTTCATACAGATATTATATCTTTTGCTGAGGTGTGGTACATAAGCATCTGGTCATCTGTGATAAAAAAACAGTTTTTTCTTGTCCATTTCCAAAACACAGAGCTTCCAACAAAATCAAGCTACTTCTTCAAACAATGTGACACCCTTTCTCAATTAAACAAAGTCCATATTTCATGATAGCATCTGGCAGGTGGAGAATTACAAGTGACTACCACTTTTTTTTTTTTTTCTAGAAACTTTGTTCATACCATGAACTGAATTGTTTTGTCAGTTTATTTGAAGAAAAGGTGATTTCCTTAACGTGTTGCTTTTAGGATACTCAAAATACCACTTTTGCAGAGAAATCTTGTTTCATTCTGCTTTATGAAACAGAAAAAAAGGAGGCATATCTATATATGTTCTAATCAAGGCAATATTTAAAGCTGGTGGTGATAGATTTGGAAAAGCAAACAAAGCAAGCTACATGCCAGATAGTATCTAAAAGGAGCCAATTTTCTTATTGGATGTCTATTTTTTAAATTGTGATAAAAAGGCACTTTCAGCTCAGCAACCTACTGCTCAACAAAGGCAGCAAATCTGACAGTGCAGGAACTTGCACACACATTAGTGGCAAATAGTGGGGCATTTCAGCAAGTTTCTGGTCCCAATATGAATCGATACTCAATGAAAATAGCTTCTTCCTGTCTGGCATGGGCCTTAATGTTCTGTTATCATTGTATTCTCTGACTGTAAACTTTTCCCCCAGCTTTATATGAGGCTGTTAGGCTGATGGGCCACAAGGAATTTTGATCCAGCCAACTTTAAGAATCAGGGAAAAAATAGGATTAATAAAAATATATGCACCTGATTATTTAAAGCATGGAGCTTTCTCCTCACTTAAAGTCTGATTTTCTTCTTCCCACACCACTCTTAGCAACACACCTTGCATGAGATCTGTAGCTAACATGAATCAACAGGGTTCTAGTGAAGCCAGTATCTACCAGGCAGAGATTCATCCCTTATGCTTTTTCATTTTCTCAGCCTTTTTAAGAATGACAGACTTTGACACATGCTTATCTCACCTTAACACCAGCTTTCTCACCAAGAGGGAGTTACCTATATCTTACTCCATCATTAACTTAGGCCAAATGGTTGTAAGGTTGGTGTCTTAATGTCACACCTGCATGATGATGTGGGGGGTTGTGTTCATTGCACCATGCTCTAAGCTTGGTGAAGAGGAGGACTTTAATGCAGCACATACAACAGGTCTCCGTGAGGGGAACCGACACCTGATAGATGATAGGATTGTCACCTCCCAGGCTATGGAGCACACCCTCAGCCACATAGGTCTCACACCATGGCTATCGATGGCCCTCTTGGGCAGGGCACCTCTAACACTACCACAGGTGGTGGTACCCCATATGCACCTTCAACAACAAGGACAGCCATGAGTTTTCTCTCAGCAGTGTCCACGTGTGGAGGTAAAGGATCTGCAATCAGACCCTTACCACCATTTCTCCTAAGGGAGCTCCCAGCTGGAGGAGCTCTTTGCCGCCTCTCACATCAGTTTTCCTCACTCTTAGCTGTCAGTCTGGGGCTCCCCGTCCCATGGCAGTTTGCAAATCTTTGTGCAGCAGGGGAGTGCTAAAAGCTGCTTCGTGCCAGTGGTTACAGAGACGTAGGAAATGAACAACTCCAGCAGAGTCATTATAACCCTTTCATTTGCCAAAGGTGCTCCAACTGTGCAATTAACTACCAGTGTGTGCAAGGGACATTTCCCACTAAAAAGTATGCCGTGGCTGGGAGACCTAAAACTTTAAATACCTATCTTGCAATATAGCATGATAGAAGTTCATTTGTGTTTTTGAAAAGGCTTTTAAACAAGTTGAGGAATCTCTTGGAAACCCCAGTAGATTAGGATGTAGGCTGGTTTTGCTACAAATGAAGGAAGTATGTTCTTTTATTTGTATTTCCTTTAGGAAGCCCAGCTTCAGGAAAAATGAAAGCACCTACTTAATTTCTCTACTCTCATGATTCTCAGAATGACATTTCTTTTAATGTCCTACTTTTTCTTGTGTGTTTCTGTGGGCCTCTCACTAACAGCCTGAATGACTGTTACACGTGACTACAGGGGCTGTCCAGATTTGGTTAAACTTGACTCCACCAGAAATTTGCAGTTCTTCATTAATAGCCTTAAACCCAGAAATTTCCGAGGCTTCAGTGAATGTACCTAAAAATCATTGAGTGTTTCAGCTCCTCCACTTTGTCCCACAGTCCTCTAGAACTAAACACCAACATGTGTTTATCTGGATTCCAGAAAACACTAGTGTTCAAAATTATTCCTACTTCACACTAGAGAAGCCAAAGACCTGAAAATCTCTTTCAACATCATTGCTATGCACGGTCTGGACCAGAAGAAGAATCTCATTTAGGAGTCTTATTTGCCATCCAGAGGGACCTGGACAAGCTCGAGAAGTAGGCCCATATGAACGTTATGATGTTCAACAAGGCCAAGTGCAAGGTCTTGCACCTGGATCAGCGCAACTTCAGTATAAATACAGGCTGAGGGATGAAAGGATTGAGAGCAGCCCTGCAGAGAAAGACTTAGGAGTTTTAGTAGATGAAAAGCTGGACATGAGCCAGCAATGTGCACTTGCAGCCCAGAAGGCCAACCGTAACCTGGGGCTGCATCAAAAGAAGTGTGACCAGTAGGTCAAGGGAGATGATTCTGCCCCTCTGCTCTGGTGAGATACCACCTGGAGTACTGCATTCAGATCTGGAGTCCTCAGCACAGGAAAGACATGGAGCTCTTGGAGTGAGTCCAGAGGGGGGCCACAAAGATTATCAGAGGGCTGGAGCACCTCTCCTATGAAGACAGGCTGAGAGAGCTGGGGTTGTTCAGCCTGGAGAAGAGAAGGCTCTGGGGAGACATTATTGTGGCCTTTCAGTACTTAAAGGGTGCTTATAAGAAAGACGGGGACAGACTTTTTAGCACGGCCTGTTGCAATAGGACAAGGGGTAATGGTCTGAAACTTGAAGAGGATAGATTTAGGCTAGATATAAGAAAGACTTTTTTACAATGAGGGCAGTGAAACAATGGAACATGTTGCCCAGAGAGGTGGTAGATGCTCCATCACTGCAAACATTCAAGGTCAGGCTGGATGGGGCTCTGAGCAACCTGATCTAGTTGAAGATGTCCCTGCTCATTACAGGGGGGAGCGTTGGACTAGATGACCTTTAAAGGTCCCTTCCAACCCAAACTATTCTGTGGTTCCATGATTTATACCTGGAGTATGAGACTGGAATTCAAGTCTTTCCTGATTAACATTATGTGTTTTTAATTCCTTCTGTGAATTACAGAATACAGTCCTGAATGCCTTGCATCTCAGAAGCACATGAATTGCATATACAAATATGGCAGTGAAATTAAATAAACTTGAGATCAATCTTTCATGTGGACTTGTGGAGGATCTTTAGTTTTACAACACACTGTGTTAACCATGGATGGCTGCTGAGGTGTGGCTAAGTAACATGTTGCCACTCAGCATCCAAAGGAAAGGAAAAGAAATTGTAGAATAGTTTGGGTTGTAAGGGACCTTCAAAGATCATCTAGTCCAACCTGCCTGCCGTGGACAGGGACATCTCTCACTAGATCAGGTTGCTCAAAGCCACCCTAACCTTGAACATTTCCAGTGATGTGACATCCACAACTTCTCTGGGAAACCTATTCCAGTGTCTCACCGCCCTCACTGTAAAACATTTCTTCCTTCTGTCCAATCTAAATCTACCCTCTTTCAGTATAAAACCCTTGTGCCTTGTCCTGTCAGTACAGACCTTGCTAAAGTCTCTCTCCATCTTTCTTATAAGCCCCCTTTATATATTGAAAAGCCACACTAAGGTGTCCCTGGAGGCTTCTCCAGGCTAAATGTGAAAGAGAAATACAGTTTTGGCCTTGAGCAACTGGAATCAGAACTGATATTAAACACAAAAATTAGAAACAGAAGGTCTGGTCTTTTTTTACTTGCTTTTCACAGAGTAGGAAATGTCTGCTTAAGGAGCTGGGGGAGGGGAGATTTTAACACATTCTCCATGAGCACTGTGGAGTACAGACAAAACCACAGTCATATCACCATATGTTAATGCATTTACTAAGCACTGCTTTTTAATAATTTTCTGTTGCAGTGAGGGAAAATCTCATTTGGCTGTGATTTGCATTGTACCAGCATAAGATATTAATCTGTGTTAGATCAAAATCAATGCTGTCACTGAAGTATCCATTCCTTTCGTTACTCTAAATAGCATTTTGTCCTAATACATTGAGTCATTGCAGTACAAGCAATAGAAATCAGTAAATACTTCTGTTTTATTTCAGGGTATAAACAACACTTAATTCATCCCCTCTTCACAAAAAGGTAGGACCAAACAGAACAAATTTGGATAAGCTTTATTTACCACAACTGCTATGTTTTCCGTAGGAGCAAACAAAAGGGGCTATTTTGGGGCGAGGAAAGGTGAACAGGACTGGGAGAGATGGAGGAAGCAACACAGTGCAGTGGGATCACACCCATTTGGGTATGTGCCAAGAGAGAACAGGTCAATCCATCTGAATGTTACCATCAGGGATGAGGTGACAGGTGCCAGCAGGTCCTAAACTGAATGGATTGAAAAAGCAGATGTGGCAAAGGGGGAGTGGCAGTGCCCCAGCTAAAACAGAAAAGAGACTGATCTGTACTTTGTGTGTCATCCAATGTCATAGATTTTCTGCTTTAGATCATGCCTAATGTGCTGCACACACCGTAGTTATCTAGGTAGCCTTGATAGCAAATTAGATTGACAAACACATCTGTTGTCCATAAAATTCTGGGATTTTACAAAGTTGCCAGTTTTTGCTAAGACAACTTTTTTGTGTCCACTTAACAGATTGCAACCAGACACACACCCCTGGGAAAAGCAGATCATCAGACCAGAGTCTGCCCCATGGATCAAAGAGGAGCAGACGTGCCCTCATTGGGTCAAGAATACTGAATGACTGACTCACAGATCAAAGGCTGCTCAGTGCTTAATAGTCACATTAGAGCCTTCTCATATCAGCAGTAACCCAGAAAACCTCCTCTCTGACTGATTAGCCTGTTTGTCCCAGAAAATTTCTTCCTTATGTCCCTTGCTCCCCAGTGGATGGTTTAGTCTTGATGTAGGGCACAACAGCTGGCAGTTCCTGGATGGAAGACAATGTTCCGAGCGCTGCTCTGTCTCATATAGGCCTTGGCTATTTCTCAAAACTATGGTACAATATGCTACTTCTCACATGAAAAGACAAAACAGCTTGATATTAGTAACAGCTTAATTAAATACAAGATAGAAAAGACATAGGAACAGTAAAGCTGTAGAAACATTTCACACTTCCCTCAATCAAGCATGTGTCCTGCTCCTCCTCACTTCCCAGATTTTTCCTTAGGTTCCCACTGTCCAGGTTAGCTCACCAGAGATGTCCAGAACTTCAGTGCTTTCTACACAGTTTGCACAAAATCTTTATCCTACCCTATATTTCCTATGGTGGCTTCACGGTCCAAGTAAATGGGCATGAGGAAAGTCAGAGGAAAGTCCCACAGTCCATCAGGTCCCTATATATTACGTTGTTTCCACATGTAGCTTGATAGGGGAGCAGGGACCACGTGCCCCAGAAAGCTGAGCTTGTTGGAATGGTTCTGACAAAAAATTTCTTGAAAAACGTTTTTCTTTGAAAGCCAAAATGCCTAACAAGGTGGGGTCCAGTTTCAGAAAAACTGGCACTGGGAAGGGGTTTTGAAGTCTTTGACCTGGGCTTTTGGATTAGAGGGACTGCAGAAGGGAAAACAGGTTGAAAAATCTGATCCTGCCAAGACAAAAAGAGATGTTTCCCACAGATCCATTTCATAAAAAGCATTCTTAAGGATTTGTTTTTCCTTCAGTGCAGAAGGAAAACTTCACAACCTCAGAAGCTGTCACAAAAAATGCAAAAGCTGTCATGAAACACAAATTGTTCCCTGGCCAGCTTTACCTGCAAGTCTTTAAACAGCCATGGGCTGAAGTTTAGGTTTGCGAAGGTGCACAAAAGTCAGCAAGTCTGTTATACATTAAGATTTCATACAATACCTCTAACACATCTAGATCTAGACTTCGTCTCTCGGGAAGAATCTTGGAAATCTGAAATGAAAGCACTTTTTGGGAAAGTTTTCAGAGAAAGTTTTCTGGTTTTCAGAGTCTTTCTGACCCACCGTGGAAAAGTACTGAACCCAAAGAAGTTAGAGCAAGGCATGTAACTCCCACTGCAACTAGTGAATTCCATGTACAGTGCTGGATTGCAGGACTGTGCCCCTGTGATCAGGAAAATCAACACATTTAGCGATTTGTGTGTTGGTAGGTAGCAGATGAACAGCTACAAACCCTGCTAACACACTGTAGTCATGATCAGGAAATCATTCCATGTTGAGCGAACAGCCACAGAGCTGAAACAAGAGCTTCAACCATTTTCAGTGTTAAAAATTCTGCAGGTCTTTTTTTTAACTGTCACTCTCCTGGAGGTTCAAGTGTTTTGCTTTGTTTCTTAAACCTTGTTAATTGTACTTAATTTACAGGCTTCCAAAGACAGCGGTACAACCTCGGTTGCTCAGGCAATTACTTGCAAGGGACAATCAAAATGAAGAAATGTACATTTGACTTTATATCTCTGTTGACTAAGGTACTTTTGGTTTCCATGGAATCTGTGGCTTCTGGCTTTAACGGTTAAGCCTCTTAATTTAGGTCTTTGAAAGCAACCAGCTTATTTTAAATGTGTATGTTGATAGCAGTCCTAAGTGAATTACACCTGCCGACCAAGTTCCAATGCATGATAAAACATACTACATGAAGATTTCTGGGATTTTGTAGGCAACTGGGTAGCAAAACCAAAGATGTGATTAAAAGTATTTAATCTCACTTTTGTAGATTAGCAATTTCAAAGTCCTGTTACCATGGTTTTATAATGAGCTCACACTAAAATTTAAGGATGCCTTTTGGTGGTGACTGGATACCTATTAAGCACTTCTTATTTCAGATGCAAGCCAAGCATGCTTAGAAAAAAAATTTATGAAGCCTCTTTACTAATTTTTTAAATCATCCACATAATGCATATTACAGAATGAATTAAAATTAAAGTCTGGATGGGGTCATCAGGCAGGGCTATATTCAGGTTTCTATGATTCAGCTCAGACTGGAAGCCTGAGCAGGCAGTGAAAGCAGGCAGAGTACTCCCAAAAAGTTATTTTCACTATGCTGCCTACAAGTCTTTGAACACTATGGGTGTTTTTCACCTTCTGGAATCATGGTTATATGAAATCTCAATACAAAAAGGGAATTTCTTCTCTGTAACGATTGCAGAGGCAACATAAAGGTTCAAAAATCAAAATGCAAAGAGGAAAAAAACCTAAATGCAATGCTTTTTCCTTTCAAACTTAATCAAAGTGGAAAATTTTGTTGGTGTTTGTCCAGTATTCAGAACAGATTCAAATTCATTATTTGCTAAACCACTAACAGAAAAAAATACCTTTAAAACCTTTATAGAAATTTTTACTAACAGAGCAAATCAACTTAATTTATTTTGCCTTTCTAATTTATGTCCCTCGGTGTTCCCATGGTTTTATATGCTAGGAAAAAATCCATTGTTAAGATGTTTGATAAAGTTCTGCAACCGAAAGGTAATATTG
The DNA here is from genome assembly GCF_023638135.1 of Falco biarmicus. NCBI lineage: Eukaryota > Metazoa > Chordata > Aves > Falconiformes > Falconidae > Falco > Falco biarmicus. The sequence continues at coordinate 77,581,006 of NC_079289.1, read as the reverse complement.
TTTGAATTAAGCTTCAAATTCATTTGTTGGATTTCACCTGCAATATTCAGCACATAGTCTGGGGAGGTAGACGACACGGTCCTCAAGCAGTGCTGAGGTGAATGCAGGTCTGCAGAACATGGTCAGGTGATATTATCCGTAAAGCTAATGCACAGCATCCTTCATTTGCTCCCATAGAACTTGCAACAGCTAGACAAAAATCTTTGATGTAATTTATTGAACATATTAGATCTTCCCAAGGATGGGAAGCACAGAAATGCAGCAAAATACAACTGGGCACTGAATAATCCACTTGAAAGCAAGTTGTGCAACTTTTTCTTAATCACTGGTTACCACCAGTTAATGGCTGTTTTGTTGTTCCTTTTCATAGCCTGTAAGCGTCAACTTCTGCTATCATTTTAGTAAGATTTTTTTTTTCTTCTAAGCAGCATCCTGAGGCTAAAGCATTTAAAGAGCAAATGAAATAATTATTTATATAAAAAGATTCAGCAGACACTTGTCAGAAAGGACTTCATTAATTTCCAAGTGACTTGAACATCCCTGCCAGAAAAGCTGTATTGGGTGAGCTGTATTGACTCACCGCATCTCTGAGAGTGTTCTCAAAACTCTTCCTAGAGGATGAGACTTCATCCTTCATAACAAAATGGCAAACAAAAGGAGTGTATGGCTAACCCTGCAGTAGTGTGAGCATCTTGCAGTAACTCGGTCTCTCTCAGAACAATGCCAGCCCTCAGAAAAAAACCTTTTAAACAAAAAAAACCTCTTTGCTTTTCTCCTCCTGACTGTGCTATTTCTCACAGGCATAACTGTGCCAGCAAACTACCTTTCAGGGAGCTCCAAGGCCAAAGGTACATTATCCCCTTTGGAGACCTGTGCTGCCATGCACCCTCGGGGGATGCCCAGGCACAGACAACGCACAGCAGGAGATGGGTGTGTGCAAGGCAAGATCTCCATGAGCAGGAGGTGTCCTCCCTGGGTTAGGAGTTCAGGCATGGCCCTGCACTACTGGTATGCCAACAGCTTGCTCAGGAGCCAGGCTGGTTTTCCTGTGCAGCAGGGCACTGCCACTACGCTGCATGAATGCATAAGCTCAGGGATTTCAGCCACACTGATGACTCTGGTGACAAATTCAGAGCTTCCATGTGTTCTCCAACCCATCCAACCAGGGAACAGCAGCAATGGCATGGGATTTTTGTGACTAGTCCCAGATGGAGAACCAAGTCCAGATTTTAAATGCAATATATTAAATATTTGCAGCAAACTCTAGGACCGGTTCATCAAGGGAAAGTGGAAAGGGAAGAAAGTCCCAGAAATATTTATCAAACACTTTCCAACATGAGTGCCAAGAAATCGTGAGATGTTTCTGAGTAGAAAAAGAAAGCTAAATGATCAGATTCTGCTCCAGAAATTATCTTCTGCTCTCTTTCTGACATAGTTTTGGAAGAACTCTAGGTCCTTGCTGAATAAAAACCACCTTATATGACACATCATCTCTTGTTCAGCTGCCATATTCATTTTCCACTTGGGGTTTTCCTTACCAGCTGTAAGAAGTTCCACAAATGGGCAGAGAGCCAAAGCAAAGATCCGACATAAGTTTATTCCAAAAACTAGAAGGGAAGCATTGGAAACATGGATCAGATAGGGTGGGGTGTTTTTTCCACCACCCAGCCACTAGAGGGGACAGGAGACCCTCAGCCAGAGCAGTACATGAATAAACAAGCAGAAGGCAGTATGCTGCGTATAGAATTCATTCTAATAATACTGTTTACATGGGAGCTCTTGGAGGGGCAGAATGGAAAATACAGAGGCCCTGTTGAAATGTCTACCTGAGAAGTAAGTACCTGTACACAACATTTAGACTATCCTTCTCAGTGATGCAGTTTAAACTTTCAAATGTGCAGGCCAGGGATGCTTGAAGACTCTTAGGTGTTTGGGGTTTTCTTATTGAAAAAGAAAGAAAAGAGTCTGCCTTGCTGTTCTGCAGACAATGCTGCTGGGAGCAGAGTGTGATAATTACATTCACACTAAAGCTCAATTTTCCAGGTGGAGGAAGCTCTGCATTTTCCTCAGACAACAGAAAACATAATTGGGCTGCTTCTTTCTCCTAGGTACTTCCCTCTAATTCAAGCAATAAAAGAAATGAAAACCAAGTGATACAATGATGTTTTGGTTTAACAAAACATACATTTATTCCCAAGAATAACCTTACCATTGCCATAAAAATTGCAGTTCACATCCTGTCTTTTGCAGTGAGTGTGTTTACAGATACACACAACTAACTAGGTCTGGTAGTGTCGAAAGTTTTAACAGAAGAGAAATGGATGTGCTTAAAAACACAAAACTTTTAGGAAAATTCTGGAAAAAGTAGTAATATGAAATTGAGGTCCAAATAGTCACAGTTAGTAAAACTGTAACAATGTGAAAACATTTAACTCCTTAATTTTACAATAGCAAAGTTTTAATTTCTTTACAGTCACTTGAGACAAAGCTCAAAAAAAGGCCACTCCATGGCCAAGTGCAATTTTGAATATGCCCCGTGTCCACAGACGAAGCAGCTGTACTCTTACCCTCTGCATGGCATTCCCTTCTTAGCAGCTTCTTTGAGGACAGTTATTTAAGTTTTCCTAAATCCCCTTGTTCTGTACAATAGGCTTCACACCTGCAAAATATATCGCATTCTCCGTTGCACTGAACTGTTTACTACAGAATACAGTCTCAACAAAAAGAAAAGTTTGTGCGTTTCAAATTTACATTTCTTCAGTGAGATTTTTCAAGTTTTTGACTCCTGGCATTAAGATGTCTTCTTCCCCCTGATATCCACCCCAGTCTGAAATGGACCATTGCATATCCACTTGAGTGCAATGTTCTGTTTAACTTCAGTCCAAAGGGCATCATTACTGAGGGAGCTTTTTGGGGGAGGCATTAGTCTAAAAAATATTATTTAGGGTGAAAAAGAAAGAAGACAGAGCCTGTATGAGGGAAGGGATTTTTTTTTTTCTTTTTTCTTTTTTTTTCTTTTTTTTTACTGAAAAAGAATATGTAGAAGAAAATGTAGAAGACCACAACTGGTAGGAGGTGACTGGATTTACAGCATGTGTGCACACTAGGCTAGTGCTCAACATAAAGCTGCCAACTGCCTCATCTGAAATACTATAATGGGCTGACAGATTCCACAATAGAAAGTAGAGGTGATATTGATAGTCTTAACAACTACCTTGGCATGAATAATTACTTTAATGCTAGGTACTGAATGCTGAAAGACATTGTTTAGACAGAGCCAGGGTAGTAAACTGTATTTGAAAAGGCAGACCAATGTCTCTGCTATGGCTTCCCTGATCTCTCATTGCCCGTTACTTATTTTTCCTCCATGATTAACACTGTCTACAACCCAGAAATTTAAGACTCTTTCAAAGCTCTGCATTTCTACCCACAAGTATGAAGTTCAATAGTTGCTGGACTATTCAGCGTATTTGGTGAGAAGAGTTTAACATCTGATAACTTGAAGTATTCAGGGTGCTTGTGCTGATAAATTACATTAGCCAGACTGGCACTTTGACAATGCCTTTGAAAACATGCAAGAATAATGCACAATTCTAAAAAGACCATAAGGACACAAGATATTAAGATGATATTGATTTCTACCATTTTTGTAACCAAAAGCTGTGCTACAAAGTTCTAAAAATCAGGAGGAGTTATAAAAATGCAAAGAAAACGGCAAGGGAAAAAGAAAACAGAACATCCGCATTGGCTTTTACATTCAAAGACATCCTAGTGCAACTTGGAAATCAATTCTATTCCTTTTTGATTTTAGACCAAAAAGTTATTGAGGATGAACAGCCTAGTGAAAAGAAATAAAAAGGAAATATCGACACACCATCTAAGTCTTCTTTACTGCATTATTCCATTGCAACTAACTTATTATCTTCCACAACTACAGTTTTCCCCTCTTTGAATCCCTTCATTTATAACAATAGATTCAGTGCATTTTCAGAGCATTTCACTTTTCCATTCCAAAGAGTTAACATGCATCCACCACTTCATAGAGAGCACAAACTATGAAATGTAAGCAAGTGCTAATAATATCCCTTGTTAATAGAGTGATCATCACATTTCTTTCATACTGATGTTTGCAAGGACCAGGAGAAAAATGAAATGCTTTCAATACTTCTAATATTCCTTTCCATAGAAAAAGTTTCTTTAGAATTTGCAGCTAGCAGGAATTCTGATTGTCCTCATCAAAGTGGATTTATTACAGCTAAATATCAGCATGTCCATTAAAATTACTGAATAGGTTACTTCTATGCAACTTTAAATGATTGTTCAGGGTTCTGCAAATCCCAAGATGGAATGTGCGCTCCAACAGACCAATTCTGCAAAACCTTTCACATGGGAGCAAACACAACTCAAATCAGTTCCTGTTGGAGCTGCATTGCAATAGGAAACTGAAACTCTAGAGAATCAGGGCACAGTGATGGTCTCCGAGGAGTCAATAACAGGATCTTTTTACTTGTCTCCATAGTAGGAATAGGATGTTGTAAATTTTTATTCTCCTTGGAATATTAGAATATTTACATCAACAGAAGGCTGTCCTTCCTCAATTGTATTTACCTTTGCTTTTGCACCATGAAACTAATTGGAAGTTTCTTCACTGTCTTTGAAGCGAGGTAATGAGCAGAAAATAGAGACATAAATGCTTCTGAGTTGGTATAACAGCCACGAAGGCGCTCTGTGGAGGACAAGTGCTACAAATGTGTGAGAGTACAGCCTTTCACATATATCCAAGTATGGGGACATTTGCATCCAAGCCCCAGCCCACTGCAGAAGTGTTTTACTTCACACCCAGCTTCCTATCAGGCTAATGCTATCAAAGACAGGGAAGGCTAAACCCACCTCTGAACCCCCTTCAGACCCCTCCTTCATAGCTCACCATCTCCGGGAGGGCTGAAGTACATCAGGCTGTCAGGAATCAGCAAGCCCTTCACAATGAAACCAAGCAGATTTGCTAGTAATCCCGCAAAGTATATTAGCAAATGTAAATCCAAGCAGGCATCCACATTATCTTCTCGTACTATAGCCAAAGGGCAGAGTGGTTTCAGGTACCGACTGTCCTGGTCCCCATGTTTCAGGTCCCCATGAAACACATCTCAGGTCCCTTTCCTTCTCTATTGCCCTCACTTGCAAGAGAGCTAACTGGGTACAGAAAGTTACTTTCACTATTTAACAACAAATTTGCATATATCTTCTTTCTATTTTTTTTCCTTATCCAATGTAAGCTAGGCTTGGAGCTATAAACCGCATGTAGGCTAAGGCCTACAAAAATGAAGACTCACCACCCTGAAAGCAGGCTGGGGTGCACCTCCAGTGGGAAGAGCTGTGTGAGTTGCCTTTCCCCTGTTCTCCCATCTGCACATATGACTCTGAACACATAAAGAGAACCAGGTAAACCCAAGATCCCTTCACCAAGACGGTTATTTTTTTTTCCTACTTACTGTTCTCCCCTTGTGCATTATGGGCAGATCTTCCTTTCCAGCGTACTAATGGAAAACTGCCTCCCCCTGAGTCCCCCCACTACGCAAACTCCCCATATGCATTAGTCCTGTGGGCCAGCAGCTGGCAAAGTAGCTTCCCACACATCCTCCTAGGCAACCCTCTGCCCTGGGCATGCACTGCTTGAAGTTAGCAGGCACAGAGCCAGGAGTCCTCACCAGCACCCAGATCCACCCACAGCATGGAGCTGGGCAGAGCCTCAGTTGTAGGAAATAATCTGTCCTGGAGTTTACTGCACTACATAGTCAGCTTTCACATTCTTTCTCCTCTGAAGTTGCATCTTGTAAAAGGGAAGGGGGAAAAAAAAGTATCTCCCAAACCAAAAGTGTTACAGCTCAGAGCTGGCCACCTCTTTGTGACAATTGGTGGCTCCCGGTTGTCAGTGCCAAAGCCCATTGCATACAGGGCTCTGCAGCCCTCTGTGAAAGCACCAGGGCCACTTCAGCAACAGCCACTTGAACTAAAGCATGTAGGTGCCAGGAGTACAAAGGGTCTGGGGAAGGTTCATCCTGTGCTTTTTGCACCTGACAAGAATTTGAGCACTTGATCAAGTAAAATAGGATTGGAGGCCAGCGCTGGGTCCAGTCTTAAGTGCCTTGCCAGGTTGGAGATCCCATGCAGCATAATTGCCAGTCCCCTGCTTTATCCAATGGTCCTGGCTTTACATAGGAAAATAGAGTGGAAGTGTTCCCTCCTGTGCATACAGGCTTGTTCTCCAGCTCAAAGTCACTTGACCGAAGGACAACAGTTTCATTTTATTTTAAGTAGGAAGAGAACAGAACAGAAGGACTGAAAACAGTGACAGCTTTATGAGGAGGTGGAGGAGAACAAATGCTGGGCGTCTTTTTAATCAAAAGGTTAAAAAGTCTTTTAAAATTGCTAAATCCGGTACACAGCATAGTCTGGCCCCTGAAATTTCACCCTGCAATTCCTGACTAAGCTGTGACTCCTCTTAGAGGAGATTCCAGGCCACCCTTGTTTGCATTAATGTTCCTAGGATAACACCACATAAGATCAAATTTGTTCAGTCTGCCAAAGAAGTAGCCTTTTGTGAGCAGCACTGAGCACTGCTTATCCCCTGCCAATGTGCAGATAATATAATGCACTGCTGCCTCCTACAAATGTATTTACCAGTGCACCCAGCTGCATTTTTTATCTCCTATTATTAATTTTGCCTGGACCCAATAACATCAGCATACTTAAACAGTACTGAGAGGATGAGCGAGGAAGGGCTGTTGCATATTGGTTTGACAGGGAGGCTTTACCAGAGACAAGATAAACTAATGTTAAATATAAAAACAAATAATCAAGGTAATTGTAAGAGAGGGAAAGTGAAAGCAACAAGTCAGGCAATTTGATCACAGATGAGAAGCAAGAGGTTGCCCATTTAGCCCAGCATCCTTGCAATAGGAACTTGTACTTAATTTACATGTGAATAGTAGTATGGTCTGATTGCTTATGCTCAGGTCAGCCATAAAATGCTGAAATCAGTTGTAACTAATAGACATTTATCACAGTCAGCTGTTATTAATGGCTTGCCAGATGTTGCTAGCAGAGCTTGCTCTGTATAAGAAGACAGTGATAATAAATATATTAACAGAGTAAAGGTGTAGTGCCTGTCATGTTGTGCACTGGAAGCAGTCCTGTGGCAGTTCAAGGCATCAGCTCCTTGTACAGATCAGAGCTCAAACTGAAGATTAACTTAGAGATGGCATTGCAGCTTCTTTGGTACCTGCACAAGGAACACCCAATGTGGGTTGTTGTGGTTTCGTTGCTCTTCCTGAAGGTCCATAAGTGACATTCTCTCTATTTTAGAGGTGAGACCAAGCCCCTGGAAGGCTTCAATGACCATGCAGCAGCAAGTCTCTTTGTTCCCAACCCCCTGTTTACCAAACCTTAAAGAAGCTTGCCTGGGACCCTCAGTTTAGGGTCCCTATACATACACAAAAATGAGAAATGTGGGGAGACCAGTATCTCCTATTACCCAAGAGTCCACAGAAAGTACTTAATGCCATTTTCTTTTTTATTCCAACATTAGCAGAGGTGTCAAAGGAGTGAACGTCTCACTGCATTACATTTAACACCCTTATCCAGGCTGCCTTCCCAGTGTTGCGTATGTGAGCAGGTAAATCCTGCTCGCTACCTCTGACACTCTCCAAGGAGAGAGAGAGGCAATCTGTGGCTAGAGGAAGCAGTGCTTTTCCCACTTCACTTTAGTGCTGCTGATCCTTCCAGGTTCCTCTGCTGTTTTACAAACTCGCTGCTCTTTTGGGCTTCAGAGGAAAACAGTAGGTCCAGGGCTATCTGTAGCAGCCAAACACATCGGGCAGAAGGCAATGCTTGGTCTGCTAGTGCTCCTGGTTGTCTGCTTTAGGAAGCATCAGATAAAAATGTCTCTGATGCAGCTTCATGTACTGGCCTTCCAGAATGAAATACCAGTCGCACAAGCTGGAGGAGGAGTAACAGCCCCAAAATAAAAGGTTTAGTCACCATTTCAGAGCTCAGTATCTGACAGGAAAAAAATATGTGTTTGTATACAGATAAGAAAGAGGTTTCTGTGTGTCTCCCCCAGTCTTCCTGAACACATATTCATTGGTTTGTATTCCACGTATCTCAGGCCCTCATTATTAGTTTCACACACACAACTCCCACACATTCTTTGTAGCTGGAAATAAATATGCATTTGTTTACACAAATAAGGTCTGTATTGAGATATATGGGAGGTGTGAAAGTCAGAGACAAGCACAAAATCTTAATCTAGTCCTTATAAAAATTGCAATAATTATGATAAAACTTCCCAAAGTGACAAGGCCAGAGTAAACTGGCAGATTTTCCACTTTTCTACCTATAGGTTCTGTCTGGGTAACTCTCAGCCACATCGATCCTCCCACAATTGATACTGCAAAGTATCAACTCTTCTAAAGCTTCACTTTTAGCATCAACCTAGATGTGCCCAAAAGTTATATAGAGATGTAGGCTATGAGGCATTTCAGTGGGAAATAGTTTATTGACTGAAAAAATGATGCTTTAAGTATTCTAGCTTAAAGTCTGTATACTTGCGTCAAACTAGGTAAATATATTTCAACTAAGTATTTTTTGATTTTTCCTAAGGAGGAAAACACAGCTTTACATACAGAAACAGTATTATATTTGTGGTTTAGATTAATAAAGCAATGCAGGTGGCATTCCCAAGAGGATCAATAAGACTTAAGACCCTGCTTACCTCTCTCCTGCACCCTTCCTCACTCCCAATACCCACAGTAAGCAACAGACATAAAGGACAGCCCAAGATCAAACCCTGTCTTTGCCTTACTCAAAGGCAAATCCAAGACTACTAACCCTATGTAATAACCAAGTCTGTGTAACATGAGAAGAAGACCATGTTTTATGAATCACAGCTGCCTTTGCTCCTCCCTGTCTATCGCAGAATGACATGAATGGTCAGGGTTGGAAGGGACCTCTGAAGATCATCTAGTCCAACCCCCTGCTAAAGCAGGTTCACCTACAGCAGGCTGCACAGGATCATGTTCAGGTGGGCTTTGAATGTCTCCAGAGAGGGAGACTCCACAGCCTCTCTGGGCAGCCTGTTCCAGTGCTCCATCACCCTCAGAGTAAAGAAGTTTCTCCTTGTATTCATATGGAACCTCCTGTGTTGCAGTTTATGCCCATTGCCCCTTGTCCTGTTGCTGGGCACCACTAAAAAGAGCCTGGCCCCAACCTCTTGACACTTGCCCTTAAGATATTTGTATGCATCAATAATATTCCCTCAGTCTTCTCCAGGCTGACCAGGTCCAGCTCTCTCAGCCTTTCCCCATAAGGGAAATGCCCTCAGTCCCCTCATCATTGTCACAGCCCACCTCTGGACCCTCTCCAGTAGTTCCTCATCTCTCTTAAACTGGGGAGACCAGCACTGGGCCCAGCACTCCAGATGGGGCCTCACCAGGGCAGAGCAGAGGGGCAGGGTCACCTCCCTCAACCTGCTGGCCACGCTTCTCCTAATGCACCTCATTGGCCTTCTTGGCCCCAAGTACACACTGCTGGCTCAGGGGCAACTTATGACTATCATTTTTTTTGAGTTATAAATCCAAACTGTTATTTATAGACAGGGAGAATAATTTGTTGAATCCCATTTTTAACTGCCAGATACTCTGAAAAAATCCCATCCAAATCAATCTGAGGACACCAGTCTAAAAGCCAGTTATTTACAAAACCGTACTGTGAAGGCAAATGAGGATGCCCATTCAATGTCTGAAAGGAACTCAGACTCCTTCTGCGTACTAGCCATTAAAAGAAAGAGCTGCTTTGAAATTTTAATTTTTTTCCAAGAAGTTCTTTGCATCCATCTTGTTCAATGCTGGTTAGTTACCACATTTGCAGACAATCTATATTGTTTTATGTCCTTTGAAACTAGCAAGGCTAGGAAAAAATGAAGTCTAAGACTCTGGTTTTGAGCTCATAAATAGTTTTATAGCAGTGAAGTAAGGCCCAATCACCTCTGATGTCAACCAATCAGCCTTTACATGAACAACAAAGTTAACCCACCAGAACAGAGATAAAATACTTTTCTTAGCATCCATCCACTTCTCATGAACCTCCCCATTAACCTGAGAGGGCATGTCAATGACTTAAAAAAGAGAAACATGTACATTATACAACTGGGAGAATACAAGAAGAAAAGTGTTCACTGTGCCGTGATAGAGGGAGCATGTAAGCCCCGTGGTCCATTTCCCACCTACTCCCCTGCAATCCTACCTCCTGCATTAACCCTCTTGGAGGGAGTATCCCTGCCCCATCCTTTCACTGTCTATTCAAAGGACTCTTGTCTATGGGCTTGTCAAACCACTTTCAAACTTCCTGATACTACCCAACTCCACAGCCTCCCGAGGGCAGTAAGCTTCTGAAGCCACTACCTGCTGTTAAGGAATACTTTCTTGCAACTGTTTTAAAACCAGTTTCCTACCAGTTGTGCAAGATCCAGGGTGCTGTGGGATTCTCTATTCTCTATCTCCACGTAGTCCTTCTCAACCTTCACACTCTTTAAACTTGAGTCCAGGCTCTTCTTACCATCTCTTTGAGTTGCAGGTGCTGGGACTCCACCCATTTGGCTGCCCATCTCTATTGCCTTCTCTAGTTCTTCCATGGCCTTGTGAGGCCCAGTGACCATCCACGCACATGTACAATGCAATGTTACCTGGTGTTAGGATGTGATTCCTAGCCCTGAGAACAAGTGGAGTTGTAACTATCTGTCACAGCACTATCCAAACTAGTCAGCTGCAACAAGGCTTTTACCACCCCATGTTAACTTCAATAAGTAGTTCCCATGCCTTGCCCCAGCACAGCCACCAATCTCCCACAAGGTTTCAGAAGTTCATGTACTGTCTGTGCTGTTTCTTATCTTCAGGCCAGTCCACCCTGCTTCTTGCCTCTGATGCATCCAGACTCTTCTTTCTTTGGGCTCCTCTTCCAGCCAGCCTCTCCTCATCCAGGTCCCCTTCCTCTCTCTGCTTCTCCCAGGGCCTACTTCTTGTCTCTCCTACATCCAAGGAGCTCTCTCCTCCCTCTACTTCTTCTGGGTCTCTCTTCATCCAGGGCTCTTCTTCTATATCCCTCAGAGCTATTTAACTACTTAGTAGGAACCAGCCACAGCTGCACCTTACCCACGTCAGCCAACCCACTGCCCCTGAACCCAGCCCACAGCTCTATATTATCAATGTTAATTAACCTGCCTTCATTCCTCTATAATTCCTCTACAACTATCATCTTATTTTTTACTGTTTGGAAGCCAAGCAGCCCTTGGGCTTCAGATGTCAGGTGGGAAATAAGGAATACAAAGATTCATCTTGACCATCCATGGGATGCTAGGGGAGCTGTGCAGGTACTCTACCCTCATAGCTGGTACATTCAAGTCCGGAGGCATCCAGCACCAGCTGTGAACCCAGATGAGAGTGAAGGAGTTGAGTAAGACTGGGCAAGTCACTGAAAGGAATTGTCACCTGTTTTAATTTGTCCTGTCATAATTTATCCCATCATCATTTGTCCTGGACACGGAGAAGGAAGCTATAGCTCAAGCATAAAGGAGCTGTTTTGCCACCAGATTTGAAAGGAGTAAGACAAAGATACTCTCTGTAACACCACAAATGAATCTCATCCTATGCACAAAGCTAGACAAGTCAGATTACTGCAAACTCTTTCCCATCACCCTCTCAAATACAAATCTGGTCCCCTAGCTCCATTACTGTAGTGCTTCCTACCTCCTTTCTCACCAGCTGCCTGCCTGTGCTTTCTGTTTCTGCCTGCTCAAACATACCCATGCCAGTGCTCAAATATTTCACTCTGCCTGCCTACTGTTCCGCCACATCTCTGACATCCCAGAATCCTCATTTTTTTCACACACACCCATGTCCTCTGGTGCTCCCACATCAACACACATACCAGAAGAGCACAATCAGACCTCTAGGGAAGGCCCTGTAAAGCTTTTGTCATTTCATTAAAAATGAATCCATGTGCATTTCTGCCATTTCACATTCTGTGATCCGGAAGCCGTCTCTTGCAACTGCTGTCCCTATTAAGAAACCCTGGGCATCTACAAATCCACTAGTCACATCCTTTAGAACAGCCAGGTGGGCTCCCATGGTGCTTGAGCTGCTGGGGGACTCAGGCACCAAGGCAAGCAGCTGAAATCCTGCATCATTCCCCGCAAAGCATTACCCTTCTGCCACTGGCCTCAGCCTCACAAATGGGCTTTCAGCTAGTTTTAAATGGAAGAAAAAAAGAAACCTACCAATACACAAGCTGATTTGTTTGCAAATGTTCCACTCATTTCATGCACGGAAAGCCGCTCTGAAGCAGCCAAGCTCTATTTTTACCATCTCAGTTTTCCATTTAGTTTTGCTTTTGGATGAACAAGAAGTGTGTTCTTGTTACCAGTCCATTTATCAAAATTTCTCCTCTGTGGGCTCAATACTTTTGTTTACTGCACAGGAGCGGTTTTCTCTTTAAAAGGTCAACTCCTTTATCAACTCTCTTTGAGTCTGACTACATGTATCTGACTCAAAAAGACATGTAATTCTCATTTTATTTCAGCTTGTTTATTGTTTCACATACTAGCTTTAACAAGAGAAATCTGTATTTCTGATGTCTATGAGAAAATCCCTGAAAAATAGCTCATACATTTCAGAAGTAGATCTTCTCCCTATACAAATCAGGACATGTGTGAAAAACAGAACTACTCTTTTCTCTCAAGACATCTAAAGGCTATGAAAGCTTTGAATTATTTCATGCCGAGCTTTGCTAGCTCCAATAAAGATAGATGGGCTTTGCTAGCTGAAGGCTAATGTACCATCTAAAACATCATTATTTAAAAAACATAATACCGGTTCAGCCTGTTCTGGTAAGATCCATAGATACGGTAGAAAGAAAATTTAAATCCACGCTAGTATTTTATTTTTGTATTAGGTTCTACATGCAGCCACCCAGAATCAAATGGCATCAAGACTTTTTAACAGATTTGCAGAACCTTGACGTTGCAATCTAGCCAGCTGGGAGAACATGAGAGCCTGATGCCGTTAAGTATTTCTACTCTTTCAGAAAGGTTCCAGTTACCTCTCAAAGTACCTTATTTTTAGAGAGGAAACTGATCTAGTGATTCATGCTTGGCACAATCCTGGAGAATGATGGGTTATTTTCAGGCAGACTAGAAAAAAACTATAAGACAAAGCAAGAGTAAATCGAAAAGACTTTTACATAGTTTTATAAAAAGTGAGAAAAACAAACAGAAACCTCCTACCTCACTCAAAATAGGCATTACAAAGTCTTTCATATAATCCTTCCAATATATTATTTCATCCTTTTGAACAACTTTGTTTCCTAAAGCTAGGTAAAATTTTACTATGAAAAAGGAGTGAAAATTCAAATTCTGAAATTTGCTAAAAGCTCATACACTTCAGTACTTCACAGGCAAAATGCCACATTTTTGGAAGTCTGAAATTAAATGTCTTTTCTCTCATAAAATATATTGGAAAATTCTGTTGGTTGAATTGTATCCAATTTACAAAATGTTTCAGTGCTTACAATTCTTTTTTTGCTACACATTTCCCTATAAAAAAGGATAATAGCAATTATAGCAATTATAGCAATTTCACAGCAACTCCTTTGATTCTTTTTTTCAGAAAAGTTTATAGGCCTATTTGCTTTATTACATAACTTAAGTGAAATAACACAGTAAATTGTCATTTAGACACCATTGAATTGTTTATTTCAAGACCAAAAAGTTACTATTTGTTGACATGGAAACAATTTTGTGGTTTTGACTTACACGTTCAGTCATGTTGGGTCTGATATTGTACTTGTACTTGTGTAAATATATCTTTTAAAAGATTCATGTGTAGATGGGTATAAAATCCTGTAGAGCTGATGCTCATTGCAGAAAGGGCATATGGGTTTTCATTCAAATCAAACAAAGGTAAGAAAAAATCTGAATTGAAACCTAACATATGTCTATCTTTTTCTCTGATTCTACTAAAAAAAATATTAAAAAACCAAAACCATGAGTTGAGTCCATTTTACTTTCGTGCATTCGATTTGCTTTGTAGACAAAGCCACAGACTGACCTAAGCAGACCTGTTGTTGAATGTGGAGGTCCTTCTATAGAATACGAGCATCAGGCAGATCCAGCCTGCAGCTGCACTCTCATTGCCTGAAAATAAAAGCACAGAACCCTTCAAGCTCCACGCAACTATTTTTGAAGATAGTTCACAGAGACATTGAATGGAAAAGCTACTTCAAAATTTTTTGACTGTAGCTTTGAGAGCAGCAGTGCTCATGAAAAAGAAACATTTCTTGTAACTCCCTCTTATATAGACTCCTTGGCATCTGACAGTGTGGTTAACTCAGGCTGCTGTCATGATACTGGTAGGAATTTAGTATTTCTGAGACCTCCACAGACTGTTAAATGCTGCTATGCCTAACTTTCAGAATCTAACTGAAGATCTGAAAGAAATCTAAAAGCCTAAATACCAGCCAAAGTTTCAAAAGTGATTGGGGGGAGGCCAGACAGAGTGATGGATGAGGCTCATTTCCTTAGGAAACACGGCTCAAGTACTATTCTGCACTTACAGTTTCCAGGTTATCAAAATAGCACAACCTGAGAAACAAAAAATTGACCCAGCTGAAATTATGGAGTTTTTTTAAAAAATGTCTTTTTCTAAATATCTTTTTAAATGTCACTTCCAGCCTTATCTCTCAGTTATTTTTCCTCTGCAGTCTACAAACTGCACAAAGTAGAAATGGGAAGTCAGTAGCAAGAAACTAGGTCTCTGTATTTCACTGTGACTTCCTTTGGCAGGGAAAGAGGATGAAGCTAGTGATGGCCTAATTATTTAGATTAAAGAAAGCAGCCAGAATCCCGGTATCAGCTGCATTAAGAAATAGGAGGGGGATGGAAAGAACATGGCAGCTGCTCAGCTAAGCTAAGGAATTGTAAGAGGGGTAACTGCCTGGTCCCTGCGGCAATGTTATTTGTGAGGCACTGTTTGGATGCAAGAGTTTTGTATGTTAGGCCAAGTGAACGTCACTCACCTCACCTGACAGAAAACTGCGGACATCCACCAGGTCACCACCACACAACACAGCAGCAATCAGATATGTTGTTTCTCCAGCATCTATGAGAAAAAAATTTAGTAATTTTTCTTCTCAAGTGTGCAAAAAAGATGAATTAAAATCCTGCCTGATTTTTGTAAGGGAGGAGAACCTTGCTCTTCTGAAATATGTCAGTAGAAGCAAAAGCCACCAAAATCCTCCTTTGACTGCAAAGAAGTTATCAAGAAAGAAATCTCCGTTACCACATTAAAAATACCAAAAAAAAGTTATTTGCTGTTTCAGTTTTCCCAGTCTTTCCAGCCCCTTCTGTAACCTCATGCAACAGTAACAGCAGAAGGAAAACCAAGATGTGTAGGCAATGTCTGTGACCTGGGGGCAGCCTGTTTGGGGTGCAGCTGGTTATAAACTGAAGGGTAAAGAAAAATATAACTTAAGGACAGAAGTTTGTGACACTTTTTCATTCTTCTTTTGAGAACTAGGGGGTAGGAAGAATCTTGTCTCTGTATTTCAAAGGCATTCCATTCTCTGTAGTCCGTATTTTTTGAAAAAGCAGATATAGCAAGTGACAACTGTTTCGAGCTTAAACACCTCATCTTTACCAATGGCACTCAAATTGCTCTCCCAAAACCTTGCTTCACTAGGAAGCTGATGGTGGGCAAAATCAGCTGCAAAGTAGCAGTCAGTGGTGTGTGTGTACACTGTTTTGCATCGTAGCACGCACATACACTACCCAGAGTGCCAGTTCTAGGTGCTTGCCCGAGTGAATGATCATCTTGACTTAGGGAAAATTTACTTAGTGTAGGTGATGTTTTGCAGAGAAAAAGTAAACACTCTCAAAGCCATCTGGGATCCCCTAACCCTAAGCTGCTTATCAGGTCCAAGATCTGTATCAATACATAGCAGCTTCT
The DNA here is from genome assembly GCF_023638135.1 of Falco biarmicus. Taxonomy (NCBI): domain Eukaryota; kingdom Metazoa; phylum Chordata; class Aves; order Falconiformes; family Falconidae; genus Falco; species Falco biarmicus. The sequence continues at coordinate 77,564,954 of NC_079289.1, read as the reverse complement.
GCTCATTTCTGTAGGAAAGTACTAGAAGTTCTTGTGCTTGGTCTGCAGACTTACTTCACTGCAAAAGTCATTGGCTTCAGTCAGCTGGTACAGCATACTGATTGAATCAAGCCCTTCCTTTCTGACAAAAATATTCTCCATTCTTCCTGTGCCTTATATTTATGATAGTTCATTGGTCAAAGCAAAGCAAGAGGTCAGAGTACGTCTGTGCAGCAGTCAAGATGGTTCCAACACCTGCCCAAATAGCTCTGTGAATATTCAGGCACAAAGCCATCTCAAGGTTGTTCAGCAATACAGGCAAAAACTGTATTTGGCTATCTCAAGCACAAAGATTCAAGTAAAGCCACTCTTACTTCAGGAAGTGGAGGAAAAAAAGGACAAGAATAGAGTTGGGATAGAAAACAGCAAGGAGAGAGAAGGGCTGTCTTCTCCTGCCAAATGAAAGTGGTAAAATTGGTGGTATCAGCTCCTCTTGTGCAAGTCTATTTCTCTCCTCTCTAGTGACATGACTGGGAAGATAGACTTCGACAAGGGCAACAGCTGCCTGCTTTGATTTCTAAACTTTTCACATACAGGAATACACATCGGGCCCACCACCAATGTGACTACACCTACAACACTAAATAAAACCAGGCCACGAGTTGTTCTGCAACCTTGAGAGCAAGTGATACAGGATGTCCATACCACACTGCAGAGCACTTGGCCCTGAGTCTTGTGTGGACTTTATGTCTCTTGGTTTCAAGGCATAATTAATATATTAACAGTGATCTTCTTTCCAGTTCAAAACATCTGAAATAACATAAAGCCTGTGTTGCAGACCAAGGTTGTATGTTGCTTGATGCAGAGGTGGCATGAGAGCCTGTGGAGGTGTCTGAGGGAACAAAATCTGCTGGGACAGTGTTGGCAGATGACAGTGAAAGAAACCAAACTTGATGCAATCTCATCCATGCTGTCTAATGGGAGCAGTCCCTGGCACATACTGTCTCCCAAACTATTCCCATGTATTGTCTCAGAGCAGTAGTTGGCATGGGCCACAGCCAAGATGTGTAGCTTGCCAACATGAAGTACAGATAACCAGTCTTGGACAGGCCAACCAAGCTCTTATTTACACTTCAGATTCCAGAAACCACCAGGAGCACTCCTCAGATATCAGTGACATTACAGGTACAGAATTAAATGAGTAAGAATTATCAGCTAATTTTTGTTCCTAGAGTTTTCAGTTGGGAAAATTTTAATGGGAAAAAATCTTAAGAAGAAGGAGCTTCTTCTCCCAGTCTCTTCTCATAAAACTTGAAAACACTCTTTCTCCATGTAAGCAGTAAGGAAAATATGTGGAAAAACCAGGATTCAACCAGCCCTCACACAACTTCCCCTGAAAATCAACAGCTCAGATGCAAAAGAGAAGCTGCAGAGAAGACTAAGCCATACACTTCTCAGAAGTGCACAGGGAAAAACAAGGAGCAATGGGCACAAGCTGCAGTGAGGGAAATTCCAATAAGATACAAAAAACCCAAAAAATTCCCTAATGTGCGAGGTATAGCGCTGGGACAGGGCCCAGAGATGCTGTGGAAAGTCCCATCCTTGGCCCTGAGCAACACAATCCAACTCTAAAATTGGTCCCATGTTCAGCAGGGGTTTGGTCAACAGACCTTTACAGGTCCCTTCTGACCCAAAATATTCTGTGATGTTAAGCAGGTTTTAAACGTATTTATTTTTTATTTCTAGTAGTCAAAGCATGTAAACAAAGTTTAAAACTGGTAACAGTCAGGTCAGTATACTGCCTTCACGCTTTCTCCTTTTCCTGGTACACCCTACACAGATGAAAAGCTGAGTTCTTAGTAAATCTCTGAAGTAATAGTGCAACGGACAAGTAAAAATTTTGACGTTAGTACATGATAGTAACTGGCAGAAATAGCTGGAGCTGAGTAACTGCAAAAAGAAATCTCTCAGGGGGCACATCAGACAATGACACATAACAGCAGCTCAGGGAGACATACATCCGAGACAGAGGCATCAGAAAGAAAGCATGTGGCCAGTATTTGCAGCTACTAAGACCTGTCAGCCCTGTGACTCATTAATGATCCCTATTATCCCTACTACAGCAGTTGTCAGAAGTTTTGCCACATGGAAGTACTAGACATGAGCCAAGGTCTGATGTTGCCAGGTGGCATGACTCAGGGTTGGACACCTGTGCTGTCTGTGCCACTGACCTTGCTCCACTGCTTGCAGCAGCAGTGACAATAGTATGCATTTCCCAAGTGCAAAAAGTGCATCCTTTCTATCTTCCTCACTACTTCAGAAGAAACACTGCTTCTGAGAAGGCTGCTTTCTGCATTGGTTGTGGATAGGACAAGAACACTATAGCAAAGCAGACTGACATCTGATTTTTTCCAAAAGAGGTAACTACCTCTCTGACTTCTTTGTATGTTGCTATAAGCAATTGCATGCAAGATTCTCTGAGTTTAATGCCAGCCTTGCACAGTTATCATGACCAGGAATCCTCATGCTGCCTTTCTTGTAGTCCTCCATTGTCTAGTCATGGTAGGCCATGATTTTCAGAGTAACCACCGCTCCCTCCATCACATTGAGCTTTGGCCCCATTGTTCAACATTCTCTGAAATTGCATGGGGCACCTATTCATCTCCCTTTTGTAGCTCTATGGGCCTGTCATTCTCAGACCTTCCTATTCATTACTTGCTTAAGGTGAAAACATCTTTGCTTTTGCCTTTCTGATGAGAGCAAGGGAACAAAAGTAGGGAGGTTGAGTGTGAAGAAGTAATAAGGACTAGATAAGGGTGATAGACCATCTGCTGTAAAGGATAAGGAGTTGTTAATTCAACATATAGCTTGTGACAGACATAACTTGTACCATCCAGGGGAATATGATGAATAAGAACATGGCACAAGCCAGAGCACATACACAATATCAGCAGTAGCCCACAAATGCACTGAGTCTGCTCAAAAGAGTAACATCTAGACTGGACTGAACTGGGCCCCCAGAAACCCTCTGGACATTGGTCCCAGTCACCACATACGTAAGGGTCAATGGCCAGCATATATGATGACATCAAAAACAATAGGTTAATTTGTGTAGATTCACAGGCTATCAGGAGAACCCTTACCTGCTCTGAACAACCTCTAGCTCAAGCTTTTCTGGAAGGGAAAAGCCTGGTAAAAATCATGTATAACTAGACTAATCAGAAAGGAGCAGAGATATGTAGCAGCAAACTTTCCATATTCCAAGAATCTATTTTCAATGCCGAGCATTTGAACTAGAGATGGGTCTGAATTAACACTGACTCCAAGCACTCAGACTCAGACTTCAGGTAGTAAACAAGTTTCGTAATCCCATTCGGGATCCCCAGCCTAATGAAAGGCAGAAGAAGCTCATAATCAACTGCCTCCACACATCTTTGCAGGTTCAGAATGTGTAGCCTTTTTACACTGCCCATATATGTAACAGAGCCGAGGCTGTTTGGCCTCCCTGTGCTTCAAACGAAGCTACATTTAGCAAAGCAGATGTAAAAGCAGCATTCTGAGGCCTTTAGTGGTAAATTCTGTAACAAAATTGGTTAGAATCCAAGACAAAAACTGCAAGGTCAAATGACTAGCAAAAAAGAGTCGTGTTTTTTTAAATTCACGTATCAGCTTCATTTTCCACCCTCCATAATAAAAAGCCCAAGAATGAGAAATAAATGGAAATGTTTGTACTGCATAGAGGCAAAGCATTACTCAGGCTGGTTTTTTGCAGCTGTAAAGGCTTAAAGGAAATGAAAATAGTAGAACATCATTTTTATCAAGTTGGATTAGAAGGCAATGATGAGGCAGGTAGTGTGAAAAAACAAGGTATCATCCTTAACAGCCTCTTTTCTAATCATGCATATACTTCAGTTTACATTTCTTTTCTAGTGAAAACTGCTGCTGAAATAAATTTAAGTCATACACATGCTCTCTCTGAAATTGTATTTATGATTCTATGGGTGCAAATAAGTAATTTTGTTCTTGAAGAAATTTGCCAAGTCAGTGTTTATTGAACATTTCTACATTTCAAAATGAGGACTAGACAATGTTCCCAGCTGAGTGAATAGACAATCTTGCATTGATTTCAACAATGCAGGATCAGATCCTAATTCCTTTCTTTTTCAGAAGAAAATCTGCATTTTGTGATAATGACTGCTCACAATTGTTAGCTGATCATAAAAGGCTCCATTTTTTTTCTGTAAACAAGACCCTTTCTCCTCATATCTAGTGGAAATACACAGCGTCTCGCAGTACAGATTACCTGGTCTAACTGAGATCAATACAGGCTGAGTTCATCAAACATGCAAATCCTCCTCTATTCTGAGAATATCTGGTCCTGTGCCCTCAGTGCTCATCAGACATAAGATTTTACAAAGCTCAGAAACAGTAACTAAAACCAGCCCAAGATCAGGCAAAGCATTTCAAAAGCTTCCAGTCTGCTTCCTCTACCTGACTTCTTCCATCACAAGCAAGAGAAGAAACAAAGACACAGACTTAAAGCAGAGTGTTGAACACTGTGGAAAATGTCTTCTGCTGTGCAGTGCTACACCTTCTTCCCCTGATGTCAAAGCCTAACAACCTTGCAGAGGCAGCAGGGACCAGAAATAGCCACCTGGTACTGCCAAATATTCCACAGATGAGTTCAGTGTCAGGGAGACTTGTGATCACAGCAAATGAGAGGTGAATACCGAAGACTGTGCAAAAAAGGCAAGCTTGGACCTTACAAATGCAAACAACTGCATAACTTCAAAGTTGTCCTCATCCTGTCAGGAAAGTAGGGATGCAGACAGAAATCACAGTCAAAATTATGTCTGCTTAATATTTGTATATGTGCAATAAAGCCCATGAGAACAACTTGTAGATTATAAATGATTTTTTTTTAAATTCACAAATCTTCAATGAATTTGCATACAAATCATTCACAACTATGTTAAAAGAGATCAGATTAGTCCGCTAAATTACAGTTAAACCTTCACTGAACTCTATATCAGCTTGTGTTACTAAAAGGTCAGTTATAATTTGTAATATTCTCTGTTGAAACTCCTAATTATTTTGCAGGTCATCCTACAACACTAATATTTTATACAGTCAAAATAGGCTACAAGTATTTAAACTAGACAAGTACACCTTTTACATACCTCCTTTTTCTTTGTATTTGTATAGTACCATAATAAGATCTCTGAAGCAGTACCAATGTAAAAAAAAAATCACATTGCTAATTATAAAATGATTCCTTAGGGACTATAGTAATATGTTACATTTACAGCGACAAATGTGGTGAGAACATCTCCTGTACAGCTCATAGTTTGTTGTTGACTCTGCATTCATGTTATTCCATAGACTCCAAATAAAAAGGTGTGCTTGGAAACACTGGATTGTACCTTTCCAATGCTGTTCTGGAATAGACAAGACCAGGGCAACAACACTGGTTGCATCTTTACTAGAAAATAAAACGCTCCCAAGCACTGGCACCCAACTCCTTGTATCATAAAATTCCTGGAAAAGCCCCTGGCATGGTGTTTTGACCAGTGCAGAACTGAGTACACACAATTCCTGGCCACATTTCAGGTGTTAGCATGGGACACAGACTATTCCTAATAAGCAGATTGTATGAGACTACCCTGCTTTGAAAACAGCAGGAGTTCAATAACAAAAGTGTGGGCTGTACCACTCCGTTTAGCCACCAAGCTAAAGAACAGGCCTGGGCAGATTTAGTTTACTAATACAGCCATAGCCAGTACATACTGCTATGATGAAACACATGAGAACTATTCTGGGACTTGTTTAGGAGAAATCCTTGTCATTTGCTGACAGAACAAGCCACTGAAATCTCATCCCTCTTGTATGCATTTGCCTAAAAGACTCACTGAAACAAATACTTAGAACAGAATAATCTAAATTGGCCTAAACTGGCACAGTATTGTTACCTGGCCATTGTGTTCAAACAAACATAATGTTTACTGGGAGAGGGGAAAGCATTCAGTTTTGTTAGGTTTTGTTGTTTGTTGTTGTTTGTTGGGTGTTTTTTTTTTGGGGGGTGCCGTGCAGATTAATAATATGTGTATATTTTTGTCACGAAGAAAAGCGGAGAGAGTAAAAATAGCTCTCAAGTGAGATAGCTGCTATTCACTCCCCTGTTCCTGGAACCATGACAGCCATTATATAACCAAAAGGAAAATTAAACGAAATAAACAGCATAGGCTAATTGGGTTGATATAGAGTAAAAATATAATTAGCCAAAGTGTTTTGTGGAAAAGGGGCTGACAATATGTGGCTTTTCCTCAGCCTTAGTGCTGAACAGGGATCCTACCATGTGTTTAAAACTTATTCATCAAGTATTTCCATGGAAACACTCAGATGCACAATCCTTGGATCACATATTTCATGAACTGCTTCTCCCAGGGTTCACTCTGGTGTGAGAACTCAGACCAGGAAAGGGTGACAGGCTGTGATTCTGATCTAGAAACCTCCCCATACAGGTATTCATTGGGTTTCACAGTAGAAGAATTTGGGTGAGGGAAAGAGTAAAAGGACATTTTGCAATAAGAAAAAGGCTGAAAACTTGACCTTAATTTTCCCTCTCAGAGACTGCCTGAGAGTTGAGAAATGACAGCACTGGGAAGAACCTGAAGAGTTTACAAAATGGCCGGATGCCCCCAGGGAGATTAAAATGTCTACAAGAGTATTAGTGAGATGCTGCACTGAGAGAGACTTCAGTTAAATGCAGTCAATGGGTTTCGTTGTCCAAAGCTTCCTTTCTTACGTATCCAGATGGGAGTCAGCTCTGGTGTAACCTCTCAAAGTGAAGAAAAATCTTCCCATGTTGGAAGGGGCAGGTCTCTGAAGTCCACTTACAGTGACAGTGACAGCCCACCATCGTATGCTGGTGAACACAGTGGCTTCTTGCTCCTGCTACAGAACTTATGGCCACTTGAGAAAATGTGGCCCTTCAACCTCTCTTTGTGGGTCAGCTCATGTACTAGGAAAGGCAGGAAAAGCTGGTTATGATGCACAAGGGCTTAATCAACAGAAAGCATTTTGAAAGCATCAGTAAAATTTGTTGTATGAATAAAAGGTGCTTCATGGCTAGCAAGTACTTCCGTAGGAAATAAACGCTGTATGCAAAGCAGGCTAGAGGGGTACAGCATATGACTGGTAGGCATCCCTCGATGGGGTTGTCCCTTCAGACTTCTCCTAATGCCAGTAATAAAAATCAGCGCCTGTGTCCCCTCCCAGTCCTGCTATGGTTTTTTACTCACTCTGCCATTTCTGGTAAGAGATGCTCAGGCAGGGATGTCTAGGACATGGTTGCCTTTAATAGCAAGGTCAGAAGTAAGGTATATTCTCAAAGGCAACAGGGGACACCTGCACCCTGTCTCTGTGTTCATGCCAGGCCCTAACTGGGAGGGGAAAGCAAAATATTCAGAATGCCTTAAAGATACACATTAAACCAGCATTACTACTCTAACATACAGACCACTAAAGCCTCAAAAGCCAGAGCCTTCACAGGCTATTCAAAAGTATTTGAGGGGTCTATTACTGCAGTGATGTGATAGCTCCTGTGGACTGAAATTTCCTTAGGCACAATGGAGAGTTAAGCATGAAGTGTGAAGCCTTAACTTCAAATTTTCTGGCTTTGGCTTAAGTCTGCCTCACGAGGTTCCTGCAATGCCTTTTTATTGTGTTTATTTTGTCATACATTATACAGCATTAGCAGTAATGCAAACAGGCACACTGTCACTAACCAGGGTAAGTTCCTTCAGAACTGACTGCCTTGTGACATGACTTCCAGTGTTGCTGTTACCATCAGCCTGAATAATGCTCTTTAGACACAGCAGCAAACTGAAAAGGTGACACAGGATGGAGCTCACAGTCTTAAACACAGAGTTGCTATCAGGTCTCCATCCTACTGTTGGCCTTTGAGCTTTTCTTTTAACACAGAAAAGGCTGTGGGGCTGAACAGAGGCTTAGCTGGCAGTACAGAAGACCAGAAGGACAGACCACCAGCCTACAAACCTTTTTTTTTTTTTCCCCTTAGGTATTTCAGTGACCCCTAAAACTTAATAAGGGTCTGTGATCTTTCTCCACAGGGACAAGTCTGCGCATCTTGAAAAAGCTACAGATGCTGTGAGACTCCACAGACGATCTGCTATGTAGCACATGTTTCTAAGAGTGAGAGACTAAAGTGCTCTTCGAGCCATACTGATCCACCAAGAGCAGCCCCTTGTGCAACCCTCTCTCTGGACAAAAGCCCAGGCATCCCTGGTAGCTCCTGCACACAAAAGGGTTTGGCTGTACCATCCAGGGCAGTGCCAGGTGGAGACACCCAAGCCCATGGGATGCCAGAGACAGGACAGCTGCATCAAGCAGGAGATTTGATGGGTTTATGCCCCCATTTCCCAGCCAGGCAAGAGGTACTCAGAGGCAACCAGAGCTCAGGGAAATGAAGTGCTGTCCAACCCAAGCTGCTTGCTCCCAGCTCTCTGCTTGAGCACGACTGGGCAGTCCACACCTGGGTCTGCACAGTGGTTGCCACAGCATGTTAGTGTAAACATGTCCCCCTGTACTTGGCACTGGTGAGGCTGCACCTCTTACTGTGTTTGGTTTGGGGCCCCCCACTTCAAGAGGGATGTTGAGGATCTGGAGTGTGGAATCTCCTGACAGCGAGTTGTAGCGAGGTGTGTGTTGGTCACTTTCCCCAAGTAACGAGCAACAGGACAAGAGGAAATAGCTTCAAGTTCCACCAGGGGAGATTTAGATTGGATATTAGGAAAAAATTCTTCACTAAAAGGGTGGTCAAGCATTGGAACAGGCTGCCCAGGGAGATGGCGGAGTCACCATCCCGGGAGGTGTTTCAGAAACATATAGATGCAGTGTTTAGAGACCTGGTTTAGTGATGGACTTGGCAGTCCTGGGCTGATGATTGGACTCAACGATCTTAAAGATCTTTTCCAACCTAAATGATTCTATGGTTCTACTGTTCTATGAAACCATGGCCATTGCAGGGCACAATGACAACATGCAGGTCAGCGCCCTGACTGTTAAAGAAGAGCATCTCCATAAACCAACGGTACAACATTACATCAGTGCTACTATATTCAGAGCCAAATGCCTAGGCAGAGCCAGCAGAAGCCTTTTCCCTTCACAGTCTGGCAGCAGAATGATAACGGTTTGCCAGAAGGGAGAAAATTAGGAGTTAAAGAGCTGAAATTCCTGCAGAAACAAGCCCCAGAGTGCAGTAGGGTTTCCAGTAAAAGACAACACTTACCCCAGACCTCACTGTGTCTGCAGCTTCATGCAATACACATTTGATTAAACCACCCTCCTCCTCAGTAAACTCTTTTTTCTTGCTTATAAACATAATGAAGCTATTTATGTCAAAAGGCTGAGAAACTAAAATATTTTTTTATAAAAAAAAGAGGCAGTTACTCTCATTTCTGGGTTTTAAATTCTTGTAAGACACTAATGGAGTAATGCTGTTTAGGCCCATACTGTTACAGAAAAGGGTACACTTGAATTAAAGGCCACAGGCATATTGAATTAAAATGAAATCATGTGCTGAAGTACTGTATATTTTACATTACTGGGAGAAGGACACAATTCCCTGTCTCATTACGAGTGAGACATTGATTTTCTACGGAAATGTGCCTGAATTGCTCTTGGTATACATTACACTGTAGCCCACCTTTCCTTCAACAAGGGTAGGACTGGTTCTTTCTACAAACTGATGGTTTTTTTTAAACTCCTTATGCTTACTTAATACTTTCTCCATAGCAATTCAATTGATGGGAAAAAATGTTCAACAATCGCTCATTTTCTCTGCTCACCTTGTTGACTAAAACCCCCAAGTGAACCCATTTCTTCATTTATATCCGCTATCTCCCAGAAGATCTTTATTGGTGCATAAGAAATCTCATTTATTAAACTGTAAAGGAGGGTAGGGGGAAGAAAGATATGCAGAATTTAAATATGGGTACAGATAGGATGACCTGATAGATAGGAAACAAGAGTTTTCCTTCATATTATTTCTCTTTAACAATAAAGTGAGCATGCTTGGCATCATTTGACATTTGTGTTGTTCTATAAGAGGTGATCAAAGAACTAGAATGATAATTTTATTGATTAGTATCAATTTCATGCCAATAATACAGGAAGAAGGTGTGTGTTGACTTAGAGAAATAATAAGAAAAATAATGCCTGCCTTTTTCTTGTTTTTTTTTTTCATGGCAGCTAACGTACTGGAAGAAGACTCAATGGAGCAGGACATAGAGAGCCCTGTCACTATTCATCAGCCAAAGTTGCCCAAACAAGCTAGAGAGGATCTGCCAAAAAATATAAACAAAGAATGTGCCAAGAGAAAAATCCAGAGGTATGTTAGGAAAGATGGGAAATGCAACGTCCACCATGGGAATGTCAGAGAGACTTACCGTTACTTGACTGACATCTTCACTACCTTAGTCGATCTCAAGTGGAGGTTCAACCTGTTGATTTTTGTCATGGTTTACACTGTGACCTGGCTCTTCTTTGGAATGATATGGTGGCTAATTGCCTACATGCGAGGAGATATGGATCACATAGGGGACAGCACGTGGACCCCATGCGTCAGCAACCTCAATGGGTTTGTCTCAGCCTTTTTATTCTCAATTGAGACAGAAACCACCATTGGGTATGGTTACCGGGTCATCACGGACAAGTGTCCTGAGGGAATTATTCTGCTTTTAGTGCAGTCTGTTTTAGGTTCTATCGTCAACGCTTTCATGGTTGGCTGCATGTTTGTGAAAATATCCCAACCCAAGAAGAGGGCAGAAACCTTGGTTTTCTCTACAAACGCAGTTATTTCCATGCGGGATGGAAAGCTGTGTCTGATGTTCCGAGTAGGAGACCTTAGGAATTCACACATTGTAGAGGCATCAATACGAGCCAAGTTGATCAAATCCAAACAGACAAAGGAGGGGGAATTTATACCACTCAACCAGACAGATATCAACGTAGGTTATTACACAGGGGATGATCGTCTCTTTTTGGTTTCACCACTGATCATCAGCCATGAAATTAACCAGCAGAGTCCTTTCTGGGAGATTTCCAAAGCCCAGTTGCCCAAAGAGGAGCTAGAAATTGTTGTAATCCTAGAAGGAATGGTGGAGGCAACAGGTAACATTTCTTATACTTTGTATAAGGTAAATGCTTTAATTTTAGAAAGGAAAATCAGTGGTTTTGCTTCACTTTAAAGGAATCACTTCAATAGTCATTACATTTGAAAAAAGCATCAGTTGTCTGGTTAGCTTCAAAATTAAAAGCATGCCCAGTTTAATTGTCTGTTCCATCTTGCCTAATGGATTTAGTGTTGTTTGTGCTCTGTTTGGAAAATGGGATAGTATTTCTCATTTTCTAAATTTTTCACAGCATGTCACCCAGTTATTTGTCATTCTATTGCAGGAGCAACTCAACCACTAGGACCTTGTGGGATAAAATGATTTAGAAAGCAAAATTCAATACAAAACTCTGTGTATGATTAACATGGAAGCACCATAGTTCCTGCTGCTTCCTATCACCCATGGGTAACTGCATAATAACTGCCTGCCATGTGAAATTCCTAGCCTGTCTGGATCCAGTAGGAAGTGATAATATGTTCAGGTTTCTCTTTTTGCTTGCTTGTTTGCTTGGTTTTGTTTTAACTTGTAACATGGGGCTTGTTCCACTTTAGTTCACAAAAAATCTGTCTGATTTTGTATTTCACTGAGGCCCCCTACACAGTGCAGAAGTGTACAGAACACTTAAAGCTGGTATATATAAACAAAGCATGTTATGTCACCAGACTCTTGTTGAGAGGCTATTTGGTCATTACCTACAATTATATATCAGAACATCAGATATCACCTGACGTGGAGAAAATAGTGCTTGGAATTCACAGCAAATGAACTAGTAATGTTCTTCTTTGCATTAAAGTCAGAATAGGAGGAGGAAACTTTCTCTAAAACTGCTGTATTTCTTGCAATCAGAGTGCTGGTACGCTTGTTTTAGGAGGTGGAGGTATTTTTTCCCTCTTAATGAAAGCATCTGACTCTCTGAAGTCAGTAAACAGAATCAATACAAGGAAATGGTGATTAGAAAATGAAGAAAAGATGTGCTTAGGGAGAGGGAAGCACTGAGTATAGAAATAGAACCAGATTTGCCTTTTTTCCCCACTACTGTAGCAAAAGCTAGGAAAGTTTGAGGATGTAGATTAAACATCTCTGACAGAGGTACAACCTTTCTAACCGTGACTCATGTTTTGCAACTGGAGCCAGGAAATAAAGAGCAGTCTCTTACTAGAACATGTGTGTGCCTTTCACACATCTATTATGTGGTGTCAGAAGAAAACTGCATTTGTCACCATATAATAAACGTGTGAGACAAAAATGGAGGAAAAAAAAAAAGTTGAAAGGAACTTGGCAGAGAATTTGAAGTGGTAAATGCAAGGCTTCCAGATTTTCCAGGAAGTAGGTGGTACTAAAGAGAAATCAAAGTTAAATGTTTACAGCTTCTGATAGGTGCAGTAGGAACAGAGGTTTCAAACATCTGCATCACCTTCGGCTGATACGATGAGGAAAATGCTGTTTGTTAGCTAAAACCATTTTGAAATCTCTGAAATGCAGCGAAATGAACTTGACATCCCAAAGAGCAGTGGATATTTTCAGGTTTACTGAACACCAAGTTTTCCGTGAAGATGATTGGCAAGTAGTAGAAGTATAAAAACTAGTCTCTCCGAAAATGCCTGTAATATCAAAAGAGAGTATACTTCTGCAGTGCATCAAATGTAGCCTTGTCTCAAGCCTCATCACTCTTCCTTGGTTAATTCTCCCTCTCTTACCTCATCTTTACCCCTGCACACTAGCACGGGTGTCTGGGCTCTCTTTTGCTGCTCGGATACTGACCGCATCTTCCACTCAGCCATTATCAGCCTTCAGTGGACGAGCCTACCTCTCAAACTGCTCGGGCTAGCAAAGTTTAAGTTAAAATGCTAGAAGACTCCATATTAACAAAGAAACTGGATGCAGTGATTTGAAAACCCACTGAAGCCATCCAAGTTTCGGGTGTTACCCTGGCACTGGATAGGTAGCCGCATTTACCATTTTAAGCTGCTCCATTTTGTTCTGTTTGGGTTGGCTCTCTAGCTGCATGAGATATGAGGGGAGGGTATCAATAATGCCACTTAACTATGGCATCAGGAAGATTAATGTCATAATTATCAGCACAATTTCCAGAACATGTTTGTGCAGAAGTAGCCAGTGATTCTGTCCTTTGCCCACACACATAGGGTTATTTTTGTCAAAGGTGCAACCAGGCCAACTTTCTACCAAAATTAGACATTTTCCCTCTTTTATTCTACAAATATTTTCCAGTTACATCCTGGCAAACACTGAAAGCAAATTTAGGCCATTGTTTATTCACATGTCCTTCTTGCACGCGATGTGGAGTGAGAGCAGCAAAAGTTGCTAACAGCAGCAGCCTCCAACCCTGGAGAGCAAGCAATACGCTACCCATCATACCTGCCAACACTGGTCAAAGTCATGGGATACAAAAACATTAAAGCTGAACCTAAGAAACTGTGACCTCAGTTACAGCAAGTGTCATTCAGTATCATTGCTCATGGGTCAAAACCAGGCTGAGATCGTTAGTTTATGTTATTCATCAGAAAAGCCACTCCCAAGGCTGACAAGTTAAAACAATCCTTTCTCTGTTTTCAGAGCTTCCCCACTCACTCTGACAACACTTACGCCTTTAATGAGAAGTAACACAGTGTGAAAATGTGAAGTATAAACATTTGCTATTATTTTTATTAAAGGTTGATACTATACTGTTTAAAGTTTTACTGAGCAGGTGATATCATTTTATACATATATAATACTTTCAACCTCAAGGGCTCCAAAAGCACATCTACCTGTAGTATGAAACATAATTGTTTATGTAGTGTCATGTGAACTCTACATTGCATGCTAGGACAGGAAATGAAAACTAATGCATTTTATTAAATGAATTTGAAATAATTAACCAAACCGAAATTCAGCAGAAAGATCAAACCAAGGACCCCCTAATTCCCCCTGGAAGCATCACCATAACTTTCTGAAATGCAAAAAGAAGTAGCTATGACTTTACCAAGGCAGATATCAAAATATTAACTTGGGAAGTATCACTACACCTTGACTATTCACATTCATTCTACCATGAAGATTACTTTGAGGGCAGAATCTTCAATAAGGCACTTTAAACAGGACATGAAGTCAATCTGACTTCTTCATACAGCATCAGCAAAAACTCAAAATGAGGCTGTTTTTAAAAATGTTTATGGATCCTTCCTTCCAACATGCATCTTTCTTTATTTATGTACAATGACATTCAAAAGTATCCCTTTCGGTTCAAAGGATAACACTTCTGCAAATATTTATTCCTGTGGTTTTCCTGATACTGATGCACATCTCTCAGGTGTCCAAAAAACCCGATCATGGTGTGAAATATGTCAGGCTGCCATGAAGCACCAACAAACCTTCAGGAAAAGGGGGCGAAAGTCCAACCAAGCCTCACCATATCTGAAGGACGTATCTGTTATTTCCAGCCCCCATTTTGCAGCCCCCATTGCATTTTTCACCATGCTAACAGCAGGTAGAAGTGCCAATGCAATGCAAGGATCATTTATAACTCTGCAAAAACTAAAGTAACAGTCACCTTTAATAGGGAAGCCTTTTCTGAGGCATTTATGCTGCTTTTAGTGGCATTGACAGAATAGCCCCATACCAGCAAAGGGTCTGGTCCCACACTAACGCAGTACTAAACAGCAGGATTTTGGCATCCCTCCGTTCCTCATGGGAGAGCTGTAACATTAAATGCAAATGAACTAACTGGAAAGAACATGACTAACATGCTGATCTCATTTCAGCAGTATTTGATATTTGCCATTCAAAATAGTTGGTTTATATTAAAGTGCCACCACTGTTTTCATGTTATTTTCTGGATACCACTTAAGAGATTTGTTAGAGACCAATTAAGAGATTTGATAGAGTATGCACATTTATAGTAATGGAATTTGAGAAATTATTTTTTTTTCCTTGGACCAAAAAAAAACTTGGGCTCAAAGATCCTAAATTCTGTCTCCCCTAAACAGCAGGCACAAAAGCCTGGATTTAAAGAAGTTTAATTTAAAAAAAAAATATACTATTAAGAGTTTTTAATGATAATTTAGTAGCCTCTTCCTAAAAATAGGATTGAAATTTTAAAGCCTTTTTCACCTGGTGAAATCTATTTTTAAGGAAGATCTTATCAGCAGCAGCAAACTAGTAATTTTAAAAAATTAAACAAGACTTCCAATTGTATAATTCTGATATAGGAAATAAACTGAGACCAAGAAAAGGAAAGTATTTTAAGTTGGGGAGTATGAAGTGGGAAAGTGACGTATGTTATGATAGCTGAAGAAACTGAACAAGAAAGAAAGAAACTGAGAAACTCAAAGAGAAGGATTTACAAAAAAAAGGAGAAAGAAGAAGAGAAGTACCCTGAACAGCCCATAGCCTTGTTGGTAATGTGGCTCCTGAATCATACGCAGACTGGTTCAAATCACTCACCTAAACATGCATTAATTTACAGACAACAGCATTTTCTAACATGGGAGAGGAATATGAGGTATTTCATCCCACTTAAGCCAGCAATACCCTCAATCTTGGTGAAGTTGTATCAGGCCTGTAGGGTGCACTAGATGACACTGGCAATTCCTTCTGCCTAAAAATAAAAATATGAAAACTGAAACCGTATCAAGGAAGAGAAAATGATCTACATGTTTATAACTGTCAAAAAAATAAGCAACAAAGCTAGACAGATAACTTTAGGTTAGTGTGGATAATTTTACAGATAAACTCATAATAGTATGCATTTCCAATTCTGACACATGGACAGCTTGAGAGCAGTATTTGCTGAATGGTTTATAGATACGTAAACAAACACACTTGCCAGCTGTGGAAAATGTGTGTGGAAAGCAATAAAACATTCACAGAGAAGGTTATTTATATAGTAAATTATGCTATCGACTAGACAAACATTTTATAAAGCCTCTCCCACTCTTCACTACACCCCTTTTGACTGCCTGATTTATTGTCTTTTTTATTTCTCCTGGATGAATTTCCATATTTACCCCTTATCCTTGCCCAATCCTAACAAATACCTCCCTTTGATATGTATGTTAGCAGTTCCAACCTTTCAAAACATCTCAGCAGACTTTGTTCTCTCTCCAAATAAGCATTGCTTGGGTTACAGTTTTTCACTAGAATTTTTTACTGCTCTTCAAAGAAGAGATGTTTATGCTTTCAAATTGCTTCTTAAGGGGATGTAGATGAAAGAAAGAAAAGAACCAGGATTTCTCACACTCAAGTGTTTCTGTAAGGCAACTGGTGAAAGTAAGTTTGGTTGTTGTGCTCCAGGATGCGACCAACGTATATTGACTGAAATGCAATTTAAACAGGATTGAGAATAAATGGCTTCTGCTGTAAGCTGGATCATCATCATTCCAGGAATGGTCAGGATACAATGGCTTTAGTTTTCCTTTCTTTCTGTTTTAAGAGTTTTAACATCTCTTGATGCTAGGTATTAGACTTAGACATCCAGGTTCACCTTCTCATATATCCCCATTTCCCTAGTGCTTGCCAGCAATCCCTTTCACTTACATTCCTTGCTCACATTCTCATTCTGTCAATCCTAACAAGACATTTCATGGTTATTAATTCTAACACAGAAAATTAGGGATGTTAACATGAGTGACTGCAGTCGTGAGCTGGAGTTCTGAATGCCAGCAGAGAAAGGCACTTCTATTTCATCGTAATGTTACTTTCAGGAAGCTTTCTTTACAGGTGGAAAAGATGAGTCTATTTGGTGAAGAAGGCTGTAGGTTTAAATGACACAATTACAGTTTTACAATAGTCAAAACAATATACAAAAAGGCAAGAAGTCAGGAAGCAAAGTTCATGAGAAAAGAGATACGCTGATTATGAGTATTACAACCAAAATTTTGGTGAAAGCATCTATAACACTTTCAGCGAAGGCAGGGAAAAGGTTTTACACATTTTGTTTAACAGCTTTATTCTCTGAATAGTGCTGTACTATACAAACATGTTACCAAGTGTTTGCTAATAACCTGTTGTCCATCTTTAATACCTTTCTCACTAATTAATTGGTTCAGCCCTCCACAACTGCCGCTGCTCCCTCACCTCTAAACATTCAGATATGATACTCAGATTCAAACAGGTATTTGTATGTTAAAAGGCAAGATCCCTTAAAAACAGGTTTGAGCCCCTCTGCATTAAAAAACACTTTCATATAGCTAATTAGATATTATTACATAATTCTGTTCTGAAAAATCAGACCTGCAGAAGAGCTTCATTTTGCTTATCATGTCCTTGCAAACCATATCAAGTCTTTCTGGGCACAGAGAAAGGGCAGTCTGCAGTTCTTTGCACACTCTTGCAGACCTCCACTGTCAGTACTGCTCCTTTTCTAGCACAGTGGAAAGCAGAGAGAGATGTCCAAACTTTTGTCTTTGCTCACCAGTCCTTTTTACTCATGAGCCTACACGCAACATCCCTTGCAGGGCTTGGGATTTCCACAGCCAAAGCAATGTCAGGATGACAAAGCTGTGCTGTAACATTGGCCCTGCAGCCACCCTCCTCCTTGACCAGCCCAGACCTCACTGGCCACCACAGGCAGACTGTCCCTAAAACCCTGCGGTGCCAGACACTCACCAAACACCACTGCCTCCAGCATAACTTCAAGCAACTGCATTTTCCAGCAGCTTTAGCACAGAAGCAAGGCATCAGCAAAGGTGATACTGTGGAGTTCTTGTGTCTCCAGACCCAGCTCAGACACCAAGGAATGACAGTGTGTTACTGGAGGAACAAGAAAGTAGAGGCTGAGCTGCACTGAGCAGGGCTTGTGTCCTCTGTGCCCACACAGTCTCCATCACAAAGATCTCCATTTTGCAAAACTAAAGGGGTAATTCTTTGCAAAGGGCACAGGAGCGTTATGCAGGTCAAAGGATTCCCTAGGCAGAATTAGCTCACTGAACATTCTTCACCTGCTTTCAAAGTGGAGGCATAATTTCTGAGCCCTCCTGAGAAGTGCTTCAGGACAATGAAGTGCCTTTTACATTTCTGTGCACTTTTCAAGACAACGGGTATTAACCTGAGCATGCTCAGTTTGCCCACTTGCTCTTGGAGCAGTGTAAATAAAGGGTCAGCGATGAAACAGCTGATTTGGAAAAGGAAAAATATAGCTGTCATTTCTAATTTTAGACTTGCTTTTGGTCATCCGAGGACGAAGACTGCTGAGCACCTGTGATGAAATCCCGGGTGCACACTGATTTGAATCAGGGCAGTGTCTTACTCCTGGAACTTTTGCTGAAATGAACTGATTCTTTCATGTTGATTACCTTGTTCACTCATGTTTGATCTCCAGATATGAAGCATACTTAACTAGCCTGCAGTTCAAAACCACAGGAAATATTTTTGGCAAACTGTTCTTGCTCATATTTCTAGATCTTTTCACTTCTCCCCTTGCTGCTTATTTAATTCCAGCTGTATAATATTGTTTCCTCCTGTTCTGTTTACTGACTTGTAATGAAAGCTAAACATGTTACGTTACACTCCTTGATAATAGTAAGGCCTCTCTAAAGTTACAGATGTTTACATCAGTTTCTAATGAATTTAAGCAGATAGATTATTTACCTTCAGAAGAAAGTTTTCCCAAAATTGAATAGAACAGTTACTGTAAAGTCAAAAGTGACCTAAAAGATTGAAAAATGAGCAAGCAAAACTGTTAAGTAAACCAGAAATTCAAAATCAACATTTGATAGGTTAAAAAGCACAAGGCTATGGACAGCAGCTAAGGCCACCAGCTGCATAAACTACATGAAAAAACTAGGGAAGATGTATGAATATACGGGTTTTACGCTAGAAAGCTGCTACCAGCACTAAAATCTCCCATTATGGCATAGTTTCTGGGTTTCCTGAGGCCACTACAAAAAAGTCTTCAAGGGGTTCCAGTAAAAACAAATCACCAGGAATTGCAATGGTCTCGGTGGTCTCAATCACAGCATTTCAAGTAAAACCAAACACAAGTTCAGACTCCCTGATGTGTGCTCTGCCTGATTTTCACCTCCCCGACACTACAAAGCAGGTGAGCTCTAGTTTATCCATGTAGCCAAAGGGGGTTCAGTTTGCCACTCCCTTGTGTGACTGAAGAGGAGCAAACTAACACCACGCTGGTGAGTCTGAGCTGGAGTCCAAGCAGCAGCATAGGCACCCATCAATCCCAGCACACACACATGGGCTGCTTATACTGAGCAGCCACGTGTTTCTCCTCACTCCCACGTGCAACTCGGAGCAGCATTAGTCTGTACTGCACACCTGGAGGGAGGCTGGCCTGCTTTTTTGGCTGAGGACGACAATCCAGAGTTTCAGCCTGAGCAAATAGCCATATCCCATTGTGGTATGCTCTCAGCTTACAATAGTAGTCAGATTAATTAAACAAGTAATTTAACCTTAGGTGCTAATGCCCCAGTAAGTGATGCTGAACAGCTATGGTTTATTATTACAAAGTTGATTTTGATATAAAAAACATTTCCTCATGTGACAACATTTATAACTGTCAAGCAATGCACATCTCATTTTTTTGGTTGCACGTCACTCTGAACCTGTTACATTGGCAGATCAGAGAGAAAGAGAGAAGATCTTCCTGGAGCGATGAGGCAGCCACTGTGACAACCAATGTGGAAGGCACACCAAGCTCATGTGATCAGCCTTGTGTTCTTGCTCGCTCACTCTCCCTCCTTCATTCCCACCACTCCCAAGAGAATTAGAGAAAATAGTCACAACGCTCTCCAAGATTTCTGTTCTTCCTGGGTTTGATGATTTTAATTTGTTGGGATTACTGTGGAATGCAACAAAGCTTTAGTTTTAAAAATAGGATTTTAATAAATATAGGATTGTTGAATTTGAGATATTTCATTCTTACAATTTAGCCAATAAAGAAACTTCATTTAAAGAAACATTCAAAACATGAAAACAAAGCAAAAATGAAAGACATCACCAAAAACCAATTTCCAGTAGTTATGAGAAAACCTGTTTAAGTTTTTGGAGGAATGACAAAATTTGTTTAGAAAACTAATTCAGAGGGAATATTTGGATCAGCTCCACTAACTTCTCAGAAATAAATGGTGGGAAGGGCATCACATGCTCGAGTATTTTCTGCCCTTCAAAGGACGCCAAGCTGTAGGTTCCCAGTCTCATCCCAGCACTTTAATTTTACAAAGTTATGAACTGTACGAACGGCTTCCCCAGACAGGCCTGATCAGGACTTGATCTCACACCATGAGCACTGGAGGAGGGCAATGACATACAGTTAGGTCGGCATGAATGGAGGCCACTGTCATAGGAAGGGAAGCAGTCAGGGTAGCCAAGATATCTGCTTTAGGAGAGTTCATGGCACTGGCCAAGGCTAACAGGGTAACCAGCCTCCCAGGGATTTGTCATCAAATTCATAACTGTTACTAAATGGAGTTGGAAGAGGCCAGAATGTTCCTGATGTCACCAAAGTGACAGTGAGAATAAAAGAAGAAAAAGACAAGATGGGGAAGGAAGCTGGCAAGCACCACTGCCTACCTCTGCCCTTAGGTACAGGCTTCCTGAGAAGATGAATTGGCTCAGGTTCACAAGTACGATGAACACAGCTACCCACACTAAACTCATTAGAGTAAAATGAGTAAAAGTCTCTGCAAACACAGTTCTAAGCAATTCATTAAACTACCCCTCTTAGCACAAGCTATTCAGCAAGAGAATGATACACACAAAAATAAGTCCTTTTGGTGAATGAGGCCAACTGTGCTAGTAAAAGTATACCCATCAGCTTGTGGAAAGCAACTCATCCTCCCTATTTACTACTTGTGAGGCCACCTCCTGTGTGCTGTGTCCAGTTTAAGGCTCCCCAGTACAAGACAGACATGTACTTAGTGGACCAAGTCCAGCAGGACCACCAAGATGATCAGCAGCTGGAGCACAGGACACAAGGAGAGCTGGAGGGAGCTGGGACTATTCAGCGTGGAGAAGCGACAGTGCAGGGGGATCTTACTGCTGTCTGAACGTACCAATGGGAGATTACAGAGAAGATGGAGGTAGGCACATCTCAGAGGGGCAGGGTGACAAGACAAGAGGCAACATGTACAAGTCACAATGCAGGTAATTCTGATTAGACACTAGGAAAAACTTTTGGTTTTTTACCATAATGCTGGTAAGACTCTGAAACAGGGGCTCAGTGAGATAGGGGAATCACCATTCCTGGAGATACCCATAACTTGACTGCGTAAGCCCTGAATAACTCAAACCATTTGGCTGTGCTTTGTGCAGTGGGTAGGGCCAGATGACTCCATAGATCCCTTCAAGCCTAAATCAGTCTGTGATTACAAAACTCAAAGCCAGCTCCTAGTATTTTATAGCTGTAAAGAACTGAATGGCTTTGAAAAATGAATAGCCCAGCTAACAGCTTGCATTGTTCTCCCATGTCACCATTTAAGAAATTATGGTTTATGTACTTGAAAGCTGTTCTGTGGCCACCATTGAACCACTGAAGACGATAGTGTCTCAGAAAGGGGAAGCAGAACTGGGTAAGGAGCATGAGTTCATTACTGTAGGTGGGCAGGCAGCCTGTGCAACCAAGCTTTGCTCCAGGAGGTCTGATGGAAGAGGAAATCTTAAAATTGTAAGGCTGCACTCTGTCAGACAACTAGACTTTGAAGAGTGATCTGAAGATTGCAGTAACCCAAGCATTCCCTACTTGTCCTGGATTTGTCCCAATCCCCTGGCCACAGTCACCCTCTTTTGCATCTTTCTGCCCCTCTAGACAGTGAGGGAGGTTGAGATGGGCATCCAGCATTGCTGTGATGGCCTCTCCCTTATGAGGAAAGGCTGAGAGAGATGGGACTGGAGAAGACTGAGAGAGGATCTTATCAATGTCTACAAATATCTTAAGGGAACGGGGCCAGGCTCTTTTCAGTGGTGCCCAGCAACAGGACAAGGGACGACAGCCACAAACTGCAACACAAGAAGTTCCATCTGAATATGAGGAAAAACTTCTCTACTCTGAGGGTGATGGAGCACTGGAACAGGCTGCCCGGAGAGGTTGTGGAGTCTCCCTCTCTGGAGACATTCAAAGCCCACCTGGACGTGATCCTGTGCAACCTGCTGTAGGTGAACCTGCTTTAGCAGGGGGTTGGACTAGATGATCTCCAGAGGTCCCTTCCAGCCCTGGCCATTCTGTGATCCTGTGAATGCCTGCTTCTCTCTCAATTGGATAAGCTTTGTGTGATTCAAGCTGCCAACACAAAATCCAGCTACAAGCAGTTGCTCAACTATCATTGTCATTATTGTTATCATCATCATCATCATCACCACCACCACAACCGGTAGCCTTGTATCTAGCAACAGAATCAAGATGTTTAAGATTTGTCTTTGAGGGGACCCCGAAGGTACATCAGGGTTGACAACTTTTATTCCACATTTCTCACTGATGCAGCCTAATGTGAACTGAAGAGACAGGGGCTTACCACTAAAGAAGAAAAATCAATCTGACTATGGCAGAGCTGCCAGGCACCACTATAACAAAAAAGATTTATGAATCATCCAGTCCAATTAAATTGTGCTGGCACTTTTTGTAACCAGCCATTAAGTTCGCTTTTTTTCACCTTTGCATAAGAAGTATTAATTTATTACACTTAGATCTCCAAGATGGGAAAATCCCCTTCCCTTTTCATAATTTTCAAATTCTTTTTCCATTAGTCTTTTTTTTACAGTGAGAAGACAACAAATGAGCTACTTTTTCTGATAATTCTAGCTGCCAATAGAGCCATGACAGGCGCTATGAAAAAGTGTAGGAGAGTCCGAAGCCAAAGGTTTTGAGTCAGTCAAGGATTCTTCTCTGGCCAAAAATCTGCGTCAATGGCAGTAGCCACATCTCCACAGCTATGAAGGCGAGGAGGTTTAGCTTTGCAGCTGAGGAAAATGCCCTCCTCCTGCCACAAGTCAAGGGCAGACTCTCTTGGGAAGACAGAGGCCAGCAGCTGCCTTCACAACACAATTGCCCCACAGTTTGCCAGCACCTGACTAACCAAGTTTGGTGCTTTACAAGTGATTGATCTGGTCTCGTGTTGTGCACCCTTATTACAGCAACTCAAGCCTTTCCAGAGCATTTTTTCAGAGTATTTTAGAAACAGAGGCTGTAAGTATCATCACAGTTGTGTGTCAAGACTACAGCAAAGCAGTCACTTGCAGCACTTCCACCACGATCTGCAGTGTGGGGCCCGGCAGGAAGAGGAGCCAACACCAAGAGAGTGGGGTTGACACTAGTTCAAGGAAGGCATCACATCAACTAGTGCAGAATGAACACAAGCCCACCCTTCACAACTGGCCTCCTCCAATTTCCTGAATTCCCCTGAAGAACAACTGGTCTGTTCTTTCCAATTTTACGATTAATTGCTTTTATTTTCTTTCTGTAGCAAAGAATGAGGCAAAGATCTAAGTCCTTTCAAAAGACAAATCTTTCAAAATAGATCCAGTAGTCATTTTTCAACTTACAGATGAATTAGAAACAGTTGAATTAAAATTGCCTGTCTGTGCTCCAGAACAGCTTATTCTATAACTGTGCTCAAACTCCTCTTTAAGACTCTCCCCTCAGGGCTTGAACACAACTACAACAGGGTTTTAAAACCCTGTTAAATTAATCAAGATCCAGGGTTTAAGACACAAAACATGAATCTTAACCTTGCTACACCTGCCTTCTTTTACCCTCCAAAGGAATATAAAATACTGTTCATGTATTCAAAAGCCAATGGTGATAGAAATCCCTTCCAGAAACACCCCTTACCAATGTGTATTGGATGTTTAATATGCTGTTTTGAGCCTGATCCGAAGCTCTACCATACCTGTGGAGTAGGTCTGTCTCTGCTGGCCTTTGAATTAGGACCCTAAAGGAATAAACTGAGCTGTGCAATGCCTGTCAGTTCCCTAATGGCCTCAGAAAAGAAGCAATTAAGACTCTAATTAAAAGGCAAATGGAAGATTAGAAGCAGATAAATGTTTATAATCTAGATAAAGTACCCATACTGGAAATTTCATCTATTAAAAGGAGACTTCACAACAATTGAGGAGACTCCATACCTATGGGAGGCATGGTGGTATCAGGCAGGGTATCTTTCCCTCAGGTATGCTGTATTGCTGCAGTCCTGCAGTTCTGTTCTCTGCAGCCACTACTGTTCCTTCTGTGTATGGATGGAACAAGATGTTCCACAAAGACAGCCCCAACAAATCTTGAATATTTTATCATACAAACTGTTCTCAGCAAATACAAACACTGCTGTGTACAAAAATGCTCAGTCCGTGAAAATACACCTTACTCTATGTCCCTTTCTTATGTACTCAGTTCACTGCCTCCTACCATGCTTTCCATCTGTCGTATGTGGTGTAGTGCATAATCTGTTACAAAGAAAGGAACCAAGAGCCAAAATTTCACCAGGTATAGCAGATCCATTACAAATATGTGCTAACGATATCATTTAAAAGATAACAGCACTAGAGCACAGCGCTAGAGACTCTTGTAAACACATACAGATCTCAAAGTTGATCCTTTTTATGGCAGCCAAGACAGAGATCAAATCTCTCTCAAAACTCTTTTCATTACATTGTGTAAATATCACATCAAGCAGACCAGAAGAACACTGAGAACAATAAAATTTAAATACCTCCAGCAGTTCCCTTGGAAAAAATTTTCAGATTAAGCCCTTCTTCATTCAGAAGCAAGGGGTTTTCTTGAGCATGAAACCCTGTTTATAATATAAGATCTGGACGTCACTGTTCTAGCATTGCCATGCTCACCTCTTCCTCATTGTTTCATATTCTAACTTCTTTTTAGGATGACCCAATGGGCAGACCATCTTAAGATTTCAAAGTAGTTTTCTGAAGAGCCCAGCAGCCCAGCCTGTGATGCTGAAAAGACAGCAGCCAAGTTTTACTGATATCTACACAGCAACCAAAATAAAATGCACAGAAAGCAATAAATAATCATAGCAATTTCTATCTAGCAACTCATGCAGCCTCTTCCATCTGAGGACTGCAGAACAGTCAGGGCATGACAGATTAGTGCTGTGTCTCCCATTCCCATGTTCTTCAACCAGTTTTGATTTCCAGCTTTATGTGATGTTCCACTGACATAGAAACACATGTGGAGGGAACACAAAATGACCACATTCATCTTTTGGGGGTCAAAACAGTGATGTTAATCCCCAGTGATTCAATATCAGCAGCCAGGGTAGAGGTGAAAAATTATAGGCTGATTTGCACTGAGCTAAAAGGGGATTTTTGTGGCTGAGAAGACTGGTATAAGGAATTGCAACAAAGCAAAGGGATGGAAATGTGAAAGAGATTGTTCACCACTTTGGTGCCAAAATGCCTGGCTCACAGGACAGCTGTTTTCTTGCCGCACTGTGGTCACACAAAGGCTGATGGCTTGGGACCTGAGGGGAGGTTGTCTGGGGAGCTAAGCAGAAACCTTAACAGGACAATAGAGGCTCAAATTGTCATCCTCACCAAGGCAAGCTTTCTAGTCTGGTTTGCCTCTCAGCAGTCTATTCGACAGATACTGAGCGGTGATGCTACCCGGCTTTTATCAATACCTGCTTTGTCAGGCAGCCAGGTACATCTCTCCCTCCTCACAGCCCAGACCCTTGGCAGCACACTGCATCTGCCCCCACGCACCTGGGAGGACACCAAAAAAATGTGCAATGTCCTGCAGGGATACAGGAGGTATCAAACCTGTGGGACTCCATGGAGGTCCAGGCAGTCCTGAGGCAGCTGGCATCTGCCCTTGAGTAGCACCCTCCAGCCACATTTCCCCAAAAAAGCCAGCACAGAGCTATCACTGGCCACTGGGAGAGCAGTACCCTTCAGCCAGGCACCTTCCAGGTAAAAACAGCACAATACAGTACAGAATGCCTTATCTCCACTATTCCAGCAATGCAGGACTTGAGAGGATAAGGAAAAATCAATTTAAAAGCAATTTGATCTTTAGTTTGGGAATGGACATAACTTACTTAAATGAACAAAATACATAACATACCCGTAGGTTGTTTAGACAAAAGGAGAAGAAAATCGCACTCAGTAGGAACAGGTGTACTGCCAGGAGATTAACACTCAATGTACAATTGGTGCTATGAAAGCAAAAAATGCAGGTTGTCTCATAAAACCATACTGGCATTTATAATATGTGTTATAATGTCTTTATCATGAGACCCTGTAGCATCACACTATAACTGAATGATGAAGTCATGCTAATATAAAAAGGATATTCCCAGCAGGAATAATATACAGCAGCTGGATTTTCCATATATATCATGTAATTACAGTAAGCCCAATCTAGAAAATCTTGTAAAAGTAATATTTGTCCTGGGGTAGTACCCTTCTGTTCTCCAGACTGTAAAATCTTGGACTTTCATTATTGTGAGTGCTGGTGCTAAATGGACCCTGAAAACAGTTGTAATCTGCCAAGGAAGAAATGTAATTTTCTCAAAGCATTTTTAACCACAGAATGTTAAAAAAACACTGAGTTTATAAGATTGCAATAAATCCCAGGGAAAGTGTTTGTCCAGAGGCCACTCAAATAAATATGGTCACTCAAATGCCAGGCAAAATAACAAATATGTAGCAGGGTCCTCTTACTCATTTTGTGGATCTGGGGTTTACATACTCGACGAAGTATGGGCTAGACAAAAGGATTGATACAAATCAAACTGTACTTGCTAACACAGAACAACTTGCAAGCTCAGAGGCTGAGCTATACAGCAGTCAGCTGTCATTCTGGTTATAGTTCAGGGTCATTTAGCTCCTCCACTGTAAGCTCAGAGGCCAGTAACTGTTCCAAGCAAAAAAGTAGCTGCTTTCTACAACGTGACATAAAGTATTTAAAGCACAGATTCTGGTTTAGCTTATTTTTCTACCAGTTTAAAAGTTTTACTAGTTTGTCAAGGAGAAGAAAAAGAACTTTGCCTGTGGAGAGGTTTTGTTTACCGCACAAAACCATTTTGGTAGTGAAACATAGCCTTTTGAAAGGTGTTGCTGTGGGCTGCTGCCCAGAAGGCACTTGTTTATATTAAAATGCTGAGACCCTAAGGTGAAGCAGTTGCCACTGTGTATGAGAACACCCCGAGTTTACTGAAATCAACAGAAAGACTCTTCTTGCTTTGAGTCAAGTCTAACCGCACCATCACCAGGGCTTATTTCATTTGCATAATCACTACACTGAGATTTTATTGCATCCAGATCATGAGATATTACACTAAATCTATCTCAGATGTTGTATTTATTAGGTTTTCAGTGCACGTTTTCTACTTCTTCTCCTCTTTCTCATGTAAAAGTAATTAAACGCAAGACCATTTGATTAGGGAAAACAAGGTACCGTATAGCAGTACTTCAAGCTTAGATATGAGTACTTCACAGTCTAAATTTGAACTCCTAAATTGTGCATGGTGCTCTTTGCTCCCAAATTGCCCCAAATCCCAAGATGTGGGCAGAAAAAAATGCTCAGATCTGAGTCTTTTAGCCCCATTTGGCTTTGGATTGGTCCCACAGAGTGAAACCAGGCCCTGTGAAGAAGCTGTGCTTCAAAAACCAGACATCTTCAGAGGGCAGCAAAGAGAGGAGCAGAGAGCCTGAAGCTTCAGAGGTGAAAACTGGTTCAGAACAAGAACAGACCTTCCAGCATCAGTCGGTGCCCAGCTGCTGCAGCTCACACGCAGCACCATGCTCACCAGCGATGCTGCCTCTGCCCTCCAGCTGCTCTCACTGCATGCGGCTGCCTGCACTGGCATCAGCTTTGCATATGCCTTAAGACAAAGTAAAAATTTAGGGGCTATTCGCACACATCAACACAACAGCCTCTCTAAAGCTGCTGGGCTGCAGCCTCAGAGGCCAGTTTGAGACCCGCACATGACTCAAAGCCCAAGAAACCTTGAAGGGGCAAGTTATACATGCTGGAGCAGCACTGTCGTCCCCCCCCAAGAAAAGGAACAACATCTCACAGACTTGAGCTAGGACTCAGGTCAGGCCAACAAGAATGAAACAGACCTTATGACGTGATCAGAAAATAGATACCCCAGGCTGCTGCATTACAGACAGACAGGCAGACACTGGCATGACCTGGATGAGAGAGCAATTCCCTATCATCTCACCCTCTGCCTCCTTGTTTCCACATCTGAAAAAGTGAGCACAAAGTTCCCCTACACTTCAACCATACAAGTCAGTAACAGCTTAGACTTATTTGTAGGCGATTTGCATGGATGTGAACAATTATAGAGAAGGCACGTCAACAGAAAAATCAAGCCCTGCATCTAATGTTGGCAATGGACATAATAATAACAAACCTACTTCCCTGGAAGAGAACATTAAACCTGTTCAAAATACAGTGTTTTTTTCCAAATGATAGTATTTCTTCCCTCCTACATCATATCTACCTTAATCATCTGACTCCCACATAACTGGCTCGACTTCAATGACAGTCTCCTCTACTTCTTTAAAAGTCATATTATTTCCACTGCCATCAAAAAGGCATGATTTTCAAGTGAAGTTATTAAGTTTCCAATACAAGGAACAGTGCGTGGGTGTACTGAAGTAGACTCTCAGGAATGAAAAAGAGATTTCCTCCCTTTTACCTGAGGATTGGGTCTTCCTTCTCTCTGGGGCCAGGAGACATTATTTATTCTGATGTTTTGGCTGTCTCCAAAGAAGTGAAGCCCGTGTCCCACAGCGAGCCCAGTGATCTAACCCTGGCTCCATCAGAAAGAAACCGGAGACCTTTCCTCTGTGTGCCTTTTATGGTGCTGGATGAACAGAAAAACACTCAGTTGTTCTAACTAACTTGCCTATGTCCAAAGCCTTCTAGCCAAAACATTAATGACAACGGGCAACGTATGAACCAAGCTTTCCCCTGGAGGCTCCACTAAGGTCATCCCACCTACTTATCTGCAAACCAGAGTCCAAGTGAACCCCTCACCTGTTGGAACTTAGAGCAATTAGGTCTGATCCACATGCTTGATTCCCACCCAGCTGCTAAGCTCCTCATAGGGGACACAGAAGAAAAATTTTGTAATATATTCTGAGGAAGCACAAGTAAAAAAAATCTCTTCAATTCTGACCTACAGCGTTTCACCTCAAGCTTTGTATCTGTGCTGACAGCATCATGGACTTTAATCAACTTTACTGAGTTTCAACTTGTATTATACCAGCCCCCATGTGTAAGTACAGACTTTGTCAAATGACAGTCGTTTATTAATTTTGTGACTCTGATCTGAACTAAGAGCTGAGAAATTAATCTCAAAACAATTCTGTGTTTTGTGAGAGTTTCGGCTTCTTTTCCACACAGATCTCTCAGCAGCTGTCAAGTCACTGCAGGTCTTTATTTGCTGAATCCTACCTCCCTGAAGTTTCACTTCATTAGCTGTCCTTTCACAAGGTCCTTCAGCTCTGTTCAGTCCCTCTGAATTCAGCAGGATGAGTAGATGGAGGGATGTTCCAGCTGCTATAGTAGGAAAGGTTTATGAAAACTGTACTATGCAGCACCTACACTATTAATGAATTAAATCCTCCATGTTCATTCTTAAAACACTGCCATTATTTTGAAACCTGTCATGGCCCCTCCAGTTACAGCCTTCATTCAGCTCAAGATTATACCTGATGGTGTGTCAGTTTGACACACAGGCATCTGTCATTCTTTGACAAAGATAGAAAGAGAAAAGAATAGACAAAAGGAAAAAGCAAAGAAAGTTTTCTTATCTTCCCCATTGCCCTCCCCTGGGACAGATCTGCCACACAGAGGCCAGATGTACATTCATTTCAGATTTACCTGAGTTGATCACCTCAAAACGCTGAATTGTACAACCAGTAGCAGGAGTGTTACCAATACCAGGATCAGAATGGCTCAGGACAGAGAAAACACATGCACATCCTTCCTGGACATGTGAAACTTGCTCTGCTCTTGTAGCTCACATTGATATGCACAGTCCAAAATTTCTCTAGCTATTGTCATTCATATTCTAGGCTGCGTTCTGGTGCTGACAACCTACAGGTACATCCTGAGAGTTATGCCTCTCCATGTTGCCATAAAACACTGGGATTTAGGGCTAATGTTTTCTGGGATCAAAATGTCTTTCCCAAGTTCTCTGTGACACACTGTGAAGCTGTACTAACCTACAAGGCAGAAGAGGCATGTCTGCTCCTATGCCAACCGCTTCTCTACAGCTTCAGATTTCCATCACACAGCATTTTTGCTCAGCCTGGATGCTATCATGGCAGTCCTTCAGGAAAGTGCAGCTTGAGAGTGGGTTAGCAGCAGTCTTTGGGTTAGCCTAGGGATTTTATACTCTCTAGAGTATCAAAACCTAATGCAAAACAAAGAATCAGCCCTCAACCCCACCGCTTAGGTAGTCATGACCCCTGAGGGCTTGTCCCACTGAGACATCCACTCCACTCATGGGTGGCCCAGCTGATAGACCTTCTGCTTCCTCACACTTGGCACAATAGGAACAGAAAATAAGAATTCAGACCCGCCCTTTCATCTTGTCCCCAGCAGCTCATGTACCCTGGGGAAAAAGAACAGATGCTCTCGACCACTTGGGTTGCTATTTTGTCCTTCAGATTTCTCAGTCCTGTATCCTTTCCTGCCAGCCCTTCCTGGCTGCCCCAAGAAAGACGGCTGCTTTTGTAAGCGATGCTTTTCCCAGGAAGAAGTGTTCCCTATTGGTCTTATTACTGCCTCCACAGGAAGCTCCTTTTTGTCCCATTCTCAGACAGATCCCTGTTGCTGCAGTGTCTAAAGACTTTATGCTGCACAACTGAAATGTATCAGAAGTGGTCCATAGCCTCCCTGCATCAGGACAAGTGTGTGTCAGATGTGATGGCTCATTCTTTTTTATCTTTAATCCATGCTATTCTCTTTGTATTAAAAAGACAAGGTCAAAAATGCCTGTCTGGCACTTCCAATGAAAACTACTGAGTTTTAGTTGTCATTGGAGTTTATTTCGCTGTCTCTTGCCTCTGTAAAACAGAAAAGTTCCATTTTGACCATCCGTACCCAAGATGGAAATGGTCCAGAGTTATTCTGGTCTCAGGTAATGACCACCTTGAAAATAAGCACAGGTTTAAAAATAAGCGGGGGTTTTGCTATAGAGATGAAATGGCAGGTAAGATCTGTCTCTGGAAGTGTTTCAGAATTCAGCATGGATTGGACCTGTGCTCTTATGCCCTGCTACACTGTGTTACGTTGTCCAGGTAGGAGAAGAACTGTATAGACCCAAAGTCAGTCTATTTACCTAGAATGGAGAAGAACCATCAGCTGTGCTTAAGACCTGTCCATCTCTTTAGCTTTGGACTAATTCCAATATGTTTGTTCCTCCAACTGAAGAACAGTAACAATAACCTTAAGTTCTTGTGTGGAAAACATCCAGTCTGAACTGGAGGAACAGGGACCCTGTCTAGACTCTCGAATGATGACAGAATTAAGCTGCAGAGAGTTTTGACTATTGCTGTATGATGACACCAAGTTGTAACGGTGAGTGGGTCTCAGGGATGTCTCCATCCAGTCAGTCCCTCCTTCAGTGTCTCTCCCTGGCTTGGAGTCAGACTGACCTAAAACAGCAGATTAAAACTGTCCAGCTGGATTTGTTACTGCTCCCTGCCAGCCTCCTCTTCTAACAAATGTTGTCACAGTTGATACTGTTTTAATGTCGCATTGCTGCAGCACCCTGTGGTTTTTCAGGGTACCTACAAAAACCTTCCAACCCCCCTGGTTCAGATCATGTAAGCATGGAGTTACTAAGTAGGTGCATTGCAGGATTTGAGTAGATGGTACAACCCACAGCACTAGCCTTTAGTTTAGACTCCCCTTTGCCTGCACAGCAGACATGTCGGTGCCCCGCTGGGTCAGCATCCCCCTCAGATCCCAGAGCAGCTGCCGCCTAGCTCAGCACAGCGTGCACTGACCACAGCCACGTGCCAGTAGGTGTAACACATGTAAAACAAGGGAATGGGCTGTTTAGTTAGCACAGCTGAGGAAACAAGTTGCAAAGACTCTTTTATCCCTCACTGTTTTTTACATCTTCTTCCAAGTATGTGGCCAACAGTAGCAGGGACCCACATCTCCTGGTTGGGTGGAGGTGTGGTGGCAATGCAAAAACCACTTGGAGTCTCAATGCTCTTCCAGTCTTGGGAATATTTGCTTTATCAGTTGCTCATAAAATTATTTTTGCTGTCAGCCTATGACTCTAAAGCAGTAGTCACTCAGAATCGAGATACACGGTTACACCTCTCAACCCACTTCTTTCCCAGAAGTCTTTGCTCCAGACATATCAGGGCTCATGGAAGATCCCTTCTAGCTGACCTGTATTGTCCGGCAGTTCCCTGGGACAGAGGAAAACCTCCAGCAACAGAAGGAGACTACTTTAGTGCTCTTCCACACCACTGAAGCAGTACAATGCAGCATTAACACAATGGAGGATCTAGTCCATTAACTTTTAAAATTAGTTTATCAAGGGAGATAGCAGTTCTTGTGGGAAAACAAAACATTTAAAGCTTCTTGCAAATCCAAACTGTCCTCCTCTAAAGCATCACACCTCATCAGTTGTACTAGTGGCTTTCTTTCTTAAATATGACAGTGTAAAAAGGCTGCAAAGTGAATTTTATTCTGCAGCTGCCATCTCACTCTCCATCTTTCTCCTATTAGCAACAGAGCTGCAAGCTACAGTGTTATTCAGTACTTCTGCAGTGTCAGGGCTCTCATTGTGCTCCTTCTTTTGATATATTTGTTCACAGCAACTTAGTTCAAGGTACAGCAATAACCCAAACAACAGCAGGCCAGCCTGATCTGGCTTGGACATGGCACTGTATGTAGTTGAAAGCTGTTGCATGGTCCCCTCCTTACCTTGGGCTGATTTCCTTTGAACGAGTTCTTTTGTTGTCACTCCATACGTATCACCACACTTGGATTCAGAAACATTCATGTGATTCAGCAGACACAAGAAAAACTGGAGAAATTTGCCAAAGGTAAAGGAACCTGAAGAACAAATCCATTCCTATAGAGGCTTTTGCAACTCACTCTTATCCAGACTTAAACCACTTCCTTCCAAAAGCCAAGAAATGCAGCAAGACACTTTTGACTTTTGTGAAGCTTGGATTGGGCCATCACCTTGTCATTGGCTTTGGACCCACCAGATGACAGCCTGTGGAAATGAAATCACTGGTTAGCACAAAAGGCACGCATTGCAGTTAGAGCAGTCAGTTCATGAAGGGACCATATCATAACTCTCTTTATCAGTCAAGAAAGTGAACAAGCTATTAATCAGCTTCTCCTTCACTCACAGACATGCACATCAACACACAAACAACCTGTACAAGCTCACAAAGGGATTTATTAAATGAAAGCCTTCATACTTGACCAAACTTTGAGGAATGCTCCCTGGAATACTGGGCTTGAAGCCTGTATTTAATCATGGGAGCAGCACTATGATGAGCTGTGCTTTTATCCCTATGCAGACACCTGAGAGGATCACAGGGTTTTTTACATTAATATGCCTGGTGAAAGAAAAGCAAACCCTTTGTTCTTTGATTAATAATGTGTTAAGCCACAGTTCCAAATTATTTCAAGTTTGCAATGGTTATGAGAACATTTACAAGACTGATGGCTGGACCGTATACTGCCAACAGGCTGAAAGAGCTATCATTTATTACAGGGCTTTCTTGCAGCCAAAATGTGTAATACTACCCTGGTAAACTGTGCAGAAAAAGAATTATGAGTTTTGGTACAGCATTTTCCCAAATTAGAAATCAAGTGAAGCTTTCTGCACTACAAATGTTTCTGTGTTGGGGGAGAGGGAGGAAATGCCATTAAACTTTCCCAAAAATTCAAAACCCAAATGCTTCTGTGCTGTGGTGGTGCAACAGAACATCACTAATTGTGTTGGCTGATTTAATCCCATCATACCACAGTATTTTGTGGTGCTCTGTTGTTCAGTTTCACCATATGCTTATAATAGCCTGATCTGTCCATCATTTCCATCATTTTCTTGTAACAACGTCTTAACTGTCCCAGTGCCTCTCTGAAGTCTGTTAATTGTCTTCTCACTGCTGCCAGTTAAATTCTCTTCTCCTCCCTTCATACAACAGAAGTAATTTTAATTTGATGATAATCAACCTATCTCATTAAGCATTTGAAGTGACTGAGGACTTCCAAGGCTGACACATCAAGGATTTGCTATTTTGGATATAGGAGAACTGCAAAATCACTGACCTCAGTATCTCTGTACATCTCTCTCTATCTGTACATGTGTGCATGCCATGCCTCGTGTCATTGCAGCACCCGCAGGCAAAATCTCCATTATTCTGATAGCAGAAAATTTTCAATCACAATTAAAAGAAGGGGAGAGCTCCACTGCACAGAGAACAGGAAAAGGCTGAGGAAGCACAATTGCGACTCCAGGAAAACACATTCACATTCCACACATGATTCATCTCATCTGCCTTCTGTTCCCAAAACAAGCTCTCCAGTTTTGTCATCCATACCCTGCTCTGCTTAAAGCAAAGGAGAGAAATGTTCTTAGGAAAGATTTTGAGCTCTGCTGAGACTCTGGTAATGAGCAGAATCTTGCCTTTTGTTGAAGTAACAGGATCTGAAAAAAATGCCATTCCGAAACATTAGCTCTCCATGAAAACTGAGCTTTAGGCCTAAAAATCCTCCTGGTTCACATCAAAGCACAACAGATAGCCAGCATGCCCCTAAATGACTATCAAAATGCATGCATCCTCACCACGGTAGCCTTTCTTTGCTACATACCTTCTATAAGGCCTTAGGGCAAGTCACCATTCACTGCCTCAAGTTCCCCATTGGCAAATCAAAAATAACAACATTTCCCTTCTTTTGAGACTTTCAGATGAAAGGTCACAGGAAATAAAAGCCAAACATTACTAGTACTATCTTTTCTGAGCCTCAGTAATTCACTCCCCGCTGGGCTTCTGGATTCTGATGTAAACTTATTGGCATAATAAATTCTGCACTTGTATTGTATTTGCATTGACCTCCATTTCCAGCAAAAACAGAATAAAATGTCATTTAAAAATTGATAGGAAACACAAGAAGCAAATAATCCGGGTTGTGCTGAATGCATAGCAGCTAATGCTCTATGCACATAAAACCCAGCATGTGCCAGCTCTGTAGTTGCTTCTTAAAGCGATGTATAATGTCAGGGTTTGGACTTTTTGGGGAGCTGCTACATTTTTCAATTCATTTCCAGTAGTCTCATCCATGCTGGGAATAAGTGACTGCATTTTTTTTCTCCCTTTTCTCTTTAGAAATGTGTGATCAAAAAGACAAAAGTGTCTTCTTTCCTTGAGACAGGTCTGCCTGCGCTGATCTCAGGTTAGCCAAGCAGCAGTTCAGCCTTGGGGGGAGCGATGAGCACTTACACCAGGGCGCAGATCCTCCAGTGTACTTTGAGGAAAACCAGGAGGAAGAAGCCAAGGT
Organism: Falco biarmicus; assembly: GCF_023638135.1. Lineage (NCBI taxonomy): Eukaryota > Metazoa > Chordata > Aves > Falconiformes > Falconidae > Falco > Falco biarmicus. Next base: position 77,529,314 of record NC_079289.1, on the reverse strand, counting down.
GGCCTTATTGATCCGTCACCTGTCCCAGGAGCACCTCCCAGTTTTGGTTAGATAATAAAGTGCCTTGTCCAGAGTTTTTCCTTTTTTTATCTCTCTGGTTTAAAAAAGCTCTGCCTGGAGTAAGTACAAGGTGAAGGCAGTGGCAATGCATTTAATTTGGCAGCCAGGGAAACCTTTTATTATGGTGGGAAGAGAGAGAAAGGCTCACTGCATGGCACAGAGCTGGTTGGGATCAACATTCTTCTGATGCTGCCTTGAACTCCTCCCAAACTCACACCCCAAATTCCCACCCCCTTCATCAACCTGCCTTGTCTCTAAACTCTTATTCCTCCCATGTGTTGTGGTTTACACTGTTTGAAGGAAGCACAACTAGCTGTAAAGCCATCCCTGAGCTCCCCTACCACCTAAGCCTGGTTCAGGGCAAGCATGAAGAGAAGGGGTCAGCAAGCTTTCAAAGAGAGCATGCCAAGTTTTATTTCTCTTTCCCATCCTGGAGGTTAAGCGTGCCTTAGGAACAAGCAGAAGCCAGAGGATGCTGCCTCACAAGCAAACATCTGCTAGATGCCTTGGGACTTAGCAGGGACCCCGTGGGCGTAAAAAACTGTGGAGACCTGAGTCAGGTGCACAGTCTGGAATAACTATATCCTGATGGAAGATGCTGCTGATTTGAACTGCTGCTGGCTGAGACTAGAATCTGGTGCTCTGCTTTCCATTTGCTATGGCATACATTTTTTAAAACCGCACGTTTAACACTCTTATGCAATGTTAGAGAGAGAGCTCTTTAACCAGAAATGCCTGGGTTTAATTTTTTCTCCCATTTACCTCTGAAACTGGGAGCCTGGTCTAGTTTATTTTCTGAGAGGCAGGATACCATCAGAGTGAAGTATGTCTAGTTTTAGCCAAGTGTTCATTGTACAAAGCACATATCAATGAAGTGCTCCAGATCAGCAGTGGTCTGGCAGCAGTAATAAAAGCTGCAAGAAAGAGACTGTCGAGTTGTGCTTGTCATGAAGAAGAATATAGTTAGTCTGCAAGTGGTGTGCAGAAATGTCTCAAATATCTATGGGGGTCAGAAGAAAACCAAGTAAGCTACTAACCTCTAGCTCAAAGAGCATTCAGCAAGGTATCTCCTCCAGATACTACATTCCTGCCACAAACACGCAGCATCCCAGTGGTGATCCACCTGCCTGCCCAGACATTTCAAAACTTTTGCAATAATCTCTCAACGATATTTTCCAGGCATCACTTCTTTTTTCTTAGTTTAGATAAATGCACACTTCAAAATCTTTGTAAGCTATCTCTTCTGGTAGAAGAGTGCCACCTCATGACTGATACAGAGGAATGAAACAACCCACAGCAGAAAAGCTGAAAGCTCTCAAGTGCTGCTCACTGCCGGGGAGGACAGGGACAGCTCATGCCCTGTGTACCCAGCCAGCACCTCAACCACCTGAGACAAACACTCCTTTGCCAAACAAGTGCTTTGTGCTCCACCAGAAAAAGCTTAACATCTTTGCTGACCACCAAGCCCACCCTCGGTGTTGAACAGAAATTAATTACTCAGGAGAAACAGACCTTATGTAGCTTCTATACGAGGTGTTTCTTGCTTCAAAAGCCCCGTTGTTTTCTTTCAGACTCCTCTGCACTATCTTAGGTACCTCTCCTCTGGGAACTGTGCAATTTGGAGTGTGAGCACCCTCTTCTCCTTGCTTCCTCAAATAGCTTTCCCCATACCTAGCCACCTTTTCTCAATTACTTTTTCCTTCTTAAAACAACTAATTTTTCTCACCAGCTGAGATAAACGTTGTTAAACTAAGAAGACATTTTGGTGCTAAAAAGCCCTAATGACTCTTTGTTGCTTCTATAAATGAGGTGCATGTGTCAAAGAAACTTGGAATTTCTCTGCTCCATCACCACTTAGAAATGTTTGTGGCAAAATCAGACACATATTCTCAGAGACTGATTTGTCTATGCCCCTGCCAGGAACAGTTAGCTTAAATATTTATAACACATGAACAAGGAATAGAGCAAAATAACTTTTTGCTGGGCTTTGTGCTGTTTTTTTGGGTTTTTTTTAATGAATTCAGGTATTGAGGAAAGTGCTAGATTGAAAAGGCTAGAGCATGAAGTGTGCTGTTCCTATTTTTTCCCAGAATAGAAATATCAGGAGAGCAGTACTGAAGCTTTCCTAAAATCCCAACTCTACTGCTGCTGTTCTCCTTTATTGAACTCATTGCTAAATGCCTAGGCAGTAATTAAAGATCAGAATCAGCTTCTTCCTTACCACCTCAAATAAAACCAAAGTCAATTAAAACCAAGTGAAGTACTATTTTTTCTAAAACGGTTATTGATCTACAAGCAGGTATATTAATAGCACCTATTATCAGACAGGATGCCAAGCAGCTAAAATATGGATACAAATTTTGACATAACTTGAATATTAAATAGTGTTTCAGAAGTGAAAGATTGTGCATCTCATTCCCTGAGGCAGCTAGTTTTTGCTCAGTCCTGCATTTCAAAAATATGCTGCTTAAGTTGACAGCCAATATTATTAACCTGAAAGCATCAACTTAATAAGTCTCATCCTATGAACTGGGGAAAAAAAAAAAAGAGAAAAAAAAGAAGAAAAATCAAAACCTGCTTGCTATTCAGTGGGAGGATTTTAACAGTGTAGATGATTTTCTTTGCATAATCGCTAGAAGGCTTGCAAAAGTTCATAAAAAATCAAAGCTGTGTGAAGTCTGGGATTGGCTGATTCTTTTGTTACGATAAAGGTAACAACAGCCAAATCAATAAACCTCATTTAAATGCTAATTAAAGATTATTTTACAACAGATGACTTTTTAAGCTTAGTGTGTTTAACAGTTTCCCTTAAAAAGATTTTTATAAAAAAACTTGACCAATCACACTAAATAATAGCATGAAAAAATGTTTGGTTGCTTAAACTATCTCCTATTAAGAAAATGAAAGGATATAAGGTCTGCTATCTAAACACATCTTTTGAAATACTAACAAAACTAGCCCAGATATCCTCCTCCTCCCAGAGCAGCTAAGTTAGCGCTAAGCCATGTACAGTGTGGGGGTCCTTCAGACAGCACTGAACCCCTCCAGCTTCAACTTTTGTCCAACCAGGGACATACTTCAAAGTATCTGAGCAGAATTTCTCCATCTGCCAAGAGCTCTACTGCCAACAGGTCATAGGAAGAGGAACGGGGCTAGAGGCAGGTCCATGCTTAAGTCACCAGGAAGAAGAGAGGAGGAGGTGCCAGCTGAATTAAGCACAGGTCCAAACGCCGTCACCAAAGGGCAACGCGGTCAAGCTCAGCTTTGTCCAAAATGCACAGAGAAAGGGCTCATTGCTTGTTTGCTTGGTTAAAGAGCCAGAAGGCAGCTCTGCTGTTATTAGCCCCTGCTACAGAGCGGGACAGATCCAGCTCTCACACATCTCCATGCCCAGCTGCTTTTTTAGGCTGCCATGTGGTACTAGCTAGCCTTCTCAAATGATAGCTGTGATAGTTTCAGCAATGCCATCAGGATTTAGAGCTTTCTTCTGAAAACCAGAGAGCACCCATACACCAGTCCTCTTGGTACTCTTTTGGATGAAATATAAATCAAAAATATAATCTCTGAAACTAAGATATCTTTAGAAAAAAAAATTCTTCAAGATGTCTCTTCTAAAAGTAAGTACCACCTACCCACGTTAGGCTTGTTTTCCAGCCCACCTAAAAGGATGCACCATTATGAAACTGCCCAGGCAACCCCACTGAAACATTCTGTTGCTTACCAAAAATCCAGGTGATTTTGGATAGCACACAATTTCACTTTATTTGTGCTGCATTTCCAAACATTACTTCTCACAAACATCTGCCTGGCAGAAATAAGTGCTTTATCCTGAACTCTCTTTCATCTCCTCCTCTGATTTCACAACATTTAAACCAGGCTTCAGCAATGCCATTAGCCACAAACCTACAAACAACCACCAGAATACTTTGTGGGTGATTCACAGATTTTGTTGTCAAAAAGCTAGTGATCTTCCTTATTTCCTGAATTTTACAGCATGCCAAGCTATGTGTTCACACTGTTTTGTCTTTAATCCTGGGTTCAGAAATATTTCCACAGTAAAATGTGAGATTTTTATAAAAAGCTCTAAGTCAGTAAAGTTCAGGATAGAGCAAACCTTGGATGTTCTGTTCTCTTTGTAAAGTAGCATTTTTGAAAAGAAACAAAACACATCCAAACACGCAGACTCAAATTACATGTTTAAGAAATCTGCACAGCAAGAGGTGAAAGAGATCACACATCTATTTTAATTAAATGTTTATCTCACAGTCATGACAGCACAAGTGTGCAGCAGGTACAAGCTGTTACAGAAAATTCTTCTTTCACAGCAAGCATCTTTCCAACTAAAGGGGTTTTTCTCCCAGCTGTCCCTTAGTATTAATGCTCATGTGGAATTTCAGCAATGCCCAAACACGCATTGTTCTACTCTCAGTCCCGGTTACCACTGTGTGCTAAACACATGCTCCTCAAGAGGGTCACATATGCTGTGCATTATGTAGCATAAAGCCAATACAGCAGTCAGCTATGTTTTTCCACAAGAGATTGGCTCTCTGTGTATACATGTTAAAGGATGCCATCTTGGAAGAGCTCTCATATAAACAATGTTTCTACCCCTTTCCAATGCCAAATGCATTTAAGGTTCATATTTTCAGCAGTTCAGCAGGCAACCTGCCGAGCATCCAGCTCCACTAATGCTGTCCACGGGCATTTCCCCGGGGACCTTACCGCAGGTGCATCGGAGACCGTGCACCTTGCAACGTTAGTCTGAAAGTTTTGGAGAGGTGCAAGTAGTACCCATCCAAACTGCAAATCAAAGCTGGAGTTTTTAGGGTTTTATCAAACTGTTTAGGGATAGGGTTTTATCAAACTGTGAAGCTTAGAAGTGTTAGAGGATGCATTTTCTGTTCTATATTTTCTGCTTTCATATCTGTCCCATTCCCATCTTCTGCCTCCCCAGCAAGGAGTGGAGAGAGAAGAACCTGCTTCTGAGGTGCTGACCTCATTTAGCCTTTGGGTTTATGCAGAACAGAGAAGAAGAAGAACTGTTCAACTGCTTTCTTCCCCAAGATGAGCAATGCAGCAGTTCAGGCATTTCCTTCTTCACCCTTATTTTATCCAAAACTAGATTTTCCTGTGGCTCTCCACCCCTTCATAAAAGGTGAGGGAAAGGGCAGGGCACCCAGAGCCCCTGGAGGAAAATGGACTCCCTTTAGCTTCTCCCAACCTGAGATCATGCTGCAGGAAGCCAGCTGTGGCACAGCATCGCTGCACACCAGTGTGCAGCTGGATGTCCCCCGTCCTCTCCTCTCCTGGTGCTTTTATGAGACGTTCTTCCTCCATGGCAGTGAATCTAGTGGCTGGAGAGAGACTATAAAACAGGCTGAGCCCAAAGTGCTTTGAAGTGCTGAGGTAACTAAACGGGAATATTTGTGTGAACTATGTATTTCCTGAGGGTCTCTGGTATAAGAATTAAAGCTGTTGCTTATGAATGTGGAAAAGCAATAGGGAGCCAACAGGAACTCATGCAAAGGGAACTCATGCAGCCTGCTGTAGGTGAACCTGCTTTAGCAGGGGGTTGGACCTGATGATCTCCACAGATTCCTTCCAACTCTGATCATTCTGTGATTTTGTGAAAGAAAGAGTAGGGTACAAAATCCTGGTACTTCATGTTCCGGCTCCACTGAATTGAGTTTCCCATTTCCAAGGACTCCAAGTGCAAATTCTCAGAGGAACAAGCTTCTCTCTCTGGTCAGACGCTGCATTATTTGATACATTAAATTTCACAGATTTAGTTGACAGAAAAATGTAATCATCATCCATTTGAAAAAGCACAGCTGAAAAAAATGATTAAAATTCATACACATCAGGCAGCTTGATTTGCTGGGCTTGGCCTGAATATAAGGCTAAATGAAGGTTAAATATTGGCTGAATAGTATTTGTACCATCTCTTTGAGAAGCTGTTTATTGAGACTGTATATGGTACTGTTAGCTAAAAGGAGCAGCACATCTGAGATTGAATCAGACAAGCTTTTCTACCTTATCATTTACCATTTCTCAGACTAAGCTACATGTAGTCAGAAAGCAAGAAATTAGACACAAGACACTCAATGAAGTATATTTAATTCCTGATAGGATAACTAAGTAAATCAAACATTTATAATCCAGCATTTTTCCATTGGAAAATATAATTTCACTGGCACTGGAATTTCCTACTGAGCAGAAAAATGTACATTTTAAAATATTTTGAAAAAGACTAAAGCATGGCCATCTTCTTCTAATTTAGATGCTGCATTATGCAATATATCACATGTGAAGAAGTCAGAATGAAAATAGAATGACTAATCCAGGTTAGGCTTTGTTTAGAATTTAACTCAACATAATTCCATTTCCTCACATTTGTTATCTTGTTTAGAACGAAAAAGATTTTGGAGTGTCAGAAAGTCCCACTGACTTGAAATTATGGCTTCTCATCAGCTCAATTTCCTATGCATGTTCTCCTCTTGTGCAGACATGACCCAATAATATATGTGTTCTCCCATGGGGGATGTGATTTTATTACTCCTGGTGTTGGGCAGGCCAGGTGCTCCGGCTCACTCCATGGCAACTCGCATTTTCTGATGTCGAGTTTGTCCCTGGTGCCGTCATCACCTGTGTGATGAAGACAGAAGATGCCACAAAGACCTCTGATCAGAAGTCACAGATGGCAGTAGATCAAGGCTATAAAATTTCAAATATAGTGATCAGCTTCTTTGCCTGATTAAATAAGAAATATGAAAATAGAAATACCAAATTACTTGAATTGCTAACAGAAAAAAGTACCTGATTTAACATCAAAAAAGGAAAAAGAAAACAAACAAAAAAAACTCCAATGAAAGCTTATTTCTTTTATCCTTATAAGAAAAAAATATCTGTCCCCACTCCCTTCCTCTCCCACTCACATACACACTCCTCTCCCCAGTTCCTGCACCAGCGCCAGCAGTGGCCACGCTGCGATGTAGCTGGGACATGGAGAAGACACGCACAACATTCATAACCCACAAGATGAGGATGTCATGCACAGATTCCTAGGCATGCTGAAGCAAAGATAGACTAAAATGCTCACAGGCACCTGTCCAGTTTTTACTTCTTCCGAGAGCTTTAAACACTGGTCAGGATGAGATAAGCATCCAATTTCCAGGTGTGTTCTTAATCAAATTATCAGAAACCCTGGGAATTCCCCTTTTCCAGCTCTGAATAAGAGGTTATATATATATATATTTATATTTATGTATATATATATATATATATTTATGGGGTTATTAAATAAAACTGAAAAACCAACACTGATTACTTCTCAAGTGTACCTAAATTCAAAAAGGAGGGGGAAACTCTTTTACCAGAGCACGGTATTTACAGCATTTTCCAACAATAACAACTGATGCTTTGGGCTTCACAAAAAGCAGTGAATTCAGGGTACAACATGACTTTTTTTCCTTTTTTTCATTCCTTTTTTTTTTTTTTTTTTTTTTAGCTTGATTAAAGAGAACCAAGTAGCTAATGTGGAATATTTCTGATAATAACTTGGTGGAACTATGAAAATTTGTTCTAAATCTCTGTCCTTTTTTGAGGCAATCGTTTTCACATCAGGGAGAATTGTTTAGTACAAAACTGACAGTGAAAGTCTAGATGAGGAGGAAAATATACTGCAAGTACATCTACTGCCTTTAAATCTCAGCATGTCCCTTGTGGCACACCAATAAAACAGACCCAGCAAAGCTAGGTAATTTGCCAAAGCCCACACAATGTCCACAGGAGAACCAAAGCATAAATCAGGAGTTCTTGACTCCTAGCCTTTTGCTTGTTTTTAATAGCAGACATAGCTTTCTCATTCTCTTTAACATCTAAAAATAACAGACTGATAAATCTTGCACCAAATATATTTGAGACCAAAAGGTCATCCGGGCAGAGACCATCTCTCTGCCTTGTAGCACTAAGGAGCAGAGGAGCAAAGCTCAGCCACAAAACAAGAAAGTCACTGTAAGCTTTTTTAAGCACTACACTGGAGTTTCAGACATTAGGTGCACATTCAGCTAATTACCTCAATATTAGTGCTATTATCACATTGTTTAAGTAAAATTCTCCCATCTTCTCACCATTGCCCTAGGCAAGGTACAAGTCAGCTCTAATGCTACGGGTCAGCACCTCCCTCTTCTTCATAATTCCTACAGCAAAATAGTTTCATCATGAGCACTGACACAGAGGCTGTAGGAATTCATCTCAAGGGGCAGAGAATTTTCTACATGTCTGGGCTTGTTTTTAAAACGTTCTCACAATACAAATGAACCTTCTGATGAAGGAGATCAAAACCTCAGCAAAGGATGCTATGAATAAAGACAGGGTAAAAGCAATATAATAGGAGCATCGCATGAGCAAACGGAAGTCTCAGCTCTCAGCTGGAGACCACCAACCAAATTCTGTGCCTCCTGTACACGAGCGAAACTCCTCTCACCCCAGAAATGGGGACACCACTGATTTCTGTGCACACTTGAGTCCTCTGCTGCTGAGGTCTTACTCCAGGCTGAACTGTGAAGCAAACTTCCCATGCAGTGACTGGAAATGGGTTGCTCTTATGGGGTATCCCATTCGATTTTGTGCAGCCAAACGTCTGCCTTGCTCTGCTAAGTGCCAGCAGGAAACTGCTGAACCTCAAAATCGGCCTGACATTGTGGCTGTCAGCCAAAGAGATGCAGTCAGTAATGGGCCATAATTCTTGCTCCCTTCATTTCATTTAGAGTCCTTTTTTTATCACAGGAGTGGAATTTCAAAATAAAACGTCCTGTTGTAACAAAGACCAGCTCAAGTAAAACAAAAGCTGAATGAGGCTGTTGCTATGTGTAATCTGCAGTAGGCTGACCTAGAGCTGCATATTACTGTATTTTGGTCCAAACATATTTGATTCCCTGATCCTGAAGTCCCCTTTTCCCTCTGACTTTTTTATAGCATTTTATTTTTGATGGCTCCCATCACAAAGTGAAATAATATATGGTAAGAGTGCATGACACAACATATTATTGTGTAAGCTACCATGAAATCTTAAATTAAGTGCACTGGGGGGAAATGCATCAAGTCACTCTGGGTCACCACACCAAACCCTCGTAGCACTGCAAGACGGTGAAAGCATAAGCCAAATAGCAGTAGACAGCATGAACAAACTGTAGCCTCAAAATAACTGCACAGGGCAACTTTTCAAGAGTAACGAATCTGGAGGTGGCGTCAACTTTGTTATTAATTCTAATCAGTCAAAGTTGGTTGTAACCTTACCCGCATATCAGCAGCAGCTTAGGGGAATTATTCTGTCATTTTCTTAGACTGCGTGGTGCAAAGATTAAGCTTGATAAAACCTTTCATTCTAGCTGCAAGGAAAATTGCTGATGGGGTACGCTGAAACAGTGTCCATGCTGCCAGTCAGGCAGACGGAGCCACTGCAGCCTGTGCTCTGGAGAGGAGCAGCCCACGTGTTACCAGGAGCCAGAGCATGGTCCCCAGTTCTTGTTGAAGCAAACAGGACACAATGTCACAGATGTGACCAAGCCCTCTACAGCATTCCCACCCCAGCACAGGTACCTTGTGGCGAGAGCCCAGCTGTGTGTCAAATCCAATGCAGACAGAAAGTGGCTTAGCAGGCCGGCTCCTGCTCACAAGCCACTCGTCACTCTCCAGCATTGCTCAAGTCTCTGTACAGCTCCTCACCTGTTGAACTGGAATAATAAACATTTAGAGGATAAATTAAAGTTTTAATTACACTGGTTGTCATAACTAGTCATAACTAATTGCTGATTTCAGATACACAGAACTAATCCCAGCACTGTCAGCAGGACTTTTTTTGTCCCTATTTGAAAGCAAAACAATAAAAATGTTGCTGCATTAGCTTGGTTACCTAAAAAAAAAAAGTCTCCTTCACCCAATCCCCATAATTTAGTTTGTCTCCTCTGATATAATAAGGACCAAAATTCAGCTTGCAACTCACCTTGAATAGGTCTGACCCAGGAGCTATAGGAACAGTATATATATAGGAACATGATGTGTGTCTTTCACAGAGAAGTGGCAACTCTTATGATGCTGGTTACAGCCCACAAAGCTCTAACAGAACATCAAACATAATAAAAAAAACCCACAATGAAGTAAGGTGGCAATTAATTTTACTACTTAGGTAACTTGCCCAGCAATCACGTATTTGCACAACACTCGGTTGTGATTCCCCAGCCTGTGCAAACATAAAACAAACAGACTGAAACGCTGCCATTAAGACCTAACAGAAAGCTGCAACATATACAAAGGCTCATTACTGCTCATTAAAAATGCTTTGAGTTTAAAGGAGTGAGACAGCAGTTAAGGGCAACCATCAGAGGTTTCATCAGCTTATGGCACGTTTAAAATACAGTGTGCAGCGAGGTGAACAGGTGCAAGCGCAAGCCCACTGCACTGCAACCTAATCCTGCCACTGCCATTCCCCCGTGCTGGGCGGCAGGGACAGATGGTGCAGGGAGCTGCGGAGCCTCCATACTGGGACGTGCAGGGGCAAGTGGCTGCCCAGCCCAGCAGGAATGCTCCTCTGTCACCACCCGCTGCCCCAGCTTCACTCAATGCCCATCACAGCAGGGCCTGAGAGCCCAGCCTCAAGGTTTTCAAATGGTCTCAAATAGACCGTTCCTTCCAGTTATAGTTTTAATTAATGTAGAATGAATTATTTGGGTCTCTTAATTTCCCAGCTTATTTTGAAAAAGTCCAACTAATGCTGAGCTAAGTAGCTCCAAAGGCTCCCCAGCTCTCATCTACCCTGAAGAGGTCCAATTAAAATGAGACACTAGTCAAAATGTCAAACCACCATCATTTTTAAAGCCATTGTGCAACAGATCTATGGCTACACATAAACCACATAATTACTGAATAAATGACACAATACTTGGAAACCTAAAATCTAAAATGTCCTTACTCAAGACACAGCCTCCCCTGTCAACCCAGAGCATGCTCAGAACTTGCAGCAAATGATAAAAGTCACAATACCTTTTAAAGAACAATTAAAACCATGGAGTATAATGCAACACATGTAAATTAGATGATAATATATGATAAGGGCTTAAATGCAAAAAAACCAGTCCAGAAGCTCTGGTGACTGCAGAGTTGAAGGACCCCTGAACCAGCACAGGTAGAGGCTGGTAAAGCCACACCATGAAGAAATGCAGGTGCACTGGCAATCACTGCAAGGGTCTCCACAACTGTTGCACATTTTAATCTGGAAACCCTCTAATCCACTTACAATTTTTTTCTGTATTAGCTTTCTCAACCTTTAGAGAACTTAATAAGGTCTCTCTCATACACACGTCCCTCACTAGGTAAAGTCTTTTTCTTGATTTCAACTTATTTGTTTGAAAAATCCTAACTCTTCCGTTCTAGCTCTGGAAGTATTTTGACTACTGCGGAAAAGAAACAGGTATTAAAGCGTTGCTCAATGGGAGACTAAATTAAAAACTGACAGGTCAAAATTTCAGATGAGTGTTTGTTTTTAATGAGCCCTAGCTCTAATGTAATCCAATTAACTCTCTTGACTTCTGCACAAAATTGCCCCCCTCTTTCCCACAAGTTAAGCAAATTTTTCCTAATCAAAGCAGCAGGATCACTGAGTACTTAGTCTGAGCACAGGAAGGTAATAGTGTTTCAAAGAGTCTTCAATATTATTTTTTTAATTCCATTGCCCTTATAATGAAAACTTGAAACTTCCCATTCACGTCTAAGTTGAATTTCAGTAGCAGGGAAAGGGATTAGAAACACATGAGTCTAAGGAACAGCACACTCCTTTGGGGAAACCTTTCCAGGGGTCACTGGTCTTGGCACACCACCGAGGAGCAGCAAAGGAGCTGGTACGAGACCAGCCCAGAGAGGTGCCCGAGATGGCAGGAGAGACATCGTGACCAACACTGGTTGCTGCCACCCCTCTCTGCCCCCAGCCTGCTGATGCCCCCCTCCCAGGGCAGAGAGATCCTATCAAATACTGCACCCACACTCCTGGGTCTGCCCAGAGGAGCGCTGGAAAAAACCACAAATGACCCTTTGGGGAAGCTGCTGCACAACTGGTACGTTTCTCACACGTATAGTGTTCTGTGAGCTGCCGGGTTCTTCTCCCTCTGTCATTTTGTGGGAAAGAAGATCTCCTTTAGACTAAAAATCACACAGGAAATCTCACAAGAGATGATTTTGTCATATGGTCTCGTGTCCTTCCACCCCTCCCAACTGTGAAGTGAACAGAAAAATGGTAAGATCTTTATATTTCCATTTGTGCGTTATTTGAGAATTGAAATGCAAATATGTCTTGTCCTGCAGCACCGAAAAAACTGAAGGCTTGAGTATTTCTGTTAGGCATAAGGAAAGGGAAATTAAGATCAGTAAGCACAGCAGGACGGTCGCATTTCTGCCTGGCTGTAGCAGGTAGGTATGGTGCAGCAGTTTTCATGCTAAAGCTTTCCCTGACAGTCACCGCTTTGCAGGGTCTGAGGCGCTGCAGTAAGTGGAGGGAAACACTGCAGAAGGGCTGAAGTACCACAGTGTGGTAACAGCTGGTAAATGTCTTTCTAAACCTAATGTTATAAGTGAAAAATACAGAGTAGCAAGAAACAGCAGTTTTCACCCATCAGAAGCAAGCCACCTGAGCTCGGAGAGGAGGCTCGAGAGAATGAGGGCAGAATTACCTGGAGCAGTTTGCACAGCCCTGAAAAAAATAAAGCTACCAATGTTTGCTCTTCCTGAGACTCTCCATGTGACCTAATACGATGCCAGCAGTGCAGAGAAACAATGTGCATTTCTACAGACAGCCATTTGTGCGCCCAAAATTAAATATTCTTTTTAATTGCTTATGATTACCTTCTAAATAACTGATGTGTGGCAGGTTTGTCCAGGGGGGTATGTTACTGTGTTTACTAAGTATTCAACGTATACTGTTCAGCTGAAGTTTGCCTAGTAATATATAGCTAATAATGTGCAAATAATTAAAGGAAAATTATCACATCCTCTCCATGTATTTCCATTTTTAGCAATATGGTTTTGTCTCTTAAATTCACTTCTCCTGACATTTTTCCTCATCATCTGGGTTCCCTCTTCCACTTCTGAGCATTAATATTTTATTGCAGTACTTCCCTGGGCTGTCTGTCTGAGATGGGGCAGGCGCTCCAAGTCACAGGTCCCTGCCATAGCCAAATGTTTCTTCACCCAGAGGATACTCCGGACTACTTTGAGCTCGGAACAACTGCCTGTCTCCATGCCTTTTAACAAAATATAGTATCTTACAGATCTCTTTGCCCTATAGCAACTCCCAGAGTGAAGTTCAGCAGACCCATGAAGGGAAGGTAACAAAGAAGTTAGTCCCAGCTATCTGAATTCAACACTGCACACTCCTGTCCTTCAGGAGTTTTGCTGACGTTCGTGTGTTGGCCACCAGCCCTAACCTCAAAGCAGCGTAACTGAAAGGTGGCTCCAGCCTTTAGGGGAGCCAAGTCAACCCATGGATCACAGGCTCAGGGGTCAACTCCAGCAGAGAAAAAGTTTTGTGTACGTTACTTAACCTGGGCAAGTGCTGAATGTGGTAGCATAGGTTCGTTACACACCAGGGAACCAAAGGATGGCGTGGTGCTAGTCCCATAGACTCTCAATAAGCCATCTGAGACTTGCCAGCAGGTGAGTTACTTGTTGATGCAATACAGGAAGCATTTAAGAAATCTTAATCTTTGCTCACAGACCCACTACTTGTTGTTATGTATATGCACAGAAGGAAAGGATGTCAAAGAGGTTACACACCGTAAAATTGCTTTCTAAGCCCAACCTCATATGATGTCAAACCTAATTTTTTTCTGGCATGTGCCTTTTTACATATATTTGTCTTCCTATATGAAAAAATAATTAAGGATTTGGGAAAGCAGTGGGTCCTTACTACAGCAATTCTTCCTTCTCTGTTACAGGAATGACCTGCCAAGCTCGAAGTTCATACATTACGAGTGAGATCCTGTGGGGTTACCGTTTCACCCCTGTCCTCACTCTGGAGGATGGATTTTATGAAGTTGACTACAACAGTTTTCATGAAACGTATGAGACCAACACACCAGTTTACAGTGCCAAAGAGCTGGCAGAAATGGCCAGCCGAGCAGAACTGCCCCTAACATGGTCGGTTTCCAGCAAGCTGGACCAGCATGCTGAGCTGGAAACTGAAGAGGAAGAAAAGAATCAAGAAGACCAAAATGAAAGAAACGGTGATGTGGCCAACTTGGAGAATGAGTCCAAAGTGTAGAACCACTAGGGGCATAAGGGCCAGACCACCTCCTTTATCTTCTCTCTCTTTGCTCCCCTTTTCTTTCTCCAGCACACCTTTTTTTTTTTTTTTCCTTCTGTGTTATTCTTAATTCTGGGAAAATAAATACTCAAGATGCAAAATATCTACCTGCCCAATTTAAACTCAAGAGATTCACAGACTAAGCAAAGGCATGGGTTAAAGCTGCAATACCCATTATCAATGGTGGAATCTCTATCCCCACCCTGGTAATGACTGCTGGCCTTCTCGGCACCTCTCCAAGTTCAGACCTCCAGGTTTATGCACATTAAAAAATCCCAAACACAACAACAACAACAAAACAAACCAACAAACAAACAAAAGCAATGGGTATATACATAAAGGATTTAGAAGGAAAGACTAATTAATGTTCATCGAAGTAATGGGCCTTGGCTCCAGTTTTTATGTGTTTCAGGACAGTTTCACGAACTGGGTGACAAGCCTCTATGAAATGGGCCTTGCAGCTTTAAGATGAAGGTGAGCAGAGGGATCTGCAATCCAACACGATACTGTACATATGCCTTATGTAATTATTTTCTCTTTACATTTAGTAATAAATACCGCATGTACAAAAGTACTGTAGTAAAGAACTTCTAAATAATGTACACAGATGTGTAATTAATGTAGGTTTAGAAACAGAGTTCTAGAAATATCGGGATGCAAAAACTAACTACCCATCAAGTAGGCATTTCTCTTCAAATATTTGGAGTGTAATACTGATTATTTTCCCCCTTATATCTATGGCTCTTCTAGTGCATGACATTTTCTTCAGTGTACCAGACTGGCAGCTATTTAGAGTACCTCACTGTTTGCCAAACAGATCGTTTCAATGACTCTAAAAAGCCATAAGTCTGGGAGAGGGCAGGGTAGATAAATTGTAACATAATTACTGATATACTGTGAAAATGTTTACAAATAAGGCAAACCATTCCCGGTTATTTTTTTGGCAGTTCAACCTAAAATTTAGGCTGTGGCAAACCAGAATTTCCTTTATACTCTTAATATAGCGAGCATGTTTCATGTGGAGGTATTATCCTTTATGTGCAATATCTAGGGAAACTTCTCCCTTCTCCCCAGCCAAACCATGGGATTTCAGCGTAGTAGTTTGTATACAAACAGCACAAGCCATTGGAAACCTGTTGTCGCACCTTAGCAAGCAGATTTTAGCTACTCAGCTGGGAAAGAAACAGCTGGATTTCATCTGAACCCATAATAAATGAAATTCAATTGTTGACAGCACCAGTGCTCGGCCAGTCCTGCAGAGTCACGGGTGGTGCAACATCCCTGGGTACATCCTTCAGCAGGGTTCCTCAGATAAACACATGGTTCCTGCCACCCGTGCTCAGGAGAGTGGTTCCCTCATGATTTTCTTCACCATAGGTTAGCTCCTCGGCTGTTGTAAATCAGTGTAAATCCTGTACATTCTGACCTGACAACTTTAAAATAAACGAGGCAGTGATAATTTGCGTACCTTACATGGCAACATTCACGTGAGCAGGGGGAGTTGATGTGTCACAGTTCCATGGACATGCTCTGTAAGGGGCTGCTCAGACGGTGTGGCACTGTGCGGGGCTAAGGACTGCTCAGTCAAGCCCAACATGCATAAAATACTACCTGTTGAAAAAAGCATTGCTTTTGCTGGGCTGTCGCTCAGGCCCATCAAGAACTGCATTTCTGTCAGCGAAGGAGAAGAAGCTGCAGCCTTAATTTTGTTTTTTGATACCTGCCTGCTCTGGAAAGAAAGAATACACTGAAGAGAATCTGAAACTATTTTGTACAGAAACATTTACATTAAAATAGAAGAGAAAAAAAAATAACCTCAGGAGATACTTAGTGGGCAGGTGGAAAATTTGCACTGTGATATAGCTTTCACATTGAATTCACACCTATTTTCCATTTTTTTGGCTGAAACAGTTGCCCCTTGATAATTTTCACAGTGTGGCTAATCAGTGGGGGTTTCTGCAGGTCGCCCAGCTGTGATTCCTGCTGAGGCAGGCAGAGTAGGGTGGGGAAAGGGCTGCACACCAGGGACTGGTAGATCAGGCTGAACAGAAAGATGTTTTTTGTTTCAGCTCTAAACATTTTCCCTAAAAGGCTTTCACAAAGCAGCATGATGTAAGGAATGGTGCAGAATATGGATTTTTGTTCCCTTCACCTAGGATAGCCAATTCTGCCAACTTGGTAAAGGTTACTTAACACTTAACTTCTGTAAGATAGCGCTCATTTGGCTGCAGATCTTTCAAAGCTCATTCTTCTGCCCCAGCATCAGCAGCTGCCCAGTGCTCCAGTTCATCCCTCACAACCCACCCATCAGGTTACCCATGAAGGGTACTGAGCATTTTCAAGGAAGGGTGGCTCCACAGCTCCGCTGGAGGACAGAAGCCTTACAGCAGAGGAGCCAGGGGCAGCATGGCATCGGTAGCAACGAGCCGCCCGCACGTGTCAGTCCTAGCGAAAGGTGCATGAGCTGAAAGCAAAGCATTCCTCTGAGGATAAACCTGCTTTTTGCTCTTGTAATTTACTGGGCCACTCTAGAATTCATTGCTGCAGTTTAACAAAAGTTTGTGTTAATTAGAACAGCAGCTCAGGGCCCTAATTAAACCTTTTTTGTGTCCTTTAGCACAAAAAAATAGACTTTCCGCCACTGGGGCATGCGCATGTGTAAGCTATATTTTTGTGAATAGGGCACTTAAAGCTTAAGGTGTGTGTGTTCATCTCTTTCTCTCTCTCCCCCTGTATTTTATCGTCTTTGGTATTAATGTAGTATGGACTGTAAAGTTTATGAAATCTCATTTTTGTAACATAAGCTTTAAAAATAATAGAAGCCTCCAGAGCTTTCATTGGGGAAGCTTCACGTAAACTTTGTACTAGAATGTCCCTATCAAACACCTCTATTTTTCTACAATGATTGATTAAGCAGTTTAACAATGTATTTTGTGTCAATGATTTCAACTGAACTGGTAAAAAGACAATTAAGAATTGAATGCTGTTAATTAACAATGGATTTTCAAGCCGTATATACTGCGTGGTGTTTTCATTAACAGCAAATAACCTGGGAACTTCATCTCCTAATCCTAAAAATTATACTGTGAAATATCAGTGCCCTATAGGAATATTTTTGGCAAATCACATTAAAGGAAACATGAATAATGCCACACTTCAATATAATTGACTACATCATTAATCAAGACCCATTACATCTCTATATACTTCACTAATATATCTTGATGTCCTTTTCTTAGAGGATCTTGTGATTTCCAGGAGCAAAAGGATTTCCAGAGATACATGTGAGCTCTCAGTAATCTGCTGCAGCTCTCAGTTCCATGTCCAATGAACACAAATGCTGCAGAGGTGCTTTGTACAGACTTCATGCACAGCCTTGCACAGTCCTCTTTTGCTCCTTCTTACTTTTTTCCTTTCTTCTTTTTTTTAATAACACACTAATTGTTTCTCCTCCACCCAAGTTTCCAAACCAGATCTGTCAGGTGTTCATAATAGACACAGACATACTGCTTTAAACAAAGCAACACAAATTTATACTGGGCGAGAATTTAACCTTCGGCAAATACTCAGGCTTATCATTTAGCAATAAATACCATCTTACCAGCATTAAAATGAATTTCAGAAATTATTTCAAAATAAACATCCAGAAATGCAAATGTTCTCTTAGATGTGTATAGCTGTTATGATCTAGATCTTTGTCCTACAAAACCATAGTCATCAGCATTGATGTGAGCCATCCCAACAAATTTAACTCCTGTGATCAAAGTTGAATGTCTGCTTCTGTGAAGGTCCTTGCTGCAAGCGTGCAGGCACCTGCACCGTATGCGGTGAGGACTGCACATCCCTTGCAAGGTGGAGGAAGGAGGTGGCGTGACAAACGAGGGTCCTCAGAAGGCAGCTGGGGCAAACCAGGTGGGACAAGGCACTGGCAAACACAAGAGGAAAACACTTGATGCCTGGTTTGAAGTTAACTTCAAGGCAGGGTCTGGCTTTAACTCCGGTGCACAGAGGTGCCCAGATCTGGGGTTGCCCATGTTCCTCTGCTGGAATTAAAGGGGAAAATCAGGCCTTTCAAAACCAGGGAAGAAATCACTCTTCTCTTTTCAGCCACAGCACAGAAGTTTCCATTTTGCTCAGCTGCACAGTATTGGCCTACTTAGGAGAGGGAAGGTCTGGATTCAGTGCCCTCTTCAGCCCAGGGAGGCTCAAAGCTGCATCCAACTTCTTTCAGGAAACTAGGCCTGCCATAAAAGCAACAGCAGAACTTCAGCCCCTATGCCAAAGGCTGCCTGCCTCTCGAATTCTCCCGCCATCCCAAAGAAACTTTAAATCCTGTGTTTTTAACAGAAGAATGGAAAATTCTTCATTCCCTGGGTCCATAACAGCCTCCACCCTATAGACCAGGGTGCTCCCTGGCTAAATGGCAGACCTCAGGCTGGGAAAGGCGTGGTGCTCCAGTTTCTCACCTCCAAAGCCAGCACGGCCAGCAGCCAGCTGCTGTCTGCAGAGGGGCAGTGCCACAGCCCTGGCCTATGTTTCTGAGTGCAACCAGCTACCATGTCTCCTAGGGGGTCAAATCCCGCAAGGCCTGGGTCTGATGTGCCCTGGCCACCACCCACCAGCCCAGCCTTGCCCTGAGGTGGAGGGAAGCCATTTTACCTCACTCCCGCTTGGCTGTGAGATGGGTACGGCAGCGTGCAGCCCTGAGAGTGCACGGAGTTATGCCAGAATCCCGGCTGGTGGGAGGAAGGCGTATCTGGGCCTCCTGTCTTTTTATTTAATTAATTTAATTTAAGCAGGTGGTGAATTTATACTCCTTCCTCCAGTTATTTAATGTGGATGTGAATTAGAGGCTCAACACTGAAAACAAAATTTGTCTATATAGCAACCTCAGGTCAGGCACCTCGGGCAGCACATTTCCCTTAGCTGCTACCACCAGAGCTTCTGACTGTGAAACAAAAACTTTTTACCATAATGGTATTCTCTGTCCATCAAAACACCTTTCTTATCAGAATACCAGCCTCCTTAACAAGGCATGTTGCCTTACTCAGACACTTTTTAGGCTGTAAATCACACATAATAAAACAAGAACAACAGTTGGGTTCTCTTTCACTCTTGTTCCTTCAGCTGGTAAACTTGCTGTCTGGAAAGAGGTGCTTGGAAAGCAAGCATAAATTTGGGTTTCATGTTGTAAATAATTCTTAAAGACAAGACCTGAAAGCTGTTATTTATTATTCATATTAACTGATGATCTTTTATCCATCCTGAGTGAATTTTAAACTTCTAGGATTTGGCTTTTTGGAGGAAGGAGGGGTGCTGTTAGACATTCCAGGGCATGCTTCATTTTGTGCATTTAGTTCAAGCTTACTTCTACCAATTTCCATTTTTTCAAATCCTCTAGATTTCCAGAAATTATAATCTAGTGGCAACCTCAGTGTAATGGTGTACTTGTTTTACCACTTGCCACTCTCCCATTTATTGCCTGGGTAGTGATGCTGTAACACAGTTTCACACAGACAGCACACAGACGTCATAACTAAGGACAGTGTTTTAAAGAGAACTGTATATCTTGCTATTTCATCTCAAGTGTGAAATCTGTTTTCTATTCCAAGAAAATTCACAAGTATAAACCACAGTTCTTTCCTCATCCTCCCTAACTTGTGTGTCATCCACACAGAATAAAAACTGAAGAGTTTCAAATAATACCAGCCGCTTTGAAGATTTTTTTTTTCTCAGAGGGCAGGACTGGGGAGAACCCTCCCCACTTTTTTTTTTTTTTTTCGTTTTATATCAAAGGCAGCAGCTCCAAACTCACAGCTGCAGCTCATGGGCAGTCCTCTGGAAGCTACAGGCACCATCCTGCTACCAGCTTGCTTTGAAGTCTGTATCAGCCACTCTTCCAAGCCATAGAGTTGGTTTCCCTCAAATGATTATAGGCAGTCAATTGCACTCTTTTCTGGAAGGTTTGAACTGGAAGAACTGGTGGAGAACTGTTACCCCACCATACTTTCCTCCACATGTTTTTCACAGTCTGTTGGACTGGAGTGCTCTGGACTTCTTCCAGCTCAGGAAAGGAGGTTGCCTGGCACATGAGCACCAAGCCTCGCAGCCACCCTCACTGCCTGCTTCCCCATCATCGTGACCGAGAGGACCCAAATTTCTCACTGAAATATCCATCCCAAAGGATGTGTGATGTGGTGCTTGGGATGGCACCATTCTAGCTCAGAAAGGATGGCAATGCAACGTATAGTGTTCGATACAGCTCACGCACACAGCACTTCGTACACAACCTTCTGCTGAGCTGAGGAAACAGAGCTGGAGCACTGCACCACTAGCAGAGCTCTTTAGATGCCTAAGAAATCTTCCCAAGAATGTAACTCTAATCAAATTAAACTCTAAATAAAAAGGACCTTTTCTAAAAAAAAGGTTATGATAACTTAATGAGAAATCTCTAATCTGAAAATACCAGTAAGATTGGCGGTGGGGAACCCAAACTGCTATACTTTGAAGTCATTATAATGAATCTTGTTCAGATGGTGATAGAATTATTTCCTTTTCACGGCAACATTTTTGGTTTAGATAGATGGGATGCTAGAGCTAACCTCCTAAATCTCTGCTTGTCATTTTCAGAAATGCTGAACATTTACCAGCTCTTACCAACATCAAGAGGAATCAGGAGGCATTTCTGTGAAGAGAGACCATCTGTTCAGATGACTATGTAAGAACTTTGTGCTGCCTTTTGCTCCTGCTTTTAGGCTCCCTGGGAGGTGATGGAGCCAGGAGAGGTCTCCACTTCCCTGAAATGCCATCCGCACCAAATACATCCTAAAGTCCTAAAGAACCCACACGTGCTGCAGTAGGTTTTAGGCACACATAGCTTCTGCAGGAAAAAATGGAAGCCATCACTTAGCAGAGAAAAACAGCAATCCTCATTTCTAATAAACTCAGTACTTAAAACATGGGAAGACAAGATAATGCACTTTCTAATCAAAAGGCAAAATGGTTCATAGCAAATACAAAAGATCCCTGAAAAAAAGAAAGGAAGAAAAAAAAAACAACTGCAAAGTCCGCAGATGAAACCCAACAATGTTGGCCAACAGGCACTGCCACAGGTATCAAGAGTTCAAAGCTAAGCCAAGCTACTGGCCATTTTTTACTTTTTATACACAAGTACCATTTCTTTGACATGCACAGAATTACTGTTAATAAATATATTAAAGCACAGTGTGATGAAAACTATTGCTTAAAAATGTTGGCTAGCCAAATCATCAAAATGAAATCTGTATAATGAGAAGAGACAAGGGAGAAAATTCATCACTTAAACCCCATTCAGCACTTCTCCCCCCTTGTGAAATGCATTCAAGTAATACCAACAAGAGATGGCATTGGCATTAAACTTCTTGAATTCAAAAGAAAGAGGAAAATGTTCAATGCACAAAAAACATTGTCCCTTTTCAAGACCCCATCTTTAGGGGGTTTTGCCACCATCTACATAACAAGGAAGGAACTAGCTGTATGCTAGTTAGTACCTACAGTAATGAGTGTAGAAAAGCTTTTATCCCTTTAGAGGCACAAATTCAAAATCAACTTCAAGAAAAATCACAAGATCATCTAATATGATAACTAATGCATATAAAGGGAGTTAAGGTTCTGCTTAGCCTCATTTCCCAGAGAAGAAACAGCAGAACAGAAACAGAAAAAGAAATTTTCTTTTTTCATTTTTCAACACAGAAATTTTCCCTGAAATTGGCAAAGATGTGGCTTTATTTAATAACTTTAGATAACAATTTTTTTTTCTCTATAAATGACAGTGTTTGTTCTCTCTTCATGTCAACAAACACTCTAATTTGCTAAAAAACTGCATGGCCATGAAAATATGACCTTTCAAAAGTAATTCCAGTTCTGTAAAGAAATAATTTATTTTAGGTCTTCAGCTATTAATTATTGAGTAATCTGTGGATTTGTACTGATAATTAGAACAAGATTAATATAGCTAACTGCTTCAGAGAAAAAAATCACAAAAATTAAAATCTGTTACTTTATAAATCATAAGGAAATATTCCATTCACAGATTTTTTTCCCTTCACATTTCCACAATAAAGTACTGAAGTATTTTGATATTAGAACAAAATGTTTTGTTCAGCTGGAGACTTTCTTGAAGGAGGTTGAAAAATACATATTTGCTCACCTTTGCAATGAACAAATTCATACCAGCAAATTGAAGTCTGTTTACCTACTATAAAAATGAATAGGTATTAATATTTTTTTTTAATAAAACGCACTGCTGGAGGTATCTAGCGCTGAAGAATTCTGCCACGAAGCTCACCCTTACAATATGAGTCAGTCATTTCCATTACTCTGGTTACAGCTAAAATTAAACTCTTCCCAATATGATATTCTGTACATTTTCACAAAAATGGACTTGTGAAGGCTTTGGACCAAAATATCAAGGACCCACCTGGGATCTGGGAATTGTAGGCTCAACTTCCTGCCATAACTGACTCATAAAAGAATTTTTAATCTTAGATCATCTTAAATACAGAGCTGCAAAATCTCAAGGCAGATCTTCTTCCTCCCCTGGCAGTTTCTACCCACCAGGTTACAAATTATCAGTCAGCTTGTTGCAATCTGAAGAAGTATCCAGGAAAAAAGGAAAAAAATAATATTGGGTCTAAGTTGAAAAATTCTGGTCAAATCTACTATAAAATTCACAGTGAGATACAAAGACTCTCTCAAGGCACTGGCTGAAACTGGAGCTGTACCTCTAAAGACTGAAAGGCAATATAGTCTATCCTCGTTTACCTGGAGTGAGTGGATAGCCATTTAAAAATGAATAATTAAAAAAATGATCAAAGCTGACAGCCTGTGAGCAGCAGGAGAAGGGGAAAGGGTTACATGAGCATGGGGATGGAAATGCTGGAGTGTTCCAGCAAAGCCCACTCCGAGTCGCATCTGAAACACCAAAGAAACACTGGCTGCTTTTTTTCTGCATTGTGGCTGTCCCACAGTGGAAAAATTCCATTGCAGGACAAAAAAAGGGGGGAAAAAGGAAAAAGGGGGAGGGGGCGAGAAAAGAAAGAAAAAAGGAAAAACAGGAGAAAAAGAAAAAAGGGGGAAAAGGGAAAAAGAAGAAAAAAGGGAAAAGGAAAAAGAATAAAGGAAACAAGGAAAAAAGGAAACAAGGGGAAAAGGAACAAAAGGGGTGGTTTTTGACAATTCATGTATGTAGTAGCAAATAATCTACACTTTTCTTGGAAGCCCTGGATAGAGCCCTTAAAACAAGGAACATTTTCCTCTCAGACTGCTGGCCCTCCGGTCATCTGTGCTGCAGGCCGCCAGCTGGTAACAAGCCCTCAGCACTGCCCTCCTCAGCATTTTCCATGTGCCACAGAATGAACCTCACATGGGTGCAGTGAGGACAAAGGCAAACATCTTTAAAATTATGTGCCCCAAAATCTTTGTGGTACGGATCCACAAGGTCCACTTGACACCAAAAAAAAAGCCACCTAAAATCACTTTTCTGTTGTTTACATGGTCATTTTGCAAAAATTCACTATGAAAGTTAATTTTGAATATCAAAATGTTGAGTAATTTAACTGCTAAACAAATGACAGTATCTTAAATGTCTGGGTCAGTATTTTAAGTTCCCTGTAAGTTGTATCATATTTTAATATCACTAATGGCTAGAGTCAGAGTCTGAGAGGCAATTACTACCATCTTTTCTTGCATTTAATCCATAATCCAGCAAAGGGACAAACAGAAATTAAAGCAACTACTTCAGATAAACATGAATTAAGATTTTGACTTTATCAGTAGTCACAAATTCCAAATTTTTCAAAGCCTGAAGTCTGCTATATCATTCCCAGTAGAGTAAGAAATAATAATGTAGTCAGATATCAAATACCTTTTGTCTGTATTTCTGCATAAATCTCAGAAGCTGAATATTAACACCATTAGGTTAGCAAATTAGGAAATTGTATCTATCCTAAAATACTGACATCTAAGTTTTTGATGAAATTAGTAAAACTGCACATGCACATACACAAATCATCTTAGCCAGTAAATAAGCAGGAATCAGAAAAAAACTTCTGTGGAAGATGCAGTTACCTACTTGGTGTCATAGCAGTGTCTATGTATGATTATTCTGTCAGATAAGAGATACAAGGTAGGTAAGCAAAAACAATCATTTTCTTATTAACCTACCTTTGCATGCTTTTGTCTTTCACTAGAAATAATTTCAAAACATCTGTGAATGAGTAAGGGTGAAAGCATATTTATGAAGAAAGCACAAGAAAATCGGGTATTTAGAGAACTGAATTTCTAAATAAAATATATATTAAAGTGCTGTTCTAGGAAAATTAGGGATATTAATAAATAAATCCTTTCCTCTGGAACAATAAACAGCTTTGGACACTGTCTTGATTTAATTTGATTACGCTTAACCCACTGAAACGCCAGTGTGCTATTAGCAGGAGGGATGGCTATAGGTGAGAGCTGAGAGTGAAAATCTGATTTCCTTAGTTCATAGCCTAGAGTTCAGGCTCCTTTTTTCAGATCTTTGATTTTCCAGAGAATTTCTTACACGATTCCAGGTCCCAGGGGAAAAATTCACACATGTGTTTTGAAAACAATTTTTCACTGGATTTTGATTCATTGCAGTATTAATTAAACTTGGCATGAGTATGACTGGAGCTGGATTTCTTCCCATACCACAGACCAACGAGTGGCTCTGTGAGCCTACGTTCACCCACAGGTGGGGTACCTACAAGGCTCCACATTTTGAGAAATGATGGATGCTGCAGCAGGTGTGGGTGAACAAGAACCTCATTGCAGCCTCAGGTCTAGAAGTGGGACACAACTTTCATTGACTTACGGTCTACCCACCTCAGCCAAAGGCAAGCTACATTCCTCGTCGGTATGTTGCATTTCACTCTTGGTTGATCTGGCAGTTGTTTTATCATAAAATTAGCAAAATGTTATCTGACTTATCATGTCCAGGTTGCCTGCAAACTCACTGTCATCTGTCCTGCAAATGCTAGCGGTGCACGTGGCTTGAACACAGGCTGCACGGCTCCAGAGGTCTCCAAGGGTTTGTTGCTGTGGGCACCTTGCTGGGGCTTGAACTAGCCAGTTCAAAGCTGCTGCAACACATGTAGGCGTACATCAGTCACTGCTTTTATGGCACTACAGGAATATGCACCAACATTAGCCCGAAAACAGGATATCTGGTCACAGAAATCATCTGTTAGGAATCTACATGCGGTCAAAACTGATGAGGTTTGTGTATTGTGCTGCCAGGTCACATTTCTTCTATAAACATAGTTCTGCACCGTTAACCGTTACGGGGTTAGACCATTTCACATAAACACTGATTATTTGCTGAAAGAAAAGCAGAAAGGGAGAAAGAAAGGGACAAAAAAAAGTGTCAGTCTCACCTACAACACTAAAATTACCTTCTAGTAGATGAGATACAACCTCTTTCCATTGGTGCTTTTTAAATTATCCAATATTACAAACTCCAGTCTTTAAAAAGGTTAAAAAATATGAGATTATCTTAACAGGCATAATATTTTAAAAGATATGATACTTTTAGTCAGTCCTGTGCTCCTAAATTGGCAAGATGGCTATGAAAGATCAGCCTCCAAGCACTGTCCTAGGAAGAGCTTCATTATTGCTACTAGGACACTTGAAATTTAATAGTGCTTCGTTAGGTTATAGGACAATAGGATAAAGATATTTTCTACAGTTCATATGTCTATGGAGTTATGCTTTGATTTAAACGGGAAAAACAGCTAATAAATTGTACATACAAAATTTTAAATAATGAGTTTTGGTGGGTAATAATCTCCGTCTCTAAGACATTTTGAAATTGCTTTTCAACAGTTACAGGTAGCACTTTCTCAAATTATATTGAAGTGTATTTTCCTTTATACTTTCCCTAAATGTTGCAACACTAGATTGTCACATAATGTACTAAAATCAGATTTCAAATCAACAGATATTTCTTTAAATGTGCTTTATATAAAATAAGCGAATTTT
The DNA here is from genome assembly GCF_023638135.1 of Falco biarmicus. NCBI lineage: Eukaryota > Metazoa > Chordata > Aves > Falconiformes > Falconidae > Falco > Falco biarmicus. The sequence continues at coordinate 77,502,865 of NC_079289.1, read as the reverse complement.
AATTTACCAGAACTCAGTTCTCTCAGGGAGAACTCAGCTTTCCATTCTGTACCCCATCCCTTGCCTCATCAGCCATTTTGCTATACTAAATCCCGGCCACCCACTGCAAATTTCTGCTTCTCATTGCTCAAGTTCTTTAGAATTTGCTTATTCTGAAAAGCCCATAAGAATTAACTCTAACTCAACCTTGTTCGATCATTATTTGGAGAGTGGAATAAACTGAATCAAATTAAAGCCATTTACATTTTGAGTGCCATAAACTGATTCTGTGCAATCAAACTAATCCACTTCAAATTATACTATTAGCTAATTTAGATTGACGTCCTAAGTAGACAAGTCTCAACTATAAAGCTAGAGACAACAGATAAATATAAAGAGAAAAAGAAGCGATGCAGCATTATTTTCAAGTTGGGTAAGGCTTCATTATCAGTGAACATGTGGACTAACAAGTATTAAGGTTTTTGTAATTGTCACCAAAAAAAAATAGAAGCTATCAAGAGGAAAATTAAATCTATTACTATTATGTATTAAAGCTGTTACTATTTATGGAAACGTATTCTCAAATTCAAAAGGGAAACACAAGGAAGATGAGAAGACTTGATAATTTACACTTAATTTTATAATATAGAAAATCGCATTTTAAATTTAAATTTTATTTAAATTTTTGGGCCCATAAGTCTGAGTTTTAGCAAAGTTGACCCTAGGGACAGACAAGGCAGGACCAAAGCACAGAGGTAGATTACAGAGTTTTCCACACAGGTGGCTGCTAGTCTTTTGTCTAAAGACAGGATGGGACAGAAATGGGGATGGACAGAGAGAAGAGAAGGGGTCCAAGAGACCCAATAATCTCCCACAGCAAATTCTGGAGGGACTGAGGTATACGCTTGTAGAAATGCTGAAGAAGCACCTCTAGATGGCCGAACTCTAGGAGATCCCACGCAAGAAAGCTAGTGGGAGGCAACAGCAGTTTGGCGTTTAAAAGGCCACAAGGTGCCTCCAACGCAAAGGCTGGAGGCAGATGGAGCGCTCTTCCCACATTGGCTTGCAAAGCTGCCTCCCCACATCCCTGCCAGGGAGAGCCAGGGTGGGACAAGGGACAGCATGGAAAGAGAAAGATGACAGTGACTACAAACAGTGCACTCAGTGAGTAAAGAGATGAACAGGAGGAGGAAGATGGGCAAGATCACTAATGCTGTGATAAAATGTAAAAAAGATTAGGGAGAAATAGGTGAAGATGGAATAAAAATGTGCCGGAGAGATCAGACACGGGAACACTTTCGAGGGCAAGGGGAAGAAGAGAACAAAAGAAAAGGTCCTTTTACCTTTCCTGTTTCTTCTGTTCCCCAAAGTTCTAGCTGGTTTTCACCTTTTTGCAAATATTTGGTTCATGTTTGCTTTCCATATGACAGGGGAGTGGACTTCAAACTACTTGGTAGGATTATATCCCCTCTAAACTGAATATTCAGATTGAATGATTGGATTCAAACTATTTTTGATAAAAATCATGAAAAGTAGGTAATGTACCAAAACGAATGGAGAAGAAAAAAAAAAAAAAAAAAAACAAAACAAAAAAACCACCCAATCCTGGGAATTTGAATCATTAAAATACACAACTCCCACACCTGACTTCTAATACTCATTTTTCCTTAACTTAGTGAATAGCTAAAAATCAGGTTCTATGATTTTATTTTGTTATGGAATCAAAGAAGAGAAACAGCACTATCCATGATTCAGTTATCTGCTGGTTTTAAAGAACTGAGTACACTCAGATACAGTTTTATATGATGTCAGTAGATTATTACTCCTTTCATGCCAAATTTTATGTCACATTAGATAACTTCTGTAAAAGAACCAAGGATAGCAAAAAATTACGTAACTCTTCAGAGAAAAATCTTGCATAAAACTAAGGAAAAAGTTGCTGCTATACACACAAACTATATGCCTACACCCTGCAAACCACATGCATGTTTCATTAGCGTAACCTGCAGAAATAATGTTGCTTGTGTTTTGCTAAAATGGCCTGGAGGAATAACAAGACTAACATTCTGATCATTTTAATTTTAATTCTGGGGGTTTTTTTTCTGTGAGAATTGAAGGTATTGTGACACCGATTTAGGAAATTTTGTCTTTAAGCACAGGCACAGAGCTGTGCGCTTAAGGTCACGGGCGTGCACAAATACCTTTCCCAAATTAGAGTCTATGAACATTATGAAAGCCACTCAGCACACTGTGGAATAATCTTAAAACAATTTGGTTTTGTAAATGACACATCACTGAATTCCATTTAACACGGTGGGCTGCAAAGCTGTTTCACTTACTCCTCACAGAACATTAACCAGGGCATTATTATTGTTACCAGTCTTACTCCAGAGCCGCGCTCAGCCTGCTGCCTGCATGGAGCTCTTTGCTGCCCAAGAGGTCAGCGAGGGGAGCCACGTCTCCCTCCAAGTGAGGGATGCTCTTATGCAACAACCAGTAGCCATCAGCAGAGCTGGCTGAAATCTTTCCAGGCAGATTTGCTTCATTTGGAACTGGGAAAAAAAAAAAAAAATCTTGCTGGTTTGGCAAGGCTTTCCTCGTTCTCAGCAAACAGAAGCAAATACAGATGTATGTGAAATAATCCATTTCATAGAGGGATTTTTTATTATGCCTTGTTTTTGTCATGATCCGTGAAAATCGATGCTTTCCTTTAAATTTCTTAAGACTCAGGTTACTTGGAAGCTGAAGGTCCAAGGGACATGCAGGAAGGCCTCTGTGCCATCTGGTACTCTATGCCTAATGCTAGTGCTGGTTAACAAACTGTGATAGCAACATCCTCTATGTTCATATCAATACTGAAAATGAGAGGAAAGTCATTTGGAGTTTGGGGGTTTTTTTGGTAAATGTTTCTTCTATAAACTGAATCAGGTCAGAGATGCTGAATGCATGCAAACACATTTCTTTAACTTTCGCTGTGAAGAAGAGGGAGCTATCAGCCAGACAGCTCTTCTTTCACTTGTACTTCATGGGGAAAACATTACCTGTTATCATCCCAGCCAGCCAGCATGTTACCTTTTCTGCTGAGCCTGCACTATATTTTTTCCCCTCCATATTCTTGTCCGGACTCAACGACTGGAAAAAAACAGTTCCCACCCATTGAAAATTATAATTGCATGAGAAGAATAGATTGATTTCACTGGGGTTTTCTTTCTTTCTTTCTTTTTCATGGCTAGATTAAATTCTTTACTTTCTTTGAGCTTTATCCACTCCGCTTTCTTCCTGTCACGTTCCACTCCTGATTGATGTGTACAAGTGTTTCTACTTTCCATACCATATCAAATGTAGTCTCGCTGCAGTCATCCGATACAGCAGTTCAGCTATTTCTGTAAGGTTTTTCCTCTGGCATGGATTTGGTTAGCTCCAGAAACTAACTTGCTTATGGACCTCTGATGCACCCACTCTAGAAACTTGCATTTTATATTCCATTACTCCACCGATGTGACTGAGAAACATCCCCTGCAAACATATCTTACTATTTTTACAAATCCTTCTAATAGCATTACGTTCTCAGATTTCTTCCATCAACGGCTGTGGGATTTTTTCAGTGTCTCATTATTATTAATAGCTGTTCATCCTTCGTATCTCTTACCTCAAATTAACTTTCAGTTATTTCTGTGTTGACAGTTGCAGCCTCTGCACTTTATCTAATCTGCTGTGTCTGTCTTCCCATTCTTGATTCATTTTCTCCTGAAGCATCACAGACTGAGTTAGCACTTTTGTCTTTCTGCCCCCAGAAATACAGCACAAATTTCACCTTTGCTACTTTGTAACAAATGGCCTTTTAAATTCCTTAATGAATGTCAAAATATCCTTTTAGCTTTCCCAAGCTGAGGAACTCAGCCTCGTGAGGTTTTTTGCTCATGTTATACCTAGACAAAGTCCAGAACTGCTGGACTCAAGCATACTTTCACTGGTTTTCTTGTTTCTTCAGCAGACACACTGCTGTAAGCTTTTGCTTTGTCTCTTTACTTGAGACTAGTCACAAACTACACAGTGCCTTTCCTCTGTTTCCAGAGTGAATGAACAGAGATACCCGTTCAGGAGAAGTATAATATTTTGCCTTATGTACTAAGTAAGTTTGTTCCCATAAGAGAAATTACTCAAACTGCATGAAGAAATCATAGCCAAAAAGATGCAAGACTGAAACAATCTTTTATAAAAAGCTCCGTTATTACAGATTTTTGCAGGGTGCTTAACCCAGAAACAGAAGTAGTAAAGTAGCTTGTCTAAAGCCACCCTGAAAAGCTGGCACAGAGAGCTGAGTACAGAGCTTGATTTTCAGGATTCATTTTAGTGCCTTTAACCCTCACCCCACACACGCAAAGAATAACTAGGGGTCAACATTGCTTCACCGCAGCTGGTAAGGGGGCTGAACACACATGAATTTACTCTCCCCTCTCGTGCCCAGAGGCAGGTACTGCTCCAGCCACTGTTACTGGGAGAACGAAGAGGTTATGTGTCTGAAGACATTTTCTTCCCTCCTCTTCAAACCCATGTTTAAGAAGTATTCTCTCCTTCTTCTAAATTAACACTGGAGGGGAAATTACATCAAATGCATGAGAAGTGCACTGGATTAAAAAAAAATAAGCCTGTTAAATAAACATATCTTCAGTGTACCATACCAAAACAGATTTCATTAAAAATTCCCCTTAAGAGAATATCTTTAAATGAAGTTTACCAAAACAAACAAAAAAAACCCACCAAAAAACCAAACCAAAACAAAAAAATCAGATGCTGAGGCACTTGTTTTAATTGGCTTTAACTTCTGCAGTCTAAATGCAAAGTATGAGGCCCATTATGATTTGGGTGGCTGGTGCTTCTAAACATAGTGTCAGAATTCAGTGAATGAGGAGGGGGGGGGGTGGGCCAGCACACGCACTGCCAAGCGAAACAGCTACTCCAAGCCACGCTGCAAAAATCAAATGCACGCACAGAGCAGTAGCTATAATTAGACATGAACAAATCATGTCAGATGTGTTAAGAACCCACTTTAATTCAAATATTTCTTAAAGTTTTTCAAGTACGCCCTTTCACTGAGTTGGACTGAAATCTATTTCTGATAATGATGAAGAGTTACCTTGTAAGGGTTCTCTTTCCAAACTAGAGGAAAAACAAGTCAGTAGAAATGTGCATGCTTAGATCTACTTTTTCCTGGTTCTCCTATTACCCCTCCTAAATCCTTCGCTCCCTTGTTCACATTTTAACACATGCCGCCTTGAACTCACAGCTGTGTGAGTTTGGCCAACATTCAAAAAAAGGGACAAGAAGCTTTTTATGTAATACAGCTGAAGCTGCATGTGGATTCGGTGATGAAGAAGGTTGCAGGACAGGCAGGCTTTGATAAAGCTCTTACATGGTCATAGAAAAGATCTTCACTATCTTCTCCCCAACTGCAGCAAGCCCCCAGGTTTCTGAGTAGCTACAGTAGAAAGCAGCACGGGCAGCGTTTTGTACCAAGAAGTAGCAAGGAAGTTTTCTCCTAACTTGCAATAATTAGAACTGATTAATTCCCCTAAGCGTGCTTATACTCCTCAGTATCTGTTACTCGTTTTGATTAAGCATTATCTATACGCTCTCTAATGCTTTCTCTTCAGTCCTTGGTTCCAACGAGAGTTATGGGAAGGAGTTACGCCACCTTAGAAGAGCAAAGCATAGAAAAGCTTTGACTTTGTCACTTTGAACTTCAATTTTTCAAGCAAAACCATTTCACGATATTTCACCTTTCAAATAAAAAGGTGAGTAGAAGGTTTCACTACACTCTACCAGGGCATGTTCTTAAGTTCCTTTACAGGCTTTTTATCCCTTCACATTAAATAAACAACCTGAGCCTTTTCAGTTTCTCTCCATGAGAGCTTTTCCATTCGCTTCATCCTTTCTTCTTGCTCCTTTCCAAGTCCTTCCTCCTGGACCTTGTCACTGAGCTGCAGATATCCCATGGCAGGCAGCGTGCCGCTCAGTGAATTCCCCAGCTTGGTGAGGTGCCTCTCAAGTTTCTCACAGCTTTCATGAACTTTGCCCAAGTCTACCACCCCGTGTCATTTACAGGATTTGTCATTGTGTTCCTCACCCTCTTTCCAAATGTCTAGTAAGGATGCGGGTCCTAATCCAGGACCTTTTGCTTGTCACCTCAAATACTGTTACTGCTTTCATTTGTATTGTGGTAACTTCTGCCCTTTAAAACAGAGTTCTGCTGTACTCTGGGACCCCCAGGCTCCCATGGAACATGTCCTCAACAGCAGAAACCATTTTTGCAGATGGCTTCAATCTCTTTCTACACAGCCAGAGCTATGCAGATAGGGGAGGAATCATCCTGTTCCCTTTGCTTTCCAGATGATGGAACAGAGTAAAAGACACACACTTCTCTATCAAGAATAATGTTTGCTTGCTTTTCATTCAAATAAAGAATATGGTGATTGCAGCTCAACTTTCTATTAGATGGAGAAGCTCAGAGCACTTCCATTATTATTTGTTCTATTATCAGACACTACAATTCAGCTTGCCGTTTATCTCCTCACCATCATTTTGGGTGTTGGTTATTTTTGGTTTTTTATTTTAAACTTGTGCCACAGTCTGGTTTCTTTCCCCAGTGAACGGCACCTTTTCTAAGGAAGTCAAGAGGACATGTCAAGTTTTTGATAGCTCTTGAAGCAAGCTGACCCAAACAAACAAGGACTTGGGGTTTCTGGTCTGAATTTACACAGCAACGAAGCAAATGTCTGGTAAAATGACTTATCACATTAATCTTCCTTTCCTTTTCCGTGGTACACACTGATTGAGCCACATGCAAAACGAGTTTAAATGGGCTTAGCGTAATCTTCAACATGTACTCGCACCATGTCACAGAGAAGGTACCACTTACTACCTGAAGGCAGAAACAGAGAATATTTTTAAGCAAAAGGCTCAAAACCTACTCATACTGCAAATGAAGATTGGTCAGCTCACAATGGAAATATGTCGGGTTCAAGTCAGTAATTACAAGACCAGCCACCAGTGCTAAGGACATACCATATTCTTTTTGCCTTGGACATAAATATATCTTAGCTGAGAAGAATCATAGAAAAATGAGAAAAGTCTGGACTTGAGCACTTCCTAGGTTAGACAATTACAGACAGCTCTACTTTGGACCACAATGGCTTGTGTCTTCCAAGTATTCCCCTGGCAATACTGGTCTTTTGCTCAGGGAAGTTCCATATCAGTTCTCTGGCAACAAAGTTCTCTCAGCCTTTTTCACACCTGTAAAACAGAATCCTATAAAAGACAAAACTGAACAGAAAACAGGGAAATATTTGACAGAGAACTAAAAAGTTTTAATGAAGCATTTGCAGTGCTTAGAAATGGACCTGAAATGTGCCTGCGCTGACAAAATTGACAGTACATGGAGTACCAGAGTCTCACCACTCCAGATTACACAACAGTGGAACTAGATTCTTCTCCAGCTAAAGACATCTTTACCAGATCTGCTTTCACATAACACCCTGACAGACAGGAAAATGCAACTACCTCCACGTCACAGGACAAACAAAGGCCTGGAAAGCTTGCTGTAACGCAAACCCAGTGCCTTAGACCCTAGGATGTTGTCTGATTGCTTCACCATCCCTCCCTCAAGGGAAGGAAACTGGGTCTTCCAACACTTACTCTATTAGTTGCCCTTGTCCAAATTACAGCCAGCTACAGAACTCATGAGCTACTTGTTCATACTCTTGAAAATTATTATTTTCAGTGAAGGAAATAGATTGACAGGGCCAAGTAGGGGGGTGAGCTCAGGGCAGTATAAGCACTCACCCACAAAAGAGGGCGTTCCCTCCTTCCTCAGAAGTGAGAATTAAGGAAAGGGGGTTGGATAGATGTCAAAACTTCTTTTCTCATTACAATTTCCTTCAAAACAAGATTTTTAGTATAGTAATCTTCCAAGTTTTATGATAAAAGATTAGTACGTAAGCTATTAGTAACTATTTTCATTTCTGACCATGATGAAATGGGGTGATTGTTATCCAGGCATTACCTTCCAGAAATTACTTCTGCCTTTGGTTATCTTCTAAGTCTACAACCTGAGTGACAGACAACCACTTTTAATATTAATCTACAGAACTTCTAGAAGCCTTACCGAAATGGCATATGTGTACAATTAGTAGCGTATGCACAGGGAAGCCAGTGCACAACTGCAATAACACACAGCGAGTGCAATATACTCAGTTTTTTCTTAAGTTGCTCTTTGCTGGTCTGATGCATTCTGGATGTCTCCAGCTTTACTGTGCATGCATATAGTTTTAATATACACCCTCATCCAAACTCCAACCTGGAGGCTTCACTTTCTTTTTCAGAAGCAAACTCAGAAAAGAAACGTCCAGCAAAACATAAGCTGAGCAAGGTGACTTCCCAACCAGATTCCCCTGTGTACTAGCCACATCTGCTTGTGACTATCATAATGAAAAAGGAAATCATGCACCTTATAGGACAATTGCCAGCATGAATTTTTCTTTACTTAACAAAATAAAATGTTATCTCAACAGAAGTGGTAATAAATTGCATTTTGGATTACATTCTTGTCTATTTTTCTAACTTTAAACACTGATGAACAGACTTGTCCCTTTTGTTCTATTTCTCATCCTGTCCTCTCCCCCGCTTTTAAAAAGTCTTAAAAGATAGTTCAATGGTGGTACTTATGCTTGAAAATTATTAATAGGTTTAAAACAAAACCATTTGTTTTACTTCATAATCTATGTTTTCTAAAGACTGATCGGTTGGAAGTACTTTGTACCATTTGCAAGATTTAACATTTATTCCAGAACTCTTATTTTACCATAGTTGCGGGCAATGATTTTGTCAAAAAAGCAAAGTAGTTGGTGGTGTCATAAGAAAGACCACTTTAAGAAATGTAAATTACTTTCTTGCTTGTAACAAAGATTTTAAAGCTCGAAGAGGACTTACTATTCAAGCTAAATGGCTTTACAGACACTGAGTGACTCCAACTGTCACATGTATCTTACAGCAGGAGATAAACTATTTTATTATTCCTCATTTGAGATTGCCATCTAAGTATGGTCACAGATAGCACCACAATGAGCTGTTCTGGACTCCACAGTTGTAAAGCCTGAAATACTAGCTCAAAAGCTGTTTCTCCATTTACAGTCATTCCTAATGTATTTCTAAATAGCTCAGTAAACTTTTTTTTTTACTTTTTTTTTTTGGGGGGTGGGGGTTGGGAGCAAACCAGAGCAAACTATACTATAAAGCCTCTCTGGAAATGCTGCTCCCATAAAGACTTCCTAGCTTTGATGGATAATCTTCGGAGAATCTCACACCAGCAGCTAAGCATCTTTGTTGCAGCTGTCTGTCATAACACTGCCAAAGCAGGCATGGCAGAAGGGAGTATGTGCCTACACCTCTGTCACAGTTTACTGCCCAGCATCTCCATTCAAACAAGACTGCATTAGTAGTGTGGGCACAGGTCCAAGGTTCACTCTGGAAGAAATCTCCCCTTTACTCAGTTCTGGTGCAGGAGCAACCAACATCTGGCATGTCCCGTGGAGGTACCATCTAAAGACAGTGTAACAACTGCTATAAGACTCACAAGTAGACTTTCATCAGAGCTCTTAAGTTTTCACATGCTGCTCATCCACACTGTACATTTGTTTCCAAAGGCTGAAGAACCCCATTTACCAATCTGCCAAAGGAGTGCTTAGTGCTGTTAGAAACCCAACAGGGAGTTTCAAAAAAGCGTCACTTCAAGGTGGCCCTTTCACAACAGATTGAAAGTTGCCAAGTATTCTGTTTCCAGGATCAAGGGTTTCCCAAAAGCAGACCATCCAGACAGGAGCCATGCAAAATTTTTTGGAAACCTTTCACAAGATGAATGGGGTGAGGCAGGACCTCTTGGCAATAAACCACGTAGAGTTACAGCCTAGGGGGCCACAGAGGTTCTCAGAGGCATCGGCTGGTTCGGAGGACTCCCTAAATTACCCTAAGGACCACTGGTATCTAGTTGACCTACCTTTCCTCATTCTGTAATGATCATCTGCAGGTGCATCAGTCGGTCCCTTCACAGTTTCTACTGCAATGAGTTTACAACCTTGGACACAGATGGTGTGACACAAGTACAGTATCGCAGTAGGCAGGTAGATGGATAAATTTTAATGTAATTAATTAATAACTGCTTGTTTTCTTCCCCCTTTCCTCTGCTTGTGCTTTCTTCTTCAGATCCTCAGAATTTGGGTTCTGTGATGACTCCTCCTTGAAAGCGAAAGTGGAGCACTCCAGTCAAGTAGATTCATTGTGTCCCCTCATTTCTTGTCTTCTGCCAAAACTAGAAAATCTTGAGAAAAGGAACCCTTTGTGGAAAGGGAACAAAGCAGTGGGCACACAGTGCAGAAAGACTTTTAAGGTTATACTGATGAGGAAGAAGATGTGAATGTGGAAATATGATCCAAGTAGAGCATAGTTTTCCTGAGGGTGATCACGATACAGTTAGTTACATTTTCTTTTCTGTGTTTCTTCTCTTTGTTACCATTCTTAATCCATGAGAGGCATGAGTGATTATAAGAAGCTACATGAGGATGTAAGCTTTGCATCATAGTTAAAGCAAAAAAATGTGCATTATCTTGTTTCTCAACAATGTTTTTCTTTGTACAGCTCAAAGAAGGTAAGAATCAAATTACTACTTCTGCTCGTGGACGTTATTACATGACCTCCTCAAGTTATTCTAGACTGATCCACCAAAGCAACCTCTAGATGGCACATATGAGAATATTAGAACAGCTATCAGAAAAGAAAAGCAAGCTTGTTTGAACAAAAATCTCTTCAAGTATTGAGAGGTATATTGCGATCCCACAGTTACAAGTTGCAGTTGTATTATCAATATGTGCTAAAAACCTCATCATTCTTGATCATCTTCTTCTAAGTCAATGACTTCTGTTTACAGAAATATTTTTGCATCTTTCTGAATTCAATATTTGATCAGAGAAAAAATTACTAAACAAAACAGAAAACAAGATGCCATAAATTATTTCATTTTATGGTAAGATGGATAATTAAGGATCAGGTACATAAATTACCTCTATCCTGAGTTCCTATTTTCAGTCATTTATTCAAATTATCGATAACTACTACATTTAGCAACTAAACCACTCAAATCACTTCAAATTACTAAAATCCCAATGTTTTCCATGATGAGAAAAACATTTCCTTTAAGCATATGCTTTGCATCAATTTTAAAACACCCACACAGCCAAAAAACTCCAGAGCCAAAAACTTTTGAACATTTGAACAGGAAACATTTTGGCATTTGAACCAGGAAAAGCCCTTACTGAAATTAAATTGCGCAGGCTCTACTTTGTGAAAGGCAATGAAGAGCAAGGGATAAAAGTCACGACATCAGTTCTCTTACCAAGGGAAACTCATGTCAAATTGGCAGAGATCTGAGCAAATGGGAGGCCTCTTTATCTTCTATAGGTCGAAACAAGAAGCGAAATCTGCCCAGAAAGGGGGGGATAATGTTAAACTCTCTGCAGCCATGACCCATGTAACTGGCGCTTGGATGAGTGTAATACATCTTCCAGAGGTTAATCTCTAAATTGGATGATTTCATTACTGGGTACATCAGTTTTACAGCTGATTTCCACATGGTATCAAGTGGCTAGAGCAAGAACCTTGGCATGACAAACCTACCTCCATTACAAAGAAAAGCTACTAAAACATTTTATTATTAAAAACATCAACAGGAAGACATAGTGAACAAACAGATTCATTTTCAGAAAGACCAAGGCTAGATATGTTCACCTGAGGGCACAGAAAGATGAGAGAAAGATAAAACAAGATGGATTTACCATAGATGCCAAAAGGCCTTGATGAGAGAGACAGCACATGCAACATATCAGAATAATTAGAACTGTGTAAATGCCAGACTTTTCAACAATGACTTGTTAGACCAAAGCAGAAAATTTGTTTCAGCTGACTTCATGTCTGCTCTTCTTGAACATCCAAGCAATCAAACTGCATTCCAAATGTGCTGCTGGAAAGCAAGTTTTATGGACATATGCTCAACTATTTGCACAACTTGTGTGAATACTCATCTTATCATGGAACATTTCTCATTTGCAGAGGTAGGGAAGAAAGGCATGGGCAGGGGAAGGACTGACCCTGCTTTAAATCTTATTTATTCATAGTCTGCCTCAGGTCTTCAAGGTTAGGCAAGTTGTGGTGACTTCTCTACACTGGTTATGGGCCATAAAATTCTACGTGATCTCTGTATCTCCCTTATATGTGTTATATGTTTTACTAGAAGCTGCACTTGTCATTGAAAGACTGAGTGTACTGGAAGATAGAGAATACTAATCAGATGCACACCATTAACAACAACTTGAACAGACACTGTCTTGCACAAATAATAATATGTACCTGAAAAATACCTTTAAAATAATCATAGAATGGTTTGAGTTGGAAGGGACCTTAAAGATCACCTAGTTCCAAGCCCCCTGCCATGGGCAGGGACACCTGCCACTAGACCAGGTTGCTCCAAGCCCCATCCAGCCTGGCCTTGGACATCTCCAGGGATGGAGCACCCACAGCTGCTCTGGGCAACCTGTTCCAGTGTCTCACCACCTTCATAGTGAAGATTCTTCCTAATAGCTAACCTAAATCTACCCTCTTTCAGTTTAAAGCCATTAGCCCTTGATTCTATCACTACATGCCCTTGTAGAAAGTCTCTCTCCAGCTTTCTTGTAGGCCCCTTTAGGCACTGGAAGGCTGCTATAAGGTCTCCTTGGAGCCTTCTCTTCTCCAGGCCAAACAACCCCAAATCCCTCAAGCTGTCTTCACAGGAGAGGTGCTCCAGCCCTCTGATCACCTTTGTGGCCCCCCTCTGGACCCATTCCAACAGCCTTCCTTCTGTTGAGGGTCCCAGAGCTGACCACGGCACTCCAGGTGGGGTCTCCAGAGAGCAGAGTAGAGGGGGAGAATCCCCTCCCTGGACCTGCTGGCCGGCTTTCTGGGCTGCAAGCACACATTGCTGGGACACATTGAGTTTCTTATCAACCAGCAAACACCCCCAAGTCCTTCACCTCAGGGCTGCTCTCAGTAATAATCATCTTACAAATCTACCTAAATAATGGATTTTCTCAGTATCTTTATCAGTATCTTTATGCTTCATTGATAGATATCCTATTAAAAAAAAATGCAGGATACTGTTGTAATATAGATAAACATTGACTGGAAATCTGGCAGGGTCCTCCAGCATGATTTACTGGTCTTTCAGATTATAAATCTGAACTTCAAGGGCAGAAAGCTAGTGCAATAATTCAACCACTGCTTAGCAGTGCTCATTTCCAATTAAGCCCAATATAGTAAAATTTAATCAACAAATTATTTTATTTTGAGACTTTAAGTTCTCAAATTTATCTCGTGTTTCCTTCTCACATTCCAAAAATCACAGTGACCAGGTCCTGAATTTAGGTTTTTGTTGTTACTATCCCTCGTCATACTTTGCTCCAGTTCCCAGTGCTTTCTGCAGCCTAGAAAAAGCAAATTTCAACCTACTGACAGTAGGCTTGCTCCCCATGGTTAACTTTGCAAACTTTTAAGTGGTTCAGTTTCCAGGCATCCACAGGTTGAAAACCTTTTATTTTAAACACCTCAGCCTTATGGACAAGCCTCTCTCACTCCTTTTGCCTTTCTTTAGGTGACAAAAAAGACAATGAGAAAAATGGTAAAGGTTACATAAGGTCAAAACTTTTCTGCCCTTTTCCCTTTATGCTTTGCCCCTTCTTGTAAAGACTCAATAAATGAGTAAAAAAAAAATAATAAATGAACCTTGAGCATTAAGGTGGAAACAGGTTCTCTCAAGAGTCATTCTCCCTTGTACTTTACCATTAATGTTCCCTTATGTATATTTACTCTTCTTCACCTTTTTTCCTGCAACATCCCATCTCAAATTTTCATTTCGTTGTGGTGCTCTGTGAGACTTGTTCCTTCCCAAACAGCGTTTTCTATTTTTAAAAAACAAATCATAATTTTCATTAATTTCATGTTCCTTCTGTACTTCTTTGTACTACCTTTAGTTTTCCTTATCCCACCTCTCTCATCCTCCGTTTACCTGTATGATTTATATTGAAGTGTTTGCTTTCAGACTGTAACTAATACCATTTAAGACCTATATCATGTTTATATTGATACTTTGATTCCTAATAAAAATAAATTTTAAATAAATGTAGAAGCAAATGTTTCTTCTAGCTGTTTCATTGCTGCTAGTTCTTGCAATTTCGTTGTAAAATACACCTAGAAGCCTTGGGATAATATCTTTCTCCTTCCTTTCCACAAAAGAAATTATGAATCTGAGAACATATTAGGTGTATTGTAAATACTGTGTGACACTCAAATACTGTCATAACACAGTCCCTACAAAAAGCTAGCAGAGATAGTTCATGATGATATTGTGATGATAGCCAAGTAGCATGAGATTAATTTTTCAGCACGTCTGAAATGGGCTTTTATTACCATTGCATTAAATTGCTCCTTAATTAATAAGTTGCATGCCTACTGCCTTTATAGAAGAAACAGTGAAAATGGAAGTTGCTGGTAAGTCTTCATGAAAACAAGCCCACCAGTAAGAAACCAGTATATGTCCACAGTACCCGTAGAGATGAATCTGCGGGTTGCCCATAAGCTCTGCAGAGCTGCCTGCAGCCATCTGTACCATTTTGACTGCGACCTAGACATTTGAAAGCACAAAGGGCTACTTACAGAAACTACCTGGACATTTTCCTTCCTTTCACAATGACCTAGACCCCTGCCTCAACTCCCCACTTGAGTTCCTGTTTGCTTTCGCTGCTGCTGTGCTACCCTTCTGTTGTTTTCAGCTCAAAAGAACATACCTGACACCCATTTCACATCACTCTTTTGTACAGATGGTTTTAAACCTAATCCCTCTCCTTTTCTAGGAAATGCTTTAAAGCCACAAGGCCACCCGCTTCTCCTCCTTTTGGATTCTCTGCCTGTCTGAACCAGTCTTGAACCCTCAGCACTCAGTGAGGCCATTTTGAGAGGAGGGGTGCACAGCACCTCTTCACCATTTTTTTTTTTCACCTTCTATTCTGAAATCACATGAAAGAAGTGACACCCCTGTGGCGGTATGGGAGTATCTCTTGGAACCCCTATGGACAGGCAAGATTAGAATCCCACATGTCTCAAATCTCAGCTGAATGTTTTATTCAAGGGTGAAATGTTCAGTCATTGTTACATCAGACCTCTTCTCCCTGCCTGCCTGTCTGCACGTCCGTAAGTATAAACATTACCAGAGTATCAGCAAACTGCAGTATGCATTGACTCCTGAAAGGATTAACTCCTCATTACAGTCAACTGGATGGAATGGACTTAACGGAAGAGAAAAACACGGCAACAACTTTGAGGTATCAAAGTGACAAAGATTAAGTTTGCACAATTACTAGCACTTAATTTTTGCCTATATATGTGTATTTTATTTCCTTTTCCATGTACTGAACCCAACAAAAGAGGTTGACTGGAATGCTGATGAAGACAGCAGAGATGTGAAAAGGGAGAAAGAAGGGGGAAAGGTGATAAGGGGAAAGAGAGGGGAAGGAAGCAAAAAGGAAGAAAAGTGGTGAAAGATGTGAAGTTACAGACATTAAAAACAGTGAAAAGTGGTGAAAAAAAAAAAAGTTGTGAAAGAAGATACAGAAATCAAGGCCAGAAGAGAATTTCAAGATCAAACCTCAAATGCCGCGTTCAATATTGGGCCCCTCACTGCAGGAAAGGCATTGAGGTGCTGGAGCGTGTCCAGAGATGGGCAACGGGGCTGGTGGAGGGTCTGGAGCACAAGGCTTATGAGGAGCGGCTGAGGGAACTGGGGTTGTTTAGCCTGGAGACAAGGAGGCTCAGGGGGGACCTTACTGCTCTTGACCACTACCTGAAAGGAGAAAGTTGAGCGAGGTGGGGATTGGTCTCTTCTCCCACATAACAAGCGACAGGACAAGAGGAAAAGCCTCAAGTTCCACCAGGGGAGGTTTAGATTGGATATTAGGGAAAAATTCTTCACTGAAAGGGTGGTCAAGCACTGGAACAGGCTGCCCAGGGAGGTGGTGGAATTCACCATCCCTGGAGGTGTTCAAAAAACGTGTAGATGTGGTGCTTAGGGATGTGGTTTAGTGATGGAATTGGCAGTCCTGGGTTAATGGTTGGACTTGATGATCTCAAAGGTCTTTTCCAACCTTAATGATTCTATGATTCTAAGTCAGAGAGAGAAAATGAGACATGAAAGAAGAGAATGAAAAAAATCCTGAAAGATGCAAACATTTGAAAAGAGACATGGAAGCAAAAAAGAACGCATGAAAAGAAAAATAAGTGATAAGGAATGAAAAACTGCCAAAGTGAAAAAAAGGAGAAAACCGGGAAAAAAACAGAACTGATGAAAAAAAAAAATAGAGAAACAAAAATGGAAGGAAGCTAAGCAAGAAAGGAGTGAGGAGAAGTCAAAGGAGTGACAAGCAGGAAAAGAAAAGAAGAGAGGAAAAGGAAGAGACCTGAAAGGCAGTGAAAAGAAATCAAAGCAGTGCATATCTTGGACAAGAGTCAAAAAGGTGAGGAAAGCAGCAAAAAGGCTGGGAGAAGCAGGGAGCAGAAGGAAAGGGAAAAGCAGGAAAGAAAAAGAAGGTGTGAAAGGAGTCAAAGCCATGAAAAGCAGGGGAGAGCAGGAAAAAGCATAGAAGGGAAAATCAGAGGGGGAAAGACAATGTGAAAATTGGCAACAAAAAGCAGAAAAGCAGGGAGGGAAAGGGGAAGAAGAAGTGAGATGGAGAAAGACCAAGAGAAAGGGGGAAGGGGAACAGTGAAAGAAGAAAAACAGGGAACAAAAAAGGGCGGGGGGGTGGGGTGGGGGGCAGATAAAAGACCTGAAAAGCCATGATAAGAAGCCAAAATGGGGGGAAAAAATAGAGCAAAGGAAGGGAAAGGTAGGAAAAGGAAGGGATACGGGGAAGACCTGAAAAACAGCAAAGCAGTGAAAAGCAGCAAAAAACATTCGGAATAGTGTAAAGCATATAAGATGAAAAAGCAGTCAAAGCAGGGCAGAAAGAGAAAAAAAAGTTAGGGGGGGGAAAAAAACCTCCCAAGACATGAAAAACAGGACAAGTGTTCAAAGCAGTAACAAGCAGGGAAAACCAGAGACCAGAAAAGCAGCCTAAGAAATTAAAGCAGTGAAACACAGGAAAAGGAATAGCAGAGAAGGGAGGGGGAAAACCAAACAAAACACACCTGAAAATAGCTAAAAGGAGTGCATAAATTTAAAGTAGGAAAAAGCAGCCAAAAGCCGGGAGAAGCAGTGAAAAACAGGGAAGGGGCAAGCATGGAAGGGAAGCAAAGGCGGGCGGGGGGGGGGAGGGGGGAATATCTAAAACCCAGCAAAAAGGTCAAAGAACAGAACTGAAGGGGTAGGCGGGGCAGGATGGCCTGAAAAGCAGTGGAAAGAATTCAACGCAGTAACAAGTAATGAGAAGAGTGAAGAGAAAGGGAAAGTACAGACAAGCAGTTGAAAAAAGTCAATGCAGTGACGAGACTGAAAAGCGGGGGAAAGGAGGGAAAGCAGGGGAAAGGAGGAAAGACAACCACCCACCCCACTGCACCCTGCAACACTCACCCACCGCCCCCCACACAAAAGCAAACAAACAAAACTCAAACCAAAAAAACCAACACCCACCAAACTAAAAAACAGCGGAAAGCAGGGGGGGGAAACGGGGAAGACCAGGAAAGCAGTGCAAGGAAGTCAAAGCTGTGATAAACCGGGAAAAGACGGGGGGGGGGGGGGGGGGGGGGGGGGGGGCGGGAAGACTTGGAAAGCAATGAAATCAAAGCTGTTACTAGCAGGCAAAAAAGTCAAAAGCAATGAACAGCAGGAACAGGAAGGCACAAGCCAGGGGGCAGCAGGGTGGGAAGCAGGAAGAGACCTGAAAAGCAGCCATCAGGGAAAGAAGGGAAAGGAAGGAAAAAGACCTGAAAAGTAGAGAAGGCAAAGCAGCATAAAAAGCTGGGAGAAGGGGAAAAAGTAAAACAGGGAAAGAAGTCAAAACACGAAAAAGCTGGGAAAGGAAGTCAAGCCAGGGAAATGCAGGGAAGAGAAGGACAAAGCTGGGAAAGAAAGTCAAAGCAATGAAAAGCAGGGGAAAGAAGGCGCAGGGAGAGGATAATTATCACAACCAGAAGAGCAGGGAATAGAAGTCAAAGCAGTGACGAGTAGGCAAAAGGAAGGAAAAAGTTAAGACCTGAAAGGAAGTGAAAAATAGTCAAAACAGTAAAAAGCAGTGAAAAATAGACAACTGAGAATAAGGGAAAAGAAGAGAAGGAGAAGGAAAAAAGAAGAGACCAGAAAAGCTGGAAAAAAATGCCAAAACTCCCCCCCTCCCCCCCCCCCAAAAAAAAAAAAGTGAAAAGCAGGAAAAAAGATGGGGGGGGGGGGGGGGGGCGGAGACCTGTGAAGTAGTGAAAATAATTTGACACTGTGACAAGTGTTGAAAAGAAGAGAGGGGAAAGAAGTAGAAGCAAGAAAAGCAGGGAAAGACAGAGAAGCAATAACCAGGGAATAGGGGAAAAAGAAAAAGCCTGAACATCAGTGAAAAGGAAATCAAAGCAGTGACAAACAAGGGCAGTAGGGAAGGAAAGTATGTAAAAGAAGGGAAAAGCAAGGAAGAGACCTGAAAACACAGGAAAGTCTCCAAGTACTGAAAAACCGGGAGAGAGGGGAAATGAAAGCATAAAAAGGAAAGAAAAGATGCAGATAGAAAAGCAAAGAGAAAATGAGGAGAGAAAAGCACAGGAAAAACATCAAGGTAATGAAAAGCAGGGAAAATGAGGGAAGGCATCTGAAAAACAGAGAAAAGGAAATCAAAGCCAGGGGGAGGAGGGGGGAAGGCATGGAAAAACAGTGAAAAAAGTATCAAAACAGTGAAGGACAATGGGGAGGGGAAGATGAAAATCCCTGAAAAACAGGGAAAAGACAAGGAGGGAAAGGCAGGGGAAAGGTAAGAAGGGAGAAATGGGAAAAATTATAAGAGAGAAGCAGGTAAAAGACAAAGCAGTGCCAAGGAAAAGACCTGTAAAGCAGGGAAAAGGCCAGAGAGGACCACAAAAACTATGAAAACAAGTCAAAAGAGGGAAAAGAAGGGAAAGGATGTCAAAGCAGGAATAAATAGGGAAAACAAGAGAAGGTGCGGGGGGAGAGACATGAAAGGCAGCGACACATCAGAACAGCGAAAAGCAATGAAAATAATACAAGGGAGATGGTGTGTGTGTGCAGAAACAGATAGGGAAAAGAAGTGCAAGCAGAAGCAGTCAAAAGCAGGGAACAGAGAAGCGGAGAGGAAATGAAATGATGCAAAAATTATGGAAGAGATGGGAAAAGAATGGGAAAGAAGAGAAGTCAAAGCAGGGAAAAGCAGAGAGGGGATGGAAAAATTAGTGAGGGGAAGAAGAAATACACCTGAAACCTGAAATACACTTGGGAACGAAGTGGAGAAGGAAGGGGGAAGAAACCTGAAAGATACTGAAGTGAGGAAAGGGAACAAAGAAAACACCTGAAAAGCACTGAAAACAAGGGAAAGACATAGAAATATTGAAAAGAAGGGGGGAAAGACCTGAAAAGCACTAGAAAGAAAAGCAAAGCAGTGAAAGACACAGAACTAAAAGCAATGCAAAGCAATGGTGGAAGAGGAAGTGGGAAAGACAGGCAGGAAAAAACAAGCAGGAAAGATAGGAAGCAAAAGCTCAACATAGTGAAGAGCAATGAAGGGGTGTGGGTGTGTGTGTGCACAACCTGAAAAACTGGGAAAAAGAATGGAAAAAAACCAAAAGTCAAAGCAAGGGGGAAAAGTCAAAGCAGGGAAAAGAAGAGAATGGAAAGCACCAAAAAGAAGGGGGGAACCTGAAGACTTGGGAGGAAGCCAAAAGAGCAACAAGCAGGGAGAGAGGAAGGGAAAAGCAGGGGAGGGGGGTGAAAGACCTGAAAAGTATTGAATAAAGGGGGCTGGGGGAGCAAGGCAAACAGGGAATGCATGGAAGGAAGAACAGGCAGGAAAACAAAAGCGAAGACAAGCACCATGGACAACACAGGAAAAGCTGTGAAAAGACAGGAAGAGAACAAGGAGGAAAAGAACAGAAAGTGAAAAGAAAAGGTAGAAAGACTGGAAAAGCAACAGAGAAAAGCAGGGAAAAGCAGGGGGAACAGCAAAGGAAAAGACAAGACAGAAAAAGCAGGGAATCAAAAGAAAAGCAGGGGAAAAAAGGCTGAAAGATGGGAAAAGGAGAGAAAAGCGAAAGGTGAAGTGCAGGGAAGTGGGGAAAAGGGTCAGAGTGGAAAGTAGGGAAGGGGAGGGAAATTAGCAGCAGTAAGAAAGGACGGGAGCTTGCAGTGGGGAGAAAAGGCCGTGCAGTGTTACTGTTTCTGAAGAGGGAAGTGAACTACAGTTTCTACCGAAAACAAAATGGAAAGGGTATCAAAATTATTTTAGACAAAGTTACTATGTTTGACTTTTTCTTCAAAAATCTCTTACTGTCCCCACTAAAAGAACTCTGAATATGGCATTTCCGATTTTCAAATCTCTGGCTCCAGAGATTCCTGGATTTGTCTTCCCAGGTCATGCAATTATGTCATGACATGAACCTTCGTACTATGGCTATATCAACGTGACCTCTACAGAGACACCTGATTTCAAGGCACTGCCACTGTAATGTTTTGTTTACAGAGCAAATGCCCCTTTACACAGAGTATTAGCTCTGTGTACTCAAGTTACCAGACTGATGACAGCACACAAAGTACAACAATAAAGTAGATTATTCCAGTATAGAATAAACTTCTGTACCGCATTTTTCTTGGAAGAAATAACTTAGCTAGTGTACAAAAAAAAAAAAAAAAAGTGTAACAATTTCCTCATACACAAGGCAAACATTTTGTAGGGGCAGGAGACCAATTCAAATGACAATAAAAATGCACACATGCTCTGGCACATTGCATGAAAGAGGAGGAATCCCACTGGTACTAAACAGCACTAGCCCTGCATCAGGAAAGAAGACGAGTGAGACTGGAGCTTCGAAAATTCTCTCAGCTTATTCTTGACTCCAAGGTCTCCAAATTCCTTTGCGTGCAAATTATGAAAACGCTGGTTGCACTGCAAACACAGTATAGCTCAGAATGTGTTCCATTCAGAGCTAGTCTTTCTTCCTGCTTTAGGTAAAGAGAGCTCCTCTTCATCATCATCCTCGCAGCCTTGAAATTATTAACTCCATCTACCAACTGTTGACATTTGATGGCGGGAAGGAGTTGTGGAGTCCTGAATTAGCTCCAGGTTGGCAGAAAAATCTGAAGGAAAAGAGATGTTTTGGAATACTGCATCAAGTGGTGCAGAAAAGATCTCCTCCACTGCTGAGGGGGAAGAGAGATCCTGAATAAGGCAATCCAAGGGGAGAGGTCTTCTGCTTGGCATCTACAATTAGTTTCTTCAGAACAAATGAACTGTTTTCAGTTTTTCATCTCTCATTTCCCAACCACTACAACTTTTGACAGTCAACATCTGTCAAATTAATCTCCTTTCCTCCCACTTCTCATAGGAAGACCTACAGGAGGTGGATTAGATTATTAATTTCTATTGCTTTATGTATGCTACTCTTCTTTTTATTACTCAAGACCATATGGAATACCTGTAAGATCTGAAGTTTCAAGAAATTTTTAAAATCCATGGGATTTTGCAAGAGATTCTTATGTTAGTGCTCGGCAGGACTCATCTCTCTGATGATCACACAGAACTGGATTTAAGCAGCAATGTTTTTAACCCTTTCCTCATCTTGTAGTTACTTTTTTAGGGACCTTGGGGATTGCCTTGAAAATGATGTCAAATTCCTTTATATACATGCTGCAGGAAGTCAGCACAGCAGTAGGAAAGCCAAGAGTTCTTTTCAAAAAAACGCAGAAGAAAGCTACTGAGCAAGATCTTCAAAATTATGTACTGCCATACCATTGCCTTAAGCAGAAAGAACTGGCTGACTCTATGCAGAAAAATGATTGGGAAAAGGCAGTGCAAACATGCAAAGACAAGCTCATCCTACAGTCAAACATACCAACTTTCAACACCCTTCAACAAGTAAATGCTTTGAAATAAAATGTTGGTATGTGTACAAATTGTGAACAGCAATGCATACATGATTGAAAAAAAAAATAATTGAGCAATCCTTTAGACTCAAATTGTTATTTCTAGAAGAAATAAAATCATTCATCTGTTGCTCCACTGGCAAAACAATGTCTTCCCAGAATTTTCGTGATAAGACTCTACCGGGAGGCTGCAACAACAAAGAACCCAAATGGCTAATGTACTCAAGAGAACATTGCATATATCATAAACGCATTCATATTGGAAACCAACATGTTTCTAAGGAGACACTGCAACGTTGCCTTATGGTACACAACAAATGCATGAGATTTGTCAGTTCACATGCAAAACAATGATGGAAGTAAAAGGTCAAAATGTTTTTGTACTTTTAACTGAACAGCTTTAAACTAAATTTGAGATGCAAGATGCAGTGTTCTAGAAAAATATAATGCCCTTATAACCAAAACATAGGCCAAGATATGATGACAATTGTATTCTGGGACGCTGGAGTTTGCAGCAGTGGGAAGCAGAAATTCCTGTTGAAGTTGTTCCTACAGAGCACTTGGAGACTAAGAGTTGGACTGCACAACTTACCAGAGATGAGAAATGCCTCTTTGTGAAGACGTAGAGGAAAGAGAAATAGAAGAAAATTCCAGTGTACTACACAAGAGGTTTAATTGCATTGCCTTGGTTTACCTAAAGCCACATTACATTCTGTTGTCCAAAAAGCATGATCTACGTGCAGGTTTCTCAGTACTGGCTCTACCAACATTCAGACCAACTTGCCCCAGCCCAGGATGCATCTGCTCTCACAGATTAGAAATTGTTTTAGGAAGCCAAATCTGATTGGTCCATACACTCCTCCTGAAAGGATATATGGTATTTTTTTTAAATAATGGTAGTTCTGTCTTACCAGTAATATTATCTTAATTTTCAGAAAATAGCTGATGCTTTTTGTTATTTAGACTGAAATACACTGGGGCTGTTTTCCTCACATGCTACTTTTTTATTGGAGGTTTAGCAGCTTTTCACTGTGACACTGTTAATCACTATTTAGCTGGGCTACTTTTCACTGTTGATCACTAAGGAAAAATTGCTTGTTGTGAAACAAAGGAAGTCCTGCCTCAGGAATGAGTATCTAGGGTGGATCCACAATAAAGCATCTTTCAGGATATATAAATCCTGTGCCCATTCTACTTTGTGGCAACATTATTTGTTTTTAAGGGTGTCTTTGGTCAGTCTCACTTCCATTCTCATCCTGCTAAACACACGTACAAGTTTCAACACATAATCAGTCAGTAACATACACTGCTCGGGCTTTGGGGTTTATTCCTACTGTTCTCAAACCCCGTTTTTAGTGCCTACTGCGGTCTGCCTCTTAAGGTCTAACTAGGCTCTGCCTGCAGCCCATTTTAACCTCTGTATCTCAGCCCTTGTTAGTAAATAAATTAAAACCCCTCCAGTTGCCTACATGCTGACAATCCACTCTACCCATTACTATGGCTTCTGCCAGTCCGATCTCTCCAGCATATGCTTTTCGTCAGAAATCAAATCCTCCCCCTTCAATTTAGTCTTTCTAAACTGCAATGAAACCATCCCAACTTCCATTTCCGCTCTCTTGCAAACTTCCAGATTTGACCCGGCTTGCCACTTGATACACAGTTAAGATCCAAATCTATCTTGAAACAAAACACACAGCTACATTCTAGACCTTTCTCATGTTAGTTACTGGAATCCAAGTTTCCGTGAACGTATTTTCCACTCTTAAGTATAACTGTTAAGCCTCACTGAACATGGACATGAAGTTTTTCATCTAGCTTTTCTCACATGCTTTCCTAGGACCAGGACCACATAAAAAAGTTTCTCAGTCTCCCTTTCAGTTAAGGTCTGTACAATTCCACTCCAGCTAAGGTATTTCTCTCCCCTCCCTATGCTACTCTTCACATGGGTTAGATTCCCTCCCACACAGAACAGCCTTTCTATTCCAACCCTTTTCTAAATCTTCTGTCCTCACTTTCCCTCTAGAATCTATGGACATTGCTTAAAGTGAATTAAAATTTCTGTCTTCCTTTCAGCAGAGGAACCTGTGTTTAAAGTTTTAACTACCACCTTTTCTGGCCTATGAAGTTCTTGTATCATTCACATCCCCAAGGACAGTCCGAGTGACCATCCTGTGATTGAACTCTGTGATGCTCTGTAACATCTAGCATAAAACATAATAAACAACAGAAACTACAAATCCTGTCAGGTCTAGACAAATCATATATATTTGATAGGGCTAGTATGGAGAACTGTTGAAATAAAAACAAGGCATCTTAATAAGGAAAAAATAGTTCAACTATCATTATTAGGTGGAGAAATAAATACCAGTTGCAAACTTTTCAACATGAGATGGCTTCTGTAGAACCCCACAAAACCAGGGATACAGAACAGAAAACTACAATTTGGCAAGATGTTTTTCTTTGCTTGACAGATGCAAGATATTGTGCAATTCTACTATCCACCTTCTAAGTAAAATAAATCACTTGCCAAAGTCATGCTATATACAAACTATCCTCATGAGATCACCACTCAGCAATAAATCTACTTTGTAATCAGTTACTTGTATAATTTTGACTAGAAAGATACTTCCATACTCTTCAGAAGTTCCATATAATGATCTTATTGAAATATATTTGTTCTATAAATCAACACAAAACATATTCACCATACTATGTCAGAAGGTTAGAGTTTTAGCTTACTTCCTCATTAAAAAAGGATGTTTCTGATGGGTTTCAACAGGAATTATCTTCAAAGGTATTAAGATTTTTCAGTTGTCAAGAATAAAATATAAGCACATTGAATGAAAGTAACGATGGTAGCATGATAAACAATGAAGACAAGTCACATCTATAGGTGAATCCAACCCTTCTGTAAACGAGTCCTGTTCAGACATCATTATACTTACAGGATGGAAGACTACATCCTGGAAGAGCAGCAGTTCTGAAAAGGACTTAGGAATCACGATGGATAATCATCTAAATTTACAATCTTTTAATGCAAATAACTGAGACTGAAAGATTTAAAAATGCAATCCTTGGAGGTATAAACAAACAAGCAAAGATATAAACTGAAAGGTTCAAGAATGTACCTGCACATACTACACGCACACAGCAATACTGAAATCACTACCAGATGCTGTATGCAGTTCCTATGTCCACGCTTTAGAATGGATTTTAGAACATCTGAAGTTTCAGAAGAGCCATAAAAGTTTTACAGTTAAGAGATTTAAGGAACTCCATCTATATAGGTTATTAAAGTTAACATATTTTTATGTGAATAAAGTGAAATTGTTTAAAACTAGAGTAGTTACTTGTTATTCTAATAGACAGCTAGCTATCTGATGGTCAGCAGCTGTAACTAAACAGTCCTAAAACTGAAGGAGGACTTAGAGTATGGAAAATAAACTAGCTGAATCACTCAAGAGACACAGAAAAATCCTCACACTTGAAGAACCTATATGAAAAATCAGTTATCTTTTCCAAAAGTATGTTCTACTGCACCCAAAAGATATGGACTTCATGATGCAGAAGTAACTAGATTGAATTCTAGGGATAATGGCATGCCAGACAGATTATGTCATTATCATGGTCACCTCTGGCCTTAAAATCAGCTAGTCTGTAATAGGTAGAAAGCTGCAGTGCATATAAGAACATTCAAACTAACAGGTGATAATATAAAGAACTCAAACTACAAGTACAGTCCATCAGAATCAAGCAGAGCTGTGTTCATACATCATTGATTTGTATACCTTGCTGTTTCAATTAAAAACTCAAAATTATCTGTTATGCCTCCAACTTTTACTTTCATATTTGTAAGTCTGTTTCAATGTATCTGATATTTACATATTATAGTATAATTATACCTACCATACCATGGCTTGGAGTAGGTTAATTGCATAGGAAGATTTACTATGTTTACATTTTTTCTTAAATTACTCTTTTTTTTAAAAAGCACAGTAAAGAGTCTGAGGACAAATTATTCAACTGTTTATCATACATAAGACTGCATGACTATAATACAAAGGGCTTGTCTTTTCATTTAACGTTACAATATACACAGCAAGTCCGGACTAGATCTTACAATCTGAACACAGGTATTTAACCTTTTCCATGCTGTTTATGTTTACAATGCACAGAAGTCCTGTAACCAAACTGTGTAGTAAAGCACACAAAACTGGACTGTAACATAACACAGTATGCAGAAGCACTGGATTTTATGATTTCTTCTTTATGTAGATTTTTTTTAAACTGCTTTATTTTTTGGTGCTTGCTAAGGTGTGGCAACCTGCGCACACAAAAGTTACCCAGATTTCATATTACCCTTATATTCCTAGACAGCAGTAAGTACTGCATTCCTTTTTATATTGCTAAAACTCAGCATCCTGTTTCTAAGGTGACAGCCTTCCAAATCCTGTAAACTCCTCTGAATTACTGAGTTTAAAAATAAAACCAAAAAGAAAACAGAAAAAAAAAAAAAACCACTTTCATCCACAGGGTTGACGTGTCAATACAAAAGAAATATGGATTGCTTGATTTAAAAAAAATACCATGATTTACAAAAAAATGGTAATCCCAAATAGTCAATCCCATTTACATGGTAGTCAGCTGCTGCGTTGCCACTGTAAGTATAAAAAAATTCCACCTTTTAGTCTGAAAAAATGACTTAGCCACATGGAATAGACCAGTATGAACTCTGAATTTTCTGCTAAATTGGCTTTTAAAAGGGCTTACTGGCAGAGGTAGATCACTGCTTCTGTAATACATAATGGGCAAACAATGTTAATCTGGGATGGGCAATCAATGAATTACCCTGATCCTTTCGAATGTTCTTCACGGAGCTTTTACTTTTCATAAAATAAGTCTCTGAATGGGCCCCTAAATTTTGCAACTGCCAAGCTGACTGTGTTATATTAAGGCAGCATTACCCAAAAATTAGGCACCTGTTAAATACAGCCTGCTAACCTCAGGTCTCACGTGAGTGTTTTGCTTTACTCAGACTATTATTTTGGACCTGTTCATGCAATCAAGGTCTTGCCTTCAAGTTTACAATTACGTTAATAAGGAATACAAGAATCAACTGCTGGTTTCATAGCTTCTGGATCTAGTGTCCCTTTTACCTTCAGAAGCCTGAACACATTTATAATGCAACAGATGTTATAGTCTCAAAGTAGATGTCAATCTATTATGTTCAGTACACAGATTGCTGTAATGTATTGGCTATGAATTCAACAACAGTTCCAGTTTTGTTTAAGCAATAGTACAGCCGTAATTTTCAACTGACATTTAAAAATGGTCTAGTTACACCTTGTGTCAAAGTGCAGAACTGCTACATTATTGGTTACAGACATCTATGTGCTATAAAAACAGCTTTGGTACAATAAATTATCAAAAAAGAAAATAAATTTTTGTAAAATTCACAGCATAATTGTGAGGCAAAAAAGCAGTCACATAAAATTCTGCATTTTTTATAAATGTTCAGGATGAACAGAAGACGTCTTTGTGCAGAAGTAATGGTGGAGAAACCACGTGCCGAGAAAAAGCAAAAGAAAAAAGAAAAAAGCAGGAAGGGACACAGTTGTAGCTATTTCCATCAAACGCAAACCACTACTCCTGTGACCTTCAACCAATAAGGAAGTCAACTTTATGACACACGCAAAGTGACCTTGCAATACCTTACAATAAGTGGGTCACAAAAGTCTATTTTAAAAGAAAGGCCTCTTGAATTACCCATTCTCTGTGTTTTCAGCATTAAGGACTGTCTGCAAAAGCATGTCCAAAAGTGATTGCATCTGAAATGGTAGGCTCTTCTAACTTAAGAGTCCAAATCCATAAGGCCAAAGGTTATCCCAAAGACCACCACTTAGACCTCCCCAGGACTGGCCAGGACCGACCCGTTGATTGCTTCTCAGTGCACCTCAGTTATGAAACCAGTCATATTTCAATACTAACTGACTGTGGTCTCCAAAATATGAGACCCACAGAATCCCATTACAATTGCTGCTTTGATCCTCAGTAGATTCAGAAAAGGAGAGTTCTGATCACCGCCACTTAGCATGCTTAATGTGCCTTACAAACTCCATTACAACCGTCCCTTTTTACAGCTGAAGAATATATATTTGTGTAATCTGAAGGTCCCTCTTTCTTACAGTACTGCATTTCTGTGCCCATGTTTGTTTGGGGAACTAAAAAAAAAAATAATAATATATATATTACTCACTCCCCTCCCACCCAAAAACTTCAAAGGGCCTTTTTATAAATCATGTGCAATGCCTTTTAAAAGAAACTAGTTTGCAACTACAACTAACATTTGAACAATAACCCCTGCTGAATGAGACAAAAAAAACCAAAAAACCCTCCCCAAAAAACCAAACTATGACTAGATTGTGGCAAGTTAAGATGAGGGAAGCAAAAGGTGAACACCACTAAGCTATCTGTTAAGGTGGGTCCAAGACATGCCTCTTAAAAAAAGAAACCAACCAACCCCCGCCCCCCCAAAAAAAAACCAACAAAAAAAACTTCATTGTCCCTTTGCAATCTTTTCAAGTTTAAAAAAATAGTCAGCTTTGCCCTCCTGTAGCGGTTCAGTGAGTTTATCTCCTTCTGATTCAAGCAGCTTTGCACTTTGTTTTTGGAAAAACACCACTTCTATAAAAACACACAAGAAACAAAGTTAATTTCAGTTTAGTCACGAGCTAGCCACAGGACTTTGCTGAACACAAACTCCTGTCATGGGAGACTCTTCTCTATCAATTCCTTGCCTCATTGCAAGGTGTCCTTCAGTCATGTAATGAGCAGGACCTGTATTAGCAGAAAACTGGTATGTTGGATGTCCAGCTATGCCAGTTTCTTGGCGCGGATTAGAGTAGACTGTTAAATTCATGTCCATAGCTCCATTTTGTCCAAAGTCCAAGGTATTAGCAGCCACTGGGCGGTTCTGATAGGCCTGATTGCCTTGGTTACCAGTAGAGGAGGAAGATGTAGAGGAAGAAGTAGTTGAGGAAGACAGGGATGTCATGGAGTGGTGACTGTGGCCCACCTCCATAGAATCCTGGGTGGAGGAGCTGTTTGTTGGAGAATTGTAGACTCTCGGCCTGGTCCGGCTACCCAAGGCTTGCTGTCCATGATGGTGGTGGTGGTGGTGGTGATGGTGGTGGTGGTGAGAGCTATTTCCGTGATGATGATGTAATGCATTCTGTTGTTGAGGGGTTACATGGAAGGTGGTTTCTTGAACTGGATGATTTTCAACAGTGACCTGTGTAGGAGCTTCAGTGGCTGTCCAACCAATTGGAGGAGGAAACTGTTGTCGAACCTGTGTTAATAAGCAAAATAAAAATGGAAATACTTACTCCAATCTGTCCATTTGCAATATATGAGAGGGATTAAGTTATTAATGTTTATGCTAAGTTTTAAAAAAGTTAACCAAACTTGCAGTTGCAAAATTATTCTAGAAATGTAGGCATGTCATTAAGAAGCATTTCTAATAATGTAACCTTAAGAAAAATGAGTTCACATTCCGGATGCTTTTTTCAAACAAGTCAGTCCAATATGAGACCTTACTGTCAAAATTATAGAAACGGCTTTATGCAATAGCAGTAATGCACAATGTAATATTTGTATACCACCTAGAACAATAAGGCCCTGATCTCCGACTCGGGCCTCTGGATACAATATGCATACTAAGCTAAATTAATACCTCGAAGTTCATATCTTGAACAGTGTTAACAGCCTTAGAGGAGTACTAACCCACACCTCTGGAAGTAAACACCTGATTAAAGATTACTAAAACATCAAGATCTAGCTACACACCAATTTGTTGCATAAACTAAATTGTCTGCTTGGGAGAATTTGTATTTTTATTTGTTCTGTACTAAAATAAAAACATTACTGACCTACTGCTGTTGCTTCTTTCCAAGAGTAAGTATTGAATAAACACTAATTCATCAATGATAATGATGGTGAAGTACCTGAACACCACACAATGGAAGTAAGAACTCCTGCAGGAGTCCGCTGAAATACAAGCCAGTTCCTCACTGGGTTGGAAGATGCATAGTTCTGTGTACCCCTACACCCTGTGTAAGATGAAGAAGCACTGACAGCTCCACCTGGCTTATTGCCACTAAGACAAAACCTTCACCTCTGTAGAATCTATGGTAACTTACAGCTACCTGCCAGTACTTCTGCCTAAGCAACTGACCTAATGTACAAAGGACTATACAAGACCTGGGGGTAGAAAAATAAACCAAATCTGATGGCTAGTTCCATGTCTAAACCACTTCAATCTTGAATTGGAAGTATTAATTAGTTTTAGGGATTTAATATTCTCAGAAAATTCATCTAAATCAGACAAAAGCTCTACTTAAGCATACCTGCGGGCTGTGTGTTTCACAGTCCATAGCTTGAACAGCAGCAGTGAAGTGTCCACCACTATGTCGATGCTGGTGTGTGGGGTCTGACCGCGCCCTTCCACTGTTGCTTGTTCCAGAAGACCCACCTATAAAATCATAACATCCACAATAACTAAAGAATCCCAAAATTTACATTAAGTGGTAAAACAATGACAGTATGAAGATATGTAAATTGCTTCACAGTAAAAATACAAGACCCATCATAATCACATTTTTACGCATCCACTTTTTATATTCTATTGGAGCAGTTACCTGTTCCAGCTGATTAAAATAATTGTTTTGATGAGGATGACTGACATTTGTTTTTTAACAACAACAACTTTTTTAAAAGAGAGAGAACATTTACCTGGGAAAGACACCTTTGATGCGATTAGGAAATACAGCTTTGTTATCTGTTAATCAGAAAAACTTACCTGAGCTTGAAGACGTACTAGAGGTGGTTCCTGAAGATTGTGACTGCTCCATGGCAGGACTCGTAGACACACTGTTACTTGTGTTTGTACCTTCGTCTGCTGTTTTCTTAAAGAAACTATGCTGTAGGGCATAATAAGGTTGAATTCGTGTCTTAGGGTCATAATCAAGCATCCTTAAGATGAGGTCTTTGAACTTCAAGTAGTCAGCTACAGTATGACCCGATTCCCCAGCACGACGTCCACCTGGTCCTCCTGTTTCAACTCCTAGTATATTGTGAAGTTTCCGAGTTCCGGGTGGTTTGTATTCCTGTTGGGAAGTCAGAAATTGCTTGAAATCAAGTTATATAATAAGCCCTGGATATGCAGTTTAAGTGTGCCATAAAAGGAAGTCAGTCACATAAAAGAAAGAAACTATTCAACATTACAGAAAGTGTTATTTAATCAACCTCACCACATGGAACAATAACAAACAACAATAAAGCTACATTTTCAGTAAGGCAAGATGTAGTAGAATCTTAGCAGTAAGTAACATCTTACCATTGTTTTTTTTTTTTTAAAAAAAGAAACTGCCCATGTTATCATGCTCATTATGTAACCTACCCTTTTTCCATCTTTGGTCTTCTTCAAGTTCCAAGTGCCATCTGGCAACTTCTCAAAGAACTTTCTTGCTTTTGGTGCTTGGTCAAGGATGTGGGTAGGTGGTATCCCCAAAACTTCCACTATTTTATTCATTTGATCCACCTGTTCCAAACAAAGAATATTTGTGAAGAGCACAGTAACTGAACAGTGTGACACAGTGACATTCTAGTCACATGGGAAGCAATTGTTAACTACCCATACAAGTTCTAAATAAGTTATGAGTTTAAGAAAAATCCAGTTATGTACAAAACAAATCAGTGAACAAGTAGTAAGAGGGAGGACCCAGAAACAGAACATTACTAACAGGCAATTTACAGTTCTGAAAAAAGACATTGCTGTCTTTGACGTTTACTCATTTTAGAATTACTAGACTTCACTAATTTATGCATTAAACAGATGAAAGTCATGATGAGAATGAACAAGACAAAACAAAACATCAGATTACTTGTACCATAGTATAGCTGCATACCTCATTTGCCCCGCTAAAAAGAGGCTCTCCAGTGTGCATCTCAACTAAAATACACCCAAGGGACCACATATCAATTGCAAGATCATAAGGCATTCCCAGTAGCACCTCTGGTGATCGATAAAAACGACTCTGGATATATTGGTATATCTGAAATAAAAGTATCTAAAGGTAATACACAGCATCTGAAGAGCACTATAATGATTCTGTATTACAAAACAGAACTACCATGAAATAGGTTTTTGGTGTCGGAAAAGCCAAGGTATCAGTGATACTAAAAAGTATCTATACATTACATTAATAAAAATATATAAATGCTTAAGAAAATGCTACCATTCATACTCTCTCTCAAAAAAAAAAAAAAAAAAAGTGAACTCATTCATGCATGATGTCAATATTCTACACTTCCAGGCTGATGAGTGTAATCTCATGCAATTACAGGTAATCATGCAACACAATTTTAGTCTGGTATCATCCTAAGAAAAACTATTCCACATGCCACATCAGAATCACATAACATTTCAGACAAAACCAACAGTAAAAGATCAAAAGCCACAATTATGATGTGATTAAATGAGATGAAATTATCAGTTGATTCCAGGAAAACAACACATGGGAAAAAGCAACCTCCTTCCACCCCCATCTATCCTGCTCATTTCACAAGACAGGAATCTTGATTTTAAACCTGGAGACTGGCTTAAACATAGGCATATCAAAAAAATCTCAAAAAACAAACAAAAAAGCTCCACCAAAAGAAAAGAACCTGAACTCCAAAACCCTTAACAATAAAATACACAAAACAAAACTGTACTTTATATTCTAAGTAACATACAATCTTATCCAGTGCTCTCCACAAACATACCGATACTTCCTTACTGCTTTTTAAGTTAAGTCTAATGAGTAATTACACTAGGTTTTTGTATTTGTGCTTCTTAACATCTCAAAATTATCTTATTATTCACCTAAACATACCAGGTCTCCTTTCACCTCATGGTGTCCTCATCTACCCTGGGCGAAAAGCTCCTGATTTATAGCAAAAAGTCTTATTATTAATCTAAATATATGTCTCATCGCTGTTTTCAATACCATATTCAATATTCTGATCTGCTCTTCCCAAACTTACTATCAGAAAAAGTGACAGGGTGCTGCTACTGGCCAGTCCCAACTCCTCAAGACAGAACTGGGGGACTTCCGTTAAAGGCAGACAGTCCATTAAGTTTCTTAACTCTTCTCATATAATGATCCCATCTGCAGCATTACTAGTCACACCGCTGAAACTTCATTTCTTTTTTCAAATGTTGCATATTTTGGGGAATGTTTTTTGTTGATTTGTTTAGATTTTTAACATCCAGCTTTCTCAAAGCAAAAAGAGATTGTTTACAAGTTCATGGGTAAAACTGGCAAAGGTACAGAACAGGCCTGGGAAGGCTCAAAATCCTTTTTCAAACAAACTAAAGTTAACTTCTATCTATACAGGTCTTCCCTATCTCTCTAGCTAACAATTTTTTTCCAGTGCAAACAACTAAAGCAAAGGTACCCTGAACAGAAGTGGTCACTGGCTCAGCCAAACATTATTCTTACAACCAGGAAAGAGTCTATTTGTACTAGGACTATAAGGTGCAAGCTGAACAGGACATCCTGATAAACTTTTCACTGAGCAAACTGTTGGTACAAATCAAAGCTCTCCCTGAAGAAAACAGGCTTTGATATTCCAGCAGAATTATTTATCATCTTAATATTGTATATATTTCAGTATTTTTTAAAGCAAATGCAGAGCTAATTGGCTAAGCCAGACAGACTACGCTCAACAGACTCTAAAAGCTCAAATAAAAAAATGCACTCATCTTCCAAGTATATGAACAACAGAACACAAATAAAAAATCCTGGACCACTACTGAACAGTACAGATCTACCCTAACCTGAAGAACTGTCAACAGAAAGCAATTTGGCCCTTTGTCCCAGAAATGCTTCGCGCATATGCATCTTTATTCATAGTAATATCACCACTAAACTCAATTTGTTTTTCCACAGTTGCTAAAGTGTTTATAAAAATGGGTTATTTATAACCAGTATCTTTAAAAGCCAGCTACTACACTGTCTCAACCCTTGAATATCTTATCTCCAAGGCATACTAAATAGAGGACATGCTAAAGTGGAAGGAGTAATACATATGGAGTAAGAAAATAATAAAACAAGTATTTTATTTAATAGCACTGCAGACTTCTACAATCAAGTCCTGATGCATTCTTCATTAATATAGCATAAAAACATAACCAAGGAGAAAAGAAAGATGTAAAGTTTATCACTATGATGAAAGTTTATTTAC
The DNA here is from genome assembly GCF_023638135.1 of Falco biarmicus. Lineage (NCBI taxonomy): Eukaryota > Metazoa > Chordata > Aves > Falconiformes > Falconidae > Falco > Falco biarmicus. The sequence continues at coordinate 77,468,400 of NC_079289.1, read as the reverse complement.
TATGGCACTAAAAATTCATATTTAAAGCTCCTACAGACTGTTGATCTCTGGCACATTACATAAAAGTTAAGTCATCATCAATAAAGTTTAAATGAGCCATCTAGGTATTATGACTTTAAAACCACTAATTTTTAATAGGTATCCAACAGTAGCATCAACAGAATTTTTACTAATACTCACCCTCTGCCCAAGTTGACACGAACTGCCAAAATCAACAATCTTGATAGCGCTTCGTTTGGGGTTACAGAGCAGGATATTCTCAGGTTTTAGGTCACAGTGAATGATACTCAGTTCAGGAGTTGCCAGAAAAAGCAGTGCAGTGCACATCTGCTGTGCAAATTTTCGTGTCAGGTTCAATGAGACACCTCTAAAGTTGGTGTTCCGCAACAGATCATACAGATTGTAGGACAGCATTTCAAAGACTAAGCAGAGGTGGTTTCGAAACATGAAGTGGCGCTTCAAATGCACTTTAGAAAGGGGAAAAAATAATTAACACATATCTTGTGTGGTAAGTAATAAATGCTAACGCTTAAATATTTTAATCAATATGTATAAAGCCGACGTGTGAGTAAGATAATACAGCATTACTCCCCCCCCCCCAACCCCCCCTGCCCCCTGGATAAATGATAATTTACAGAATATCCCTGCTACACATAGGGTCCAGGGGGGCACTTTACACATCTCAAGTGTCCTCAGTGCACCTCAGTATAGCTACATTAACCAAAACATTTACAAGCAGAAGGAATATTTTTTCAATATAAGCTATCACTCCCCTATTAGCCAAGGCAAACTCAATTGTGTGTAAATAAAAATATCAGCAAAAGACAAGAAGCACAAACTGTGTGTAAAAACCTTTGTCACAATGCTTTTAATCTGTTTCAGAGGAGAGTTCATTTCTTTACACTCTTAAAGCTAAAACTGTATTCATGTCCAAGCAGATTGGAAAGAAATGCGCATACAGCAGCATTCTTAACAGTAAAGCAGATCCTCCACTTTAGACTCAACTATTTACCAGGAATTTCCATTACATTTACAGCGAATATATCTGACCATCAGATTCATCTAAAATATACTCAGACATTACTGCAATTTATAAGCCATGACTTCAATTGATTACTTCAATTAATAAAATGGATCAATATCCCAAAGGCATTATATTCACTTCAATCAGGCATAATCTCAATTTATGAAAACAACCCATCTAGTCCAAATCCAATCAAATTTTCTCATGAAATAGGTGAAAAATTCATCTGATTCATCTGTTTAGAGGCAAGACAGATTTACTGGTCTGTCAGTCACTCAGGTTGGTTGCCACAAGTAAAAGAAAATTGAAATAGGGAAAATACTTCAGCCCTCAGATAAAAAACAACACACTCCCATTTCTGTCGTATTATTAGCGCAGTAAGAATTCAGACTTTCAGTTGAGGTCATTACTTGGTGTCCTATGGATTTTTTTTTCCCTTCCATTATCCTAAGGCAGTTCTTTATGTGTCCCTTACAACTTACCCGTAATAATACCATTTGCTTCCACCCTGATGTCAGTTCCTGCAATACACTATTGTCTAGACCTTTCATATTTTCTCATCCTTGCCATATTTCCACTATCCTCCCATCATGAAAGCACCAGCACCTTTTCATGTCCTTGTGGTCTTCCTATACTCGATTCCAATTCCTCCCCACACCACCTAAGCCTGCTGGACCTGCCAACCTGGCAAGAATCACCACTTACTCCAACTGATTTGTAACTTCCAACATGCTACTGACCAGACAGTACCACTTGCAGCTGCCACACAGCTCAAATAGTTTGGGTAAGAGCTGAACTTGCCACATCTTTCCTCCAGTGAAGACATCGTATTTGAACATTTCTCCTCCACTCTGCCACCAATTTCACAAAACTAGAAGACCTTTATGCATCGTTACACTTGTGTTAGGACTGAATGAGACCAGTTACAAGGTCTGAAGATAGTACAGGAGATCTGACAGAAGTGTAAGCAGTTAAGCATTATGTCCTTAAAAATCAGGCTACAGCATATTTAACCATGTTTTTCCTGAAGTCTACATTTTACAGTACATAGTATATTGCAATACCTGCAATGACTTATTCAGCAGCATCACATATCTGAAAGCCTATGTGAGGGTGAACTGTCCTCATGCCCTACAGACAATTTATTTTTTACATTAATATACTGAATGCTTCAATTAAGTCTTGTTGCAAAAGTATGTTCCAAAGCAACTGTTCCTATACTTATAAATTCCAGTGAAGTGTCTAGAGATATCAGTTTTCTATGTTCAGTTTTTGCACAGCATGCAGTACAAGGTATTCATTCAAAATGTTATGTTTGGGATTTTTGATCTTTACTGATGCTGTCATGTTCATTTAATAGTGTTAAATAAAAGGAGACCTATTCAAATAGACCCTAATAGATTTGGAAAAGAGCTTGAAACAAGCCTAAAACAAGCATGAATTCACCTTCCTAAGCAAAGGCAGTATATATTATTTCTCCACTGTTGAAAATTATCAGAACTTTTTTTTTTCCCTTCTTTGTTTCAGCACTGCTTTCTATATAGTCACCCTGCCTTAAATCACAGAGGGAGATTACATGATGTTTTGGACCATTTCATTTTACCTGATGTTACAGACAGATTCTTGGAAGATTTAAAGTTCAAGAGCTTATTTGATGAAGCCTGTAGTGTCTTCATTTGCTACCTATTAATCTGAAACTGGTCACGTCTTTAATGTTCCTGAAACATCTTTCTGACTTAGTATGCTGTCAAGTTTAGTAAACACATTATTAATAAATTTAACTTAAAAATACCTTTAAAACTTTTACACTGAATACATAAAATGTATTCTGAAGATAATATAATTTTCTATAAAACAAACTGAAGTGTAACTGAATACTCATCAGGTAATTTAATACCAAAGTATATTAACATTATTTCTAAGGGTTTTTTTCTAAACTACAAAAAGAAAAATTAGTAATCCAATATATACATGCAAATCAGAAAAGCACAGCTGTTAGTATATCCAATTCTACAAACTAAAGGATGCTTAAAACCAGTCTTATTTTCCTTAATCACTCTTTTTCATACTTTCCCATCTCTCTTTACAACATGCTGTTGTTTCCTTCCATCATCTTTTTTCCCAGCTCTCCACTCCAGAGGACTCACAGGATCTAATAAACTTTTTACACAAGTTGACTTAATTTCATCATTATTATAAAGTTCAAGTAGCACTATAATAATAAGTCATGGGAATAGCATTCCAACCTACAGGAACCATCAAAATTATAAGCTTTAAAATATTTTCACGGCTACAAACGGGCAAGTCTTAACATTTACACAAATCTTATCTTAGTTTTGTTAAACAAAATTTTGAGCTTTCTAAACATACATGATCAAAACATAATGGTTAAGCTAGCCATAAAACTACTGTATGGTGCTGGTTTACATCACATATGCCTGCTTTTATCCATGATGGTTCTGAGATAATTTACGGTGTATTCAAAGTAGTGAAAGAGATGTTAACTACTACAGACCACAGCTTCTGTGGAAAAGGCTGTCCGTGGCAACTTCTTCAGGTGTCCATATAATTAACTGGAAAAAGAAAATTCTACAAAAGATCTCAATGCTACTAAGTAGTAAGTCTGTTATCCCAAATGATTTTATACATTATTCTTCTGGATCTGGTCCAGTTGCAAAGCAAATTGAAAAATTTGCACTAAATAATACTAATAAAAGTTGTATTATTAATTTCTTTAGCACCAGAATTATCCTACATTATATAGCAAGATCTAAAATATTCACAACTGGATTAAGTAAAAACAGAGTAACTATTAAAATACCTATATAGTACTTCATCTCAGTGTCATGTTTGTTCATAAGCTCGAGCAGTCGCACTTCAATCTGGGCTTGGTTTAAGAAAGCCTTCTTGTTTTTTATTATTTTGATAGCCACCCACTCCTGTTCCACTCGATCATAAGCCTTTACAACCTGAAAAAGTCAAATACATCAGTAAAATCTCTCAGGTTTTCAAAATACAGCTAAACTCAACTTTCTAAACTTTCTTCACTTTCTGAATTCACACATAACATTTTCTGAACTTTTGTTAAATTTCTTTTCTCAAATTTCTTCTCTCACTTGATACTACAATAAAGCCACAATTGATCATGTGATGTTTATTGCAGTGAAGTCACAAAATAGAACTGAGGCTCCAACTGAGGCTTCACTAAGGCAAGCACTATATCCAAATGCAATTATCAAATCACCAAAGACAATACTGTAAAAAGACTGGCAAAATCTGAGAAAAAATAACAATAACAACAAAGGAAATCCTCCTTCCCTCCATCCTCCTTCCAGCCTTTTTCTCAAGACTTGGCTAGAACAGTCTATGAAGAGCTATGAACAGTCAAAAATGTTACTAAGTAACATTTGTAATAGGTAATACCTAGCACTAAACTTGTCTTAATTTAAAAAACCAAGCCAAACAGCTAAGAATGTGAACTGATAGCAAAAGGCTGAGGATTTTCTCATTGCAAAATGCTTCACCAGGTCTACATACTTAAGTATATTCAAATTTAATCTGTAGTAACAAGAAACAGCACAAAATACCAGTGCCTAGAGCAGGCACTCAGTATAATAGGATTAAGGAAAAAGTTTGATTTCAAAATGAAACAGGAATACCACTCCAAATGAAATGCATGATTCACATGAAATACGGGTTGCTCACACATTACCTGTCCAAAGGAGCCTTTGCCTATTAAAGAGTCAATTTCATAACGATCCATCCACTTCTCCCCATTTTTTACAATATAGTCATAGTTGTCATCATCATAGCCATCATTGTAAACTTTTCTCTCCTTTTTATGACTGGAATCATCTCCTTGGCCCTGCTGATGCCGCCGTTTTTTTTTTGCATAGTAAACCTAAACATGAAAGGTACACCGCTTCAGAGTGCTTTTTAGAACAACAGTTCAATATGGAATAGAATCAACTTTTTATAATCATCGTATCTAATCCTGTGTTTTAAAATGCAATTTCTACTACTGGAAAAACAAAAAATCCTCTCCTGCTCACTCCATCTGAAGTCATGTCATTATACCAAAGCAAAGTCTTGATAAATAAAGATATACCACAGTACACTATACACACAGCAAAAGTAAAAATGGTAAGTAGCCTGGAAACCAAGAGTTATCAGTTGCTTTTCCACAATACTGAAAAAGAAGAATTCCAAGTTAGGCGGTCAGTAATCACTGCAGAAATCACATTTGCTACAATTGCCAAAGAGCTAGAAACAAACTGTCTTCCCATATTAGCCATATAATTTTTATATTTTACATTTGCCAATAATTTTTCATTAAATATTTAGGGAAAACACTTTACAATTTTCCTTAAAAGCCCTTAGACACATTCATAAAGGCTTATAGCATGAGCTAAAAGACTGGATTTGTGCCACTCGTATTTCCTTACTATGCAAAAGAGAAGCTTAACATTTGTTTATAAAACAACAGAAAATAAAATCCAGGATAAAAAAAGTCTGCTGGACAGAAAGCAGGACCACGACATCAATGATCTCAAATGAGATGTGAACAACAGAAAGAAAGCATGATTTTTCTAATATCTTCACAAGATTATTAATAGAAAACATACTTAATAATGTATTGCAAACAAAAAACTTCACACCAATACACACTACAAAGATAAATGGAGCCATTACCTCATTAATATGCTTGTATGTTTTGATCAAATCCACGGAGAGTTTCCTCAATGGAGCAGTGGCTGGATCACGGAACGTTTGGGGCATCCGCCTCTGTAATATTACCATATCATAACTTAGAAAAAAAGCTAGGACTTTAATGATGTAATTACTAGATCAAATCATGATATTACTCACAGAAATGAGTAATTTCACTGCATTATTTTTTTTCTTTAAACAGACATTTAAAAAATAAAAATAAATACAGGAATCAAAATAAATTAACAGCTTAGTTAAGTCATTTTAAAATAATTAATTAGAAAAAAATCCCAAGATTCCTACCTCTCCTCCCATTATGCCTAACAGGCTTAATCCCAATAAACAGTTTTCCCCTCAGTTAAAAATAAGCTCCTTTGACAACAGAGATTCTTGCTGACATTACTCCCCTACCTCATGACTGATACATGAACTGTAACCACATTTAATGTATGGCTGCATTAGAACTACAAATGGAAGTTAACAGTAATAATTACTGCAGAACTGTGGCTGTTTCCACATTTAAACTGCATTAAAACCCAAATAAAAAGACTTTCAGGTCTATCTTACTTTGCAATATCCAGGCCTAAATCTAAATCCTAAAGACAATCTAAAGAAATATAAAGCACGTACACGAACACCACACCTACTTTCAAAGTTTTAAAACAACATCCCTGAAAATGTAGTTATGTTCCTCATTTGCGTTTCCTAAAATTGACTACGTTTAGAACAAAATGATCTTCAACAGTAGGCCATTTTTTTACTGGTTTCCTGAAGAAACAAGACTTACGTGTGATAAAATTACTTGTGTGCCTCTTAATTTGCACACATACACCATATAAAGAATGGATCTACCAATCAACTTCTATTCCTCCTTAAGATTTGTTTGAAATCTTAGAAGATAAAGCTCCTGTTTTCAGGAGTGGCAAGCTGGAGGTGAGCAGTATCCCCAGTAAAGAGAAGGCAGAAAGGTCACAAACCATTTTGTTTGGCTAAAGCTGACTACCTGCTCAGCAGACACTTAACAGCACAACTCTACCACCAGACAGTCTGGCAACTTCTCTGTCTCACCCAGTGCCAGCATCATATGGGGAGCTAGGAGAGAGAGCGGTGAGGCTTGTGGGACTGGTCCCCTAGCCTGCCTGCCTCTACTCCCTGCCTTCCCAATGACAGAAAACTGCAGGACAAGTTTTGGAGAAAAGCTTGGTTCTATTTCCTTACTCATTATTAAGAGGGTCAGTGCCACCATTATTAAGAGGGACCAAGTGCCACCACACTCAGCCTTACAACTTTATCTCATCTCATGCCATCAAATACACTCATGTTCATAACCCTCTTCACTTCCAAGAGCTTAATCTCATCTGCTGCCTCCTATTACAGCTAAACTGATATGCAGTCCCCTGCAGAGCTGAGGAAAGAGCGTAAGCTGTCAACAAAAATAATTAAACTGATTTTTGTATCAGTATTGCTGAACTAATAAACAAACTGGAAAAGCATAACTGTCCCTGTATCTTTTATGGTATTACTTAATACATATAATGGCGGCTGTGCAAATAGCTCATTTTTTTTGCTCAATGACCAAATAAATAAATATATATTTTTTAAAAAAATCACACTGAAGTGATCCAAAGAAGCTCTCGCAGTCAGAAGAGAAAGAGTCTGTGCTTCTGAAATTGCACCTGAACTCAGGTACCCAAGCAACCATACTAAAAAGCTAAGCTCACACTCTCCTCTGGTGGATGCGCAGACTGCGGGGGTGGAAAAACAAAAGTGTGAGCAAGAGAGAAAGCAAGACAGAGCATGGACAAACCAGAGAGTTCTGGAGGAGGAGCGGGGCAGGAAAGGAAGGCTCCTGAGAAATGGCAACAGAAAGCTTTGATGCACACCAGCCCAAATATGCCCACGTAACATTTTTATACCCCTGCGAGACTGTGGATTTGAGGTCTTTTTGATTAGGGAATGTTTCTCAAGAGATGATGTGATACAATTAAACTTCCCTCAGGGAATTTTAACCCAAGTCGTGTCCGGTTTGTTACATTCAATCCGCTTTTGGATATGCCCACTACTGTCAATTTCCCCTTAGCAAGTTTACCAAATTAATCCCTTAATTCTTTTTAATTACAAGCACGACCATTTTGTAAACATCAGGAAAGTCTGTTTTAAAGTTTCTTAAACAAACTGTTTGAGATTTACAAAACATTTTTGTTTCTTCCTTTCATCTGTCAAACAAATGCAAACCATTAAACAGATCACACCTAAATATGACGTCTTTTGGTCATCTCCCAGCACTGTTAAACTACTAAACAGTGTCTAGTCCAAATCACAATTGTCACTGTTACGGGCTTTTCAGATGCAAGTATTTCCTTTACATTTCTTAATCTGACTTAAAGAGATTATTGGAACACATGAACACTGTTTTGCTGGTAAAAGAAACCATGCTGTGGTGCACGAATAGTGGCAGGGACCAGTCTCTGTCCTAGGCTGACATAACCACCACAGGGTCTCCATTACACAAGTTAGAAGTTTTGAGGAAAGAGTCATAGTGTGGAAGAACTCCACAGTTCAGATCAACTGTTCAGACATTAAGGTTGCTCCAATTTGGAAAGGGAATTTGTAGAACAGTATTCATATTTATTTTCTAATTTATAAGCCAAATTTGCTTGCTTACTGAAAAAAAAAATAATCTAATTTCAACTCTGAAATAAACAGCTTAGGAAAAAAAAATATTTTGCTGCTGTTCCCTAATCATAAATAATTACAATCCTGCAGATTAACCCATGTTGCTTCCTGCCAGTACCTTATTTGAAAATTGTGCTTTTAGTTGTGCATTTAGGCAGCCACACATGTCTGAGGGCACATTTTAAACCTGTATGAACTTTTTAACAGGTACTTTTTGCTATCCTGGGTTAATAAAGTGTTAGGTGACAGAAGATAAAGAATCGACCTTTTCTCCTTCCCCCTGTTATATTGCAAAATTTGTAACATTCTCCGCTTTTTCCAAGATCCTTTTGGAGACTCTTGTTCCCTTCTTCCTGATGATGGAGGACTATGGAACAAAGTGGTCATTATCCATTTTAATACACTAACGCTCACAAATTCTTTATCATTGGGGTAGTACTGATTTCCCTCTTAGCTTCAAATGCTCAACCACAAAAGAAAAAAACAAAAGGACAGGAAAAGAAAGATCCTATTGCACAAGCTTCAGTCTCTATCTGGTGGCCAGACAGCAACACTGCAACCTCAGATCTTCCTAAAGATAGAACACAAATCAAAATATATGCTTGTATTTAAACACTGAGAGACAAGAAACTACTTTCGTTACAATTATTTAAGTCAGTAAATACCCATCACATTCTGACTGGTCCACACTTAAGTCTCAATGGAAACAGTACAGCTACCTGCGATGGTACCATGATGAAAATTACAAGTAACAAACTGAAATTTTATTTCCTTACCTATTAATCAAACACACATGACACAGCAAAAGGCAAGCGATAGCACCACTTATGTGTACTTGACACATTTGAGACAAACCATGTTTTAAGGAAACTATGACTTTTAACTCAGGTACGTTATTTTAACTAGCAGAGTCTTTGAGGTTTAATGAATGAAGGAAGAAGCAATGTATTTCTCTCTCTTTGGACATACGCTTTGTTACCTAAAAAACAGATGGCACTGCTCCTCACTAAATGCATTTTATTTTGATTACAGGAAATTCTGAGCATATATTTTTTTTTTTCTGTCAATAGAATGCTTTAATTCAGATTTTTTTTAAAAAAGAAAGATCCATTACCATCCACATTCATTAAAAGGGGAGAAAAAAAAGAGAAGTTCTGTTTGTGTACAGTACACATTCCATTTCACAAACAGAATAAATAACGAAGATTTTATACTATCAGGGCAACTTTTAGCAAGAATTCCCATTGTAAAGGCCTATATAATAGACTCTCATATTAACTGAATGGATTAGTCTAATCTCCTAACACAACTTGCTATTCAAAACCCTTCTTGCATCACAATAATATAGGATAGGAAGTCAGTGCTAATAGCATATCGCGGTGGGCAGCCACGTAATAATAGACGGTGTCTCCAGAAGGTCAGCAAAACAGATGTCTAATTGCTATAACCACAGTCACACTTCCCCATAATATACAGCAAACTTCAAGTTTTTAGAAAAATTACCAAGGAGAAAAAAGCGTGTGTGTCAAAGAACGAAACAAGCGAAATCTAAGACTATTCTTCAAACTGATTGTACTCTGAGCCGGAACTGTATGCAGGTAGGGACAAAATTTCAGTCTAACTACTTTAATCACTGACTTGTGTTCTGTGAGTACTTCCCTCCTGTTCTGGCTTCCTTCCCCAAATAAATGAGGTTGTTGAATAAAAGTAATACTAAGAAACAGCTAAGTTTAAAGTTAAAACAGTTAAATAAAACCAGCAAGGAAAGAAGGGTCATCTGCCAAGATTTTACCTTGTCTGACTCAGCACAACAGTTTAACAAAAAAGAAAAAAGTGGGGAGCAGAGAGAGAAAGGGAGTGAAAAGCCCCACTCTGAAATTCTTGCTGCCAGAGTGTAAACTTATTTTTCTAAAAAAATGTCTGAGATAAATGGAAAGTGAGAGAAATGCTTCTACTGAAACAAACTGCATGCTCACATTCCTGACAGTCTGGTGAAGTCTGACCATCACTAGTACTAATACTGCTGATTAGGTAGTGAAGTAACTGATAATTTGCTACTGCCTGCTAGAACACATTAACTTTGCAATTATCTAGTTGCAATCAATAAAATCTCTGGCCAACATCTGGTCAGTAAAACCTAGAATTCTGCTGGTGGTAAGTGATCTTAGATACATAGAGAGAGAAAGATGTTTAGATTGTCAGCCTGACCTTTGAATTCCAAGTGTTTTATGAAAGCTAAACTGTTGGAATCTGTTACCAAAATCTGCCCAGGAATCTCAACTCAACTTTGTTATCAAATAGATCAGTTTTCTGATCTTTTGTACTTAAACTGAAAAAAGTTTTGGGCGATCCCCGTATCTATGATGAAGACAAACATTAGCACAGCAGAAAAGAAACACTTGTCTGAAGTTGTGAAAACTTTTATCTTCTATTCACATCAGGCTGTGTTGAATCGGACAAAGAAGTATTACTGTTTGTTACTGCTGAAGGAGGAAAGTCCCACAGATCTCATCCTTTCTGTTTACTCTAGGTCACACGCTCTTACTGTTTTCCTGAAGCTGGTTCTGGCACTCAAGAGAGGTAAGACCACACAACCAAGAGCAGGACCCCCATCCTGCCAGCAGGCCTGGGCACTTGGTGAATCACAGATTTAAAGTAAACCATTATAATCCAGCAGGTTTGGGGAAACAAAAGCCTCAAACCTAACTACTGAAGAAAAAACAAGAAAAAAAAGAACAACAAAAAAAAAAGACAGAGATGGAAGTTCTTAACTGTAATTTAAAACCTCATAAATAAGTGAAAAACAAAGCAACCTGGCTGGCTTTGAAGTATCTTCCTGTTATTTGCTCCTTGCCAATGATGAGATGAGTAGGTTTTGGTGACCATAGACATAAAGCAATAGGTGCAAGTGAAGCTTATGTAAATAATATTTTAAGGGTAACGCAGAATATAAATACACATGACTTATATAACTTTAATATAAATTGTCATTACTGTTTCCTAACCTTTAATCTGCAACTGTGAATGATTCATAAAAGACCAGAATATGGTCTGCAAGCCATTACAAATCAAAAAACAAGCAAGATAGAGCAGGAATAAAAACAATAAATTAACATTCAAGGCCTAGCTTCCCTATTATTTAGTTATGAATGAAAATCATTACAGGAACTTGAACGATACAATACTCCTCTAAAAACTGTCTTCAGCAAAAAGAAAGACAAGAAATAACCTGAAAAAAACATAATAAGGGAGATCATCTTTGCTATTTATCAAAATTACATCATTTACAGAAAATGCTGTTCTACATGCTAAAACTTAACAGCTACTCTTAGCAACTGAGAAGCAGTATCCTTACATATCTTGCTGCAACCTGAAGAAATTTATTTTCAGAGAAGAACTACATGCTACCTATTCTTTCTATAAAACTTTAGCATCCCAAAAGCTGACACTTCATCCTGGGTTTTAATTTTCAAGCAAGTCAATTTTGTCTGGATTTAGACAAAATACTCTGTGTCTACACAGCTCATCAAACGCGACAAGCAAGAAAGCAACCTTCATCACATTTGCATTCTCAATTCTTTCGGTGAAAGAGTCACTCAAAGATAGGCTAAGCTGCTCCGCAAATTATTTAACAGAAGCGAGTTTATCGAAACGACGGAATACTTCACAGGGAGAGAGGGCTGCCTTCCCAACCACCAGGCGAGCTGGCGAGGCAGCGGGCGGCCAGGCGGGGAGGCAGGCGGTGCAGTGCAGCACTCTGCCCAGCAGATGGTGGCTGGAGCTCGGGAAAGGACAGGAATCTGCCCGGCGGTCCCGGCACAACCGCAGCCGCCCCGGACAGCCTCCCGCTCGGATGGCCCACCCGGCTCCCCCGCCGACACGGTCACGGAGCGCTCCCAGGAGCCACGGGGCTGGCGACTCGCTATTAACCAACTGTGGGACGCTTGCACCCAAATGGGCGACTTTCAGGCTGTGGAAACCAGCAGCACCAAAGCTGACCCAATCGTCTAGGCTGCTGACAGTCACTGCTGCCTTAGGAAATTCTGGGAAACTGAAGCTCAGAGACGTAACTTCTTGTCTGTTTGACTGGATGCAAGACGTTGCACTGAAAGGATCTACCCTTTGAGAATTACACCTCCTCTGTCTGCCAAAAGTCACCCTGCTCTTCCTCCTGTTTTTTTTATGGCTGTATTAGATAAAACTACCAAGCAGGCCTTCTACCACAGACATTCAGCCAATATATTCCTTTTGCTGCCCACGTTAAAAACATGATCCTAACTGTATCTACTTGAAAACAGACATTTGTCACCTTACGTGACTGAAGAGAATTAGCCATTACTAAAAGGTTAGTCTGGTGTTAGAAGCTTTAGTAACAGCCAAGTACATAACAGAAAGAACTAGTTGTGGGATTCCAACAGAAGAATGAAACAACCGCGCAGGGACGGTTCAGAAAATGATCTCTGCAACTGTTTTACAGAATTGACATATACAGGACAGAACTGCTTTTATCAAGGTCAAAGAGAAACAAGTTGCAGCATATTCAAGGCAATACCTTGAATAAAACAGATTCCTGCAGAAATGTAATAAAGAAAGAAACTGTTAAGATGTATGTATCATTCAAACGTTAAAACCTACATGGTATGCTATTACATCTGGAGCAAAAGGCAAGACGGCAGTCCTCAGCAATGGAGAAATATAAGACAGCAACACCTTCAACAATAGAGGGCCGCGGCATTTATAAGAAGAAAAAAAAAAAGTAAGATTTTTATTTCAATCAAGATGAACTACAGCTGACAAAAGGCTATTGAAAGAGAAAGAACAAGAATTTTTTTTTGCAGAGACAAGATTTGATCTAGAACAGATGATCTGACTCACTAGCATAAAGATGTCAGCTGGATTTGCTTTTGCAGATAAGATTAACCAGAAGTGCAGTGCAAAGGCAAAATGCCACTGAGACTCCCCAATAGAGGCTCATATAGAACCTCCACATCAAACTGGAATCTGGTGAGGAGAACTCTTCCTGGGTCTTGTTGATGGGAGATGCACAAGAACTCAAAGGAGAAAAGAGTCATGAAAGGCAAGTAGTCACAAGACTTCAAAGAGTTGGCCACCATCAAAGCCAAAGGTGCTGAAAGCAGGTCACAAAGATAAAGGAGTAACAATTCTGAGCTGCTCAGGCAGAGGGCAGAGGACTGAAGACTTCAACAACTCAATTACAGTAAAATAGGAAGACAGAAGCCACAACGCAGAAAAAAACAAGATGGAATTGGAAAAATAAAAACACTGATTCTATAAAAGAGCGTTAGTGTTACGAAGACAGCTTGACTGCCATTATCAAGGTGGCCAGCTGATCACTTCTTCATATGGATAACTTCCTGAAGCCAAACACAGCTTTTTCCCTACATCTACATCCTCATTTCAATGGGCTGCATTCTTTGGTCAACAATTCTTGGCTATTCCCTGAAAACTATTCTTCAGCTTTCTATTATTCAACTACCATTTTAAAGCCATTGTGACTACAAACAGCAACGGATGGCGATACATCCTGAAGTTCCTTGAATTTGCTGTTTGGTCTGAAAACATGAACAACTAAGCACTAATGCACACTAAAGCTGACAAATGTGATGCCAGATGGCAGCACTTACATAAGGGGTACCTTGAAAGGTTTAAGGAATGCAGCAACTTTTCTTAATTGGCTGACTGATTCACTAACCTCATTGTGGAGGTTTTGGTGAACCTTTAAACGAAAAAGTCACATAAAATACCTTTGTAGGTTTCTCAAGCTAAATACTATTATATATGAACAGATTTACTGTTCCTACTGAGTGACTCTCATGAAAGTAAAAACATCCTTTGCCGGCTTCATTCACTTTGCCATTCTTCACAGAGCCCTAATCATTACAGATCTCCAAATCCTACTATCAAATATCCTGGCATTTAGTTTGACCATTCTCATCCTCTCTAATCCTTCCCTCTTTCTGCAGAAGTGTCTTCCTACAGAGCAATACCAACAAAGCATATCTTGACGGTACTGTAGATTTATCTACTGAAACCATCCTGAACATGAGAACAGACTTGAATCCAGTAGCAGCAAGAGACTTCACTCTCAAATCCTCTAAGTGAAACATGCCTCATCAGCCTGCACCAAATTCTGAAGCTGTGACTTACAGACTTCTACATGTGAAGCTTTGAAATCTATCTGCGTTCGCATCTCCACAACTGGACTGTGCCATAAGATTATCTCTTACACTGGACAATACTAGCTCTTGTTGCTAGCAACTTAGCACTATTAAGCTAGGAAACTCCAGCAGTTCTAGCAACTCAAAAGCCAGTACGGAAGAAACATTGATCTTTTCAGCTCAAAAGCATGCATATTCATCATAATCCCTGTGTTAATTTTACCTCCTTGCAATAGTAAGTCATAAATTAGTAGCAGTAAAACCCCAATGATAGCACAGCTTTAGATTTTGCTTTTAACAAAGCATATGTTCCTTAACTGTGTCTTTTGTGCAAACCTCTCTATTCCAAATACACTAACCAGTGACTCTGCATTAAAATGCTGTCCATTAAGAACAAGTAATAAAGCAATCATATTCTAACATCAAACAGCCCTAAAAAAAAAAAAAAAAAAAAAAAAGCTACTATTAAACTCTCTTTCCAACTCTCCACTTCAACAATCTTTCTCCCCTCTCATTTGAAAAACATTAGAAGTAGAATAATCACAATAAATATGTACCAGATGTTTAGAAACAACTTCCAGAAACTTAGCTGTCCACCCATCCTTGAAGAGTCAGGAGTTAATTAAAAAAACCAAAAAACCCCAGACCACAAAAACATATGCTCTGATCCTGTAATTTACAGGTGTGTCTATATATTTAGAGAAAGAATTATTACATCTAAAATTACTTTTTTTTTTTAATCACTTACCTGGTTTGTTAATGTTAAAGGTTGCTGAATCTGGTCAGCATATGATAAGGCAGAAACCTGTTGGTCATTTATGTTCTGCTGCCGACGATCACTATACTGCTGATGTGAATGGGACATCTGTCCAGCCATCTGAAGGCCAGCAGCATGGAATGAAAACGATGGTGCAAGCCGAACAGATGAAGGTTTGCATGCTGAAGTCTCTCCTCCTGCAAAGACAATGTGAGTTTTCAATGCAGTTAACGGCCTGAAAAATATTTACCTCAGTTAGCCCTCATCCTAGCCTACAGAGATTATAAACACTAATAGTTTCACCATTTCTAACATACACAGGATTTTTCATACACAATGAACGCAGAAATCATCCTTACACAAAGATTATCTAGCTGAAGTGCTTCCTCCCATTTCACTGTAACAAATTTTTCATTAATAGTTTATCCCTATTTACCTGTAACATCCCTTCTCTAACATCTCCACCTATGTGTCAATTCAATCAGAATCTGACAGGGATTCTTTGCAAAGATACGGATTTTGTGTATGGATTCCATGAAAGCCAGAAAAACATAAAAGTTCTGCCTTTTGAGGTTGCTCACAGCAACATTCTGGACTGACTGTACCAAAATAAACTAGAAGGAGAAGAAAAGCTACTGCCCAGCCTTAGCAGCTCATCTTCCCTGGCTCCAATGTTTATGCCTTCCTACAAACTGCTTAGCTCGCTAGCCTACATTTTTAACTTCCACCCTTCTTCCAACGCATGCTGTATTTCAGCCCAGCTTTCCAACTCCTACTGCTGAGTTTCATCAAGCTATAGGTAGCAAGCACTGTAACTTGAATTAATTCCTTTTTGGGAATATGAAATCAGACTGCAAGAAGCAACTGCACAGCAAGAGACAAACACAACACTTGGTGTCAAGTTGCAGGAGACTGGCAAAACATAAGGCCGAAGTACTAGATTCCGTAACATCCTGAAAAATGCCAGATTCCACAGGCACAGAATCTGCCTCTAACCGAGACAGATCCCACACCTCTCAACTCTTGTTTGACACATCAGGTGGCATTTAAGTGGCTCACAATCTACTTGCACCTTCACTGTCCTCTAACAGTAAACAGAGGACAGGTTAAAGTACAATTTGGCTTGCTTTGTTTGCTAATGAAGTTTTAGCATGCTCCACTTTTAACATTAGTCCTTTTTCTTTTTGCTGAATACGCCAGAGTGGGGAAATCCTCTAGATGGTTGCCATGTTGGTACAATGTAAGCAACACAGCAGGATGGGACAAGCAGCCAGGTGCACTGAAGCCAACACTGCCACTAAAGGAATACGTGTGGAATCAGAAGCTGAAATCTAGAAGCACAATTATTGGTGTAGATTAAATTTAGAAGCAAGACATGAAACAACCAAGCACCTAACCAGCAAGGGAAATCTCCATTTCTTTTACAATCAAAACCCTGCAAGAAAATCAGTGGAAAACAGTAGATGAACACCACACATCAATTTGACTTTCTTAAAAATGACTGACTGCTCAATTCGCCACCTATTCTAAGTTAAGAAAAAATAAAATATTGAAAATGACACTGCATCATTGACTCAGCACCTATCAGAGCAGCAGCAGAACTGCATGGGATGGAATCAAACACCATTTTACATTAAAATCATTTCAGAGAAGTATGTTAAATTAAAAGAGTTAAAAAAATCATATTCAACAGCTATAAATAAGGAAGCCTATACACAGTATAATCACTGTTACATTAAAAGGTGTGAAGTAGAATTGTACAGTGAAACATACACTGACAGACCACTGGTCTTTTTCTCCAGTGTCACAATTCAGTACTACTAAAAGACTTAACAGAACAAACTGCTCCAGAAAACGAATCGGTTGCCCACAAGCACCCACATATTTTCACAATGTTTTATTAAATCTTCAAAATTTTACTTTAAAACAAGAAAAGGAAAAAAAAACAACAAAAAAATAACAACAAACAAATAAAACCCCCCACCCCAGACCTTCATGAAGGAACTATGATAAATGAAAACCCCTTTTTTGTGTGCATTACAGTGCCTCTGGTAACACGATGAAGTATCAAGATGACCTTACAAACGGAAATAAAATAAAGAAATTCATGACATCAAACCATTATAAGCTAAAAGTCAACACTGCACAGAAAATTAACTCCTCTGTAAAACATCCATTAAAAATTGCTTTATGATTTTTAACAAATACAGATCACAGTAAGCTCCGAATCTGTCCTCCAACATTTAAAGACACAGTGAAATATCTGAGTGTAAACTTTTTACAATACTTCATCTTTTTCTCTTTTCAAGTAACAACTTATATTCACCTATGAATTGGACAACAGATTGTCATCTTCTTTTTTAAATTTAAAATTATGGATTATGAACTTCACAAGTTCATATTTAAATACAGAGGAAAACTATGTGCAAAGTTTCTAACGCATCAGCTGATCTCTCTCAAAGATAATCATGGTTCCTTTATATATTTATATATATATAAATTATATATATATAAAAAATATATAATATATAAAAATATATAAATAATTTATATATTAGACCATGTAAAAACAGTATAATTTTTTTTCCTTGCTACTATATATTCTTAATATTCAAACTTCATTTCTACTACAGAATCAGAGTTAATCTTCCATCTATACAACTTGATAAATTTAGTGTACATTTACTTTTCAAGATACACCAAACAGTGCCATAAGAATGGGTGGACAAATGTAAGACATTATCTGCTATGCCTACATTCTGTTCTTTTAATTCTGCTTAACCTGAAGAAAAATAATATCATTTAGCAACATCATGGTGACTGAATTAAAAGTCAAAACAATATTTAAATCAAATAGTCAAAAAATACCATTAATTCTAAATTATAGAGCCAATTACTTTAAAAGTTTTACCCCAGGCCACAGTTTCCCAATAGCATACTAGATATCTAGCACATCTGATAACAAAAACAAATTTTAATTTAAAAAAATTCTACACTTGCACATGTCCCTTAAAAAAGGCTCACAAATATACACACCCCAGTACGACGGAGTTGTCATTTACAATTTGACTTCATAGTATCTTCTGACACTCACCCCAAAGATCACAACAAATCTGAGGACAAACTGAATAATGCAATACACGTACTTAAAAAAAAAAAGGGGGGGGGGGGGGGGGGGGGGGCAGGGAGTAGAAGTATAATTACTCCACAAAAAGAACAGTTGTAATACCAGTCTTTCAGTTCAGTTTTAAACTTTCCATAGTTGCACACCCTTTCTCCGACAATGTCGGAGTCCATTGTCAGGACAGTGAGGCTATAGTCTTCCCGGTCTTCCAAACTGATGTTGGTCACTTCGACCAACTCAATCAATGCAAAAGCAATGCCCCAGAAAAACAGAGCTTCATAATTTATAACAAGGCAATTGGACTGCAGAATCACAAAGAAAGCTTCTCTAAGAACCACAGTTAAGCAAATAACTTACTTCTTTATTCAGTCAATTTACATTTTTGGGGGAGATTTAATGTTTGTGACTAAGAAGCAGTTACGTATTTGCTTGGAGGAAAGTCATACACAACCTATGATGTCAACATACATGAATCAAAAGTGTATCCAATAAAGAACTTTTTACAAACCATTGTTCTTCGGAAGAAATGTAAACTGGTTTCACAACGCAGTACTGAGTCTCAGAAAAGGGGACATTATTAAACTCAAGAGCCTGACAAGAGTTTCATGATGCAAAGTCTGTTACAAGTAAACAGATGGAAATCAGCTAGCTCATACACCATGTTCTTATACCAAATAGAAAGGCATTTTAATAGTCTCTGTGAGTATGGTGGTATCAACCCTTAACCATGCTAGCAATAAGCAAGAACTACCTGGGTCAAAAGTTTAAGAACTGTAGCTACAAGGTTCTGAAAGATCAGTAGCCAAGTAATTTTCACCTTTATGATTTCTTACTGTCAGTGAAACAGGAGATACAGGAGTTCACACACTTCTGTTGCTGAAAGCAGTCTTAGCTATCAACAAAAACAAATCATGTTGAGGACATAGTCCCTGATGAAATACCTGCCCTTGCCACATTTCAGACTTTGTTCCAGGATACCTGCAATCCTACCCCGGTACATCTAATCCCAAGAGAACACTCATAACTTACTATTATGAGCCAAGAAACAACTAATGACATGTTAGGAAGAAATGAGGGGAGAAAGATGAATTGGCTAGAATAGCAATCTTGACCTCCTTTAGTTTTAGGCCGAGGAGTCAGTCAGCTACAGAAAAAGGAACATTTGTGTACATCTATTAATTGAGCTTCACAAAACCCCTGGTGGCTGAAGTTCATTTGGAGAGCTCTAGACATTCAAAAAAGTAAATCTACTGACCACCACGGGAATACCAACATCCACAGGGGCTCGCTACCATGCCACAGCCGCAACTTCTACAGGATACAAATATCTAAGGAGCAAGGTCTAGCCAATCATCAATCTTCCTTTCTAACCACTGTAAATTCAAAGGATAACATGTTGTGAAGCACCCTGGGAAGGAAACCAAGTGACAGAAAACAAAAAGTATGCCAAGATCTCTATGCATTAAGTACATTAAGGGAAGAGATTACAGATTGGGAGTGGGCAGAATTACATTATGAATGGGCTTTAGCTAATGCGTTAGTTCAGCAAATGGCACAAAAATATATACCTGTATGTATATTTGCAGTTTAAGTTGTGACAGTTTACAGCAAACATGTATTTGCCTGTGACAAAACTAAACCAGAAATTGTCATAAAGAAGGTCCAGCTACAGCAGGCATCCCTTGTTTCAGCCTCGAGAGTATATATTCCTTTTCTCCTACAGTCATGAATGTAACAGCTCTTTTGAAATGAAGCTGTTCAGAATACTCTATGTCATTAGACGTTCCATACACCATAATATAAGCAAAATATAAACGATAACAATAGTAACTTCTTGACTTGTGTAAATTTACTGTCTCTGGAAATCAGCAAGTGAGGAAGAAGTGATCATTAATAAAATGCTACATTACTGTATGAACAAACCACTGTTAACCATAACCAGAAGAAAATGTTTACTTTTAAACATATACCAATAGCATACATATGACAGAGAAAACTTAAATTATAACCTCAAACGAGGTTCATAACTCAGGACTATATGAAAATGCAGATACTGCAAAAAAGGATTGCCCTAACATATGGAAGAAGGTAACATTCATTTCTTTAAAGCATCATCTTAACACAGTGGAAGAGCCCAAGTGCAAGAATATATTCAACCTGTTGATAATTTGGTGAGGATGGGAAATAACTTCCCTCATTCACAATACCTTTGTTTTAAATGACTTTTCCAATTATCAAAGAACTTAGTAACTCAAAGTAGAAAAATACTTGAGCTGGTAATTATTGAACGGTCTATAAATAAACCACAGTTGGTTTAATGTAGGAAAAATTTGGTACTATTTTGCGTAATTTTTAAAAACTCATGCAGTTTCAAATTTCAATTTCCACCTCACCCATTTTAGATTCATTTTGACATCAGTCTATGTAACTAATTTAGGCATCATCTCCTCCAAAAAAAAGTATCATAAGGTAACCAAGTGGTGCAGTGCATTGCTGGCCTGCTTTCAACATAAAGCAAGGCATAAATATTCACCAACTGATGGCAAGAGTTGCAGGTGACTGTGTGCCACCCCATGAGCAGATCGTTGTTTCTGCAAAAGTGTGTGTATTGTGGTCATTTGAATTTGGTATCTAAGAATACAGTACGAAAATTTCAACCGAAGTTTTCCATACAACTGGGCCATTGGAAAGTCTATTCCCTGGACAAGATGGGCTGATGTCTAATAGAATTAGAAATCATGCTACAGCCTTTCTCACAGTCACTGACTGAGCACTGGTACAACTTGCCCAGAGAAGCTGTGGATAACACGTTCTGGGAGATACTCAAACCCAGCTGGTCACAGTACTGGGCAACCAGCTGTAGGTGGCCCTGCATGAGCAGGGGCAGGTTGGGCCAGGTGACCTCCAGAGGTCTCCTCCAGTCTCAACAGTTCTGTGACTGTGCCACAAATGTCAGCACACAGTAAGTGACAAGATTTCTCCCTTTGAATCAGGAGTTGTTAGGTCAGCTCCTCTGTCATGTAGGACTGCATGTGAAAATCCCAGTACCAATTAAATAGCTTCTTCGCAGTTCTGTCACCCAGTATATCATTAAAGATATACTCTGCTTTTCAAGGTACGTATGTGACTTTCTTTGCCCCTCTTGTCACAGTTCCACTGAAGTATTTTATTTACGTATACTTATAGTGAAGGATAAAAAGAGAGACAAACTCAGACATTAGAATCATTAGCACATTAAAAGAAGTGACATTTCCTTAATATTTTTTCATACCTACTTATGTCACAATGTAAAATGAAAACCAAAAAAGGACCATTACAACACTTTTGACCCTCTGAGTTACACAAGCTTGCCTTCAAGACCAACAAAAGCATCTTCCAGTGCAGCACCTGACCTTGATTTCATGACACCAGAACACAGAGTCCTCTGCTTCACAACATAACCTTTGCAACAGCTTTAAAAATATTTCACTGTCTGTTGACTGTTGTGCAAGATGAGGCAAGTAAAAGCAGTGAAAGTCACACCAGCATTCTATTTCATACTTTCTTTCAAAGTTCTAATGTAGTCATTCCCCATGTTTGAGAACTTACCACTAACCTGCTATGTAACTGATTTCTTTTAAAATTCTAACAACTTCATAGCCCCTTCTGTACCTAAGCCCTCTGCACCTGGCTTCCAGGCAGTGATTACTACTTCCGCAGAACACTTGGCTGTTTCCTAGTGACATCGCTGTCCTCATTTTCCCACCTCTTTGTCCAGTTCAGCTCAAAGAAGAGGCAAACCTTTTTATCGGATCCATAAATTAAAGACTTGTATGGCACAATAGCATTTAACTGGCAGAAATAATGCAGAACTAAATTGGAATCAGTGGCAATAATCCTTGGGGGTTTTATCCTGGACTGTGGGGTCATCTCATTATGAAATATGAAACTTTCACCTCTGCACAACTTGTCTTACTTCATTCTCTTTGTGTTGCTAGAACTCCTCTTCCTGTTCATCAACATTTTCCCTATAAAGATCATCACTTTGACCCTAAATGTTTTGAGCTTCCTTTCACCTCCTCTCCCTCCTGCCCCATCCTCACTTTCCCTTTTCTATCTCTGCTGTCTACTATTTGGGTCATTCAGCAACGTGCAGCAGAGGTATTCCATACCAGCGATACGTTCGCAGCTGAATGAGAACCTGCCAGAAAAACACGACCAGAGAATGAAAGTGTGAACTGTATCGTTCACCACAATGGGTATTCTCATTTCCACACTCGGAGTTGAAGAGCTTGTGGGCCTTCACCACAGACCAAGCACGGTAGTTCTTAGTATTGCATATGACTGGTCCAGACTTCAAATCCTTTTACTTCCAGTCCCTGCTATGCCACCACAGATGAAAGCATCCTCCCATCTTGTTATTTTTTTTTTCTGTATTCAGATTACTGAATGTGAAAATAGCCAAATGTCTCCTCAGAGAAAAATACTGTATTAGTTGAGGAACTGTACAGCCCTCTTCCTTCATGTAAGATCCACCTTTTTTTACAAAATTAATAATTTTGCATAGCACTAGTCAACCTAGTTTTTTGAAATCCATGTTTGGAGAAGTTCTCAGCGCCAATGAGCATTATGATACCTCAGCTATTACATTGACTGTACCTCTAAGAAACGACTCTGGAAAAGCAAGACAACTGATCTTTGCATTGTTTTAATACCCAACCTCCTCTACATTGTATTAGCACATCCTAAAACAGGCAGTGAGCCATTACCAATGGAGACAAACACTTGTATCTTGAGAACTCTCTGCTCAAATAAATCCACATTTAAGACAAGTTAGACCTACCTGAGCTCTGCCTAAGCATAATAAATGTCAAACACTTGGGATTTTAGAGTTTAGAACAATCATCTTTTAAGCAAAAAGCAAATGCCAAGCTGAACTCTAAGTGAACTACTGCTCTACTGAAACACCGCTTTCCCTATTGTCCTCATGCATTGCATTTAAAATGACCGCATGAGAATGTGAAGGTACACTGACTTCACTCAGCTTGCTCTGGAACGAGGAAAGCTGAAAGAACCCAGGGAACAAAGGGAAATTACCTGCAGCAGCTACTGTAGAACAAACAACTCTGTTATAAATATCCCACACCAGTTCCTTCTGTGGAGGAACTATATTATTGTGGAGGAATTATATTATTAAGAATGGCCACTACAGAAGCTATTCTATAATAACGATTCAGTCAGCTTCCCTGTAAAGAAATGCCAAATGCTACTTTCTCTCAAAGCAAAATTAAGCCCTAAACTTAGAAACAACCACCCTTTCCAGTCTTGTTCACTAGGCCAATATACCTTGCCCACAGAAACTTCCTGCTTGTGCTCCTTCCTAAGGGACAGAGCTGCAGAGAAGACTAAATGCTTAGGAGGTGACATAAAATCACTTCTGGGTGCTGTCTTTCCCAACAGTTTGCAGTCCTTGGACATGACTTGCCTGTCATGTGTCTGGTCACATGGCAGAGACAACCTGGAGAAAAGACAGCCCAAGAGCAGGCTTCTTAACTGTTCTGATGCTGTTGTGCCTGCCTTGACTATCCTCTTCCCTAGATGAGTTGCAGCAGGAGGTGCACTTTGGACAGGACTTGCATGCATGTGCTTTATTGCTTTTCTACAGGGGACACTAGTTCCTTCTACTACAGGAATATGGTGGCCAAGACCTGCGACAGGGGGAGACTGTGTTATGTGTCTCTCCCTAGCCACTTCAAAAATCTGGTACCAGAAAGGCTAAATGCCCCTGCTCACTATAATCTTCCCACAACAAGAGACAGAAAATTCTAAAATTCATGAGCAACTTATAATTTAACTCATTGCCAACAATACATACACATCTGTATTTCATTAACATATAAATATTACTTTGAGTATACTCTGAAAAATCTTAAGAGCTGAGAAAATATTGTGAAACTACTTTTTTTATAAACAAAGCCCAAGATTGCCAAAATTCTCAGCTAAAACCTATGGGAAACACAAGTATTCTAACTTTCAAAGTTAATAATCTTAAGCTTTATGAGAATTCTGTTTTCACATTTCTATTCTTAAGAAACAGGCTGCCTAAGAATACATCTGAAAAAAACCCTACAGTCCCACAGGTAAACAGTGAGAACTGAACCTGTGCACAGGCCTTCACATAGACCAGAAGCCTCCACCCCGGTACACACTGGACTGAAAGAACATTAAAATTGAAGAGTACTGTACACGAAAGCTTGGAAACACCACAATACTTCCACAGTTTTAATTTAGTGCATCTATGAAAGTAAGTTATGATATTATTTAGTTACATGAATACCCTATTTATTTTAAGGGACAGAATGGAAGTAGTGCTCACTGAATAGGTTGCCATACAATAGATATTTTTATTTTCATTGTATTTAACATAATGTCCTTGACACTCCTCAGACTGTGCTCCGAATAAAATTATTACTGTCTGCATATATATTCTATAGAGTAGTCATTGTTTTTGTATCCATTTAATTCACAAACAACAATTTCCTTCTGCAATATCCTTCAAGACTGGATTTTATCCTGTTCTGCAGAAGAACAGGGAGACACAAGTTCAACACAAAAGGGTGCCACAACTTTAAATTCCTAGTTTTGTGTATGTAAAAAATTTGAAAGATCGTACAAAGACAAGGAACATATATACCGGTAGGTAAATCTGTTACAGAGCTCCACAGAAGAGCAGCTTTACAGGTTAGGTTTTAAAAATTTGGGAAAAGTAAAGCAAATGAGGGGTCTGAAATAGATGTTCATTCCTGCTCGCAAGCAAAACCAAACAAGAAGGGGTACTTGATTCATGCTGGACTAAGGACTGAAAAGTAACATAGTTCTTTCAAGCAATGAAGCACTAACACAGGAACTAATCATATATCAAATCAAAGATCCATTCAAATCAGTGTCCTGTCTGTAAAGTGGCCAACAGCAGTCATCTCGGAAGAGAACAGGGCAAGCATACAGCAGTAGCTGCTGGCATATTCACCTAGTCTCCAGTCCAGGAATTACATAAAGCAGAGTCCTTGTGAGTAATGTGTATACATACATATATATATTATACATCCTCTTCTTCCATGGACTTTCTGACCCACTTTTTGCATTTAAGCTTTTAGCACCCAGAAGACTGCATGGCAAAAGACTCCACAGCTTACAGTCAGCATTAAGCACCACCTCCTTTTGTTTGTTGTGAACTTGCCTTTTTCATCTGATGGCCTCTACTGAATAGTAACAAAAATTAAGGCTACCCTCTTGCAAAGAGGCAATGATACTGACATGAAGGAATGAACGACAGGCTTCACATCAGCAACTTCATTTATTCTACTATTGGGTGATTGGTTTATTATTTTTCTTCAACTCCCTTTTGACACAGGGCCTGCATGTGATCCTCGAAGAGAAGATATTCTAGTATTTAGAGAACAAGAAACATTCTCTCTCAACTGTGCAACTGTATACATGCCAACAGATTTATTATTGAAGGTTTTATCTTTTCCTAATATATATTTATTATTCTTCAAAAGTTCTCCTACCACACTGTAACTCTGTCCAACTCTCCATCATAAACCTGTTGCTTGAGAAACACTGGTCAAATTCAAGTAGTTTGGATGATTCAGCCCAGCATGGTATTTACATTATGCCAAATTAGGAAGTGAAACTGAATAACTGAACAATCAATACTTAATTACTGAACATTTAATAAACTATATTTAAAGAGGAGGACTAACATTTGCTTTAAAACTGAAACAAAAATTATTGAAATAGTCAAAAGAATAAACCACTCCTTTTTCAGAAGACACCAATGCTAGTTAACATGTGCCAAGGCTAGAGTTCTAATACCTCTTTTTTCTCTCCTCCTACAAATTTATGTTTATTTCATGATTTTATACATTTATGCTAAGGTTATGTGGTTTGTAAGTTTTCAAAGTTAATGAAAAGCCTGACATTAAAAAAGAGGGAATATAAAACCAGGGGAAAATGGAGATCTACTTTTTCTATCATCACTGCGAAAGTTCGTAACAGCTCTTTAAATAGAAAAACAAAGAATGAAGTGTGACTATTATCCTGAACAAAGGTTTAAAAACAACTACTTAATACCAACTGTGTAAGAATATTTAATCTAGGTGAAAGGCCCACACCTGTCCTTCAGTTCTCAATGCAACCTGTGAAAAATACAAACAGAAAACACTGTTTATGCAGAAAGTTCTGTCAAATTCAGTAAGTAAAAAGCATAAAATAAAAAAATATTTTATAAATCATGGTAATCTCATAACACAGACAACAGAAATTTAGTGACATAAAATTTAAATTGACATGATTTTATGAAAGTCATTCCATTAAACATGCTATAAAAGAATCTCTACACTAACATTTCAGAATGCTTCAAGCAAACTCCAAGTGCACACAAATTGTATCTTAGTTTTTAGCTTCTAAAAGGTACTAGAAATCACCAAGTTTCCCTACTAGAAGGAAACATTTGCTTTATTCAAGAGCAATTAAGATTTACCTCTGCTGTCAGTTTTCTGAAGGGTTTACAAAACAGTAAAAAATTGAAAATTCCACCAAAGTAAAAATTCAATTTAGTCATAGGCTGCTTTTTAACTGTAAGCTTTGGTCTTCATGATGAGCACAACTTCTAAATGGCTGCAGACTATCACTCATCTGAACTAAGGTGCTCCAATGTTTAGTTTCAGAAACAAACAAAACTTATTCCTAAGTATTAAATAATGAAAATGCTGTCTGTTCTCTTGGTATTAAAATACCAATTAATCCAAATTTATAAACATTTTTTAAAGTATTTTGTGCACAGAGGTTTTTCAAAAAATATTTCACAAGAAATAGCTGTCAAATGGAACCACTCTTACCAATATTTCAATTACAACTGAACTCAAAGGATTCCAAATCTGCTGACACCAGGATTATACCTGGTCAAAAACATGCCAGTGAAAGTGATTTCCACTGTTACTAGTAATTGCTAGGTGGTATCAAACCTCTGGCATATATTGATAGCTATGCTAAGGGGAAGGGGAAAAACAAAACAGAAACAAAAAATCAAACAAAAAACCCACACCACAAACAGAAAGAAAGAAAACATTCTTTAGCCTTACAGTCAGTTTTAGCAAGCTGGACAGGCAGAACATGAGTAGTTATGTAAAGAAAGCCCACAATCCGGACAGCAGAGGAAGACAGAGGGAGCGACTGGGAAAGAGGACTGAAGAAGGTAAACTAATCCATGATTGAACAGGAGAAAAAGCAGCTTTGGAAAGCAGCAAAAAAACCCAAACAGACACAGATTTAAGCAACAAATGTATTTTAAGATCACATTTCCCAATATTTTTAGACAGGAAAGATATATAGGACAGAAAAAATCCAGACTCAACTGTTACAGCTGAAGTGTGGTTTGGGTTTAGGTGTGGGGTTTGATTTCATTTTGATTTTTTTTCCTGGAGGGCTGGGGGGGAAAGAGGAAGACATGTGAATACACCATTTTTAAAAGGCAAGTGTGTGTTCTAGAAATAGATTATTCTATATCCACACCAGCTACAGATACTTATCTCAGGTACAGAGGTCTAAGAAGCACTGATATTAATGCTGACTTTATTAACGTTCCATAGCCATGCTTTCTGCATAAATCTGGTTACTTCAGTACAAGGCAATTTAATTTATTTCTTTTAATTAAGTGGGGAAATAGCGAGAACAGTCCTTTTCCACAGTCCTTTTCCATCTACACAGCACTCCTTCCTGCTTGAAAGCTACTCCAGTGCAGGTGTTGGTTTTTTTTAAATTAACGTGGTGTATATACATACACGTATTTTTTAATATACATCTCCGCACACAGGTACACGCACATATATATATATTCACACGGCCAATATTTAGAGAGGGCGAGACTGAAGAGCAATTAAATCCTCCTTTCGCTTCTGTTCTAAAACCCGTGCCCGCCCGCAGTACGCGGGCGCTGCTGCAGATCATTAACTGCTCATTTATCAACGCCGCTCACCAGGCAACACAATGCAGCAGAACGGCGCGCGGAAACCACCCCGAACCCCAGCAACAGCGGGTAATTAGCATAGCCTACCACCAAAACCCCGCCGCCTGATTGGGCGAGCTCGTCAGCCAAGTGGCCAATCAAAGCGGGCTATGCAAATCAAAGCCCTCAGTTGCCAGGGTAGAGCTGCTGCCTATTGTCCAATCGGAAAACAAGCAATAAACAAGAAATGCAATTGAGCTTTGTCACATTTTCAAGTTGTTGTTAACACTTTCAAGTTTAAAGCAAAATTAGCTCCATCTACCGCGGATTAGACTCATGTTCTACATTTCACCCCCACAGCAAGGGCAGGGCAATGCAGTAATGATACACGGGGATTACAGCTAAGCGCTGCATTAGGATTTAAACTTCCCTTCCCGCAAAATACCTCTGCCGCGGGACGGACGGCCTGAGGAATGCCTTTGGAAGGGCCGGGGGGCTAAAATAGCCGAAGAAGATCGTATTCAGACGCTTCCAAGTGTGGTATCTCCCTGCTGAAATTCCTCACAGGGCTTTACACAACGGTTAGACTCAAAAGCAGGAAAGTTCCCTTTCGCTGGCTTAGTTACATCACCTCACAAAATCATATGGGCTGCTAAGCTGTGTCAGATAGTGCATGCTACTCGGAACACATCATTCCCTTTTTCACCAGTACGCAATTTCGGTTTTGTTTGCCTGTTTTTAAGAAACAACATCCTTTCTTGTTTAGACCATCAGATTTTAAGTAAATTAATTTCATTTAACCAGACTCCATCCACCACCAGTAAAGACTGAACGTAAGAAATTCAGTATCGCATGAGAAAAGAAGCATTTCTTCCCCAACAATTTAAAAAAAAATATCAGATTATCTGAAAGAGTATTCATCGTTAGGCATCTCTGCCTGTGGCAGTGTGAATAGACGTGGGGAGTACAGCAGGTACTGACCATCACCACTTCCAGCGCTCCTTGGAGGTTCCCTTCCCACACGCACGGATGTGCACTGTGAAAACCGCCATCGCTCAGCCCCCTTCAAACGGAGTCTCTAAATGCGAAGACTGACAGACTTACTCTGGAAGCAGTTGCCTCTCTCTTTAAAAGCAGAATGCAGCTGCACAGCTCCCCTCTACACCGTGGCGGACACGAGTGATCCCGTGCATGTTTTACTTCGCTTGCCACAGCCCAGCAGCGATGTGGAAGCGCTACTGCAATTCGCTCACCTGGGAGATCGGGGTTTGTGTGTGCCTCGTTCTCCAGTGCCTGCTGAAGGTGCCTGACACTGGCAACCGGCATCTCCTGCCCAGGTACACACCAGGTACAGGATACAAAGCAACGGTGGGAGCAGCTGCCTCTGTGTCTCAAACCCTCAAAGGATCATGACACTACTCTCTGCCCGCTGATCGGCTAAAGGAGGGCTGTGACTTTCTGTCAGCCACTAACCTGGGCCATTGCCAAAGAGGAGAGAGCATCTGTATTTCTTTTTCAATCCCTACAACACTCAAAACTTTTCAGATCTAAATCACAGAATCTGCTTTTTAAAAGTGCTCAAAATGTCAGCTCCACAGCCTGATGCAAACAGAAATTGAAGCTTTACTGGCTCAATCATTTAGAAAATTTAACAGCTTAATTTTGGAAATTTTATCAGTAGTAAAACTACCAAAATATTTCCTTGTGTGTCCTTAAAATATATGCAATTACCTTAGTATGTGCACTAACCACTCCAATACATACCAAAAAAAAAATTAATTCCATCTATTCTTTACCTCATGTTAGCTTTTTTAATTACTGCTTTTTGATTTATGCTCATCTAGCAAACCCTGTAACAGTGCAGAAGCAACAGCAGTGAGCAGCAGCAGTGTTATCTGACCATAGGCTTACAAGATTTTCCAAGCAATCCAGCCTGGGCCAGTACTTCGCAGCACTAATCCTTCTCCCAGTCTGCTCAACTGTCCTCTCAAAGTAATACTTTTATCAGCAGTTAAGTAAGAGTTTCTCGTATTGGTGCAGTGCTTTCTCTTTCCCCCGCCTCCAAAGAGAATATAAAGAACAATACTTACGACTTTCAGTTTACAGTGCAAAACTAATTAAAGACTGAATATAAATTACCTGCTACACATCAAACCACAGGATCAGGACAAGAGGTAAAAAACACCCAAGTATTTTGTACCTAATCAATACCTGTGGCTAACAGCTAGCCTAACATCTAAACTTCACTTTTCAGATTCCACATGCATTTCCAGCTGCACATAATATAAAGTCAGTATAAATATCTGAATCATTTTTAAAGCTCTCCTTTCATCTATTGTACAAATACATATATATTAAAAAAAGAATCTTTTCCTACGCATAAAAACCATCAAGGGAAATAGAATAATTCAAGTCATTTCCCATTTGTAGTTACTGAGGCACAAGATATATTTAAACAGTTGGTACAGAAAAAATGGAAAGCATCTACCATATCAATGTACAGCTAGCATGCCAAACCATTAATGTAAGAGCTAAACAAGGGATGAATACATCATGTGCAATAGTCTCACATGATATAAATTATTCAATACCTGACCAAAGAAAACAGCTTTCAGGAGAGAGGGGGAGGATCTGAAAGTACTTTTGTAGTTTGAATAAATACAGTACTACGAATTGATGCAAAATCTTTCTAACTCTACACCACAGTTAAATAATCACATGTATTTTCAAACTATTTAATCAATTCAACTTGATTTCTGATGGTTACCATAAAGGTAGATTTCATCTAATACAGTGCTTAAAATTTTAAAATAAAACCAACTGTAAAAATGAAATTACTCAGTACAACAGGCAAGCATGTGTTTTCAGAATTTATGCCATGCCCCTCCTTCCACTTGCAGGATTTTGGATAACACATAACCCTACTGATACTGCAAGTCTTTTTGGTTTACGGATTTCAAACTGGCTATACAACACTTCATTTGGGATTGCTATGTTGACAAAAAATTAACATACCATGTCAAATTCATGTCAAACAGAAGCCTTTTGTAGACTTAAAAAGCCTCCTCTATGTGTATCTAAGTGACAAAGTGAACAACAAAAAAAATCTACCATTCTAAATTACACCTTGATTACGGGGAACCTGCTGGTGTAATGATTCCAGGGAATGCCTTAGATGGCCAATGTTATAAATGATCTTAAAACAGTTAATTTCACTCAAACAGAAGTTCATTGTACATACTTAGTTTTGGCAACTAACAGAGCATTTATGTTGCATTTCAAGACAGCACACTGTTTTTATACTCTGTATTAATAACGAAAATTCCGATATAGTTTCTAAAACACAGAATACTTAGAAACTCCTAGGCATGCTGTCCTTATTAATCTGTATTACAGTTCATAAAAATAACATTCAGAAAAGGTTTTTTCCTCACTCCAAAGTAGGCTGGAAGCACCAGAACTATTTTCTTCCATAAAATATTCACAAGCTGTAAACTGTAACTAAATAGTTTTTCTGCTGTGTTCTCGATGATTTGATAACTGATATCCTGACACCAGCATTTTACAGTAGACGTCTCAAGCCAGTCCTTACTTCCTGACAGGCTGCATTCAGACTTCTTAAGTCATTAAACAACAAATCATCCCCCAGTAAAGTTACAGCATTTCCGTATCTTGCTACTGCTAATCACAGAGAACTCCAACTAAAATCAGAAATATTCACAACTACAGTGAAACCTCACAATTGCAAAGTGCTTATTTGAAAGACCCATTTCCTGCCTTTGTAATAATTTCTCTGTATTTAGTATACACACTTTTAAGTTTAAGTAGTTACTTCTTTTGATTTGTCTCATTTTGAAGTACTAGATTTCCATGAGAAAAAACTTAAGTATGGTTAAATGCATACTTGCAACTAGCAACCACCAAAAGACAGCAATGCCAGGTTTCATTAATCCAAGCAACAATACGACCCCAAAGCACATATTTAAAACCAGAAAAATTTAACAAAAAAAACCCAAAACAACAAAAAACACCCACAAAACAAACCAAACATGTATCGCTACTCCTTTAGGATAATACTATGAGCCAAGAAAATTATTTTTGAAGTGTAACTCATACCTTTCCTTCAAAGGCTTTACTGTTTCTAGTATAAACTAACCAGCAGGTATTTAAAAAACAGTTAAAATTGTTTTTTTCCGCACACCAATAATAATTATGAGCAACACCATGCAAGTACCAGAGTTATGCAAATTTAAAACCTTTCCGTTTTGTCTACATCTTCAGCTACAGGCATCTATAAATCTTATTGTCAGATTACAAAAACTCTGTAAACTGAGACTGGAGTTCATGTTTGCCATGACTGGGCTCCTCCTTTCCAAAAAGTGCTACCTCTTTCCTCCAGGGACATGATGGAAGATGCATAAACCAAAGACAAAGTGTTCCAACTGCCATGCTTAAACTAACATTTAAGCCTCTGTTTTCCTCTCTGGTTTTACATGCCAATTTGCAGAGCAAGCTACTGAGAGAGCTGCCTGTCACATGCATCAGTATCATCAATATAGGGAGCAATGCAGTGATAGCAAGGTACGCTCTGGCTGCCGGAAAAGACAGGGTACTTCAAAGGGGGTGTAGAAATGGGGCAGGAAGGGAAGAAATCATTCCACAACTCCCTGATGGATATACAAACTATGCCAATGACAATCTGACCAGATGGTTAAGATACTTTTTTGAGTTTGGTTTGGGTTTTCTTGCCTCCACAAAGGTACAGAGGGAGAAGAACATTTCACCTAAGGAAAGAGACTTGAACATTTTTAAGGGAAGAGGATTATGTAAAAATATTAACGGGATCCCAACACCAAACAGACAAGCAATTCTTCAAGGCTCAGCTAACTGTGTTTTGTGAAAACATCATCACAAGTTCAGTTCATACCATAAATGCTAACAAATTTCTAACCCCTGAAGACTTTTAATTCTTCAAACGGAACCCTGCCAGTGCTCTGGTCGAAGTATACTTCCAGTTCATAAGCACATACTAAACAGTACACTTACAGGCACCAGACACGACTGTACTGTAATGCAAAAGAACCATGACCTCCGAATATGTCATGTTACCAAGGGTGTAGGCATTGCAAGTCAATAGAAGTGAAACAATTAACACATGTTCTCTTTATCTTAAAAGGTTAGATACCAATGCATTTCAAAGCTTCAGCACTACATTAAACTTAAAAGTCTGTTCTCAGTGAAGTAACAGGACAAAACATAATTTTGCTTGATTTAGAAACAACAAAATCTCTCACTACTATTTTTTTTTTAAGGGGAGGGGGAAATAACATACAGAAGAGGAAACTTTCTAATCCAAACATTATTGTTACAAGGCACATTATCTCTTCAGCTCTATAGAATGAATGGGCAGATATAGCCAATGCTTATGAAACACGCTGTTTCACGTATGGCAGGCAGCTACTACAGTAAGGACTCTGGCAAATATACACTTGAAGATGCATATTGTAACAGCATGAGTCTTCTCTAGCAAGTAGATGCTTAGATGAGAGAGAGGAAGTTTGAAGTGCCCTCCTCCCTATAACTGAAAAGGCAGACATATTAGACTGAGGGCTATGTTAAGCTGTTGTGGGAAAAGGTGCTTTAAAAGAGGTACAGAAGGAATGCTACCTACAGCAGGGCATAAACTAGAGCAGTTATAAAACACTCTTCGAAGTAATAGGGCTTTCTTTTACTACAGTTACAAATTTGGGGGTCAAAGTATAAAACAAGCATAGTATCTGTCACATGTAACACACCTGTAAAAGAAAAAGAGAGTTGTGTAACTTAGCATCTTCACCTAATAGACTGCCATTGAGCCCAAGTTTTAACCAAGTGCATCTAAGAGTTTAAAATCCTTACCAGAAAAAAAGAGCAGTATTGTTTATTGTGCTCCAAAGCCACTACAAAAAATAGGGACTTGGTGCAGAATGAGAAGAAAAAATCCAAACCACCTGCTACTGCTTTGTAGCATCAGTCATTATGCCAAGCAGTGGCAACACATGAAGCTGCTATTTGCCAAAGCATCTGGGTTGAAAGCAATACGGTGTTGTTCGCTGGCACTGCTGTACAAGCTAGCACAAAACTGTTTAAAAAATGTCAGTCTCAGACAGGCTCTCCAAGACTTCTACAGGAATTTGCAGAAATGTACAATTCTTAGCAACTTCAGAAAGCTCTATCGCATACAAACAGAAGGAACTGTAGAAGACTTCCTCTCTTTTTCTCTTTATCTACCCCACAAAAGGGTAAAGGCAGACTTCCCACAATCTCTAGAAACAAAAAGGACTGGACAGAAATGGAAAAATTGACTTTGCCATTATTTGCAAGAAGGAAGCATGGTAGACTCTTGAGAATGCCAAGGCACTGAACCCCTATAGCCAATGATCCAGTGTTTCAAAATGTCAGCAACAATGAAACTTTACGCTATAAAATGGAAATCATGTGGAAAGGTAGAGCTACACAGAGACTAAAGATGAATGAACAGTATTAAAAGGATTCACGTCAGAGATGGTCTTCTTCATGTGCCAATAATTATTTCGTTGTGGGTTCCACAACTGTAGAGAAGATAGAGGATAACACAACCTGATCTGTCGTCCTACGTAAGTATTTCCAAAGGCTGTGGAGGGTTTTCTTTGAAATGTTTGCAGTATCAAATAGAAAAAGCATGCCAAACCATCTTCTTGTGTGTGTGAAGCAAGTTTGTAGTAGCAATGAAGTCCCAAGTCAGCTCCATTTCAGCCTCTATAGATTTTCAAGGGAAGCAAAGTCCTCAGTAGTGAACCACTGAGCACATTTGTATTTGGCCACAGCACTGTTTTCTACAGACATGGGAACTGTCATAAGGTTGGCCCAGAGTTTAACTGCAGAGACTGGTTTGGTTGCACATGCTCTGTTTGTCTTATAACTTTTCTAAATGGTCTGTCTCTACTGTATTCATGGGTATGACATTACAGTGGACATCTGAATTCTCAGTAGTCCTGAAGAACCTGGGAGACACCTCACAGGAAACAGTCTTCTGACCACAAAGAAAATCAGAGGTCTGCACCTGGGCACACCACAGACTAATTAGCAGGAGCCAACTATCCCTTCTCAAAAGGCACAGGATTCAAGACACCCACCTGTCTACTAGATTCCGAGACTGAAAAAAATTATCTGTGGAGAGAGTCTTGAAAACTTGCTGGTACTCCCATCTTGCCTAGGGTTTAAAGCTCCAATAAATAGGAGACTGAGCTAGATTGTGATCATGATCCAAAAACAGGCAGTGTATCTTTCTGTCATGGGGAGAACCCTTCCACTCAAGAATGTAACTGGATAGGTTCCTACAGCCTTGTTTAGTCTATGTTGAAGCATTTCTCTTCACATTTTCTCTTCAAAGTTTCTAATATCCTATTTGGAAAGAACTCTGCTGTGGGAAGCTACAATTCTTTTATTTACAGAAATTCAGGATCAAAAAATTTCAGTGCACCAGCTTAGCGATGACAGAGGAAAAACGCTCAACAATCTAACCTTGACATGTTGAAGAAATAAATTGAGTATGTCTAGGCTAATGTGTGCCAAGTAAGAATGTAAACTTTGTATTAAATACCACTATGAAGAAATATCAAAAAACAAAACTAAAAAAAAAAACAAAAAAAAAACCCCAAAAAACCAAAAAAACCCACAAAACAAACCCAAAAAATCAAAGACCAACTACAATTCCCCAAATAAAAAAAAAAATGGTTACACTTCCACTGTTCCCTTTGCACTTTTATCTCTCACTGGACATCCTCCTGTCTTTATCAAGTGCAATACAGCTATCATCATTTCTAAAGAAACCATGCAAACATGTATCTGCATACCGCACAGAATTTTTATAAGTTCTCAACACTGACCAAAATTCCTACTGAGATAACATGGAGCTTTATCATTTGGTTATCACAGACACATAGCTGTGCAAACAAAGCTTTTGAAGAGCTCTCATATGCATAAATTTGTATTCTTATTTATGTCCCAATCTGTTTCTACTTGCCTTTGGTGTAACTGAATATGCTGCCAAGAGTTAATCTATTTACTACTACCAAATACTTTTAATAGCTATCTATGTATATAATCTATAAAGTTTGCAGAGCTACTTTAAAAACTAAACTCAATTCCAAAACTGGGTAAAGACAGATGCCTTCCCACCTTCTCTCATTTTGTGTCCTAGCTTGAGCTTCCCTAGCAAAATTCAGCTAGTTTTTGACAACTCTTATAAAAGTAATGGTGCTGCTTCATACTCTGCTCTACTCTGTTCAAACAAATAAGGAAAAGCTTTATGAGAAACGCCAGAAAACTTTCCATCCTTCTTGAGTTTATGTGTATTCAATATGGCTATTATCTGAGTTCAGCTCATCCATTGGCAACAATTCATCCAAATGTGTTAGTGTGTGTGTGTGTGTGTGTGTGTGTGTGTGTGCACGCCTACTAATTTTTTCTAAATTCTGAAGGAATGACCACAGAGACTCAAAGAATAAGGTTAAGAATCAAGGAAATACAACTTGTAGAGATAAACAGTCAGTGGACTCATGCATACAACCTCCTTCTGTAATCAAATAGATTACATACTACAGTCATTCTGTCTACTCAGATGAGGAACTAGACAGACAAGATTTAATTACTGAAGACCAGAAGCATGTTAGGCATATAGATTCATACTTAGAAGTTAACGTGCTTGTCCTCTCCCCTGTAACTGTATGAAGAACCCCAGAATAAGCTGGAGAAAAGAGACTCCCTTTCTTTTCAAAAACGAGCCTATTGATGCTTCTCCATGAGGCACCTTACACAAACACTTCTAATAACTAAAGCATTTCTTATTTTCAAAAACTAATCAACTCTTGTAGATAGTTCTTATCTTTGAATAAGGAAAGACAGAAAGGAAAAGACAGACCTCTGTCAGAGGTTCCATTAATTCAAAAGGTGCAATACCTGTCTAATTACCTGGTCTTTTAAGAAATTCAGCCGATTTATTAGATAAAGAATCGGGAAGCTAATCTTGAAAGGAGACCAAACCACTTTAAGTAGCCTGCTACATAGACTTGGTTATAAGGTACCAATTCACTTTTCTGTAAATTGATCAAAAGGCTTATCTGAGAGGGAGATTAACCATCTTCCTAATGGTTTACTGTAGCTTCTTGGAAAGATGAAGCTACTGCTAATCTGTTACTGAGGATAATGTAGATTTTTGATGGCAAAAAGATACTGCTAATAAACTCAGATCTTTGGGAAAAAAAGTGTGATACAAAGTAAAAAAATAAAATACTGTATTAAAATATTCTTAAACTATAACAAAGCTGTAAATAATGAGCAAGTGTATTTGTGCAAAGCCAGAAATCCATTCTCTTCTCTACCAGCCCCTTCCCCTCATTACCCCCAAAAAATGGTGAAGTAGATTTTTCACTCATATTATACATGCTATAGATTGGAGTTACAGGACACAAGTTATTCCTCAGCTGTCTTAATATACACTGAGCATTTACATGAATCTGAGTTGAATACCTGTAGCCAGAGAAAAAGACTTCAAGTAAAAAGACGTCACTATAGATCTGGCAGTGTTTTTAACCCAAATCATTGCTCTAGACAAAGTTAGCTCCCAAATTCTATTTAAGGAAACTGCCTTCTATTGAAAAAGTGGAGTATTCAGCTAGCTACGTTTTGGTGGCACTTTTTCTGAACAGAGAGTGTCAGAATTTTTGCATTTGGATGGCAGCCTATAGAATCTGGATTTCTCCCAAGAAAAAAAAATGAAGTTTCGCTTCTTGTCTTCCCCTGGAGCTCTACATGCCTCCAGACATAGAAGAAAACACTAAACAAAAAACACAACAAACTACTTTTTGCCTTTCTCAAGGCTCAAACAGTTGT
This sequence comes from Falco biarmicus, assembly GCF_023638135.1. Taxonomy (NCBI): domain Eukaryota; kingdom Metazoa; phylum Chordata; class Aves; order Falconiformes; family Falconidae; genus Falco; species Falco biarmicus. Next base: position 77,430,033 of record NC_079289.1, on the reverse strand, counting down.
TGCCTGAGGCCTTTTGCTACCAGTATCTTTGTAGGAATACAAAGCTGAACAGAGCATTCTAAACTGAAGTTGCAGAATCCTCACTTGAAAATTGACCAATTGATTTGGGTGTGAAACAGCCTCTTTTTCTGAGGGAAATCTCTTTTATTCAGAAGAGAAGTCATGAAGACCCATAAAGTTCACAAACTCAGCCTAAGCCAGAGGACAAGAACAACTTACAGACACAATTTGTCAGAAGATGGAAGAAAAGAGAACTTTTGAAGAAATCCTATAGGAAGCAACACAAAATTCTCTTGGGCTTTGTAAGTGAGACAGCAGCAAAGGAATATTCCTGCAGCTCCAGGTCAGGAAAAAAAACCAGGTTTAGATATATATATAAATATATATAAATACTATGTATACATGAAAAAGGTAAAACAACAGTGGTTTTCTTTGTTTTGACTGGGAAGAAAAAAAGCAATCTTCTTCCGAGACAACAGTAAGCCCAAAGGGAAAGGAAAAAGGATTCTATCAGTCTTCCTTTAAGGACTAAGAGACAACAGCGGACTTAATAGTTCAGTAACCATGAAACTAACAGCTGCGTACATCTATACTAACAGATTCAGCTGGGCCAAGGACAGTTCCTAAACACAGAACTATGATCCACTGTGTTCGTAAAATGTTAGAGCATTCATAGCATCCGTTCCAACTAGCACTCTTCCCCAGTAACTCCTGGGAATGTGTGGCAGTCAGCATGTTCCAGGAATCCTTCCCAATAGGCAGCTTTCAGGCAGCCACCCAGTTTTACAGGCTAGGACAGTTAACTAGCACAGATGTGTGCTGTTCCATGTGATCGGCTTCAGTGGCTGGGAACATTCCATTTACTAAGAGAAGCGGACCTTTTTGTCTGTAAAATTTTATTCTTCAATCTCTTTCAACTACATCTGTTCTTGCAGTTCTCTTTTGGCATACTTTACAAATAGTGCCTTCTACCTATTTTACGAAAATCTCCTTCCAAATAGTGAAAATGGCAAAATGGAAAAGGTTCAATAATGAACGCATTTTTTTACAAAATACTGGGGTGCTAAGAAAGAGGAAGGAAGACACGTCAAAAGCTATCATCTAAAAACTGTACTGCTTGCTTGAAGATTTTGGCCTGGTGAATCTGTTTCTTTGCAAGGTGCTTGGTTTAAAAGAAACTGGTGCTCTAAGCAGACAACTGCACAGTGAGATTCAAAGGGCAGGAACAATTAGTTGATATCAAGGATCACCAAGTGCAAAATACACACATACAAAGATCTTCACAAACCAGTATAAACTGAAGTACACAAGACAACACTACCCTACATTTTTTCAGTTATTTATTTACCACAACGATCTTAATGCTAGAATCAAAGTTTTCCTTCAATATCTCAACATGCCAATTTTGAAAAACTAAATTTTGGAGAAAACTCCAGAGAAGTGAACATTTAGCTTAAAAGAAACACTAGCTTTTGTACACCAACTTCTGAGACTAAGTACTACAGAAAGGCACTTCAGTTTTTTGCTATGCATACATCATTTTACTCAGGTAAGTGTCTAAGAATTACTCAATACTATAAAAGGATTACCTAATGCTACAGCAGAAAGTTAAAAATGTGTAACAAAGCATCATTTTAACATAAAAATACAGAACACTGCTTAAAGTGAAGTTGTAAATTAAGTATGATGGACATCCATTGCTTTTCACAGATGTTTTGATAAACTTTAGTAAGTGAAGTATTTCAAAGGGCAAATTCACCCTTTCATTCCAAGCTAGCACAAAGCCTCTGTATTACTAGAAGGTACAAAACTTGGTAACCTTATTTGGTTTTCTTGCATTTTTTGTATTTTTTAATAAGCTGATCTAATACATGTAAGCCAATATTTCATACCTACATGAAGATATCACTTACCAGTTTTATATTCAATCCAACTCACAGCGAAGGATCTCATCTACTTCTGAGAGACATTACTAGCACGTCAGAACTCACATTAATATGGCAGGTGAAATCATGTATACTTTTATTAACATATAAAAACTTGCAGTCTCAGTTCAAGCCATTTAGGCATATTCAGTGACCTTGCAAGAGCATGAAGATGGATGAAAATACTATTACAGATAAACTATCATTTAAAAAAGAATCCATCAAAATTTTGTTGTATTTCATTCTTGGACTTCTGTAATCACTGCTGACTGTACAGGGATCTTCATGTATTGCCAGAAACGGTTATTTTTTCCTCTGGAATGGTGAGACAGCCCTGAGGAATTATGAACTATAATCACAGTATTACATTGCTGATTCTCTATTCAAATGCCTTACTGCCTATATAACCAGGTGAAACATTGCTTGTGTCCACAAAGCAGGTAAGAATGAAATCAACTTCACCCACCTTTGCAAACATGATCCTTCTACTTCATTTCCTGGCAGAGCACATCTATCAGTCCTTCTACAGTGTATTTCAGAGGTACTGCAAACAAGTGGCAAGTTCACTCCAAGATACTGACCTCAAATAGGCAAGATGCACAAATATGAAAATTCTCTGTGATGTTAGTGAAGACACTGTGAGGCAAGGTAAGAGTGTTGTGTGGTGTACCAAACTTTAGGTTGGATTCTCTGTTCACACATAAAGTGGATTCAATAAGAAAATGAAATTCAAGTCTGGAGTACGCAAAAAGGAAAGCAGTTAGAAGAACCAGAACTAACCAGTACAAGCAGAACTTAATACTATGCTTGTATCCTCATTTTTTTAAGAGACCTTTAATAACCAATTTGTTAGGAAATCACAGGCACCAAAAAAGATTTCCATGGGGGAGGAAGAAATCAAGAACAACTCTCTCTTCTATGTCTGGAACAAAACTGCTTCCACCTGTTCTACCTTTATAGCAAATATGTTCATTAGCACTCTCCATCAGTAATATACTAAAATCTAGATTTTCAAAGATATTTAGGTACTCAGCAAAACATCAACAGGAGTTAGATATGAGTGAAGTGCTGGGCCTTCAGAAACCAGGCTTCAGAACATCACTATGATCAATATATGTTGCGCTGCGTATTACCCACTGTTGCCAAGATAACTAGAAGGTCAGAACTACGAATTTGATGTCTCACCAGTCATAACAACAAATTATTGCTTCTTGCTCTCTATTCTGATCATTGTCCGTAACAGCTTATCAACAAATATCTATTTTTGAGAATAGTGTCAAGATGAAAATCTGAGAACTGAAACATTCTCAGTTTTATGACATTTTCCAAGCTTAATTATGTTCCTTAGTACAGAAGGTTTTAACTAGATTATGTCTGAACTGCATCTGGTGACACAGAACGGCTGACAAGTATGTCCTTAAGTTGTCTTATAAAAATATCCAAGCTAATAAGCATGGATAGTTGATTGCATATTAAGACATAGAAACTATTGTAAAACCTGGCAAGAGGAACACTTACTCCCCTACATATAACTAGGCAAAAAAACTCCGTCATCAGGTCTTAGCGTATCATATGTTGCTTTGACAAGCTGGTAATATACTGACTTGGCATACCAGCTAGGCATTGAGCTAACAGCACGTGTGGTCACCACTGTCTGGAATAGTATTTAATATAAACATATTAAAAGCCATGTATCAAGGGATTAATTGAACTGAACAGGAAACAGCAGGCTGACTAGAAACAGAGAAATAAGTTTTTAAGAAGTCATAATGTCCAGTGTCACCAAGATTAATGAACAATGTTTGCATAGTTCTTACACCCCACCTACCTGTTAAAAGTATTATCAACAGAATTCTTACCAAGAACTACCAACTACTCAGGACCAACTGGCAGAAGAGCCATCCTACAGCTTCTCTCACTGTATCTTAAAACCTAACCACAAAAGAATATAACTTCAGGGATGGAGGGAAAGGTCATTTACATCTGACTGCATGACTATAAAAATAGGGTGCCTCCTACAAATGTTTATTCCCCTGCTTATGGATTCTATACAGCATATGCTAAGGAACTAAAGCAGTGCCACATTTAAGTTAAGCCACTACTAAGCTTGTTTAGTGCTAGGGCTGGTCAAAACTGATGAATTTAGGGTATTCTGTCTCCACAGATAGCAAATCCAAATAAAGCTTTTGCTATGTGCAATTAAAGATTTGCACCCTAGGATGTACTTTAGGAATGCAAGACTTCAGATGTGATTCTTAGAAAGCTGTAAAGGAAGGGCAAGCTCTTGAAAGACTGTTGCCTGCTGCTGAGTTCAAGGGAGGAAGCTTCCTCTAGACACAAACCGATGACCTTCCCCTAAGAAGCACAGGATAAGATTCACTTCAGAACCCATCCTCACTCCCAACTTCACTCAAAAACCTCCCAATGCAGGCAGACAGTATTGCTCTAAACACAGTTTGCTAATAAAAACACACAAAACAGGTCCAAAAAAGCTGTCTGCTATACAATATGATGCATAAGACAGGAATGCTCACACCAGCAAACACCTGAGCAAGTAAGTCAACATGATATAGCACAATGCCAGGACTGTATCAGCAGCTCTAAATGCAGTCTAGCCATCCTATTACTGCCTTACCCAAGAGAACCTTTACTTTTCATTCATAGACCGAACACACTGACACCACAGGGGCTTTTTCATTACAGCTGCTCACTTGATGACTTTAAGGGCTGTAAGAAAGACTCTGTATTTGTAATGTTATGTTTAGTGTAGATCTCGGGCATTCTCAGTAGACTGACCAATAATTCTGGAAATGTATGATTTTTTTATAATAGGTGAGATTGTAATGCTTAATCTGAATTTGAATTTTTTTTGTTCAAAACCGATTTTTTCTTGAGTCTAAGTGACTCCTTGCTCCTAGAAATAGGTAACAAATAAATTTCAGCCTCGCAATATAGCTGCTGGAGCTCTACTATTCAATAAAAAGAAAGGCCCTCATCATTTAATATTCTGTTGAACAGTACCTCAAAAAAAGTTTTTAAGAGGACCACATAAATCTCTTCTTTCAAGCATTACGTAGCAACGTAAGACTTTTGAAAGTACAAAGCTCCTCTGAATCTCTTATCTTGATGGTCCGCTGAGCTGACATCTCAGTTCCACTAACACAGGAGAGGGAGACTCAGCTGCAGTGGCTGGAGCTCTGTGTCCCCTTGCTTTCCCTGTTCTGAAGAAACAAGCTGCTGTTGACTATTGCCACCCAACACCCTATAAGCCCTCTTATGAACAGCCTAAGAAAGAATATTTCAATTACGTCTGCAGCAAAACACAAATGATACTTCCAGATATGAAAAAAAACCCCCAAACCTCAACAACTATTAACTGGGCTTTCTACAGGAATTCACGCCTAATTCTCTTAAGTGAAAGTCAATTAAATAAAAACAGGGGTCTCAAGCTTTTGTGGTTTAGATGCTCCAGTCTGTTCCTGAATAAGAGAAGTCACATTCTCCACCAGGCTGCACTTCCATGCCAAAACCCTGGAACAGGATTTTTGTCATTTGTTTCTTCTTAGATGAGGACTGAGGCTGAAAGCTTAAATCTTCAATACCACAGGTACTAAGCAACTCTGGAGGAGGGGAAAAAATCCCTTTTCTTTTAAATAGGCAACTTCTTCTAAACATGTGATGCATGAATCTAACTTTAGCTGTCCAGGTTTTCACATTTCTGATCTCAAATACAGAAAGTAGAGCATTAATCTAGTCTCTTGACTTCAAGGTTATCATTCATTGAGGTCAATGACTCCATCTCTGAAAAGCAGAACTTCCACTTTCAACATGATAACTGTTGCCCTTCAGTAAGCAACTGTGTTCAACTCATTCCTTACTGCTTTCTCACAACTGCTGACAATAAAAAGGTAGAAAGACAGCATGAACAACTACTGCAATGGGAGTCATCTATGTAAAAATAGTGATTAACCCTAGAAGCATTTATTCATGCAAAGCGCTCGTTAGCTTCCTATATTTATAACATCCACTACGTATGAGCAACCTTGTCTCTTACATTATTTCCTTGGTGTCTTCTGTTTATGTTCTACCTGTTCATCTGTCCAGCCAAGACCTGAATATCCAACAAAAACTGCCTGTAATGATACAGGCAAATATGTGAACAAGTTACTGATGGACAGAATCAGTCTACTTGGAATGAAAGTCACCAACCAGAAATAAAAGCAAAACCAGCCCATACTGTCCTTCAGTATGGAACTAGCACATAGGCCAAACATTTGCTCCTTTACAACCTACTTCTGGCTTTATGCCAACAACATACATCTCAAAAGACACTCCAGGTATGCAATTACTTAAGTGGAACCATAGACAGTACAGTCATCATTTCCAGAAGATACAGGTAAGTGATCAAAAGTGATGCCCCAGTAAGTTTCTGGAATTCCCTGGTAAAACTTAAAGTAGCTCTCAACAAACTAGTGCAAAGGCCTATCAGCAGATCAGGTATAATGTAACACAGATGAACTTCAAAATGCAGAGCAGCAATACTGGTCACAGTTTTTTCTGACTACAGAATAACAGAGTTTTTTTGCTTTGAGTTGTGGGGGTTTTTTTACTACTGAAACATATAAAACCATTCTTCAAAAGATATGAGAGACATGGCCCGATTCTAAATTTTCTTTCTTCTCTTATGTAAAACTAACACCTGAACACTCACAAGACTATAAACTCAACCCAACCCAATAACTTCCCAGAAGTCTTTATTTTTTGTTATATTTTACTGAGCAATGCAGCTGGGGTGGGGTGGGGAAGGCAAGTATCCATGCAAGTATTTACTATTTCATTGTTCTTGCACTATTCTTAGTGAGTAGTATTGGAATGGCTTTTTTCTTTTCCAAACATGAACAATATTATTTAAAAGTTAAGAACAGTATGATCACTTCCAATGCTTTAATCAAACTTGAATACACCATTTTCAGATTTTGTATCACTTGCTTGATTCTCAGCATCTGTGGTGCATTCAATGTATTTTCATGATGAAGAGAAGAACTTGGTATTACTATTATTTTGACCTGTTTTCTACATTCAAGTATACCTATGAAAATGTGAATGCATTAAAAAAAAAAAAATTCTAACGTACAACTGAAGATGAAATAACCACCCTACACTTCTTTTTAATATTTTTTACATGATCAAACCTCTTGATCAGTTTATACAAGAATAAGAACTAGACAAAATTGCTATAACATTTACATATATATGTGTCTAACACATAATTAATAAGCTACCCTGTTTCCATGCTGCCCTTAGTTATGTAGAAATGTCCCAAACAACTGTCTTGTGGGAGATCTAAATCAGGAGGAGGTATCTGTTATGTTTTAATATAAAGTGCATCATTATCAAAAAGCAGTTCAGAACATGCAGACTCTTTTTTCCTTCCCTTCTGCTTTCAAGAACAATACTTCCAACAATAACTGTTACTAGTTAATCTCCTCTGAGAGGATCAGCATGTGGTGTTAAGGAGCGGATCCTTCTGGAACTTGTACTTTTAGTTTAGTTGATGTATACTAGTCTCTTATACTCTCAACTGAGATATGAGTCCTTTCCTTACAAAGGTTAAGAAGAGCCAAGAAGCTTTAAGCTCTTCAAAAGCTTAAAGATCAGACAACCAATTATTTTTAGTTACTTATTCTTAGGCTGCAGCTAACTAGAAAAACTGAACCCAAAATCAGAGAAGTTCTTTCTTATAAAACCAACCCATTTTTATAAGGTAGCCTCCACAAAGAGGAGAAAAACAAGTACCAACCAACCACACAGCAATACTACGTTTAACAGAGGCAGGCCAGATGTAGCAATCACTTTGAAAACATAAACTTTTAAACACAAGATGAATCTTTGTCTGTAAATACACAGCACAACCCTAAATTTGATGCTACTACACTATAAAAAGTAAACATTTGCTAGTATGATTATCAGCATAATAGCTACAACCATAATGGTGGCAACAGCATTGGCACTTACGGTTCCTTCTTCTCACAAAATGTCCTGGAGAAACTGACTTCCAAAGTACAAAGAAGTAAAAAGAAAAATTCCCACTCTGAAAATACTTTTTAATCACAAACCACATTCTAAGGCATTAACTTTGTTATCACATGTATTTGTAATGCACAAGCATGTCAGATACATAAAATTAGTTTCTCTTACAATGAGCTGAACCCCTAGCTTTGCTTTTTGCAGTTTCACAGAAAAGCAGTACAGGTCCTGTAAAATCTACAAGTTAACAAGACTGACAAAAAGCAACTATTGAAAGTCTTTCAGTTATTCAACCAGTACCTGAAAGTGCCCTTCTATATATATATCCTACATATCATAGGTGCTAAGAACAGGGCAAAAAGACAAGTCAAATACGCTGCAAATTTGTTTTCCTGGTTTGTCAAATTAGAAAGTAAGAGTCAGTATCACCATTTCTTTGTATTCTCACTTGCTGGGGGGGCGCGGGGGAGGGAGACAGTGTACATTAATACATTTCTGTGTTTTCACCTCAAGTGGTGATCTAAAATTCAAGTATTCCAAGATAGAAAGAGTGAAAAAATCCTCTTCCTCAAGAGGATTGTTTCCCCGTTACGCTCTGGTTAATTTTAGGGGTTTAGAGTAGGTCAATTTCCAGTGAAATGAAGTGATGCCCATTATAACAAATAATTTATTTACCCTATAGAAGCTTTCATTCTTTAGCCAAAGGTTAGACGTTACCAGGCATCTCTGATCAGTCAGCCTCTGAAGCCAAGCCTTGTTGAAAATGCAGAAGAACCATCCTCAATAACCACAAAACCTTTAAATTTCTGGCCTGAGCTCTCATCAGCTACTTTGAACTTGAGAAAGATACCAGCAGAGGCATCATATGACTCTTGCTGTTACTGTATTACAAAATAATCACAGTACATTTTTCATTTTAAGGCATGCAAATCATATTTATTCTCAGAATCTCAGCATACTAATATTGGTTCTCCTAAAAACCAGGAAACTGCAAATAAACCTTACTTGTCTGACTTCCAACTATATGACACATCAGAAGCCTGGAAGTCTTTGTCAAGGTACCACTGGTTTTCACTCTGTGTTTATCATAGGACTTCTAAATAAAGAACAGGGGCCTTAGAAGACAGAATTACTACTTGAAACACAAAATCTTGTATACATTTTTATTCTTTAAGCCTGTAATTCTACCTCACCATCGTCAGAATTCCTAACCAATACTAAAAGTACTTAAGTTTTAAATCAGATTAATGTATTACAATATGAAACTTAATTCTCTCAAAGAGTGTAAGATACATAAGGTACTATTTCATAATATTATCTCTCCTTTCAGTTGTGGGATGAATACTTTTAAAGCTTTCAAACCATCTTCTCAAATATTTAAGTCGGGTGATGTTTTAATGTGCACTGCAACAAGCAAACAACCTACAATGTTATCAAATGCAATGACTGCCTACTAGACAGAACTCCACAAATTTGACAGGACATCAAAAGATTCCATGTTGAGACTTTAAATGCTATTCCTCTAGATTTATATATTTCAAACAAATGAAATATCCCTTTGGAATATTTTTTTCTTTCTCCTCTTCTTTGCCTCACCTAATATTATAATTCTTTAGACTGGGTTTTACTTGAGCTATCAACTTACAAACACTGAACTGAAATGAACGAATGTTTAGTTTGCACAGAATGAAATATCCACTTACAGCATCTTGGTCTTAATCCAACATGCTCCATGTAAATATACCCTCTAAAGCTGTTTATGCGTGAACAGCTGATGCAACTGAAAACTGTCAATCAGGAGATGATCTGCATGCATACCTAAATCCATCTAGCTTTTTTTCCAGCCCCAAGGATTCATGGGTTTTAAAGCTGAACAAGCAAACAAAAGATCTGTCTTGTGTAATTCACTGTTACAGGCCTCAGAATGTAAGTCATTGAACTGTTCACTACTTAAATAAGGGCATTTAGGTATAATGAACTACACCACTACACTTATTCTCCTGTACAACCTAAATGTTAATCATGATTTTTTACATCAAAATATTAACCATATTTCCAGCAAAACAGTATCACTAAAAATAAGCTATTTAATCTGCAAATACACTTGGCACTTACAGTATTTTGATAAGGAAAAAAATGGAAGAACTTCCTAAAACATCCATTTTAAGAGCGGCTAGTGAGTTTCAAAGATGTTTAATGATCCTATCCTTAGTTCTTCAGAAATCTTACAATAACTGGACATAAACATGTGGTAAGGCATAGCTATTAATCTGTTACGCTCTTTTACAGTTGGATCTGTAACATTTCTTTAAAAGAAAGTTAATGAATGACTGAAATAGTGTGTCACTAAACAGGTGACATACATCTGTTGGCAAGTGGGGAACATTAAAAGAGGGTAATAACAAACAAGACAAGACTAAAACCAGTACATTTAGTTAGTATCTTTAAAAGCAAACACTTTTTTTACATAAACCTTTGGAAACAGAATTTCCATTCAAGGAAACCTTTTTCTTCCTGGACAGTCGCAGAAGAGTTTCAAAGGGCAGAGAAAGATTTCAAAATTTTGCAGGTTCTTACATATTCTATTAAGGTTGGAACAACATAATTTTGGGGGTACAGAGAACAAAGTAGAAACAAAAAGTAGATCAAGAACATAAAAAATATTCCCTTCTAAAAGCACTTGAAAATAAGATCACCTGTATGCATCGTCTTCTTTCAAGTCTCATATCATCCTGCGGGGGTGCGGGGGACAGGGGGAGTCCAGTAGCAAATACTGCAAAAGAAAGAAAAAAAGTAGTAAATGTAAATCTGAACTAAAAAGATACCTAAACAGACATAAACCTCCATTCTACTAGATACACACAGAGCTTCGTTCAACCCTAGCTGTCCGGTACAACCAGAGGTAAACCAAGGAAGCTATAACAGAAAACAAAGTTTTCCAGCTGTAAAAGTAGAGACAAACATTACAAAGACTATCTTTCACTGACATCTGTTACAGAAAAAATAATTATCTAAGTGTTGAAATTTAAGTTAATCCCTGAAATTTCAAATGTTCGTTGAACAGTTCTGAAAAGGTCATCCAAAAAAAGCTCTTCTCAAACCTACAACAGTGAAATTATTGACAGTTACCCGTCTTTGTAAAGTCCTTAAATATGTGGATTTTTACAGAAACTCAGGCCAATATTTATAAAAAACAACTGAACTTCTGCAGGATTTTACCAAATCAAGCCATACCAAATCTCCAACAGAAGTTAAGAAGTGGGATCATGCCCCCCTCAAAAAAACAAACAAAAAAACCCCCACCCCACAACTCTCAACAGCTAACCAACTCCTGGTCAAAGTACTTTTCAAGTATTTGCTTTTCACTTGTTCTCCAACAAAATATCATCAGTACACTACAACCCATGAAAATATCAAAATCACTTTCAAATTACTGAGAATTTTAGAACTGCTGCAAATTACCTAACAGCTCAAATTGTAAAGTCTAGATTATTACTATTTAAACAGCTCCTTATTTATGTAATTCCAAGAAAGTGTCCAGCCTAAAATGCACTTAGATACAGCAATTTGAGCCGAAAATGCTGCAGTTCATTTCTTCATCAACAATGACTGTTCAAGCACTGCATATACCCTAAGCCCAGCTAGCTTCTCTGCCACCACGCTGGCTTCTTCTTTCTGCCACTGAAATGTGACATGCACGCACAGACACAGACACAAAAGGGAGTGGTGTAAAGTAAATTTTGAGACATGTAGCAGCATATGTTGCAGTGGTTCTATTGTTATTTTATGAGCAGGTGATTTCTTGCTGTCATGCCTCCAAAAGATGGAAGGGGCAAACAGAAACCAGCCACCCCACATCATGAATCAACAGCCTTCGTTCTTTTATTGCTGAAGTTCCACTGAGATCTAGAATGTCACCGCCACATCCACAGTAGCCATCAGCTTAGCAAGGCCAACGAGTACCTAAGGCTACAAAAGATCTTTCAAACTAGACACTCCCATGCCTAAATCACTTCAGTATGGATAAAATATTCAGTCTGGTACATACGCTAAATCTATACAACACACAGACACTGTACCTTGCACTGAGCTTAGTCCCACTAAACTAAGCAGAGGCAGTCACTTGTATTCAAGAAAAAGAAAAAAAGGAAGGAAGAGCAAACTCTTCTCTTCTTTACACTAAAGTCCCTGGACTTAAACAAATGATAAATATCCTGGAGCACCAGATATGTCCAGCCTACATGGGTGTCTTACAGCTACAAAGCTACAGTCACATTTCTGAAAGCTCTCTGTGGCCAAGAAAGCTTTATTTATTTATTATTCTTAACTGCAGTACCTATGGACACCAAGACCATAGAAAGCCTTTTCCAGTAGTAGCTGCAAGGACTGAAGGCATCACTTTTATCTTTACCACCTTGTAGCTCAAGTACAGCAAGGATCACCTCTCATTTGCATCAGAGTTGTACAAGGCCAGTTTCAATACTAAGCCAGCTTAGTTGAAACTATCAACAGTTTGAGCAAACCTAGCTGGTTTTCAGCCAAAATAGATTGTAGAGCATTCATACATTGTCTTCCCAGTTCTACAATGGGATTGGTAAGCTCCAAAAGCAGCACGTTAGCACATCTCCCATGCTTCACAACAACCTAATGTTATCAAACCCACTGCAACGTTAGCAACATACTACACTCTTGTGGGCAACAGACTGACAACCTATTCCAAACTGTAAGAAGAGAAAATCAGTTGGTAAGACCATACTAACCAATAAACAGACTGCCAAGCGATAGCTACAGAATTGGAAATCACACAACTGATTTTGGCAAAGTAGTAAAGCTACTTCATATGAGAAGCTATGCTTTTTGCTGACTAGAAATTAATCTACAATATTTTAACACCACTTATAACACTAACCCTGAAAAAGTATTTATCTTGCAAAAACTTCAAAGGTGTAATAAAGGAGAGACTGGAAAGGTAACACACACAGATCTGAATTAGTTTAGAACTTAGAAGATGACATTTGAGCTACCAACAATAAGGAAGAGTTGCTAATGTAACTATAAAGTCATTAACACTTTATTAACAAAGAATCAATGCATCTGCCCACTTCATAGCTAACTAGCAAAACATCTTGATCACAAAACAACATGTTTCTTAAGTCTCCTTACAGTTCTCCAACAATTACCACATTCTGAAGAACTGGACAACTAGTGTGGAATTAAGACCTGGAGCAAAAAGGCAGCTGTCTACTGCAGCACTGTATTGAAGGGATCCGCAAAGTAAAAAGTAACTCTAAAACATGAATAGCCAACAAAGACAATGAGTTACTCTGATGGTAACACAGTAACAGATACACAATCTAAAAGGGTAACATTGTAAACTTCTTTTTTTCTCTTTAAGTTGAAAGAACCAAATCACATGGAATAGCTGTGAGGGCAACACACTGAACTTGCTAACTGAGCATCTTCTGTTGTGCCTCTGCATTGCCAAGTTCTTAAAACCAAAAGGCCTTTTACACAGCCTGTACAACGGCTTCCTGGTTTAGATAAAAAATTGCTAAAAGGAGGCAAGAACAAATCCCACCCCTCACACAGTCTGTAAGATCATTACTAAAACAATCCCCTTAGTAATAACATGTACTGGGCTTCAAGAACCCAGTTTGATCTGCTTACTGGTATAGAACAGAAGTAAATTGGAAATAAAGGAGTAGATGAAGGAAGAGACAACAAAAAAAGATGTTGAGAAGTAAATGATTGAAAGTGGTATAGCAAACAAAAGAATAAAAGCTGATGTCTTTCATTTAAAGAAAAAGAGCCTTTCTTAGAAATTAACTGTGTATGAAGCTACCATGCTAAAACTTCACCTCATGCTTTTACTTCCTATTTTAATTACCATTGCTTTCTACTCCTCATCTCTTCTACCCACACAATGCTCCTCTGATCTCCTCAAAATACAGATAATGGGATTACCTATCAAAAGCAACTCCACATTCATGAATAATTTCAAGCGTAGAGTTCAGCTTTACTACAAAATGTTCAGTTAGATAAGACAAAGATGCTGAGCTCATGTTATCCCATGTTACACTCCACCATATTATAAAGATGGTGACTGTGAAAAACAACGCTTTCACGTGCCTCGTGACTTTTCCTTAAAACATAAGCCTAGTTTGCCTGTTAGCCTCTTCGAGGACTGTTGTATTATTCCACCATATTCCTTAAGAACATCCACTCCTTCCTTCAATTCACTCAATATCAAAGTTACGTCAACAGGTTCACTGTAAATCAAAGTTGGTTTCAGAGCAATCATACTTCTAAACACCTGAAAGTTTAAAGGCAAGAAACATTACTAACATCTCTCTGAGTAAGTTTCATCATCCACCCCCATTTCTCATTTTTGTGTTTGCCTGGATATCAATCAGATCGTGAGGTTTTTTGCAAATGGGAGCAACTTTATTACATATGAACACAGTAGAAAGCCAGTTCAGCTGAATCTAGATGCTGCTGAGCAGTAAGACATTTTTTTTAAAACTATCATTTCACAAACTTAAGAATGTAAGTCATATGTTTCATATTTAGTGTGTACAGCAGATATTAATTTAAAGCATCTAGAGCTAAAAGATTCTATCCAATTCTATCCTATGCAAGTTTGCAAAGTGTTGAAGGCAACCATCACAAACACCTTGAAAGAATTTTCACTACAGTTTTGCTTTAATTTTGAGCGTATATGAAGAATTCATTCTGAAAACTCTTATTTCGTCATGGAAAATCACCAACAGCACACCCATGAGCTTGAATTAAAAGAAACGTCTGCTGGGGAGGGTTTTCCTTTTTACATTTTACTAATTATAAGACTTGGTACATAAGATTTATTTTCCTTATTATCACTGTACTGTCAGATTCAATATTGCACCTTTTGCAAACTAATCACAACAAAGTTCTTCAAGTTTTTCCTCTGTGAAAAGGTTATTTTGTAATTTCTAAAGTCATACTCATGAAGTACCAGAGAAATCTCTGCCTATCTCATGACTATACATACACACTGTTGTCAGAGATGAACATAATTCAGGTCACTGACCTTCGGTAAATGCAGGCAGGCCTGTTGCTAGCAACATAAAATATGAATACTTAGAATCAAAAATATTTTTTTATTTACCAGGAAAAATATCTTGAGGTATACACCATTAAATTGAGATTATTAACATACTGGAGTATAATGGATCTAGACACCTATGAATCTATACAATAGCAATTTCTTAAGCTGTTATTATTCTGCATCTCAACAGCCTATTCTTGAAACTATGCAGAATCAGTGATGTTGCTTGATGTAAGATATACAGGGCAAAATATTCACTAAATACACCAGATTTGGTATATTATTTAAAATACTGCATAATAAAATGTGAAGTAAAAACACTACTACTGGAATTTAAAATAAATCATTCAATCAATCTCATAAGGTGCTACCATTTGTCAACTTTCAGGACTAGTTGCTTGACACAAATGAGGAATTCTAAAATCATTGTTTCTACAGCACCTAGCACATACAGTGTGTTTTGTTACTAGGGAAAATCCCATGTGTTTAGGTGTAAAAATTAAAATACATCCTAAAAACAAACACATGTATTTACTGCTTCTGTCTGCTTCTGTTCTACTTAGTACCAACAGATGTGATGTTATATATAAGAAATAATTCACAAGAATGAAAAGAAAAAAAAAAAAAATCCAGCCTACTTCATATATCCAATATACAAAGCAGAACACAATACAACATCTCAGGTTCACCCACAAAACCACATATTTAAAATTAAAATCAGGTATGTTTCAGCATGAAAACCTAATATATCGCTCTACTTTTATGGTCACCTGCATGTTTTTATACCTGATACACAATATACTGAGTACTAAGCAAAACACAAGTAATTTGCAATCGGCATCACATTTAGCATGTTCCCAAAGAAGTCACAGATGCACGTCTCCACATTTAAGTGCTTTGGTATTGTGACAAACCTATTAGCTGAATGTTTTCACTGATAGGTTTTAAAATTCATAATTCGGTAAGAAAAAATAATACACCCCTCTTCAGTTTAGTTCCTGTATTCAATAGAACCATGAGCACAGTCACCTTCATATTTAAAAAAGGGAATGTTAACATTTTGGGAAGAGGCCATTTTTGCACATGACTGGTTTCCAAGTCAGGGTGAAAAGACAACAATCAAAACTGATACACTAGACTTCACTGATAAGTGAAGACTTCATCGATCTTAAGAGCCTGTATTATACTTTGTATTCCTAATGATTTTAAATGCACACTGCTAAACTAGAGGACTATGCTAGTTTCTAAATCAATATTTGCGAGATGCTTATGAAACAACTACATCTGAACTGAAACACATTGTACCATCGTTTTTCTGTATGTAAAATTATTTTCAGTGTTCCAAAAAGCACTAGTTCCTCTAAAAAGAATTTACTGTGAATGACTAGTTTCGCTCTTACGCTAAATTTACAACACGTGATGCAAGAACCCATCCTTTAAGTGTGAAAGCATGTACAAGCAGCTTTACTGAAATCACAAAGTTTCTCACCCAGATTCAAACCTGGCAAAGACAAAACTACAGTTGCAGTAGAGCAAGAATTTCTTTTCAGCAGCAGTACTGCTTAAGCAGCCTATATCCTTTCCACTGCCACTTGCTTGGCCGAGACAATGCCACTATTACAGGGCCACTCAGCAAATTGTATTGGGGAACTGACCCAGGTGGAAGAATAGGGAGCAGGACAGAAGACCAAAAAAAAGAAAAACCAAAACCCAAAATCAAACCAAACCAAACCAAAAGAACACCAAAAACCTCCCCACTATTTTTTATCCTGCATCAGTCTTCTAACCTGGTCCACCACAGATGCATAGCAGCCTGGCAGCCGGAACAAACAGCTGCAACAAAAAGAGGCTTCTTAGGCAAATATTGGTGTCAAAACACTAAACAAAGTGCACCTAATTTTACCATAGAAGGACCTACATGGTGTCACACCAGCAATTCAGTAAGACTTCACAGTACAATCTGAATCTCTGAAATACCTGATTTATAACATACAATTATTCAAACCTATCCTCTTTATGAAAAGAAATGCTTAACTTCTAAAATGTACCACTTTCCTCGTAAATGAAGGAGCTGAATAGTGTAAAACTTAGACTTGACCCATACAGCCAGACACCCTGGGATTTGTTTTTTAAACATTTTCTTGTTCATGTGAACCTCACAATAAAGCCTATGGGTTTAGGAAGAATTAAACTGACTCAACTGCTGGAGGGAGAGAGACAAGTGCCCCACAAAATAATATAAAAGCTAAAATACTTGAGATTTTTTAGATAACATGCATGTGCTTCTTTTCCTACTCATTGACTAAAAATATTAATTTTAGAAGCACAAACTTAAAATATTTTTCAGTATACTGACCATATAAGGAACCACAAATTAGAGGGGGGGAGTGGTTATTTTTTCCAGCCACTTAATAGTGTCAGCCAAAACAGATGTGTTACCTTTCAACAATTTTGGAACAGCAAAGTCAGGCCACTGTATTTACATTTCTCTCCCTCAACCAAAAAGAGGCAAACAGATACTATAGCAGGAGTTGCCCATCCCCTACACTATGAGCTAAAACATTCAGAACTGTTGGATGGCACTGAACTCTTATATGCAAATACTTGTTACTGTACTGTTTAATGCCTCACTGAGTAAAACCACAATTACCGGAGTCCCATTTACATGATTTTTGAAAGTAATTCTACCTCAAATGAAAAGGAAGGATATTTATGAAAACGTATTTTTTAGTTATTTCTATGTCATGTTACGAAACAGATGTATGTAACAATTTTTTTTCACATTAACACAGGAGGTATCCTACATATGACTTCCTTAAAAGGTGGCATCTGATAAGCAACGGTATTTTTTTTCTCAGAAACAGAGCTGATTTACTTAATGTTAAACATGAACTACACAGTAGCATATAAGTAGTCATATTTCAAAGTAGAACATCCATGAGGGCTATAAACTAGTTTATCCAGAGTAATGTGCTCTCACAGCTGTCAAATGTTTTTCAGAGCTGAGATTCTTCTATAGATGTCCTCAAAAAGATTGATCATTTCATTTACAAAAAATGTTTCTGTTCCTTGTGGTTGGGAAAAGAACTTTAAAAATGCAAAGCAAAACATATGCACTATATATTCGCATTCATCAGTTTAGAACTTTAGACCTAAAAATTCTCAAGAGAGTATAACCTTCCTGCTTCTCCCTGGTTTTTTTTCAGCCATAACGCAAGCAAGCAAAGAATCAAAGAAACACGTAAAATTTCCATAGAACATCCAAATATCACTCAATTTACAGACCTTTACTACAATCTTGGTATTACTACAGCTCACTATTCTTCCAATCCAGTGGTCACTAACTACTACTTCCATTCTTTGTTATACCCTTTTACAAAACAGACTCTACTTCTCAGAGACCTGGCAAGAGAGGGTACTCCGATTCAGATGCAGCTACTTCAACTTTTTAATCCTAGTCTGGATTCTGGACAGCGCTCATAGTGCTCTCCAGACAAGAAATGCGTAGTGAAGTGCTTTTACTTCTGAAAAACTGCAAGAGCTCAGACACACATCATGCACACACACATTCTCACTACATATATATGGGAGGTAAGGGCAGCTGTTCTTCCCTGCAAATACAAACTATTTCAACTGCAATGCCTTTATACTGATGAAAATATAAGATTTTATTTTTTAACAGGTGAAGACAACAGTTTCTGTCCAAGAGTTTGCTAAAAACAACTATTAAAAAAAAAACGGGGGGGGGGGGGGGGGGGGCGGGATTCCAACAAATGGAAGAAAATAAAGCTGTCATGCTGTCATCTGAATGGTATTTTCACAGCCACCAGGGTTTTAAACAAAATATTATGACACAATCAAGAGACTTCAGCTTTCTAAGTGAACCATCCTTATCAAATTCAGATGTTACTGGATTTTGACATCATTACTGTTTCCTTGTTTTAACTGTTTAGTTTTTCTTTTTCCCTGTTAGTTCTGCCCTGAAGCATGACAAATTCCGTATCATGCTGCAATGTACATGTAATAGGAGCCAGAAATTAATAAATTCATAATTATCATCATGTTTCAGTAAACATTACTGTAACAGAATTGATCAAAAACTGAGAGAATGTAAAAAACTTACTCAGACCACAACAAACTCTGTTACAAAAATACTTTATATACGTATACAGATTCCTGTGAAATGATCTGTAGAGCTGCTATCATATGTCTAAATGAAGTAAGACTACTTCTCCATTTCCACTTTGGCAGCAGATAGTTCTGACATTGCTTTCAAAGACGATCCGTAAGTTACATACTTCAAGTACATTTATAACAACTTAATGTTCATTGCCCTGATACAGTAGTACCTTTCATCTTGAAGACTTCCAAAATATTTTAACATATTGAGATATGCACACCTATAGAGTCTTCCAAAATAAAAACTGTAACAAACCAACTGACCGCACACAACTGCAAAGTGCTGGATAGCTCCGTAAATAGACGGTATTTATTTATAAGACTTCAGGGAAGTGGTTTGTTTCAGCCACACACTGGTTTGTGTGCCTTTTAGAATACTTTTTAACCTTTTCAAACACACCATGGACAAACTGCTGTTTAATTGATTCCCACATGACAGCTCCCACAGACAACTGCAATGCCACAATCTGCCTTTGCCTTTCATTATTCAAGAGATTTAGACTGGATAGACATACACATAGCTAGGTACTCTCTGGTCATATGTTAACCATATGCCTGGGTCTTAAACCAGACTTCACCCCATAAATTTCCATACCTTCTGCTAAAACAGGTATACCTCTGATATGAAAAGTGGTAATGGACAAGTCCTGCTGATAGCCTTTCCACTTTAATGTGACAGATCAGATTTAACTGCCCAAGCCTCAGTTCAGGCTGAAAAACTTAAGCTTGTCTACTTCCACCTTGTATCTCAAGAAACTAAATGAAAATATTTAGTTCTTGAACATCAGAATTTTCCTTAACACATGTATCAGACTTCACCCACTTAGATAGAGATTGTCTGGGGACACTTATTCAGAGATATTTCTGAGCCACTGCATTCAGAAAGGAGACGAAAAAGGAATAAATTTCTTCCATTATAAATATATACTTTTATGATCCTAGAAATCCTGCAGAACTCAATGTAAACCTTCTCTAAAAAATAATCTCTAGCCCTTAAAAATCAATCAATGAGCTAGCCAAATCATCAGCCTTTCCAACAAGACTTCAGTCACAACATCATCCTGATGGTAAACTCACTAGGAAAAAAAATTACTATACTTAGAGCTCAATCATTTAAGAAGCCTGCCACGGAGGATGGCCTCAGCTCTAAGCTTTCTGCTTTATTTTTCTTCTCTCAAGGCAACAGACAAGACACAGTCTGTCTTATCATCAGGTGATGATTTTTTTTATGCAGGACAAGTTCATAAGCTTCACATTTTTATTAGTCAAACTTAGTACTTGAGAAATAGGGTACACACTACCTCTCCAGAAAGGAGAAAGAGACTGATTTAGTAGGTTGATAACAACAACCAAAGCAGTTTTGGCTCACAAATGGCTATTCCTAAAAATTACTCTGAACATGCTCTTCAACATGGAAGGATAACTTTTTTCTCTATTTGCACAACTTAAAAAGTCCCAGCCCATTATTTCGCTTTTTCTACATATCCCAGGCATAGTACCAAAACAGAATATGTAATAGCCATGCAAGTATAGTAAATGGGGACATAATCACAACTTAAGTTTTCTTACAGAACCCAGATTTGCCTTTTAATTAGATCTATCAATGTTAAAATGTTGCTTGAAGGGAATTTTAGGATTACTTCAAGGATTTTAGCATACCGACAAAGTAACTGGGACCTTGAGCGCACAGATGGGAAAGAGAACTTAAAACAGGAATAATCCCTTATTTCCAAAACTATGTATACCAAAACTGCTCTTCCAGCTCTTTTTAACTTGGAAATGGAAGCCTGTAGAGGAATGAAGCTGGGTTAATTAGCATTGATAATGTACAACTGTGGGCTGGCTTCAGGGGCGGCGGGTTGGCTGATGTAAATAAAGTGCAGGTGTGGCTGGTTCTGTTAAGTGGTTGGGCAGCCAATGAAGAGAGAGCAGCCGAGGAAGAAGCAAGAGAAGAGAGAACAGGCCCTGGATGAGGAGAAGGCAGCAGAGGGACTTGCGTGAAGAGTATGCTGGTATGAGATGGTAAAAGACCTTGTTGCAGCCAGCTAGTTTGGCAAGTGCTGCAACAGAAACCCAAGCTCCAGTTTTCACCAGACATGTCAGTACAGAAACAACATGTTTAAAACTCTTGTTCAACATGCTTTCAAATAGCAGTTCATATGAAGTTCAATAGCTTTAAGAATTGACAGTGGTCAAGTTCAGGCTCCATGACAACCCGAGACATGCAAAACCGACAGTGAATAAACTGAGTTATTTCATTAA
This sequence comes from Falco biarmicus, assembly GCF_023638135.1. Classification (NCBI taxonomy): domain Eukaryota; kingdom Metazoa; phylum Chordata; class Aves; order Falconiformes; family Falconidae; genus Falco; species Falco biarmicus. The sequence goes on along the minus strand of NC_079289.1, from coordinate 77,408,553 downwards.
AATAAGAATTCTTAGGCTGCGGTTCCCCAAAACCCAAAGCTGATTTAGACTTGGCTGCTGTGTTCCCACTTATACCCCTCCTTGCCCCCAACCACTCGGTGCAGGCCCATCTCTTGCACCACACATCTGGCACCTGCCCCAGTCTTGTTGAATCAGTTCTGCAATTTAGTGTGATGCAAAATATTCACCTTTTTTGATCAGTTTTCTGCTGACTCTGCAGAGCTCTAGAGCCCAACTCAGGCTCTAAGCTTAAAAATCTACACAGTAAATAAGAACCTAATTGTTCCTTTTAGAGCATGAATACAGCTAACATTTATATTCTGCATAATACTACTTTATCACAGAGAACTTTATTTGCATTTTTGTGCAGTCTTTTGATGTTCTGGACCTTTGAAACTGACAGTTCCTAGGTCAGGGCAAGGACTCAAAATACTGATACTGGAAATGAGGAAGCCATGCTTGACTGTGCTGGGGTAATAAACAGGGCATTCTGCTCATGGAGGGAGAACCTCATTGCATTAAGCACTGTGTGATGCAATAAAATGGTGATCCTCACCTAAAAAGCTCACTATCTAAACATACCGTGTTTGTCCACAGAAAGCTCACAAACTTTACCTATCTATAAAGTTTGCTATATAGGCTAAGAATACAGTACAAAAGAAGTAAAGAGTAAAGCTGAAGTATTTCCAATAGTTCTTACCAAACTGCCACAGAGCACCCTGAAGACCAGAGATAACATCTGGTTTGACAACAACAGTTAACAGATCCCACCCCTATTTCAAGAACACAAGTGAAATATTTACAGGCTTTTCTATATAGAGTTTGTGTCTGTCGTAATAGTCTACATTAAATTTATTTCTTCAAATTTATTTATCACGCACACCAACTACAAACTTCTCTGATGCTGGAAAGCAAAATGAACAAAAAACTTTTCACCACAGCATCCTCACCATTCAGCTCTCAGTGTCCCAGCCTAAATCTCTACATAGACCTCCACAACGTGCTTTAAGTCCCAATTCAGGCTCAGGCTGACTAATGGAACAGTAGAAAAGAAATCCAAATTCAAAATCAAAAATAATTCTATTTTGGATTACTGCAGCAATCACATAGGGAACATTATTTCTATTATCTTAAGAGATCCCAATTCAAAAGGGTAAGGAAATGCACTTTTTTCAAATCTCAAGATACCTCTAGCATTAAGCACAATACTTTCTATTTCTTATGACCTGCACTTACTACATACACCCAAAATAAATTACAAAAAAAAATTAGAGTATTCATATTTCAACATATGAATTAGCAAATGCAAAGACACAATTTCTTAGATTAAGTCCTTCAGAAAATTAATTTCACTATTAAAAAAAATTAGTGTTAAAAGTCCCTTAGCAAACAACTGAAGAGCAAGTGGAATATAATCCCACTGATACAAAGCATTCTATGTTCCACCTGTACTCTCCCACACTCTCTTCACTTTATTGGTATATCATTCCTAACTTGGTGGTTGTGCTACATTTCCATAATTCACATTAGAAAATAAAACATTATCTAGGAGCCATTTCCTATAAAATGTCTAAGCACTCATTAAATCCCAGAAAGTACTTTTTTTTCCCTCTTCCCTTAAGGTTAGGACACTAATGACTGGATTGCAGTCTCATTTCCTTTTCTCTCCCTCTGTCCCAAGATTCTTTGGTTCTTTTTTTGTACAACAGCACAGATGACATGGGACTCGAGGATAATTGCCAAGAACATCTGAAGAGCCAGGTGACATAGGTATTCTCATTGGAACTGAACAACGTGAGTTCAGATTCTCTTCATCTGAGGAATACCCTAAACCACCAGGAAGGGTAGCAGCCCACCTCCCCCAATTCTCAGGTGCACAGTTGTGCCCCTTCCTTGGAAAGCTTCAGCTTTCACAATATACTGTAAAACAAATCAGCTCAACGACCCCATCAAAAACTATTCACATCTTTGTCAGGTTCATTTCCTGCCCGTTTAGTAAACTGAACTAGCTCAGCAAATGGGAAGAAAAACTTAAAGCTAGCTAGACTAAAAAGGCTAACAGGCCTTTTTGTGCCAAAAAAGATGCCAGCTCAGTTTATGCCACATAACATAACTTCCCACCAAGCGTATGCCTCCACAAGCTGACTAAACTCAGGGCTACTACTCATAAGAAAAGAACAAATCACAGACGAGACTCATCTTCCTGGCGCTCTTCCGCCTCAAGATTAAACAGTTTAGGTAGCTAAACTGGCAGTAAAGTTTTTACCTTTACTTAGATCATTAGTTTTTTGTGCTTAGCTTCTTAAGCTGGCCCAACATGGAAAAGCAAAGCAAAAATGCCAACAAAGAGAACGTGGAAGTATGCTTATCCAAGGAAGAAAGTAGACAGGGACAGTCTCTTGTGATCCAATTTAGGCTGTCAAACAGCCATGTCATATTCCCTTGCAACATCCAGGCACTGCAGAGGTAGGTGTTCCAATAATGAGGGTCCTAAGTCCACCTGTAGCCCTAGCTTAATTCCTCTATCTCATAAACCATCTTTGAAGCCGGAAACCACTGTAACTCTTGTATCATGCTCATGACGTAATCTCCAACACATATAACATCACAAGGCACTCCAAAACTATGGTAAAGAAAAGTCTCCAAAGTAGATAAACAAAAAAATGCACAAATGGGTTTTCCCCTTCTTTGTTCCTTCAATGTAGTAAATAAATACACGAGTAAAGAAAGATTCCACATTTTCTTCCCATCATTCACTCCAGAACTACACCCCTAACATTTCTCCGAATATAGATCACTGTCAGCTTCAAAAATTTTTAACAAAACATGAACCATACTAACATAATAGTTTTTAACCTAACATAAATCAACATGGGTTTAAGTTCCAACTGTAGTTCATTTACCATGGCCTTATTCCCCAGTTAAGGAACCACTGACCTAGAAAACTGTCACTGAAGGAGATAAATTAACAAACTTCAGTAAATTTTCATATAATTTAGTGATGAAGTCAAAATACCTTTTCTGTCAGATTTAAAGCTCTGAGGTCTTCCTTTATTATCTTGTTAGTCTCCATCCCTGCCATTAAGCATAATATTAAAGCAAATCCTGATATATCCCAAGATATACCAAGATATTAATACAGATGTAGTAGGCTGCAAAATTGTGCCAAGTTTTAAATGGTATTATAATCCACTAAGAATTCAAACACCCTATTGAAGTCATATATGCATGTGGAAGCATGCACATACAGGGAGAAGAGCCAGTATAGACAGTGGGTACACATCAACCAACAAAAGCTTTACTAGGATACATATCCTATCACACTGAACAGAGGTTTCATCAAACACTCATGACAGCTCTACACCTTTATAAAATATGGTTACAGGTAGCTCACTGGAGACTCTAGAACACTTGTTCTGCCAGATAAAATCATTGGCTTTTCTGCTATAAATTAAAAATATAAAAAACAAAAAAGCTGAACAAAAACCCCACACCTTTAAGCCCAGAATGTATTCACCATCTAATATGACCTTATACACAATTTTTTTAGAATTGCATTCAGTAATTACTCATCAAACCTTTATCAATGTATGGAATACCAGACAAAAAGATCCAATCATTTGAAAGCCTTCAAAGACCAAGAAACCATGACACATTTCACCAAGTGGAATAGATTGCCAATCACCATTAGAACTGTATTATTTCCTGCTTAACAATATAGAAGACAACGAATTTTTGGTGTGGAAAAGGTTTTATGACTAATGAGGTTGCAGATACCCTACCATAAGGTAACTCAATCCAAAGTTGACAGTTCAAATTCACAATTATGTTTACAAGTTATCTTTTGTCAGCTTATCCTCAGTAACTGACCACATACCTACCTACCTACCTACACACACACACACCTTTTAACCCACAACAAACGCTGGAGACTTTACTTTTACTCAGACATCAGAAAAAGAAGGTGAAGGCTAAGGATGAAGTAGCACATCAGATTGCTAAGTCATTGGAATCATCTGATGTTACCAAAAAATAAAAAAAAAAGGGAGAGGGCTGGGGTGGGAAGAGGGCAGGAGGCAATTATTTTTTTAAATAACTGTGTTGCATTATGGTCCTGAATGTGTAGTTCAAACTTAGTCTGTCAACCTGGGATAATATTGTTTTGAATCCCTTTTAGAGTACAGTCACTATGGTAAGGTATGGAATTCATTTTTTAATATCTCTAATGGCAGTCATAAGACAAAAGTCTAAAAGACATCTCAAAGATAAAAGCCCAGGAAAATTCTAACAGACACCTTTCAGACTGACTGTTTAATTAGGTTTTTATGAGGCCAAGTAGAAAAAGTTTAACCTTTGGGTCAGTTTATATGAACCTCACCAATTTCAGCATCTGAATACTAGGTATAAACTGATCAATTTAAGGGCAAGTTATTTGTCATTTGTTCAAGAAGCAGACATTGCAGTAAAATTTTGACAAAATTACCCATTTAAGTAATTCTAGGACATGCTAAGATTACACAACTTTCTGATTCTTCAATAGTATCTTTGTCAGCATCAGAAGTTGCTAGGGTTCTGACCACAAGAGTGTGGTTTCCTATAGCATTTTTTTTCCTGAAAAAAATTCCTAAAATTATTTTAATAAGGCAGGTTGCAGGAAGGAAACGAGGACATAAAAAATGATCTTTTAAATCCTGACCTTACAGACCTCCAAACAGTACTCAAGATCACCACATCTGAGGTATCCAAAAAATAAAAAGGCAAGAAAATCTTTAGCGTCCCACTGAAGGAAGACCTTGCAGACTACCACGAATAGCTCACTAGATGGAAAGACTACAAAACAAAGCCACTTTGACAGAATTTTTTCTTTAATTTTCTACTAATGTTACTGATGTATTTCATGTAATTATGTGCTGTGCTTTCTAAGAAAGGTTGCTGTAAAAAGGTAACTTGATATAAATCTGCTCTTTTTTTCTATTTTGTGAAAAAGCTCAAAAAGAATGTCATGAGTATGGTCTGACACACTCTGTGGATGATGCCAGCAGAGGTATCCTTAGGAAGAACACAGTTTTTCTAGACATACCTGAAACAGCAGACCAACATATGAAATCACAGGAGCATAACAAAAGGGATAAGAAAAGCAAGATTCAGAGTTCGTATCAGGTACACCAAATGGACCAACGGCAGTCTAACAGACTCATCTCCATAGCCCTTCATATGGCCAGTTTCCAGTGCAAGGCAAAAAAAAAAAAACAACACTGAACAGGGCAATGTAGTCATCAAGATGGTCACAAAAGGAGAACTCCGTCCCACCATATAGTAAACACCATATACTACACTGACATCCTCCTTTCCAATGTAAGTTAGAAGAAGCAAAGCCACATTTAACGGCTTCAAACTGGAACTTCACTCTTCCAAACACTTTTCTGTATTTAAACAAGAAAGCACCATCTTTGGAAATAAGCCAGAACTCCACACTGCTAATTTGAGACTTTACTTGAACTGAACATAAAGGAGACTCAATAACTTCAGGGCTTAAGAGAAAGATCTCTGTGGAGGTCAGTGCTACATTGAATGTACCCAAGAAAAATGCATCCCCACACAGATCTAGCAGCCAAGGAATACTCTGCTCTCCCTTTTTTGCTCAGAGAGACTTTTATACAAAATATTTCAAGTTAGCTTCATACTGGATTTACAGGAACTACTAGAAAGCAAGAAGACATTCTTCACCATGCCTCCGCGTTTAGGAAAGAGCAAGAGACACGCTAACCTGTATGGATTGTATCTGCCACAGACACTGCCTGAAAACACTGAGCAGTCTTCCTCCCTTTCCTAAAGGGGTCAAGGAGATGTATAACATCCTGAAGAGCAACAAAGACAACCAAAGTGCAAAGTTCTGAAATGCAGAATAGTCAACCCAAAGCCAGTTAGGGAAAAAGAAAAACAAGGCTTTATGAAAAATGCAACTGCTTGCTGAAGAAGGGGATAGGAGTAGGGAAAGACAGGCACTAAACATCAAAGTAGCTAAAGCATTATCTGACTATGGAATCTCAACAACCCCTAGAAACCAAGCAATGCTATGTTGTTTATCACAAGCCAAAAGTCTTTAGCCATGAAAAACCCATGCATAAAACAAGCATGATGAACAAAGTTTACTGAAGAGTAGACTAGAACAAGACTCAAACCAGAAGAGAAGATGGATGAGATTTAAAAATTTATCAAAAAATCAGACAAGCCACAAGCCACCGAAGAGTTACAGCACTTATGAGTAACACTTTTATTTACTAAACAAAAAGGAACCAAATGAACATTTCCAAAGACAACTACTGTAATTCAGAATAGTGTTTGCCCTGTTAGCACACACATCCTGACAGCAGGCTGCTTGATAACCTGATCTAGAGCAGCTGGCCTAATGAAATAAAACTCTGCAAGCTCAGAGTGATATGTTTAAGTGCGCTCTCATGTAAGAAAGTAGAAGAAAGATGTTGTCCATCACATTTTGCATGAAGAAAGCGTGCCTTGCAAGGTATTTAAGGTACTCCTGCCCTCAGTCCACAAAGGCTTGGAGAAGCAAAGGAGATGAGCAGGAAACAAGCAATGGAATTTTTCTGCCATAAAGTGTATTGTCCAATCTTCCCTGTTTTATTTCAAGTTAATTTTTGGATTATTAAAATACAGATGAACATTGAACTATGAATGGATTCAGATATTACAGAATCAGTACACCTCTCTACTTTTCCAACTAACAGGTAAATAGTTATCACAAAATTTAAATAATGTGAACAAAAATATTAGGTAACTGAATACATGGAAGTAAAACAACAGTATAATCCCAGCAGCTCTGGCCACTTGTTTAAGAGGACAAGAAAGCATGGAATTTCCAAAGGAGTTATTTGTTTGGTTGGTTTTTAACATAACTGGTCCAGCTGGTGGTTATGCTAAAACCTGGCTATAAAGGGAAAATTTTTTTCATGCCTCTTTTGTATAACAAGAATAAGAACACCAAGCATTTTTACTCTGCAGTTTAGATTCTAGTATCAATAAGCTATGCTCACATCTTATAAAGACAGCTGAAAAATACCTTTTATTAGAATATTAACTTTAGAAACTTCAATTCACCTTTCAGTTTGTTCAAACAGGAACAATACATATTCTGTGTGCACATACCTATCTTAATGCAATAGAGAGCTCAAGTAAAAATTTCAGAATTTTGTCATATTGTTTTGTGATACGGGGGAGGAGGCAGGAGAACAGAAAACTAAAAACTCTGGGTTTCTTAAGAGGTTTTAGTCTTTAAAACATGGGTATTTTTTTCCCCTCCTCAAAAACATTGTTCTTACAGGGGGGAAGAGAAAGTAAGAACAAGTGAGAAAGAACAAACAAACAGGAGAAAACACTGAGCAAGCAAGAGACCAAGCAAGTAACAGAGAGCTGCTTGAGAGACCAAGCACTAGAAAGGACATGGGAGAAAAAGGGCAAGAGCAGAAGTTATAAAATTGTAATAAGAATGATTGAGAGTGAGAAAGAACAAGAGGAACAGCACAAGTGAAAAGAGCACAAGAAAACAGATGCATCAGGAATAAGCAGGACAGTTAGACAGCAAGCCAGAGAGGAAGAAAGCAAGCGCAAGCAGGAGAGTTAGAGAGGGAAGTTACTACCAAGACAGACTGTGGTAGCGTGTTAAGAGTGCACACAAGCAGGACAGCATCAGAGTAGGAACATTTGAGAGGGAATGAGCATGGAAGTTTGAGACAGCAAGCAAAAGTCTGAGAGAGGCAGAGCGAGGAGGGGGAGACAGAGAGATAGACTGACAGAGGAGTGATTTACTACAAGAGGGGTGGCAAAAATTCCTCCAAATTATGTTCTCCATTAAGCAACAGTGCTATCAGAGCCAGTTAACCAACCCCTGCCTCTTCTAGGCACCCTGTTCCTGTCCACCCACACAACCCATTCCATTATCTTGTCAAATGTCTGAGCAGCAGCACAGTGTACTGGGTCTGGGAACCAATCTGACTGAAAAGTAACCTGATTCTCCACCCCCACACACACCCAAATGTTATATATATAAAATTATATATTTCAGCCAACTCGGTTGCCAAGTCTGATTCACTGGTTAGTCTTACAAACAGCTGTGCCAACACAAAGCAGGTGGGAACAAGCAGCCAGAATTTGGAGTGAAGGGGAGCTGCTTAAGTGGTAACTGCCTTCAAAGAACTCCTTGTTGCACGCTTTGCCTTAGAACGACACGTCCAACGATTCCCCTCAAAGTGTTTCAGTGGCTCTACATCTTACAGCATGAACTTTGCATCAGTTTGCTAATATTTACGCTGTAAAACAAACACGTATCATGTCATTAGATTAAATACTGTGTATGTCCCACACCCCTTGTATATGAGATATGAAACCAAAGAGTTGTTGCTTTTCATCTTTCTGCTTCTTTTTTCTCAATTATTTAAAATTTGGCTTAAGTACAGTTCTGGGGAGAGCAAGTTAATTTTCACTAGCCCCAGGAAAACATACAGATTTGGGTAAATGGAAGGAGAAAATGGTTTACAGTAGAAGGAAAAGGGGGGAGAAAATCAATGTTGCTTATGCTTTTCTCTCAGTATACTGTTCTTTGCTGTGCTGCCCTTCAGCATTCTCTCAGCACTGAAATTATGTACTAGCCTGCGGTCTTGTCTCATGCTAGAAGATGGAATTGATCTGGATGAAAAAGAGATAATGAAGTCTTCTCGAAATTCCCCCGAAATTTAAGAAGGTATAGCAGCAGAAGACCAATAGTTTCAATCTTTACTCATCAGCTTCTGTCAGTTTGCTTCCCTTCCCTGCCACTACTATGGAGCAATGTCTCAAGACTCTGTGAACGTCTGATCAGCTGCAACTAGAACACAGATTTTTATTGCAGAAGAGTCATATTGAACACATTTAGCCAATTTTCCCTCATGAAAGCCAACCAAATCCAAGCACACAGAAGTGTGGTTTACACACCCGGTACATACTTGCACAGGTAACGCTTTGTTCCCCAAACTGTTCACTCTCAAGTGTTTGACCCATAAGACTTGAGAACTCAGCCCTGCCAGATCAGGTAGAAGACATGGGAGCTTCTGTACTAATAAGATAGAGATGTTTCAATCATACATATTGGGCAAATACCCCATATGCCTCTCTCTCCATGTGAAAAAAAGTTTTATAGGTGTCATAAAATTAGAGACTAAGTTAAGAAACGTTTAAGGCAGGCCTGATACACAATTGTGCCTCATATATTTTGCAACATAACATTTACTTACACAGTCAACTGTTACATGATAGGCATGTACATCAGGAGGACAGCACATGGAAAGCAAACTATAAAGTAAATGCCAGCTATACCAGAAATGATTCCATTTACTGAAATAATCCATCATTTCTTTCCGAAATTGAGGTACGCATATCAGAAGGGGAAAGAGAACTGCAAATAAAAAATGAATTTATTTTTAAAGACAAGCAATTTCCCTTGGCAAAAATTCGTTCAAAATCTTAATTCTCCCGCATTTCCAAACAAATCCTAAATTCCATGAGCAGAATCTGGATATGCTGAGTCACTCTCCAACCTTAAGAGACTGCTTCTCTGAGTTACAAAGCACTCTGAATAAAAACTCAAGTCAAATGCAACTGCAAATACAGAGCATTCTGCTATTTAAGACCCTTAACCTCAGCTCTGCCCATTGCATCACTGCGTAACTTCGAGCAAGTCACTTTACCTTTTTTGCTTTCATTCCCGTTCCCAAAAAGCAACTCAGTAATATGTATTTATCTGCTGTTAACAAAGCAAAAAACTGCTGTATGGAATGCAATATGAAGCTAAGTGCTATACAAGATGCTTCAAATACCTGAAACCCCTCTCTCTACCCCAAAAACCAGGAACTCAGTGCCTTAGGTTAGCCTGCCAATAAGCAAAATACATAAACATTTCTACGTTTGGAGGAGGGTTTTTTCTGTACATTAGATCCTCATCACCGAAAAACATTACTTCCACAAGATGCTGAAAGAATCCATTAGCATCTGCTACAATCAGATACTAAAATGTTACACCTGTGCAGAAGCCTATAAGAAAGGCTGAGGAAAGAAAGAACCTGAGACTAAGTGCAAGGTCTGGACAGTGTGCAATTATTAAGAACTTGTACATTAAAAAAGTAACTATATGGTTTTCCTATTTTTGTCAGTGTTTGAGAACTTGACTCTGGGAATTTTTATGGAAATAATTAATAAATTCAACTCTACAGAAGTACTCAAGATTAAAATATAAGGAGAAAGACGGTGCTTCCAACATATGGAATATAATGCATACCTGTTTCCTCAAATACATAAATAAATTGGCACTGTCAAGCTGGGAGCTCACAGGTTTCAGAATACACATAATGACTAACACATAACTTAGAAATTGTTTTCTGAGCCCACTGTACGCTTGCTAAAAATGCATCTTGAGCTTCCACCTCAACTCAAACCCCAGATCTCAGGGGTTTTTTGTTTTATGCAAACAAAACTTTGCTTTAACATACAAAATTAAATTTAAGATTTTTGTTTTTAAAGTAGCAGCAGTCCAGAGAAAAGAGAATGAAAGCACAGCATATAAAGAATCCTGTCTCAGAAAATACCAAGGGAAAATTTTTCAAATATGGGAGTCTGAAAATTAAACTCTCCATCCCATATTCAACCTCTTGTATAGAAATAATTGCATAACCTCACATTTCAATAAAATTAGGTAGGAATTACAAGACTCAAATTCTCAACAAAAAGGAGCGAGACCAACAGTATGTGTTTTAACTGTGTAAACCTAAGATGATACTTTTGAAGTAAAAAAAAAAAAAAAAAAAAGGCAATAAAGACATACAAAATGAGTGACACAGGGAAGGTGAATTACATCCCCCCTCTCTCCTACACATTAAACACAATAAAACTTTGGAAATACACATTAAAGGGCAGCAAATGTAAACTAAAACCAAGGAGACCTTTTTCACACAAAACCCAAATTATTTACTGATCTCAATCAGAACACGTTGCTGATAGTTGATTTTTTTTAATTTTTTTAAGAACTAGATTTCTTACATTGAACATTACAGGGGGCCTCCTATGCTTCAGAATTTAAGTCTACCATGAACTTCTCAGTACTAGGAAAATATTTAATGCCATGAATTACTGCAATTTGGTGTTTCCTTTATCTTAAGGGTTTTTTAATAAACATTTAGAAAGCTGATTTAATTTTTTTTTCTGCTATTAAACAAAAGCCCCACAACCTATAAATACCAATAGTCTGTACATACACAAATCATGGATACAGATTGACCATAGGTCATTGATCATCTCCAGTATTTCCAATTGCAAAGCACCACATGCATGTACTGGCAGAGCTTCAGAAGACCTCTTAAAAATGTCAGTTTGCCACATTCCTTTTCTTCACATACAAAACACTGAGATGAATGTCACTGGGTATTGCTACATACATTTTACTTTTATATTTCAACTCCATTAGAACAGTAGCTAAACTGAAACAAACATATTTTAAAACGTCTCTGTTCAATTAGAGAAGCAGCATTTTTATAAATTGTGCAGAAGAGAGAATTATTACAAAACACAACACTTGAACCTTGCGAACTATCGGCAGAACTTGTTTTCTCCTTTCTTGAAGTAACTGTATGCTGGTTAAGAACATCTAGCAGAAAACCAGAAGCTATACCTGCTTTATGCAGGTGTAAAACTACTTCTTTGCATTATAAAAAGAAAAAAAAAAAAATTTAAGCCACACTTTAAAACAGAGAACTTGAGATAACACGCGTAACTTGGCCAACACATTTTTCTTTCTTTCTTAAGTTCTGTAAGAAATTAAATGTAAATGTTTTAGCAAAAACTTGTATTTTGGTTTACTGCAATTGTCTGACTGCATGCACATTCAGTAAAGGGGTACTAGGCTTTACCTTCAAATCCACATTTAGAAATTGTCTCCAGTTCTAATGGTTCTTTACACAAGATAACCATTACCAAATTTCTAGTCCCTATCACATGAAGCAAAGCCAATCTTGGTTTAAGAATGACAACAAAAGTTGTCAGTGTTATCATTAACCACTAATGTAAGGCAGTCAAGTACTTGTACTCCAACAATCTGTTTCCACATGGGCAACTGAATTTCTCAAGGTTTCAAAACTAAGCTCATAAAGTTTTAAAATGTCCATGCTGTGAACACAACTCTGGTTAATTTAACTCCATAGAGATACGTAATTGAATGTTTTGATGGGTAAAAAAACTGAAAGTAGGCTCATATGGACACTGTGAACCACAAATGACTGCACGCTATGTAAAATACTCAGGTGAAAATATCCCCAAAAAAATCCTACAAAGAGAGGAGATAAAAATTCTTGTAAGGGCCACATCAGATATCACTAATTATTTCCATTCATGTCTCCAGATTTTTAGACCTCCTATCATTAAGGTTTTTGTACAACAGACTATCAAATTACAATAACCCAGAAACCTCTTATTTATCAGAAGAAAAAACAAACCACAAACACATATGCATTTACACAATGCCATAACAAAAATGTTACATAGGAGAGCACCATGAATGAACAGGTATGCATCGCAAAGTCATAAAATTCTGATTAAATAGAGAAAGAAATTATACTTACTTCTTGTTGTACAGTGTAAAACAAAACGGAAATCAGATCCCAGCTAAAGTCTTAAGTAGTACAACAATGCAAAACCAAGCAATTTTTAACTATGCCCTTACAATACAAACTTCAAGTACAGTTTATAATATAGTATCATATTATACTCTTTCCACTCAAGCCTTCAACATAAAACATTCTTTTATGATGCTGTCTTTAGTAGACATAGTTCACAGATGAGGTTAATTGACTTAGAAATTAAGCTTGTAAAATGCAGTGTGTATTAAAAATAATAAACCATCAGGAAAAGTTTGAGGAGATACAAGGGTCACTCAAAATAAAGCTGTAGTAACTGCATAGTTTACTGTCCTCTCCCCAGAACTGCACCTACTAGTACTTCTGATTTTGGGGGAAGTGTAATATAAGTTTATAGCCTTAGCATATACAGAACTTTACTTCAGAAAAATAATCTGATTTCAGCGGGAAGACATAGACAGGTATTGTGCAACCATGTACATGTTCAACATTTGCAGTAATGCTCATTTTCCTGCACAGGGCTTGCCATAAAAATCTTGACTTCTAATGGCATACTGTGACATTGACAGGAAAGTCACCCTAAATACAAGAACAAGACATTCTAAGCTTATGAACATCTGATTGTGGTGGAAAATGTACATTCCAATGTGTTATTTCACAACTATGAGCCAGTATTTGTAATATTTATGATCACTTCTTGTAACATTAACAAAGACATCAATACATCTCAAACACTAACTTGCAATTTTTGGCATACCATTAAATTAATACCTACTTATCCACAAGTTAAAATAACAACAAAGAAGCCAAAATCAGACATGATCCAGGAAGGTTACTGAGCTTCCAGTATCAATTGGATTTTGAAAGGGTGTATTAGAAACTTAGTTGTAATCACCCACATGCCCTATACGTGTTTCATGTAAAAGTCCTGTTAAAACTGTATTTAAACATGAAGAATATACAAGGCTATACATTTATAAGTAGAGAAACATCTGTAGTTACAACTGGACAGACCAAACAGATATCAATGTAAGGAAATTCACAGTGTACAAAGAAATATAAAACTGAGTAAGTACGAACACATTAACTACCTAACAATTTTTCCCCTCTTTTTACTCCTTCCTTCAGTTTAAACAGCATACTGACAGCACAGACACTGAACTACTTCCTCTACAAAGGAAGTGGATGCGTTATGTTCCAATTGGCTCCTCAGCAACAGGTCCATTGGCAACGCAAATGAGAATCTATTAGCAATTTACGTAGTTCACATGAACACAAATTAAGATTTGAGCACATACAGGTAAACAGGATTTTGAATGAACAAAAACATTAGCTACCTGTCTTTGAGGTCAAGAAGACAAAAAACAATGAAGAATAGGATTTTGGGACACTAGAATTTAAGTTTCACTGGCAAGTTCAATTTAATCATTAAAAAGTATTTAACTATGATTGTGCCAACTAGTCATTCTACTAGTTTGATTTTTCTTTCAGTAACTCATAAAAATTCACGCTAAATTTTTTCAATTATATTTTGAAAGAGTAAGTTTGCCATCAGAAATCAATTTGTATATTTCCATTCTTCCCTTATTTTACCATCCCAACAGTTATTAAAAAGAAAGAGGAAACTTTTCAACACAGATGTATTTATATATTATTAACTATTCCTTTAACTGACTCAAAACACAGTCTACTTTTATTTGCCTCAGCCAGGGGCGGGGCGGGGGGGCAGGGGGAAGAAAAATAGAAGGCTTTGGAACTTTATGTAACAAATTGAAAGCTCGCTTTCTCACAGCTGGCACAAAACTGACACTTAATGGAGTTAATTTCACTTTCATTTACTCAGTTTCACTTTCAGGTATTTAGTGCTACTAAGACCCTGGAAACTTTGCAAGGACTATGTTTACAAGTAAGTCCTAGCTTGTGTCATTTTCATTAGATAAATATTTTCACTGCTTTTAAGAAATGCTATATTCAGAGATGAAATTAAACTGATTATGTCTTCACACAGGACAGCTGAAATAGCTACTATCTAGTAGTCTTCAGAGGCTCCAGAGTATTCATACTGTATGGATGTAAGCAGAGCTGACTGGGAACTATCTTTCACATTTCTCTAGCCCTTCAGTGGGTATTCTCCCTGTAAATCATATGGACAAGACATTTTGCAATGAGGAAGTATATGATAATGTCAGTACCTCTCACACTGAGCCACCTCATCTCCAACATTTTCAACTGTGGAAAAACCCACCTATCCTTTAGGGATTGGAGAGAAAAGGGGGAGGGGGGCGGGTAAGCGAGAGAGAGGGGAAAAGAAACCTTATGAAGACAATGGGACTTAGCCTGCCTCATCATTATGTGCTTTCTAGTCAAACAGGAGCTCCTTTTTTGATCTGTGCTCAGACAAGCCATAATTAGGCACCCACAAATATTGGACAAGACTCATACATATGACTATTAGGGGAAATGGAGCTAAATTCCAAATAAAGCTGGGGTGAATATGAACTAGAGACCTATTCTAAAATAATTAAATACATTTGTACTGGCAAAAGCAGTTGAGTTGTTTTTTCAGTCATGCTTGGATAAAACAGAATCAAACACAGAATTTTACCTTCCCTCCCCGTAAGGGAGAAAGATAACCAAGGGATATCAATTACAAACTGTTACATTAAGTGTTACATGCAGCTAATTATTAGGTCACTGCAATCTCAAAGGGACAGTACCAGATAACTATGCATATCAAATATGTCTTTCTGGAAGTAACAATTGTTTGTATTACCAAAAGCTTCTCCAGTGTTCTTAAACCACCAATAGACTACAGTTCCCATGACTCTCCTCTTGAAGGACCCATCCAGGTAAGGAAGGAAAAGGAGAATACTCCCCTTCTCAGAATGGCTTATTTACTTTTTTCTGCACTTACGTGCTTATAAGAAAGGCATGTTTGCTCAAGAAAGGTTTTTTTGTAGTATTTCAAATAGTCATAGAGAAAAAAAAAGTCTCATTGCATAAACATCAAGTCTTCTAGACTTCCTTAAGTCTAATTAGCAAAAAAGTTACTAATGTTTTGTAAAAATTTTCTTTACCACTCAAAAAAAAGAGATGAAACTATAATTTCAACAAATAATGCGTTGTACTCTGTGATAAAGACAAAAGCAGTTCTCTGTAAATAATCCTATTCTACAACAACAGAACTATTTACAAAAGGATTTTAGAAATTATACAAGTCTCCCGTGCTCCCATAAAACAAAGATATCAAAGTTTTTTACTTTGCTTTGGAGAACAGTTCTCCTAATGGCATTAAAAGCCACCACAGTAAGACTAAACATATACTAGTCTTCAATTCTTACTCAAAAACATAAGCTGTAACAACTTTCAACCTACAGTCCCATAGCCAGGGTTAGAAACACCTGAAATAAGGAGAGTTTAAGAGGAATGCTGAAAAGAAAATCTAATTATAGCTACAAAGTTGCTGCTTTGGTAAGCGTACATTTAGTCTTCACCACCCATATCAGTTCAAATGAAACTGTAAAATGCTATAATAGCAAATAAAGGTAGTTTTTCATGCATTTGACTAGTCTTCTTGCATAGTAGCATATGACCACATGGTACACTTTCAAACATGTTAGCAAAAATTAAAACGGACTTTTTTCACTTTATGTTGAGGTGTTGACTAACTAATTCTAACTAAAATGTCAAAAATACCACAGTAAGTCCATTAAGGCAAAGCCTAATAATGCAGTTAACCCAGACACATAGCTTCACAAGGCTGTATCAGAATTAAGATTTTAAAATGTGGTATACATATTAGTAAATATGTCCTAATTAAATGTAACTCTAAAAGCTCAGACAAGGCACCCAGTTTCTACTAGATACCAGTCACATTTTTCTACTTTGTTTAAACTATCAGCCAGTTAGAAGTCATTTATGGCCATCACATGTTAATTCCTAGTCTACGCAAAACCCACATACTTGAAGAACTGACAAATTCCTAACGACTACCTCATAATTTTACACAAGTAGCAGAATACTACCCATAAATTGACACTGAAATAGAGAACTCTTGGCTGCTATTAGGTAAAATTATCCTTGTTGCAGTTTCCCTGTCACTGTCCAACGTGGGGGAGGGGATTCCAATGACAAGTTCTAAATCCACCCCAAGTATTGATTCAGGAACTGTAACACTGCTGCTCATGTAATACACTTTCTTACCTATATGCCTGCAAACAATATTAAACTATTGTCATATGTAAATGTGTACACAGTTAATAGAAGGAATTGCCCTCTTTTTCTTGATTCAAGAAGACTGTGCTCTTCATTCAATTTTGAACAAGATATACTTGCTTTACTCAAAGAATATTAAAAAACCATGAATTGGCCTCAATAAGCTTCATAAACTTTGACAGCATTTTTAATTCACAACAGAAAATGTAAATTTAAGACTTCACACACATATTCTACTTCAGACTGCAAATAAGCCAAAAACGAAGCGTAGCCTACAAAAGTAGTCTATATATATACACACACCAAGTTCACCAAATATATATAGATAATAGTTAACAAATACTAGCTCATACGCAGAGTTATTTTCAGTGTTATTATTCTAATTCTATGAAGTATAATTAATTTTCCAAAAATATCCAACCTACAGAGGTCCGGGGAGCAAGGTGTGGAGAAAAAGAGAAACAAGTTTACCAAAACTTTTTAGGGCTACAGACTATTCCAATCAGATGTTTAATTCTGCTTGGTTACAGGCAGATAACTAACTACTGCTACAAATACAATTTTTTTGCTTTTTTATCACCAGATGTCATCGGCGTATTCTTCAGCTTCGCACACCTCTTCTTAAGGAAAGGAGAATGAAATACCAACACAATAAAACAAATTGTTAACTCCTACTTATTTAGACACCCCACACCCCCCACACGATGCTATATCCACGTAAGTGTGCCTGTATACCCACTGGCAAAAGTTAACAGCACACTCTCATTCAGATTAAAACAGTAGGTTGTCAAAAACACGCTTGTTGATTTATTTTGTAGTCAGATATTCTGTCTTTGTTAATTTTAAAGAACAATGAATGTTTATTTCCCCCGATGACTGTGGAGTAATAGGAGAACTAAGTAACAGCAGCAATCTAGACACATGATCAAAGAGCCCCTACATAGTCTTTGGACAGACTAAACCGAAAACTTCAAAGCTGACTGAGATTCAAAAATGCACCAATTTCGAAATTTCAAATTACAGTTCTTTTAATTGTGTTTTCTGATTTTGTGGCGGCGGGAGGGAATACCACTCCAGAGAAGGAGCACCGTATGTATGAGATGAGGTCTCCAATTTCCCCAGCAACACAAAGCTAAATTCTTAAAAGGCTGCAGCCAGCTATTAAAATATAGAAGTGCCTGTATGTCCCTGTGGCTATTCCCGACTGCGTCTGCCTCCTCTTCCCCACCCCCCGCCCAGATGACAGTCATCTCACACAGGTACTCCTTCTACATCGGCCTCCAACTTCCCCACCTGCCACACGAGTCCCTCGCACGGCTGCAGGCCGGGGCACCTACGGCCTCCACCACAACAGGTGCCTGCTCAGCTGATGGTTCAACTCCTGACGCCCTCCTCGCCTCCCTCTCCCCGCTCCCGGGCCGGGGCGAGACCTCGCACCCGCCCACCGCAGGGCGTTGCGCATAAGAGCTGGAGGATCCAGCCGAGCTCCCTTCCTCCGCTGCCGGTTCCGCGGCCCTTCTCGCCGCTCCGCTTCCCAACCCGGCAGCGACAGCCTCTCCCGGACGCCGAGGGGAAAAGGGCCGCAGAGGCCGCGGCCGCCGCCGCTGCCCCCCCGGCCATGCCCGGCCTGCCCCAGAAGGGGGCGGCGGTAAGGAGGGCGGGGAAGAAGGCCAGGTCCAAAGCCCGGTACAGGTCCCGGCCCTGCCAGCGCCGGCCCGGGGCTCGGCGGGCCCCTGCGCTCTCCCCACCTCCTCTCTCTAAGATGGCAGCGGAGCTGCCCCCTGCGCTGCGCCCCCCTCGACCGCGCCGGGCCGGGAGGTGGCACCAGCTCGTCCCGCTGCGTAGCTCCCCGCCACCGGCTGAGGCGTCTCACTTACCCGTGTGGGGGGCGGCGGGCCCTGCGCTCCGGCCCGGCTTCTCCCGGTCGAGGCCTCTTCCCTCGGGCGGCGGGCGCAAGCAGGGCGAGGAGCGAGCGCTTCCCCCGGCCTCGGCCGGGGCCCCGGCGCGGCAGCGCCTCCCTCTTGTGCGCTCCGCAGTCCGGCCGCCCCGCCGCGCTCGGGCCCGCACGGCTGGCGGCGGTGCCGGTGCCGCTCGGGGCGCGGGGGGCACCGGCCGTAGGGTCTGTCCGCTCCGCGCCTTCCTCTCTGGGCGGCGAAGAGGGGGGGCCCGGCCCGGCGGGCGGATCCGCGGCGCTTCCTGGCCGGGCTGGATTTTCTATCGCTCACAAAATGGCGCGCGTTCCAAACCTGCGCAGCGCCCGGCAACGGCAACGGCAGGGCCCGGCCCCACCTCGGCTCGGCGGCGGCGGCGGCCTGAGCCCCGGCCAGGCAGCGCGGGGACAGCGGCGGGCGGGCGCGAGCGGGCGGGGGGAGGAGGAGGAGGGGGTGGGGGGGAAGCGCAGCGCCGTACCGAGCCCCCGGGAACTCCTCGCTCCCTCCCTCCTTCCCTCCCCCGCCTGCCAGCCGCTACCTCCTCCCCCTCCCTCGCTCCCTCCCCGCCCGCTCCTCCCTCCCCCTCCCTTCCTCGCGAACCGGCTTCGCCAGGGCGCCGCACCGCCCCGCCGCCGCCGCCCCGCGCCCCGCCGCCCCGCACCGCTGCTGCCGCCGCCTCGGGCCTGTCCTCGTCCGCGCCCGCCCGCGCGGGGCGGCCTGCTTGCGTGCCCCGGCGGACCCGCGGGGGACAGCTCTGTTGAGGGTGTTCTTTCGCTTTCTCGTGCGATAACGTCTTTCGGGGTGGAGGTGGGAAGGAGGAGGGGGAAAAAAAAATAAATAAAACCCACGATTCAGGCGGGAAGTTTTTTTTTTTTAAAAAAAGCTAACTGACAAAATGGCGACGGGGCGAGCCTGTTTCTATGGCAACTGTCAATCACGCGGCCCGGCTGCCCCACCCCGGCCGGGCGGGAGACGGCGCTGACGTGGGAGGGCGGGGAGGAGAGCGACGGGCGAAGGGCGGGCCATGGTCGCCCGGGCAACCGCTGCCCCCCCGCCCTCCGGCGTGTGACGGTATCCGCGCCGCTGCGGGCCGGGATGGCCCCGGCGCGCCGCGGCGTGGGGGAGGGGGAGGCGCCAGGGCGGGGCACGGGGCCGGTAACGGCGTTGGGGGGGAGGGGAGCCGCTGCCCTTGCCCCTGCCGCGCGGTGGGCGACCGGGAGGGGGCGGCCCGCCTTCCCCGCCGGGCTGCGGCGGCGCCTTCCCCGGCCCGCAGGGGGCACCGGCACCGCGGCGGTCGGGCCGGGCGGCGCTGGGGGGAGCGGGGCCCTGCGGCCGGGCGAGGCCGGGTTTCCCGCGCGGTGGGCAGGCCCGGGGCTGCTGAAGGCCGCGGGAGGGCGGTGGTGCGTCCGCGGGACTCGGGCGGGCGGGGTCCCTCTTGTGCCCGCTCTGAACAGCCATCTATTCCCCAAAACAGAGGAAAAAAAAAAACCGCTCGGGAGCTGCCTCGCCTGGCAGGGGCGGAGCGGGTGTGCTCAGGGGAGGCAGCCTGGAGCCGCTGAGGGAGAGCCGCCTTCCGCCCGCAGCTGCGGAGCCGAGCTGCGGTGTTGGTGCAGCTAGCCTAAATCTGTGACAGGGATTTTTTTTTTTTCTTTCTTTTTTTCTTTTTTTTCTGGAATGCCTACAAAGATCAAAAAGTAGAGTATGGCCTTTATCTAATACTTTAATTCTAACATGTGATACTTTAATCTAGTCATTTTAGTTCACAGCCAGCCTCCTTGAAGAAATTAGGACATATTACTAACACTTGTTCCATTTGCTTTTCTTCCTATATTAATATTTTTTCTTTCCACTTAAAAGGTGGAAATAAGCAACCAACGACAGGGAGACAGGTGCAGCAACAGCCGAAGTCATATCTCTCCCAAATAATCTAAGCATTGCTTTACAAATGCAGTATCACATGCAGTTCAACCAAGCTAAATTTTGTTGCAGCTGAAAATAGCAGTCCTGAGTCCCTCCACCTTCAGCCATACAGCTCCTCTGCCTGTTTTTTTCTAGAATGCTAGTATGATCAAACTGAGACACACACCCATCCAAACAAAAAAGTTCTCTGCATAGCTAGGAGAAATACTGATCCGCAGGAGATGGCAGGAACGCGTGGTTGGGGTATTGTGGGACCACCGCATTGAGTAACAGCACAGTATTAGGTTAAATTAAATCACCCGTGAAATTGCACCTTAAAGCTGTGGTAGGTGTCTGGGAGCACCATAATTTAAGCAGTCATTTCTCATTCTCCTCAGCCCCAGAAAGATTGAGAGGTCACTTTGAGCTGCTTTTGACACTTCTCTCTTTGCCTTCAAGTGTGACCAGAATGCAGCTCTTACCACTGGATGAAGAAAGCCAATGCGCATGTTCTGCAGCATAACAAAGGCCCACAGGATCACCTGCTTCCACTCAGGGACTCCCAAGTTAGTATCATATTTTGGCCTAGGGTACCTGCATGCACAGTATATTGTACAGGAAATCCAAAACATACAGAAAAGCGTTAGCTGTCTTGCATATGCTCTTCCCCCATTCATCGGTAAGGAAGGGCAGCTCTTCTCTTGGGGACAGTGGGGTCCATCCCCACAAGAATTTTGTAAACCTTACTAAAATCTCTTTGCCATTCTGTGTGAATGGTGATATGCAGTGGCCGAATAATTTCTCTGCAGTTCAATGTAGGCAACTCATAGAAAGTTGTCACACCATTTACTGTAATGGAGTGTTTGGGGTTTGTGGGGGGTTCTTTTGAATTGGGTTGGTTTTCTTCTCCTAATACTTAAAAAATATTGCAGAGTTTTCATGAGTTTGTACACTTGCTCAGTAGTCCTCTAATTTTATTTTCCTGGCTATACCTAAGCTTATGGTATGTGGCAACTTGTGCTGAGATAAAATGTCCTTTAAAAGGTGATGGCCTTTTTTTAAAATTTGGGTTTCCAGCACAAACAACTAAATACTTTTGTCTTCTTAATATTATTTTGATAAAGAATAACTTGTATAGTTCTTCTCTTGTACCTCAGTGCTCTCTTAAATGTCCATTTCATTCAAAACATGTATACACACTACAGATGGCCTACAACATATGCTGTTTAGGTCCTCAACAGCTAAACTGTTGAAGTTGGTAACCATTAAAATTAAGGAACAAGGCCATCATGAACTGCAGTTCTACCAGAATCCTGCTCCAGCCACAGAAACTGGGATTAAAGCTGGTGTCAGGTTAGACTTGCTTGTCTGTTTGCACTGGGACGAGGACTTGTGTCTTTTGCTGCCAGTAGGTTTAGGGCTAGGGTTAGGAATCTGAGCATCTTCCAGGCTGACTACCAGAATCCTGCCTCACCTGGAAACACAGTGGAGCAGAGCAGAGCTTTATCTTCACACTGGGAGCTAGGAGTCCTCTTCTGTGCTGCAGATACAGCTAGGGTAAAGGTTGGGTCTAGCGTTTGGGAAGTGAGGGTCTTCTATGCTGGGACTCAGCCAGAATCTTGCTCCCTGCAGAGTTTTGTTTTGATTTTAAAACCAGCTCAGCTTCCTGATCCATTGTGTAACACATCCCATAAATGACTGTACTGGAGTAACCAAAAGGTTGGTATTGCATAAATGTGGGGTGGGAGTAAGGCGTAAAAGACTAAGGTACACTTTAACTGGTTTTGGTAGTGAACTCAATACAACCGACCAAAAAGAAGTATGACAGGAAGAACCATTACCTTCTAAGGGATCAACTTTTGAGAGAAGTAGTGGAGATAACAGAGGCTGAAGATGGAGCAGTGAGAAATAAGTTTGTGATCTAGAAGGAGGGGATCCCAATACTTGCTAATTTCTGCTACTTTGTTCATAATAATGAGTTATCATATCTTACACGTTTGGGTTTTTTTAGGAAGGAAGGGACTGTCAAGACAGGAAAGACTGAGA
This sequence comes from Falco biarmicus, assembly GCF_023638135.1. NCBI lineage: Eukaryota > Metazoa > Chordata > Aves > Falconiformes > Falconidae > Falco > Falco biarmicus. The sequence continues at coordinate 77,385,791 of NC_079289.1, read as the reverse complement.
CTGACAGTCTTTTTTTTTTTTTAACTCTTCATCAAAAACCACCTAGAGTAGGTTGACAGTATTTCAGTTATTACACTTGAAAATAGGAGTTTGCATACATTCTTTATGAATTAGTAGACAGGCTCCTAAGAAATACTTGGGTTTCTCTTCCTAAGAGAATAACCCCTCAGAAAGCTGACTATTTTGGGCCAAAAAAAAAACAACAGTAAGCAGAAAACTTGAGAAAAAATAAGGAAAAATGTACATAAAAATGAGGAGGAAAAAATACAGTGTGGAGAAATAAGATCTAAGAGACAAAATAATATACAACAGTCTAGAGAAATAGATGTAAAAGAAACAACAAAGCAGTATTAAAGTTTTCTTAGTTCAGTAGGTGCAAGGTGATGTTATACACAACATTCAAAACATTAAATTACAGTATTTTAATGGGACAGAAATTTACCTTACAGTTAACCATGGTTGAGTGTTCTGCCTCTCCTGTCTTTCGGTATGATTTTGCTGAAAAATATAATCCTTCCTGTTTTCCTCTTTTTTGGTGTGCATTTACATTTATGCTGTTAACAAAGTAGACTTAGGACCAGTGCAGAAACAGTTGTAACTGGGACTTAAATAATTCAAGAGTCCCCAAAGGTGCAGGACTACCACAGAAAGTATGCTGTAGAAACATATAGGGTTTCTCAGACTGATGGTTATTATTATCATTGTCGTCATTGTTGTTGCTATTAGAGGGAAAACCCATACACTTTGTCATCTAAGTGTAGAACAACAGAATACAGCATGGCAGATGAATATAAAGTCAGAAATAAATATTTGTGTGTTCCTATTTACTTTCTCTTTTATTAAAGAAATAGATTAAAGAGACCAATAAATTAGAGGGGAAAGTGCAAATTACATAACATTACTTCCATCCTTTGAGGCTTCTACCCAGTAAAGATTAGAAAGGAATTACTTGTTAGGTCTGTTTGTTTTATAATTGTTTTTAAAATTCCTTTTAGTGAAAGAATGGACTACTGGTGCACTAAAAGTGACACTTCTTACATCCACAATGGCCAGTTCTGCTCATTTATTTGTGGGTTTACTTGTTTGCCTCTGATTATGGGGTATAGTCTACAAGTCTGCATATGATGCCAGATTTACTCACCTGGGCTCCCAGATGTCGGAAGCAGTAGTTAATTTCAGAACCTTCCTCACTTCCTGTGGAAGATTACCAGGAGTTCATAACTCCTGAGTTAGGAATGTCTACTCGCATAACTAGTATTTTAAAATAGCTTTTTAGTTATTCAGCCCAGAGTTCTGCCAGTCAAAGAATTACAGCACTACAGTTATGTTGATGGTAATTTTTGAGGTCCTTCTGAGTATACATTATATCATTAAGACCACCTCTACCGTTTTGGGGATGAAGATGTTTTCCTAATTAAAGGGCTAGGTAGTTCCCACGTCTACAGAAGCTGCTCAGTATCTTACCAGCTTGGGTCCATCTCTTCCTTCTTCAAACTATAGATACTCATTTTGCTGTTTCAGCCACACAGTTTACTGATAGTGGAATGTGACTATGGGTAATATGTCCCAGTTTTCCCCTTTTCAGCCTTCCTATATTGTGTAGCAGGGTCCATTTACCTCTTCACTGTATGTTCTGAAAGTCTTCATTCTGTGATCCAAATCCTAAAAAGCCATTATAGCCACAAGGTTTTTCTTCTGGAGTGTGTGCATTTCTGTCTGAACTCCAGGCTTCCTTCACACCAGTCATGGGCACTCTGACCTTTCCAGGACTTAATATTTGTACTGTGAATAGATGTTTCAATTTAGATGAGTTTTTTTGCTAGTATCAATTCAAATATCCCTTGGTATCCTGCACATCTTCTGCAAGAGTGGCCTTCTTAGGCCAGCAGACCCAGCTTAGATCTTCAGAGAGATTTCTTCATAACACAGAAAAAAAGATTACGATGTCAACTGTTCTGTTAACTTGTGTTTCTCAGGCAAAGCCACCATATAGCTCAATGTCTTTGGTACTAGGCCACAATCTGAAGTTAAGTCCCAAAAGTTCTTCTCTCTGGGTTACATCATTAACACTTCAGAGAACGCCATGGCACCTCTCAGACAGACTTAATTCTAAATCAAACCATCATCTGGAGTGAGCAGCTTGTGTTTCGCCTGTCAAAAAGGTGCTGCTAAGTAACTAATGTGGTCCATCTCTTTTTAGGCCAGAGAGGTTGCCATGGTAACCTATTTGAATGTAGATAGATATGCTTTTGAGTCATCATCAGAGCCCAGCTTTGATAGTACAAGGTTTGGATTGACAGCCAGTACCGCATATTGTGTAGGTTGGCACGCCTCTGGACCAGAAGGTCCTGGAATTGCTGCTGTTGCTGCCGGATGAGGCTTGCTACAAAAAAAAAAAAAAAATGTGCAGCTCCCTGAGTTTTCTCTGATATTCTCTTGAACAGCAGTCATGCATTCCTTGGTGTTCTCACTCTATAAAGAAGCAGGTTTATACTCCTAGGTATGACCAGTTCTCCACTCCAGTTTAAAAGTCCTTCCCCAAAACAATGGAGATTTTGGGGAAAGAAGCCTCTGGGAAAGAAGAGGCTGTATTACTTATTTTAAGGGAAACATACTTTAAAGTTGTATCACAGAAGTCCTCCTGAAACCACTTTCCATGAGAAAGACATTTTTAGGAGTGCAGAACAGTTTTCTGTTAAAATCAGGCATCCTGAAGAATTGTGATGCTTTAAAATTTTGCAACTCAAGTGCTACAATGTCAAGTATTTCCTATCTGGGAACTTATCTACATCCTCAATTTCAAACTTCTAGAGGGATCTGGTTTCCCTGTGTTTGAAAAGATGAAAAAGATATTACGTTAATTTAAACATAAAGTTTCACTCACATCCAAAAGGACTAGTACAACACAATTCTTGCCTCTCCCAAAATTTGTATTTGGTTCTGCTGGTCGTAACATAGCTAAATTGACTCTGCCTACACCTGTTCAATGTAAAGCTTTTGCTTCTCTGTAGGAATTCCTGGAAGAGTCAAAAACTCTCCTGTTAAAATTACCTCCTTCATTGGCAGCTTCTTTTGAAGCTTATCCAGTGATATAAAATACAATTTCCTTACTCTTCAGTTGTGCAGCAGAACGTATGTCTTTGCTGACTAAAATGAAAACTTTGTTCTTGATGTCAGGAAAAAGCTTCTTGTGTTCCCTCTGGAGGGATATTACCTGTGAAGTTCCAACACATGATATTGGCAGTACCCTGACTTCACAAATCTGTTCAAGAAAGTTCTTAGAAGTATGTTCTGCTAGGTGCCTACCATGACTATAAAACCTCCTGCTAGCAAAGAAAAAGAAATTGCAATGAGTTGTAAATTACATTTCTCTAAACTTGCCACTTACAGCGGTTCACCATACTAAGAAACCATTCTTCAAACAGTAGAAGCAAGAATGCTTGGTTGTCTGTCCTTTCTTCCTCCCAGATCGTCTATCCCCTCCCAGTCCCATATATTTCAGGTTTTCAGATTCCCTTTGTACCTCAGACACTGAACTACTCCAAAGCTCCAGCATGTGACTGCGCTATCTGTTGAGCAAAGAGGACTGTGAACTGTGACTTATTTGAGGTTACACGTGTGCAGCTTGATCAGTTAGCCAACCAAACAGAAGTATTAACAGTTCAGCTTACAGTTCAGCTTTTCCCAAAGTGAGAAACAGTTAACTGATTAACCAGGATCAATCCTTGACCCAGCCACCAATTTTCACAGAACTTCTCTGAACCTCTTTTATTTCAAATTGCGAGGTGGCTGATCACTACCAGGAGTTGAAACACTATTATGAGAGATGGACTGAGGGTCTAATTAAGAGGCAGTCCACTCAGCCTTATGAAACCAGAATAAAAAGAGTTTGTTTCTTTCCAATATGCATGTAAACCAAATCAGCTGTGTGTACATTACCTTGCTATAATGTATATTTCAGACTCAGTTCCCTGGCTATACACACTGCTGTGGCCCTTGAGCATATTCTGTGGCATCACTAATGTAGGCTAATTGCTATGTGGGCTAGCACTCCTTTTTTTGTAGGGCATGCTTTTTAGGGGCCTGCAGTTTCACCTCGATGAGCTATTCCAGGGAACTTGGCAAGGCAGGCAAGGCTGGTGCTGACCTTATGCTGCAAATGCCCCTGCCCACCTCATCATGATCACTACTGCATGCCAGAAGTGTGGCCAACCAGTGCTGTGGTGTCAAGTCCCACAGGAGCAATCCTGCCAGAACGGAGCTACTAAAATAGCGCACCAGCTGCCGGGCAGGGTTTTTCTGCTAGTGCAAGGATATCCCTGAAGTATTCCCGCTGTAGGTTCCCCAGGCTGTCTGTAACAGTCAGGGGGGCAGGGGGCAGAATGCCACAGGCACCTGTAGGGGAAGCACATATGTGGACACAGATGTGAAACTGGTGTGGGAAGAATAATGTCATACGAACGATTTGGTGCTAGCCTGTCAGCCAGCCTGCTCTTCCTGTGGTTAAGTCAGGTTCCCAGTCCCCTTTAGAGGTATAATAGGGAGGATGAGTCCAGAAGGCCACTAGATGGTTTGCAATGAGTTAGGCTGGGTTGACTCTATTGGACCTTACAGTTCTCCATCCCCTTTCTTTTTAAACACGCTACAGGGCTATCTATCTCCTAGTGTCAGTGTTAGTGACGGCCACCCCAAAGTCCCTTGTACTGGAATTCTAATATTAAACTACCCACCTGCTGAACTGCCAGGGTAAGTTTAAAAAAAGAAAAAAATAAAAGGGTTGGAGAAGAGATGGCTTTCAGGTCTCAGGAAATCAGAAAATCTTGCAAGGGGTCCAGCTGCCCCAAAAAAAGAATCTGGGGTAATGCATCCATTTTCTTCCTCAGCTGCAGTCAGAAGGTCTGATTGTTCATTTATTCAGCCCAGATACGTTTGTGAAAAGACCTTAGCAAAAATGGCTTTAACCATCTCCAAATCAGCTCAGGAAATCCTGAGCTGGGCCAGATGCTTGTGTTTTGGCAGCACTTGCTGGGCAAGAACTGACCTGTAAGTACTACAGAATAGGTAGTTGGGTAGTTGTTCTTTACTACTGGTTTTCTCTCTGCAGGAACGTGTGTTGTCACATGTTGTTTTCCTAAGGTCAGTTCCAGGCTTTGTACATTGAGTAAATCTATGTCAACACAAAACGCACAGCTAGTACAGTAGTGTGCTACAGCTGTTGGAAACTCCTGCAGTCACACTGATTTGTTTAGGCTATGTTTACACAATGATGAACGGTAACTACAGATTGCCTAAACTTGTGGTCAAGTGTTTTCAGTGTCAATATATTTGGAGTGCATTTCTGAATAAATTAAATATAAGTGCCTAAATCTGCATTGTGGCTCTTAAACAGTGGTGGTTTGGCTTTCAAGATGCTAAGCATGTTGAACTACATTTGACTATCCACCATTGACTACTGGCAATGACATTACTAACGTTATTGTATGTAAATAGTATAGAACTCCTCCAGCTCACCTTTATCTGCACCAGTACTAATTGCGGAAGGTGGATACAGTTATATGATGTGTGGAAAAAAGTGGTTTATATTGGGGATGATGGAATATTGGCAGGCATTGGTAGCGTAATTGAAGATGAGGGGTGTTCTTTGCGTAAGTGCTGTGAAACCTGATTGTGAGTAGAGGAGGAAAAGGACTTCTACCACTGTTTCATTTGTTGCTGGGTTTTATGCATTTGCATTGGTAGTATTTCATAAATAGTATTTTAAACTGTTTTGCAAGAAATCTGTCATTCACAAGAAATCTGTCATTTTTTAAGTTGTAGAATGGACTGAGTAAAGGTGGCAAGTCTTGTAGACAATTGAAAGGTTTCATTCAGCAGCAGCTGTGTATGAAACTCACTATGCCAGTGGTTGCACAAAACCACTTGTCTGTTCTCTGTTAAGTGCATTGCCCATAAATTCTTTCCCTTCTGAAGAATAAAATTAACATAACTCCAGATAGCTAATATTTTTATATGTAGGGCCCATCAAGTTTATGAATGCACAGACTATCATGCTTATGAATGCACACATCATCGAGTTTATAAGCAGAGCACATAACAGTTATGCTCACAGCACATAAAGTTTATCTCTTGGTATATAAAACTCAGTTATGAAAAACAAAAGCTGAAAAATTACTTCAAACCCATTTTTTTTTACCCCTCCAACCTATATGTCATAGCAAGTCTTTTCACAATAAGCCTCAACTGAATTTTGTATGCATTGACAGAGGAGTTTTGTAAAGATATTTCTCAGGTATGTGAAATTGGACTGCTGTAGCCAAACTTCAGGCAGAATATAATTTAGAAGACCTCCAGTTAAAAATTGTAACAAAGCTAAATGAAAAGCACATAGAAAATTCAAAGTGTCTAAAAACTAAATTGTGAATGCGCATATCAAAATCCCACTAACTTCAAAGAAAATCCCAAACATGTTAATTTTTAAGCTGTTCCCTTTAACACAACCCTATCTTTGCCGTAGCCAAGATGCATCTGTAATAGTATAAGCATATAAAACAATTATTGTAACATACTTACTCTGACTTTTTAAGTTTATTCTAGGTGCATCAGTATTGAATGTAAATCCTATATTTGATACCTAGAAGTCTGAATTAATAAATTTTCTGAAGAACTAGACTATATTCATTTAATAAAATACTAATTACATGGTACCAATTATATGCACAGGAGGCTAATAAAAAAACCTGCTCAAATTTACACAGGTACTTTATATCTGGAATGGACAAGAGTGTACAGTTTCCTATGTGAAATGGTACAGAACACTGTGTTACTTAGCTCTTCTGTTATACAATTACTAACTCTCCCTTCCTGGCACTTTAGTCCTAATATTACTCTTAATTGCTAGGTTAATGCCAGTGGCCACTGAAGAGGGCACACAACTCCCCAATACATTGAAAAGCCAGCTACCTTGATCAAAGGCTCAACTAGATGAAATAAGATGTCATATTTAAGTTTGTGCTATGGGAAGTTATTGACTTTTTATTAAATTAGGCAGAGTCCTAACACTACAAAACATCATAGGATGTATCTAAGATGTAAAGCAATGGCTGCTAGTACTAACCCAAGAAAGCACAGCAAGAGCAGTATTTATCAAAAGAAGCTTGGGGCCTTCTTTTGCTAAGGCTTAAACTCGTCTGTACCATTTGTCTCTGTCACCTCCCATATCCCAGAGTTCTTTTTTTGCCCCATTTGTAGCTATCCCCTTGCCAGCAGTAACCCTGCTCCTTGTCCTCTCACATTTGGTGAGATATGTGTCTCCTCTGGACCTCAGTAGCAGCGATGCTGAAAAGACAGAAGAGACATTCCTGGGAGCCCGCTGTAGTGCAGGTGCCCAGAACTCAGGTGCTATCACATGCTGGAGCAAGCAAGTATAATTAGCCTGCTTCTGTATTAATTGGAGAAGGAGGAACTTCAGGGAATTTAGCAAAGTTTCTACTGTGCATGGGCAACTGTGATTCTTTAGACATTCATAATTTTGCTTGGGAAGGATAAGGATGATTGTCTTCTCAAGCCCTGGGGCAAGAACCAAGTCCCAGTTTCAAAGAGATCCCAAAGCCAACGTTCAATAAGCCTGGCACTGAAAAAAATCAATTTATATACATGGTATGTAGTCACTGAGACCAGGCTCCCTTGTATGTGTGATGCAGAGCCATGTTCTACACATGGGGAATACACTGGGTGTCTTGGACATGCTGTACTTGCATGCACAGTGGTCAGAGCTTTGAGCACCCATAATAGAGATCTGGGGTAAACCTGAAAAAACCAGAAAACCTCTGACACCAGGGCAGCACCTATATTGATTAAAGCCTGGTTCCAGAGGACTGAGTTTTCAGTTAAAAGTCCAAGGGTTTAACAGAAAACTAAAAGAACCTATTTACTCCTAACTTCGTTCTGAGAAACAACTGAAACCTTTCTGGCCTTGCTTTGGGGGTTTTGGGGTGGTTTGTGTTTTTTTCTCAGTGTCCAGAGCATTCAGACTGAGACAAACATCCAACTAATCCCTGTTTGTTTTCCATTGTTTATAGGTTTGCCAAGCTTTAACTACTTTGAAGAAATTTTCTGTCCTGGGTGTTGCTTCAGGCAGGCGTGGGGTTTTTTTTCTTTTTCCTTCCTTTTCTTTTTTTTTTTTCTTTTTTTTTTTTTTTAAGGGGAAGGAATAGGAAGAATTTGGGATTACTTTGGAAAGAGTAATATTTTGGTTTGGGAAACTTACAAGCAAGTGCAAACCAACCATAAGTTTAAAAGGCTGAAAACAGCAGCAAAAATATTTCTAGCTTAGATTTTCACAAGAAAGAACTTCTTATTGTCTTTTTCTTGTTGCTTTTCAGGGCAGTGAAATCAGTCTGTAATAAACTATAGAAAATATCCTAACTCTCTGTCATTAATTTTTACCCAAACCCCAGACGGCCCTAAGCATCATCTACTTCTTAGCCAAAGAGACAACAATATACAATTTTTTTTACAGGCAACAGACAAGTGTCGCTGTACGAGTTCCCCAGAAGAAAAAAAAATGCATAAAAGTTACTTCTGGATTAGGGACATTTTCCAAGCATTTGTTGTTCTTTTTCCCAACACAGTATCATAAACTACAAAACCAGGGCATTCTGCAACAGCTTCCAGTTGTATCGCGAAATTCTGTCAGTGACTGCCACACTTAGTTCTGAGAGAAAAGGTGTTAAGTCACTGCTTCTTCATAGCCGGCAGAAGCACCTTATAGTTTTGATACGACTCCCAAAGTACACCTTCTTTTACATGTTTCATTTTGTGGTTATAGAAAGAAAAAAAGTATTTAAATAAAATTCAGCTATTTATAAATTAATTATATTCCCAGTCAAGTGTCAAGGTTTGTTGTCTGACACAGATTTTACATACCTGTGGTATACAGATCACAGTTAAGTTCTGGAGGTTATGTACTACTGATGGAGCTGTCAGCCCCTCCTAGCTGCTTAATCTGCTAAATACTGTCACCTTTCCAGTCCCCTACTTGGGTAGGAAAGACATGGGGGCCTAGACCTACCACCTCCAAAATGGCACAGCATTTGCAACAGACATGTCAATGGCAGAAGACTAGGTTATGAATAGCTAGAACCAAATAATCCTTTGAGGCCATTGCTAAGGGTGTAAGGTAACTTTGTGATGAAAGTAATCAGTACTACAGCAGCTTGATATTCCTATAGCATTATAAACGATTTTATCTATATATCATCTAGAATGAGTAGTAGGTTTTACTGCACCAGTATAGGTATTTCAGTTTTAAATATCTGTAGCATCAAAATAATGATTTGATTTTCTTCAGACTTAAAATACTTTTCCTTTCCTTAATGGCACCACAAGCCAAATTTCATCTTTTGCATTATGATTGTGTGACATTTCAACTGGCAACTAACAGAAAATGTATTTTCTTCAGGCTATATAAGTAAAAACTAACTGATTTGGCTTAAGTTTCTATTAACTCTTGGGTTGAAACAAAGCACACAGAGCTCTAGTGAAGAAGGACTTTTTAAATTATGAAAAAGGGAGATTATTAAAGGATACTCAACTACAGTCTTAGCTTATACAGTTCAATGCAGCAAGCATTATAATCTGGTGAATGTGCAGACCACTGAGGCTGGAAGAGCATCTTTGATACAGTCTGTTTTCAGGTTACCTTTATGAAAATGAATAAAAAGGTTTTAATTCAGGCTGCATTGAAGTATTATGCCATATTCTACCACACATCTAAAAGGAGAGAAGTTCTGAGTATACAACCACAAAGAGAAGAAATTGCATTTTCTTCTTCCCATCTGACAGTCACTCTCCCTCTTGCATTACTACTTCCTACATTTGCACTCTTGTCTTTTCTGTTTCTCACAATGGCAGTGGCCACCTGAAAAAACAAAATGTTCTGGAGAGTTCATGGAGATTTTCCTTTTATTTTTGGAGAAGGATTTTGAGGTGGCCTCTTCTCCTACAGGGAGGTAGCCTTTCTTCCACCATGTGGTCTTTCTTTCATTTCTTGCTTTCTAAGTTAATTCTCTCCCTCTGCTCAGTGATATGTCTTTGTAGCTAGCAGCTGTCCCATTCGTCACCAGCAGAACCCTCAGACACCAGCATGCCTTGCCTGCAGAGGGGTGATACTGGGTATTTGCACACAGGTGACCTACTTCACTGCCTAACTGGTTTTGACACTATTTTCCAGCTATATGGATTAAGATTTTTTTCTTCCCAAAGTCATTGGTTTTTCTCCTGACCTTTCATGACTCTGAATCATGTCACAATGCTAAACCTCATGGCCTCTTAGTCTTCTCTTTTATATAGTATTTGCATGAAGAACTGCTATATTGGGAACTTAAAACTCACCTAGTTTGGTATCTAGTTTCCAGCAGCAGCCAACAGAGGATGCCCAAGGAAAAGCCTGTGAACAAGGTAAGCGTGTTGTCCCCAGGCACTCCCAGTGTCCAGTAATCTGTGGTTTGGAGGCTTCTGCAATGTGGACAGTGGGTGATGTTTTCTTATTTAACAGCCCTTATATTTAATGGACTTTTCTTCTGTTAATTTGGTTGGTTGGGTTTATCTCCCAAACCTTTAGCATCTTGCAGCAAAAATTTCCACAGCTCAACATCATGTAGAGAATACACCTTTTTTGTTTTGAACATGCTTCCTGCCAGCTTCATAAATGTTCTTAGTACTGATACTGGAAAAAGACAGTAATAGTGTCTCCATCTTCATCTTTTCTCTGCCACTGGTGATTTTGTAGACCTCTGTCATATCTTCCATCAGTCATCTGTTTTTCAGAGTTAAGAGCCTGTGGGTATAGCTCATACAGAACTGTTTGGTTTCTTTGGTTATCCTTATGAAACCTTTTCTGAATCACTCCCAGTTCTATTATGCCCTTTTTGAGATGTGAAGAAAAGAACTGTACATACTACTCGATATGCAGAGAACTATGGATTGATACTGGGCTGGATGTGTTACAGTGTTCTTTGTTTTATTCTCTGTTCCAGCCCTAGTAATTCCAAATATTTGATTTGTTTTTCTAAGTAAAAGGGAACATTGTGGTGATATTTTCACAGAAATATTAATCAGAACCCAAAGATCTCATTTGTGAGTAGAAAACCAGATTACAGCTCATCCTTGTATATATTTTTCCCCATGTGCACTATTTTACACAACTACAACAAATTGTATCTGCCATTTTATTATCCAGTCACTCAGTCTCGTAAGGTCTTTCTTCAGTTCTTCACAGTCAGCCCATTAACTGCATCACAATTTGTCCTCTACCTTTCCTTTACCTGAATAGCTTAATATCATTAGCAATCTGTGATATCTCACTGCTCACCCTCTTTTTCCAGATCATTTATGAATACATTAAGCAGCACAAGTCACAGCACAGGTCCCTACAGACTCCTCTTGTGATCTCCCTCTTCTGTGAAAACTGACCTTTTATTTCTGTTTTACTTCTGTTTCCTGTCATTTAGACTTTTTTTTTTTTTTTTTTTTAATTATGCTTTGTCAAGGAACCTCATTGCCCCTGGAAATCCCAGTAAGCCTTACACATTAGATTGTCCTCATATATGGTGACATCACCAAAGAATTATAGATCTGCAATAGTTGATATAATACAACAAAAGCTATGTTCCCTTCCTCAGGATGTCACATTTATGTATGTCCAGTCATTCTGCTCTGTAGGACATGTATTACTTATTTGCTCAGCATGGACAGCTAAAGGGGCTCACTCTTGTGTAGTTGCCTGGGTCTTCATATTTGCCTTCCCCACCTGGTTGGCAGAGGAAAGGCTACACACTTCAGCTTTTTGACACCTGAGTTCTCTTAGAACTCCTGGATGGAGGGCACCTGGTCCCCATGATATCAGTCTTGCTTAATTTGTTTATTTTCTAACCTTTTCTGCCCTGCACTTACATATGAGATAAATCTGCTAAATTCCCCATAATGCAAAGTTCTGGCACGGACTTCTCTAAGCTGTTGCACCACAAACACAGATGTAAGAACATGAAGGTAGTCTTCCATGGTCTTGCTTTTTCTGAGTGTATGTTTTACATTTTGATGGTCTACAGGCCCTACCCACTCTGTAACAAGCCTCCTGTTCCTGATATTTAGAGAAAAGGACTTGTTTTATGGCTGGGGTTGTTTTTCTATGCCTTTGCAAGTCATTCCTCAAGCTCAGTTGTGATCTGCCTTATTGTATTTATGTAACATAATTTATGAACTCATCTGTTTTCTGCAATTCCAACACAGTTTCCAAAGGATACCTTCTTGCTTCTAATAATTGCCCTTACCTTGTTGTTTAGGTATGCTGGCTTCCTCTTCTTCTATGTATGTCTTTAAAATGTTTGGAGAAGCTGGAGTAGTCCATTATTAGCAAGAGGATGAAAACTAGGTTTCTCTTGAACACCAGATAATAGTCCTAAATTTACCAGAATTTACCGTGCAGAAGAGTTACTTTGCATCTTCCTGTCAACATACATTTTCTTCTCCACAACGAAAGGATTCTTTCTCCTCTGACGTTCTTAGTCAGTGCCAAGTCCTGCTCAACCAGCAGCTGAGGATCTGTCGCTGCAATGCTGAGAGTTCTAAAACTGAAAATGAGCATGGTTTTTAAGAAGCATCTTACACATATACATGCTTTACTGCCTTTGAAAATTATTAGATAACTTTACTGTGTACATGTGTATGTGTCTATATGAAAGTTTAAAACAATTTTCATACTGTCCCTTCCCCCATTTAAAATACTGCCATCCAAATGTACAGAAAAGTACATCATTAAAAATGTGTAGTGTCACTCAACCTTTTGTGACGGTATCTCATTGCCACCATATCTAAAATACGCCAAAGGAAAAAACTGTTTTAGGGACCAAGTTACATAGTTTCATGTGACAAGAAGTAAACCAAAAATGATCTGTGTACTATCTATCTCAGTTAGGTCCACAGGCCAACAGTCAGAATAGTAAGGTTGTAAATATCTCATCAATAACATACCTTCAATTGCATGCCCATTTACATACTCATTACAACTAGCAGAAAGAAACATCAGTGGATAAAAACTAATGCATAAATTGTAATTTTAGACTTGGAGTTTTAAAAGCTATTTATGTCACATTAAAGTGTAAACACCTGAGGGTATTGATATCGGTTACTGATATATTTTTTTTCCAGTCCCAAATCAATATCTTAAAAAATTAAATTTAAAAAGTTCTGTTACATTCAAGTCTCCTTTCAGGCCGCTACAAAACTTAGCTATGCAAAGCATGTTGATTATAAAAGCCGGTGTAAAATGTGAGGTTTATATTGCATTATGAGTAAGCACATATGCTGTTTCCTGGGAACACACAGCAGTTTCTGCTCCTCTGACCTAAGTACTGGGCTTAATAACCAAAGGAATAAAAAAATCATTAAGTAAGATCAAACTAGTGAGTTAATTGACTCAAGAGTTTGCTATCTACATAAGACTTGTCATAAAAAAAAATCATGGAGAGTTATGAAACATCCAGCTCCCAGATAAATTTTGGGCAACACTTTTTTTTGTTTAATATGACTGTGGATGTTTTCAGTATCTATATAAATATCAAATTACTTTTCAAGCCCTATCAGCATTCAAAGAGTTAGTGAATCTTACACATTAATTATGTGTGATTATTTTAATATTATTTTAACTTTTTTTTTTTTTAACACTGCCTACTGCTGCTGTAGGAATATGCAAGTTTCAGTAGGAGTGTGCAACTTACTTTTTACTGGTTTTGTTCTACATACTGGTATCTTACTTGTATCATACTTTTATTCTACATACTTATATCACGCCATAGGTTATCTGGCACTTACAAAACAATTCCTTTATATCAATGAGTTCTCACACAGAAGTCTGTGAATTTTACTATTTTGTTAAGAATTTCTTTTTCCACAAAATTTTTAAGATCAACTTGCACATCATCATACAGAATCTCACAACACGCAGTATCAACCTTTTGCACTAGGAAAAATTACCATTTATTTTTATAGGTTTTTTCTGATGCTAAAGTACTTCTTATTCAGGATAAGGCCTTGCCTGTCACTATTTTCTTGTCCTACCAGACTCTCAATTTTTTTTTTTTTTATGTCTAAATCACTTCTTTTGTTTTATCCAGTGTTGGTTGTAGCCCCCTACATGTTTCATGACATTATTTTCCATATATGCTAATTCTTTTGAGAGGGAAGTAAAGATCAATTTTCAGTCAGTTCAAGCCCTTTTTAAACCATCTAATGACATTTACTTGGAGGTACTTCCCTTAAAAATCCTGCGTTTTTGCTGGAAAATGGGTTAGTACATTCTTAAATAGCTTCAAAATACCTTGACCAATATTATCTGGTTTGCGGGTTTATCTGCATTTAGTATCTTCTCTTCCTATCACCATTTCCTGCTTTTTCAATACCTCAGCTTCCAGCACTGCTTTGTTGACAGGCACACACAAAATTAGGTGTCTACATTTCCTGTGACACAGCAGTTTGCAGTGCTTTTAACCTCTTTAGAGGAGTCCTTATCCTACTGCCACTGAAGTTAACACAAAAAGCTCTGTAGGTTTCAATAGCACAGAATCTAGTCCTTGTTTTTTACCTTCTAGTGGCTGAATATGGTTAACATGGACAAAAGTATTAACATGGACAAATAATGTACATCTGCATTCTACTGCTCTATTTATGGCTTTTGTTTCCAAGTCTTTGTGCATTTACTTTTATTGTACCTCTCTTAATTTTAACATGAGATACTATCTGGCTTTCTTTAGACCTTCTGTATGGACTTTTCCTCAGGTTAGTTTCATCTTGACTAGCTTTTTCGATCTTGACATTTAAACAAATAGGTGTATTTTTTTGTCTTCTGTAGCCTTTTCTTATTTATATATGCATAGTTCTTTTAAGTGTGATATACTTTAAAAGGAGAAGTTTTAACGAAAAAGAAATTTCCGTGCAATGCAAAATGTTTTGGAAAACATTGATAAGATTTAATGTGTGTATATATAGCCCCTATATGTGGTACAGAGATTTTAATTTCTTTTTATTATCTTCCTCATTTCTGAGGCATTCAGAAAAACTGCCGCTTACATGTTACAATGCTGTGATTGGTAAGATTCCTCCGCCAAAGATAATTCCAGTACGCTTGCTATTGTTTAGTGTATCAGTTACAGTTATTTCTTCAGTGAACTCCTTTGTGTTACTTAGAAGTCAAGAACAGCCTTTCCCCTCAGGTGCTCTGAAAAACAATTTTCAATTTATCAAACATATGCTTATACAAACCATGTAGTACTCTAAAAACTGTCCAATACATGAACAATATTTGAAATTATTATTTTATTAGACTTAATCACCTCTGATCTCTTTCAGTATTACATACTCCATATTCCTCTGATGGCAAGTAGTGAACTTTCAAGTACATTTCTATTGTCGTGACTTTGTACTACCTGTACAACTTCTCCCATTGAATTCCTTAAGTATACATACCACTGTTCTCTAAGCAAATATTTCAAAACTATTAAAAAAAGCAGGAAAAAAAGTATGTTTCAGCTTCCCTATGGACATTTACCCAATTTGCATAGGCTAAATTTTGCTTATTCCAAACCATTAATGCTATCATTCTATACCAATTAATGCATACATTTCAGCTCTGGGTTGAGGCAAATTTCATAGAAGCCTGATTATTCTGAACAATTTAAACTTATTTGTTAAAATAATGTCCCAAAGGAGATGAGTTACATGTATAAAACAAATGTACATATCATTCATAGAATCATAGAACCATGGAAAGGTTTGGGCTGGAAGGGACCTTACAGATCAACTGGTTCCAACCCCGCTGCCATGGGCAGGGACACCTGCCACCAGACCAGGTTGCTCCAAGCCCCATCCAGCCTGGTCTTGGACACCTCCAGGGATGGGGCACCCACAGCTTCTCTGGGAAACCTGTTCCACTGTTTCACCACCGTCACAGTAAAGAATTTCTTCCTAATACCTAATCTAAATCTACCCTCTTTCAGTTTAAAGCCATTACCCCTTGTCCTATCACAACAGGCCCTTGTATAAAGTCCCTCTCAAGCTTTCTTGTAGGCCCCTTTAGGCACTGGAAGGCTGCTATAAGGTCTCCTTGGAGCCTTCTCTTCTCCAGGCTGAACAACCCCAACTCTCTCAGCCTGTCTTCACAGGAGAGCTGCTCCAGCCCTCCGAGCATCTTCATGTCCCTCCTCTGGACTGGCTCCAACAGTTCTGTGTCCCTGTGTTAGGAGCCCCAGAGCTGAACACAGTACTCCAGGTGGGATCTCATGAGAGTAGAGCAGAGGAGGAGAACCACCTGCCTTGACTTGCTAGCCACGCTTCTTTTGATTCACCCCAAGACACGGTTGGCTTTCTGGGCTGCAGACGCATGTTGCCAGGTCATGTTGAGCTTCTTGCCAACCAACAAACACTCCCAAGTCTTTCTCCTCAGGGTTGCTCTCAATCCCTTCTCCACCCAGCCTGCATTTGTGCTTGGTATTGCCCTGACCCATGTGCAGGTCCTTGCACTTGGCCTTGTTGAACTTCATGAGGTTTGCTTAGGTGCACCTCTCACTCAAGCTGTCATGGTCTCTCTGTATGGCATCCTTTCCCGCCAGCATGTCAACCACACCACACAGCTTGGTGTTGTCAGCAAAGTTGCTAAGGGTGCACTTGATTCCAACTGTCCGTGCTGCCCACAAAGATGTTAAACAGTGCCAGTCCCAATATTGATCCCTGAGGAACGGCACTTGTTACTGGTCTCCATTTGGATATCAAGCTGTTGACCACAACTGTTTGAGACCAACCATCCAGCCAATTCCTTATCCACTGAATGGTCTATCCATCAAATCTATGTCTCTCCAGCTTAGAGACAAGGATGTCATGTGGGACAGCATCAAATGCTTTGCACAAGTCCAGGTAGATGATGTCAGTTTCTCTCCCCTTATCCACCAATGCAGTAACCCTGTCATAAGCAGCCACCAAAATTGTCAGGCATGATTTACCCTTAGTGAAGCCTTGTTGGCTGTCACCAATCACCTCCTGATTTTCCATGTGCCTTAGTATAGTTTCGAGAAGGATCTGCTCCATGATCTTGCCGGGCACAGAGGTGAGACTGACGAGCCTGTAGTTCCCTGGGTCTTCCTTTTTTCTCTTTTAAAAATGGGCGTATGTTTCCCCTTTTCCAGTCAATGGGAACTTCACCGGACTGCGACGACCTGTCAAATATAATAGTGACTTAGCCACTTAATCCACCAGTTCCCTCTGGACCCATGGATGCATCTGATCAGGTCTCATGGGCTTGTGCATCTTCAGGTTCCTTAGATGGTCTCAGACCTGATCTTCTCCTTCAGTGGGCAGTTCTTCATTCTCCCACTCCCTGCCTTGCCTTCTGCGACACGGGCGGTGTGGCTGAAGCACTGGCTGGTGAAGACAGAGGCAAAAAAAGTCATTGAGTATCCCAGCCTCCTCCACATCTCAGGTAACCAGGTCTCCCATTTCTTTCCAGAGTGGGCCCACATTTTCCACTAGTCTTCCTTATTCTACTGAAGTTAATACAATTTTTTCATTTGGCTGCAGTTTAGGTTCATCTGTTACCAGTGTTGTTCTAGTTCAGTTCTGGTTCAGGCTCAGCAAAACTTGAAAACAATGACTGAAGTTCAAAGTCAAGTTTGGGTTTGGTTAACTACAAAGTTAGAACTGCATGCAAGGTGAATTCAAGCAAAATATGTACCCTTTTAGTTTAGGTCTTTGTCATAAACTCCGGAATAAAAAGAATATATTTATTTAATGTTATTCTTACAGCTGAATGCAGCATTGCATGAACCAACAACAGTAACATAAATTAAGTAATAAAGAGCTGTCATATCAAAGTAGCTACTATGTTTCTAAATTAATTCAGATCTTCTAAATAAAACTGTGTTTAAAAAAACCAAACTAACTAAAAAAAAAACACCAAACAAACAGGAAAAAAAGGAGGAATAAAAGAACTGCTTTAAGGGAGAGAGATGTTCACTATGGTTTTGTCATTAAAATACATATACAGAGAGAGCATCTGAGGACTGCAGAGTAACTCTAATGTTGTAATTACCTAACCTGTGATCTTCCAACTCTGTGATCTAACTAGCACCTCCAAATTCCTAAAAGCTGAAGAAAGCAATGAAAATGCCTCCCAAATCCTGCTACATGCCATAGTAGTGATACACACTACTGCATGTTATCACACATACACACAATCTGTTTGGAGTATTTTAACCCCCATCACAGACCACTGCTGCTTAAATTGCCTCAGAGGGATACAGGCTGTTGCACGTGCCTGGGCCTGCCCCCAGAGGAAGTAAGCCCCACGTTTTGTCACAAGTGCTGCAGGTAGTGGCTGTCAGCTGAGGTGTGACGAGTGAGCTGCCCAGTCTGTGGGCACCAGTCGTTCCCTAAGAAGCCCCTTAGCTACCCACTTTTCCCTTTTCATTGCTTCTGCGCTTCCATCCCGGAGTCTGGCTGGGGCACAGGAAACACAGTTGCAATTTTGTGAAGGACCTCCCGTTGGCCAAATGAAGCCTAAAATTTTCAGTCTCACCATTTGTCCAAATGTGGAGTGGATTTTTCAAGTGGACAGAAGCAGCACGCTCCTGACAATGACAGGACTCAGTGCCAAGATTCAAGCCTTTGCTCTGAAGCTTGAACTGTTTAACTGGTTTTGCTGAAATCTTCCAAAATAATTCTGTATGAGGTGGATACTCAGTAAAGAAAATTTGTAACTTGAATCAATCAAAATAAATCAGTTCCTATGAATGGTTCTAGTTAGGTCTGTAGCTAGTACCATGACAGAAACAAATAATACAAGAGATGATCACTTGGTGACTCATGATTTTCACCTCAGAAAGTTGGATTTGACTCTGATAAACCGTTTACATATATATATTATCTTGTGATAAAAGTGGTTAACAGGGGAAGGGATGATCACAGGAAAGTAACAGTAAATATCAGTGTCAGATTTTGGCAAGCTTGAATTGAAGAGATGAGGTTGGTATTTGACTTGGGCATCTCTAATCATTGTAACTAGTATCAGCTCAGTCCAGACATTTAGAAACACTTATGGCCACATCTGCAAATCTCTTTTATTTTAGCCAACAGCCTCACTAGTCCACCAGAACATACCTTGCATCAGAGGTCATGGTCATGAAAGAGGTATCCAATGCTGGCAAAAAGAACTGCACTAAGTGTTGAACTGTCAATACAGAGACTGTATTTGGACACCAGGCTCATTGGGAGCCAGGGTGCTCCTGAGCAGTTTGTTTGTGATGATCCGTGTTGCTAGGCAGATGGGCAGCTACAGCTTGTACCAACAGGAGCTTTTTCTGGACGCAAGACTTCAGTTCCTAGAAATGAGTAACTGAAGTACCTTTAAAGAAGTTTCCTAAGAATGATAAACACTTGATTGTGAAAGTAATGGCAGAAAAATCTACATACTCAGAAGGCAACTACACTGTCTAGACAATAAGTTTTGTCTTTCATGTGCTCCATCGTTGGGATAAAAAATAAAAATGAAAAAAAATCCCTCTTTACCTCCCTCACAGTAACTAGTAACTAGCTATATGAGGCATGGTACTAATATTCAGTAATCAAAGTTAGATGCTCCTCTCTCTTTACACTGACCACTTTTATTCTCTCTTCTCTGAAACAACACTCTGCAGAATGTGGAATAACTTAGATATCTCACTTCTTTTCCCAAAACAAAAGATGTTCCTCATTACAAAAGCGTGTTTGCCAAGCTTTCTGTAAGCACTCAAGCAGGAAGAGGACACAGTGATGAGGTGGTCTTTAGTACTGAAGCACGTGTAGGGGAGAGGAGGAATAGGACAGAACCATCTTCTCGGCTTCAAGTAGCTGAGAGGACTGGATGCAGACTTGGAGTGCTGTCAACCATGTGTGTAAGCTGTGAGTGCTTCCCTCCTGTCACTTCCAGAGTCCCTTTACGCTCAGGAACAGTCTCTCTGCATGCTGTTGCTAGGACATGGTACTCCCACCATTGACAGGGGCTGTATTTATTTTAACTACGTGAAACTTAAGAAAATGTATCTTTAGATTGCTACCTCTCAATACTGATCTTAAAAAAACGCAGTTATTTATACTAGGCAATAAAATTAAAATACAGAGAACTTTAGAGTCCTTGAAAGGCTTATTCATTCTCTAATTTCTTCTAGACACATTTGCATTAGCTGTTTTAATGGAGGACAGTAATAAAAATGCTCAGAAACTAGTCTTCAAGCTCTGGTAAGGAGAACCAGCTCTAGCAATCAGGCTCCAAAGACCCATAATGCCACAAATGAACACTTCCCTGAGTGTCCGTCTTGGACCATCTAAAGATTTCTTGGAAGACAGCATTCCACAGACAAATCTGTCTTGATCCTTCAGCTGTGCACTTTATGCACATCTGTTACAGCAGAGCCAGCTTACAGTAGCTGCACAGTCCACTTCCAAATTTTTTTGTTCAGGCTTTCAGTGGTTATTTTGATTGCTTATACTCAAAAACCAATGATCTATCCAAATTCTGTTCCCCCACCAAGTTATAGTTTAAGAGCGAGTTAAAGAACTCCCACCTTTTAAAACGAGGCAAGAATGGTGTTGCTAGATTCTGAAGCTGGCTTGTGTTTCTAACATCTCCATGAAATGGCTGCCCTCACTTTTTAACACGCTAAGAATAATGATTTTAGAAAAGCATTAACAATCGTAACTAGATTCACGGTTTATAGCTTTCCTTTGGAACTTGAGATACTGCTGATGGGCAGTATCTGGTCCCACTGAAATCACAAGAATTACGGATGTGTAGTCCACATCTCTAAGAAATTGAAGCATTTCTCTCGGTACTAGAACATGACCATGCATGTTACCACCACTTCACCTACAGCTTTTTCCACATCAGGTATTTATTTCTTTGCTTCAGGTTTTTAAGACAGATTTTCTCACTATGTGTTTTACAAGACAGTGCCTTCTTAAGCTTATCAAAGCAGTGGCAGACAACTTTGAGAAGAGGCTGGCATGTACACTGAAATTCAGTATGCTGAATCATACGGGTAATTATAACAGAGACAAGTTTCGTCCTCATACATATAGAGGCTCTTACGACCATAGGCCACGCGTAAGGCTAATCCCCTTCAGCGCGGACAGAAGTGTAAATTTAAAGACCGCTAGGCCTCTCCTTATCGCCCAACGCTACTGCACCGGCCAGAACAGGGCCCCCGGCCAGAGGGGCCGCGGCCGCCGCTTGCGGGGCCCCGTCCCGCCCCGTCGCGCGGCCCGAGGCCAGCGCCGCGGCCCGCACCGAGCCGCCTGACCGGCCCCCGCCGCCCGCGCGCCCGCGCCGAGAGGCGCCAACCCCCGCCCGCGGCGCCCCCAGGCGCGGCCAGTCCCCCTCGGCGCCCCGCCCCGCCCCGCCCCGCCCACTGGCGCACGGCGCGCGCCTGCGCACGCGCGAGGGCCTGTCCCCGAGCCCGGCCGTTACGGCCGAGCAGCCCTGCGCATGCGCCGCCTCCCCGCGGGCGCCGCCTCCCCGTCCCACGGGGCCAGGCGGCGCCCCCCGCCCGCGGCGGGCCCTGCCGGGCCTCCGGGCACGCCGGGAGCTGTAGTCCCCGGGGCGCGCCGCGTCACACGCGTCCGGGCCTTGGGGCCTCCGCCCGGCAGGAAGCCCGCTCCCCTCGTTGCTATGACCACCGGGAAGCGGGCGGAGCCGAGCGGGAAGCGGCGTCACCTGCCGAGAAGTGACGCCAGCGGGGCCCCGGATGTCGGTGGGGCAGGGCACGCGCACCGCCACGCCCGCTGGCGGAAGCGCGTGGCCGGGGCAGAGCTGCCTCCCTGCGGGCCGGGCCACGTGACAGCCGCGGTCACGTGGCAGCGCGCGGCCGGCAGCCGCGATGGGCACCGCGCTAGACATCAAGATCAAGCGGGCCAACAAGGTCTACCGCTGCGGGGTGAGTGCGGGCCCCGCGGGGCCGCTCTGCCCGCCCGGCGCCGGGCCCTGCCGGCCGCCCCGCACCGAGCCGGCCGCCCTGAGGCACCGGGGCGCGCCCTCGGGCGGAGGAACGACCCGCTCCCTGCGGCCTCCGCCCCGGCAGCGGCGGCTCCGCTTCGCGCCCTTCCCTGCCCCGCCCAGCGCTTCCCCTCGCCGCCCTCCCCGTGTCTCCCGCTTCGGTCCCCGCCGAGGCAGCCGCGGGTCCCCGTCGGCCTTGGGGCGCTCGGCCCGCTGTTGGTCCCCCCGGCCCTAGCTGGGGGGCGGTGCCGCGGGGTCCCGCCGGGGGACGGAGGGGGGCGAGGCCCCCCGAGACGGGGCGGTGCGGGGCTCACCCGTGGGGCGGTGGGGCTGCAGCCGCTTGTGCCCGTGTCGCCGCAGGGCCGGTGCCCCGGCGTTCCAGCCTCCGGTTCCGCTTCTGTGCTCTGCAAGAAGCCCGAAAGCACCTTAAGGCGTTGTTTGGCCCTGTCGGGACATCTCCTCTTTAGATAAAGCCCTGGGACAAGAGCGGAACTAATGATTTTTTTTCCCACTGGGCAGGAGTCTGGTTTCTTAACTTTTTTCCCCGATGTGCTTGATACTTGATAGCGATGAATGGGCTGTGCTTGCTTCACCTTTTGCGGCTGCCTGATCAAACGCTGTGCCTTTTTTCATTGTCGAAGACTCCAAGTGCTGTTAGGAAAAAATAAATAAAAAACACCTTGCTCACGTTTTCGAGACTCTCATCACTTTTTCTAGGCAATATTCTATCGTTTAACCAAAAGTTTTCAAGTCTTTTTTTTTTTTTTTTCTTCCTGGCTACTCAGCCACGTACTTGTATTATAAAAAAAACCTTTTCACACACAGCTTTCCCATATGTTAGTAATTTGGCTCTTACAGTGTATAACGCATGTTTCAATTTATTGAATTTTTTAATGCTGGAAAACTGATTTAAACAGATTGAAATGGAAGGGTGTGTGCCGTCTGTTCTACAACTGTCAAATCATCTAGAGAGTGACTTTCATAAAGCTAAATTATCAGTTTGCAAACAACACACCCCTTTAGTTATGGTGTCATAGGGAGAAAAACTGCTTTCTGTATCTCACTTTCATATTGTTTTGCCTTTGCGTCTTACTAGAAGTATCTTAGTTACTTATTTTGTTACCGTGGTACTGTGCCCATTTTCAGTTTCTTCATTTGGCTTGCTTTATATCACTTTAAATTGGGTTGGGGTTTTTGCTGTGGGTTGGTTTGGGTTTTTTTACATATAGGAAAGGGATATTTCTTCTGTCTTTAAGCTGAAATTAAGATATTTGCGGTTAGTAAATCTGCCAGTATTGTTTATTCGCATCCTTTTTAACTCCACGGGAAAAAGCTTGTCATTTTTGTTTAGTTCATTAACTAGGCCTGAAATCGGGAATTCTGAGTGATGTGAAAACACAGTGATGTACACCAGCTGTACAGTAGAATTACAACATTAATTTTTAATAGAAATTTTGTAGGGACAGAAAGGAATTGCAAATCTCTTTAATCAGGCATGGAATGTATACGGGTTTGGGTTGTGAGTTGGTGATTTTTATTTTTAGAAGTTTACAGATTGTTGTATATTTTAGTGATAATAGCTGTGCTAATAATACCTTTGGTCTATGGCAGCTTTCATCCCAAAATATGCTTGCATCAATGATACTTGAAAATGAAGGGATTCCTTTAGTAAAGACAACAGTTCATCCCAATGTGTATGCCTAGCTATTAATTTCAAGGCAATAAGGGATACTGTGGCTAGGCTTGATCTTCGGTTTTCTGAACTTACTTAAAGCTGCATTTAGATGTGGGAGAAGGCGATGTCTAAATTATGCACTGGTATAGTCTCTTTGTTGTGCCTATTACATTATAATATCAAAAATTTGCTAAAACATTACTGAGCTTTCTAAGTCATTATTTGCCTGAGACCATGGTTAATCCAGCGTAACTCCACAATGCTATTCGCTTTCCTAGCCACTTAATTTCTGCCACCTTTCTTGTGCTGACAGTACTGGCTATGCAGTAAGCCAGGTTAGAGAGATGGATAGTGCTTGGTTGGCACAACACTCAAAAAAAAAAAAAAAGTAGTAAATAATAATAATTCAAAAATTGATCTTTTGAATCATGAATATTTGTCAGTCAGTATCAGAATGGTCTTGTGCTGGGTGCTCTGCAGAAGAGAGGTTAGACATAGTGGAGCAGCTCCAACAGAGTTGAAAATTTGACAAAATAAGTAGGGTGGATAAAGGACAGTCTGAAGGATCTCAGCTTGTGATTTTAGATGATACTAAACCAAAGAACTGGTAATGGCAACGGCCGCAGATTCTTCCATTCAAGGTCTGTATCTCTTGAGAGTGCATGGTCTGGGTGAAATATTCAGGGATTTTTTAGCAATCAGCATCTCTCAATCTGTTGCATGTACATCAGCCATCATCTTTACAACTGTTAGGTATATTTGCTATACATCTTTATTCGTGCTGGGAGGGAAGAGGTGAGGGGAAACAAATCGAGGGGAGACCCATGTTTAACGAGTAGCTGTTCTGAGACTCTTTCAATGGTAAATTCCATACTGAATTAGGCCCTGAAGGTGCAGGAGTTGTTAATACAAACTTCTACGGGAGAACTCATAGCTTGAATTTTATTGCAGAACTGAATTTGAGTCTTGTTAGGGGAAAATACTGTTGAAAGTACATGTGACAAAGCTGGTGAGGGGAGAAGATAAGGGTATGTCTAAAGCAAATATCTGACCAGGAGAAATAAGGCTGAATAACTTCTTTTTTTGCGTAGTTTTTTGTAAGGTCAGAGTAATGAATCAGAATGATGTTTCATTACAGGCTTTCCCCATCAGGCCAAGATTTTTAA
Source organism: Falco biarmicus (assembly GCF_023638135.1). Classification (NCBI taxonomy): domain Eukaryota; kingdom Metazoa; phylum Chordata; class Aves; order Falconiformes; family Falconidae; genus Falco; species Falco biarmicus. The sequence continues at coordinate 77,360,881 of NC_079289.1, read as the reverse complement.
AATTTCTCTTTGGTGCTGAAATACCATGTAACAGAACCTTCAAATACTGTTCCCTGTTGTCTCGGGTTGGGTCAGACTACTTGTCATCCTGGTGCAGAGCTAAATCCAGCTGAATTCAAGCATTTTTGATTGTTGCAAAGCAATCTCCCACACCAAGTGGAAGTTGCTTCACATCCTAAAACTTTCCGTAGTTCTAGGTAGTTGAGTAGGCAACTGTTTTCTTCTTTTTAATTGTTGTTTATTGTTTCAGTGTTGACAGTCCTTTATTAACTGGGAGAAATTAGACACTAAATTTGTGAAATGGTCACGCATCATGCAAGCATGTGATTGTGTTCCTGCTTTTAAAAAGGAAGTTGGTTAAATTAACGTGCTGTGGTAAACAGTAAGCAATTTCAATTATTTTATTCAATTATTTTAGTACATAAAAAAACCCAAAAATAGTTAGTTATAATCATCAGAAACAGGAGGAACTAAGCAAACGTTTCTTTTGTCGTGACTTCGATTTGAGAAAAGCTGACTTAAACGGATTACTTCAAATCATGAGTAGAAAACCAAGTTTGCCACTTCTTGGACCAAAAGCGTAATAGCATTGTTTTGTTGGGTGTTTTTTTTTAAAAAAAAAAGTGACAGGGGATTTAAGAACAAAAAGACAATAAAATTGATCCTAATAGCACATCCTATAATAGCAAAATAAGTCTTACTGCAGCAAAACTGTGTTTAAGTTCCTAGGAACGGAAGGTCTGTGTTCAGGAGGGGTTTGTTTTGATGTTGGGTGTTTTTTTTTTAATTGGATGGAGAATTCTTGAGCCATTGAGGCTCATTTAATAAAGCCTGGAATGCTAGAAGAATGAGGGGCCAGGCACAACTAACGATGCATTTTGTTTAGAAAACCTAAACAGGATGACTGGAGTAACAGTGGCAGTTAGTCTGAGATTGATAATTAAAAGAATTCTAGGCTGAAAGGCCTGAAAAATGTGTCATTCAAAGAAAGGTGTTATGGTTAACACCAGCCAAGACTTTTCATGACAAATGAGTCCCAAATATATTTAAGTCAGAATTTGCCCATAAGGAGGAAGCCTCTTACTTTTTCTAAAAAAAGCAAACATTAGTAAATCAGAGCATTGAGGTTTTAAAGCATCTATGACTAGTTAGTTGAGTCTAGCAGACTTTTTCTGTTGAATGTGGCCAGCTTCTTTCTAAAGAACCAGAAGATTGTGTTGTTACAATTTGCAGGTGGCTTGCGTAGAGGAATATGTGGAATGTGGAATAAAATGATCAGGACTGCTTAGTAAATGTGACTTATGTGAACTTAATGTGAATTTGTAAATTGCCAGATGTTTGCCCTTTGTCCCAAAAGTGAATGTCTGTGGTATGGAAAGTGGAATCTAAAAGGAACCTGAGACATCCTCTTGCTAACCAACTGACCATGGAGTTCTACTGAAATAACTAAGACCTTAATCCATAGATGTATAGCGGATATCAAATGGAACTAGAAAAATGTTAGGCATTTCTGTATGGCGTGAGGTATGATATCCTCTGCTGTTGTCAACACCTCAGAAACTGTAATGGCAGGTTTCAAGTGGTCTTGAAAACCTGCCTTGTGGTTAGTTTGTTATTTTTCAAAGCTACCTTGCATTTGAAAAAAAAACCCTAAAAAATTAGGATGATCTTTTTCTTATCTGTGATGCTGTCAAGTGATCAGATACAATCTGAAAATACGTAATATCTAGCTAAAATTATTTTTCTGTCTCCTTAATGTAGCAAACAGACATGACAGTGTAAACAGATTGGAGTTAGTATATATTTTAACACTAGAAGTAATTTTCCCAACAATTCATGGGACAGCGTAGTCTTTACATAGTTCATAGATACTGAATAGCTGTCTAGTTCAGTCAGAAGTCGAGATGTCACTTCGGAGTCCCAAGATAAAATTCTGTATGCATGTTATGTACCATTTTGTGTTACTGATTGAAGATTGTTTCAAATCGTCCCCAGCCAGACTTGGGTGAGTCTGCTCCATGACTAGAGGAACAAGGGATTGTGCTGCTGGATCACATGAAGCAGGTGTTCATCTTTGTTGTGACCCTGAAAGTGACTGACATTTTGAAAGTGTCAGTCTTCCTGGCAGTTTCATGTGCATATTTGAATGGCAAGGAACTGACAAGAAGGCTAAAAAGCTTGTTTGGGATCATTAATCGGTGGCAGTCTTCTCACAAGAATGTTTTGTTTGCAGTTTAGCATATGTACCTTGCTGCTTTGTCTGCTTTGCATAATACACCGGCCTTCCTGTGGATGGATACTCTGTTCAGATGAGTAAGTGTGTAGAACCATATTAGCTTAGTTCCATCTTGCAGAGTTTTGTCGTCACATGGTGAAGCCATGAGGAGCTGCTAGTAAGGGAGAAAGTGAAAAGCTGAGTAGAAGCAACTGATTCTAGGTTACTACATTGTAGTACATGGGTTCCATTCCAGTGGTGACTTTTTCTATGCCTTTATAGTTTTGTGGTGTTAAAGGTAGATTTAACCCCTTTTTGACATGGACTGAAAACAGTACTAGTTTAGTATTAAGTGTTGCCATGTAGCTTTTAGGAATGCACGTTTGCAAGTGTTTTGAAAAAGTGAAGTTTTCTCATAAATTGTGTGCAAACTATTCGAACGCTATGGTGAGCTTATGCTCTTCGTTTTGTCCTTTTTTGAAGGACAAGTAACTGAGAGCTTTATTTAGAAGGGACCCTGTTTTCACACAAAAATGACGGAGTAGCTGTTCTTGGGAAAAGACATAGCTGATTTCCTCCCCCCACATCAAACAGAAATATAATCTGATTGTGTATAAACAGTTAAAAGTAAATACTACAGCATCTTTTTCTTGATCCTTTCCTCTCCCACACTAGTGACCTTTAAAAGTTTTTGTTAGAAGGTGGTTTTGAGGTGTGTTTTCATTTCTTAAGAGACACCGAATGTTAGAAGAACAATTCATACTTAACTTCAAGTCATTCTTCTCGTTTCTGCCCCAAATACATACACCCTTCTCGTGTGAAAGTATGTAGGCGATAGCTCTGGAATAGGTTGTTGCTGTGTGGCGGGAGACTGTTCTCATTTATTAAAGCAGTTCATATGTTCAGGATTGTCCTTGCTTCTTATAGTTCAGCTGTACTCATTTTTCAAAGCAATAACCTAATTGCTTGTACTAATTAAAGCCCGTTAGCAAAGCAGCACAGTATTTAGGTCAGCTTTTCTTCACCGTCCTTTTGTGCCTGTGCCTCCTGTACTGGCATTTCCCAGTTGCTGCAGGTCCTCTTTTCAGACTTGCAGCATGTCAGCCTTCAATGTGATGCTTGATGTTCTGCTGTCCAGTTCTGCTTTAAACCGCCTGACCCATTTTCTATATTGTCACCCTGTACCACTGGTAAAGACAAAAGGCTGGCAAAATTCAAGTAGCATCTGTCAGAGATTTACAGAACTAGACTGGTTTTAACTGGTCGAGTGTAGAGTGGGCAGTCTGAATTATCCTTTGGTTGGAACGATCTGTAGTTTGGTGTCTGGTTTGCAAGTCTGCTGAAGGTACAGAGAGCATTGCCGTCGAGCAGAAGAGAAGGTTAGCCCCAAGAAACTTTCTTCAGGTTCTCAAATCCCTTGCTATTTCCAGATGTGTGTGAATGTTTGACGTGGAACTTTGGATTGGAGTGGATTCTCTGTTGTGGGAGAGGGGAAGGATAAACTATGGGGTATGTAAAATGAACTGTGTGTTGCTCTCCTGCAGTTAATCTTTTTTTCAGTGCTAGAACTTCGAAGATGCAGTTTTCCTGTGCAAATACAGTTTTGTAGACAAAGCATTCTTAATTGGGTGACGCATCTCTTGAGTCACAAAACTTGTGCCTCCAATTCAGATACACTTTCCAACTGTTTCCCATGTAGCATGGAATTTGCTTGTGTAGCAGAACAACTACTTATTTATTTGTTTTAAGTCTATTCTGCTTTGCTTTTGAGGCAAGATTTATCCTCAGCTTGGCTGTCACTTTACAGTTATGCCTTCTCTTCCGTCTCCCACGGCTGTCTGTCCCACTCTGTATAAAATTCCCTCTTGGTATTTCATTCTAACATGTGAAATGGACCTTGTTCTATTACCATCTAACCTGATAGTTGGTTATGAGGCTATTTTTCATCTTCCTGGGGGGGAAGATTTTGATACTTTGGAAAGAAATTGAAACTCAGATTAGTACTTCTACAAGGAGGAGCAGAATATTTGTAAAGAAATCAAACTGGAAGTACAGAGGTCTCTTTCTGACGTTGCTTTCATGATCAGTATTTGTCCTTTCTGACAAGGTGAGGCTGTTCTGTAGGAACACTGTTCTTGAGATTGAAAATCAGGTAGCATGCTGTCTGAGTAAGGGCTATAGAACAAATTTACTTAAATGTTTTCATGCTGTCTTTTCTTCTATTAGGAAGTTCTTTCTGGAGTCGTGGTCATAACAAGTAAGGACACAGTCCAGCACCAAGGCATCTCGTTAACAATGGAAGGATCAGTAAACCTGCAGCTTAGTGCCAAAAGTGTGGGTGTGTTTGAAGCTTTCTATAACTCTGTCAAGGTAAGACCTGTGCAGGTTAATAATTTTAGAACAGACCTTTGACTCTCTTCTCAAATTAGATCTTTCCTTAATGGCTCTCAGGTAGTTACAGCACTTTGTGGTATGTAAATGATAGAAAGCAGAGAAATGCTCAGCATTATCTAGTGATTATGATGACATTTTGGGGGAAGAACTTTCACTGTTTGGCAGGTTTTCTTTAGGGATGAAATACAGCAACATAAATACTATGGTTATTGGACATTGCATTGATGGGCCATGATTTAAAGAAAAATAATTAATTGTGTGATTTATTTATTTTTTTAATTAAGTCACTGGGTTTAATAGTCACTATCATAATAGTTTCTGTGGAGGCCATTGAAGTTGTGTGTTACTAGGCACAATACAGGACCTGCACAGATGGTCTTGTGGAGTATGAGGCTGTGCACAAACTGACTGCAGAGCTCCTGGAAGGCCTCTGTATTGCTCTCCAGTACTTCCAGTTTGGAAGTGTGGGGTTTGGGATCTAGCAGGGCAAGTTACCTCCGGGCTCCCCACGAACATGGCTGTACTGATTGAAGCAGGGCTGGCTCTGTCTAGAGGCAGTATAGCTACGTTTGCAAACCAGCTTGCTTAAGTTAGGATAGCCTCGCTGCAGGGCCTGTGAAGGTCTTTATTTGTATCATAGTTAATTTGTGTACAGTATGAATAATCTGCCCATGAATGACTGAAAAACAGACAAAACAGTAGAAGCAATAGATTTTCTTATTCCTGTCTGGTAGACGGAGAATAATAGTAAAACCCCGGAGAGAAAGGAATTGTGATCTTCAAGCGGGCTTCCCCAGTTGCATCACAGTTAACCATTACTCCAGTGAAAGACTAGCCATAAATACAGATCTTTTAGGGTGGGAAAGGACTGGGGAGAAGATAGGAGGGAATGGCTAACTGCTCAACTGGCACACATACTTGTTGATTCCTGCTGCTACTATTCTAGATTATGGCTCTTAAAATGGAACTACACTTCCCAGTTAGCTCTCTAGACGCATTCGGTCATTACCATGAGACAACCATAAAATAGATCACAAATTGTTTTCTTGAGGAAAGCATTCTTAATATTTCTTTTCATTGTAAGACTGGAGAGCTGTGTATTGTGAAGAAAGACCTGAGTTTCTGGAAATTCAGGAAGTCGGTTATAGTGTAGTGGATTTTGCTTGTTCTTGAAATGATGGGGCTGACGCTCTGCTTTAACCTAAACCTCTTAATATTTGTCTTTACAGCCTATTCAGATTATTAACAGCACTATTGAAATGGTAAAACCAGGGAAACTTCCCAGTGGCAAGACAGAAATTCCATTTGAATTTCCATTGCATATGAAGGGGAACAAAGTTCTGTATGAGACATATCATGGTGTCTTTGTTAATATTCAGGTAAGGTAGTCGTATCTGTGGAGAAAATCTGAAGTTTTGTTACTCGCAGAATGTATTCTAAAGCATGTCTTATTCCATGGAAGCAGAGGATAAAGTTTTGTGGTAAAGTTTTCTTTTCAGAGTGCAGTAAGTTCTCTCTTATCGAATTGAAGAATAAGCAGAAAGAGATCCTTTGAAGTAAATATCTTTTAAGCTTTCCTTTATTAATATATCATTCTTCTGGTGTATACTGTATTTTCTAGATATAACTTGAGATTAAAAGTCATGATATGTGTTAACCTTTAAAGTTCTAGTTTGTAGGTAGTTTCTAGTTGCCTTTTTCAGTTCCAATTTCTACGAGTCAACACTTCCCACAGGTGGTAGCGCTTCTTAAATGTGGCAGAGGAATCATCCTGAGATCTCAGTATCCCATCAATATAACATTGCTTTTAAGAAACTGTTGTGATGTCTCCTCCCTTTTCTTTTCAGCAAATTTAAGCTTTTCATTGGGAAAAGTTGACAGTGATGAAACTGATCAGATGTAAGATGGGATGTACAAGGGAAAATTAAAAGCATACTGGAAAGAGGGACTTTAGGTTGAGAAAGGATAAAATATATTTGCCACGCTTGTTAAATCTTTTACAGTTCTCTTGCAGGGTGCTGTTTTCATCTAGTTCTGATTATTTTTGTGTGAAAGGAGTTTGCATTTACCATTTTGTCAATAATCTGTATAGTAGTACATACCCAGATACAAGTGTATGTACTGTTAACCTAGTACCAGTGACACTTCGTTAGCATAGTAGACAACGAATCGCTGCTAATAATACTCAAAAATTAAGTGTACTGTCTTACCAGATCTGTTTTAAGACACAGAGATAAATCCTACAGGACCGAAGATGGCTAGTGTTCAGAGTCTTTTCCTGCGCTCATTTGTGAGAAGTGTCCTCTAGCTGGAGGAAATCTTCCCATTGTTTATTTTTTCAGACCTCCCATATGGAGTAAATCTTTAAAGAATGATGGCATAAACAGTAACAAGATGTCTTGCCTGAAATACCTTGTCAGAACTACCATAACATATACCTGATCCCTCCTTATGTTGTAGACAAGTACAACCATTCCCTTCATGAAAAAGACTATACCACAGTGTCCTTTTGTTCAAAACAAATGTGTAATCTCATAATGAATATTCAAAGCAAAGTGTTGAGAGCTTGTAGTATCTTCAAAACCAAGAGTTGTTTGCTTTCTGGTAGAGATGAGTAGTAACATTTCCTGCCCAAGTCTGTATGAATTTGTGGAAACACCGTTTTTAGATTTGACCTTTTCTGGTTAAAAATTGTCTTACCATAGGTAGGTTCATTTGGGGTTTTGGGGTGGTTTATTTTTTGAGGGAAAGCCATGTCTTGAATGTAAATAATGTATTTAGACAATACTTTTTCTTACCAAGGAGTGCTTTTTGTTTTGTTTTCTTTGAGGAAAAAGATTAAGAACTCACTAAATGCAAAAAATTTTGCGCACACATGCACACTTGTAGTTCACTGATGATAGTATTGGATTTGATGACAAAGTGTAAAACTGTTAGCTGTTTAGCTGAACTGGAAGTCTTACATTACAATCTGCGATTTTGAAAAACCCTTAACAAACAAACCAGACCCCACCCCCATTTACAAGCCTATCAGAACTAACTAAAAGGAAAATGCCCTTGTTTTTTGTCTACATTCAGATTTTTTTTTGAGTACTTGCCATATCTTTTTTTCAGTCTTGGCTTTCTTCCTAATGCAGCATCTGTTGTTTGTGGTAGGTATGTCAAAAATGGTGCAAAACTGGTTGAGTTGCTTTCCATAGTCTAGATAACTTCCCTGTGATCAATATCAGTTGTTTCAAGGTATACTTTAATGGTGAATATTTGTTTTGTTTTGTCATTCCCTCTCTCATCTATGTAGCTTCTCTTTACAAGCTGGGGCTAAATTTCATTCTGAAGAGGAAAATGTAGTGCTGAGGTGCTGTTTAAGAAAAACTTCTAAAACCTCTCTCCAATTCCTGTATAATTTAAAGGCATGCCTCTATTTCTTGATCTAGGTATTAGTATGTTAGCTGGGGGTTCAGTATCGAGATTTAAGTCTCTTCTCATGCAGAGACCTTCTGATCAGACACTGATGGGGAGGCCAAATTGCAAGGCCTGTGCGTTCCTGCTGCCCCATTGCACTGTGCTCCCTGGTCAGAATGAGGTGTAGTGCAGTAATAGAAGACTCGCTCAAATAGCGACCGACTTCAGTGGAAACCATGATCTGTAACGGGGAAGGAGAGATGCTCGCCGCGTCTCATTCTTGCATGCGTATTCAGGTTGTGTGTGGAGAGACACCATGAGCTAGAAATGATGAAGCTGAGTCGCTAGTCTGAGTAAAGAAGGAATTAAAACCAAAGCAAATAAACCAACAAAGAAACCCCCACCCCAAGAAACTCCTTACCTTGTAAGTATGTTGAAAGGCTATATTACAGATGCTGCAGTATATGGTTACTGTGATAACCAGGGTCATGCTATTTTTCAGTCGCTGTTTTGTGGCTCCCTTTTTAGGGGAGAAAGGGGATGAAATCATCAGCAAAGGTTTTGAACAGTGAACAGCAAAATTAACCTTGTTGCCTGACTGTACAGCACACTGCTGCTTTTAAGTTCAGCTGTATGGTTAAAGACAGTTCCCCGTTAAATATGCATGTAACGTTACTGCTCTTAAATCCGATCTTACAGTACATTTAAAATTAGAGGGGCTGTGAATATATCTTATTGATAATCACTTAACCAAAGTACGGTGAAAAGCAATACCATAATCACTCTCAACTGAACGCAATTTGGGTGCTGAAGCAATCCAAGACTCTGTCAGTGAGTTAGTCCATCAGTCTGGTAGGTTGTTAACGTAACACAGAAGATCGGGAAAGCATTTGAAAGTGACTATGGGACTGTAAACACAAAGAAAAATCAGCTTTCATTTGGGAGCACCTAAAATCATTGTATAACTCTTTACCTTATTCCCCTCTCCCCATCACTGGTATGTATGTTGCCTACTAATCTGTTTTAAATGATGCTTTAAATTATTAATAATAGTAACGTTCTGCACATATGCATTAAAAAGATGAAAAGTTAGAGAGAAATAGAGGAAATCTTAACAAAGGCTCTCTTTCTCTGCTGCCCTGTTCTTGTCAGTATACTCTTCGGTGTGATATGCGACGTTCTCTGCTAGCAAAAGACCTAACTAAGACTTGTGAATTCATTGTCCACTCACTGGTAAGTGTGGCTTGTATTAACTATACAAAAGTGAGATTCGCACCCACCCCCCTTTAAGAGAAGGTTGGCAGTAGGGTTAGAAAACCAAGTAAAACCATGTCATTTGTAATGGCAACGTACAGGATACGTTTGAGTAAAGGAAGACAGCCTCAAAACAAAAACATCCAGAAGAGCTAGGGTTTCAGTCGCTTCTGATTAGAACAACACATTTCTCTTTTCATTTGAAGAAAATAGTACAAAGAGGATTTGGATTATAAGATGTTGTTGTACCGCACTGAGTTTATTCTTTTATTCATCCTTTCAGTTCTGAAACAGTGATGAGGTTGGATAAGTATTACGGCATTCTTTTAAACCCTGTTTCAGATTATCTGAGCATTTCTTAGCCAGAGGTTCTGGGCACCCACAACGCCTGTCGTAGAAATGGGAGTTTGTTGGTGAAGAGAAAATACCTGATTTCTGTACTTCAGATGACTAATTATGATTTAGAGCCCTGACTCAAAGTATCAAAGCTGGGACTGCATCAAGCTGGAAACGAGAAGCTTGTCAACTTAATCACCTTTGGTTTTAAGTAGGCCCCTGGTTGCAACGTGCTAAGGTAACTAGATTAACAAATAACCACATCCTGCAGTCAGCAGCATGGAGACAGCCTTCCTCCTGTGGAGGTACCGCTGTGGGATAAGATGTGACTGTCTCACAAGAAATGCTTTGCTGCTTGTTATTTGAAGTTTCTATATCAGATTGGAGTTTAGTTTTATGCTGACTTGTACACATGTCCAGAGCATCTAATGTCAGTACAGAGTGTGCAGGCCTAATTAAGTCTCTTTTCTCATCCCACAACTTGCAGGAACATACTGTTTCTATCATTCCTTTGAACTCTTTTAATAGGACAGTAAAGTATGAGACTATTCTGTCTTATTTGTCAATAATGGTAGAAATGTTATTTTAGTGCTATAGTACCTATTTTAAAGATGTCGTGCCTTTTTTTAAGATTTAGCTAGGTGCTATAAAGAAGTTTCATGTTGGTAAGATTTCATTATTTTCTAACACATATTACACTACATTTTATTGGTCTGTTATAAGTAAGCCACACTTGTCAAAATACTGAACAAATTACATAGTATGCAGTTTCCTGGTTTTATTTCTTGTTCCCACTACAGCACTTCTTAGATCACAAGTCAGTAAATCATGAATCTCTCAGGGCGAATTAATGAGGTTTTACTGAACATACAATTCTCACTGTCAGTGCTCAATGTACCGTTTCCCTTAACCTTATTCTTTGCCAGAATTTGTCATTTGCGGGGAAAATCCAGTCAATCTTTTGCTAACATCTTCCATCTTGCAGCTGGGCAGCAGAAGTTATTTTGAATTCCTAAGTAGTGAGGGTAGATCCTAACTAAGAGTTCAAGTTTAGCCCGGTGGTGGTGGTGTGCTCTGCCAGCCCCCACTTAGGTGCAGTTGAGTCTCTTGTAAGTGACGCTGCGCTGGCCGCTTATTTTAAATATGTAGGGAAAAGACAGTGCAACTCCCTGATGAGGGCGGAGAGAAGGAGAGATCGGTGAATGGTAAGCGCCTGGTGCTGCCACCTTAGCAGAGCTCAGGACCTGTTCAGCCACTATGGAAAGATTTAACTTGGTTTTGTGATAAATGGTATAACTAGACACTGAAGAACTGTAATAATGTGCCTCCAAAACTGCTTCTCCGGTGTGGAAAGCTAACCTGGACCAAGTTTTGCTTATTTTACTATTAAAGGAGCTGGAATGCGAAGCCCATTAAATCAACAATACAGTAATTCCATCAGCTGAGGATATCCTGGTAATATCAGGATGGCTTAGGAGACCTGAGCTGTTACTGAAAGCGCAGCAGGACGTGTTCGAAGTGCCCAGGGGTGACACGAGGGAGGGAGACTTCCTAAAACGTGTTTGAAGCAATGGAGCAAGTCCATTTATAATCTCCCCCACTCTCCCCTGCCCAAATTTCCTAAGTATTAATAACGAAAGGAAACACTGCAAGTGACATAAAAATGTAATTATTTGTAAATACAGAAATGTGAAAATTCACTTTTTTTTCGGTAGCATACCATATGCTTCAGGTAGGTAGCATATTTCTTTATTTCTTCTTTTCCAGGTGGTTTAGTCTACCACATGTTTGGGGTTTGCTCCACATACACCCCCCCTTTTTTTTTTCTCTTTTTTCAGTGTAGTTACAGCTTATGCCAGAAACTATCACATGAAGATCTTGTAGTTTATTGCATCAGCAAACAGGAAGTAACCAAAAATTAATACAGTTCTGCTTCTACAGTTTAGATTTGTGGTGCATTGTGACTTGTGTTTAGACAATATCATAATGTTATTTAATAACAAAGGCAGGAAATGTCAGGGGTTTTATTACCTAGATGCATACTTCAGTATGAAGGCAATCCTGAAGACTTAACATACCCAACAGCTGCCTGCCTTTGTTGTGTTTTTTAATATTCTCTCTGTGTGTTTTGTAAATCATGGCTTACAGTGAAACTCTTTCATTACTTGCAGTCACAGAAAGGGAAACTGACACCAAGCCCAGTAGACTTCACAATTACTCCTGAAACTCTGCAAAATGTTAAAGAGGTAAGGTAAGGGTTTTCTTATTTTGCTTTAAATGCAATGCTTATGTGATTCTGAGTGAGAAAGAGAGGGATGATTAAATGCTGCCCTGCAGATAATCAACTCCTTTTTTTTTTTTTTTTTTTTTCCCCCCCCTCATTCCCCACCGTCATTCTCCTTTTTTACTTTTGTAAGCAATAAAGTGATTCTGCCCGATCTCTTGTGGTAATGGTGACTAATGTAACATGGGACTTTGTTCAGTAGTGGTTAAACATTTTTATAATTTTTCTGAATGAAACATGATAGTGAAGCAAGGGAAAACATGCTATACCATACATAGCCAAGATCCTTTAAAAATATGTATTTTGAACCTTGATCGTGCATTTTTCTACAGCCCCATGTGGCTTTGGGAAACTTGTATGAACAGTATAGCTGTCTTGGTCATTTACCTCTGTGAATTTCTGTTTTTTCCACTGAAACCTGTGTGCTCTTTTTCCAGATGTTCCTGTTGCATTCTTTTTGTTAACACGACTGTTTTCCTGCTTTAGGTCTCCCTTCTGCATCCCCAGTTTGCCTTCCAATGCTCTTAGTTCCAGAGTTCTGAATTTAGACCAACTCTTCCACTTGTTTCTCAGAACAGACCTCCTAATGAGCTGTTTGGTTGTTTCATGCTGGTGTTGACCTTATTCTACATATTCACAGAGTTACTGTGGTTGGAAGGGACCTCTGGAGACTGGTTAGTCTGGCCCCTGTGCTTGGAGCAGAGTCATCTAGAGCAGGCTGCTCAGGGCCACATGTAGTAAAGTTTTCAGTATCTCAAAGGATGGAGACTTGCAGCCATTTGGCAGTGTTAAGGTGTTTGACCACCCTCACAGGATTAAAAAATAAACAAAAAAATTAAAAGTAATCTCCTTTATTTCGATTTGTTGCCATAGCCTCTTGTCCTTTTACTAGATACCTCCAAGAGGAGCCTGACTGTCTTCTTTACTCCTTTTCATCAGATATTTATACATACTGATAAAATCCCCCTGAGCCTTCTGTTCTGCAGGGATGAACAATCCGAGCTCTCAGCCTTTCTTGTGTGTCATGTGCTTTTAACCATCTTCATGGCCAAATCCAGCAATGGCTTCACTTGCTCCAGTAAGTCTGTTTCTTGTACCAGGAAGTCCCGAGCTGGACGCGCTATCCCCAGTTTTTTCTCACCAGTGCTGAAAAGCTGGGGAGGATCACCTCCCTCAGCCGGCTGGCAACACTTTCTAGTGCAGCTCAGGATGCGGTAGGCCCGTTTGTCCAGCCTGTTGAGGACCCTGTGAAGGGCAACACAACTATCTGGTTAATCGACGGCTCTTTCCAATTTTGTGTTACCTGCAGACTTGCTGAGGATACTTTGTCCATCATCCAAGCCATCACTGAAGATGTCAACTAATACTGGCTCCCGTATTGGCCCCAGCCAGCGGTGTACACCACTGGTGACTAGCCTTCCGCTGGACTCCGTGCTACTGATCACAAACCTTGGAGTCCAGCAGTTCAGGTCGGTCTCAGTCCATGTCAGTGTCTAACCTGCACACCTAGTCTGTACTCCATCAGTTTGTCAGTGAGGTTGCCAGGAGAAACAGTATCCAAAACAGCGCTGAAGCCGACATAAACAGTATCCACTGCTCTTCGCTTGCTCACCAAGCTAGTTGTTTCAGCATGGAAGGCTATCAGGTTGGTTAAACATGATTTTGTTTTCATAAATCCATGCTGACTGCTTCCAGCCACTTCCTTCTTCTTGGTGTGTTTGGGATTGGCTTCTGGTGTTATTTGCTCCATCGCTTTCCCAGGGACTGAAGCAAGGCTGAGGAGTCTATAGTTCCTTGGATCTTCCTAACTGAAGATAAGAGTGACATTTACTGTCTTCCATTCCTCAGGAACCTTCTTTGTTCATGACAGCCTGTCAAAGATAATCCAAATTGGCCTCACGGCGACGTGGGTCAGCTTCCCCAGCACTTGTGGGTGTGTCCCATCGGGTCCCATGGACTTGTGTACATCCAGTTGGTTTAAATGTTCTCTAACCTGCTCCTCCTCTACCAGTGATAACCTCCTTGGTCCACACTTTCCCCATGGTTGCAGGGGCCTGGGCTTCCTGGAGGCAAATCCTATTAGTAAAGTCCGAGGCAGAGAAGACATTAAGTACCTCTGTCTTTTTCATGTCTTCTGTCCCTGGGTCCCCTACCATATTCAGTAGCAGGCTGACATTTACCCTCCTCTTCCTTTTGCAGCTGGTAGATTTTTAATGCCCCTTTTTGTTACCCTTCATGCCTTTTGATTTCATTCCAGGTGGGCTTCGGCTTTCCTAAAACCATCCCTGCACAATCGGATAGTGTTTTTGTATTCCTCCTGGGTCACCTGTCCCTGTTTCCATCTTTTGTATACTTCTTTGTTACGATCTTATCAGTAGCATCTCGTTTATCCACACAGGTCTCTTCCTACCTTTGCTGGACTTTCTGCGTGTGGGAATAGACTGTGCTTGAGCGTGGAGGAGGTGACTCTAGGAAACCAGCCAGCCGTCATGGCTGAAACTCTTCTAAGTCTAGCTGAGTGAGGGAGTGAGCAGGTTGTGTCCGGCAGCCTCTCGTGTCTCTGGAGTCTGCTGCACACTGAAAGCACATGTTTTTCCAAATACAAGGATACAACTATTCTTGGTGGGAAAATTATTTTTGAGACTACTGCTAAATACTAAAGCTGTCAGCTGTCTGTTCTTCCTATGAACCATGTTTCCATATAAATTATTTTCTGAGGTATTTTTCTTTCTGTATCTTGATACTTCACTCCTTGGCTTAGCAAAGGCTCACTGGTGAACATCATGAAAAAGTCCTGTCCATTAAAAGTTTTCTTATGTTTAATAGCAGACCCTATGCCTTTCCCTATTTCAAGTACGTAACCACAAAAGTAGGTTCTAAAACTTCTGACATCTTGGATCCAGAGCTCCAGTCCAGTCTAAAGAATGGTATTGAATGTGTGGCCTCTTTTTTTTTTTTTTTTAATTCTTCTACCTGTCTCTGAAAAATATATGGGTCTAAAATAACTACCTGGTGGACGGGTTGCAAAAGTCACCGGTTTGCTATATATAAAGTACAAAAATTTAAATTCTTGGTTTGTCTGGAGGTTGTGGCTGAACTGTTATTTCTAGTAGACCAATAGAACACGGATTAGAAGATTTGCAGTAGCCAAGCAAAGCACAGAGAGGTTGGATGAAAAACCAGAATAGATTTGCTTGTACGTTCTTGATTCTCGTTTGTGGGGGATTATGAATAAAAGTGTAAATGATAGGTGCTATGAAATAAGACCTAGCTAGGATTAAAATATGAGGAATACTGCCAAGAGTAGTAAGGCTCTAGGGGAAATACGCCCTTAAAAAGGCAAGTCTCGTAGACTAGGATGGAGGAAAATGGCCTTGAGTTCTCCTCCTGCAATTTCCTTTTATCTCTGTCCTGACCACTGTACTTCGGGGAATAGCTGTACGATGTCCCTGTGAAGCAGGGATGCAACTCTGTTTACACCAGTTATGGTAATGGGAAGAACCTGCAAGGGATCATGAAACAATTTTACTAATTACTTTACATTTTACTACTACATTATTAGGACTCAATATTTCACAGGGTGGTTTTGTCAGGGATGTAACTTCTGTTATTCAAGTTAGGAGAAAATACCCAAGTGAGGTCACGTTTACTAAACACATGAAAATTCCTCTCTTTTTATTTCCCCCAAAGATTTGTTTTGAGTGGAACAGCTAAATTCTGCAGAGGTCTTGGGTATCTGGGTGAAACAGTCTAAACAATAGCTGAGAACTTTTTGCCATTGCTACTGGCAGCCAGGATTAAGAAGCGAAACAGACAGACTGGGAGAAAAAAAGCTTGGGACAAGAAAGTTGGTTTGGAAGAAGGGAAAAATCAGTTACATGGGCAAGGAAATCTGAGGCCACAAGCAAGTGTGAGCAGCTGGTTGGAAGGTAGGGCCTAACATCAAAGATGTCAATAACAAAAAAACTGAGGGAGAGGAGAATAAGGCTTGGAAAAGAAGGGGAAAGTTAGAGCATGGTGCTCAAAGTGTTTGAAGGAGGCTGGGTGGAGAAGATAGGAGCTGAAGATGTGGGTAGAAAACTTGACTCTTTCAGTATGCCTCCCGCCAGGACTTGAAATGTAACTGGAGCTTCTGGCACGCGAGTTTCTCTGCTGGCAGAGAGTATCTGTGATGCCTGCTGGCTTCATGAAGGGGAGGGCAGGGGGAGCAAAGCCCCTGCTTTGGTCTTTTATGGAAACTGATTTATAGACTGTCATCCTCAATAAGCTACTCTTACTGCTCCTTCCTTAACAAGTAGGAAACGTGCTTGCTGTAAAGAAAATTTTAAAAGTGTGATCCTGTATTCAAATTAAGCTCTTCATTAATTGTACTTAATTGGTGTCTTGGTATGTAAGCAGAGTGCCACATCTTGCATTAAACAGAGATTTTTAAATGCCTGTCTCCCCTCCCAGTAGTAGTGGCTGTTAGAGAGAAAATTTAAAAGCTGGGAAAAGTGCTGAATGGTGGACTGTGCTGCAGTCCGTACAAAGTGGGACCAGCATGCAGTTCTCTAGAGCTGACTCGACCTAACCGTCCTCTGAGCTGCTGCCAGCCTACCTCCTTCAGCATGCAGTTCCTGACTTCTGGATTAACTCTAATAGCCAAGTTCTGTCGTTCACTCCAGGAAGAATGGTCCTGTGGATGGAATGAGTAGGGGGGTGCATGTCAAAAGAGCGAGTAGTAAGAGGTATCTTAACCCATCCACATAAGGACATGTATTTTTATGTTATTTAAGTTACTTGAAGCATTTCTGAACTTTTGAGGTCTTAACTTTGCAACTTTTTGGGGTTTCCTACAGATTTTGGTAACTTTCTGTAAGGTATTTTTTTTTCTTAGTCTGCTCTCACAGTTGTGTCTGTCTTTTTTCTCCCCCCACCCCCAATCTTTTTAGAGAGCTTCACTTCCAAAATTCCTCATCAGAGGTCATCTCAGTTCTACGAACTGTATCATCACACAGCCACTGACAGGGGAGCTGGTGGTGGAGAGTGCAGAGGCTGCAGTCAAAAGTATTGAGCTGCAGTTAGTACGTGTGGAAACCTGTGGTAAGTTTCTCTCAAGTGGACTTTGTGTAAAATAGACTGCAGTAATTACCACTTGCACTCTTCCAGCTTAAATAGGAAAGATTGTCAAAATCAGTCTAATTAAAAAGACTTGCAAAAAATTGTTTGGCACTTTAGGGGGAATGGTCCAAACATTAATTTAAATAAGGAATTAAGGATCATAGAGGTTAAGTGCTGACATGAAAACTTGCAGGTCAGAGGGCAAAATGTTTTGCCCACACGTACCTTCCCTTCAGCGCCAGCCTATCTTTGTTTTAAATTTTGGCCACTGCTTTCTCTTCTGTCTTTCCCATCCCCTCCTCTCCCTCTGAATTTCCCGCTTTCACCAGGGTGTGCGGAAGGTTATGCCAGAGATGCCACAGAAATACAGAATATTCAGATCGCTGATGGGGACATCTGCAGGGGCCTACCAGTTCCTATATACATGGTGTTTCCCAGGTTGTTCACCTGCCCTACCCTGGAAACAACAAACTTCAAAGTTGGTAAGTGTGGGGGACTTGATGCTGTGTTGGCGTCTTTCATCTGAGACAAGTTTTGAGTTTTACTTTAACTTCTGGCTGGTAACAGAATAAATTGCTGACAGCACTGCAAGAACCAAGGACATCCATCTGTTTCCCTGTAGAGGTTTCCTGAACAGGGTTGTAGTCTGCTGTATTTCATATAAATCAAGAAAATACAGCCCACATACCTCTAACTGAAAACAGTTGTGCAACTATTAAGCTACTTCTAATAGAATTATATAGTAAAGGGAGAAAAGCAGTGTAATGGCAGGTAATTGCTGCTGCCAAAAAGTTACATGTGATTAAACACTTGAGTACAAGTTCAAGAATAAAATGGCAAGGTGATCCCTTCCTCCTTTTTATCACCAGCAAGAACCCCTCTATTTCCTCTCCTTTTTGTTTCCCCTTCTGCTGCACAGACTCGAAAAAATAAGGTTAGGCTGTACGTGACTTTGCTTTTCTTGATCTACACCAGCTGCTTCTTCCTACTTATTGTTGCCAAAATCCAACCGTTTCTTAACACACACCTGAAACAGGGGTTTCCTCGATTGTTCAAATAATTACTGTAGAAATTCTCTTTGCTATCCTGTTTTTTTTCCCCTTTGTTCTGCTGGAATTTGGTGGTTCTTTTTTTTTTATTGTATCAGATTGAAACTACAAGTCCCTGCCTTTAGGATCCTTCCCAGCTGAAGCCCTACTTTTCTGCTGTACGTCTTGGACAAGCGTGCACAACTAGTTTTTCGGCTTTGCCTGTTTCTGTTCCCCCCAAGAAAACTTTTGCAGCTGATGGGTACAGTGATTTTCCCCAAAACAATATTCTCCTCTAGTTTTTGCCATTTCTAGCTATTGAATAGTAATTTACAGTGACAAATTGCTACTATTACTGTAGTATCTACTTAAAAGAACAGTCTTAATAAAGTTACAAAGATTCTAAAAAAGGACAGTTGTTTCCAGTTTATTTTGATCTCTCGTTCCCTTCATTTATCAACTCTATCTGACTTTGTATTCTGTCTCCATTTAGGTTCAGTTATAGATGTGATACTGATTTTAGTTTTGAGCAACACAACTTAGGATTTAAAGAGTAGATTTTCTTTTGAAATTTTTCATGGTTTGAAGGTACATTGTATTTTGGAGTTTGATTTCTTAAGGCCGTATACAGTGCAAGATTCCAAGGCAGCGTTCTGTGCTGACAGCCGGGGAGGAGTCTCTTCCCCAGCTCTTCCATTTACGTGCTTCTGAACAACGCCTATTGGCGTGAGGCATCTTTCCCAAAACATTTTAATCTTAGATGTCTGAACTCTGCCTGTTGTCCAGAGGACAGTGTCATAGTTTCTCAGTGATACAGAGGTTAATCCAGGGAATCCCAAAGACTAGAACAAGCCAAGGTGCTCTAGGAAGGGTCCAAGGTCTGGGATGCCTGCGGTGAGGCTCTGCGTGGAGTACCGTGTCCATCCCTCCCACAGGAAGATAGGGCAATGAAATGACTTGGAAGAGCCCTGTGAAATGCTGGTCTGAGAGCAGGAGCTCTCTGCCTCTCATCCCACTGCTACAGTTCAGATTCATAGCAGACTATTTTAATTTTTTTCCCCTTCTTCCAGAGTTTGAAGTTAACATTGTTGTTCTTCTGCACGATGATCATCTCATCACAGAGAACTTTCCGCTGAAGCTCTGCAGGATGTAAACAGTCGGAGGAGAAACACTTTAAGGATTTACTGAAAAAGGACAAAATTCTTCAGAGGCAAACTAAAAGGTCTTATTTCAACTGAAAACACATCACTTGGCTCAGCCCTGCTGGTAGTTCTCGTGCTTTCATTTCTCTATAGATCTTGCCAAGACTTCGCCTGCCTTGCAAGAGCCTACATGGATGGATGTGTCAGGGCTCTTTCCGAGTTCACCACTGTTTGCTCCAATGCTTCTCAGACATATCCCGAACGAATGATTCTGTGTATTTTTACAACTTGTAGAAATACCTAGTAAGTTTCTCTATTTCATTCTGTAATACTTGTTCCAGGGTCCTTTCAAGACCTCTTACACCAGGCGTAAGGGGACTTACTAGGTTTATCTGTACTGGAGGGAGGGTGTGGGACTTGTAATAAAATACTGCATAGTGTCTTTGAAAGTCTAATAATAAATGGTGCTACACCAATGCAGGATGGTAGTGTGGGATGAATATTTTAAGATGAATATGAAATAAGTGATGTGAAATAACACCAAGTGTGTTTTGGTCAGATTGGGCATATGAGTCTTATTTGAAGAATGGTTAGAACCGAAGTTGTTCATGTGTGGCTCTTCCCTGGATTAGAAAAACAATGCGCTTACATTGTTGCCCTTGTCAATTTGTGTAAGATAGCGCTGAAAAACAAGATGAGTCAGAAGGTTTTAGTTTGAGAATATATTTATTCTTTGCATTATAACATCTTCCCTTTTATAAGACTTCTACAGCTGAGTTTTGATGTGAAAAAAAAAATATGGTAGTTGTGTGAGAAGCAGCACTGCTGAGTTGTTGCAGACCAGCCTGTGCTGACAGGGAAAAAGCTGTATTAACAACCTCTACGCTGTGGCACCGTGTGCCTTTAGGATGTGACTGTTGTTGGATGAATAACCATTCTCAGTGAGACAGTCGCTCTTTGTAATTGGTTGGGTTAATATTGTCACTTGTTCAACTTAACTTACTCCTTTCCAGGAATTTACATTTAAACTTTAAGGTAAATATGTTAAAGGGTTTGTAACTACACATCTTAAAGGAACTATGTCAGAAAACTATTTCAGCAAGGAAAAACCTTACCCACACAAACAGGTTGTAGATTTCCGCGTTGTTCTAAGTTAACAAGAACAGCCACAATTTCATTCAGATTGTGAATTTTCCATATGCTAATATGTGGGGTGGAGGCAGGCTAAGTAGATAAAGTATTATAAAAAGTACAACCGTGAGGATGACAAACATGAGAAGACAGAATTACAGAAACTGCCCAAAAGTTTCCTTTAGCTCTTATCTAGCAGCATTGCCAAGCAGGAGAATGTAATTCTAAGTTTGGCCCTGGTTCTGTACTATTTGTATTTTAGAAACAAACATCTGAAATTCTTATTTCAATGTCTTACAATGGTCTTGTGGGGGGAAAAAAAAAGTTATTTACTAGAACTCAACACTTACCTAAGATCAGAAAATAATACAAGATGATTTTTGGAAAACGGAAGCCACTTTCTAGTCTACATATATGAGAGTGCCACCTGCTGCTCACAGTGGCACTGCCACCTCCTGCTGTCAAAAGTGTGCGCAGTAATGGTCAGGGGGGCTCTGTCTGCTCTGAAAAGGAAGCCTTAAAGTTGCAAATGAACTGTCTCTGTAAATCACTGAAATCCTTCCAGCTTAATGCAGTCAGCGTAGACCAAAGGATCATAAATGGGAAATCATCCAGCTTATCTGGGGACCTGTCTGTGCTGTGGGTCTGGGAAAAGAGTGGCTGATAACAGTGCATGCACTTGCTTAAGAGCGTGCGCGGTTTGCACAGCCAGCTCACCCGTATTACCTCCAGACAGACTATTCTGCGTGGATGCCCTGGTTTCAGCCGGGATAGAGTTAATTTTCTTCTTAGCACTTAGTATAGTGCTGTGTTTTGGCTCTGATGTGAGAGCAGTGTTGATAGGACACTGATGTTTAGTTGTTGCTGGGTGATACTTACACTAAATCATATATAATAATATATATTATTTAGTATTTTATATATATATATTATATAATAAATGCTAGCCAGAGGGCTGGAGGGGCACGGGAAACTGGGAGGGGACACAGCCAGGACAGGTGACCCAAGCTAGCCAAAGGGACATTCCATGCCACATGGCATCACGCCAAGTATATAAACTGGGAGAAGACTGAAGGGGGGGACATTCGGCATTATGGCATTTACCTTCCCAAGTAACCGTTACACGTGCCGGAGCCCGGCTTCCCTGGGGATGGCCGAGCACCTGCCTGCCCATGGGAAGCGGTGAATGAATTCCTTGCTTTGCTTTGCTTGTGTGCGGGGCTTTTGCTTCACCTATTAGATTGCTCTTATCTCAGCTGCTGAGTTTTACATTCCTTTCCAATCCTCCTTCCCATCCCTCTGGGTGAGGGGAGTGAGCCAGCAGCAGCGTGGTGCTTGGTTGCTGGCTGGGGTTAAACCACGACAGTCCTTTCTGGTGCCCAACGTGGGCTCAAAGCGTTCGAGATAACAACTGATTTGATTGGAATGTGCTAGTTCAAATTCACAGCTGTTATTGCTGTTCAGCTGTTGGGGGGCAGGTCTCTGTGCTGGCCCTGGGGCTTGCTTGCCTTACTGTATATTAGGGTCTAGTGCTCATTAGTGGCTGCTTCTTGCTTTCACTGCTTGCTGTGCTGCTGCACTGCTTATCATCTCACCGCGCTGTGCCCGGGAACATTCTGGTAACAGCCATGGCAATGTGCCTGGGCTGGCACGTGGCCAGGGCATGGCTGCTGTTCTGTGCTGGACAGGCTGGAACTCCAGTGTGAACTCGGGTCAAGGGGACTGTGGCTGAGTCTGTGCCGCAGCAGGTACACCCCTGGAGAGGCTGTGGCTCGTAGCCGAGGCTCCACGTGGAGCAGGTACAGCCCTAAGGGACTGCAGTCCGTGGGTAAGTCCAAGCCGGAGCAGGGGCAAGGGGAGGAGTTCACTGCAATGTTAAACACTACAGGGTGGTCCAAAGGGTCCAGGGGTGGAGACTGTAATGGATGTACCTTTAAATTGTCGTAAGCCATGATTTGAGTTTCATGTTACAGGCATGGCTAGAGCAGGAACCACCAGAACCACTGGAGGACAAGCCTTACATGCAGCAGTGCAAGTGCAGCGGTGACCCAACCTGAGCTGGCTTTGAATCACCCCGTGCAGCACACGACCTCTCCTCTCCTGAGTGACCACCATGAGAGATCGTGTTCATGGACTCAGTGAACTCAGTGGACATTTTACAGACATCTTTGCAGAGGTGGCGCATAGACTAGGGGGATGATGCCCGTGCATTATATCAAAGGATGTGAAGGGTGATGGTGGTTAACGAGGTTGTATCGGAAAGTGGGGCATGATGTAAATGGTATGGAGTAAGGGGTGGATACTGCCCTGGTTTCAGCTGGGATAGAGTTAATTTTCTTAGCAGCTAGTACAGTGCTGTGTTTTGGATCTGGTGTGAGAACAATGGCGATAAAAACATCAGTGTCCCAGTTGTTACTGGGTGATGTTTATCAAGGACTTCTCAGTTACCTGGGCCCTGCCAGCCAGAGGGCAGCCAGGGCAGGTGACCCCAACTAGCCAAAGGGACATTCCATGCCATATGGCATCACGCTGAGTATATAAGCTGGGGGAAGAGGAAGGAAAGGGGGGGACATTCGGCATTATGGCATTTGTCTTCCCAAGTACCCGTTAGGTGTGATGGAGCCCGGCTTCCCTGGGGATGGCCGAACACCTGCCTGCCCATGGGAAGCGGTGAATGAATTCCTTGCTTTGCTTTGCTTGTGTGCACAGCTTTTGCTTTACCTATTAGATTGCTCTTATCTCAGCTGCTGAGTTTTACATTCCTTTCCGATCCTCCTTCCCATCCCTCTGGGTGAGGGGGGTGAGCGAGCAGCTGCGTGGTGCTGGGTTGCTGGCTGGGGGTAAACCACGACAGCGGAGGATGCTCTGTCCAGTGTGTTGTGTGGGGGACTGCTCTGCCCCTGGTTGGCAGGTCAAGGATGATACCTCTGCGCTGGGGCAGTGTCCTGAGTCCTGACTTAGGCTGCTTCTGTGAAACGCTTAGAAGGTGATACGTGTGCATCATCCACCCCAAGAACATAATTGGAAGCTGAAAAGGATGCTGTCAGTGAACATTCACGCACAGAATACAGATGCAGTGGTGCTCAATCAAAAATAAAAATCCTGTAAGTCTGATTTAAGCAAATCTGCTCTGGAACAATGGGGGAAATTCAAACCCTATTTTGGGATTAAAGAATCAAGCCACAGTATTCCAACTCAAATGATACACAAACAGAAAGAATCACATGAATACTTAAAATTTCTTACTTCAAATATTACTGAAAGTCACTATTTAAACAATTTGAATGATTAGCTATGGATTTACGCAGAGAAAGGAACTGCAATTATATAAGCTGCATTCATAATGATGACAAGCCCAATTTGAATCCTGCAGTTAAACTGTAATTGTTTATGCCAGAGGAAGGTAATGTCTCGGCTCTTCCAAATTCTGCTACTGTGTCATTAAGGTCACCTACTTGTTTGATGTTAGAATATTTTTCTTTTCAGTGCAGTGTAAACACTGAAGGAAGGCCCCCTCATGACAGGAATTACGCACCATCCTTTGAGAAAAGTAGGTAGTAACCAGGGAAAGTGCTGGATCTTGGGGTACGCCAGCTTGATTCTGCAGGCGCCGTGGTGGTAGCAGTGTCTTGCAGCTTTAATGCCAATTGTTACATACTGAATCAGTCTGAGGTCTACTACTGTTTTCAATAAAACCAGGGTTCTCTCTCTTTCTAGGCATCATGTTTCCATTCTTTGTCACGGTGGTTGTTCTGCAGCCACTTTGCATCTTACAACGTGTTCAAATAAAACAAGGTCTAGGTATATTTGTTCCGTGCAGGAAGCTCAGGAAAATCTTCAGGTAACAAAGCATGGATGCGGCAGATGGGGCAGGTACTGGAATGTTGCTTAAGCCACGTTCTAATGCACTGCAAGAATAGGAAGATGTTGAGGAACCAAGGTCTGGTATAAAGAGTTCAGCCTAAGTCTGCTAGTAATCGTCACTATCGGGTAAGCAGTTTTCTGTGTTCTGTTACTGAAATCTGCAGTTAGAAAACTCCAATTCTGACACTGTGCTGATCAATTTACATTTGCATCTATTCTGCAACAACAAATCAGCAGTAAACAAATAAGGTAACAGGAAGTGGTCATGGACAGAAACATCACGTTACGCTAACATAATCCTGACTTTCTTACTACATGAAATCGATGCAGCTGCTGTCAGGTGGCAAATGCAGGGTTTATAGTGTGACAGCCCATTCTGTAAGTATGCTGCAAACACGTGCAACTCTACTACCAAATGTGTTCTCTGAAGAATCAGCTTAAAATCACTCTGATGAATTACCATTTCACTTAAAAATCTAGAGCTGGAAGCTTTCTGACGCAGCAAGACTGTATGTATGGTGAGTCTTGGTGTGCGAAGTATGTAAAAGAAAACAGCGCGCTGTTCTTTAAGCACAGAAGGGTAAGGGGGGGAGGGTTGCTTCTAGAGAGTGGAGCAACGGCGTAACTGAATGGGGTTCATCAACATTTGCATCTAAGTGATAAGAACAAAAGTCCTTACTTCTCTGTGAAAACGATGCCCACATTCTAGTTCACACATATCTCGGCTTAGCTCATCATGACATATTGTGCAAGGATCATCACTGGAGGCCTATACATAAAACATTAAGTTACTTGAAAGCTAATTCTAATAAGTTAATGGTGTTACTAATTTTAAACAAGTCTATTTAAGCTTTTGTACACAAAACTAACAAGTCAATTATGTTTTCCAGCAATACTTTGATTATTTCATTTTGTGTAGGAGGTACCCAGCAATCGCATCACATTCACCGATGAAACGATACTTACTGTATAGTCTAGTTTTTTCCATTTAGATTTAGGTGTGGCTCCAACATTTCCCCAGGGCTGGAGATTTGGCTGAGATGGATTTTTACTCAAGGCTTTTTTCTGCGCAGGTTGTGCCTTGGCTGGGCTGGAAACATTTTCTTCTGCAGGTACTTCCCGACTCAGAGTTCCAGCCCGTGCTGGTGAAGCAGAGGATGCTGAATTCACGTGTCTCCCTGTGCAAGCTGGTGCCTAGACAGGTATTGGAAAAGAGTCTGGAGCAAGTTCGTATTTTGGAGCTTGACAACAAAGGAAAGTTCACATTCTTTTCTGGACTGTACTGCCCTGTTCCCCCTGTCAGAGACACACAGTAGAAAAGGCAGCAACTACAGACACCACGGTACCTTATTTTGCTGATCCAGAATGAGTTCTGTGACTCTGCTTAGAATTTCATCGGAACTCAAGCCTGACAATGTATTCCCATTTATTTTCTGTACATCTTTTATGAAGCTGATCAAGTCTGACCTGAAGGGACAAAAAACCAAGAGAGGCAATTACTGATTGGCAATGCTACGGCTGTTACCAGCACAGTTGCGGTATTAGAGAACGCTGTAGTTGCCGTGTTTGATTCCCAGCAGTAGAGCCTTTCAAAGAGACCAGCTTCTCAGGTGAACTGTAGCAAGAACTGGCTTCCAGTATGTCTCAATAACTAGGATCTACCTTAATCATAAAAAACCCCAAACAAGAAAGTAAAAATACTTCTATTTGTTAGTGGTTCTAATTGGGGAAAAAAAACCCAGAACACATAAGCCAGCACCACAGGTCTGTTCCCCTAAGGAATGTCTCACGCACAGGAGGGGAACAACAAATATTAATGTTCTTGTGAAATAGAAGCCATTGACTAAGAAATCAACTATTTCTGTATTTTATCACTGGATGTTCAGAACTTCTGTTACTCAACATAACATCGCACTCATAAAAACAAATACCTGCTGTAGTTTGGGAATATACTCTGTAGGTGCGCAATAATATTTTCAATTGCTTTTGGAAGCGTTTTGTTGTTTGGAAGTCCAGAAGGCCTCAGTTGTCTAGCTGAGTCATCTTGGTGGTTCTGATTTGGCTGGACATTTTGAATATTACTTCCAGAAATCCCCAATGGGCAAGGCGCCAAAACTTTATCACAATATAATCCTTCCAGAGGTTTGGAGTGTGTTGTCACCGATCCACCACTTGCAGAACAAGCCTTAGACTTTGCATATGCTGGCTTAACTCTGGGCTGTGTACTGCATGAAGCATGTGCTGGGCTTTGATCTTTAGAACTTGAAAATGCAGGAAGCAAATTAGGAGATGCAGATGCAGAGGAATACATGGCAATGGCTGGATCACTGACTGAAGGTCTGCCTTGCTTTACCTAGGAAATAAACAGATATCACAAGAAAAGCACTGATTAAGTTGAGCAGAACTCTTGAGCGTTTGCAGCATGAACTATGACACATCTGGTCATGCTAAGAAACTGGAAGGTCACATCAGTTTATCTTAACTCGCCTTACCTGGGTAAAAATAACTGCAAAAAGGAGCTCTTTTAATAGGTACTACATGTAGACAACCTTTCTGAAACAGGATTAAACAGGAGAGCACACATGCAAACTGTTCCTTTAACATATTCTGGCTTTGCTAAAGAACGCACGGTTGTTGGACAGCTGTGAGTTGTACAGAAGCATAGCTTGAAGTAAGTGCCATCAATTTGAAAACACAAAATTCACTGCTTTTAATAGATTATATAATCTCTATATAATCCATTGTAATTTTTTTTTTCCAACAGAAACACAAGTCAGCTATAGTCATCATCTTGAAAAACTTGGGAGCTGACACGATCCAGGAAGACTTCTTTTTGCACTGACGGCTCGCTTCCATAAATGGAAAGAACTCCCTAAAACAAGTTCAGTTGTTTGACCCCATGACTGCTATTTGTTTCAGAACTTGACTGCTCTAGGAAGGTGGCTTTCAAACACACAGAACTAAAATTATACATTTCTTCATAGTCAAACCTGCTGGTTCTTTTTCTGTGTTCTTTAGTTTACCACCTTTCTGAAGTAATATTTTACCTTCTCAGTAAAGGTGTTTAATTAATTAATGGAATTAATTAAAACAGGGAGAAAAGGGGTTTCATCAAGTCTTTTTCATTTGGATTCTGTATTTGCCTATTAAAAGTCCTCTTGCAACTGAAAGCTCTCTTCTTAAAGGTTACTCTTGTATTACTGCAGTAAAAATAGATGCTAAATGCAGAACAAGGGGCTCAGAAGTTGCTCTTTCCCATCCTGTAAATTGATGGTAACCTAAGGATGGTAACCAAGTTATCTACATAGTCTTGAGTTTTGTGCCAGTAAGTAGAAAGGAGATGCCTTGAAATAAGTGAGGAAGAAAAGGTATGCAGGAGAGCATTAAGTGTAACTATACAGCAGAACCTTGAATCTAAATTATACCAAAAACAAACAAAAGAAAACTCCATGACTTTCTAAAATGTATTCTTTACAGAAAATTGTGCGGCATCTTCAGTAAATTCAGGGATTTCATACATGCATGCACTACGACTGCATTTTACTTACTCAGTCAATTATCTCCCTTATTTTGAGAAATGACCAAACCCTTTTTTCCTTAATCCAAACTGTCCCAGGTCCAGTGGTGTCTGAATGCTAATGGTCTTCAGGACTGGGCATCACCTCTATGCCCTGGTTTTCATTTTACCATCAGTGAATGGCACCATGTAGGCTGTTTGCACCGCTGCTGCGGCTAGCTTGGCTGCAAGCATTTTATCACTCTCACTCGTCTCCCCACCACCATGCCAATCAATAGTTCAAGGTGTGCTGACTGAAGCTGACTTCATCCTTGCATCAGGAACAATCGCAGGGTTCGGAAGTAATGATGTGACTTGAGCAAAGTGTTTGTGGAACTGTTGGCTCGCAAGAAAATATTTTTGAATAGTATTTATCTGGGATGCGGTCCCATTCAGATGCATTTCTATAAATGTCTATACTCCATCTAGTTCATAACAGGTATGGCTGGAAGTTTATTTGGGTATTTGTAATCAGTTACACATGTTGGTGGAACGGAGCCTTGTCCCTGTGCATTTTAGTGCTACAGGAAAGTCACTATATGCAAAAACATTAGTCCCAATTCAGACAGATCATGAAGCGTTTTAAAAAGTTAACTTTGAACAGCTTAAGCCTCTCAAAGGACTTGAGAATGTGCTTCTCACTGGACATTTTCATGCTCATCTGCAATCACTTTTTCCTTTTGAATATTACCTGGATGTATGCAGAGACATTACTTTGTATTCCAGCCTATATATTCAGGTGTCCTGTAACGAAGAGCCGTGCCAATGCAATCTTAACGAGCTTTTTAGCAAACTGCTATCAAATGTAAGATACATACTAGGATGCTGGGAGGAGAGGGAAGATTCAGAGTTTCCATTTTAGTGAGGCAGTTCCGTACACCATTTTTCACCGCCTGAATTTTTTCTTCATACTCGGTCTGCACAAGGAAAACAAATTATCCTATACATCAGCATTAACTAAAGCTTGCTCTTTATGTAAAATGGCATTAACACAACTACTTTTTTGCAAAATGCCAAAGATACCAGGCCTTTCAAATGGAGACGTAAGGCTACCATTTGCTACAGCAACAAATCTGTATTTAAGTACTTGCACTGGTGCTTGAAAGGGTTTGCGAAACCCTTTCTAGTTCTTAAAACTCGGCCTAGACATTTTAGGTCTTAACTTTGCAGACTGTCTTCTGTTGTTTTTAAAGATGTTGCATGGATTCCTAAAGTTCCAAAAAATACAATAGAACCAAGGGACCAGACTTGTTAACATGGGATCCAACTTTGAAGCCAGTGTTTAAAGGACAGATTTTTGCCTTTATAAAATTGAAGATACTCATTGTAACTTAACTATACCTAAATAATATAGACTTAAAATGGTATCTATCTTTTCAAATTAAAAAAAGCACAGTTCAGTACTTGGAGGACAAGCTACTTGTGTTTTAAAAAAAGGAATGCAAAATTATTTAAGGTATATATTTAAGTTTTAATTTCCAAAATTCAACTTAAAGCTCGTTAAGAGAAATTAAGGCTTACCTCCACTTTTTCCAGTTGTTTCTTTACATTTGAAATAAACACTTCCCAGGAATCAATCTGTGACTTCAGTTGAGGTGCTGCTGAAGCTGAGCTGCTGAAGTATTCAAGATTTTCAGTTAAACTCCAACATTCCCATTCCTGTTATTTTTGTTTAGGATCAATGGGTTTAGACAAAAATTCCTTCCCCTACCAACTAAATCACAGTTAAAGACTTCAAGCAATTTTAAGTTAAAAATCACTTAAATAACTGGTACTTAGATCCCATCTAACCTTAAGATGTGGACTCCTCAAATGTAAATTAGTATTTTGCAGCAACATAAGGACAGGGAAAGAATGTGGCATAAATTTTGTAAAAGGTAACATCAAGGGCTAAATTCCTTCCTTGTAAGGAAGGAAACAACGTTGCATGCCCAGCGGTTTTGTTTGCACTGTTTTCTATTTACATTGCAGCCCTTTCCCAGTAATACTGTACAGGAATAACTGGAGCAGCCTGATCTTTCCCAGCTAAGAAAGAGTAAGACAAGAAGCTTGCTCCTGCTCTAATTATCACACATCTTGGTAATTTAAAGGTGAGAAAGAGATTCAGCTTTAGGAAAGCTGTATGTAACTATTACATTTCTTATGCATCTTTCGGTCTAGCATGGCTTTGTGAGCAAAGCTGACTTGTCGAGTTAAATAATCATGATTAAACTTTCAGTAGTTATTTGTATTTAGCGACTAGTAGCACTGAAATTTCTGATGTAAACTCTCCATACCTGCTCAGTGACTTCAACAGCTTGAGGTTTGTTTCTGCAGTGGCAGCTATGCCATTTAGCTTACATACTTCTGTTTCCTTCCAGGTTTTGAGTACTGATATCTGCAACAAAACATAACTGTGTAAAGAATAAAAAAAGTGCAGTAAAAGCACTGCTGTAGCACAAGGAATAAAACCTCAAAATAGATTTTAGTAAGCATCTGAAACAATAGTTTGATAATACAAAGTACAACACACACACATAGTTCCTACAGTGAGGAATTTCAAGTGGAATAACAAGCCCTGGCAGGCCTGCAGGAGAATAAAAAAAAAATTCACTTCAACTGATATTAGAAAGCTTCCATGAGTGTTCCATTTGCAACTTAAGCTATTTATCTATATAAAAATATATGTATACACACACACTTAAAGTGATTAAGGCAGCCTTTTAAATACTGCATGGTTGAAGACTACTGCAGACCAACAATTTTAATCTCCTACTGCAGGCGAGACAGCCTTGAACCCTTTCTTAAGAAGAGACACTTGTTCATTATATTCAAAGCATTTCCAGTATAAAACATGCTGGTTTAGAAAAAAACTCTTGCTACTTATCAGTACTCTCCTCCTTCCAGTGAAACACACAAGCTGGCTGTTGCATTAATTCCACCGGGTAAAGAAGTAGCTTTATATTCATTAACCATGACTTTTAACAAGGAATTTTTTGTATACCTGTGGTTAATTCTTAATAATGGAATGTATTTGTAACAAGAATAAGTAAGAAACTCAATTACTAGTTGACTATTACTTGGGGCAATACTATATGCCCCAAATTCTGTGCACTTCTAATGCTGGTCAATAATAGTAATAATAAAAATAATTTGCCTTGATGATCCACAAAGTTTTATAGGATAACATCAGGAACAGCACTTGTTAATATTTAATTAACACTTTTGATACACACTTAGGAAAAGTTTTAGATACTATTTGAAAAGTAAACTGTTAGATTTCACGACCTTCCCCACCTACTATCAGTGCAAATGAACCAAGCTCTAGGAAAAGTGGTTTAAGATGTTTTGTTTGTACCTCTGCTTTAACAGCTCTTGCCACACACTCTTGGCAGTCGTCTTGACTCTTTTTTATACGCTCTTCTAATTTTACTTTTTCATTAGCAAGTTTATTACTGTGAAATAAAAAGAAGTTAAATATTGTAGTAACACTAAGAACAGAGTAGCATTTAAAATTTACGGCATTTTACAAGTTTTCTACAGCTATTCTCTTTTCCCTGGAACCACCCATCTGCATTTACATTGTGCAGCTTGTGCCTTCAGGTATAGATTGCATCACGCTCATGCAGCCATACTGCTGGCTCCACAGACAGCACCTTGGAATTTCTTAACCAC
This sequence comes from Falco biarmicus, assembly GCF_023638135.1. NCBI lineage: Eukaryota > Metazoa > Chordata > Aves > Falconiformes > Falconidae > Falco > Falco biarmicus. The sequence continues at coordinate 77,329,521 of NC_079289.1, read as the reverse complement.
ATTTCACTGTACAACCTAAAAAGCTTACAGGATTTTGACTACTGAAGTCATGCAAATATTACTGTTCTGAGCCTGATCACATATATGTATCTATAAGTGAAACTGACTTTATGTTATGTGCAAATTAGTAACTTTTAAAAAAATGTGTAGGTAACCTTATGTACATTAAGGACTCTTAAGCGTGTGAAGATCTAAAGCTACACAGAATAGTTCAGCGTGTCTGTACCACGCCCAACTTCTAACATGTGTTCTAAAACACAACATCATATAATCAAGGGAAAAGTACATGATTATGTTGGAAAGTCAGATTTTTATTATTCTAGGTATCTAAAAGAAAATATTTACTTATGATAACTAACTTAGAATAAAGAGATACATGTTAAAGTGCTGATTTCTTCTAAGCCTGTTTACCCAGAGTGATGCATACAACTCCAATAATGACAAGTCAGCAGAAAAATGTAAATATTCCTGAAAGGTACAAGAGTTTTTACCTGGTCTCGAGATATGTGTTTAAATATACATTATACTGCTTTTCCTTCTCATCAATGGTCTTCAAATACCTACAGTAATCAAACATTTATTAAGCTTGTTCTGAAAAATGTTCATTAGCGAACACATAACACATTATTCTATAACCACAGTGACAACTATGCAGAGGTGATAATCTGTATGTTTCATATGTTGTTTAATACCTTAAGTGCATTTAACTAATTAAGCAGTAACTAATATAAAAGTAGGCTGATGTTTTTTCAAAAGAGATGTGGCCCAAACTACTCAAACTAAATATAAAATACATATGCATATACATATACGTATATATATATAAAATACAACAGCATTCAAAGACAGAAGTCTTCTCAGGTCTGTAAACTGCGATGAAACATTAAAAATTCAGTAAGAATTGTCAAATCTGATTAGAAAAATAATTTCTAAGTCAGACAGCTTCATCAGTTATCTAAAACCTATTTTACATGTTTACCTGTCACTTGCAAAAAAATCAAAATACGAAAGCATACACGTATATATTTCAGCTTATTACTGTGATAAAACATCTAGCCCGTTACACAGCTACACAGTTACAAAGATTTCTAAAGTCTTCAGAATGTTTCAGGAAAAGCTACTGATAATACATCATCAAATAACACATTTATTTTTCAGTATGTCAGTGATGAGGTCTCATGGGTGCTTGTTGACTCTGGTAGAAGCTGAGTTGCTTCCTGCTCCCCCACAGCCAGGAGAGCTTATTGCTAGAGCAACAGCAAGGTTTGCTGCACGCAGGGTCATGCTGGGATTCATACGTGGATATTATTGATTTCAGTTCCATGGAAAGCCCTGCAGACTTCTGTTCTAAGGTGAAGGATGGGTTAAAAAAAACCCACACAAATCCACACCAAAAACCCACACACCACATTAGATACGTGGCAGTTATGTGGTTCTTGCAGTTTTACTTGAATCTGAGAAATGAGTGACAGGACTAGATAAGAAGGAAGTGTGCATCCTTGGATGACCCTCAAATAGGCTGTGTGGCAGAACAGACGAAAAACCTGTAGGGAAAACAGCTGCAGACCAGGGTTTGGTTGGGTTGATTGTACAGTAGAAGAAGGAAGAATGAAAATGGAAATGACAATTTTAAACTAATCATAATGCAGTATAGGATCGCACTGAGAAAGCAATGGTAAATCATGAAGAAGAAAATTGATAAAGGAGGGCAGATCTAAAGGATTCTGGAAAACAGGGAAAGATCTTAAATAGTGAAGGAGTAGTATTTGTTAATGAGGTTAAATAATGTCGTACGTAGATCCCACTAACAGCAGCTCTAGTCCAAGAATTGCATTTAACTCATTCCAGAATGACATGATCAGGGCAACAAGTTTGAGTTTTCACTCTGCATACATCATGGAATCAATATATACTGAAATTTACCATATTTATCAGAAATAACTGTACTTAATGCTGCTTTAAAAAAAAAAAAATCAAAGGGAAAGTAATGTAAATCTGTATTTAAAATTGGCACCTGTCATTGGTATCTGCGTGCTTTTTAGCTGTGCTCCTTAGTGCTTTTAAGTTCTCTTGCTTTTCTTTTTTCTCCTGTTGCCATTTTTTCACTTGTATTTCTAAGTCTTTATGAAACCAATCCAGTTCATTCTTTGATACCTAAAAGCAGAAAATAAGAAAACAGTATTTCTGAAAATACTATTTTGTTCAAATGCCAGTTAGAGCACATTACTGACACTGATGATCAAAAGGTAAGCCAGTGAAAATTACAGTAACAGAGTTTTACTGGTGCTTAATTCACTGTTAGTTCAGGTGTTTAGCGTGGGCAACATAGGCATCAATGTCTCCCCGCAGCTATCTGCATACCTCATTTACCTGGCTTCAGAATACTTGCAACCCTGTTTTGCAGTCAGCTATAAGAAGAAACCCAGTTCCACAGTGTCACATACAAATACATACTGATACCCAACTCAGAATCTAGGCACTGTTGTTTTAGTACTAACAACTGGGAAATTACAGTTCATAACACAACGTGACAGCTGCCATAACTGCATAAAAAAAAACTGAGGTAGCATCAATGCATCACTGGGAAACAGAAAAATGTATTTTTTAAAAAGTGCCTACAGTGCCCATGGACAAGTTCATCCACCCTGCATATAGACATGCTTTCAGCTCAAAACTCTCTGAGCTCACATTTTTACGAATATTCATACGAAAAAAGCAGATGTGAGACTCCGTCACCCCTTGTATGGAGGTTTGCCAGGCTACTCAGGCAATGGTAAAGCTAGAACTCAGGAGCTCCCAAGCTGCAGTACCTAAGTTTACTCCAACACGTTGTAGAAAGGACAAAAATATATTAAACTGAGATTGAATGACAGGCCCCATCTTCCTAAAGATTAAAGAAAGAGCACAGGGAAAGATGGGTTTGGTTTCACCAGAATTATTTTCTTTTAAACAGAAAAATCCCTTTTCATGTAGACAAATGGGTAGCCTGGAGTTTTAACCACAGCTTTAACCATAAAATTAATCCAGTCAAAGTGATAGCAGGCTGATAGTACGTTTTGTGGACTACTCCCCAGACGTTTTCAAGAAAATAAAGCCTGTTAGAAAACGCAACAAATAATGATGAAAGCCAGCCAGCAGTGCAGTGCTTTTTTGTTCTCGGGGTGAGCCAAAACTAATACCTATCCACTAGATGGAAGCAACCAACATCCTATGTGTTTAAGTGTGTTCAAAGGACGATAACAGACAAAGATTGTGATGTTTGCCGAGTTAGACTTCAACAGCAATGAGGACCACCAGTTAAGTTTCAAAAATACCGTTGATTAAATTACAACCAACCTTGTGAACCACTGCAGTTTGTCCCACTGTTGCATGGATAAAAACATTACCTTAGTCTCTTCAACACTTTTCTTCAGGAGCTTTTTTAAAGCACCGATTTCCTCCAAGCTTCGGCTTTGTAACTGTTCGTATTTTTCCTGTGCTTCTTTAAGTTGTTCTTTTAATACCTGATGCTCTTTTTCCATACGTAGCACATCTCCCTGAAAATAAGTAAGTTAAAAACAATCTAGTACCTTTTGCCACAGGGCAGCAAACATTCGTGACGTCTAGAAGGAACAGCGTGCTGTCAGTTCAGATTCAAAATCTTGAGTGTGGTTGGGGTGAGGGGTTTTTCTTGGTTTGGGGGAGGTGGGTGCAGTGTTTAAGAGAAAGTTGTGTAACGGTTTCAATCCAGCTCAGGAAATGAACATTCATACTGGACAACGAATGTGGAATATGACAAGTTCAAAGGCCACATTTCCTCACTTTTACCTCCTGGTACAGACATAAGACTGACATTAACATCAGTCAGAGCTGTCTATATGTCCAAATGGAATATTTAAATCAAACCTCAATTTTTTGGAGAGAAAATATTAAATTTCCCTAAAACATACTTCAATATCTGAACAGCTACAGAAGAAAGCTACAAAACCTACTTGTTGTGGGCCTACGTGAAGTTTCCATGGAGACTATCACAGAATACAGCCCAACATGAAGGGGAGAGGACAATCCTCAAAAAAGCCAACTACACAAACACACCCTAAACAAACCAAACTAAAAAAGTATCTGTTAAAACATGTCATTTTGAGAGACCCTTTATCTTTTCACTACTGAATTTCTGGGCTTTAACCTTCTTAGTAAGAAATACAAACAAATATGCAGGTAACTTACATGTTGCATTTCAAATGGATGAAAAGGCAAAGTATTAGTGTCTCTATCAGCTACTTCACGATGTACCTAGAATACAAAGAATCATTAGTTTATTAAAAAGCTTTCCAGTTTATACATGCAACTAGCAGGTCAGCTCTGTTTTGGAGCTTTTGTACCTGACCTACAATTTTACAAATCCAACTACAATAAAAAGTAGGTCTATCCACAATGTAAAAAGAAGTTATGCAAGTGTTTCTGAAATGGACTTCAATCTATAATGAAAGCACCTTTTTGTCGTGAGCATTTACTAGTCTAATTGACCATGAGGCACCTGCATTGAGAACAGTTCTCCAAGTTTTTGAACACAGCTGTGCTCTAAATGTCTGAAAACTTAAGATTTGCAAAACAGTGTCTGACAACTAAGGAGCTGTGTTTTGTGGCTCCTCCTGAACTCAAGATCTACTACGTAAGTGCCTCTACTTAGAGGGGACTAGACTCAAAGACCTTCAGAATCCCTGCTTGTTTTCTTCTAATACCTCCCATCAAGGACTTACTGAAAGAACCGAAGTTTAAAATCTAATAATGTGACACATAAAAGATCTAGTTTATGATGTTACTGTTCCAATCAGCTATTAAAAATCATAGTCAGATAATGTTAAACGGCTTGCTCTACCACATTTTTGCAAACAGAAATGTATCTGTCGGTGACCTTTTGACCTCTGCTAATCAGAATCCACTAAATTGGAAACTGTCACTTCTTCTGTTATCTCTTTGCTGCATGTGTTCAAGAACCAAACAGAAATCCCATTTTAAAAGTCCTATCAGCCAAGTGACAGAATTCAACTGCCCAGACTGATGGGAAAGTAACTGTGAGCAACTGCTCAGGAAAGATTTAAAGTGAAGAAAAGTTCTGTACACAAAAAAAAGTTTGAAAAACAGCCATATTAACATTTTGCTAATTTAGAAAGCAGTAAAGACAGCTATTTCTCCTATAGCTATAAACAGCTACTCCTCCCTTAATGACAAGGAACAAGTGAAGATGAGGAATTCCTCCTCAGCAGTCCCTCTAGCATGTTGGATCATGTCATAAATGGATGTGTGAAACCGCCACATCCATAACTCTGAAAACCTGGCATCTTAGTGCAGTGTTTTCTGTAACAAATGCGGCTCTGACCGTTGTCTCCCTCTGTTACTCAAAATGTTTTGCAAGTGGTGTATGTTGATCTAACTCTTGGATACCATTAAAGAGTGAACGCCTCTCTTCTGTTCAGCTGCTTGCCCTTCCCACTTTCAGGTGTTCACCAACGCTTTCTCTGCCTGTAGGACAAAACTTTCAGTTTTTTTTACTTCAGGAGGGTAAAGGAAATGTGAAGGTTTGCCCCCTGGACTCACCCTACAGCTGGGCTTCCACTGCAAGACCACAAGGGAAGCATAAGCCAACAGTTGTCAGAATGTACAAACTATCTAAAATCCTCAAATATTGTGGAAGTTAAATCACTGAACTAATTACAGAAAGAAAAACTATGACACAGATGTTTAACCTCTAAAGCAGTTTAAACCGATGTGCACCAATTCTCTCCTTTGATCCCAAATAAGAGGATCTGCAAAGATTTCAGGCAGAATAAAATTCAGTGACCAATGCTTTTAAGAATTACAAATGCAAGACAAGAGTAGCTGTAGAAAGTGTCAGCAGCTTGAACTGCAAGTTCTAAGGAAGCTCCCAGTCTGATAAACACCTCAGTATCTTCCAACTCATTGCCTTTTTGGGAGGAGATAAGTACTAGAGAATGCAAAATACTACTCTTAAGATCCTTTACATTTGGGTGGCTGGAAGCATTACTTGAGTATTTGTGCTTGACACTCTATACAACATTTGGCCCTTTGGGAAGTCATAAAGAAATAATTCAAAAAGGAGTTGCACTTACCAGTGCTCAACACTGTCACTTATCACTTTAAAGTTCAGATACCTGTTCCATTTTAATTTCTTACCTGAACAGCTATCATCCTTGCATGAGGATTGCTTTTCATTAGAGGTATATCTCTACTTTCATTTTCCGTCTTAATAACCTCTATACCACATTCAGCTTTATTTGTACTATTTGCAAGTGAAAAATTGCCTTCATAACATGTGTCATCCAAGTTCTCCAGCTGGCACTGAGGGTCTTCATATGTTTGTACTTCAGTTGATATAAAACTGCTGAAGATGTGTTTTCCATCTGAAATCACTGATTCATCATTATACTGATGAGCTACATGATCAGCATCAATATAACTAGGTTGCTCTGCAACTTTTGACATGAGAGGCATTTGAGAAGACACTGGCAATACTCTCTCATACTGATAACCCCAGGAAGTCTGAGGCAAAACTATACCAGTACTTCTAGTATCAAAGCACTGTAGTAAAAGGTCTGAAAATGATGACTCATTTTCTGTGGTATCAATATTTTGACTATGCAAAGAATGCACCAATTCACATGAAGTAGGAGAAGACCCGGGCAAATATTGTGTAGTCTCATAACTTGCTACTGTTAAATCAGTAGATGCTGATATATGGGGTTGCTTAGGATAAGAGAGCGGTTTGAATTCCTTAGCAGCTGGATTTAACTGTAGCTTGTTCTGGGAAGGATTTTCTTGCATATCACAGACTATATAATTTTCTTCTTCATTATCTCCAGTCTCATTTCTGTTTGTATTTTCTTTAATTAGAACTGCATGCTTTCTTAAGCCAATAAGATTATCCACCATAATGAAACGAAGGGATTTCAGAAGAAATGATTTCAGACCACCTTCATCTTCTACAATCTTTTGAGCTTCTTCAGGGAACTGTTCATATTCCCCAACTAGTAATTTATTATTAATTTCCATAGGGCCATGTTCTTCCAAGATTTGAGAGAAATATCTTCAAGAAAAACAAAAAGAGTTGTCATTATTAATAAAAGTTCTTTCACGTAAACCTAAAATAGTATTTAATACATTATATCAGAACTACTGAGCAGTGATTTGGAAGATGGTGTTCTAGCCAAGCATAAAAATCTTCTGTAATACCCTTGCTTACCCACATCTTACGAAAACCATGCAACTATTTCAAAGGATTAGTATATACCTACCTATACCAGCCCAACAGGATTCAAATTCTGGACTTAAACACAGTATGTTATAAAAATTATGAAATACTACTAAACCCTTTAATCTACTAAACAGAGAAATGTATACATACTCATATAAACTCTCACAGGTTTGATCTGGGTTATTATCGAAAAGTCTTTGATAACTGTTGCTATTTGAAATGTCACAGAGAGCTTCAAATTCCTCTAGTTGCCCCCGAAGATATTCTGGGATTACGAACGGTTCATAAGAATTTGTAAAATCTCTGTAGCATTTGGGGAAAAAAGAGAGAGAGAAGAAAGAAAGAAATAGTGCATATGTGAACAATAATTCTTGCCCCTGAAAGTAATTGTGTTTTTCACATACACTGAAAACAGCATACTGTATGGTAACTGCATAGTGCTAAAAATATAACCCAATAGCAAACTTTTTTCTAACAAGCAGAATAAACACTATCCCCAAAACACTCGACTGCTAAACTTAACTGACCTGCTGCTTGCTAATAATAAGGACTAGCTCTTGCTGGTAGCTTCCACGTGTACAAGCAAGACCGAAACAGGGCTCAAATACAACAGTCTGACTCCTGATGAACACACAAATTCTGAGCAAACCACTACAGATTACCTCAGTTCATCATCACAACCTGCTTGATATGGTGTGGATGGCAAAGTTCAGTTGAAAGTTCAGTTGTGACTGATGGAACATGCACAAATTTATCAATTTCTTGCTATATTAAAATGGAACATAACACAAGTAAGATCTTGCTTGAAAGAACAGCTTTTGGCCTAGATGTATTGGGCTGCAGCCTGGCAACCATTTGGTTACTTCCTATATTGTTAAGAACTTTAAAATTCTAATGCCCCTTACACCTGTCCTGGAAGCATAGAAATAATGGCTCTATACAAGCTCATATCAAACACGCTTAGATGTCAACCCAGACTTGGTATTTCTAAGACACTGCCTTGGAGTTTAGGCAATAAAAGCAAGGATATATGATGGTACTTACAAAGTATTTTCTTCTATAAATATCTTATCTTCTTCTCGTGCTGCTGTACTAACTCCACTGGATAATACTAAAATAGACTAATTAAAAACAGATTATTAATATTTTATGTCATGGAAATATTTGCAAAATGATCCAACTGTAAAAGACTGAGAAACTTTACACTGAACCTTATTCTGTAACTTTATCACGTTCAGAGCCTTATTACGAACTACAAAACTTTTAAGTACAATTATGAGTACTAAGCCATAGCAAGAAGGTTCTTAATGTAAAATTATTAATTTCTTATTCAGAACTCATTTTGGAAAATAATTGGGATGTTCAGCCCAATCTCCCTCTTTTTTTACCAATTTCATCAAAATACTAGACGTGCCTGATTTTTCTTTGACTTTGGATTAAAAAAAAACCAATGCTACAGCTTCACTTTGTTATGACTTTCATATAACTTCTTTCCACTGGGCTGCACATCAGCTGACTTTCTAGAAATCTCTACCTTTACATTTGAGAGCCTTCAAGCTTTAATAATTTTACTACAAGTAAGTCTGAATTATCTCTAGTTCCATGTTGGTTTTAATAAGGCACCTGTTAACTTCTATGTTCACCATTACAAATGTTTTAGTTGTCTTTTATTTTTTATCATCTAACAACTTTAGAAATACACTGACTTGTATAAATGCATCCAAGTCAGAAAAGAAAAAAAATAATCTTATGTTTACTCCTGAAATTCTAGTCAAATTATAAAAAGGTAGGGGCATGGAAGAAACAAAGACGACTATCTGAAGCTTTCAATAAAGCAAAATCTATAAAATATACCAATCAAATAATAACATTTATCTGAGCAATAAATGGAACACTTGCATCTTCAGTCACTGATAGGCGCATGCTGAAGACAATTTCAGATCTACTTCATGAAGTTTAAGGACACATTTTTCTTTCTCAAAATGACTGGTAAAGTGTCCTTCTACAAATCTGGTATATGTCAGTGCAAAACAACATGGAGCTTAAAGTAATAATTACATAATGCAGTCAGTGTATTGTACTCATTTCCCCAATACGGTAAATTAAGATCAAAACATTCATTCAGAATTAATACAGTGGACAGACTGAAGGTATCGGTATCTAGTCAGAGCCAAAGTTATTAATAAATAATTTTTTTTCAAGTTTAGAACTAAACACAACTGTATTAACTGAGTCTTAACAGCATTTTTCTGCTTCAGGAAAAACTACTTCACAAGCAAGTCTCCACAAGATACTTTGGAAAACAGCCCCCACACATCTGAACACCAGCAATTCTGAAAAGCCTATTTGTAGTAAGCAGCTAAAGAGTTACCGACCCTTGAGTCTTTTGAGTTCTTCTTCCTATTTTTGTTTTTAACTTTGATACAGTTAGTCTGAAACAGAAAAAATAAAGTCACTATTTAGAATAAAATTATGATGCATTTCCAAAATCAGTAAGTGAATTTTAAAAAGTTTCATATTCAAATTCTCATTCTAGCTTGACTAGCAAGATTTACAAGGTGACGTATGCAATCTTTATCTCCACTCCATCCCCAGGTGGAAAACAGTAACAGAGCTTTGTAAGACTTTATCCATTTGGGTCCTTTTCATCATTTTCCTCTTTAAACACATAGAACATTGATTTTTAAAACTGCAATATTCTATCATTCCAGTATTTCAGATGCTTACTCATTACTTATAGCTGAAATTATGTATTTAAAGAGCTGTGACACCCCACACAACAGAGTTTTGCATGGGGAACCAGAGGCCAAGAGAACTGTCAAATGTTCTGGCCACTTCAGTCTTCTAAGATATGCAAAGATGAAGGAAATAAAATGCATCTTCACTTTTTGATAGGATTGTGATTAAATTAACATAATGCTACTAACAGGAACTTACTAACTTTATTTTAGGATATAAGTAACACTGAAATAGAATAGTTTTATTGTAATGGCTTTCATTTGCAGGACAACCAGGGGATCAGGCCCAGCCAGCACGGGTTTATGAAAGGCAGGTCCTGCTTGACTAGCCTGATCTTCTATAACAAGATGACCTGCCTAGAGGAGGAGGGAAAGGGTGGATGATGTTTACTTGGACCTCAGTAAAGCCTTTGACACCATCTCCCACAGCATTCTGCTGGAGAAACTGGCTGCTCATGGCCTGGACAGGTGTACTGTACGCTGGGCAAAAAGCTAGCTGGACAGCTGAGCCCAAAGAACAGCAGTAAATGGAGTTACATCCAGCCAGCAGCCAGTGACAAGTGCTAATCCCCAGGGCTCAGCACAGGGGCCAGTCCTCTTTAATATCTTTATCGACAATCTGGACAAGATAATCGAGTGCACCCTCAGTAAGTTTGCAGATGACACCAAGCTGGGTGGGAGTGTTGGTCTGCTTGAGACAAGAAGGCTCTAAAGAGAGGTCTGGACAGGCTGGATCGATTGGCTGAAGCCAGTTGTGTGAGATTCAACACAAGAAGGCCAACAGCATCCTGGCTTGTATCAGAAACAGCGTGGCCATCAGGACTAGGGAAGGGATCGTGCCCCTGCACTCAGCACTGGTGAGGCCGCACCTGGCATGGCGTGTTCAGTGTTGGGCCCCTCACTGCAGGAAAGGCATTGAGGTGCTGGAGCGTGTCCAGAGATGGGCAACGGGGCTGGTGGAGGGTCTGGAGCACAAGGCTTATGAGGAGCGGCTGAGGGAACTGGGGATGTTTAGCCTGGAGACAAGGAGGCTCAGGGGGGACCTTACTGCTCCCTACAACTGCCTGGCAGGAGACTGTAGACAGCTGGGGGTGGGTCGTCTCCCAGATAACAAGTGATAGGACAAGAGGAAACAGCCTCAAGCTGCACCAGGGGAGGTTTAGATTGGATATTAAGAAAAATTTCCTCACTGAAATGGTGGATGGTCAAGCACTGGAACAGGCTGCCCAGCAAGGTGGTGGAATTATCATCCCTGGAAGCACTTAAACTGTGTAGATGTGGTGCTTAAAGGCAGTTTAGTGGTGGGCTTGGCAGTCCTGGGTTAACAATTGGATTTGATGGTCTCAAAGGTCTTTTCCAACCTAAATGATTTTGTGATTTCATCCTTGGATTTCCAATTCACGAAATAATAAAATGTGGAATTCTTTGCTTTTTCAACATGTATATTAATTAACTCTAAAGATTTATTCTCTACCAAAAGTACATCTTGGATTTGTACAGATAAATTTATCTGCACACCAGAATAATTCTAAATGAGTGCCTCAAACATAATTAACCAAAATACACATACTTCTGCCAATTAGAATGGATTTTAATTAAGATACTAATGAAAAAGTGATTCAGAATGATGTACACTTGAAGACTTATGGGTTGAACCTGAAAAGCATCTATAAATTTTAACAAACAAATGCAAAATATGTCTAACTCACTCCAAATTTACTTTGCTTATTAGTGGAACAAACATTAAATTCCAGCCTTACAATTTAATGTCATCTGAAGGTAAAGCTGGGTTATACCATGTTCCCATTTCTTGCTTATGACTGTAAAATATACAGTACAATTAGTATACAAAATTATGCAGATTCAAGTTAAGGATGCTCAAGGAAGAATCACACTTCAAGTTCAGTTCTCATGGTAAATATGCAGTTTCAAGTTAGTAAGAGTCTGTCTGTTAAATAAGCATTTTTTAGAATTAATTTTCCTAATGATATTTTCAGAGACTTTTTTTTAAAGTTAACACCAAACTGCTCTTACCAAGTAATATGCAAATGCTATTCCCATGCACCTTATTTGCCTTATTTTCCCTATCCAAAAGAGGTGATACAGCACATCAGTGTACTCTCATCTGCTTTCACTGTGACTTCCTTAACTGCATCCTTGAAATGCTCATAATCTAAAAGGTATCATGATGGTTTGTGCTTTAACAAAAGAGAAAACCCAAGTATTTTACTGACAGAATTCTAAGAAAAATGTTAAGCAGTTTTCAAATGCTTTAAGAAAAGGGGAGTGGGGCCAGATAAAAGAGTAAATCTCTAATCAGGTCTGAATTATGATGATGTAAAATAAACAGAGATGCACATCCCTATTTGCTTTTGCAAATTTTTAAAACACCAAACACATACTTCTTTTCTGAGCTTATACCAAATAGACATTAAGCTCACTTACCAATATATTTTCATTTCCCTGCTTCTTTAATATAATGGTAGGGTCATCTATTGAAAGGATAACAAAATCACATTCATAAATGGAAATACAAATACATTATGTAACTTAGAATTGTGAGCTATGAAATTACAGTAATAATTATTATAATCCTTTATCAAATACTACCAAAACATCTCAAAGGCTGTAGACGCAGAATCTTTATGCTTAAATTGAAAGATACATACTTACTGTGATCGGACATCATACATGCATTAAAGTAAACTCACTTGCTGGTTGTGGCAGACGAAAAAACAGCAGAATGTAACCTAAAAAGGGGTGGCTTGCCTTTTGAGGCTACATCGCCTTTTAAGCACTGAACACAGAGGATCCCATATAATAAGGCAGTTAGTAGTTTGCTGAGGTTTTGGCCTTTTACAGAGCCCATCAAATGTGGTATAAAACCAGACAAAATACAATGCTTGCAAGAACGATGACTTTTGCACACTCACCCATTTTATCAAAGAATTCATCTAAAGCTTGATGAAGAAATGGAAAGTTTTCTCTGTTGTCTTCTAACAGCCATATAAAACAACGGGTTTTCTCTAAGGGTGGTTTTAAGAAATAATCACAAATTTCTTTGTCTTCAGAACTAGTTGTCACATAGTCAAATTTACTACCATACTTCTCATTCCAGAGGGTGGTTAAAACTGAAAGGTCAAGTTCTTTTAAAAACTGTCCATATTGAAGAAGGAAGTTCTTTGTAGCTGTCAGACCTAAAAGAGATGAAAAAAACCCATTTCATTCTGGCTTCAGAGTTTTAGTGATTACAGTGGGATATTCCTCTTCAAAGAGGAACAGTTTGTTCTAGAAGTGAAGTATACAGTAGCTGAAGCAGATTATGTAAAACCTTTTGTATCTTGAAAATGCAAACAAAAATGGTAAATTTTACTCTTAGTCAACACCAAATTATTATTAGCATAATAAATCTATAAAAATTCCTCAAAGGACATGGACACAACAGAAGAGAATTAAGAACCCAAATTTTGTCCAAGGTTTTGGCATCTTACATCCATTTTGCCTGCAAAACCAAACTCCTGCCTTCATCCAATTATAAATTCAACAGGAAACTACACAGCAAGGCAAGGCTACCAAAGAGCACCAAGTTAAATTACTTCCAAATCATACAATCAGCTCAACTTTTATGACAAACACCACCACTCCCCCCAATGATTTACCTTCCAGAAATAAATTTATACAAGTATTCTTTAAGCCTACTTTGGAATTTAAAGACATTATAAAAATCAATCTGTTCAATTTTCTCTTTCTTACATGGACAAAACCCTGCCAATGCTTTGCTTGCAGAGACAAGAGAGGTTGTTTCTGTGTTACCAATAGTCAAGCTTCTCTAGAAATCCTGGCTAAGGGTCAAGTAAATGAAAAAGAGGAAAGCTTTACCATTTAAAGTTAGAAAAGTGAGACTGGAAAACAGAGAGGTTATCTTTTAATCTGTAAACTGAACAACTATGTTAGGGTAAGGTGTTCTGCTATTACATAAACATATAGCCTACCCAAGTTGTTAAGATGTTTAAGCCACTTGTGTAGTTTAGGATCCACTTCTTCCAGTTCACTCAGCACATGGATAAAACCCCTTGTTTTTACTCTGTTTTTTTCTTGAATTAAGTAACTGATGAGCTGCTCCATCACTTCACATGACGTGCTACTAGTTTTGGAATATGACATGTAATCCTCCTCACTGATTACAAACCATGAAAGTAATTCCTTTAATAGTTTGGAAGCATCGTAAACAGCTGTTTTTATTTGCTCAGCATTTAGACTGATATGCTGCAGGACTCGATCACCATCATATAAATCCTGAACACTACCTATAATGGGATTTAAAAAAAAACAACAAACAAAAGAAGATTACATGTCTGTTTACCACAATTAAAACCACCAACTTTAAAGTACAGATAATTTGGCCTAAAGTGGTGTTTCTCATTATTTGCTTTATCACGACACTGAAAATTACAGGAAGTATAGAACTTTTCACAGAAACTAGCTTTAGCATTATGAATTTGGTAAAACATTGTTTTAAATTTGGTTTACACAAACAAGCAATCCTTAGCACCTTACTAGATTTCAGAAAGGAAAAAAAAAATACCAGCTAGCAATAGTAGCTTCCAGCAATTGTCTATAGAGCTTTATCTATGTGGGCTGCATGCCAGCCCTCACGCAGAGGCAGAACTCCCCCGAGCATCAGTTCTCAGAGCAAGGGCACACTTCTGAATGCCTGAGCATATACCTAGAAGCAAACCTTTGTCCTGACCCTGCCACTGGTTCTTTGTGGAACTAGAATGAAAAAGATAACTGGCTCATATCAGCCTTCACCTTCCATTATTCTTCAAGACCACACATTTATAGAATGCCACTTTCACAGCTTAACTGAGAGTAACTATAGTCAAAAGATGTAGGTCTGGAAAAAATTAAAAAAAAAAACCCAGACACTACATACACAGAGAATAATTAAGCATTGTAACACAAACAGTTAGAAGCTTACTAAAGGATTCAATGAGCTCTACAGGTGCTAGCCATGCCTGATTTTATCCTGCAGGAGGCTGCATTAAAAACCTCTGTATCTTACAAAATGCATACAAACAAGTGCTCCTCTCACTTGCACTTCCCCCCCAAATTAACAAGCAGATTTGTTTTTATTTAAAAGGTAGCTATGGCTACTAATGAAACAAAACAAAAAAAAAACCTCTTTGTGATCTAGCTAACCCCTGAAATTGGCCTCTCAGCCTCTCAGAAAGTTTGGGAGATTAAATCAGGTGTTTTTGATTTCCTCACAAAATTTCCCCAAGCCAAAAAAACCTCCAGGGTAATAGATAGCTTGTCTCCAACGACATGCAAGACTCCAATTTTATTACAGAATTAAATCATGACAGATAAAAAGGGTTGGCCAACACCAACGCACATTTTTCTGAAATGTGTTAAGTTGCTTCATGTTGACATATTCTTGCATCAGTGTCCCAACTTTTACCCACAGTACTTCAGGGTGAGTGTGTTTGTCACACCAAAGGCATTTTTAGTCCTTGGAAGTTTTAAGGGCATTTAGGACAGCCAAGTCACATAGGTGTAACTCAGTGACCTGCAGTGGATCCAATGACCAGAACTAAAGATACGCCACTGAAAAGCAGACAGCCTAGATTTCAAAAAAACCCCAACACAAACCCAATTGAACATGATTTTAGAAAACCACATGGAAGCAAAAATAGTAAACTATGGTGCTAATTGGAAGGGACCACTCTCAAACAAAATGATTAAGAAAAAAATTCTAAAAAGAGTAGCACCCGAGAGCTTTTTTAAGAGAAGGTGCTGGGATATGCCACTGAACAGGCAACAGGGTTCTGGAGAACTCCAAATATGGCATGTACGAGATGAAAAAGTGCCCTCGGTATTTAATACCAAATTCTACAAGGAAATCAATGTGAGCACTATTTTGAAGTTAACAATGCAGACAAAAATAAAATAAACAAAAAACCCAAACAAAACACATCCATTTTTCTTTGCACTATAGCTTGCCCCAATACAAAATGCAGTAGAAGTTCACACCTCCGAAATAGGCAGCACTGCAGAGCAACATAACTGTAACACAAAACCTGAAGCATTATCTAACTATATACTTACAGGTTGAAGTATTTTATCTTCCCCAATCCTCTCAAATATACTTACTCAAGTCACTGCAGTTCCTGGGCTTCAGATATTGTTTGTTCTTTAACTGAGATGCAGTTGGGGTTGGTTTGTTTTTTGTTTTTTTCTTTTTCCCTGTAGCAGTGTCCTAACTTGCTGGGCATAAAGCTTTTTCTGAAACTACTTTTAAATAGATTAACTTTGAATTGGAGCCTTTGCCCTCTTCAGGCTGCTTCGTTGTGAACAATGAAGCAAGAATAAAAGTTTCCTACAACAAACTTAACCATATGCTAACACCTTATAGTATTTAGAAACTAAAACCAGAACCGAAATAAAAGTAATTTTAAGTAAAATTTAAGAGGGGAATTATGTCCCACATTAGTATTCTACTATAATTTGACTTAGGACATTCAGAATGCTAATTATGCTACCTCATGATAACTTAGAACAATAATCTATACTTCCACATACCACTGTGATCACTGCATTGAGATGGTTCATTTCCATTTCCCATCTGGTTTTCTTCTATTTTCTTTTTAGCAGAATTCTGTGCCTCTTCTCGTGCATGTTTTCTTTGTAATTTTTTCTCTTGTTTAATCTTTAACTTCCTAAGACTGAACAAATTAAGCAGTGAGCCTTACGTTAGTTCAGGTAAGTTGCCAAAGGAGTTCAGCACATCTCAGTTATTCTTCATGTTTTACAATAGCTGTAAGCTCCATTCTATAAAATACTATGTTGAGAAGTACAACTATAATAAAGCTAGTTTTCATTTAGAAGTTTGGAGACCACAAAATTTCATAGAAGTTTCATAAAGATCAAGTATGTAAGTGTAAAATATCCTCAAGATGCAATAACTTTTACTCCCATTAAAGATGTCTGAATTAGGATTAACTTAAATACTATCAGGGTTTTTTTCTTAACTTATAACTCAGCATTTTGAACCAAATACTAACATTTGATTTCCTTAACATTTAAAAATCAATTTTTTCTATCCTCTCAGTGTGATTCCTCATTATTTATAACCTTACTTGACCAAAAAGTGTAAACTCAAGTTATATGTCAAAGGTACATGCATCAACAACTGAAATACATCATTACATCCAGCTTTTATTCACACTTCCAAAACATTCAAAGTTGGTTAGATAGTCAGTTCTGTGGAACAGTGGTGCTGAACTTGGGCCACACAGCAATACCTCCTCTCCCATCCAGCTAAAAACCTTGATGAGCTTCTTCCCTCTAGCAAGAGGAAGGAATAGAACAATGCCTGCAATCTCAGACTGCAAAGAGAGGTGGTACTCTAATCTAGTACACTTGACTTTCATGTTGAGTAATTAAGACGCTCAATCCATTCAGAAGAGTAACAAATGCCTGTTCTTTTCTAATTGTTAAGTATTTTAGTACAAATTAAATACATGTATGGAGAGCAAAAGAAACAAGTCCTCAAGGTCCGCACACAGCCTCCAAATCACACTCTCCTCAAAAAACATGTTACTTCCCTGCCTGCATATTTCACAATGAAACTAGGTTCCAAGTATAGAAAACTTAAAGGTGACTGCCACAATTTATATTCAAAAATTCTTGGTTCAAATTGCTGGGAAGTCAATGGTGCAATGGACAATTCATCCCTTAATACAGATGTGTGGGGAATCAGATCTGCATCAACTCATATCCTGTATATTTGAAAAGCTTCCTGTTACCAAACAGATACTTTTTTTTCTAAAGAATCGTATGACCAGTAGAGAGTAACCAATAACTTATTCAGTAATACCAGTTAACGCCCTCCTGTGCTCACGTTATAAGTCTGTAGCTCTGTATCTTCATTTACAAGTTAATTTAAATGATTTTATAATTGGAATATAATGTGTTTTACCAGACTATTTAGTTTATCAGAGGCAAAGGGCAAGAATAGCTTTCCAAAGTATTTGCAGGATTTTAGCAATTCTTTAAAAAAAGGTATAAAAACGAATCCTAGAGGAAACTGTTTTGTTCTCAAATTGATTCAACCTAGTTTTAAACAGCAGAGAGCTTACCTTGAACATTTCTGTTTAATACAGCCTCCTGGTGGTTCCTTAGGTTTTGTGATTTTTTGTTCAAACTACCAAAATAAGTGACATCATATTAATTAAATTTGGGTTACAATGCAACATTGCTGTACTCAAACCTAGGAATATTTGATGCTTTGGAAAGCAGTAAAAGTAATACTATGAAAGAGATAATGCAGCCCATATGCAGCCTACTGAAGGTCTACCTAAAGTTACCCCCTACTCCTACAATCTCGTATATAGCAATACATCTTTATTTGCAGAAAAGACAGGTTGAAAGATAACACAAAGTCAGGAAGAACTGGAGGCTATTTTGCTCTACCAGTGGACAGAAAGCAAATGTGACAATCATTTTTTTGGTTCTTGCAGATCAATACTGCCCTGGGAAGATGCATCCATCTTACTGTGACTCTGTAGAGGGTAACAACACTCTTCCAATACAATCATTTCATTTAGCAAGAACAGCTCTGACTTAAACTAACACAGTTCCTTTCATGTCACACAAACTAAATATAAAACGAATCTCTGGTTCCTATACATGACAGTTCTAACCAATACCATAAGGCAATGCTTGCTCTACCAGAAGACCAGGTAAGAAGAGAACAGGTAACTAATATTCCTACGTAACGTTCAGATTCTGTGATTAAGACAGCATATTACTTCTATGTTTGCAGCTACATTCTCAACTTCACTTTATTTCCTTTACCACAGTGAAAAATTTAAATATTATTTTCATATTTTATATGAACATTTACTTACTTCACATTTTACCAGACCAGAAGAACTGAAAATAACTATTTTTGAAATAAGGCCTGTACAATCAGGAGTGATACACAATTCTTGAAGAAAATCCTGCAGGAGAAAATGGGACACACAAAGACATTTAAATGCATTCAAAACCTATGTTCTTATACAGATTAGTTTCTTAATTTGAGACAACCAAGGTAATTAAAGCTAGCACAATCCTAAACTCTTACTGGATGATGAAAGCACGTGACAGCTGACTTGGCCAAGGTCTGCAAATCAAAAAGATCCTAGATCTGTAGCATACAGCTGTTATTCCCAAAGGTATGGCAAAACCCCTCCAACTTCACGTTCAAGAGTCAAGTTTAAGAATATTCTTTTATGAGTTCATACGTTGCCTGGATTTCCCTTAATTTTATATTGGCTGCTGATACTGTATTTTGTAAAATTCCTTTAGACATTCTCAATGTCAAACTGTTGCTTCAACCTCAAGACTGTAGAAGGAATAAAACTTCCATATGGGAGGACATAAATGATACAAGGGAAACAGGCTAAGCATACTAAGCCTTCACACAGACAGGTCTTTCTTCTGTAAAGAACAGCAAGATTCACCCATACTCGCTCATCAGTCAGTTTAGCAAGAGACTACTCTTTCCTGTGTCTCCTCCTGTCATTGTCATGCAGGTGAAACATCAGGCTGTAGCACTGCACTTACCACAAACCAAAAGGAATGCTATAATCTTGACTTAAAAGAAAAAAAATATGCTTATAGTCTGACACAGCTCTTACCTTATCATTTTTATCACTGTAGTTTGTTGTTTTCAACTTTTTCCAACAGCCGATATGAAACTCCACTCTACATTGCTGACAGCAAGTAATACGTATAAAACCCTAACATTGAGAAATAGTATGAATTTAACATTAAAAAAAAACAAACCACCACAACAGAAACCAGTGCACAACTTAACAGTAGATAGGATAAGATGGTGTGTTCCAGATACCTCTAATATCAAAGGAGGCAGGAAACATGTAAACAAAGTTTTATTTCCCAAACCCTTTTAGACTAAAAATTTACCTTAAAGTCTGGGTCTGTAAAAAATATTTGGATTTTGGAGTGGCCATGGCATTTCTGATATCGACAAACTGCATCTGGTTCCGGAGGGAACTTGCACTCTTCAATACAATTCTTTAAAGTCAACTGAGAAACATAAAATTACATAGGACAAATTGTGCAGAAACCAGGAAGATGTTCAGTATCTACTTGCAAACTTCTAGGGAACTCTGCAGCGAAACACACATCTTTCTGAACAGCAGATGACTAATACCAAAAGAACAATTCTTTTCTAGGGAAAGCTACGGAAGATTGTCCTTTTATGGCAAAACATTCGAAAGCACATTTGAACTTCTATCAGCTAAGTACTCCTAGCTTCCCTGCATGCACGTTTATCTTGGACCAATGTTTTACATGCTGACCAATTCCAAATGCATGAGATAAGTAAATTTTCTATTACCAAAATGATGAGCCAGGTTACTCAGATACCGTCTGCTCATTACCACTGTTCCCTAGCCCTTCAGAGTGCCTCACCTGGGATCTGGGTTACTGTAAGGGACTAGAATAAGTTGACCTTGCACTAGCACTATATAGCAATAACCACAAACGGCGCCCGCGCGGGGACACTGAAGAGGAGGCTCACAAAGCCCAAACCGGTGGCATCACCCAACTGAACCAGGAGGCGCAGGAACTTTGACTGTGTGCACCCATCACCTACGAAGGAGGTGAGCAGTTGGGAACCATGGGAGGGAAGTTAGCCCAAAATCAGCAGTGCAGCCTGGATGTATTGCGACAGCTGCTTGCAGCTCAGCAACAAGCCGCAATGGGTCCACAGCTAGTAACTTTGGACCCATGACCAAGTGTTGGACTTTCTACCTAACTAATGGCACATTGCAAATCACTGCCTGGCAAGCAGCTGGCAGACAATTGTATGATGCTGCCATGGAGGGAGACCTCGCTGCAGGAAAGCATTTGTCAGCCTGGTGGCAGATTCTGACTACCCTTCGCCAAGTGTCGACCAATTCTACTAACAGTGCTAAACCAGGGGAGGCTGCAAACTCCACTGACAACGCAGCTCTTCTCAACACACCATCAACAACGGTGATCCTGTCTGCACCTCCTCTGCCCTCAAAGCTCCCATCACCAGTTGCAGCAGCCCTGATGGCACAGAACCAAATGTGGAAACAGGACAACTCGTACAATGACTCCATCGACACTGAGAACCCTTTTGATCCAGGTCTTACAGATTTGGAAAATGAACCAGATTTCTTCCTCCCATCCCCCAGCGAGTTGACCGTGTTTTTGGGGAGGGTGAAAGGGAGTCCAGGGGATTGGTGGCAGGAATGCAAGCAGGAAGCATTTAAACAAGGGGGTTTGGGAGTCGCAGTGGCATGTCCAGTATTTTATCAGCCAAATCAGCCTCCAGAACGGTAGCCTATGCAATATGAGACTATCAAAGAGCCAAGAAAAGCAGTGTGGGAAAGGGGAATTCATAGTACGTTCACTACGTTCTTTCTTGAAGCAATGGCAGAATCTTATACACTCGCACCGCACAGTTGGAGGTCACCTTCTTCACATGGTGCTCACCCGATGCAATATATGTTGTGGTTGTCTGATTTTTGTGAGCTATGCATAGTGGCCTCGACTGGGGGGCTTGTGTCAACCCTGGTGTCTGGGAATCAAAATGGTGGCGTGACGGCCCCTGGCGCTTAACAGAGGGTGAAAGTGCTCAATGGTCTAAAGAGAACAACGTGGAGGGAAAAGGCTTGATAAAAATCAGTAACTTTCCGGCTCTCTCAGAACTGGAACTATTGGGAACCATAAAAGCATCAGTGTGTTTCCATCTGAATCACACTAGCGGGCCATATTTCAACAGCACAGGCACTGACCTGACAAGTAGGTCAGCAGTTTATCAGATTGAGTCCACCTGGTGCAATTATATAGCACCTAGAACAGTAAACCCAGCAATAGGCCCGGGAAGCCTTTTGAACAACACCTTTTTGATCGGTGGGGACAGGGCCTGGATGGGAATTCCGAGCAGGGCAGCAGGAGAGCCTTGCACATTTGACAAACTTTCTTTCTTTCACCCCAGTGATTTAGCCATTAGGGCATGGAAACTGCACGACCTTCAAGAATGGCGTAGCACAAGCTTCACAGCAGACCGTAACCCTCAGGTTCATTTCTGGAACACAGCGCAACGCGTTTTTGCTTCTCTGATCTCCTCTGTACAAACGGCACACACCCTTAACTCATTTAATAAATTAGGCTGTTGGCTTGCTAAAGAAAGTAATGTTACAAGCACTGCTCTTTCAGGTATATTAGCAGATATCGATTCTGTCTGTCATGCATCCCTACAGAACCGAGCTGCTATTGATTTTTTTATTGTTGGCACAGGGACACAGGTGTGAAGACTTTGATGGGATGTGTTGCATGAATCTGAGTGACCACTCTGAATCAATTCACACAAGCATACAAAACTTCAAAGCCTTAAAGATTTACAGCAAAGCCAGGGGTGGGATGGCTTTGGACTTTTCTCATGGCTGGGAAACTTCAGACCGTGGATCAAAAATATTGCAGGATTTATAATAACCGCCTTAACTGCCCGATTGATGTTTGCTTTATGTCTCCCATGCCTCTTTTTTTGTGTTCAGTGCTTATTTGACCGTAGCACGAATCAAGTCATGGTCACCCAGCTGCATGCAACCTTTGCCTTATCGCAACTAACAAAAAAGGGGGAATTGTAAGGGACTAAAATAAGTTGACCTTGTAGAGAAACAAGGTTGAATTGGCAGAACTGTTAGTGTACAGATAAGCAGACAAATTTGGCAGCGAAACCACAAGCGTGTGAACAGCTCTGAATAAGTAACTGCTTTGCTACACATAGACAAATTCCCAGGTGCCTTAATGCACATTGGCACATTCCAGGGCAGAACTTGGGTAGATAAGCGTTTGTATATAACTAGCACTTGTATGCAATAAACGATCTCACTTCTTCACTGACTTGGGGTCCATGCCTTCCTATGCCACAGATTACAGGATCACGTACATTCCCAGGGACAGCTCAGACCTGACTCTGCACTGGAGCTACAGAGATCTCCCTGAATAGTGTCTAGGTAAAGACATCACAGTAGCTTTATGTAAAGTCAGTTCCGAGTCCCACAGGGTTTGCACTGAGCCCAGATTAATAAAACATTATTAGAAACAAACAGACCACCAATTACAGCCTTTCAGGTATTTGTATTACATTCTCTAGAAGTCCCAGACCACCAACGTATCACTGTGGCCAGACTACTGTGGTGTCAGCTGGGGATCTGTGAGAAATCTTTAGGTCAGTTTTGGTTTCAGAAACAACAGTACTGTTGCTTCTACCAGAAATGAAGCAGGTCAGTATAGTATAGCCAAGTTCATACACTGAATAACCTAGCAAGTTCTACTGTGTCAAACTGCATCCATGCAGAGCAGCTCACGCATCTTACCTCTCATGGCATGGTTTATCCAGAAACCCTTAACAAATAACAGTGACTCAATTATAGTTTAAAAACAGTAACAGTAATAATAATTAAAAAGAGCTGTGGAGTGTGAGAAAGCAATTTGTAGTGTCAGATCCACAAGTCAGATGTTTCAAGTCAAAGAGTGAATTTTACCATACAACTCCCACTGCATCAACCAAGAACTACATGGTCAAACTCTCCTACTTGGTTTTAAATACAGCATGATTACTGCAATTTTCAACTTCACATTTTTGCTAATTTGAATTTTTAGCTGGTTCACTCTAGCATTACACTGTATATAATACATCTACTTAATGCTCAGTAATGTGCAACTAAGAAGTCAACACATAATGAAACACTTGGAGCAGATTAGAACAGTATTATTAAATGGAAATACCCAAGCATAGAGCCTGACACAGAGCCCCCACCCTCGTGCTGTAAATGGGATGCTTCCCATATGCTCAAATTTGTCCTCACCAGAGTTCTGCTCTACAAAGACCAAGCCTTGGTGCTGACAATACTCTAGACAATGAGCAGCAGCACTTGTGCTGGCTGCTCCAGACTGAAACCTCCCTTTCACCCCCCATTTCTGTTTGGCCTTGACAACGGGGGGCCAGGGAGGAAGATGGGAGGATGACAACCTTTTTATTTTTTTGAAAGGCCATCTGACAGAACAGGGTTTTTTTTGCCTTTTATGCCTTTTATGCCTTTTTTTCCCCTTTTTTTTTGTATTTTATTTTGAAACATACCTGTAAATTCTCTATCCGTGTCTCTTCAATGACCTGAGATGTTGTGGGCCAAGTTAATACTCCAGGTACAATCTTGTGATTAACCATTGTTTGCGATTTCATGAACTGATCGAGTGCATCTGAAAATCTGAAGTTTGAAACAGGTACAACACATTCAAATCATATATGAGTAACTTCTACGTATCATACTCTTCACAATTTACTTTATGAGGGGGAGGAGGGGGCAAGAATATGATCTGTGGAATGAAAGAGTACCTAGGTAAAGACATTACAGTAGCTTTATGTAAAGTCAGTTCCGAGTCCCACAGGGTTTGCACTGAGCCCAGATTAATAAAACATTATTAGAAACAAACAGACCACCAGTTCGTTAAGTTATCTGTTTAAGGACTCTTCAGTATAAAAGACTCAAGGCGTGAGCCAGTAAGACAGCCTGCCCAGAGTCCAGATGTGAGGCAGGCTGAGAGGCTGCACTGACATTCAGGGGACCCATGACCCTGGGTGTGCCTGTCAATACAGAGAGTCAGGACATGTGTATGTTCATGACTGACCTTCAACCCTGATCAGCCAGGGAAGAGGCACAGGACTCTGCTGCCTATATTTATGTTTTAAATGAGTTTTACATGGGAGCTGCTCTGCTTGGGGTAGTCTGGGCAGCTCAGCTGTGCTGTCATGTGTGTGTTTATGCACCCCTTTGGGACACATGCAGCCTAGGAGTCAAAACTAGGGAAACGAGCTGCATCTGTGGGACTGGGACACAGACATCTCCTGGGCCTCAGATGACTGCACCTGGCTACCCTGTGGAAGGAGGAATCCCCTCTCAGTTTGCAACACACTCTGACCAGGTGCTTTTAGATATTGCATATAAGAAGGGTTTACAGTTTGATATTAAACTTATTTATTTGGCACTGTACTGGGTTTATGTGGCCAGGTTGTGCTGGGAGGGGGGGGCAGCAGTGCTGCAGGGGCGGCCTCTGCGAGGAGAGGCCAGGGCTGCCCCAGCTGGCTCCAGCAAACCCATCACGGGGCACAGCTGAGCCCCTCAGGCAAGATGGTGGCACCTCACGGAAAGCATGGGTAAGAAAAGACAAAACTTGCTGCACAGCTGTGAGGAGTAAGGAAAAAACAAAGTGTGAGAAACAGCCCTTCAAGCACCAAGGTAAGAAGGGGGAGGGGAGGAGGTGCTCCAGGCACAGAGCACACGTTCTCCTACAGCGCCTGAGAGGACCCTGCTGGATCAGGTATCTGCACTGCAGCCATGGAAGCTCCCTGCTAGAGCAGGGGGACATGCCCCAAAGGAACTCAGGCTGGCGGAGAGGGCCCATACAGCAGCAGGGGAGGAGGGCATGGAGGAAGGTGCAGCAGAGAGGAGCTGTTACAGACCGATCACAACCCCCATTCCACATCCCTCTGGGCAGCTCCGGGGAGGAGGGGAAAGCAGAGGAGTCAGGAATGAGGGAGCGACGTTGAGCCTGGGATAAAGGAAGGGTAGGGGAAAGGTGATTTTTACTGTTTCCCACCATCCAACTCTATTTTAACAGACAATAAATTAAATTCTTTTTCCTCAAGCTGAGTCTGTTTTGCCTATGACTGTTATTAGCAAGTGATCTCCCTGTCTTTTTCTCAACCCCTGGGCTTTTTCGTCTTATTTTCTCCCCCTCTTCTGTTGAGAAGGGGGAGTGGGAACACAGCTGGATGAGGATCTGGCAGCCAGTCAACCCATTACAGGGGATTTTGATTAAGTAGAGCAATACAGTGATATACTGAAATCACAACACAAGCATAACATAGCAATTGCAATACACTATTGAATCAATACAAACATGATTCCTGTTACCGGTCTCTATACGTTTACCATCAGGATGCTGGGAAGAAGTACCGCCAGGAATACGTGGGCTGAAGCCAGCTCAAGCCCTTTGCTCTTGAGTTTATCAGTACTTACCCAGTTTCTGCACTTTATGTTCAGCTAAGCCACATGCACACTCCCCTCCTCTCCCCCATGCTGGTCTGGCTACCTCAGGAAGACATTATCTCAGGGAACCAGATGACTCACTGGTGCAGCTGCTTAATCTAAAACCAAGGTTACCCTCCAGTCTCCCTAGTGTTGAGATAAGTTAAGCTTTCTTTAAGATACATTTCTCCCTGAGATCATTGTTTTTTTGTAGTTCATCTATGAACTCTCCTCCACTGCAGGGGTGTGCTGATCAGTCATATCCCCATGCCCTGGAGTCTGCTTGATTCAGCGGCTTCCATCAGATTCTTAGCAGTAACAAACTTAAAGTTGTAATAACTCAGTCTGATGTATGAATCAGTGATTAACAAAGAATAATTTAAAAAAACCCTACATCACGGTTTCTCAAATGAAAGTATTATACCAACCTGTTTTGTCTGAGGTACACTTTTCCAATTCCATAGTATGCCAAACAACCAAATCTTTCCTCCTGGTACTGTTCAATTATTTTCTTAAACTGGTCTTCAGCCTTTGTCAATGCCTTCAAAGTAAATTTAAGACAAAAATATGTGGCACTTTGCCAGAAGCTTTTGACTTTCCCTCTCCTTTTCTTGCTCCAGTAGAGTGGGTCAGTATGCCCTATTCTTTGATCACTTCTGAACCGTAAAGGGAATTAAGCAACTCTATGATCACACACAAAGGCTTCCCTTTTTATAAAAATGGCAACTTACTCAGTAAATAAGGGCTCCCTCTGAAATAATGAAATTAAATGATTGATCTCACTGAGCTACAACCACCCAGACGTTTTAAAATTCATTGGAAGACACTGAACAGTTTTAAAACTGCAGAAAAAATTAAAAAAAAAAACAAACCCCAAACAACCCACACTTTTGTTTTGGTGTTTTCGAAAACCAAAAGCGTTCTTTCTTTTGTTTTGAAAGAAGAATGTTTGCATCAAAACCGCTAATGTATAAATACATTACAACAAAGTAGAAGAAAAATAATTGACTATACTTCATTAATACTTAGGAATCTCATTTGAAAACTTAAAAAGAAATTTTATTTGGTTGCTTAATTTATCAAAAACCATTAAAGATCTAGTCTTTTATTTTACTGTATTTATTTATTATTTATTTATTAAACTGTATTATTCTAAAATTTAAAGTTTTCCTTCCCCACTAATTTTATGTCTCTTAAGAAGAGACAAAAACAAATGGCCAACTACCTGAACTAGAATTTTGAATAAAAGCAATATAGTGGCTTAATGTCATACCTCAGGCTGTCCTATTCCAAGAAGAGCAGTGGCATGTCCATAGATGATTACAACATAATTAATAATATGAAGATTCAGTTGCTGCAAATAGAGCCAAATTATAGTAGTAACACCCACAAAAACACTTTTCTGGTAGCTAGAACATTACTGTATATTGTGAATTGAAGATCTTCACTGCAACAGAGCTAGAAAACTCTTTTCTCATCATTCTTATCATAGCCTCTAACCAGATTTATGTTACAACTAACATAAAAAGTAAAGGTTAACTACAGCTTTACTGCTGGTCATTTGGTACCCCTATGCATTTCAAAGTGATACATCCTGAAATGTCTGCTCTTAGAAAAGCTGTAACTACAGGTCTTACTATGTTGACTTCATGAAGTCCAGTGTGTCTTTGCTACGTTTCATGTTCAGAACTGAGCAGATTTTTTCTTCTTTTAAATAAAACCCACCACCTTTTCTCAACCTTTTTCTTCCTAATAAACTAGGTCAAAATTCCAGATGGATCGGTGCACTACTTCCTCGGACAGGCTTACTTGTTGGCATTGCAATAGCCCTTACTAAAATGAGAGCTTGAAACACAGCAACACATGTGCACACACATTGTCACACAAAACTTAATACTAGAGTACAATAATTTAAAGAAATCCAGAAGAACAAATGTCAGTCAATGACTGATTGGCTAGAGATATATATACACAAAATTTCACAGTATTTGCTGTCAAAGAGTTACCTGACCTGAGAATATAAATTCTTTTTACCCTACCTTATTAAGAATAAAGGTTAAGCTGACAATGGACAAATAAGATATTTGGTAAGAGCATCTTGGTTTGTTCTTATAAGAATATTATTTTGCTAAATATTTTTCAGATTGCATCTAGAAATGCACGTGTATGCTGAACATTACAGAAATACATCCTATGCTACTACTGGGTTTTTTATCCTGTTCTCATTTGTAAGCTCCTTGACATACTTATCAGTGAAACACCTGGCATTGTAATCAACATCACCGGCAACAACACAGTAATAATGACTATTTTGGTGGAAGGAAAGAATGAAATACTGCAATGAAAGCATAACCTTCAATTACTTTGATAAACTAGGTTATTTTTCTAAGCTTACCTTTAATTCTGAAGGATTTAGAATGCTCAACAATTGCGAAAAGGCTCGTTCAGCACTGTGACATCGCTGGTCCATCAAGGCTGTATAACCGTCACAAACAAGGGATTTAACATCTTCTGGCAACATAGCTAAATCCACCTAAAATATTTAGGAAAACAGTAAGTCCAAGAGAAAAAAGTATTTTCCTTTGGGGTTCGTGCTTTGTGGGTTTTTTTAAAGCAAGCAAGCTATTTGCTAAAATACTTACCCAACAGACAACTGTTAATATTGTGTAATTCCTGGAGTTTTATCACAACTTCACTTTTAAAGCAGCAGATCAGGTACATTTTTATAAAGCTGTTTTAAATTCAACTTCTAAAAACTTAAGTTTTTCATGGACCTACTGCTGCTAATCTCTTAAAAATCTAGGCTTTGTTCTAAGGTTATACCCTTTTCTCTCCAGAAAGTTTCAAGTATAGTTCAAGCATCATTTTAATCCTTCTGACATATGAAAAAATCGCCAAACCCAGACCTACGCTCTTCCTCACTTGTACATTATTTTGTGTACAAACATTTTTGACAAACCTGAGAACTATTCCTTTCTGTCTACACTTTCTCTCCATCTAGGTTAATCGTTAATGTTAGAAGGTTTCAGAATGCATTATGTTATTAGCCTTTCACTACAGATACTTCCTGAAGTCTGAGGGAATTTCCAGCAGTGAAACTGTAAATCAAGACAAGCAGCTGCAGAATTAAGAACTTCCATTCCCTTGATCTGTTGAAACACTAAAATAAAGTTAGCTTCAGGAGCAGATCACCGTGGCAGGGTAGAAGTAATCTGACTATTTAAGAAGCTCCTCCAACACCTAATCCTGCAATCATAAGTAAAAAGCAAGAGTAACGAGGAGGCCCACCTATGTATTTTAGGCCACTGCATCATTTCAGTATGAATTAATTTTCAATATGAACAAAAAGCCTATGAAGTAGGATTACCTAACTGCCTTTTCCTCCCCTCTGTCCCATATGCCAGCATTTGAGCCTGGGATTCTAAAGACAGGGGCAGAGAAAAACTGAAAGAGTGGGAACGTTTGCTGAGAATGGAACATAACTTTTGAGTTGCCCTATTTTTGTAACGTTATTCCAATGGAGTACTTAACTGTATTCCTGTGAACTGAATTACACTTTTGATATACTAAATTTATGTCCTGAATATTTTCCTAAGCATCTATGAATTTCAATTTTATTTTGTCTTCGTCCTGTCAACTGACTAAGAAGGACAAACATAAGAAAATACTCATGATCTAATAACAGTTACAAACAAAAGTGGCAGGGATAGTGGAAACTACAAATAGATAAAGAAAAGATCAAAATGCAGAAATGAGCTAACGAAAAACATGATTAAGACTTATTTTAATTTCCTAGAACTAATGCTACAAGTTAATGATGTCAGAGCACAGAGTTATAGAACAGGACAAATTATATTAATTTAATGTTAAGCTAGTAACACGTGAAGCTGATTAAGCCAACTAAAAATGTTACTTTCAATACTAATAATGCATTAGCCTTACAAAAACAGGTATTTTCAAGAAAATAAGGGCAGAACCTGCACCTTCTTCAGATTCCAGTTATGTCTTACAAAGTAATTAATCAGAATAGAGTTTCCAGTATCTGCTTCCCCAAATTAACAGAGAAGAAATGATTAATTATGTATGTCTCCATGATTTCATTCAAGAACTTTGGGATACTCAACATTCATTGCTCATAAGGCCTGAGAAGGAGAATTCTCAATTTATAAATTTTATAGCATTTTCAACAGCTATTCCAACAAAATGTTCTATGATTATTTTCAAATATATATAATCAGACAGAGGAAAACATATTTAGTCAAAACTTTGGGAGAAGTATTATAAATCCCAGAATGATTTCCAGTGATTTTTGTCATTTTTCTTATGAATTAAGATACAAAGGAGCTACATTACTAACTCATGGGTTTAGCGAAGTTATTCTATGACTATACTGAGTTTCGTTACACTAATTTCCAGTGTGAGGTCTTACAGGAGGGGAAGGAGAAGCAAAAAGATGACTACCAGCAACAAGACAGTATCAATCAGCGTAATCATATAATCTTTGTCTCCTGATAAAAGTAATGCTAAGCATGAAGTGTTAAATTCCTGAATGAACCAAGATTTTGAACAGTGGTACTAAAAGGTCGTTTACACTCAAGGTTTTATGCTGATGAATTCCCAGTTACCTGTTGCACAGTACAGAAGAGTTTATCCTGTATGGCTTTAGACTCTATCTTCAAATCAAGGTGATCTCTACAAATAACATGACAATGGCATCATGAGTTTGTGTACATGTACTTTATATATAGTCTTACTTTCAAGAAACAGAAACTTCAGTGCTTTTATCAACCACATCACTTTCGGCTACATGCTAGAGATTATTATGGCACACTTGCACAATCAGGTAGCAAGTACTATAATACTATGAAGAATTATGATGCTATTCATATAGTTTGTATACTTCTGGCTCAGGAATCACCAGGGCTTCAGGGAAGTAGCAGTCTTCTCTATCATTTTATTTGCCTTCTTTTATCTTCACCTTATTCTCAGCTGAGTTGAGGGGCGGAACAGGTGACTAGAGAACTTCCCTACACCAAAGGCAGCAGTATAAGAAGGTGCTTAGGCTTCTTTCCCCTTTTCTACTCTTCTTAAGTATAAGACCCTTTATCCTAGCACAACTACCACTTAAAATCAAACATATGTAGCAGCTACGCATGGTAGGGGCAGAGAGAGCAGAGGAGAGAGAAACAGATCTGTTCTTCTCAGCTCTTCTTTTCCACTACTGCAGCAGAAACACCATGCAAACTATAGAACGTAGCCAGTACAATGAAGTGGTAAAGTATTGCTTAATACTCTAAATCCTCAATGCTAAGATTGCTAGCCAAGGCTTAATACTTCTATATAGTCTTTTGCTAATACACATGCAGTTCTGTCCCACGTTCAAAGGCATCAAATGCTCATCTGAGATAAATTCTTTGCAGTGTCAGAGGATGCCCTAGATTTTTAGAAGCAAACCCGCTAATTACAGAGATGGAGGCAAGATTGTAACTGATCATGCATCTCACTTCTTGAGATACATCATGTTTTTTGTAGGTCTAACAAACTTTGCCTTGAGAGAAGCAATTGTGTAGATGGTTTAGTTACATTAAAGACGATTTGTTCCCATTGTGAATTCTAATGTTTCCCTCCTCTCTTCAAATGGAAGGATAAAGAAGTCAACAGCAACCCAGTTAAATAACATAAATAACCTCTCTTATGACTAAGTTTCAAATATCCTAGATACAGCGGTATTCAAAACAGAGTTGGGGGAGGAAGTATTGTAAATAGAGATTAAAAGATGGTAGGTTTTGTGGTCATACTTTGATGAGGACTGGGGACAATCCAGTTCAGCTCCCAGGTTTCCTAAAGGTTTGGACTCTTCTACATGAGAAATCTGCCTTAAAAAATTAGCACTTCATGAAAACTTTTCTATTTCAATGTAAACAGCTTATTTTGCTGTACCCCTCATCTGTTTTTAATCATCCTAAACACAACTAAAAACACTAGCTGAAACATACAAGCAAGAAAGTACAGTCAGCTTAATTTGTCCTATTTCACAGCTCAAGTTACTGAAAGCTTCTATTTCTACATGTCCTTATGTAGTAAGTCATCATTTGCTTCAGTCATCTTACAAATAAGTCAGCAGTAACAGTTCTTTACTCCTTAACTATCTACTAGATGAGGAAGTACATTGGCATATGGAATCACCCATAAATGCAGCAATTTCCTCCCACCTGTCTGGAGCATGTTGGCCCCAATATCACTGGAAATAATTATTTATTTTGTTAAAATCTGTTTTAAACATTGTAACAGATGGAAGCAAAACTTTTTGCCCATAAAATCTATAGTACTTTTTATTTCAACTAATTTAATTTTGGCCTCAAACCGTCAAACGTTCATTTACATTCAGCATGTTCTACAGGAAGTATTAAGGTACTTAAAATTATATATGCTTCTGTTTTAAGCAAAAATTCCAATCTACGAACGATTAACAGGACTCTTAAGCCAAAGTTCTTTTCTAGTATTCAGTTCTGAGACTGACTTACAATGCTTTCCTTGCAGTCAAAGTTCTTCTTCCTAGTAAATGTATGAAGTGTCTCAGAGAAGTTTTAAAATTATTTGGTACACTGAGTAGAACTAGTACAAAGGGGCCTTAAAGATAAGACAGAGCCTGAGTTATGTCGTGGTGTAAGTCTGAATGTAACAACTGGAACAAGATTCCTATTATCTTTTGTTGTAAAGGAAGCACTTTTTTGTTACAGCTATACTATGTGACTTACCTTGGGGCAAAAATTTCTAAACAGCAGTTATTAAAATTATGCCTTCACTTACTAAAATTCAACTGAGTGTTGGAAAATATTTAGTTTTCAAGTAATAACTCAGGCTTTTCATGAAAACTGGAATTTTGTGAACTTTAATCAGCTATCTTAACATGAACTATACCCTGAAGAGTATGTAAACAACGTTAACAAAGCAATTAGTAAAGAGCAAGCAGCAAGTCAAAGCTGCATTAACTCATTTTTAAGTGCTACATAAAATAACTCAAAATAAATTAAAACATAAATAAAATTTCTTACCTTGTCTTTTCAGAGTCACCAGGACTGGATTTTGGCCTTCCTTTGTTTTGATGACTTTGGCCTGTAATGAGAAAAAGTATTTCAAACAAACTGATCATCACCTGTAACAGAAAAAAGTGTATTTGTAAAGAAAATGTGAGTTCTAAATCATGTATCTTAAAACATTTACAATATGGAAAACTAACACAATCAAAGTTTTTCAGTAATCCACCTCTGAGTGTTACAGTATGAATTCAGTATTATTTTTATTAAATAGTATAGGATTTTATTAACCCTATAAAGGGGAAAGGACACTTCAAATAAACAGAAAAATCTTAAAATCCTGTAGAATATGATCTGACTCTACAATACTGTAACAACCATTAAAAGTGGACTCCAAGCAAAAGAAATCAGTATGAAAATTGTACAGGAGTCTGCCACTTCAAAAGTACACTGCTAAAGGAATTAAGTTCAACCCATGTTAATCTCAGAAATGTAAACGTATGAGTTGGATTGATATAAATTACAAAATAAAAATGTTTGATGATGTGGAAATACTATCACAAAGACAAGAAAAAAATCTATCATGTGATACTGATTCATTTCTAACTCCAAAAAACTTGACCAATGCACTTTATAACTTCAGAGAACTAACACTGTCATTGGTTAGTTACAGGGCTCTACAAGCCAAGTAAATAAATTCATTAGTAACAAAGAAGAAGAAAACATGTTTTAATACTGTATTGTGATTGGTCAAAACCAGGAAGTATGCCATTAACTGCAAAATAATCTCTCAACCATTTTCTGTGCAATTAAAATATAACATTGGCATCTGAATGTGCACGCGCATACTCATGACTAAGTCAAGAAATTTTTGACTACCAAGAATTGTAAAGTTCAAACTTCACAAGGTATTAATGACTAGAACAGCAAGAGTGACAAAATCCAGTACGGAAGAGCTGCCTTCTAGTAACCAGACAACTAGACAAACAAGGAAAAAACAACATTTCTGAACTGGTAAGGAACAAACAAGCAGCTGGCACATTCAGTTATAGTGCTGCTGAGCATCACATCACAGATGTTCCTTATTACATATGGTAAACTGAAGGTGTGTGGAGCAGCAGATTTTTTTTTTTTTTGCTAGTTAAACCTAATGGATTTTACAAGGCATATAGGAATGTCGCCTTCTGCCTCAGCTACCTGTTCCAA
Organism: Falco biarmicus; assembly: GCF_023638135.1. Taxonomy (NCBI): domain Eukaryota; kingdom Metazoa; phylum Chordata; class Aves; order Falconiformes; family Falconidae; genus Falco; species Falco biarmicus. The sequence continues at coordinate 77,295,149 of NC_079289.1, read as the reverse complement.
GAGGGCATAGCTCCAGCTATAAACTTCCAGAAGCAGTTTAGGGGGCAACTGTGGCTTCCTAATATTGGACACAATCACACAGACAACATACAGTCCAGCACCTGGATTCAAGGTATTTGAGCACTGGAACCTAAACATAAGGTACAGCTACCTAAATCATTAAATACTGCTTGATTTATTATTGTGCTTACGCTGAACTACCTTAAAAGTTGAAAGAAAAAAGAGATATTACATTTATAGATATATAAATATTACATTTATATATGTTTCATTAGCTATCTATGCTTTAAAATGTTTACTTTGTGATACTGAGAAGTATTTTCTATAATTAGATACAAATTACTGAGGAAAAAATACAAAATCTACCCATTTGAGTAATCCCACTCAAGCCAGTGAGATATCTCGTGTACTCATTTCTCAAGGTAAATCATAGGCATACACATTTTGCACCTTGTGCCAGAAGTAGTTTTTCATTAAATATTACTTAATGACATTAAATTTAAATTGACCAGAACATAAATCAAGTATCATGAAGACTGAACATGTTCAGAATTATCTCATGAACCATTTCTTGAAATTGTCACAATGTGTCTGTTGAAACAGTTCACACACTTTAAAAACTCCGAAGTTACACTAATAATCATCACAAATTCCTCATAGGAGACACATTTAAGTGATGGAAAACAATAAACCTTTTGAAAGCCCGAAAACACTTCAAGCATATCATTATTTAATCATTTAGAGATACAGATATATTACTTTTTCTTCACTGTATAGGTTCCTTTCCCTTAAGAAACCGATCTATCATTCAATACAAAATCTTATCGAAGATAAAGGAATACAAGCCTTCCTGCTCACCATCAGAATAAAGAATTAATCAGCCCTATTTTTTCATTGAGTGATCTAATGCTAAAAGCCATTCAACAAAAATTATTTCTGAAAAATCTTCTACAGAAATGACTACTCACATATACCACCCAACTTTAAAGACACTGCTTTCAGATTTTTTTTAAAAATACTTTTAAATAAAATTAACAAGCAAATCTTGCTGAATTATAATTAAAACACTTAAAGAGATACATTACTTCAACAGCAAACATTATTAACTTACCCCACAAACATTTTAAAATATTAGTAGAAGTAGTATTGCTTTTGCTAGACATTCTTGTTAGGAGTGAACAAAGATATTTAACAGAAACGTACACATGCTCAAAAAAACAGTACATGCAGACAAAAACTGAAATTAAAAAAGACAGTAACTTTAAGATAAGATATAGTGGCATAAAGTTACTTTACATGAAATCTCCTGCAAGTCTTAAGCCTTTCAGTGAACAAAGGCTAAGAACAAGCTATTCCTCCCCACCCACAGCAAACTTGTATCAGCTAGCCATTCAGAGTGTAACTCCTCCTTTCAAATCACAGCCAAATCAAATATTTTCTTCTACATCAGTACCGACATAATAAGTTTGAGGGGGGGGAGAAGGAGGAAGGAAGAACAAAAAAAATTCTCATGGAATCAGCATGGGCTTTTTTGAAATTACTACATTCAACGCAACATTTCACAGTCCTATGATCTCTAGCCTAGAAGAATTTTCAGTGCTGCCCAACATTCAGCCTTTCATTATCTCTCTTCCCTCCTCAACCTCGCTAAAAATCAGCTATCCTTCTGACACCCTGCCCCTTCACAGCAGCACAGACAGACTGCTGGCACCCTGCCCCCTAACCAACAAGGGCAGCATCCTGCCCACGTTATTCGTGTAAAGTACGATTCTCTCAAATCCCACGATTATCAGTGCAGCCAAGGGGCAGAACGACTCTCACCCTCATTCAAAAGGTATTTGTATGATTTGGTCTTGCTGCCAGGTGACCTGCACACCAAGTGTCCCTGGCAGCCCGCTGGAGCCAGAGCATCACGAATAGTCAGTCCTGTGTTTGCTATTGGTGATTGGGTGGGTCGCCTTGTGGGCACATTGGTCCTCATCTCTTCCACTGCCTCAATAAAGCTTTGTTTTATAAGGTGTCGTCAGACTCCATTACTATTTGAACCACACCTTCTTGCTCAGTAAAATGTTTCGATTCACTTAGTTGTCACTTGCTTCAAACTCATTCAAAATTTCTGTGGCCTCCACGCATTTCATTTTGCTCCTTCACACAAATCTACACATAGTTCCTCAAACCTGCTTTGTCTTCCAGAGCTTGATTTCCCCTTTCTAAAACCTTTCTCTGATTTGTGGTTTCTGCATTAAGTTCCTTCAACACTGCTTTTTTTACCTACCACATAACATCTTTTCAACAAATCGGTCTTGACTTTTTTTGCAGCCTTACTCACATTTTCCACCTCTCAATAAATCCTTTAATTCTTCAAGATGCTCACTTATGTCCAAAGTCCACCAGAGCAAGATCTCCTACTGCTCATTTTAAAATACTATTTTGTAATACATCTTCACTGGTTTCCTAAAATCAAATTTTGAAGTGCTCTGCACTCTGGCACCTATCCAGCCAAGTATTAAGTATGCAGAGCCCAAGGCACCTGGGCACCAAGGACTTCAGACCGTTGCGCTGTCAGGACTAGCAGGGCCCACAGGCCTTGGAGGTCACAACTTTAGAATACAAAGTGAGCATGCAGCTGGTCCATATTCAGTAGGAGTACTCCATACAAAAGTTAATAAGAAAAATTTCTGAATGTCAGGGAAATAGCTTATGCTTTCTCGATTACAGCAGATTTAGCTGTAGATGATAAAAAAAATCAAGCAAAACTGAAGAAAAGATTTCACTTTGAATATCAGAACTGCTTGCACTTTCACCAGAGAAAAGTAACTCTGGCACTGTGAAAGTTTTGGGAGCGGAAGTTCTTTCTATGAAAAAAATGGTTCTTTATCAATTAAAAAAAAGGGACAATCATACCAACTTATACCTCTTAAGTTTTAGCTAAAAATCCACTCTGACAAATATTTTGTGGCCTCCTTCTCTAACTGCAGTATTATTTTCTTAAGGATCTATAAGGAGCTTTTAGTAATCACAAATGATTTGTGAATATTGAAACTACACACAGACTTCTCCAAGTTTAGATCCCGTACCTGTCTCAGAAGGAGGGAAAGCATTTTTAGCATGTGACTCAGCGTTCTACTTTTTAGTTCCAGTTTCAATTTTGAATTCATGTAGATTGAAATTACAAAAGCATGAAGGAAGTAAGACAAAAGCAGGAGAGAAAAAGTCTCTAAGTAACTGCATGTTAACAGGACAAGAAGTGAAACATGATAGTTTACTCTTAAGAATGACACTAAATACACTTTTGTTTATTAATAATGGCAACAGCAAGGGAAGAACTGACTTGGACTTGACAAATAGCAAAAATGAACTCACTTGGTGAAAACTCCAGAGACCAGCCTTTGCTTTCTGTTCTTTGGATGTCAGTCACCTAATGACAAGTACATTAGTTCAGTTTTACACAGATAACAACAACAAAAAAAACAAAAAACAAAAAGGTATCACTTACTAAATTTAAACAAAGAAAAAAACCTAAACCACTAACATTTAAACATCGAAATCACAATGACACTACAGTATATTATGTCCCCAATCAATACCTAAAGAAAAACCATTTCATTACTCAAAGTGCATTTGCACACTTACACTTTTTTCCCCTCCAAATTCATATCAATTTACATTATCTACTAGCCTGACAAATACTAACCTTTTTCACAGTAATATTCATCCCAAAGGAAGATAAATTTACACACATACATTACGAAGATTTTTGTAGTATAAAGCAGATGGGAAGTTTTATGTAAGGCAGTCAAAAATCTTCAGGCACTTCTTGTGCATTCTGTAAATCACTTTCTTTTTCAACAAGTTCTAACGTTCATTTCCTTCCCTTTGTCCCTTGTACATCGGTTTCATTTTCCCCACTAACAAGTAATCTTTTTTTTGCTGCTCCACCCTCCGAAACCTGAAAGGGTTTTATCACGTGTGCTAAATTGGTTTGACCTTACTAGTAGATTCACATTATTTATCATCTCACTTTCCATATTATATAGCTTATTTATAACATACTTTATAGGGTAAATTATAACAAACAATTTATTGGTTACTTTACAATAAATGGTGAAGACAATCAGAAAGAGGCACAAATGCTTCTTTAAATTACAAATTAGTGTGAAAGAGAAGAACTGTCTGTAAGCACACTCGAGGTTGATAATTAAATTCTTAATTCCACACTGTTACAGCAGGACTGTCACAGTCTGCATTCGTCTAGCAAAGCAAACCACTCAGGAAAATTTATGTACAAGAATGCTTTACAGGCTCCCCGTGATACTGGCCATGAGCCAGGTACCATGACAGCAACAGCTGGGAAATTCCACTGACGTTCAGTAGCAAAACCCACCTAAAACAAGGCAAGCACCAACAAAATCACCCAACTTCCCACCTTTTTTGGCGGTGTGTTTTTTAAGGAGTAAAAACACATGTAGTGTTTTTGGCTGGGATAGAGGTAAAGCTCCTCACAGCAGCTTGTATGGTGCTGTGTTTCAGATCTGCGATTACACCAGTGTTTGTAACACAGGGACATTTTAGGTACTGCTGACCTGTGCTTGCACAGCATCAAGGCCTTTTGTTTCACGTGCCACCCTGCCGGCAAGTAGGCTACGAGCAGCATGAGAATCTGGGAGGGGACACAGCCAGGACAGCTGACCCCAACTGACCAAAGGGGTGTCCCACACCACAGGCAATGTGCACAGCAATAAAAGCTGGGGGGGGGGGGGGGCGGGGGAGGAGAAAAGGAAGAAAGTTCTCAGTTACAGCACCTGTCTTCACAAGTAACTATTACACATGACAAAGCTTTGCTTTCCAGAACATTGCTAAACATCTGCCTGGAAGCAGTGAAATAATTCCTTATTTTGCTTTGCTTGCACGTGTAGCTTTTCTTTGCCTGTTAAACTGTCTTTATCTCAACAGACAAGTTTTCTCACTTTTATACTTGGTATTTTTTCCACCCAGCAAGTAGCTGCATGGGGGTGTGCTGCCTACCACGGTTACACCATGACAACACAGCATGCCATTGCACTTTTAACAGCAAAATAACCTTCTAAAAGACAAAATTAGAGGCTTTTTTAGTGGATTTCTTTGGTGATCCTCACTAACATGTATCCTTAGTTTAATTATTTTTCAGGAACAAAAGTCAACCATGAACATAGAACAAAGTTTACTCTATTAAGCTTCTGTGATGGATGCATTTGACTCCTTCATCAAACTAGTGGTAGTCTGGCTCAGGCTCTAAAGTAAGTAAAGGCCTAGGCTGTGACAAGGCCATGAACTTCTCTAGCTTCAACCTGTTCTCTGAAAACCCGGCCTCGGACGGGGTGGCATGACAAGCTTTGATGTATATGAGCTTGGAAACTGCAACACTGATCATGCAATTAACACATAAATAGCAAATGGTTCTTCCAAAACTAATTTGGTCAAGGAACAAAGTTGTGCGTACAAGGAGTCTCATGCTTACCTCTTCCATCTTATATAATTTGACTAAACAAATATGACAGTCTGAATGAACTTTTTTTGAGCTCTCCCTCCTAAGTAGCTGGTAGTATGGCAGTGATCTCCTCTTGAGCTGGGACACTGCTCAAGGTTACTCCTCAAGGCTGAGAGACCCTTTACCCACTGCAGATCTTTGTATGGTCACTATTGTACATAACCTTGTATCACAGGGCATTAAGATTTTACACTGGTAACTTTGATTCGTTATTATATCCTCTGTGCAGTAGAGTAATAGATTGAACTTTGCCATCAGACTTTGTTAAGCCTCACTTCTACATCATCTTGCTTCACTAAAACCACTTTTGCTGCTATCTTTGGCAGTCGTTCTTTAAGTTAATGAAAATAGCCTAGTAGAAAAATTGTGCTTATGAACAGTCTTTGCAATTGAAAGAACCTCAAGAATTAAAGAGTTACTAAAATAACACAAGTTCATCTTGCATTTTAGCACTATACTACACTTCTTTCAAATACACAAGCCAAGCACATCTGAGAACCACAAAACCCTAGTTTTAAATACAATCTAGATAAATACACCGTTTAACTAGCATTTTTCCCATATAAAAGAAACCTGTTTACAGAGCATGAAAATAATGGTCTATAACCATACAAATACCTTAACATCACAATATCGGTGCAAAACAATGCTCCAGTATAGCAAAAGACCTGTATATTAATTAACTTTGGCTAAAGAATCTTCCACTGAACTCCATTACACCAGTACACATTAACTGAATCCTCTCCTAAAGCCAAAGGGAAGGCCACACCTGACATTAACATTATGGTTTTATATTATATATATATATATATAACACATATAACACATTAACAGGCAGGACTGGACAGTCAAAACCAGACATGTCTTCAGTCTCCCTTTCTATAAGCCTGAAGAGACTCCTCTCCTCCCTATAGCATACAGCCCCCATCTTCTCATTCAAGCAACCACCTCCCACCGCCTTTCAACCCAGAGTTCTGAACACAGATTTGGTAGTTCAGTATTACATGAAAAGTGCAATTGGCTGAGAAAGTCCACAAACATTAAAACACACTGGCTGCAAAAATTCAGCCACACCAGTAAATAACACATTCCAGAACAATAAAAACCAACACACTGCTAGTCTTGTAATGCCAGCTGTAGCGTAACTTACCCTGGTATCACGGTATTGATGACAGTGATGATCTTTAGGATCTGACTGTGTTCTCTTTCTGTCTTTTTCTATTTCTTTTTGTTCTTGAGAGATTGTTAAATGAGATTCTGAAGAACTGCAGTCTCTGACATGTAAAAAGAGAGAACTCTAGTTCTTCCAACGTTGATGTCTTTTCCCCACATTTAAGACATGTACCATACATGTATCATGGGAAAAAATAAAAGACAAATACAAGAAGTCTACCCCTCACAAAAGTGTAACAGCATAATCTTATTTAAAGGGTTTCATCAAACAGCCATTTTTTTATACCTTCAAATTGCACATCCAAAGGTATACAAAAATTTAACAAAAAAACCCCCTCTGTTTTCTATAAAAGGGACAGGAACTGAATTACTGCACATTTATTTTAAAAAAGTAATAATGGTAATTAATGAAAAAAAATCAGTCTTGCTGCAGGCCACATTTTATTAGTGCAATATAGAAGGGAAACAAATTTAAGCTCCTCCAGAATTTTCTGTTTTACAAAAAGCTGTTTAGTAGTTTACTTAGTGTACTGTTTCTGAGTATCAGTTATCACATCACTACAAGCAGGCCAATAATAATCAAAAAGATCTTTCAAGAAAATGTTTAACACGAAAGTTACAGCATATATTGTAACTTAGCTGAATTTGTGAACATGGATTCTTTCTTACTCTGTGCTTTCGCCTTGCCGAAAGAGAACAGATGTGGCAAAAGCACAGAACAGATGTAGCAAAACCAAGTTCTTACAAATTAGGATATGCATTCTTTTTTACCATTGTGGGTGGAAGTTTATTAAATAATGATTGATTACAACTTATGAAAAAGTCTTTGACCATGTATTTAACCAGGAATTGTTTAACTTGGATAGTGAGCTCAAGGACAACTCTAAATTGCATTTAATAAATTTGACAGGTGGTGCTTGTTCTGGGCCCCCTGAACAGGCAGGATGTGAGCAGGACCATCCAGACAATAAATAATGCATGCAGCTGTGTCATGACAGTTAACTCGACCACACTTGGATGCGTGGCCAACATCCCTGGCGTGTGTGGCCCTTATGGATCATGAGATAGTGTACGCCTACACTTGGCACAAACTTAAAAGCTTGCATACACTAGTTACATAAGCTAGTTTTGTTTTCACTGGATATTAAGGCAGGCAAGCTCCAGGACTAGGCCAGAAGCCTCACCTACAAGTGGATGCACCGTGTAGAAGCTTCCCAGCTACCAAAAGATTCCTGACACTGGCTGTAATGGGGCTTCCCAGCAGAAGTGTGGGCCTGGATGATGTTATTAAGGTGGTAATTGGTGATGTATCCTTTTCTTAATCACTGTAACACTTTGCAGCAACGATACAACGCATTGCTTATATCTGTTATCATATTGTGCATTTCCTTTCATCATACCGCATGCTATTCTCCTTTATTATACTGTAACATAATAAAACTACATTTCTTTTTACATTTGATTTGGTCCATTTTTGCTTGGTATCCAGTCAGTCAGCAAAACACACTGCCAAAACGAATTGCTCGCATACATTTCCTCGTATCAGCTTAATCTCCTAGTAAACTTTATATAGCAAAGTTAACACAAAAAAGTGGGTGTGACTGCACTGATTTGCAGGCACCAAATTTCCTCAACAGTAAAGTACTTCAAATTGGGAGGAAAAAAAACATGAAAACCTAACTGTTTTCTTTTATTCCCAACATGGATAAAACTTAGGCCTGAGTGAAATTGCTTGGACATGGAACATAACTCAAGATAGCTTATTTAGTTGCTAAAACTCCTCTTTACTCCTAGGCTGCACTCTGGGTAGCAGTTCTGGTAAGTTTATTCCTTCCACTTCTATTTACTGATAGACAACAAAATTCAAGCAGTATCTATGCTATGTATTACTGAAATCTTATACAAAGCATTGCTAATTTTAAAAAAACAAACCTGACAGTTGCTTACTTTTTCTCAAGAAGCGACTTCTTTGGTTTCTGTTTGTGTTGTTTAATACCTATAGAAAATTAGGGGGGGGAGGGGGGAAGAGAGAAAAAAAAAAAAAAAAGGCATTAGCTACTTTCATAGGAAAGTTACCAATGAGGGAATTTTGCTATATTCAATGTAGATCTTGAAATCAGAAAAAGTTACCATTTATTTCTTCTAATGTCTTCTTCAACTTGTAATTTTGTTGAATAAGATCCTTAAGTCCACCAGGAATATTCTTGCATAGTTCCTGAGCTCTCTCATTAGCTTCCAAAGCCAGTTCATGTTCCCCCAGTAATGACAGCGCCTTACAGAAGTGGTAATGACCCTACACAGATGCAAGTTTGAATTTCAAGCATTCATTCACACAAAGAAGAAAACAATTTATATCCGAAACAGATGCAGTAGACAATATAAAGTAAAAACTTTTGAGTATGTAAAATTTATCTACTCCACCTGCTTCAGGTCAAATGATGAATAATCAGTTTTCAACTACTTGGCACACAAACAGAAAGATAATTCACTGGCAGTAGAATCTAGCCTCTGGCTTTGAAAAAGTGTGTTTTTTCCCCCTAATCTCAACTACTAATTTGCAGTTTTGTAACTATCCCTAATTTATTCTTCTTTAGGTGAAGAATATTGGGAAATACACGTTGGTCATTAGTCAGGATCTTTTTTTTTATAGTAAGGACTATGTATGTTCTATTTAAAGCATTACAATAACATAGCTGCTCACAACAATGTAATAAATGTTTTCTTCTGTCTTTACACATGAAGAACACCATGTAACTGAAACAGAGCAAGGTCTTAAAAAAGTTAGTTAGGATGAGTTTGGTACAATGCTCTGGGTGATGCTCTGTGTTGAGAAAGGAATGGACTCTGAATAATAAGAAAAGGCTCCACTGACAATGTTAAAGTAAAGAAATGGACTCTGAATAATTAGAAAAGATAAGGTGGGGACCTGAACGAGATAAGGAGACCATGAGTCAGGAAACTGTTGAACAAAGAAAGTTGAAAGATTTACTCCACCTAGATCTCACCTATTATGAATAGAATAATTAGGTGTAGAAATCAAATGGATATGAATGTAAAGGTGTTGTAACTCTCATGAAAACTGTACAAATTACCTGACTTTTCACTGAAAACTTGGGAGCTAGTTTGTCTGGTGTGAATCGACTAGCTCCCCAACGTTACACAAAATAAATACGTTTGCTGCTTAAAGACAAAATTTGTCTTTGAGCAGTTACTCTGTGCCGGTTTGGCATCATAACAAGACTTAGAAGCATGTCAAAATAATGTTTCTAATACACAAATACAAACAAACCATGCGTTAGGTTTACAGTTGGACCCAATGATCTTAAAGATCTTTTCCAACTTAAATGATTCCATTCTAGTTGGCTGACAGAAGCAGAATTCTTAGACTACCAGGTACAGTGTTCATTTTACTGTTACAGGGCTAAAACGCAGACAAGAATGTCACATCCACCTGGGTCAAAGCTGTAATTAAGATTTGCATTCTTGTGTTGGTTTGCAGTACCAACAAAAGACAATTTTGAAATGTATATGAAACTAACCTTTGGCCAATCATGCTTCAAAACAGTGGCTCTCTTTCCATCAGCAAGGGCTCTCCTTAGAGAAGGAAGGGAAAAAGAAGAAGAGGTATTTACTATTTATAATTCAGAAAACTCTACAGACCAGACATACAAGGCACTATAAAAATATGAAGTGAATAAAAGAACAGTTCATTCACCTGTGTAAAGGTATGGTCGGATAATACTTAGCTGAAACTTACCTGGATTAAAATGTTACAGTCTCAATTATTTCACCCATCAGATATTTATTTATAATACACTATTGTCACCACCAATAGCAGGCCATAAGCTTAGTACTGAGTCTGTAAAACCTCAGGACTGAGGCTTCTCAGTCTTGATCAGGGTGAACTGCAGTTTCACCTGCCTCAGTTTTTGTTTACTTTGTTTAACTGTGACAATAATTCTTCTAACTGACCAGGTGTCTATGGCTAATTTGTTCTACTTTTGTTCATCTTTGTGTGGTACAACCATAGATTTAAGTGAAGTAACTGCTTGTTACTGCCATCTATACAGAATGAGGTATTTATGACCCAAGAATGATGATGTCTCATAAAGAAATACAAGCCAGATATGACAGCAGAGGCCTTGAAGGAGACACAGAACACAGCAAAAGAGTGCAGGCAGAAGAAGACAAAAGATGGAGCACCAGCTTGGGACTGGAGACCCCATGGCTATAAACAATTCACCAGCGATCAGTTAAAGACATGCCAAATCTGGACAAATATGACTAAGTGTAACAAAGAAAAAATACGTGTAAAATGTACTATGTATAGTAAATTCAGATGTTAACAGAGTGCTGTAGACAACAGAGACAGAGCAAAGGTGCAACAGCATGTTAGCAGACACAAGAGTGACCCCAAGTGGATCCTAGAGTGAGGAAGAAGAAACCATGAACATCACTTTCCTCCCAGAGAAGGACTCTGCACGCCAACAGCTCTCTAACCCAACTACTACAGCAAGAAAAGTGCCAGCTTTAGTACCCACCCAGACGAATAGTGGAGGGGTGTGGATGAAGTACTAAAGTTATATTATAACATTGAAAAAAAATTTAGTGTGAAACTGCAGCTGCTTCTTCCAGGGTGGAATGCAGCTGAAATGCATGGAATCTACTCACAGGTAGTTCCCCAGGCAACACAACCTGCAACCTTAGCACACACTAACAGGAACTGAACAGAGAGTGGAGCAGAGTGGAGATACCATGGCCAGGCTCTGTTGTACTCCCTACAGGAAGGGGAACTTGATGGTACCATGTACTGATAACCTGCCTAGTAGCCATCCAATGAAGAAAAGTGAAAATGTCAGCTGTTGAGCCAGCAACTTTGGCAAAATCACTTTCCTCAGATGAACTTTGCTCATTATAATACTAAAGCACACATCCATCTCAAAGCTACCCACCTCGAAAGTACAGCCACCCCTCACTAAGCATGTGCTTCGTATTTTTACTGACTGTACCTTTAAAGGTAAAACGAGAGAATTCTACACCTATCAGTAACAAAAGTACGTATGAGTAGAGTCACTCAAGCTCCATCTAGAAGCGAAGAAATAATATAGGAATTAGGAAGGGGAGAAGTTAGGGAAGACTCCACTGTAACTGCTGGGGTCAGTTGATGGGCTGAACCTGTCTTCTCTCCCATGAGGATGCCTATTGGGTAACAACTATACTCTATATGTGCTTAATTATTAACTCCAGCTGGCTTTTATTAGCTATTAGATTGTGTGTATGCTATTTCATACTTGTTCTTACAGTCAGTGTACTATCAACGGCAATGACTAACCTTAACCTGCCATGAATCTGTATAATAAAAATTCTCAAATAAAATGTGTTTTGTGTGAATTTCCAGAAACTTGAGTAATTGACTTGACTAGTGAATCTGTCATTGTTGCAAATTATCTTAAGTTTTACTGAAACTTTCCATATTTTGTGTTTGTTTGTGAAACAGTTAGTTATAGGAACATCTTGATTTTAAGAAGTTAGCCTCTATGTTAGCACTATATTAGCACTTATTAACCAATGATGTATGGCTTGCTGTGATGCTTGTTACCTGAGCTGGTGTTACTTTAAGTCCCTATTCTCTGGACCATGTTAGCCTTAGTCCTTACTCTCTAGACCATAACCAGAACACCTAAGTTCTATTGTATGTAAGATGAGTTATTGGACAACCTGGCAAAGTAGGTATCTAGCCAGCCAACTTGGCATAACACTTACTTTTAAGGTGTCCTGAAGTGAACTACCTTCATTATAATACTAAAAAACACACCCACAGGTCAAGAAGATCCTTGCTCAGGTGAAAACCCTTCCTCTGCACAAGTGTAGTAACAGAAGAGAATGACACAACAGATATTAGAATCACACGGAAATCACTAACCAATCATTGTAACTGGGAGTGTATTACCTTACAATTTTTGTGTATAAAAGTAACAGTGAAATTGGCATGGGGTGTGCTTGATTTGTGGCGATTCCACCTAGCACCCAGCACTACAATGAAGTGCCTGCTTATCTGCTTTGTGTAGATGGAGTTTTCATTCCCCAGCTAACATCACCATGAATCCCTGAATAGGGCAGTCAAATCAACCTCCGATACAGTGTGCTGTCCAGTAGAGTCTCTGTAGTGAGCTCTGACAGGCTGGTTGGGTCTCATCTTTCCTGGGACGTTGACTACTTAAACATAAAGGGTTTGGGAAAAACATTCCCTTTAACATGACAAAGGGTGAGCGTAATACCAAGAAAATGGGCCGAAACTAAAAATCATGTGGACAGTGATGCTAATTACACTGTTATTACTTCTTTTTATTCCAATAATTAGATCTGGACTAATAACAATCATACCCTTAAGACTTCAATTATACTAACAATAAATTCTTGGGTTGGCTTTACATAAAAGGTATACATCCACCTTGCTCAACTTTTTTAGCTTAACACTGGCTTAAGGAAAATAACGCCCATACCCACGCTGATCTCTTCTTCAAGAGGCTTAAGAAAAATCACAACATTCACTGGTACTGAGATTTTTTCCTGTTGTATAACCCCTTACATAAAAATTTTAAATGGTACTATCTACTGCCAGAAGATAGAGCTAACGATATTCATTTTTCTTAATATCAGTTTTCTGAGGTAGTAACATCACAATTACGATATACTTGTTTTAAAAATACTGTTTTTCTAACTATATTACCAATTCTTAAATGCACATCACCACAACATTACAGATTATAAACAAGGGGTTACTTACTTGTATTGCCTTGTGAGAATTAAACAAAGAGCTCTGTTTCCATACAGAAGATGGTTTGCAGGGCTTACAAAAAAGAATTATGAAGAGTTAGTAATGTGGATTACTTTTTAAAATCTTAAAAAGGAAAAATATAAAGTAAGTTTTCACAATAATTGTCTGCAAGCAATCTAGTACCAACAACTACATACAGGCTTCCTTGAACAGTCCCATTAATTTATAAGTTAAGTCACTGAAAATATCAGGTTTAATTATGTAATGATTTCTAAGATTTGGGCCCATTAATGCAACTTCCAACCAATTCAGATCACTCCCAGCCTTGGGGCTGGAGGCAGGGGGAGGAGAGGGGAGAGAGAGAGATTTAAACTCCTTCTGCAACTCACTAGGCTCTGAAAAACATACTAAAGCACGCCTCAGGCAGTCAGAAGTATGGCTAGTATGCTCCTGACAATCTCAGCTTCGTTTAAAAAAAAATTAAAATATATAAACAAAATGCTAAAGCATCACCCCCAGCCTACCTAATGGAGAACGAGAGGCGAGAACCGATAAATACAATCCAGCAACCGCTTGAAAGGAAGCCAGTGGAGGATGCAGCTAGTTAGAGAACGAGTGTGATGATGTAGTTTAAAGTCAGCTCACACTGGGAGAGCAAGAAAGGGAAGACAGTGGACAGAGCAGGTGAAGAAAGATTCCCTACCTGCTAGACATCACTCAGCTATCCTTCACCTTCCAGCAGGATCTTAAGGATGAACAATGTCTAACGAACAGCTGTGACAACATCTCAGCTATACAGCCCCTGGACCTCCTTTCCTGTTTCCAAGCCATGGGATTTCATTTGCTCTTTCACTGAATTCTGCTTGCTCCTCCCTCACCCCCATCATCTAGCTTGAGCAAAGCCTTCTTAGCCTGCTCCATCATCTCAGATACTGAAGTCAGCTTACACAACTTTTCAAGGACGCTGAAATCAGCTTGAACTGGGGATTGTAATGTATCCTACCATGTGACATAAAATCTGACGAAAGACATCAGCAAAATGCTAATCCTTTCAACTGCACAATTACAAAGCTACAGACTTTAAAATGAAAAAATGAAAGTTTGCACAATCAAATTTTTATGAAGGATGGTACTTTATAAATTTCACCACATTTCACAGACACCAGAACTTGTAAAAGCAGCATTTGCATGACTACAGCACAAGCAGCGATTACACCAAACCAGCGTTCTGTAACTAGCTGACATAGTGTCGACTACAGGAAGGGGGCAAATGCTCTATATCCATATGGCATAAATGCTCATGTAATCTGTCTCCCTGGCCTCTTTATAGAGCCCAGGAAAGTCTCCAAAGCCTTTCAGCAAATTACTGTTAGGAAGAAATTAAACAAGGTTTACAAAAGGAAATTAAGACTGTTGCATACAGAGTTGCCAAAATCAGATATTTAAAAATAAATACTTGTTCTTGTTCACTTGTTCCACATCACAGCTGAGATGATAAATATTTGCAACTGTTGGTCAGGCTGGAAGAGTATTCAGAAGGCATGACACCAAAAAGTGGCTGCTCATACCAAGTAACTTTCCTTCTTTTCAGGTTTACTATACTTACTGTTAGTCACTTTTAGATCAGCTTTAAACCCTAACAGGACTTCTGAGGCAGTAAAAGCGCAAACAACCACTAGTAGCAAGAAATAAAATAGAGCAAAGGATGTATTACATAGCATTTTAAAAAAAAAAAAGATGTATCATTTGGCCTCTAAGTAGAATGGCTCATGCAAAACTATACAAAAATCAGGATAACTCTGAACACATATTATAAACACAATCTGGTTAACCAGTTTAGTTCTTACCAAAACTCTATGGCTTTAGTATATGACATTATAGCACGATGAAAGTCTCCTTGGGAAAATTCTTCATTTCCTTTCTGTTTCATAAATTCACTGTTCTGTGAAATCAAGAAAAAACAATTCAGCAACCAGTGTAAACAAACTCATTTGCAACGAGAAGAAAACAGCTAAAAGAAGCAGCTACATTTTTATGCTTGTAAAACCAGAATGTTACATATGTATTATTAGTTGTAATTTAATACTTTTAATTCATTGCAATTAATATGCTTAAAATTGTACAAATGCAAATGCAGACAAGAATACAATGAACAATTAAAAAGCAAGACTAAGTAGAAGCTCTCCTGGATTCCATAATACAGCTGTCAACAAAAGCAAGCACGTGTCAAATAGCTGAGTAGGCTGACTACAGCACCGCTCAACCTGTTCCCTACTCAGTGCCTCTCAACGTAGCCCCTCAACTATGGAACTGTAGCAAGGACGACAGAGGAATTAACCACACTCCCATAGACAAAAAAAACCCAAACACCTACACTAAAGGAACCTATGGCAAAGTATGAGAGCATCTTATTTCTGTGTTAAAAGGATCAAGTTGAACGATCTTGTATCGGTGTTAACTGCATTTCCTTGAGCTTTTTGGGGAGGTGAGGAAGGGAATGCTGTCTAATGCACACTGGCAATGTAAACAACTAACGTTTTGTTTATTAGGCCAGGATCTCTCAAGGTAATTATTTATGTCAGGACAATTACTCACTCAAGCTTTTGAAACCTTTGCCTTTAATCATTTGCCCATTTTTACAAATCTTTGATCATTAACACCACATACAACCCTCACCAAAAAAAAAAAAAAAAAACCCAAGAAAAAAAAACCACAACAGAAAAAGCACAAACACATTCTGATATAGTCTCTCACCTTCCTACAGTTTTCACAGGTCACAGCTTTGAATTCATCAACTAAATTACAATCTTCCAAAGCAACTTTATTAATGTAACGCTTGCCTGGAGACAAAATGCAGAAAAACACAGTGGGTAAAGAAATTACCAAAGACAAGTAGGATTTATCTGCTGCTGCTAAAACTCATGCTCTGTTTTCTGACTGAAAGTGAAATTTGACATACAAACTAAGTAACAGAAACAAACTAAGTAACAGAAACAAACTAAGTAACAGAAACAAACTAAGTAACAAATTAAGTAACAGAAATGTTCAGAATAAAATGAATTGCTATTGATTAAGCCCAAAATGACTGGCTGCAGACCATAAAACATTTAAATACTTGCCTAATTTCAAGCAATCAAGTGAAATTTGATTGTATTTTAAAAAAATTCCATTTTAAAAATTTGCAAAGATTTGTATTTTAAAGAATCCATACTTTGGCATTTAACTATAAAAAGATTCTTCTCTTTACATGCAAGTTCAGTTTCTACTATCCTGTCACTTACTGCAACAGCTGAGTTAGAACAGGTATGTGCAAAAGTAGAATATAAGCCATTTAACATACATCAAATACAGCCAGCCTGGAAGCTTTTTGTAATTTCAGCAGAAGTTCTGCTGCTCATATTAATATATCTTACAGTAACTCCCATGAGCTCATTTTATAAGACTAACATCTCAATTAGTATTTTGACAAAATCCTCTGCCAAACATTTAACAGAAAGACCCAAATAATATTTCCAGCAACATTCAACTTAACACTCAAAGGAATAGAAGGCACACATACAGCCCATGAGGGACACCAAAGTGAAAAAAGTGTTCTGAACTCCTGGTTCAAAAAGAGCACGTGCACTGTAAATATGACCCACATAAAGGGATTCAAGGAAGAATTGACTGGTGCAAACAAGAAGAAGAAAAAAAGAAAAAAAAAAAAAGCGCTCCACCACCACGATTTCTCTAGTCATTCCCACAATAATGAAACACATGCAAACATTAACTGACTCTCCTCATCATTTCTCCAGAACTGTTCATACTTACATTCAGTGAAGAAAATTTCAAGATAAATCCAACCACAATCACCAAGTTTCTCCAGCCTCTGCAGAATACTGACATCACCTGTGTATCTGACCCAATCAAGTGCGTCCCCAACATCAAAGACACCCTGTTGCAATTGAAGGAAAATAAAGAAAAAACACCATCCTAATTCCACACAAAGCAAAGTCTTAAAACCAACAAACACCACCCAAACCAACATCTCACTGGCAATATAATGGAAGCATTCCATGTAAATATAACAAACATTGCTCCTGATTTGTAAGCCTTTGAAACAGACAACAGTTCACAAATATAAATACCTGGATAACTCAAGCACAGCTTAATACAGCATATTGACACAATGAAAACAGTCATTCTTTCAACAGGAGACAGGGAAGCCATTTCAATTACAGAATTTGATTTAGAAACTTCTTTTAGACAACTGCACTCAAAATTGCTTCAATGTGAAATGACAAGCCTGGTTTAAAAAAGCAACATTCTCTAGGCTGCTAGACATGCAGGCTGGACTAAGATTTAATTCTGTAATCATGACTTCCCTTCTATTCAAACTAAATGCAATTGTTTGAGCTACAGAGCTTTAATTGTAGGAGAGGGATTGAGTGAAGAATGTCTGTTGCCTGGGATACTCCCACATTATTTGAGCCTCCAGATTTTGAAAAATAATGTAAAGACAAACATCACTAAAACACAGGAACTGGGTAATCCAGCAGTAATATACAGTTGTTCCTATTCTGCTTCTCCTGTTGCTACTGTCAGCTATGATAGTGCCTTCTAATTCCAAAGGTTTTATCTTAACTTTTGCAGTTAACCTATAGCAGGCAGCAGAAACTAGTAAGAGGGAAAAAAGCGACAAACACAGTGAAATTAAAAACATTCACAGTCCAAAGTTTACAAGCTGAAAAAAGTAACTAGTTCTACTATACACTGAATTTGGTAGTGAAGATGGATCAGCAGGTTTCCAAACTACACACTTAGTCTGCCATTCACAGTCCTTCAGACTGAATTGGTATAATTATTTTAGAATCTGCTAAAAGATTTCCCACCTGTCTCCAAAGAGGAGAACTTTTGCATCATTTCAGTGATCAGGCTTAGCCGTGCTCATAGCCCTGTAGCCCCACGACGGCATACTGCCGTTGCTAGTAATAGGCCACAAGCTTTGTACAGACTGCAAGGCCACAAGACTGCTACTTGTCAGGTTTACTCTGAGCTTGTTCTGACCCGCCAAGAGCTCTGTTTTAACTTGGGTTAAATTGTACCAGCAGTTTTTCTTCTGACTGGGTGGTTATGACTAATCTGGTTTGAAAATAAACCCAAGTAGACCCTAGGGTGAGGAAGGAAAAACCATCAACAGCAGTCCTTGCAGCAAAGAACTCCACCTAGTGATGACTAAACCCCACACACGTAAACACTAGACAGAAGCCATTTGCTTTAGGATCCCAAGGAGCAGTGCAAGGATAAGCACAACACCTGGAAAAAGGTCAGCTTCTAGAAAGTGCACGTATTACAATTTTAACTGTGCTATCTTATCATTAGAGTTTTTCTGTTTAGTAGTATTTGCTTGTTTGTTTGTTTCTTCTTCTGTAATAATTCATTTTGGAATACTTCAACTATACTAATAAAAGCTTCTTGTCTTTACGTGCAAAGCGTGTTTGCGTTCTGCCCGTACCTAGCCTTTCAGCATAACACACCAACACCAGCACAGAGAGGAAAAAGCAAAACACAGCACATAGGACTGTATGCTTGTGGGAGGGAATCTAGAAATTTTCAAGACAAGGCAGAGAGAGCACAGACATGTCTGAAAGGAATAAGCCTTGAACAAGAAATGCCAAATCTGCAAGCAACCAACAAGTAAAGCCACCAGCAGGTACCGAAGTGGAACTGGAAGGCTGATGCACAGCCTAAACCCACCCAACCACACTGCAGTAGTGACCTCCAAGAGAAATCATTCATTTTCAGCATGTGTACCACCGCCAAAGTTCTCACTCATTTTGTCTTACACAGATTATATTTATTTCACAGTTCCTGTCACACAAAGATTTCATTTTGTGGCTCAGAGTTGCAACAGCTGCAACTGCAGTCCTATATACTACATACACCATAAGCTACAGACTCAGTTTATTTGTTCAAGCATTTCAAAGTTTTGGATATTTGTACAAATATTTTCTTGGCATTCAAACATAAAGGAACATTCCTATTAAACACAACTGGAGAAACTTACATTTTCTATTCTGCTGCCAATTCTCAGTACACCACCAATAAAAGCTGGAACATTCTAGAAGAGGGACAGAAAAATAAAAAGCACGTTATTGACATCTGATAGCTTTAGTTTCTATCTGCTCGGGTTTAACTTGATAGCATTTTCTGTTCTGCTTGAATGCAGTATCATTTGGACAGTTGCTCTGGTCCACTTCAAAGTTTCAGGAAGTATTTTTGTATTAAGTAGCAAATCCCCTACCATTTTTTGTCGAAAACGTTGACAGGGACATAGAGTATGCATGGATGCTATGACATCTGTTTAGGAAAGCCAGACACTTCAACCACTTCTGCAGTTATCTACACACCAAAGAACCATCTGACATATCCAATGAAAACCATCCAAAACAACAGTACTTCCTCTCCTGAGATCTTCTGCTCCTCCAAATACATTTTAGTATTGAATAGACAATCTTTAACATGCAGAAGGAGATAACAGGCTGAGGAAGTAAGAAGAGGGAAGCAGAGGTAAACAGGGAGATGGGAATATACTCAGACCCTCTCTATAAAGACTGAATGGGAGACTACCAGAGGAGGAAACAACACAACCCATCATACGAGACAAAATGAAAATACTGTAAGGACATTCTGAAGTACAAGGAGCTGAAAATAGAGCATTCTGGTAGCCTGAAGGAGGAAGCAGCAAAAAGAGCGTAGGGAAGTATGAATCCACAAGGTCAATATAAAACATAAATACCTAATCACAGAAAGTCACATAACAGTAAGGCAGACTGGGAAAGTGTAGCTTGCAGTTGAGCACAGAATTTAAACAAATGGATATTTTTTTAAATGTGTCATATCTAAATTTTAAAAAATAATTAATAAAATTATCTTCCCTTCAGCCACTAAGAACGTTGCTTATATCGTTCTCTCCTCTGCACTGGTGTGTTTCTAAGCCAGCAACAATGGTGAATTTTAAATATAATTTGTTGAATTAGCGGGAAAAAAAAGGGGGGGGGGGGGGGAGTATTTAACTTGTTCATCTGCAAATGGTGCCATTTTTCCCACAGATGTGACTCTCTCTTTTAGCAATTTAAAAGGGATTCAATCAACTGTATTATTGACTCTTCAGGTATTTAGTAAGTTATCCCAACTGTAATAAAACCTATGGACTCACTTTCTAGAAAGCTGCAACTCAACTACCAGACAATTTATTCACTCCGGCAAAAGGAAAAGTCTAATTTACAATATAATCCCAAGATGCGTAAGTTAGAGATTTAATTAACCTATTATACTTGAAAAACGTAAAGTTAAAATACAGTACTTACAACAACTTTCTTAATTAAATCAACAAGGTCTTCCAAAATCTCTAAAGCACAGAGTCTCTTCCAATTCTGGTCTAAGACCTGCGAACTGCTTAGAAACAGAACAAGTTATTATTCAGAAAAATAACACTGCGTTGCATGGTCTTAATTCTAACTTTAAGGTAATTAGATCTAAGCAAGAACATGGTTACAAACTCAAATCAAGTCCAGGGTGGGATGGGGAAGAGCTGCAAAGCTTTTGGCACTTTGGAAATAAACGACATCCATTGAAGTACTTAAACACACTTTTCGATTCCAAACTTCAGAAACCCATTCTTAATATTTTCTTCTGTATATTCATGAACTATGCCTTCTGACCTTAACTAAGTTAGCCCACAGATAAAAACATTCCTGCAGACAGTTTAACCACTACTGAAATTATACAAAGATCTTTCACAGGTAACCAAAATTAAAAAAAAAAAGGTAAAGGCTGATGAAATCACTTCAAGAATATGATTACTTACATCCAATCAGCTACCAAAGAATTACTTTCACTTGTGAAGAGAAAAGGCCAAAAGATGTGTATTTTAATAACGTTGCAATATTCTCTTAGTACTTCAACTGGCTGACTGCACCATACTTCACAGGGATCAACATCTTCAAAGAAAGAGTTAGGAATTAAGACTACACAGATCAGGCATTACAAGTAATCAAAGTCCAAACAAACATTCAAAAACATCAGTTATTTCCATACTGTATTCCTAAGTACTATCTAACCAAAAGAAGAAAACTTAAACACTCTAAATACATCTAGCAACTTAAGGGTTTTTTTTATAAATTGAAGGGCAAGAGGGAATCGATATGGAAGTAAGAATAGAGCCCTGCTGGCAGGCTTTATATTCCTTGCTCAAGGAACTGCCTGTGTTCTGAATTATATTGATGTAACACATTAAATACATAAATGCAGCCTGCTTCTACATAAGGATCCTAACAAGGGCTGCGAGCCATTTAATGGCTATAAGGGGTGCTATCTTCAAGATAAAACAAAAGCCATTTTAACTGTACCCATTCAATTATTTTCTACAATAAATCCAGGTTAGTGTGGCACATAGCCACACGGTACAAGAAGATCAGCAATATTCTTTTCTCCAGAGGTCATTATGTGCAATGCCTGGCTCTTTCAAAAATATAATCTATTCCCCTCAGAGACTGTCTTTAAAAGGTAAAGATCCTGATTAGATTACTAAGGTGGCATCATATACTCTCAGACCAGAAGCAATATTACCCGAGAGCATGAATGTATGCAAAAATTCATTTTACACAGCTGGCTCTGTTCACCTGAGTTTCCTATATATTACAGGTTACCATTTGTATAGTGAATACAGTTTTGAAGGACTTGTACTCTTGAGCCACATGCTTTTCTGCAACTATTATAATTTTTTTTAAAAATAAATGCAAAACTTAACCTACAAAGATCAACTTGAAGATGTCTTTAACCTATACAGCTAAAATATAGCTACAATTAAAATACAGGGAAAGAACACAAGCCTTAAATCTCCATCCTTATAACATTAATTGATTGCATATATGTACATATCGTATTGACTATTTGCATTGTTCTCACAAATGTATAGCAGTCTTCTGCACATCACATTGGGACAAAAAGATGAGAACTCTTCCAGTGTAAAAGAACGTACCAGTACTTCTGCTCAGAAACAGTAATTATCTACTTATTCAGACAAAAGAAGGGAAAAAGTGAAATAGCAATCAAAAAGATCCAAACTCAGCACAAAAAGTGCATTAGAAAGTTTAGTCTACATACCTGTTTTAGGCTTATGCGGCGGCTGCTGTTCAAACACTCCATGACCCTAAAGATAAACGTATTTTTTAACATTACCCACCTTGCAAATGTGCTACACTAACTATAAGCAATGATTGCTTAACTGTTTCTTAGTATTAAACCAACTGTTTACATCAGAGAAAGGAAGGAACAGTGACAGAACACAGAAGTAATTTCCAATTCCTTTTCTCAAGAAAAGGTAATTATTGAACATATTTAAACCAGTATGAAAGATGGTCTATAGTTATATCTTCATAAACAAGCAGCACGATCAAACCAGAAACAAATCTATAAAGCAAAGTATTTGGTACTGGGCAGCTTACTTTCACATGATACACTCTTTCTTTTAGTCTGCATTGGTTCAAATTAGTCCCACAGACAGACCACCCATTTGTGGCTGATGCACATTACCTATACTCTTAAAAGCACCCTCTGGATTAGTTTCATCCCCAATGAATCCCACTAGCATACTCCAAGATCTCTTCACAACTTAAGCCAAAACATGAAAGACAGGGACAGTTGGGATATTTGCTTCAGGAGTGTTCTCTTGATTCAAACTAAAATACTAATGCAGACACATTAATTAACAAAATTAATAATGAACTAGCATTATTTAGTTATCTATTATCAAATATAATTATTTAGTTGTTAACTAAAATAATCGTGCATACTCCAAGGACCTAGACAGAAAAAATATTTTTACGTACCTACTTGCTCTGAACAGGAGCAAGTTCAATTCAATTGAATTGAATTCAATTGAATGTTCATTCAATGCTCACCAGCATCTTGCTGTCTTCTAAGACCAATCTGAGGAGGGTGAATACCCCATGCTTTTCCCCCCCCATCCCGTTTCCCCAAGAATAAAACACTATTGGTACTCCCTATTCTCCCACATGTTTCTGCACTTCTGACAACGGTTTTCTGAGGAAAACAAGAAAAAGAAAGTCTGCAATATTTTGCACTACCAAACAACAACCCCCTTTGGAAACAGTCTTTGTAATTCATATTAAGCACAACCAAAAGGCAAACAAAGCAAACTGGGGGAAAAGCATGTTTACTAGAGTTATTTAACACAATGGTTTAGATGCCGTCTCATGAAAAAAAAATACCTGCATATCCATTAAAAAAATGTCTATAAATCAACAGTTATAAATGTCTGGGAAAACTTGCTAGTTTAAGCAATATATTTAATTGCGCTAGTATTCCAAAAAGTAAGAATTCAAAATCGGGTATTAGACAGCAGTATAACGTTCAAGAATATCTATGTAAACATGTTTAAGATGACACCACCAGTTTTCAAAAAATAATAATGAAGTTTTGACAATTAGTGCATGTGTATTGAAGTAAATATAAATACATCAAAGAAGCAGAGTGAGTTATTGATTTACTACTTCATGGCAGCATACTGTGTCAATACTTTAATGGGTTCAAAACCTAGTACTCCATATGAGCCTCTCAAGCTGAATAATAAATTACTTCAGTCCATTTTACAGATCCCTAAGTAGTCTATTATTTTCACAAATATTACGTGTCATTTAATAAATACTACATATCATGTCTATGTATTGCTGTATTACCATGGCAAAGAAATGCAAAGCTATTTCTGAATACAACTGGAGAACAGTATAAAAACAAATTACCAAACACATCTTTTATAAAGTTTCTTTAACAGACCTTTATTTTTTCAGTGGCAGACTTTCTGGAAATACTAGCCTGCTCTGCAAGGACAACTTACTAATCTGACTTAAGGTGACGACAAGCATTCACATGATTTCAGCTGAAGTAACGTTTCTGAACTATTACAACATTACATGTAAATCAAGGCTTACTCTCAAAAACAACTTGTAACATTGACGTATTTAACAGACCAGGACATTCAATAACCTAAGATGAAAAAAATTAACCAATTTCAAAATCAGTTAATCTTGAAAGATGACTGAACATCTCCTTCACTCCATAGCCAGGATTTTGCTATAGTATTTAAAAACAAACAACACACACACCACCATACACACACCACCCCTCTAAACATCATTCTCATGGTGGTATTCCCATCAAAGCAAACCGGAAAACCAAGATTTAGCGCTTGCACAGAATCAAGGGCTTTCTTTCCATAGCACTGCATACGCATCACCTTAAGAGATAAAACGTCTAGTATCTTATGCTAACGCAACTGTTACTTTATTTTGTCCACAGTACATAAAAACCCCCAACTTTATTGATATAAACAATGTCCAAAACATTAACGTTGGTAGCAGCCCCTTGTAAAGCTACAGCTTTACAAATAAGAAATTCAATTTACCTGGACTTTCTATTTCTGCACAGGAAGAATAGTAGGCCAGCTAGCCTGTATTTCATAGCAGCAACACTTAGGATAAATAACTCATAATTGAACTCTCAAAGCAGCAGAAAGATTAACTACCACATTCAACAGCTCCTTACACATAGCAAGAAGGGGGAAATAAGATTAAAGAATGCATTCTTAAAAATATTAAATCAAAAAAGCAGTACAGTTTATTCAATACAAGAAAATTAAGTGAGTAGAGGCCTTATTGGGCACAAAAAACCTATAAAAAAATTACGAGATGACAAGAACAAAGACTGGGTAAACACTGCAGTTAATTTGCAGACTTGAACTTACACAAACTAAACTGTGATAGGTTTGCAATTAAAGGAATTTAATGTCACTCTGAGGTATAGCATCCCAAGTACGGCCTGGACACACAGCCAACAAGTTGGTCAAGTTCTGCTAACAGAACCTATGCATCACTGTCCAGTTTTACATAGTTGCATACGTATTCAGTAAAACTTGCCTGATAGATGATGCGGTCTCTATGCTCCACCCCGATTTAGTGCTCTTGCAAGTGACTATCATACAGTGATATAAGGTACCTTTGCATCAGTTCCAATGAATCAACACCAGCAATTATTCTACAACAGATCAGAACACCCTGCAAACTCTTCACCTAGTTTCAAACCTACTTACCGATTCGCAGCAAGATTTATCATCAACATAAAAAGCCAAGGCTGCCAAGTCGGATTCGGATATACGTTCACCCCCATGGTATCTGATCCTGAAAGAAAAGGATTATGTGAAATACACAAAGGGAAAGCAGGAGGCAAGTAATGCGTGCTTTGCGCAACTTGAAATGACCACAACACTGAATTACACTTTACAGTTTTACGGAAGAGGTGTTACTTTTACATAGCATAGGTTAAGGTTTCAAACAGTAACCTAAAGCATCAGTTAAATGCTAACTAAATCGACGAACTCAAAAGCCTCCCCAGTCCCTGGCGCCCGACAGTACTCCAGCACGCTACCTCACACGGGACAGGCAGGAGCGGGAACGGCGGTTTGCACCGGCTGGGTCAGGGGGCCCATCGCGGGAGCCGCTGCCGCGCCCGGGGAGCGCGGAGCCGAACGCCCAGCCCGCTGCGCCGGGCAGCCCCCACCGGGCCGCGTCCGTCCGCGACAGCCCCGCCGCAGCGTGGCGGGGGCCGGCCGGGCTCCCCGCTGCCGTTAAGCCTCCGGAAGCCTCGAGGCTCGCCACTGACGTGTCGCAGCCAGGCGTCTTCCGCCGAGCCAGCCTTGCCCGTGCCCGGTCCTCCCCGCGGCAAATGGCTCCAGCGACCCGGAGAGGCTGCGCCGCGGCTCCCGTGGCCGACAGCACCGCTCCCCGCCCCAGGCGGGCCGGGCCGGCTGTCACACTGCCGGGGGACTCGGGAGAGACGGGCGCCACCTTCCCGGCCTCAGCCCCAGCCCTACTGACGAAGCGGAGGCACGGAGCGGTGGGAGCGCCCAGCGTCCGCCGCGCCTTCACTCGCCGACCCCCCTCAGCCGCCCGCCGCGCTCCCCTCCGCCTCCGTAGGGCCGCGGCCGCTCCCCGCTCCCTCAGCGAGCCCCGCCCACCCGCCCGCTACGCGCGCCGGCACCCCCGCCCCGCCCCGCCGGGCGCTGGCTACTGGCTACTTCCCGCCCGACGTCACGGGAGCGAGCCAACGCGCGGGGAGCAGCCGGCGGTCCCCGCCTGCCGCGTGCTCAGGGGCTGTGCGCACGCGCCCGCTGCACGGAGCTGGCGGGGCGGGCGGCCCCCTGCGCCCGCGCATGTGCGGCCCGGCGGGGGGGCGGTGGTGCGGGACCGGGACCGGGACGGGGACGCGGGCGGGGGCGGGGCCGGGGGCGGGGCGGCTGGGCGCTTCCGCCTCCCTCCGGCTGCGGGGGAGGGTGTCCTGGGTGTGGTTTCCTCCCCAGGCTAGGCCGCGGCCTCGGCAAGGAGGCAGAGCGGCTTTGCCGGGCGGGGCGGGGGGCTGCGGGTGGGAGGGGGTCGGTCGGTAGCACCGCGGCCCCTCAGTGTCCGTTGAAGCGCCGCGGCAACGGCCGCCACGGGTGGCGCTGGGCAGGCGCCTGCGCTGAGGCCCCTCACCGGGGCTGAGGGGAGCGGGGCCGCCTGCCTGCGCGGGCTGGGCGGCAGCACCGGCGGCGTGTGCGGCCTCGGTTCCCGCACTGGGGAATACCGGCGGCTTCCGGGAGGAACTTGCCGGCAAGCCACTAACAGCTTCTTACCGTGTGTCCCCGCCTGCCACCCCCCCACCCCCCCGGGTTAAAGGGAAGAGACCGCTATGGTTGAAAACTCTCCAGCCCCTTTGCCAGAAAGGGCAATATATGGATTTGCTCTTTTTTTAGGATCGTGGTTTGGCTTTAGTAAGTATACTGGGTACCGAGTACCCCACCAGGCAGTGTGGCTTTGTTTACGAGGCAAGTGTAGCTCTAAGGCTGGCTGGAACGGGTCAGGATTGTATTAACACCCTGTTGCAAGGGCACATGGTGAACTGAGTGAGCGTTACTTGCTGGACCTGTCAGTTGTTGCAAAGATGTGTCGTTGCCTTTTGTCATTTCCTCATGTTTTGTCTTTAATCTTACTATGGAATCCTTAGTAATATTAATGGAGTCAAGGTATTTGAAAAATTCTCTGTATTCTCATTTTAGTAACTTTTTTACTTGAATTGCATACATTGTCACTATTCAGTAACCATTCAGTAGATATTCAGTATATTCGGTAGATAACAGTAGTTTAACTTTCCCTACCCAAACACTGGGGAAAAAAAAGAAAAAATGCAGTAAATTATGTCAATCTGGTCAACAGCAATGGACAATTATTCGCGTTACACCAGCGTATCTTTGCTGGTATGACAGGTGCTTTAGCATTTCACTGGGTGTATCTTGTGTGCCCACGCAGGACCAAGGCTTGAGAGGCTGAGAACGCTTTTTCAACATAAGAAAAGATGCAGCAAATATATTGCAGTCGAATAATAAACTAGGAACCTACTGTAAGTTTCTCACCCTTGGGAAGTAAGTCAAAATGAAATGTGCCTCTCACAGGAAGCCACTGTGGCTCCATACCTTGTGTCACTGGTTGCTAACTTTTTGCCCTCACATTTTTTTAAACCTTTCTCTGGATTTGTTGCAAGGGAGAAAAATTTCTTAGTATTTGTTTTGTTGGCATGAAAATGATTAGCTTGTCAAGAATCAGAAAGTATTTCCAGTAGCTTTTGCTGAACAGTTCCACCCAAGCACTGTAATTCTACCAGCTTTTCTTTCAACCATATGACCCGTTGTGTTACCGTTTTTTGCTTTAATACTTTTGTCAGAGTCATTTGGCATCCTTTTGCTGCGGGTTTTTTGTTCTGCAGTTCAACTTGCTAGTAATTCTTGTCTCTCTACATAGGAAATCAGAAACTAAATGTTAAAGCAGATATAAAAATCATATCATGTAACCAGCTGCAAAACATTGCCCCCATATTGGGTAGTTTTTTTGTCTGAGAGGCATATTCTACAATGTTTTGGTAGAGCTGTTTTGGTTTAAATAGTGTAAAAGCCAAATACTATCTCAGCATGTATCAGTAGAGAAGTATTGCTCTTAAACTTAAGGAGTAAGTCTAAAACAGTATCAGTTGTACTATTATGACTCTTTAATTCTTTTGTGCAGTATTGTATCTTATCTGGGCATATGTTCCTGAGACTTGGCTGTTCTCATTGGGACTAACATACTGGCCTCAAAAGTAAGTTCAACCAATTAAACCCTTTAGCCTGAATATGTGTAAGTGTAGAACACCCTGAATTATTTTCAAATTACAAAACTTTTTTTTAAGTACTGACATTGTATTTAATCCATTTTTTCCTGTTGATAAAGGACCAATCTTTGTGAAGCATTTTTTTAATGTAGATAAGTAGCTATGATGAGCATTTTTCATTATGTAATGAAATAAATAGTATTTGAGTGTTCTGTGATAAATTTGACATTTTGTTTTCAGGAAGTTTGCCAATGAAAATACAGTAAATGTTAAACCATAATTAAAAAAACAAAACCCTTCTGTAGGGAATCTGTTTGGTGGTTTATACCAAACTAGCTACAGCGACCCTGCAGTCAGTGATCTTGGGAGAGGTCAGGGTCTATATTCAGAAGTGTTTCTTTTTCTTCTTGGCTAAGTTTGTGCTGGATACAGTAACAACCACTATATTAAACCTGTTATATCATTAGGTATTTGTTATTGTTAATCTTTTGTTATTTGTTAATCTTTTTCCTCAGATACTGGGCAGTTGCTTTGCCAGTGTACCTACTAGTTGCTATAGGAATTGGTTATATATTACTTTTTGGTATTAACATGATGAGTACAGCTCCACTGAACTCAACGCATACCATTACAGGTAATTTTACTGGTGTTTTTTAAGATTTTGACACTTAACTGGTAATTTCTGTAAATACATATAATGTAGCTACATATAATATAAACCAAATTTATGCCTTTAAATATTTTGATGTAGAAGAGGAGTTCTTGGAAGTACTGGAGTGAAATGATAGCCACAAGCCTGACTGTTCCCTCTTTGCCATCTTATGGCAGGGGTTTGCAACTAGTAGAGCGTACTTTATTAGTAGAACAGACCACATTAGAGGAACAGGGCTTAGGCATGTGAAGATCTCCCTGCCATGCACCTTGCATTACAAACCAGTGAGTGTCACGGGAGGAAGGAGGTGAGTACCTACCTGGCAGCAGCAGAAGTGGGAAGGCATGCAGGAGTCAAGGTGATGCAGAGGTGGATGCTGCAGTATTGAGGCCTGATCAGATATGTTAGTGATTCCCTGTCTAAAAAAAAGCTGTTCTTCAGGGTTTTCTCTCAGCTTTTTTGTAGACTTTACTCCTGTCAAGGAGACATGTTCTAAGCATTCACAATATTCTCCAGGCATCTTTCTCCACATGAGGAATTCCACCGCTATTTGCAGGTGGCCATTTTTGTTACAAAACATGCAGACTCTAAAATTTGTCAAGGAAGTTGCCTATTGCTGACTGCTGAAGTTGCATTGTTTTAACAAGCTGTGTTCATTGCATTACATTACACTGAACTGCTAAGGAAAAAAATCAGTCAAGGCTGCAGTTCAAATGCATTACTCCAGTGCTTCTGTCAAGAACTGCCCTTTAGTCATCTTTGTGTTCCTGGCTGTTCATTCACACTCTCATGTCACCCTCTTGTTTGATGTCAACCTAACAGTTTGGCTGTATGGCAGGTGGGATGGGGGACCTACTCTGTTTGAAAAACAACTATTAGAAAGTTTTCTTTTTCAGAGGAAACAGTTTGGTAATGTGTGTTCAGAGTGCACCTGTAAAAATGTTTATGCTGTTAGAGGAATCGTTGTTGTGTGGTGATGGGAACAAGCAGCCAGGATGAAGGGAGGGTGGACAGCATCTCTCGGCAGAAATCCTAGTACAGGTGCTTAAACTACAGACTGAGCTATTCACTGTGGGGGTTTTTGTTTGTTTGTTCTTTTTATCTTTGGGTTGTTATGGCTTAATGTCATATGGCATCTTAAGGCAAGCAAAGTCCCAGGCAGTGATTTCAGCAGAAGGGTAGGGTTGATTTTTTCAGGGGCTCTGATAATATGTTGATGATGTAAAGCATTTCTGATGACTGTCTTGTTACACCTCAGCAAGATGGGATTTTCAGCATCAGTTATAGTAGCTGAATTTATAGTGTTCCATTATATGAATTTCTTGAAAGAAGAGTCTTTAATACATGAAATGTTCTCGTTGTCTCCTGTAGATAACTATGCAAAAAAACAGCAACAGAAGAAATTTCAAGAAGAAGCAATTCCAGCATTGAGGGATATTCCCATCAGTGAAGTAAACAGAATGTTTTTCCTTCCTGATAAAGGAATCTGCAATAGCAGATAGTTATTAGGATCTGTTTGAATAAAGGATTAGTGGAAGTGTTACATAAGGAAAACCAAAACTCTCTAAGCTAAATAACCCTCCTTCTGCTGTAGAACAAAGCTTTTTTTTTCTCTCTCTGACTTCCAAACTAAATTTATGTTAACATGTTTCGTTGAGATGGCTTGATTTTATTACTATGCATGTGCCTTAATAATCTGCATTGGCATGAGACTTACGTCACATTAATCTTGTTTTAATCATCACAGTTTCTCATTGAATGCAACCATACCTTAGAGTGTGGCCGTGCTAGTTCATGAGCACGACTGGACTGGCAGTGCAGGCTGGTACCAGTGTATCCAGACCCATGGTAGTTTAATATACATATTGAATGCAACTGGACTGGTAGTGGTAAATTGAACATCGCCTAGAATTTAACCCTAGCTGCACCCAGCCTCTCACCTTGGTAAGCAGAGTTGGAAGGTGGGGAGGGGGAGGTTATTTCCTGCTAAATTACTCCATTCCCCTTTAACGCAACAGAAAATTGCTTTAAAATAACAAAAACCAGAAAATATCTAACCATCCTTGTGAGTTTAGAATAGTATTCTATTACTTGTAGATTTCTGCTTGTAATTTCCCTGTGAGAGTGAAAGGAAAAGAGCTTTTGGACGTAGCTTAACCTATTTCCTGTTGAATTCAAGGAGAGAAAATGTGTTCTGCTAGTCAAATGCTTGAGGAACTTCTTTTTGCAAGTGATGTTAATTTGAAGTGTTTACATTGTAGATATACGGTTTTCATTTGTAAATATTAATAAAATGTAGCTATTTTTTTGTTATATTTAGCCATTTTTCTGTGGTTCTGTATTTGCCCTGGGTAAAGGTGTGTAGTGGTCCAATTTTATTTACATAATTCTTTATTCAGCAAAATATGTTGATTTTCCACCCCCACCACCCCACCCCCCCAAATTGGTGGGTTTATGGAAATAACAAGATCACCAGGAATAAGGAAGGTAGGTTGTGAAGATTTTCTGAAACAGGTCTTGAAATTACTTTTTTTTTAACTGTTCTTAAGAATACTGAAAACTATGCTCAAGGAAATTTGTGGAAATAAAGGAACCAAGAAGTCCATCTTATTGTCTAGGTTATGGCACAAAGCACAGTAACTTTTTATGGCAGTGGTTCAGATTCTTAAACGGTGCCTTTTCTTTCATGTCTGCATTACTGAGCAGAGACCCATTTTTTATTTACTTTCTTCAAAGAGACAAACCCAGTTATCTTCAGTAGTCAAGGTTATTTGGTTTGGTTATAAAAAACAGTCAGTAGAGTCTTGTTATTGTTTGTTAGGTCTATAAGCCAACTTCGGACCAGCAGAGAACTTAGTTAAAAACATCACTATTTCATTAAAAGATAAAAAAGAAAAAAAATTCTGTGGAGAATTTTATGCCAGTTCTTTAGAAATCAGTCAAAACAACCATCAGCTGCTGTGGGAAGTCTTAAGGCTTGGTAACAGTCAGTCTGGTATGAGTAAGAAATTTGTAGCTTCTTGGTCCTCTGGTCTTCAGTAGTTTGCTATTTTTTCCTCCTGCATTTGAAGAAAAAAAACATACTAAGTATTATGTATAGGAGAAAAACTTCTTAATGAAGGAAAAAATGCTCTTCAGCGTTTCATTCTAACATAGTAGGTTTTAGGTATATTGGTGGTGGTGGGCATTTCATAAGAATTGAGTGTTTGTACCTAAGCCAAATTATTTTTTGTTTGATAGTTGTAGACTTCTTTGTGAAGTTCTGGGTTTTACTTTGTCCCAAGTTGCTAGTGTTTCACCCTCCTGCCACGATTTTGCCCTTCTGTTAATTTTAATTTACATGCTCAAACACCCATATACAGGGTGAATTCAAGATTTTATGATCAACAGATATTAAGATGTATTTACTCTTTCATTAATTCTCTAATCACGTTGTAGACACAGAAGTATTGACTGTAGTCTTTTTTTTCTGTATAATTTCTACCTATGTTCTATGTTCCTTTTGCTTTCTGAGAAAGCAATTTTGTTTTTAATTCTAAATTAACAAATGAAGGTCACGTTTCTGGTATCATTTGATGTAAGGATTAATTCAGTCCCCTGTTAAGGATACCCAAATCCCTTCAGGATAAAGAAAAGCTACTGGAAAATGCCCTCAAGCCCTGAAAGCACACAAATTAAAGGACTGTAAACCTTGGACAAAGATTGTATCAGTGATGAATCTGCCATTTCATTTAACTGCAGACTTCACAATTATGGGAAAACTAACAGAGATAACTGAGTGAGTAGGCAAAATGGGGCCATTTGTTTTAGTAAAACTTGGCAGGCATGAAACTCAATCTTTGCTTTTCTGTCACTACTGTGTAGCAGTGCTTCAAAGACACTATAGCGACCTTCTCTTCAACTTAGGAGTAGTGTTTGTAGTGTTTGAAAACTTCAGAAATTGCCTCTGTGATCAAAATAAAACCAGATAACACAGTGTATGTGGGCTAATAAATATATTTTAGGGAATTGCAGGTGTTTGGGACCCATCATTTCATGATCTTGCTTATGACTGTGATTAAGGAAAAGATGCATAACTCTGCCAGCAAAGAGAAGAGTGATTCTGCATTTTCTAAATGTACAGCACGCTACAGCTGTTGTTATTTAGTAGGATTTATATAGATTTTGCCTCGGGTATTATTCCAAAAAACCTGAAATGGTTGAACTGTGCTGCTAATAGTGCCTTTCTTTACAAAACATACCTGTTCAAAGACTGTATATCAGGTATCCATTCTTCTCAGAGACTGAGGAAAAACTAAATAAATAAAGGCAAAACCCTAAATTTGCCCTCATTTTCACCCTTCTGACTTACTGATAGTGTATTGTTGTAGCACAACCAGTAGTAACTAGTAGAGTTAGACCAACTGCATTGTCCCTGCTGAAATAAACGGAATGATGAAACTTCAGCCTTGGTTTTTAATGACTTTCTAGGATTCTTCTGCGGTTTTTATCATATTGCAGGCTGATGGTATATTATGCATCTTGCTATAAAAGTAATCTTGTAAGACAGGTTCCCCCCTGCCCCCCAAATGGTATTTAAATGAATGTGTGTATAAACATGTCATAAAAAAATAACAAAAGTGCACTGTTTCAAATTAAAAGGTTGTATGTCAAAGGAAGTAATAGAGCTGTGGTTGCCAGATCTGTGTCAATCTACTATGGAATGCTGCTAGCTTGATTTGGTGATCTTTAAAATAACCATTTTGATTGCAAGAGGGAGGAGAATAGGCTAAAAGTGAGTAGCAAATTATATTAGTCTTGATATTTTTATGGCAAAAGTTCAGGTATTATTAAATACAGTCAAAGACCCTCTCATATAAATCAGCTGTAATTTTAAATGTTTATAGTGTTGCTGCTGTAAAGATAAAAATTGCCCCAAATCAGAGGGGGTCATACTGCCCCCAATGCAGGTGGTGTGCCTGGAGCTTTTCTGAGCAGGAGCAGGAAAAATATATGTATGTTTTAGTTCCATAGTGTAGATCCCTTTCTGGTACTCTGGTTTTCCATGGGTACACCTCTGAGCTAGGTCATCTACAGACATTAAAAATGCAACTCTACCACCAATGGCAAGTAAAGTGTATACAAGGAAAGATGGTGGTAAAGTTAATACTTACAGGTTTTGTTGTTCTTTTTAGTGTGCCTTGACATGCTGTAAGTTAAGTCAGGAAAACTTAGGCTGAAAAGCTACCTTAACGAAGAGATCATAAATATAGAAACAGTGAACTTTCGATCTCTGACAAAACTTAAATCTGAGAATGGAGGTAATGGTGAGATGGTCTAAATAGTGTTCAGTTCTTACTCTGCTCCCCTGCTTCAGCTTTCTTCACAAAAAAACCAGTGGATTTGTTACACGTCTTGGCTGTATCTGCAGCAATTCATGTTTTATAAGAGTGATAGGAAGCGATAAGATTTTTACCCTAGTACAGTGTTTTTCTAATACTTAATTAACATTCATGCCAAAGCTCCCACCTACAGGTACAGTGAGAAACTCACCACTAAATCTCTTTTGAAAAAGACTTTTTGAATACTTGATTTCTTTACCAGGCAGTGGACTTCAGTTTCACTTGTGTGTGTAAATAATAAAGTATTTCTGACCTACAAACAGAACAGTTAATAAATAATTTTGTGTAAATACATTTTGTTCCATAATGCACCTTTTCCACGGGCACTTGAGTCTGAGTGGCTAAAATGTTTAATGCAAAGTCCTGCTTGCTGCTGTACTGTTAGATTTCCAGTCAGCTCTAAAAACGACTGAGGTGAATGGGGGGGTTTGTATCTTTCCCTCTATTCATGAATTGAACCGTATTCTGAGGAGAAAGTTTTGGAAGCATTTAGTCTGTTTCTGCCAGTTTCCTT
The DNA here is from genome assembly GCF_023638135.1 of Falco biarmicus. Lineage (NCBI taxonomy): Eukaryota > Metazoa > Chordata > Aves > Falconiformes > Falconidae > Falco > Falco biarmicus. The sequence goes on along the minus strand of NC_079289.1, from coordinate 77,259,887 downwards.
ACGGAGAGATTGCCAAAGTAAATTTTGTTGGTATGCTGTGCAGCTTATGTATCAACTTAATTCTCAGCCTTTTGCTAAAAGCAGCTAGATAGATTAATCCAGTCTGGAAATCATGATTATACGGAGTGTACTTAAAATTCTTTCAGTGAATTGGATGGATTTTTTCTCTGGAGCTTTTAAAACTGCTGTAGTGAAGGTTGCCTTTTTCTCAGTTGCGGCAATGTAGTCCTGCTACTGTTGGCATTCTTTCAGTATAGATGTAGCCTAGAAAGAAAATTGTTCCCATGATAGTTCTTTTTCTCTTAAACCAAATTATTACTGCACTGTATTTGGAAAGAACACTGGACATGAGAGGATGTGCTTCCCTTTGATATATGTATCCTCCAAGAGCTTGGAAGTAGAATTCAAGGTTGTTTTATGAATATACTTTAATTTTGATTTTTTTATGTGAATACATAAAATAGAAATACAAAGTTGTAGGTGTTGTCTGGATACTTCTCCAGCATTTGTGTACCAGTGGAACATTAACTTGTCTTTTACTATCATAATTTTAGAGAATGGAAAATGAAAGGTAGCATTTACTGGAAATGTTGCAGCTGTTGAGCTGCTGCGGGAACTTCTGTGGAACAGAGATCGTGAGCCAACAGTTTGATCTGTTAAATGCTGTGGTTTGGTCTTGTCTTTGAAGTAGTAAACTCACGATAAACTCATTATTTGGGGATGCTTTGTTATCTTTTTCCTGTAAGTGATGTATGACTCTAAGGTCACTGAAAATTTAGCAAGGTCAAATTGTAGATGAAGTAACAAACCAGAACTGAAAACTGAAAATTAACTGCGGTTGAATAACAGAGATTAGTTCACTTCTAGTCTTCTCTTAATTATTAACAAACTGTTAAGGGATCACAATGCACATTTTATTTAAGTGTGCAAATAAGAGTATGTTGACATTGTACCATGAAAAGACAGTTACTCAACAAAAAATAAATGCTGGCTTGAGGGGAAGAGGATAATACAGTTTTTGCTTTCTCTAATGGCTATAGTTAAATATTGCCAATCAAGTAAATAGTACAGTAATATTACCTTAATTTGAAAGTTAAATGTGACAATACAGGGGAAACCAAATGGAATGTGTAGCAGAGACTGAGAAATTGAATCAGTAGAGGCTGCTTCAATGTTGTCAGACCTCAGCAGATGTGCAAGATGATTTGGTATTTCTAACAGCCTTTGGTAAGACTGTCATGCATTATCCAATTGTATTTTTTCTCGTAACTCTGTATGTTCTACTGTCTTAAAGAACACACTGAAGATACTTTTTTCTGTTTCAGAGTTGTGGATTTCTAACACTTGCTTAGGTCATTAAATCTACATCTGATGTATCCAGCATGTAGCACATTTATGAATATTAAGATGGCTGTTTTGTGGGAGACTGAAGATAAATACAGCTAATACCCTGCTTCTGGCACTGGCTAATAGCACCTGCTATAATAGTAAGAGCAAAGATTAGGGCAAGAAGCTGGTAATATTTCCCCAGAATGCTTCCCCAGCCTGCAACAATATGAAACTTCTGAGCCAGATGTAGTATAGTAGTATTTTTTTTAATTAAAATCTTTCATTTACTTTTTGTAAGTAGGTAAACTTTTCGTTTCAACAACATCACAGTGTAGTTACAAGTTGGGTTAAGTGCTTCCTTTTGTTTTAAACTCACTGCTCATTATTTTCATTTGATGTTCAATCATCCTCCGCTATCTCCAAACCGCTCAAGATGTTAGAGAGTATGGTTATATGTAGAAGAATGGCTGCAGAAGCATGGCCTTAGAATCTCTGAAGATCTGCACAATCCAGGCCTGGTATTAGAATAGGCCTGTAATCAGAATTGTACTGAAGTTGCTGTGCTGAAGTTAACAAGAAAGGTAGCCTTGAGCTATTCTTGAATCCTGAGACCAAGTAATTATGTTGTGCCAACAGGCCGTGGCTGTAACAAGATACAGCTGCTGAGAAAGCTGGTGCAGGGCCAAGAAAGATAGGGACCGGTATGGGAATATAGGGAGTAACAAACTACAAGGCTGAAGCACAGCAACACAATTAGCTACATGGATAGAATGCTTATTTTAGTCATGATAATTAGGGGTGTGAGAACCGCACACATTTAGAGACTACTAACCAATTATATTTCTGCTTTACGAATATGCATGTGTATCTGTTCTATATAAGTAGTGTTAGAAACTAATAAAGTTGAGCAAGATGCATAACTCATATTGAACGTCTTCTTGACTCCGGCGAACCCTTCTTCCAACAGTTACATACTAAATTGTCTTACACAGTTTTGCAGGCTGAAGAGTTCTGATCTGTTTTGTTGTTTGAGTAAACTGTGTACTTGATCATCCTTTCCCCCCTCTCTTTTTATTGCATTCATGTCAAGTATTCATCTAATTTTCTAGGCTACAGCAGACTTATGGCTCACATTATGGGTAGTTGATCTGCATTTATTCAGTGGCCCCTTGTCTGGGATTTCCAAACCTCCAGTATTTGTCTAAAACGGCTCTTCTTTTCTGCCTTGGAATAATTTTAATGGAGCTACTGTCCCACTTGGTTTGCTGTAGGTCTGGAAATTCTGGACAAGTTAAAAATGTTCAGATTCTGCCTGGACATGTTACCAGGAAACTTGAAATAAGATGCCCCATCCAGTCATGATGTGGTAGTTCTGTTAGTATATATGGCCACTGTCTACACTGTATCTGTTCTCATGTCATTTGTTTTACTAGTTACCCCATATAAAACTTCAATAGGCCAAAGGTTCTTTACCAGAACTCCTGAAAAATGGTTAGTACACTACTGAGTAGACATCACAAACCAAAAATTGACTTAGAACCTGGCAGTGTTCTGGCATGCTGCTACCAAAAAATCCAGGAGGATTTTTCACAGATCTGCATGAGCCACTTGCCACCCCAGACTGGTTGACCACCAGCTAGTGAGAGCACAGGACAGGATAACAAAGCTCCACACAAGTGAGTGCCTGGAAGGTGTTGTGTTGATGCTGAAGATGAGCATTAACTAGACACAGATCTTGAAAAGCTCTGTCTTTCTGAAAACGTGGTAACTTCTCCTGGTTATCCAAGCTGCAGTTTCTGTGGTTTTGGGTAGGGCTTTTGAAGATTTAAGTCTGGAGTTAATAACCAGTCCTCAGCATCAACACATAGTCCCACCTGTCGATGCTAATCCCTCCAGCTCAAAACCTCTCCTTAATGCGGGAAGATCAGTCTCAGTTGCAACTGATGCTGGACTCTACTTACCTCCTGGTCCTGCAGATATTAGTTCCTCACTGCTGTCATGCAACAATAGTTAACACCAGCTCTTACTGGGCATCTGTGTCCACAGGCATGCACTGGTCTCATCTGATGCTTTTCTGAACAGTAACCACAGCCCACTGCTGGGCATCAGCAGGGCAGGCAGAGAAGCTGTACAGAAGGAAGTACCAGGCAGCATATGGTCCCTACAGAAAGGTAAGGATTAGCAAGGAAGAACCTATGGATTGTTCCTTTTACATAATGGACCTTAAATGGTGATAATATCTGTGTAAGGGAAATGGCTCATCAGTGTATGTGTGTTAGGGAGCGCTGTGCCATTGGGGATTGTGTGGTAACCACCGTTTTCGCAGGGGATGGAGGTGGTTCCCTCAACACATCCCTCCAGACATCCAGTAATCCTCAATGGAGGCCTGAGCAATTCAGCAGCAAGCAGGCTGGTGTCACAGTACAGATTAAACTGGCAGCAGGGATGCACACAGAGGTGTCTTAAAAGGTAAGAAAAAGCCTTGTTTGGGACTCCAGGGTGATGGCAGAACTCCAAATGTTGGGAGTGAACTCAGCTGAGCCCTGATGGAGACTAGAGCTTCTTGCAAGGAAGAAGTTGAGGCTTAATGCATAGCAATTTCACCATTGGCGGGAATATGTTATCACGAACCTGGTAAGTGATCTTGGATGATTTTTTGTTCAGTTGCTACAGACTGAATAATGATGAAGCTGAAGCATAAATAATTTTAGGATATCTTGTGCGAGAACTGAAAGACCTTTAAATGAATGTCTGGATTTTAGTTCCCTTTGTTGGGAAATGAAGATGTGGAGATAATGAATGAATGAAATGTAAAAGCTGAATTTTCATGTGTCACACCAGTGTTAACAATTTCAACTAGTTTTTGTAATTCTGTATATTATAGGATGCTGTCTCCTTGTGTAAATTTAATTAATAGATCCACTTTTTGGTTTGTCTACTGAGCTTTTTTTTAAATCCTCCATTCTAATACATTCATTCATTTAGAATCCTAATTTGCTAGACTTACAATTTTTAACACTATCACTTTGTTTGACAGGACATTGTACTAAGAGGAAGATCTGACAGACACTTTAAGTGGCTCTTAAAACTGCCTGACCTTATCTACACCACCACCAGCAGTGCAGAAAAGGTCAAGAACCTTGGATTCTGCCTTTGTCTTGTTTATGGGGAAACTGGCAGTTTTGGTTAGAGATGAGATGCCTGAAGCATAATAATTCTGAAACATAGTGGGACCAAATAGCTAATCCTTGAGGTAATTAAAAAATACTGTCATAGCAAGACAAGTACTAGCAAATGCTCTGAGCATGCACAATTTATGCAAACAACAGGTTAACCAGGACAGATTATACCCATTCTCTGACTGAAATAAACTGTAATGAAAAAAGCAGGTTTTGCTCTAGTGGATGAACAGTGTTGGAATAAATGTGTTTACATTGTATACAGCTTAAAGATGCTTATGAAAATTAGTAACGCAAGTCTTCCTGAGCACCAGTTTAAAAGAAGTACCAAAGTAGAAAGATACACATCCAAATCCCACTAGATGGGAATCAACAGCAGGTCAGTTATATTAAAATCATAGATTAAAGTGCACTAAGCTATAGAAATAGTATTTGAATATTGTGGTGAAGACAAAAAGATAGCACATAATGCATGTTTCAATGATTCATTAAATCATAGTTTTTAATCAAGGCTGGCTTTTTTTCTGACTGACAAAAAGGCACTTTTCTGATTACAGGGGGGAAATCTGATAACAACAGAATGACAGGACCCCAGAAAATATCACAACTGTCATTTAGAACTTGTCTTGACAGGGTGTTATACTGGTAGTGGGCTAGGTCAATTTGGCATACAGCATTCCTATCAGAATAAACATGCCCCATGGAGCTAATAAGCATAGTCTTTGCATTTTAAATCATTTCTTGCTTAAATTCAAACATTGTGTTTCAAAGCCTTTGGGTTATTTTGAGGCTCTCCATTATATTGTTTTGCCTCATAATCAATCCTATTTTCATTTTATCAGGACTGCAATGTAAAAAACAGTAACTAAGAACAGTGCTCTGAATGTTCTTAATTGGTGTTACTTTAACTTAATTTAAACCTCATAATCTTTCTTTCAGCTTCCGGGTTTTATTTAAAAGTCTCTCAAAACACAAAAGGATTTCCTTTTAGTTTCCAGTTGCATTGACTCATTCTTCTTGGTAAGACAGTTATAAACAGTTTTCTTTTGAGCTTTGATGTATTTCTTTGTTTGGTCAGATGTCTGTCCATATGTTTCCGACAATTCTTTTTTTATCTTTTGATTTTTAAAATTTTTATTTTGTGTTTGTTAAGGCTGCCCACCATTCATTATTAGGCTGAACCAATTTCTTCTTCATCTTCCTCAGAGTCAGCATCATCATTGTAGAAGTGAATTGTAGCTTGTACTGGAAAACTCGCCAGAACCTTCTCTCCGATGTTATTAAGAAACTTTTGGGATTTGGACTTGGGCAAGTAAAGTCTAATAAGAAAAAATATCGTAAGAGAGAGAGTAAAACTGTGATGCATTCCCAGCTAAGCTAGCTTGAATATTAAAACCTATTTTTAATCTTTATTTGGAGAGAGAAAAATCCTAGGGTTCCTTGTCCTTTAAAATAAAAGTTGCTAACTAAAACATACTGTTTATTTTAAGTTGCTTCAGTTGCTTTGTGCATATTATGTATTGGCTTTGCCTAAGGTCCCATCCTGATAAGTGTTGCCAGGGCAGTGATGCATGCTTGAGATGGGTTGGGTTGGGTTTTAGCACAGTTCAGAATGGAAGTGTCCCATGCAACTGGGGGAAGCTTGAGGAATGTTCTGGGATTCTGGATTTAAGATTAAGACACCAATTTAAGATTGGGGTGGGTTGCCTGTTGCACAGAGGTTGGTCTTAGTGGATTTTGTTTCTCCAGGTAGAGGATGAGGTACACACTGAGAGAGATTTATTTCATAATTTATATTGGTTTGTATTGAAATCATAAATGTCACATTTCAGGTTTTCACCAGCTTTCCCACTAAAGCAAAACTTATGTGGTCTGTATACATATGTTGTTCGGTGTGCATATGTATGTGCATCTTTCCTCTCAGTTCCGCTTCGGCCAGTTTTCAATTACATTTGACAGTGATAAAGGTTGCACAGAATTTTAGCCTCTACATCTTTTATAAAAACAAGTCCTTGTAAAGAAGAGAGATATTGCATTAGTTTTCCTCTAAACAAAAGTCCAAATTGGGACTTTCTACGTCATTAAGCATTAGAGAATCCAAATGTTGGTGAAAACCCTTATGAATCCTCTATGCATAGGAAAAGCTTTACCTGGAGTTCAACTTTTATCCAAGAGCAAATTTAAGCAACCTGAACACACAGATCTGTAACAAGTCACATTCCATTAGTAGCTGTTCATGTTAATTATTTGGGCTTTGTGGGCTTGTTATCATATTAGTAAATGTAAATATATTTTAGAAAAGGAGAAGAACGTTGTTTAAGACTACTTTTTTCTTGGTTTTGTTATTAGCATGTCATTTCAGGCTTTGTTCAGCCTGGGCATCGTTCCTTGTAGAGGGATAAAAATCTATGGACTCTGGTGAGTAGTTAAACTGTATTACTAAATAGAGATACCCCAGAGACAAATACTTCTCCCAAGAAACAATATCTCTTGTCTTGGAAGGTGTCACTTTTCCTTTACCAAGTGATAAGATTTGACTCACCTCACCGGATGTTGAAACCCCAAGGCTCCTTTTGATCTAAAATTTATTAGCTGACCACCCAGTTCTGACTGTAAAAAGACATATTTATTATTTAGAATAGGCTAAAAATGAAGATTTCACTTTTATTCTTCTACAGTTAACTGTAAAATTCTACAGTAATGTTGCTGTTTGCTGTGTTGCATGTTGTTTTACTCTGAGTGTACTTCAGAGAATATACGTGCCTGCAGTCTGCCAATAGTTGCACACTTAACAAAGCATTTGAGTTTGTACATTTTATGAGCCATAAAGCCATGAAGCTGTACATTTTGCCTATGGAAATCTTATGGAATATCTATAGCAACTGCTGACCTAATAACACCACCAAATGGAAGTTCATTGATGGGAAGAAAAAAGGATTTTCAATTACTTTAAGGGATTGGGAGGTTATTTTTTTATAAAATACTTCTTTGACTATGCTAACTAGTAGTTTGGAGCTGCAATGTTCAAGCCAGCAGGCTTAACTGTAATCAAAGATCACACAAGCATGTTACGAGTCCAAACAGTAAACTCAAGAGACAGCTGGCATCTCATATTTGTATGCGAACAGCAATAAAAAAAACAAACATTTTTGATACAACAGAGTAGGTAGGAAAAATGTATTTTAAATATAATAATTAAAATGAATAAAAATAAAAATTTATAATAATTAAATATACACAGAATACATTCCTTCAAATTAAGGTCAGAACAAAACCCAATAATTTGCAAATGTTAATGTTACTAAATCCTATTAAGATTATAAACGTGGAATGTAAACCTGAAAGCATGTCCCAAAATCACTGAGCCCTATCACTTAATCTTGTAGGCATGTATTCTCTTCTGTATCTTCAAACAAGAAGACTTTTTTCCTCCTATTGCTATAAACTTGATGTTGCATAAAATTGGAAGATTTAGCTTTGCTGTGCTAGAACTTCTAGTGAACAGAATCTAGAAACCACCCACTCTGCCACAAAGAAAGACAACCTTTGCTACTCTCAGGGCAATTCATCTGTCTTTCTGAGGAAGCGGCTTCAGCATGGATATTTTGGTGGGCCCCAAAAACCCCTCGGGCTATGGACTGAGTGCTATACAATTCTCTCTGTATCTTTTATGTTGGCCTATTTCTCTCATACCCACCTGTTTGTCTTGTAGCCAAAATTATTTGTCTTCAGGCTGTTAGGGTTTTGTTGGGGGGGTGGTGGTGTGTGTGTCTGTGTGTCTGTGTGTGTCTGTCTGTCTGTCTGTGTCTCTGTGTGTCTCTGTGTGTCTCTGTGTGTGTGTCTGTGTGTGTGTCTGAGTGTGTCTGTGTCTGTGTGTTTAAGCAGGAGACTCATTTACTTTGTTTCCACAGTACCTAGTAAAATGGACTCATGATCTGGCTGAACATTGTAGATGTCATCATAGTATCTGTGTCACATACCATATGTTATTTTTCTCCTTTCATATTTACATAAAAAATAAAATAGTATTTTTTCTCTTTATTGACCTGTATTTTCTACTGCCTTCTCTTTGGAATACATATTAGGTTTTAATAATTATATCTGTAATAATACTTATTAATTGAACACATTTTATATGCTTTTTCTTTACAGACTATACACAGCATTTCTGAAAAGCAATTCTGATTAAAGTCAATTAACTGCAAAATCTAACTCAGTTTGTATAGAGCAGAAAATGGTCAATGTTCAATTTGTATTATGTTGTAGATATGGCAATAGTAACTTTAAATTACTTTTCATGGCTTTTCTTTGGGCATAAATAATGGCGTATTTGAATTTAGGTAGTAGGAAAAGTGTTACTTTTTATATAAGGAAAAGTATATTATGTCGAGGTAACTATAGGGTATATTGTAGTACATGTTCTTGGCATTAGAGTTAAAAATACTAATTTTTTGTACCAGTACTTTCATTTTTTAGTGCTTTGCTCTGCATCTTTCAGTTTCTCAGGTTAGATTCTTATACATATATTCCTAAACTACTTTTTTTTTTTTTTTTAATTACACACAGAGGATACTGACATTTTTATTTGCTTCACTCTCCAGCATTTGGAGTGTCTACTGATCTGTAAAGCATTGGCATTTGTATGTATACGTTGCAGCAAATAAAAGTAGCCAGCATGCAACTAACTATCAAAACCAGTGTGCTCAATCCATCTTTGAAGGCCGCCTGCTAGAAGCCTCAGTAACTTTGCTGAAGAAGATACCTCTTGCTTTCCACAGCTGTGGTATGTAGGTATGTATTAAGGAGCACCTCTTCCCACCTATGCATCACACAGAGAATCCAAGCATCTGTCCTCAGTTGTTGTGACCCTCTTAAAAACCACATGGAAGGGCTCCTAAAGCCCTCCTTTGGCCCTCATTAGGTCCCGAGTTACAGAGGCATCTTGGATGCTGAAGCAGTGTGGATGGGCCATAAGGTATGAATGAGAATGATCTGTGAAGCTTCTGGTAGGAAGGAGAAATGTTAAACAATTGAAACCGACTTTTTCAGTTATGTTTGGCTTGAAACAATGCCAGGCTGTTAGCATGAATGTGGAAAACTTCATAAATGGTTCTCTTTTCTCACACAAGTGGGCAGAAGCCCCAGTGTGAATTAAAGCTTTTGAGCTTGTTGAATAAAATTTTCTACAAAAACATAACCTCAGTAATAAATCACAACTTCCTGATTTCAGAAACCTTAGCTTCTTGAAATCATCACTGTAAGCGTGTAATCTCAGGAGAGTAAGACTCCTCTCATCCTTGCAAATTTACAGGTGCCTCTGGCAAAGCTTGGAACACTGCTTGGAAAGATGTTCTTCCACAGGCTTTCCCAAAGCACCTGCTGGGAGGAGTGTGGCAGTCCCTCCGATCTGTACAGTTACAACCTCCATCATCAGCAGACAAAAACTACAAGGGAAAAAGGTGTTGCATGTGCTAGAATATAGTAGAAATTGCAAGCCTTTAAAGACTTGTGCTAAGGAGAGTTGTTGTCTTAACCTGCTGAGCCTGTGGTAAAAAGTTGAAGATGTAACTGCAGATCAGATGCGGCAAAAACTTACGCAGCTATTTAGAACTAGGCATGGGAGTAGAACCATTTCAATACATTTTTTAAAGTTGCAGCATTGGGACCTATGTTGAATGTGCTTCAATCTCTCTTTATTTTTGTTCTTTGTTAGCAAACTAATGTTTGTTTGCTAACTTTTGTTAGCAAAACTAATAATCCTGATGCCTTTCAAATGTTCGTGGTAAGAGCTACTTCAAAATCCAGTTTTCTGTTTATTTCCTAGCTAGTTTAGCTATAGCAACATCCTTCTCAAAAAAATTCAGTAAAATTCTGCACCTGAAAGTATGTTTTTTAAATTTCATCTTCAAGTCATTTTCACTCAAACTCCCCCTAATATACAAAATATCACATAGAGTAGTCTGGAGTTTTCAAACTGAGGATATTCTTTTATAATTAAGCAAATAAAAACTGCTGTTAAAATAAGGGTCGTTTTGAGTAAGCATTACTTTCTACACCTTATTAAGAATTGATAGTGATTCTGTATCTGATACAAAATTAGAGACACTCTTAACCGTTATCACATACAGAACACTGTAATTTGAACCATATTTTCAAACACTGAAGACATGCTTGAAAGAACAAATGAATAGATGACCAGGTCTCACTTCTGCGTTCAAAAAGTTTCAATTTCTTCACCTGTTTTCTATAAGGATTATTTTCTCCAGAATGCAGTCTCACCATTTGTTGATTCTCTGTCATCTCACCATCTCTTGCTGTGAGCATCCAGGGCCTCCATAAAGCAGGGCTGCTGGAAGATTAAGATAGAATAACGCTCCCACAGTTAATTCTTTGTGGTAATATCTGTACAGTACGGCTCCTCTTGTTAGATTCTGCTAGCATCTTTTAAAATAATGTGGGTTTTTTTCTTTTCAACATGTTTTGATTTGGTAAATCTGATTTCTATGGCAGTATTAGTCTGTCTTCTGTCTACGATCTGATTAAACAAACTAGACAATCACTTACATATTTTTAACTGTTATTTCCCTTTAAGATTTCACAACTCAAAGTGACTGCATTGAACTCCAAATGATGCTTTAATTAATACTGAAATCTTTTTATTTATGCAGCACTGCTACAAAATAAAAAAATAAACCTCCCTCTCTGACAGTATGTCTAAATACAGATTCCATGCCGTCATTGAATGGCTGGTTATTTACTGAGTAAGCAACTCCAGCATTAAACTGACATGGGCAATCTGATCTCATTAGCTTAAGAGAGCATACACAGTGGTGGATGCTACATCTGCCTTTTGTTTGGTGGGGGAGACTACAATTATGGATGCTCTTCTTAACAGTACTTTCAATTGCACTGCTGTGCAGCAGATCTGTACAGTTATGAAAATGGAAAAGTGCTTTCAGATACGAAAGGTAAATAAAAAAAATAATAAATCAGTTATTGCAACCTTAATTTTAATTGACTTCCATATCTAAGTTCTGAAATATTAGTCAGAAAAGGATAAATACCAGCAAAACAAATAAAATACCTGTTCCAAGTGAAACATATATTTCTGGAGTTGGAAATTGTTTTCCATTGTCTATTCAATGCTGAAATTATTACATTCAAATGATACTTACAGTCAGAGTTTTGAAAGGAAGGCTGCTGAAAAAAACGTGCTTGCACCAGCCTTACCTCTCGGGGTGCTCCCTGGGCTGGGGCAGGGGCGGGTGCTGCTGCTGCTGCTGCGGGGCACCCCAGGAGCAGTGGCAGATGCCACCCACTGCAGCCTGGAGTAGGAGACTTGCAGCTGCACCCTCCATGGCGTTTGATGCTCTAAAGCCTGTAGCAGGCTGGGTGCCTGCCTGGGCCTTTCAGCCCCTCCTTTATCTTAACTCCCAAAGAATACTCACCTAAAACAAACACGGCCTCAGGTAAAAGGAGAGACATGTCCTTAATGAGATTTCTTTTGACTCCCCCAAACAGTTCAAAGCTAGAGCTCTCAGGCTGGCAGGCTGTCCTGGGAAGAGCACTGCCAGGGAAACAGAGGCTTTTTGTGAAGTTTGGTTAGCAAATAACATGGAAAATAATTGGCACCCTTTAAGACAGAAAACAGTCCACACCCTTTATCTTTTTCTGTCACTGTTTTACAAAATCTTTACTTGCTCTGTATGAAATACATGATATACTCTTTTTGCATGTCTTGGGAAAACTCATCAACATCCTGTCCTAAAGAAGTGTAACAGAGACTCGAAGAGAATTTAAAATGTAAAATGATTTTAAGAATTATTTTGAATTCAAATATATTTTTTGAATATATTTGAATTCAAAGAATTCAATGAATTTGAACGAAATCTTTTCCATGTCCTATTTTTATTTGAAAAAGATACTAAAAATGAGTGAAGGTGAAAGGATTTAAAGACAGGCCTAGTGACTTCCTCAAGACTACAGGGATGTTCCTTTAATTTGATTGCTTTTTGATGGATTGAGAAGAAAGCTCAAAAAAGATTACTTGTCTATCAAAGAATAAGGGGTATAAATGTCATTGCTTTGAGGAGTCTTTAATTTCAAAGTATGTGATATATAGAACCATAGAATGGTTTGGGTTGGAAGGGACCTGCCACAGGCAGGGACACCTGCCACCAGACCAGGTTGCTCCAAGCCCCATCCAGCCTGGCCTTGGACACCTCCAGGGATGGGGCACCCACAGCTGCTCTGGGCAACCTGTTCAAGGGTCTCACCACCTTCACAGTGAAGAATTTCTTCCTTATATCTAATCTAAATCTACCCTCTTTCCGTTTAAAGCCATTAGCCCTTGTCCTATCATAACAGGCCTTTGTAGAAAATCCCTCTCCAGCTTTCATGTAGGCCCCTTTAGGTACTGGAAGGCTGATAGAAAGTCTCCCCAGAGCCCTCTGGAGAACCAGGCTGAAAAACCCCAACTCCGTCAGCCTCTCTTCACAGGAGAGCTGCTCCAGCCCTCTGAGCATCTTCATGTCCCTCCTCTGGACTGGCTCCAACAGGTCCATGTCCTTATGTTAGGAACCCCAGAGCTGAACTCAGTACTTAGGTGCTTTAAGCCTACAAAGACTAAATAGAAGCAGACTTCTTCCATGCTTTCTTCCCACTGTTCTCATTTACTACGTGCCTACTCATAGCCTGTTACATTGTACAAGAACAATTATTACCTGGTGGATGACATTATTGGATTTTCATTGTTGTGGTTCATTGCTACAGTTCACTTTGTTTCCTTTATTTCCCAACTACCGTAGAGATGTAAGAGGATTCTAAGGAACCTAAAGCTGAATTCTGTTTCCACTGGTGCTGTTCACACATTGGCATCAAAGGAAACAGATTCAGGTCCCAAATATAATTGGTATCTAATGTTAACTTTCTTCCCAGAGAGAAAAAAATCATGTAATTTACTAAGCACGGAATATCTGTTGATTATTTAGTACAAATTAGGTCCCTCTAGCTGGCTTAGCTGAAGAAACCATCAAAACAGTCAGTTTGAGAAGACACTCAAAATTCTCAGTGGGAGTCACATCCCTCCTGGGTAAGCCTTGTGGCTCTTTTTCAAGTAATTAACCAACTGGAGGTAGCACATGTCTAGTCAGAAAGAAGGGGCTGGTCCCACAGATAAGGACCACTGGATATATTCTTTTGGAGACATCATTTCCCCCTTGAAATTGTTCTGTATTAGAAAACTGTGTATGTACACCTTTGCGTGTACGGGGTTTTGTGCAGTCTGGTGATATTGCTTAAATTTAAGTGTCTTTTTTCCAACAGGGAGGAGCTTAGGTCAGATTTGAAAGTCAGACTGATTTGCCTATATTGATGCAAGTTGTATGGTTGTGTTAGCTACTTGGCATTCCTAAGACTGCTAAAAGTAACACAGGTTCTGATGTTTTTGAAGTAGTCTTCAGTGACAGAATCTGGGATTGGATTTTTTGAGGTAAATTTCTCCTGTTCTTTAAAACATCCCTTCTTGCTGTGACAAATAGACATGTTTTAAACTCAAAAGCCAAAGCCATTAAATAAATGCTGTTCTGGGAAGCACTGACAATATGTAATAGAGGACTTACAGTCTAAATCTACTTCCTCCCTATTTTAAATACTGTGATATTTGTAAAGTTATAACTAGGTAAATAATACCGTATCTCAAAGAAGAAAATATATGCACAGTTGCAATAACTTTAAACATTTATGAATCAAAATCAGTACCTTAGGATGAAGCATAGTGAATAATATTCAAATAACAAAATATATATTAAATAGCAGCATGGGTCCTGAGAAAAAATGGCAAACTTCTTAAGTAACCTAAATTGTAATTAAATATCTTGCTGAGTTACAGTCTTAAATACACATATATAATTTCAACAGCTTAGTTTTATTTAGACCTAATTTAACTTGATAGTTGAAAGAGAAGTGTGCATTACACAACTGATGTCTATAGTCCTGATCTTGCAATCAGATCCATATGTGGGGATAATTGATTTATACCTCTGGACAGAATCTGCCAACATGGATATTAGTGCAGGACTAAAGCCTAAACTACTAACATATAGCTCTCTGGAAGATGCAAAGTTACCCTCAATTAAATCTATTGATAAAGCCCTGCAAGACTGTAATTATTACAAAATTATTGAATATATAAATTTAAAAATAAAGTTATAATGTAATCTAATATAAATACCTGTAACACTGTAGAAAATTTGTAAGCTAATATTACATTATTGTACTAATTAATCAAAGCACACAACTTTAACTGGTATTTTCATGGAAATCATTAGCTAAAATCAGGTTGCAGATCCGTGGAAAATGGTTTATTCCAGTAAAATAGAAGCAGCTGTAGCGTTGTATGATCTCTAGTTTCTAAAAATAAAAAACAAATGATGCAGCAATTAGGCCAGTCATAGCTGTCTAATATTAAGAACTATATGCTTGATTTTAAAACAAGGTGTTGTATTTGGTGAATACTTCACAGAATCAGAAAACAGATTCTGTTACAGTTGCTCATCCAATTTTCCCAGAAGCCAGGAATATTTTTCAGACTTCTGATACTACCTGAGAATAACTTTGACAGACTTTATTCTTATAGAGAGATGAGCCATAAGATAATTATTCTGTGTTAATTGGAAGAGGTTTTTTATCTTTTTGGGAAACATGTTTTACTCAGTTTTCTTGTGAAAGCACTTCTGCATTTGCAAGAATAGTGTTCTATATAAATTGATATAGTCAAGGAAACAGGATAGCTCTACAACATGTATTGTTTTGAATAATATCTGGTATTAATCAATGTGACATAGGCATTTGTAGCCACTAATAGCATGCAAAGTTCCTCAAAGAGAAATTGTTGGAAAAGCTTTTAGGGAACAGAGGGAGGAAGAAACCGAGCCATACACAAAGCACAGCAAGGCCAGCCTCATAATATTCCTTTCAAGTCAGAAAGAGACACTTATGTATGCTGAGGTTACATGGTAGAGTTGGCTCCCTGTTCCGAGTTGCCTCCTTTGAGGGCCTTCCCATATGGACTGTTAGAAGACCTAAGGGAGATCTACCCCCCACAGGCAGAAGCTGGTGTTTCTCTCCCATTGTGTGTGGGGGGGGTGTGAGGCATCAGATTCTCCAAGCTTGTGGGCAGCTATACAAAATTTAGCCTACTCACTTTCTTCAAGGTTTTTCAAATTATTTTTAAACAATGTCGTATGTGTATGTGTGTGTATGTGTGTTCAGCATCTTGCACCATTTTTCAGTAATCTTTCCTCTATGACAAAACCCCAGATGTTCTGGGAAGTCTGAGGGCTAATATTGCTCACGGTTTCTTTCCAAGGCTTCCTTCCACCCTCCTGTCAGGAGGAACTGATTGACATAGTTATTTTAAGAATACCTATTTTAGTAAATTTCCTGGTGTGTACAAGGCCTTGGCTTCACAATAATAAAAAAAGGATGTTTCCCAATCTAGAATTCTTAACATTTTAATCACGGCATGTCATGATGAAGTCCAAGCTATACTATAATAGAAACTAGAAAACCTACAGCAACTTTATGGCTTCAAATTATTCTAATTGAGACTATGCAAATATATGTAGAAACTTGCTTTAAAATGGTGACTGTTTCTGCCTGTATACTGTTCTGCTTTAGATTCCTTTGCATCGTGAAGTTTTGATTCAGTTTTCTCAGGTACTCATAAACTTTTCCAGGGTAAGGGAACCTTAAAAACAAAAAGGATCATAATATAGTTGTCTGCATTCAATGCCACTACAGGTTTAAGCAAAGCATGTTCCTAATTGTGGAAAGATTATATAAACAGTTGTGTTTTGCTCTGAAGTTGTGTGTGCTCTGAAGGTCAGCAGTGCATGTGCTGTTGAATTGTTACAGGGAAAGTGGATTCCAAAGTTGAGAGCTTTCTTTTGAGGTTGTATACTTGGCTTGTTTTCTTTCTTTTGATGTGCCTGGGTAAGTATTTTGACTTCCTGCACAAGACAGTGGCACACAAAGGAACAGCGTATAATGCCAGGTTAGGACCACTGGAGACACTGTTCCTCTCTCTGTAGAATATGTACAGGATATAGCAGCAGCACAAGGCAAGTATATCTTAAGCTTGAGATGGAGAAGGAGAATTATTTAAATTATTTGACCCTCCAACTGAAACTGTCACCTGCTTCTGCCATACATTGTGGAAATCAAAATTATGTCAGTGATTCTTATTATTTTGGACAAGGTTCTGGTGTGGGTGCAGACTTATAGTAGTTAAAATGTCTGTCATATGACTGGTAGTGTTTTTTTCATATTGATGCCTGCTCCAAAATGCACAGGGCCAATTTATTCCTTGTTTATCTGCAGTGCTATATGTTGTTGCTGGAGATCCACTTAGGAAATGGTTCTTTTAGAATGCCTATTTTAGTAATTTTCAAGTGCATACAAGGCCTTGAGTTCAGAACAATAAAAAAGAATGTAGCTTCACACCCTGTTCAGGAAACTAATGTCATGCATTGGTCAGCTGCAACTTTAATGTTGGTGTTGGCTTCTTTCTTCTAGCCTTTTTGCCTTTTCCCCCCTTCTTTTTTCACTCACTTACTACATACCTGTAGGATCAGACTGATACATGTGTTCATTACACAGAACTCAATGTTGTGACTACCTTATATAAAATACAGAAGTTATTTAATAACTTCCATGCACCAGAGGAGTAAAGGGTATCTTGTCAAGTCTGTTGCATCTTCTGTAGCGGCAAGCTGTGTTAGCAACATGTGGCACGTGCAGATCCTACAGTTTTATTCCTCCACAGGCTGCTCTTCACTCCAGCTTCAGTTACCAGCCCCTCTAAGCCCTGACTTCATCTTTCTCGTTAGAGAACGGAAGGAACGGGCTGAAATCAAATGCATCCGCTTGTGCCCGCTTTGCCCTCTGGCGGCTGTGCTGGAAGAGGTGTGGGACCTGGAGATTCTGTGCCGGAGGGGATAGTGCTCCGGTTGGATACCATGGGCAGTGTAGAGCCATGTCTGAGGAAGGTGAGGTCCTTCCCTGTTGCTGCACAAAACCAACCAATGAATACTTTGGCTCGCACTGTTTTGCCTACTGGATATATACTTCTCTGTCAGCCACAGCGGCAAGGTCAAATGCAGCTTCCGGGATAGCAAACCCATCCCTACAGTGGAAATGCAAGTTCAGCTCCCTGCATTGCATCGGAACTGCAGAAGGAACGGTGCACAGAGCTGGGGGGCTGCCCCACAACACTGAACTGCTGTGTTAACCCAAACCCATTGTCCATCAGGACAGTGTTGGCTTTGGAGAGCAGAAACTGTAGGATTCCCTGAGGAGCCGGGTCGTGGTGCCCAAGGCAGGAGGACACAGGCCGCTCTTCCTCACAGGCCAGCTGACACAGCGCGGGGCCCTCTCGGTGACTTTTTTTTTATATATTGCTTCAACGCAGGATTTTGTGCCTCCTGCAGCACCAGGTGCTCCTTCGCGTCAGCGCTGCCTGATCCGAGCACTCAGCCGCCGCCGCTCGCTTCAGCGGGGCTCGAGGCCCCCCCGCAGCCGGCGCGCCGGGGGTTTAAAAGGGGCGTGGGGCCGAGGGCGCGATGCCGCCAGCCAATCAGAGCGGCCGGCCGGCTCGCCCAGCAGGCTCGCCCCTTTCTGTTTGGCCCGGGCGGGGCGGGGCGGGGCCTCTCTCAGCGGGCGCTCGGCCGTTGGCGGCCGGTGGGAGGCCGGGCCGGCGGCGGGGCGGGGCGGGGCGGGGCTGGGGGCGCAGCGCAGCGCGCCATGCTGATTACGCTCTGCTACCTCTACCTATGGGCGCGCTGGAGGCCCTGCTCGGCCGCGGTCATCCGCCGCACTATGCGCCGCCTCCACCGCTCCCGCTGCTCCTTCACCTTCTGCTGCTGCGCCGGCCCACCGGCGCCCCCGGCTCGGCAGCCGCGCTGGCAGGTGCCGCCCGAGGAGCGAGTCTGCCTCAGGATAGGGAACAAAGTCTTTTTCACGGACGAGACGCAGGTACCGCCCCGAGCCGTGGGGGCAGAGGCCTGGGAGGCGCTTCGACCGGCCGCGCCCGGGGCCGCTCGGGCGGGAGAGCAGCCGTGCCGGCAACGGCCTCCCGTATCGCCGTGCCAACGGCGAGCCGCCTTCCCTGCCGGGCGCCGTGCGGGCTGCGCGGCCGCAGGGGGTGGGAGGGGGAGGGGGGCGGTGCGGGGCCTTCCCCGGCGGGGCGGCGGTGGCGGGGGGCTGAGGTCGCGGAGCCCGGAGCGGGGACGGAGCGGCGGTTGCGGGGCTCGGGGCTGCGCTTTCTCAGCCGGAGCGCGGCAGGTCAGTGGCGGGCAGGGGCTTGCGATTGACAGAATGCCTCGTGTGGGTCGCCGGGCCTGGCACCGCCCTGCTTGTCGGGGGGGGGCGGCTTAGGCGAGACCCAGGTACCTGCCTTGGCAGAAGATCGCAGGACGTCGGAGTTGCCTCGCTTCACCGCGGTAGCTTGTTGGCTGAGGGAGCGTTTTCTGCTGTATGCCTGTGAGGTGCAGCTTTGTAAGTACAGCTGTGGCAACAGGAGCGCTTGGCGAGGAGAACCCGGTAGTATTGCCGTGTTGGTAACAGCTTTTATCACGCACAGGGCTTTAGTCTGAAAATGTGTGCCGTGTTTGTGCGTTCGAGGTTTGTGTCAGGGATTTAAAACGTGGCTGGGGTCTGGATTGAGCTGTTGGCTGCGGAGCACGGCATGCTTCTCCCGGTACAAAACCTGGTTTCAAGTGAGGAAAATGATACGAAAAACGCAAGTCTGTGAAAATCACTTTTTTGGAAATGGATGGTGAGAGCAGAGGGTGGGGTGAGGCTGTGGCAGCCCGTGACGGTGCAGAAATATCGCGTCGGAACGAGTTTCGCTTGCCATCGCATGAAGTAAAACTGAAAGCAAGCTTGCGTTGGGCTTTCAAGTCTGGAAGTGCAACTCCTCTGGCACTCCCCCCAGATCGTCTGAAGTATTCAAATGAATGTTGGATTTGTCTAAACTTGTCACTAAATACCAGAATTCCTGTGGATAAGGGTCTCTCTGATCTCTCCTTTTTGCTGATGTTTGTATGTGCGTTTGTGGAAATTTTTTTCAGTTGGTACCCATTTTACTTAAATGGGCATTACTGAAATGTATTTATGAAGCATGTTGCTGGCAAAGTACTACTCTTCAAGAAGCAGAGAAGCTTTTTATAAATTCAGCGGGTAAAGAGGATGTTTTCAGTGCAGTGAAAATAAGATCACAAGTGCTAACGGAGTTTGTTAAAAAATGGTCTTTTTGCTATCTAATGAGCAGGTTATTTCATGCTTAAAGCGATGGTGACAATCTGAGAATCTCTCATGGAAAAGTTAAATACTGAATTCACGTTTCAATAAAGCTCTTAAAAACAAAGCCATGTAATTGTCCATAGGTTTAGAGGAGTTGTTGCCTCAATTGCCCTGACTTTTTGTTTTGTAAATCATATTTCAACTAATTTATGCTGTTCTTTGCTCCACTTCTGCTCATTTCTGAAATAGCTTGTCTTGGTTCTTGCACAGTAAGCACATATCTTTCTGTCTGCTATGTAATTCACACAGACTGACTTTATAAGCTTGACCGTTTGTGTTTACTGGGAGTTGGCAAGCCCTCTAGGGAACTGGAGTTTGGCTTGAAGTTTGGTGTAAAGTCAGTGCTGTATTCAAATAGTATTTGTCTCTTAAAAAGACATATTGAAAATTACCAGTTGCATTTGATTCTGAGAATCCGTGTGGAAGATGCCTGCCACACTGCACCTTGGTAATTGTGGCATGTAAGGGCTCCCATCTGGCTGCTTTAATTAAAGATAGAGGCAGCATCACCGTGAAGCTCTCTGCATAGTCTGTGAACACCTGTGAAGAGAAAAAGGTTAACTAGCTGCTTTGCTTTCGGAGTAGGTTTAACTGCCACTGGAATATAACCAGTACATTCCTTAAGATAAGATACCAGCAAGTCATAAATCGTAACCTGTGAAGTGTTTTTGTTTGATCTTTAATTAAATTGGATGCTTAAGATAATACAAAGTTGCATGACTTCAGTTCACTTTCCTGTGGAAGGTAGCAGTGTTTACTCTTGCAGCTTCTGTGCTCGGTGAAGCTGGTTGAATTGGCAAGCTATCCCCACAGGCTTAATATTGTGTGGTTTCATTTTAGATGTGGAGTGATGTACAAATTTAGTGTGCTGCAGGGAAATTCCCTTATGTTTCCACATATAAATACTGAAGGTGTGCAAAGCATGTGTTTCTAGTATAGTAGTAGCAAAGTAATCTATTTCTAATGTTTGCCACTTTTAAAATATGGCAGAAAAATGAAGTTCAAATCAATAGCTATGTAAAAATTGATGTAATATATAGTACAGGAACAGATTATGTATTTGGAAACTTCGAGGTTCTTAAAACTGTTCTTCAGTCTATTGATTCCAGCTTCTGAACTTTATTTGCTCCTTTGTGAAGGCAAGAGAAGGAACCGTTTTTATATTTTAATGATGGAAGCATTTGTCCAATGATCTGATATGTGGATAGACTATCTAACAGACAAATATATTTTGAATGAGTAATATCTCTAACTCTAGAGTTAGCTTAGACTATATAATAAGTTTAAACTCAGTTATATACTGAACAAGTAATTTTGGTGCAAATGCCTGAGAACTTAATTTATTTTATTAACCCGCTCCTTTTATTTGAAATGTTCTTTTAAAGATTTTTCAAATCACTTTTTAAAGAATTTGTCCTGAGGTTGCACATGTCCACAAAATACAACTGTCTTTCATATAACTAGCTTTACAAAGGAAGTCCGGAAACTTTGTAAATTTGTAAAACTTTGTTTAAAAGCAAACCCAAAAAAACTCCAAACCCCACACCTCTAAAAATTAGACCTGGGTACTGTATAGTTTTTGGGTCATTTGTGGCTCACAGGTTGGTTGGTCTTTTAGGCAGATGGGTATAGAGACAGCATATATGACACAGCAGTGGGATTAAGTTTCCTGGAGGACTGTTACCTAACTAGAATTAATGCCGCCTGGACTACTATGCAGTTAGAGGGGCTTTAGTGTCTGACCAGGTAGGTTGTGTGTTGTGACTGCGTTCTCAGCCGCTGCCCAATAGCAGGCAGTGCCCTTCAGCCACCAGGAGTGAGGCAGCAGGGCCATGGGTTTGTGTAGTTAGGGGAGAAGAGGGAAGGAACAGGCGGGGTGAGCTGCGGTGTCAATGAGAGTAGAGGATCGTGTTGAGTGAGGGGTGTTTCTAGTAGCAAATGGCCCACAACAGTCACAGTGCCAGTGGCACAGTGGTCTTGTGGCCCACTTACTTTTGCACCCTTCCTGTAAGGCTGAAAGGTGGAGTGTGACTTGGCTTAAAAGCTTGGCTTGTCACTTTTAGTTTTACTTTTGATGTGTTCCTGCCTTATGGTTTAGAGCTTTAGCCAATTTTTTTTAACTCATGGAGGAGTGTGAAATTGTAGACACCCCTCATGTAAGGCTGAAGGGTCAGATTTTAATTTAGGCTGGGCATAATTTAAAAATGAATTGTAAAATCGGATCGTTGCTATACAGACTTATTTTTCTTTCCTGTTTCTTTCAGTTTCTTGATGACTTAAACAGATGGAGTCTACTTCTTATTTCTCCTTTTATTTATCCTGATAAGTTGTTTAAAGAAGAACATATAGCTTTTGTGACAGAAAGCACTTCAGCTCAGACAGATAACTTGCAGAAGGTACCTGGCTCTTCAAAAGGGGTAAGTAGTTCTCTTTGTTGCTTGCATAGAAAGTAGTACAGATGGGTCATTTGGTGAGTATAAACCTAAAACGCTTGAAGGAAAAAGAAAAATCAATGGCAGATAGATTTTGTATGTTTATAATGTTATTGGGAATAAAAAGGTAATCTCTTCATTAAAATGAATCACTGTTAATACACTAGTTCTATTTTATGCTTCAAATAGACCCATAGACATTTTACTGAGGGTTTCTTTTTTAGTAGCATGCTTCTCTGGCTGTGGGAACTGCAGAATTCCATCATGACTTTGGGTAAGGCATGTATGGTTAGTTATGCTGAATAGGAAAAAAGCTGCTTGAGAGCTGTCTTACTAAGGCAGATCAGAAATCCATTTACCTCTGTATCCTGTCTCTGAAATGAAACAAATGCCTCAGTAAGAATATACAAAGCAAGCATATGTTACAATTTCCAATATGCTCTTCAAACCTCCAACCAAGTGCTTGTGAAAAGTTGTAATTGAAATAGAAGCCTCTCTTGGAAGCTTCCTTTCACTGTGATTTCTAAGTGCAAGTTAGTGTTATACATTTGGATTATTATGTCAGTCTGCAGAAGTAAGGCCAAAATCAAGCTTGTAATCTCTGCTTTTATATAAAATGCAGTGGGAGAGTGGCAGTATGTCTTCGTTTGAATTTTATAAGTTGTTTGCTTTTTTATGTGTAATACTTTCAATGTGGGTTTGAGGCATCAAAAGATATAAATTAAACAGGTACTGAAATCCTTATGGCAAGCATAGTTACCAAATATTCATGTCCTAGATGCTTAATAATGTAAAAAGTACCTTCTCCACTGCTATATTGAAAATACAAAGATGTGGCTATAGAAGATTATGTTCTTCTTAAACTTGTATTACTGAATATATAATATCTGTAAACAAATTATGCATAAAAATAGTATCCAGACCCTGTCCAAACTTACTATGAACTTGAGATAATGTCTGTCTCTCCCCTGCATTTGGTTGGTTTTATAACTTTTTTCTCTCATGAGGAATAGCTTGCTGCCTGGACGTCTCAACTTGGATGCAGGTCTGAAGCGGAGAAAGGTTGTAACACAAAGCAAAACGTAAACTTACCTTGCAGGGAGGAAAAATCTTCCAGGCGGTATGGGTTGTCCTGGTTCCTTCCTAAGGCAGTCATTTGTTGGGTGTGCTGTATGCTTTCCTAAGTGAAGAGGATAGACTGAACCTGGAAAGGAGAAATAGAAAGACATGCATGCTAGGATATCTCTGGGTAGGCAGTAATAAAGACATCTGGCCTGGTTGTTTAGGTACCATAAAATCGACAGAGCCCTGCAGTTAAACAGACTATGCCACAAGCTAGGATTGTTACATGGGGGCAGTCATAAGGTGTCTTCCTGAATGGCCCCGGCTTAGCACCCTAAAGGGCCATCCTTGCTTTCTGGCATCAGTTTTCAGGCTCCTTCTTGGAGTTAAAGGAAACCTGTCACATACACAGATGGTTGCAGCCTGTCTGTTTCCCTGCATGAGGAACATGTATTTTCCAGGCTACTTGTTCTGAGAGACGATCAAGGATTCTTCTGCTGGAGTGAGCATTGAGAGCAGAGTGGTTGGTAACTAGACTTACCTAACTTGAGTGCAGGAACAGAAGGACAAATTGGGAATAGGCACAATTCCAAATTTGTGCCTGCAATCAAATTTTTAGTACTTTGACCCTCCATGGAGGTGTCTCAATTCTAGAACAGAGCGTGTTTTTGGAGCATGTTAGTCTTTGCCCTCTAGAGGAATGATATCCAGATGAAGTGCTGCATCAGGCAAAGTTATTGTCTCCATGAAGCTCAGAGTGTGAGGACTGGAGGTACCTAAAGCTTGTTGAGAACTCTGAGACCCTTTCAGCTGAAGTCTTCTGAGCCTGCTTCCACTGGCCTCATGTTGCCTTGGCGCACACAGGAAGTAGTCACATCTGCTGGTTTATAAATATTTTTGTTGCCTTTGATATAAGACTCTGGAATCCATCCAGGTGGACCCTGCTTCTGGGAGATAAACTAGATAGGATACCTATCTTTTGTGCTTTTGTGCTTTCTACGTTGTCTGAGTGCACCTGGGGAGTGCTGGGCCAACTCAGACAGAAGGCTGAGGGAGGATTTTATTTTTTTTACTTGTTGTAGCAGAGAGGTTCACAAAAACATCTGCATTGAAGCTCTACTTTGGTGTTCTTTTGGGGTTTGTTGTTTTTTCATCTTGTTGGTTTTGTTTGGATTTTCTTTAGAATGGAAAATGTTTGCATTTCATGTAGACAATAATTAATTTGATGCAGGAAGCTCAAAAGTGATAGTCCAGGCAAAAGAAAACTAAAGAGGAAAAGGACTGCTGTTTTATTTTGTTTATTGTTCTTCTGTGTACATGTCACTTTCAATGAAGTGCTCTTAATTCTGCTACCTCTGGCAGCCAGCTGTTGACATAGATGGGCTCTAAGAACAGATTGCTCCTGTGACCTACAAGAATTTATAGACAGAATAGCCATTCTTTGTAGGGCTATCAGTGATCTGTGACTGGTGACAAATTGAGGTGGACCCAGAAAGCAGGAGTCTAAATATTTCCTCATCTCTTGCTAAGAGCTGGCCTTTCATGTGGTATTGTGACAGAATTTTGATGATTTCTAGTCATAGCAGGAAAGCCTGGCCTGTTTGAAAATATTCTCTGAGGATTTTTGTTCTGTGTGAAGCAAATGGATTGTTGTGTGAGCAGGATTACAGGTCATATGTCTTGGCAACAGCCTTACTTTGTGAGGTTCTTTTGTGTATTCACTTTATTTGCACTAGATAGCAATAACTACTTTTTACTTATTAGCATGCCTAATGTTTTACTTGGTGCCATTAAAAAAAGCTCAAGGGCATCAGTGTATCTTCCTCACAGTTTCCAGGTGACGTGTGGGTGTTACCTGCTTGTGCCTGTTCTCTGGGTAAGAAAGGACATCAAAATATGGTGTGAGTCTCTTACTTCCAACACAGAGAGTAGCCCAGTCATGTGGTGAGGAAAATAGCGAAAGAAGCTGGTATCATGTATCATAAATCTCTGTCATGTTTGTCACTGGTGATCATGAATTGTCAACAGCAGCAACCCCTTAAGAGTTCTATACCTTATGACTACAGCTGGAGACTTCCATTCCACCTGTGGATGTTATACCAATAGACTAAACACAGCTGGGAATTCCTTCCATCTGTAAAGTGATGGTGTTGTCCAGGCCATCACTCAAGACAGTTGGTGAGGACAATTTGGGCTGACTTGGTCACAGACTGCCGCGGTGACAGTGAGGTGAAGTCTGACTGATGCTCCAATTACAATGATTCAAATCTATCAAAGTCTGGTACAGCTATCTTCCAGAAGGAGACTTTGTATCCTGTAACTTCTGAGCTGGTATTTCTTTGTAGTACAATTATGGAGGTGACCTTTCAGAAGCCCTGGAGGTAGAAACTCACTGTCGTTGATTTTGCTAGTGAGTAGTTGCTATGTCCAGGAGTTTAGGACCCGAGTGATACATCTGTCATGAATTTGAGGGTTGGCTCTCACAAACTGTTCTGGTGTGGCTGCTTTGAAGCTGTTACTTGCTCTTACGTTACAGAGTTGGGAGTTTAACCCTTAAGTTAAGGCATGCAGCTGATCTTGTGGTAAACACCAACGCACTGCCCACAGGTAGCTATCTTCTTCTCTTTTTGAAACTGAATTTGTTCACTGAGGGTTAGCATATGTGATGTATCAGAAGATATCCAGCCAGTTGTCAGCTGTCCAAAGGCCACCAACATAAGGGTGGGCTGTATGGTCTCATTTAGGTTGCACTAGTTGTAAGCTGTCTTTGGGAAAGGCTTAGAAAGGAGATGCAACCATTAAGGTTGTGTGAAATCTCAGTTTCTTCTTTCTTCTTTTTCCCTTGGGAAACACTGTAAAGTCAAAAGTGGGAAATATATTATTTTGGATATTATGTAAACACTTAACTGCAGTAGATAAGAAGGTAAATGTAGTTGGTAGTCTAATTATGAACAAGTAAAATATCCAAAACCTCACCCTCATTTTGTGTATTCAGAAGAAGTGTTTTTTCTTACCGAGTTTAATCAGTGTGTCATCTTGTGTGTAGTGATAAAAGGGTGAACTTCATGGAGGTGGTTTGGTGGTGATGGCATCAAAGTGCTGGACTTGCTATGTGGGGATTGCACTTTGTTTCCCAGTATTTGGAACATATTACATGGTGAATGCTAATTTTATTTTTAGGTCATGAAAACAGGTGATGCTTTGTTGTCTTTAAATACACCTTCACACGAGAACAATTGGTTTGTGTATCCTATAAAGCATAAAGGCTGTCATGCCGTTCACACAATTTTTACTGAAATTGGGTACCTTACTTCGGTTTTGCTTTCAGAATTGACTCTTAAATCACTGCTTGTTAATTATCTGAATATTGTTGTTTTACAAACATAAAGTTTAAAAGAGGTCATTTTCAGTTATGAGTCAGCAGACGGATCTGTAGTCGTTTATTAATGTGCCCACCTTTCAGAAGGAAATGAAAACTCATTCATTTTTCCTCCACTTGTGGCTTTTATAGTTAAACTTCAGACTTGTTCTCCAGGGTGGTGCAGCTGTGTAGTTTGGGTTTAACAAACCTTCTTGAAGAAAACAAATCCTGGTGTGTCACTTTCACAATGCTTAATTTCTGGAGAACAGAATTTTTGATAATTGTAGATAAACAGCTTGAATTTACGGTGTTTAGTTAATGCTTCTGATAGTTGATGTGTACTTTTATTAAACCCTAGTAGTTTGCTTCTGCTCTTTTTATGAGCATTCTTTTTAGAATTTGTGCTGAAAACCATGTCTTGGAAATAATTACAGATATAATTTTACATACAGAATGTGGTAATACTCTTGCCATTTTGTGTGTTAACTTGAAGCTTTTATAGCCTTGATCTTTGGGGAAGATGTATATGTATTCCCAGTTTCCTATCAAGACTTAGTATGGATGTTGCTTTGTTTACTTCTCTCAGGACTGAATCTTGCAGCAGGTAACTTATGCTTGCTGCATAACCCTTCTTCGGTAGGTTCTTTTGGTTGTATTCAGTCTCATTGACCTTTGTAGTCGTGAACGGTGCACTTTTATGTGAAAGGAACTGTCAGCTGAAAGCCTTCTCTAGTTGAGATGTGTTGTCTCATGCTACTATTGAATGTAGTGGTTGTTTTAAACACAAGAGGCATCCCAGAAATAAGTCTTAAAAGTGATTCTGCCATTTTAGTATTGTATACTCCTAGTAGCTACACTTTTTATGTAAGTACTTTCTTTAAAATTACGCCTAGTCCTTGGGTTTGCCAATTGTGCCATTTTGGTTTGATAATGTCCCTCTGTTGGCTCTGCCTGCTATTTTGCTGCTTTTTTAACAGCAGAATCCTTCGGAAAGGAATGGCAGTTTTTATTTGCAGTTCATCTTGCAGACTTGATATTTTTCTGTAACCTTTTCAAACTGGAAAAACATGCATATGCTTTATTCTAGATTGTGAAGTGGTCAGACTATTGTTCACCGTTGGCCTATAAACCTGGTGAGCCTTATAAGTTAATTGCTGTAGCAAGTGTAGATAATTTCAGTAACCTTGGAATAGCGTTCATGGAAGACAGGCTTCAAATGGATAACGGAATGGTGCCACACAAGATTGTTTGTAAGTATCTTCACCAATTGTTTTTAATGGTAGAACTTGTTTATTTCATGGTTATTTTAGGACTGTGCATATAGTCTTTATAACTACATAAACCCCCATGTTTTTATTTTGGCACAATGTTTTCTTCCTGTTGCTATTTTAGGCATTGATCACTCTGTAGCACTGCTGTATTTTATACTGAATACGGTCAAATATAGAGATTCCTGAAAAGTTAGACCACTTTTTGAGTGAGCTCAAAGAGTGAAGTCACAGAAGGTCTTACAAATGCAACAACAGAAATAGCAGAAAAAATGGATCAAGAGATTTTTGGAGTAAACCCCACTTTTCAATGCCTCATAAGCTACTGCCAGTAATTAACCTTAGTATGATGAGATCTGAGTACTCAAGTTGGTGTTAACCTTTTGCAAATGCACGAATGTGTTAATGTCACAAATGTGAATTTAGAAAATACTGTTTCTGTCAGTCTTACCTGTTAGATTAACTAATCTATTTGGAAGAAAAAAAACAGTACAGAAAGTTTTAGGCAAATGTTCTCTTTTTTTCAGATTTGAAATAAGTGTATTCAAAGCTAAACATAAGCTGAGAGCAATTGCTGTAAGTCTAGCATCTTAATCTTTAGATCACTGGGAGAAAAGCTCATGGGTGCTTTCTAAACAGGGAGAAGGATAACTAGGGGAAGGAGGATGGTGTCATTGCTCCTTGAATTCTGAATTTTTGGTGGATGGTTTATTTCTTTAGGGAGCATTTTTAATGATATCAACACTATGAACCATTGTGTCCTCATTAGTTTAATAGTTTCACCTAAGGCAGGGAGGGAGTTCGTGGCTAATTCCAAGGAGAGGAGAAGGAAATACCATGGTTGCACTTGTAACACCATTCTTAAATAGAATTGTTGTCTGGGTTGTGGGAAGTCCAAGCTTCACCTCCCTTTGCTGCATGAGATTTAAATTTCTTTTTTCCAGCACTGTTGTAAAAGTGCCATAATATGGAGTCTGTATTGTATTGTAGAGCAGTGGGCTCTCAGGGGGTAGAGCCACACTTGTTCAGCAATAGTTTCACTTCTTCCTGCCTATTTGTGTCTTCTCAGCTGTAATCTTCTCCCCCCCACCCCCAAAAAAATAGGGGGGGGGGGGGAGGGCAGGCAGGTTGGGTTTTTTGTTTTGGTGTGTGTGTAGTATGTGTATGTGGGTGTATTTGGCTGTGGGGTTTTTTATTTGCTTGGTTGGGGTTTTTTATGTAGATCATAGTGTATTGGCAGAAGTCAGGGAAGGCCAAAACTGAGAACAGCTACCTGGGGTGCAAGAGGGTAGGAATATGCTCATGAATATATCTGATGTGACAATGTGAAACTGTCTCTTGATGCTGTTCTGCAAAAACATTCATGCAAGGAGGGGATGGAAACTGAAAGAATTTCTCAGTCATTTACTTCTCAGAATATTTTCTGGCTCCTTTTGCTTCAGGTGCTGTGTACATGCTAGAACTGTTCCAGGAGAGCAGGCTGATGGAGGCTGTTGATGAAATCACATATAGGCTGGTAGCTGTGAAATTCTAGGATGAAGAAATCTTGCTTCAGATTACTGCTCCAAACTAGGCAAAGGGGCTGATAGAAGTGCTGTTAAATGAAGAAAGTGACTGAATTTGGATCTGGTGTATTGTGTGTCAGCTGGCTATTTTGTTAATGAAGTTTCTTGCTGATTTCTTCAAGAAATCAGAAACAAAAACATACTAAGTTTATTTGGCCTTATGGAAGTGGGGAGGGATTCAATAAAATTTTGCAGACTTTGATTTGAAATATTTTCATGGCTCAGAAGCTGAAAAAAGAATTGAGGGTTGGGGTTTTTTTTCTCCTCTTCCATATTTAGTTTGCCCTGCAAGTTTCACATTGACAATAATTATCTTTGCTCTTCTTTTCTCACTTGTATTTGCCAGAAATTTTTTATCTTTGCATTTCCATCCTTTTTTGGGGGTAGAAAGGTGAAGGTTTAACAATTTTTTCTGTTTGCTAGTTCCTTCAGATTCTTAGCTCCCAAGTTTTGCTGTTGGTCAGCATGTCTCCCTTTCTGCAGATAGAAAGCAGTTCAGATTTTTTTTTTTTACTCCCTTTTACTTGTGCCAAACTTTTTATTTGCAGCCTTCAGCAATGCAAGAGACATGGTTCAATGTCTACATCTTACCCAATATCATCACTTTATTAGCTTATTTCAAAATAGCAGCAAGCTATTTTCCACCCTACCCTCCTTAAGAGACCAGTATTTTTCCAAAGGTAAGGCAGTTTTCCCTGTTTCATTTTGTCCTTTGCTGAGGACGGAGAGACAGGCAAAATAACACGCTGACAAGGTGATGCATTTATGAGAACTTCCTCACCTTCCCACCCATAGACACTTGTTCTGTTAAGAGCAGATCTGCATTGTGTATAGTAGTGGTCATGTTTTACTTTTGTACAAATATTTTTGCACTCCCGATAAATGTTAGTTTGTTTAAATGTGCCCTGTAAATACTGAGTGTTGTGCTCTCAGTCAGACTTTCCTGAAACAGAGTAATTTGAGTAAATGACTTGTTTTGAGTCCAAATGCATTATGTTCTTGGGAGGAGGGTGGTGTTCAGGATTTGGTGTGTCAAACAAGTGAAATTCATGCTATTATAGATATGTACTGAAATTAAATATAAATCTCTTTGTGGTAGTGAATATTCATTATAGCTCTTTCAATATAATTTTTATAACCCCTTTGTCATGTTCTTTACCTCTTCTAGCTGTCCATTTACAGGAATCTACTCTGAAGGAGTTGGCGCAAGTGACACCATCTGTAAAAGAGCAAATTGTAAGCAGTACACAAATGGATGAAGTGACTCCTGCTGCTACTTTTGGGACAACTGTTAAATCAGGATTAGAAGTAGCTGAGTCTGCAGGACAAAGTGAAGAGGAGAAATCCAAGCTAGAGAAAGAAAGTGAGCATGAAGATGAATCCAGCAGTCTATCTGACAAAGAGAGAGGTGCTGCAGACCATCATCACTTGCATCTTTCCAGCTGTCGTGAATGCCTGCAACTTGAAAACAGTACTATTGAATCTGTCAGATTTGCCTCTGCAGAAAACATTCCAGAACTTTCTGGTGATTACAGTAGCAAACTGGAAGAGAAGAATGATGACTGTCTAGCAAGTGGAGTAAAGAGAGTAAACCTTGCTGGAAAGCCCCCTAATGTATTGATTTATCTTGGTTCTGAAACTGCAAAAGTGGAATTTGAGCAGGTAAAATCAGTCCTTCAGGAATGCATTGATGCAGACAGATACACCATCTACCAGCTGCGTGAGGAACAAGTTCTGAAAGCTCCATGGATTGATAATTCACGGCTGTTGATCATTGCCACAGAGAAGCCTATTTCTGAGGAGAGCCACAAACAATTTATGAAGTTTTTATCTGCAGGTGGAAAGATTCTAGGGTTTTCTTCATCTTTTACTTTTGATGGCATAGAAATAAAGAGAAAAAACAAACTGAGGAAGACTGTGCATGAATTAGTGTTCTCTAAAATGGACAGCACTGAAATTAAGTTAAATCTTTTGGTCAGTGGCTGTATTTTTGAGGAAGTGATGAAGGAAGATACCAGCAAAGTGAAGATACTGAGTCGATTAAATAATACTGATAAAGATACAGTTATGGTTCATCTGACTTACGGAGACAGTGGAGGAGAAGCCATTCTTTCTCAGGTACTGTGTATGCAGAGGCATTAATTTGCTTATTGGCACATCATGTTGTGGTATGCTAAAAAAGTTCATTTGTTTCTATTGTATGCTCTCAGATGTTTTTCAAGGGGAGGTATAGATGGATGTCTCTGTGAATGCAGGAGGACTCTGAATGCAGAATGGTTTTCACTTGATCCTCAGGAAGCTTAAAGAATGGTAGAGAATGTTACTGCTGTTCCATTTCCTTGTTTTCACTGTGTAGCCATGCACATGTAGATCATACAAGATCACAGTGGGTGGTAGAGAGAGCAGATAGGCATAGTAAGGAAGCATCTTCAGGAGCAGAGCTACCCTTTTCTGCCTGCTAGAAGTTGCACAGTGGTACAGCTGTGCATTTTGCAGACTTTTGGAGGTGGGAACAGCAAGAGCCAAGTCATTGGTGGACTTGGGGTGAAAGCTTGTACTGGGCAAGATTAAAAAAAAAAAAAGAAAAATCCTTTAAAAAACTGTGAGCTATGGTGAAGCAGAGAGTCAGCAGAGGATGTAAAATAAGCCTTGCAAGAAACTTGAGAGACGTCTCCTCTTAAACTTTAAGGTTAAGGTAGCCAGCACTTAAATCTGACTAGTGAATGGGAGTCCCAGCCTCTATTACTTGTCATGTCTAGAAAAACTGCTGTAGAATTCTTGCTAGAGCAAGTAACTACACAGTAAAGGTTAGCCTCTGTCTGCACTGAAATACAATTGTTGTTTTAGGTCTGTTGGTTCTTTTTTTTGCTAGTGTTGCTACTGGTTTCTCAGTTGTATTCTGTTTGTATCTTAGTGGTGTGGATGAAGCAAACCATTCTATGGTTTCTTTAACAGTGTTTTGATCAAAGCTGATTTCTAGATGGATGTTTGGTTCGTGACGTGGGCCTTGCTGTTTTGTCACTTAGAAAAAAACTTATTCAACTGGAATGCATTGTTTCTATTTAATATCCAAATTAAAATTCTAAATTTTTATTTTTCTTTCTGTACTTTGACATGTTTTCACTCAGTAATACATGCTGCTTTTTTTTGAGGGGGGTGGGGATTGGTAAGGGTGGAGATGACAACAGGGAGCAGCATAGAGAGGGAGAATCTGGTCTGCTGGGAACTCGGTCGTTTCCTGAGTCTTCTTTCAGGCTTTAAACTTTTAGATGTTTAACATTCTGCACGAAACAAATACTTCAGAACAACTGTGGGACAGAAGTGCAGGAGTCTAGAATGAACCAAAGTCTTACTCATTCCACTTAATAAGAACATCCCAGCAAATAGGTACGTCACCAGGGTTACGATATTGTGATCATTGTTGTTTGTTTGGGTTTTTTTTAAAAAAGCACACCCAGAAAAAACACCAAACAAACAAAAAAGCCCTAACCAAACAAAACCCACACCCCCTCAAGAAGGTGAACAACTGATAAGTTAAAGTGTTCATAATCTTTTTTTATTATTTTTGCTCTGTCGTCTTGGATAATTGGTGAGGAAGCTTCCGTGGCTGTGTTAAAGGTAAATGTTGGTCACTGATTATTTAAATATTCACAGATATCTGGCTAAAGAAAGGCTGATAAGAGGTACCATTAAGTTTAGAAAATACATCTATGCCCTGTAAATATGAGTCTACCTGGGTGTATAACCTGTGCTGTTAAATCTAGAGAGATTTCAGCCATTTTGAAGTAAAACTTTTAAAGTGAGGCTGAAAGCAACTTACACCTTTTGAGTTGGCTTCAGTTAGGAGCAGAGGTAACAGTTTTCTTTTTAACATGGCTGTTAGCAATTTTATCACTTCCCTTACTTCTTGCTTTCAAGCAGCACATTGAGAAAAGCAGAGCAAGATTTATTTACCAGTATTTTAGTAGATAAGGAATATAATGGAAGACACAGCTGAACAAACTTTATGAAAGATTCTAGGACCTGGTTTTACCGATAATTTAGTTACAGGAGAACTTTCTCAGGATCCCAGAGCACTCAAATTTAACTGCTCATGTATCAGGTAGCATACACTCATCTAGCAGTTACGTATTTCAGAAATATTCATCAGGTTTCTTAGAAGTGTTTTCATCTCTTATCAGTTTATCAACTAAATCTGTTAGCTTTTTCAAAACTCTGTTCTACATAGTAGCATGTGTAGAGCTTTATGTAGGAAGCTTTGCCACCCATGTGCTATATGCTTATACTAGAAAATTGATTAGATACTGTTGCTATCCATTTCTCCAAGTTCCATGGTAAAACCTGCTTTGCTGTACCGTTTAAATTGACCCTTCTGCTGTAGTAAAACTTAATACTGCAGAGGTTTTCTCCAGAAAAAGGGCATTATGGTATAGCTTCAAAAATCAGATTAAAAGGATTATTGTGTCATTTTATAATTTTAAATGACTTCCAGTCTGGATTTGAAAAGCCTTATTGTTTTCTCTTCAGGGGACTGACAGTGACATCAGCCGTTAAATCTTCTGTCACAGACTTACTGTTTCTCTTTTTTCTGTACTCTTCCATCTACCCCCCCATTTCAGCATATTTCCCTGAATTTCAATAAAGTAGATCATATATGAAAGATCAAGAACATCATTAAAATGTGCAAAATAGGAGAAATGAACAAAAATAACAGCTTGTGATTTTCATTAAACGAATATGCATATAGTAGGGTACAAAAGCTTCTAAATATCTTGGAACACTTACTTAAGAAGCAAACAAACACCAAAAACTCCACAAAAATAATAAAAAAAAAAAACCACACAAAAAAAACCAAAAAAGGAGATCTGTAAGGGATTTTAAATTTTTTTCTTCTGCATTTAGTTCAAACCTTAAGCATCTGCCTGAACCCTGAGAAGTGATTCTCTAAAAGGTGGTGTTCGGGGGTTCTTGGTGCTCTTCACACACAAGCATTTCTTTATCTGCACTGATTGCAACTTAATTAGCGTGATACAGTATGGGCTTGCTTGCCTGAGTTCTACATATCTTGTGCAACCTCTGATAAAGCTTTTTTAATTTTAATATTATTCTGCTTTTGTACAGGCCAGAATATGACCAATATTGCTGTTTGTTCTAGGTTGCTAGCAGGCATGAAAAGCAGAAGGAGATGTTTAAGTTAGTAAATACAAATTTGAACAATACCTCGAGGAGAAGACCAGTTTATTAAGAAGAAATATTTTGTCTAGATTTCAGAGAAAATTGTAGTGTAGTGGCAATGATTATCCCTGAATCAGAAATATAAATACATAGGTATTCTGTAGTTTATTAGGATAATAAAGCCCTACCAGTGTAGCTATGATGAGGACAAAGAAATTTTAAGTTGTACTAGTAACACTGCAGCAACCACAGTCAGGACAAAGCTACTTTTGGAACTCTTTCTGCCACGCTAATATGTGTAATACCAACAAAATAATTTTTTTTTGTTCCCTTTGCACATATCCTTCCAGGTACACTTGGAACTGGATATCAATTCTATGGATGTCCAAACTGAAGATGATTTTAATTTGCTTAAGATAAGCAATAGCAAGAGATATGAAGTTCTCAAGGAGATCCTGATGTCACTTGGCCTGAGTTGTGAATTAAGTGAAATTCCTATGTTAACACCTATTTATCTTCTCTCTTCTGACGAGGTAAGGTCTCTGCTTACATTTTAGTTATTTGAGATTTACCTTACAAGACACATTCAGTGTTTACTTAAATACACCTTGTTTCTTATGTGGTGTTTTTGTTTGGAGAGGTTTACATATGTATTACAGGTAAGCAAAGTTTAATTTCTACTCTGTCAGTATTTTATTACCTGCTAGTAGTAGTTTTGAACTGAACCATGGAGAAATTGTGCAGGGTTAACTTTTCAGATATATTTGCTATATTCCTGTTAAGAACTGTTACGCTTATTTGCGTGCCTGTGCAATATCAAAACACAAGGCTGTGGTAAGTTACAGAGAGAAGTGATTTAAAAGACTGGATTTGTTTTTCTTTTACAGCGAGTTATAGTATAGGCTGGCAACAAAAGACCAAACCCAAATTACGGAGAATGGTGTGGTAGACCAAAACCGAAAGACCTGAGTGAACAGGGGTGTGTGTGGTTATACAGTGAAGAGCTGAGGATGTTGTAATATTTCCTGGAAATAGAATAGGTACTTGTAATTGAAATAGTTGACTATTCTGGACTTCTCAATTTGAGACATTGCCATGAGGAATTGTGAAGAACATATAAAGCAGTAATTTTAACTTTTTAAAAATGTGATTTCAAATACATGAGAACCATATTACATTGATCTGAAAGGGTGAAGCAGTGGGTGATTAAAAAGCAATACAGGCTACTCAGACTCTTCAAGGTGGTTGTTTCCAACCCGTATAGTGCTGTCACTGCTTGCTGTTAGAACACTTGTCTGATTCCTGCTCCTTTTCTGTACTACCCTTACATTAGCACAGAAATTAGATGTTTGTCTTTAGGGGGACTTAACTGTAGAAGCTTCTCCTTGGATGCATGTTTCCAGCAGTATCATTTATACCATCATTTTGGCTGCAGGATCAATAAATGAACAAAGTGACATATTACAGCTGGATGTTTTTAAATAATTCAGATGATAT
This sequence comes from Falco biarmicus, assembly GCF_023638135.1. Classification (NCBI taxonomy): domain Eukaryota; kingdom Metazoa; phylum Chordata; class Aves; order Falconiformes; family Falconidae; genus Falco; species Falco biarmicus. The sequence continues at coordinate 77,223,656 of NC_079289.1, read as the reverse complement.
TTTAGATTCAGATTGTACTTCTCAAAACACAGTTCGTTAATCCAGAAGGTGGGTATGATAAGCCTTGTACAATTTATAGATTGGTAATATGTGATACGTGACTTCGTTCTATGGCAGGCAAGTCAGTAGCAGATCCAGACAAACTGACTAAAATACTATTAATATTTTATTAATTCATTCATTTCACTGTAAATTCAAATCTGCACTTGTTTTCTATGTCTCTGAAGGTACTGCCAAACTTTATACCAGTGTATTAAGTAATGCCCTCCTATAGGAACTTGGATTGGATGTAACAATTGATCAAAATTAGGCAAAATAGAGAGAGCTTTTTCTTTTTTATTCCACTTGAATGATTGTCCTTTTGTATGTGCCAGACTCTGCCAGATCCCTCTCCACTTTACAACAGTGAAAATACTATTGGAAATTCTTGTATCAAGCCTTCTGCTTGAAGCAGGGCTGTTGCCAATGCTACATCAGGTCAGCCAGCCTTTGTCTGGTTGAATCTTGAAAATTTCCAAGGGTGCATGCTACAACCTGTCTGCAACCTATTCCAGTTCTGCTGCACCATTCTAGTGAAGTTTTTTCCTGATGTCCAGCCTGAACCTATCAAGCTGCAATTTATGGCTGTTGATGCTTTATTATAATGTTTGGCGCTATGAAGAAGTATTTGGCACTGCCGTTCTTTTAACTTTACAGGTTGTATTAAATCACTGTTTTGCTTCCTCTTTGCCAGACTGAATGAACCCAGCCCCCTCATCCTCTTATAGATGTGTTGTGTACCCCTAACCCCTTTGTGGTTGCTTTCCAAGGAATCCTAATGAGCAATTCCTTGCATAACCTGAAGTCTGCTATCCCAAGACCTAGCTCTACTGCTTCCTTTCTCAGCCTTCCTCCAGATCTTGGGTTCTCATGGTTGCTACAGCCAATATTGCTGATGTGACTAAATAAGAAACACGTTCTTCCGTCTGTGAGCAGTAAATTCATAAGAATTTATTATCTGCTTGTATGGCAGATGTGGAAACAAAACTAAAACCCATTTAGCCTTTTTGACTAATACTAAATGTTCTCTATACAGAAGACTTGTGGCTTATTGAACACTGCCTTTTTTTATTCTCCTCCTTTGCTGCTTTTTCATGTTTCTTTTCCTATGCACTTGCAATTTTCAAACATGCCATGAAGAAATGTTCACTATTTTCTATCCAAACTTGCCATCTAGTGGCATATTGCAGGGTTGCAGGCCATCTACTAAAGGTATTCATGCCATGTGTGCTGTATAGTTGAAGTTTATACTATAATTAGGTTTTTTGATGTTGTTTTTCCTCGGTGACTTTTTTTAAATGGTAATTTTTCTGTGCTGGTATGTGTAGTCATTGTTTCAATATCTTTCACTTGGGCATGCTCCCATAATATTGTGTAAAAGGAAGTTGCAACTTCTGCATAAAAACTATAGTCAATAATGAAGAGAGCATATTAAAATAAATAAGGACTATAATAGTTCAGCTTTCTAACAAGTTATTTATTTTTCTCCATACAACATGTTCTACGTAAGTCTTCTTGCTTTCCTAGGGAGCAAGGAGAAATCAGAAATGTACCTTACAGGTAAATAATTTGAGGAAATACTTAAACTTGTTTAAGATCAGAGTGAGTCAGTAATACTGGAAATGGAGGAAACTGTCTTGCAAGCTCTAGTACTTCTAAACTTCTTTCTTTTTTTATCACTAGTTGCGTGGAGAGCCTGTCCAGTACAGGTCACTGAGCATGAATTGGGTAGTATATTCTTTCCCTGAGATATTATCTCATTAGCATTATTAGCTCATTAGCAGCAAGTATTTTTTGGATCATTTTTCTTATGCTTCTCTGTAATAAGAAATGACATAATGAATCAACTAATGATCAAGCAAGTGCAGTGTCCTGTTGGCAGTTAAAAAAATGGAAGAATGGCAAATGTTCTCCTTGTTTATAAGAGTGGCAATTCACTAGTGATTCCTCACCTTTGAACTGGAGGTTACATCTGTACCATTATGTTTAAAAACTGTTGGTAGACCTAACCTTGTCAGATTTTTATTTTTTTTTTAGAAACTACAAGCTTCTTTTGCGTATGTGAAAGAAATAATTGATTTTGCTCTGCATTATCTACTCTGTTAAGAAAAAGATGTAGATTTTTTTTTTGTTTTAAAATTCTTTACATTTAAAGTGCTAATTAGGTTAGTTTTTTCTTTCTGATCTGTAAGCTTCCATTTACAGTAGAGCTGTGCCCTGCTTTCTGTGATTTCCTTGGTTTCTCTTCCCTTCTATCCTTCATCACTTCAGAACTTTCATCAGAGCTATTTTCTACTACATTGTGGGCATCAAATAAAACTCTCTCGACTTTATTATATGAATAAATAGCTTCTCTTTCCCTCTGCCTACAATTCCTGTACAATCTGTGTCTTTTTGTATCATTATTGCAATGCTGTTAATATTCCCATCAAATCTATTATGCTGATTGGTATAAATTTGATTATTAAGACTTTCAGATCTTTCTGTCTACTCTCTGGGTCTTAGACAGTGCCTTTTGCAATCTAATTTTTAGCTGCTTCTGAGGGGTGGCTTGGAAATTATTTTATTCCTCGTTAGGATTTACTTTTTGAAGTTTTAGTTTCCAGTTTATATGGTTATCATGTATCTTAAAATCACAGTTTTACTATGTGGATTTTAAATAGCCAATAAATTAGGAGCAGACCTGGCATTATTATGCCTTCTAATTGAAATAAATGCTCTAGTATGGATGATGATGTCCATCTGTTAAGAGGTCTAGATCTTACCATGTAGAATTATGCTAGTCAATCCTCAGCTAGTGCTCGCTGCTGCTGGTGTTGAATGATTACTATGACAGTGTGCACTTATTATTCCTGATCTCCTTTCTTGTAAGTAGTGTATAAGGTCGGGGGCCTGGAAAGTAACAGCACTTGAGGCAACTCTTTCATCACATGACTTTTTTCACTACAGCTTTCAAGTATGGTTTGCTTCAGATGCGCACATAATAGACATTTTAAAATTTTGTTAACTGGGAAAAGTCTGTATTATATTGATATGGTGCTACAACAATGAAGACAGTTTCAACCAAGAGCAATATAGTATGAAAAGCAGATTACTTGCTGGTTAAAAGTTTAGTTAAATCTAAACAACATGTTGATGTTAAATGTAACTTTAGAGACAAGTATTGATATTTAAACACATCACCTTCTTCTTTTCCTCTTTCCTTGATCTGGTATAAAGCAGTTAAGCAAATTGTTGATTTGCACATTGCTGTAAAAAGAAAATTCTGTGTCACAGAATGTGTCACCCTGTGGTGCAGGGTAAACTCAAAGTGTTGAAACAAATGGTGATCACTGTAAGCCTGTTGTCTGGCACCCATATGTTCAGTGGCAGGTTCAAGCATAGAGATCTGATTTTTTCTGCAGCTCTGCCTTTAAACGCTTATATATTTACTCTTTCACATTGACATCTTAGAGGATAATTTTTCAGACATAAATGCTAGGATTGTATTTTATTGCTGTAATTTTCAGCGTAACATCATCTAGGTTTCAAAACAAGAATTCTTGTCTTGAAGAATGAGAGAGATTTGTCAGAATAGTGATTATTTCCAATAGGAAGTATATTGCTCCCACACGTTTGCTGATCCTGAAGTCTCTTAAATTTGACTAACTCCTCAGGCTGTGTTAGGCTGAGGCACTTTTTTGATATTTTCCAAGTAGATGGCAGCCAAATGATGAAATGTAATCAGTCTTCATTACTTCGGCTCAGCTATTAGTAACCATCTTTTAAACAGTATGTTCTTCCAGAATAATAAACAGTCAATACAAACATACTGGCTGAAGCTTGAAGTTGGGGGGTTTAACTCTTGTTTGTATAAGGCAGAAAGAATGATTAAAAAGTGCAATTGAACATACTTCTTGACTTTCAAACTTTCCTTTAAAGGACACTTTGAGATATAGAATACTGCACTCACAAGGTTAACATAGTGCAAAGACAACTGTGTATTTGAACAACTTTGTGCACTACAACACAATCAGAATTCAGTTGGACCAGATTTATATGTCTTGAGCTGCAGTTTTGATTCTGTGATGGCATTGGCTGTTCTTAAATTCCAAGTCCATTATGTCAGTAAAGAAAGTATGAAGTTACTTTATACTGAATAAATCTTTCTTTGAGGATGCGAAATTTGAACTCTCAGCTAACACTATAATGAACCTAGATTTCAGGGTACATTTCAAGACAATTGTTTCTGAAATATTTCCATGCATATTAATGTATATTGTGGAACCTGAGTTTCAGCTGTGAAACTAAAGAGTTTTAAAAAAATTTCTAGTGCTAAAATCAGGGATAGTTACACTGAAACTCAAAAGCTTTATTTTGATTGCTATCCAAGTGAACGAAAACCATATAATCTACAAAATACAAGACTTGCTTATTTTCTGCTATCATCCTCAAAGTGTAACCATCATCCCTGCTTTTTTAGCCAGTAGGACAAAAAGCAAGAGACCTTTATTCCAGAAAGGAAATTTGTTCTTTTTCTGTAGTGCAGGAGTAATCGAGTATTGAATGAAAAGCACACCACATGAGAGATCTGAAAGGGTTCTGTTGATCGCTGACAAATATTTGTGTCTAACATTTTGTACTGTTGTTAATGTATTACATGTATTATTTCAAATGAACAGTGCATTGTCAGAAATCTTTGTCTGTACTTGAAAGCTTTGTCAGTTTGTCTCTTGGCTAGGAATTAAATTGTCTTTTGTGGCAAAGTTGGTTCCGGAGAAAAAAAAAAGATACAGCATTGTAAATGCATCTGTACCAGGAAAAATGTGTATTTGCTGGAACAGGTTATTCATTTTGGGAAATGTATGCCATGTGTGGAACTCTTTCTGCTGTTAAAAGCTGTGTTTCTGCTAGGCTGGTTAGGCAATGCCATACGTTTGGCAAACCATTGGTGTTCTGACAAGTAGCATGCTTTTTCTCTTAGGCAGCTTTCTGAAGAATGTATCTGTAAGATAGACTTTAACCCAAGGACTGATAACGAAGTACTATCAATTAAAAAAATATTTGTAACTGAACTCCACGTGCTTAGGGTTTTTTTCCATAATAAATTCAAAGTTATTTCTTGGCTTGCAAGGCTTTGAGTTGCATTTGTGTGCAGGGAGGGTGGGTTTGCTTATGTTTGTTTTGTGTTCTTCCCCTTCCCCTCCTCAAATTTACTTCTGTTTTTTTAAAACAAAACTTGCAAACCCAGAGGGGTCACACCAATCATAAACCAAAACGATTTCAGTGCTGTTGTCATTAGTTGAAAAACTTTTTGTATCAATGTCTGGGTTCTAATAATAGTCTCTACTGTTTATGGTGTTGATGTGGTTCTGAAAGGAATGACCCTCTAAGAGGTGAGGTGATGGTTGTTGGACAGTCAGTAGCTCTTCTTTTTTTTTTTTTTCTTCTTTCTCTGTCTTTCTGTCAGCACTCAAGATAATGAAGGTACATAAGGACTGTCTCCTGCTTCAACAGTTCAGAGCAGTCTAGGGCAGAGGAGAGCAGAAAGCCGTTCTTCTGAGAGCTAATGCCACCTGTCTGAGGTGTGGGCCCTTGCAGGTTCCTGGTTTGTGCCCACTTCCAGAGGCAAGAAGGTTGCCAACTAAATTGTCTGCAGGTTCATCACAGAGGAGGCCAGTTTCAGACATGCTTAGGCTGCATAGGGCTTTTGGGGCACCAGGTCCATTATAGTGCTGGGTGTAGGAAAAGAGAACTCAACAGCATGGTGGAATAAATTGTAGAGATTTAAGATTATGTGGTGTTACTTCACATTTGTGAAGTAGCTAAGAGAATTATTGAGGTCAGTTACTGTGGCTTACCAAGCACAGGGTAATTTCTTGTTCTGTGGTAACTTGGTAGAGTAACTGAGAGGAGGGATACTCCTTTCTGTTTTCTGAACTACAGGACTTGAAGGTAAGTGCAGCATGAGTGACAGTGGATAGAAAGGGGACGAGAAAGAGATCTGCAGATGGCAACCAAGATATTGGTTCTTATTTCTCGGTGATATTACCCCTTGTACCTCAGTGAGCAGTTGTATAAAAGTTGTCGTACAGTCATGTAGTAGATGGAGGTGGAATAAGTACTGTATATTTTAGCACATCTTTCTTCTTTATCCTCAGTCTTATATTAGTCTACATACCTTTTATTAGTTTAGTTTCCTAATAGATCTGCCAGTTCTTCAGTTACATTTTCAAACTTTTGGATTCCAATTATGTGGTAGAGGTAAAAACTTTAAAGAAGTTGAATTTGTATAACAAATTCTGTTATACAGTCCAGGGTGGGATGCCTTTCAAAGCTAGTTATGAGGCAGCCTGTCAGTCTTGCCTGGCAATAAAGAGATGCTAGTGGGACTGCCAGTCTGCCTGAACACCACTCTGGCAGGAACACCCACCCTCTTCTGCTCCCCTTCCAGCTGGCAGAGCAGCCAGGACGAGGAGGACTTGGGAGTGTTTATTGGTTGCAAAGAAGCTCAACATGACCTGGCAACGTGTGTTTCAAAAGAAGCGTGGTGATTCTTCTCCTCTACTCGGCTCTCTAGAGACCCCACATGGAGTACTGCGTTCAGTTCTGGGGCTCCCAACATAAGGACACAGGACTGTTGGAGCCAGTCCAGAGGAGGGACATGAAGATGCTCAGAGGGCTGGAGCAGCTCTCCTGTGAAGACAGGCTGAGAGAGTTGGGGTTGTTCAGCCTGGAGAAGAGAAGGCTCCAAGGAGACCTTATAGCAGCCTTCCAGTGCCTAAAGGGGCCTACAAGAAAGCTTGAGAGGGACTTTCTACAAGGGCATGTAGTGATAGGACAAGGGGTAATGGCTTTAAACGGAAAGAGGGTAGATTTAGATTAGGTATTAGGAAGAAATTCTTCACTGTGAAGGTGGTGAGACCCTTGAACAGGTTGCCCAGAGCAGCTGTGGGTGCCCCATCCCTGGAGGTGTCCAAGGCCAGGCTGGATGGGGCTTGGAGCAACCTGGTCTGGTGGCAGGTGTCCCTGCCCGTGGGGGGGTGGGGTGAGGGGGTGGAACTAGATGATCTTTAAGGTCCCTTCCAGCCCAAACCATTCCATGGTTCTAGGGTTTAGCTGGCCCTGTTGAGAAAGGAGAGGGAGAAGGAAGGTGTGGGAGATACTGGAAATAGTGACTGTATGTAGAAGGCATGGAGAAAAAGATTATTGCAGTTAAACTATAAGACACAATTGCAGGAGACTAGGCTTTCCTGGCTGTCTTCTCAGAGGCTGCTTTTTTAACTAATCTTACAGTGCAAAATGATTATGTAACTATAAAGTTTTTCACTAACTTTTGAGGCAAAAAACCCTCAGTAGTCCAGGTTCAGGATCTGACTGACAGTTGAGCTTTGTTCATGCTGGGTCCTGTAAGTATTAGAAGGCTAGATGATGTTTTAATTTGTTCAGTCATGAAAATTTCTTCAGACTTCTCCCTGGAGCTGTTTATTGAAGAAAGGCTGGCATGCTGCAGGTATTTTCAGTGCATTCACCAGCACTATGAGACTCCAGTATTGATCAGGGACCCTTCTCAGCTGACCTATATTATTGTTAGTATTATATCAAAATCGCTGTGAATTTCGATTGTTCTCAAAAGCTGGATGCAGCTGCAGCTCTTTTTATACAGCTCCTTTGGTGAGGGGAAGCGGCCGTACCGGTAGGGGTCACTTGTGAGCTGGATTTGGCAGCACACAGTAAAGCAAAAAATAAAGGGATGGAAAACATTTTATGTATAGTGTGTTGTATATACATTGACATTAAAATATATTTGCATGTTTTCAGTGACTTCCCTGTATAATATTTCCTCAATTTTAAAAAGTAATTTTAAATTCTACAAGAATCAATGGTATATTGTGTTAAAATACAATAAAACGGTTAAGAATCTTGATGGGAGATGGAGGGAACTCCAGAGGTATAGCCAAGTAATTGCAGGTGGTTGCTAAAGCTACCTTTTGCTTTTCTGTTGCTTATCTTCAGGGAATATTTACCATATATTTGGGGTAGGGGGAACGAGAAACCTGGCAAACATTCCCTTTATTTTACACTTCTCTAGCTAAAAAATGTGTTTTCCTTCTTGCGTGATAGCAGCAAGCATGCTGTTTATGTTAAACAACCACGTATCACATTTGTAGGCATATAATAATGAATAGCATACTTAAGTTGCATTATGGTTTGTAAACAACTTCTTGGCTATGTATTGTCAAAAACATTTATTGAATCAATAATTTGGAAAATGCAAGAAGATTTGAGGAATGAAAGAAAATACCTTGTTTATAGAAATCTCCATAAAAAGGGTATTTATACTGCTGTGAGAACTAAAAGTTAATGCCTTTTGTACTGAGTAGCATTTAATCTTATTGTAGAGCTAACTCTGATATGAAATTATTATGTGCTGGCATCTGACCAAAGTGCCACTCACATTGAAGTGTATTCTATCATGTTTCAAGGCTTGCTTCAAGTCAGTGTGCGTGACACTTCAACCACTTTTTTCAGTAGGCATCTTCTTTCCATACTGTAGAGAATGGAAAATTTTATTTTTTCATAATGGCATATATATATTTAAAACACTTGCGAGCCTGATTTTCATATCTTCTGCTAACTTCTCACTACTGAAATGACCGAGAATAGCGTTAAGAGTTGAGTACTATTGCTTGAGTTCAGGTCACTCAGCACAGTGTTGCTAGCCAGTGTGTGAGTTTTCTTAGTTTCAGTTTATTTTGGAGTTCTTAATAGGAATCTAAATAAAAAAGGTAAAATCCACAGTGGCAGATTAATCCAAATTCATGTTGGCTGTGTGTCTAACACAGGCACACATTCTGTCTTAATTAAAGTCATGGATTTTGTTTCAGCACTCTGAAGTTGTAACCGATAAACCTTTTGGAGTCAGGGTTCAGGGTACTGCCTTTGAGCAGATGGGTGATTTTAGATAGCAAGAATCCATAACTTGTGACAAACACTCTGGAGATCCGTGGCAATTTGGCATAGATTCATTTACTATGACCTCACTGGTAAAGATCTGACAAAAGTGGATTATTTCCAAATATAAAAAAACTTGAGATTCTCTGACTGTTGGTGGGGCCTGTAGCTAATTTATGTAAGTGAGACTGGGAAAATGAGAACAGGCTTGGCATCAGCTGGAGTCCTGTGAGATGCTATCATGTTACCATTGCTCAGAAATGACGATACATTTCCACAATGAGCAATCATTCTAATGATCATCTAACAATTTAATTAGTGCTTCTTTTGTATCTTTACCTTTTAAAAAATTATGGCTAGATGATAAAAGATTATGTATTTTAATTAAAGGGAAAAGTTGAATAATATAACCAAGAGGAAATAGAAGTGTCTCTTTATATTACACTTCAAAAAAGACAAAACTGCAAACTTTAGCTGTTTTTGAAACAGTGCATTTACCACATTTGAGGTCTTCTGAATATATTTCTTTGACTCTTAACAATTCTTTGACAGTTCAGTTACACAGTAATGTTATCAGGAAAAAATTGTCCAAACACAAAGTTTATTTTTTTCAAGCTGAATTTGTTTTGGAAAATTAATATGGGTGTTTAATTAGAGTTATCATTGATTGTGAAGATAGGCTAGTATTCTCAGAGTTTGTCGTCAAAGAAGAAAACTGCAAAAAAAAAAAATTGTGTATGACTTGTCAGCAGTTGATAGGGAAGGGACCGACTTAGAGATTCTGTTGTATTTATCATTTGACAGTTCATTTTAAGAAATGATTTGGGGTTTCTGACATGTTGAGGAAATCCTGAAATTCCAGGTGCAGTGGGAATGGAATTTGGCATCTGACTAGCTGGCTGACATTATGCAGTTCTTATAGTGAAAAGCTGATTAAAGAACAGCTGTTAGCTTAAATCAGAAAGTTTACTGTAATTTCTACAACAGCTTTCATGTGAAAGCTTTTTTTATTTTGGGTTGTAGTCAGTCTTCACAACAAGTGGAATGTGTTCCAGTTTAGTAAATCACTGTACTCAGTTACTTGGCCGTTGTAGTGGTGACACTAATTACAAAGGATTTACATGAATATTGAAGCAATTTTTTCTCAGAAGAAAAAAAGAATCAGAATAAACCTTTTGCTGTCTGTTTTCGCGGTTCATGTATTTTTCTTCTGCCAGTAGAAGTGTCCTCTGTAAATGTGCTGTGTAGCTAAGTCCATCAGGGCAGTCTGTATTCTTACAGTTAGATTATACAGAGCTGTACTTCACAGGATTGCATGATTTAATTGTAAGAATTTCAACTGCTCACCATTTTATCTGTGCCAGCATTTCCTTGTGCAAACACTAGAGGATCTACAACAGTGCTGAAGTTCTGTACTTAAGTATGGTACTACATCTGTATAAAATTATATTACAGACTTGTGTAAGTCTGTGTGTATATGTGTGTTAATATGTGTATTTTTAAAAAGTTTGCATATAATCTTATTTTGTTAGTCATATTAGCAACCTTAAGTTTCAGAAATTGTCTTCTTTTTTACACCTTAATAAATGCACGATATAGTAGAAATTATGAAAGCGACATGGGCCCAGAGAAGACAACTGGCCCTGAAGAACTCCAGCCCTGAGAAAAGTTGAGATGGGACTTATTCTCCGGGTTGGTGTGTAAATTGGAGCATGCTCCTTGACCGATGAGGGTAAGAACTTTTTGAAGAGGGAAAAACCTCAGGAGGAAGAGCTAGTGGATCTAGTTTGATACCAGATGATGAAGACAGACAGTGCCGTGTGTGGGAGGAGGAGAGAGGGGAATGGGGCAACAGCTGAAGAGGCAGAGGTAAGGAGCGGGACTTGACCATATAGAAAACAACTTGTATTACTGCATTTTCTAGCATTCCCTACAGCTGCTAGTTATTGTAATGCATATCTAATAAATTCAGCTATAAAATCTGTGCTATTTTGAATTGATTATTTCACTAGGATGTAAGACACAGGACAGTTGATTTTTACAGCTTGTTTTATTGAGAATCACTTCCCTTATCTAGTGTGTATTGTTTCTCAAATGTATACTAAATTGTACTGTTGAACTTGTTTAAGAAATATTTTAAGTACTATTTCAGAAAATGTTTCAAAATATCCTTCTTTTAATTGGTAAAAACTGAATAAATGTGTAATTAAAATAATTGTTAAAGCCAAGCCTTAGCAGGATCAGTATTGATGAGACTAGTTTTAACATGGGCCAGAATCCCTACTGCAGTTGAAGAGTAGTAGTGGCCATAATAAATTCACAATTTTTGCACATGGTGAGAACTAAGATTTGAAGACAGAACAACAGATGATTTAGTAAGTTTAAAAGTGGGTACACAGACTTTTGAGTCTCAAAACATTGTTTGTACGAAGAACTCTCCTCTAGATTTTTTGCTCAGCTTCTTGCTCTTTGATACAGACTTACTATAAAGTGAATACCAGTTTTTAATAACTTCAGAAAGAGACTCTAAATAAAGATTAAGTGATTTTTATTTGCTAAGGTCCAATTGTGAAGGGAAATTGTGGATATAATGTGTATTACTGAATAGTATACATATGTTTCCTTTTTCCTGTTTGTCCTATCTTTTTTGATGTGACACTTGCAACAAAGTAATTGGACATCATTTCTTTGTAACTTACCTTTTAACTGATGAAGCAGGTCATAACTTCAGTAGAAAAAGTTGCATTGTTCTTATTATAAAAATCCAAAGAAGAGCAATATACAGTTGGAGAAAGTGTAACACCATCTCCTCCCTTTTCAAGAACTCTGCCTGGATGCTTTTGACCTATCGTATACAGACAACTGTTAGCAATTGCAAAACATCTTAAGGTCCTCTGAATTTTAAGATGGACAGAACTATTTTGTGGGAGCATGTCTCAGCACTTCCATGCAGTCAAAATCGACAAAAATTAATTCCAGGAGATGTTTCTGATATTTTTTGCAAGAAGGAAAACTGATTGTGTTGGTGCATAATTGTCAAGATTTAAATAAAAAAAATACGTATGGCATGTTTTGACTTCAGAACTCTTTTCATGAAATAAGCAATTATCCATGCATTTTTCTGGTCTGGAATATAGACTTCTATGGAATTGTTGGTATTATGATTAGTTCGTGTACCACAGCTACCTGACAGGAACAGCAGCTGCAGAGATAACTTTTATCTAATTAGTTTTCCACTTTTTGACTGTGTTTTACATGTTGGTATATTAGTACAATATATTAGCTGATGGAAAATACAGTAGCTGAAAGCAAATGTTTATTTTTACTTTTTGCTTCCTATAGAGAGAGGGGACTTTCCCAAAGTTACCATAAGCAGTATGAGCTGCAAATTACCATAAATATTTGAGCTGCTTGTTTGAATTCCTGAGGTTTTGTTAGAAATACCTTAAAGCATTTAAACTTGTACTTTTGTTTTTAGAATACTTCTGTCGTTATTTTAAATGAGCATAGTTGATGTCAGGAATGTTTTGAACTAAGTTCAAAAGATTACTTTTCTTTCATGGGAGAATACTTCATTGGAGCTGTGAGGCATATGCTCTTTGGCTCACAAATCTTTATGATGTACATGGCTAGAAGAGGAGATAACTACCTTATGTTTGCTATGTTCTCTTGTGCATCTGCTGCTGGCCACTGTTGGAGAAAACATACAAGTTTAAAGGGGCATATTACATTGATACGGCAGCTGCTTTGTCCTTGTATTCATATCATTTGAGCAGCAAGTGTTAATTTTGTTATTTGAAAGAGAAGTTCATCAGCTCTTGCAATTATGGAAGGCTTTTTGTTCTACCTCTCCTAGCCATAGGCAACATCTGGGCAGCAGCAATGTTTAATTTGGTGTTTCAGTCAAATGGTATGTATGAATAGGTAGCAATGATAGGGTCATGCTTTTGTTATCTCTGCAGTGGACTTTGGTTTTCTTTAAATATTGTCAAGCTTTTTTTTTTTCTATCCTACGTGATCTACTCTGTCTAATAATGGTCTCCAATTAGCAGTCCAGGAATAGATAATTAGACATTTTTGAACTGCAGTAAGCCTTACTACAATTCTTGCTATCCGTATTGCTCCATACAAAACAATTTTTCCATCTGTTCAAGGATGTCTCTTCCTCTTGGAAGCATATGATAATTTGCTGGTAGAATATTACTTTCACAACCACTGTTACGTTCCTGATTTTGTGTGGTAACACTGGCTCAACAAACTGAAAGTACACATCAAACTTGAAACTCAAAATTAAATAATAATTGCTTTCCTCTCAGTCTCCTGGTTCCCTGGCTATTACATTAAAGAAACAGAGACCCAAACTGTCCTTATTTAACCAAGGAGAGATTAATTACTAGGTGTCACAGACTAAGTATACACTTTGTCTGTAGCTTGAGTTCATTAGTTTGTGTGAGACTATTCTGGAAATGCATTTTAAACTTTTTGGGTGTTTTGGGGGGGTTTTTTTTGCATTTTAGTACTGACTGAAGTAATCCCTGAAACTGTTTCCCCTCAAGAGAGTTTGTTTTTAGAAGTTAACCCTTTTGTTTGAGACTGTTTAGGGCCTTCAACAGAGGTGGTTCATATTCAATCAAAAGTTCATCTTCGGGGTGGGTTTCAGTCTTTCAAAGCTTTTGATTCATTCTGGCCAGGCTCTTGAATTTAGAAGTGTAGTCTGGGTAGGATGTCATAGTCTTAGTCCTTACCTCCATAAGACTTTCTTGCCCAGACCTTGGCTATTTTTCTTTTTTGTATTACAGCAGGGTTCAAAAGTTTCAGTTCTGCCACTTTCTGTTGTCAGTCAGCTAGGAAATAGAGCTAGGCACAATACAGCCATGTGACTTGGGAGCTGGAAACCCTTTTCACTCACTGGCTGCTAAGCTGGAATAAAAAATTATGTTAAGCTCTACTGTTACTACACTTAAAAGCTTTTATGCCTTCTCAGAAGTCTGAGGCTTGCACTGCAGGCACTAACCTTAGCAACAGGCTACATTAGTGACCACATGTAGCAAGCGTTTACTGTTTACATAGTTTTCAACAGGTATTTCTGTAAGGCTGTATTTTGTTGTCCCCGGCAGACCACTGCCCTGCAAGACATTTCTTTGCTTGGGTTAGTACTAAATTTTAATGAGAAAAGTCTAAAAAATGAAGGCATCTTCTTTTTCAGGTATGCTATTCAGTTGAGTCTTAAAACAATGCAAGAGCATGCTTCCTCACATTGTGGTTAGGTTTTATTAAATGAGTTCTCTTTGGGCTATGTTCTACATTATGTGTTACCATTTGCATTAAAAAATACTGCAAATTTTGTTTGACAGATTGGGTCTTCCCTCAACTGTTAACGGTAATAGACCATAAATATCCCTAAGCACAGAAGCAGGTGGTTATCCTCAGAGACAAGTCAAGGGAATCCAAAGTCCTTCAGAATAAAGAATGTGCCATTGTCAAAAATATTCCTGACTGCCTGTATTTACTTCTATTGACCACTTCTCATATGCTGTCTTCAGTCTCAAGTCTGTTCCTGTTTGCTTCAAGTGCCTTCCCAAAGTCACTTCTAAAACCCTGAATTTCAGTCATGAGCTTTGACTTCTACTGTGTTGTCTGCAGTACTGTAAGTTCTGTGTGCCAGACGTGGTCTTTTGGAGTAGAAGCTAGTGGTGTATATGACTTGACTAAAGTGAACTCAGCCCTTGGGTAGCTAAAGGGTTTGTCTATATAAATGTTTAGCCTTATCCCTGTGAGTGTTAAGTATATTCTGTGTCCACCTCCAAAAGGCAAATTAAGTTTGGGTTTGGTTTTTTTCCCATTTATCCCTGACCATCGCAGAAATGCTTTCAGATGGCTGCTCTCTGAGAAGGCTGGCTCTGAAGCTGGTTCTTGAAGTTGCCTGTGTATCAGGACCCTGACAGCTATGGCAAAGTGCAGTGTATGATTGGGTTACTATCTTCTTGTTTTAGCTCTGAAGAAAAAAATTTACCTCTTGTTCTGAACAAGGTTTCAATCCTAGCAGAAGAAAGTAAGTGTTAAATCTGAAAGGACTGAAAAAGGGAGAGAATTACAATGTGTTAAGAAAAGATGCAGCTAGGATAACTGTAAATACAGTTTGTCATTCACTCTTACAAACTAGCATTATAGTATGTGGGTGTGAATACTGTATTTTTCCCGTGTTAATAGAAAAATCTATTAATTTGTGATAATCTGAATATTATTGAGGCCTCCTTCAGAGTTCTGTTTGATATCTAAATTTTACATTGCTGTATATGTACGTAGTGTATTTTCGAAGCATGAAGCTCAACTTTTTTTTATTTTTTTCCGCTAAATAAAAAGCATTATTTCACTTTTTTGGAATAATCCCGTGCTCTCATGCTAGTGTTTTTTTAGGATCCTTGGTTAGCAAGGAGATCTTAGTTACAGTGAAAATTAGTAGTTGTTACCTTAATACTGTTTTTTATATTTGGAGTATGTATACTACAAATAATATGCCAAGCATGTTCTTGCCATTATAGTATATAAGTTGCAAGAAATTCTTCCTTTCTAAGATGTTTCTTGTAGTATCTTTTTTATTATTTATAAACTGTTACGTTAACCTGAATATGTTTTAGAAACAATTGTAAAATATATAATACATGTTGAACATTAGATGTGCAATTTAGGGACATAACTGTTTGTAATCTCTGAGTTGTGGTACATGTGAAAATGTGTTGTGGTTTCGCCCTAATATTTCACAGAAATTCTTTAGCCCAAAACCCCCTACAGTGTGACAGAATTGGGAGTTATTGCTGAGAAGGGGCAAAACTGAGGTACAGCTGAAATCTTGTCGTTCAAGTTGAAAGCATGTTTGCAGTGCTCAGAGGAGAATCTTTGGCTTCTGTTCTACTATTTCATATTAATGAACACTAAATTCACTCACATTTTGTGTACATAAACCTGCTGAAAGGCAAAACGAACCTGATAGAAAACCTTAAACTAAGAACTGTGTATTATCAGTGCTAAGAAAAAATATTTTCTTAAGTTTTATTTACTTAACTCATTCTAGTACTAATTCCAAGATTTTCAACAATTTTATCCTCAGTTTAAAAAAAAAAAAAAAGAGTTTTGGTACCAAATAAAAATATTATTATGTGATAGCTGTTTAACAGAGCCAGTTTTACCAGCTGAATATATTGCATCTAATTTATTGCCCTATTAGCTGAGAACAAAATTCTTCTGTATTTTTTTCCTAGTCAATACAGAATACTTTTGAGAGTAATTTAAAATAAATGCATACAGCATTTAGGGTTAGATTTATATCTTAATTTATTCTTCTAAACATGACTTTGATTATTTATTTTTTTAAAACCCCACACTTTAATATGCATAATGTTCAGATTTTAGTGCAAAAGTGGAATGTCTTTTCCTTTCTACCTGGTTTCTCTGTGCTTATTTTTAGCACAGTTAAACATATGCTCAATTTACTGTACACTTTTCTTCAAAAATATAGCAACAGTTTTGTTCCAAAGTAGGTGTCATGAAGAATTAAATAGTCAAACTGTAATTTGTCATGCCTTTTTCTGGTAGGATAAATCAACACCTACTAGTCCTCTGATTTATCAGCCCTTTCACTGCAATGCTCATTTTTGTGAAGTGTTGTGTAGTGATATTATGTCAAAAGTAGACCTTGTTCTTACTGATCCTTTACTCTCAAAGTCAGCTTTATAGTCTGTTGCAGCAACTACACCCCAATTGCTGTCCTATGTTATGATACCAGTTTACCTTGCATAGGTGGTCATATACTGTTTAATTTTTGAGATTAAGAGCTACAAACAACTAAATGAGATTTTGTCCTGTAATTTTTAGTATCTTTTAGTTTAAACTAAAACTTTATTATAGATATCACTAAATTATGCTAAATATGGAGGGGTTGATGCATACGTTCTTTGTTCCTTTGTGTGTGCGTGTGTGTGTTCACATGCTTAAATGTAGTTATATGGTAATGTAAATTACAGTTTTTAAAGTATGCTTGGCTTAAAACCTGGTTAAATTCAATCCTTTAGTGACTCTTGACGTAACTGGGAATTCTGGAAGAGGTTTTGACATCTGAATATGGGCTGTTGCATTCAAAAGTTTCAGATAAAGTTTGAAACTGAGTTGGCGAGTGCTTGTGGAGGATTTAATACCCATGTGTTTAGTACGTCATCTTGCTCTGCTACCTGCATCATAAAACCTGCAGATTTTTTTCTTTCTATTTTTTGGGGGATAAAACTGATACTGAGCCTAAACCTGTTTTTTCAACTTGTGTAACACGTTTATGGTGCATTTGTAATGCGTTAGAGGAGTACTTATTTTTTTGTTGTTGTGTGTGAATATGGAGCTAACTTATTCAGTATTAATAAAGTATTTTAGAATATTTTTAATGCAACTATTTTTTTACTATATAACGCAGATTGAATTTTAAATAACTTATATGTTTTTCTTAGAAACCTTGTACATGCCTCAAAATCGGCACAAGCCGCAGTAAATTAGTGCAGCATTATAAAATACTGCTTCATCAAATTAAGTTTTTGTTTAAGTAGACTCTTGGCCTTTCAGAATGGAATATGGGTCTCTTTCATATGTAACGTGCTTTTTTTCATATGCATGGACGGCTTCAGATTTTTTTAAAGATACGCTTTCAGTTCTGGATGACGTTTAGCCTTTGACCCAGCCACTTTCTTACAATAAACAGTTTGTTGATGAGAGCAGCTGCTGGGAAGATTGCTTCCAGACTGTTCTGTTGCAGCTGAGCAAGAAAAGCAAAAGCCAGGATGCACCTTACAGTGTTGTTCTGCTGTCCTCATTCCCCTGCTCAGCTCTGGGCTGCATTGAGGACAGTGCAGTGGGGCCTTGTCCTGTGGCTGCAAAGGCTGTTAGTCAGGGACTGTAAAGGCAGTACTTTATCAACACTGTGAAATCAAAACAAATGTTATGCTTAGGGCAGTATGTAGTCATTTATTTATTTATTCCATCCTTTTAAGAGTTTTTGATACTTTTTTTGCATATAACAATAAAGAAAAAAATGTGATTGCCTCACTTCCTGTATTTGTTTTGCATGACTGAACGATAGCGTGTGCCGTCTAGCAGCCTAATACCTATGCATAACACTGTGCTAAAACCAACAGAGATACTGATATGAAAAACTTGACATGAAAACCGTTTTTCGTTTTCATTGCTAGTTGATTTATTTTTATTTTCTTTTTAACCTTATTGACAGCATTCTTTTCTCTACAGAAGGTAACATCTGATATACTTTTCAGTGAATTCTGACCTGGACCCTGCAGTCTGTTTTTAGAATGGACTGCTGCATGTTGGATAAATTAATTTTCTGCCTATATACAGTACTTTTTAAAGCTACATTTCATTTTGGATTCAAATTTAGGACCAGATTTATGAGCAGTGACTGTACATGTAGACTGGGAGTGGGTTGAAATCTACGATACTCCATGTTCAAAGAAATGTAACTGCAGTAAAAAGGATAAGGATACCTTGCAACACTTCATTAAAAATCTTTCCCTTTTTTGGACTAGATAGTCTACATATCTGTTGGCAAAATGGACCCACTTCTATATGTGACTGTTTCTATTCCCCTTACTGCTGAGATGATGCACTGTTATGTAATGTAATACTTGTTTTTAAAATACACTGAAGTGTGGGGACAAAAATAAGGAGCTTGGTCTCTGGATCTTTGAGAAATGACTAGCTTTTTCTGCCTCTCTTGAGAAACTGTATTGCAGACTAAAGTAACTACCCAAGCCACCAGAGACTCCTAAAAATCCATTTGGTTGTGAATTTAAAGTTACCAAACCCTTCCATCTTTCTGAATGCCCTTCTATATTTTATGCAATCAACTCATGTTTTGCACCGTATCTGGGTTTAGGAAATAGAAAAAGGGTTATTAATAAACTGAAACAGATTTCCTGGTTATGTAGTATCCTGAGAATGCATAGCAAATATCAGCAAAGTAACTACAGAAGTTCATGAGAACATGAAATGAGAATGCACCTCAGTTGTACTACAATAAAATCTTTATGAAGTTCTTGGGGGGATGGGGAAAGGAGAGAGTGGAGAACTGGGAATTTCTCTCCTTCCTAGGATTTTTATACTATGAACTAAAACACCAGTCATTAAAATAATGGCCCTCTGCGTACCACAGAGAGTAAGATAGATGCACAGATTCTCCCTTGGCTTAGCATAGAGTGACCTCAGCTGAAATATCTTCCTATTAATAAAATATGCAAAACAAATGAAAATATTTTAAGTAATCTGAACATAGATTGAAATCAGCTAGTGGGGCCATGGAGGGAAACTAGCTTGCTCAAGTTTTATCTATTTCCTTGAACAAAGACTGAACTTTGAAATTAATTATAAGCAGTTAATATTAAGAGAAAAATTCTATATATATACTTTCTGAAAATGAATTGGAGTATATATTTCAAATCAGATTTTGAATGTGTTGTAAATAGCCTTTGTGGTTAACAGTTCTGTTTATTTTTATTTCAATTGTTACAAAATCCATCTTCAGGCTTACACTTTCTTAAGTCTAAAAGGGCAACCACTTAGGACTGCAGTCATTGTTCTGTGATTTGGTAATGTTATTGCATATTAATGACATTTGAACAATATTGAAATAATTATGACTATCTAATGAATCTCTTAACCTGGTTGTATTGTTGGAGACACTGGCTTTGACACACAAACATAAATAATACATCTGCTACCTACAGCTTTCCTAAGTCCTGCTGAACTAGTAGAAGGTGGCACTACAACTTAATTGCCAGCATTGTTTTTCTTGGGAGGAAAAAGCAACCTTTCTCCCATCTTTGTGAGTGTTTCAATGGAAGAGGTTACAGCTGGGCTATTGATCCTCTTCCAGTTCCTCTGTCAAGGCTGTGAGGGCCAAGAGATTATCTTCTTCCCTCATCTGATCATTCAATTTTGTGGGGTTTTTTTTCTCCTTTCTTCAGTCTTTTCTTAAAGAGAAAGGTATTGTACCAGGTTCTGCCCCCCCCCCCGCTTGTGAAAGAATGTCATACCTTTTAATTAAGGATTCTTCTACTAAACTTAGTATTTATAAAATATTTTACAAAATCTCAGTAAAAAGTAATATATAGATGATAGGCATGAAATATGGCTATATAATATATAACATATATAATATATATTATTAATATATAGATGGAAGAAATAAAGATTGTATATAATGTCATGTTTTTTCTGCATCTTTACAGTAAGGTTTTTGGTACCATTTAATATTTATTTATTTTTAGTATTTTTCTATACTGACTAAGTATGAACAGGATTTTGAAATGGGGCTTTGGTTGTGTTATGAAACTGCTGTGTGCTTCAGATCTCAAAGTATGTAATTATTACAGGAAGTCAAAACACAGGCAGCATCAGAAAAGCATTTTGTGTGCCTCATTAGTTAGAAATGTCTGCCAAAACCTTGCCCTCTTGTGCTAATAGCTGACTTTTCCTACTGCTGGCCTCTTAAGTCACTAGCATTTGGGGCTGGAGTTGCCACTGTAGATGTGTTTTTTGCTGGCACCACCCTGCTGCTTACTACCACATTGGACTTCAGTTTGTTTCTGTTGGATTTAGGAGATGCTATGGAAGCTCTCCAGTGGCTAATTTAACACCTTTAAACTTAAAGGGCTGTTGAGCAAAGCTGTGTAATACAAGAAGAATATATTTTTTGTGTATATATGTATGTGTGTATTTTTATATCCTAAAAGTTGAAATCAGATTCCAATTTATTAAAATATGTTCTTTTCTATCAGTGCTATTACAGAATTTGAATGAAATATATATGTTTGAAGTCATACCTGAACTGGATAACACTCATTTGAAAATAGTCAAATCAGAAAAAACCCCAGGTTGGCTATATTGAAGGTGTTACGTCTATAAACGTGGTCATGCTCCAGACGAGCTATTCATGTGCTCCTCTCAAAGGCTAGTACTTCCTACCTGTGTAATCTCTGTTTGTTTGCAGTTAATAAACATATATGTGTATGTGATTTAATCAGTACATCAACTGATAATAATTGAATCAATGCATCAACTGCGAACTTTTTTAAGTACAGTGAAGCAAAAATAGAGGTAGTTCATTGGAAATGATTACATTTTATGCAAAGGAAGGAGAAAATTGTTAAATCATGTTCTAGCTATATATCCAGAAAGTGAATACTTGGCCTCACTTATTCAACAAGCAACAGCTAAAGTATTATATTATAGTCACAATATTGAGTCATCGGGTAGAGGATCAGTAGTTAAAATTGTCTCATTTTTCCTCCCAAGAAAGGAGAGCACTGACTGATGTATAATGTTTGTTTGGTTTATGACATTATATTTTTAGCTTTCGTTTAGTTTCACCTCCATGTTTTTAATAGAAACCAAATGAATTTAGGCTGTGACTGAATTTTGTCTTAACAAAGAATTCCATTGATACAGAGTTTAAGAGCTATCGTCACAGGGTTTGGTAGAAAAGACCAGTCCCAAGTATGTCCGATGAGAGAGATACTTCCGTATATCTGTGCATGTATATGAACATACATATAAAAATAAGAAAATACATTGACATTTCATATCTATAAGTAGAATGTAAGAATAAAGTCTGTGGTTTGGGATTATTTTGAACCATTATAACTGAAGGTTTATGTGCTTTGTGTGTAAGTCTCACTGGTTGATAGAGCCCAGGTGCAAATAAAATCTTCTCCATCAGGAGCTGTAATTTTCTGTTATTTTATACTACAACAGAGAAGGGTTCCTATGCAGCTGGTTTTTGTCTGTTATGTCTCCCTCTTTTCTCCTTTTTGTTCAATCTCAACCACTAAGAATTAGGAAAAAGTGAAACTAATGATTATGAAAACAAAAAGAATTTTAAACAGCAAAAGAAAACTTCTGTTACGTAGCAGTTTCTTCACACACCTGACTAAACTCTTAAAATCATAGAAAGCAGATGTTAAATCGTAAACCAAATACAGCTTTTACTCTTCCTTCTTTATGTTACAATTACCATTTAAAATGTAGTTTAACAACTTGCAATGTCAGAGCTCCAGTCCTTGATACAGTGACCCCTAATAAACCTTTGCGCTGATCAGTGGAAGAGCTGAGGGTATGTAGTATGCAGTGGCTTAACTCTATTTCTATGGATTTTGCAAATTAACATCCACTGTATCTCCCTACCTGCTCAGAACAACTTACCATTCAGTGACACTTCCAGTCTCACAGTCAAAATTCCACTGGCTGACCTGTTTGTCCCTGGGTACCAGATGAGTGAGGCGGTCACTGCTCTGGAATTTTGTATCTCCGTGCTTCCGTCTGGGAGGATTTGAGTTGTGCTTTGGAGTGCTGGGGGAGAATTTGTTAGTGAGGAGTGGTGGGTAATTCCTGTTGGTATAGTGCTTTTCTGCTTTTGATAATTGTTTTTTACAATGCATTGAAAATATATTGTGCTTTTACTATTTAAAATATGGGTAGAAAAAATTTCTCATTGCAAACATTAAATTTGTAAGTTGATTATTTTAACTGTGAAAAGCTGATGAGCCCTCTTGTTGCCAGTTGTTTGGTTGATGGATCAAATTTCATTCTTACTTTAAGAAAGAAGGCAGTAACTGCTTCAGAGAATGTACGTATAAATGTGATGTGAAAAATGAGCAGGTTTATAGGAAACTAAATTTAGCTTGACTTCAGTTCTCCTATCTAAAACTGATGCAGTAATGATGAATAAGAATTTCAGAATATATTTGTGCCACCCTAAACCAAGTGTAGTTATTATATTTACAAGGTATGTTACTGATACTATGCGTAATACAGATTTTAGTATGATTGTACGCAGATATTGTTGGTGGTGCTTGAATATGTAACAGCTACAGCTTTTTCGATTGCATACTCATTTAATGCTTGTGCCTGCATGTTTTAGGATTTTAGTAATGGTCAGGACAAGCAGTGTCCAGGAGTTTGGTTATTCCCTTACCTTGTGTTGGGTGCCTTGCTTGACACACCTGACCTGGTCCCAGAGGTGTGGAAGGCCAGTCAGTTGCTGAACCAACACTTCTCATTGAAATGGCCGCCAGAGGTTGCTGCAGAACAGCGGATGTGGCTGGCGATAGCTTGTGAATTCAAACCTGAATCCTGAACTTGGCGACACATCGCACAAATGGAGTTGAAGCAGAGGTTAACCCCGGCTTCTTATATATGTTAATTTCATTATACAAAAATGTGTGTGATTGTGGGGACCAAAATGCATTGGGTCAGCATCTGTGTTTCTGTAACTTTGTGTGAAGGAGGTTCTTACAGTGAAAATTAATTTTTCTAGTGTGTACTTGGGCAGTGCTAGCTACCCTGCTGTGTTAAAAATATAAACCCATTATTTTTAGGATTTTTTAAAAATGAAACGCTGTTCTTAATTATGAATTATTCATGTTTATATTTTTGATCAGCTGAATAAACATGTGTGTTATGGGGAAAATTAGCTTCATAATTATACACATGTAACAATTCTTAAGTGGTTCAGTATGCGTTAGAAACAAGAAAATCAAATCAAGAAATAAACCTAAAAACTATGGGGGAAAAAATCACCTGAAAGAATGTACTCAAGAGTATAAAAGTTAGGAATTATGTGGCATATTTGTAATAATGTAACATCACACATAAATATATGCTATTTCAATCTTCTCAGAAAGTATGCTGTGGCAAAGTACACCAGACTTTCTGACACATAGTATTGAGTGCTTTCATTGTTTATTTAGAATGTAATAATACTTTAAGCACCTTTATTTTTTAACTTAATGTCTGTTTCTGTAAGTCTGTAAACCTTTCTTTCTGTGAGTTAAAATTATGTTTTTGTGTCTAGAATTTGTGCAATCAGTTAAGCTAAGTGGATTTCTGTGTCTGGAAAGGACATAGGAAAATGCACTTTCTGATTAAACACAGTTTTTCTATATACTCCCTGACAAGAACAAAAGCTATAATTTTTCTAAATACCACTTACAGGTAATAAGTTACTCTGTGTGTGTAAAACAAGTATGATAGTGTGTAAAGAACTTAGCAGCAGTCAAATCTGTGATATTACCACTAAGTGAAGAATACAACTGCTTCATGCAGATCAAGTAAAAGACATGCTTATAAAACCTTTAATGCCACATCATCATTTATGATGTATATATATATATTAAAAAAAAAAAGGAAAATATTTAAAGTGTATTTTATCCAAGAGGTTGGATGGAAAGAGTTCAGATGGAGCTTTAGAAAACCAAGAAACGAGAAGTAATTTGTCTGTAACTGAAGTTTTAGCTACTGAGTCACTCTTAGGTCATCCTGGGCCTTAGGTGCTAGCGCCTGATTGCATTTGGGAAGACTATTCTTTTTTTTGTGTTATGCTCTGCTGCAAACCAGTAAGTCTGCTGATATTCGGTATACAAAGATTGTCACACAAGCAGCAGTGTCTGTGTGAAATTTGAGAATGTGTAGTTTCTGAGGATGGAAAGTCTATAGAAAGGTGTTAGGAACAGGACCACTTTTCTCATTCCTTCTTAAGATAGAACAGTGGGATTTGGAAAATTGGAGTAATTCCTTGGACAGATAACTGCTTTTAGGAAGTTTGCTCTTAATTGTGGTTTGTGGGTTTTAAGAAGTTGGGCTGGAGCTCAGCGAAATCTTGTTTAGGGGAAAGAGAGCTTAGTCCTGTCTTTAGCACTCACATAAGACACATTTGTATTTTGGTTTCCAGATATGGCAGTAATGGGAAGAAGGGGAACATGTTTGGTTAGGTTTTTATTTAGAAGTCAGATGTCTTTCTCTCAAAAATTTGAGGGCAAGAATCACTAGTGCATTATTTTCAGTAGAATAAAAACCAGTTTATGTGGTTTCATATATATCATATAAAAGACTACTCTGAGTCTAGAAGGAAAGCTCTTCAAAATTTAAGCTACACACTTAGCAAAATGAAGTCCCAGCTTCTGTGTTCATGGCTGTTAACTTACGCTTTCTAAAGAAATGGTAAATGTTTCATATCAAATCTCCCAAAACAGAATTAGATATCTTCAGAAAGAGTTCTGTGAATGTGTAACAGTTGTTTCAGGGTGTCACCAGACAGATAATAATCCCAGTAATTCATCTCTTAATTTCACATTCAAGAAAATGAGATAAAAATCAAACTTTTAGTTTGTAGAGATATAAAATTATATATAAATGCACCTGTATATTTCATCTTCTATATAAAATATATAAAAATGTATCTTCATTAAAAATCTTGTATATAAAATCTTTTGCACAGAAATGTGTGCTATCTCTGCCATTGACAGGACATATATGCAACATATATACAACAGCATTTCATACACTGGCAGAATTTTCTTAGTTGTGGGCATTCTTGAGTTACATGCTTCCCTTTTAGCTAGCTAATTAACTCACTTTTGTCTATATTTAATGTGATAGTAGCAAAGCCTCCGTTAGCTGATAGTATACAGAATCATAGAATCATTTAGGCTGGAAGAGAACTTTGAGATCTTAACCCAGCACTGCCAATTCCACCACTAAACCATGTCCCTAGGTGCCACATCTACGTGTCTTTTAAATACCTCCAGGGATGGTGACTCAAGCCTGGTCCAATGCTTGACAACCCTTTTTGGTGAAGAACTTTTTCCTAATAACCAATCTAAACTTCTGCTAGTGCAGCTTGAGGCCCTTTCCTCTTGTCCCGTCACTTGTTATCTGGGAGAAGAGACCAGCGCCCACTTTGCTACAGCCTCCTTTCAGGCAGTTGTAGGGAGCGGTAAGGTCCCCCCTGAGCCTCCTTGTCTCCAGGCTAAACATCCCCAGTTCCCTCAGCCGTTCCTCATAAGCCTTGTGCTCCAGACCCTCCACCAGCCCCGTTGCCCATCTCTGGACACGCTCCAGTACCTCAATGCCTTTCCTGCAGTGAGGGGCCCAACACCGAACACGCCATGCCAGGTGCGGCCTCACCAGTGCTGAGTGCAGGGGCACGATCCCTTCCCTAGTCCTGATGGCCACACTGTTTCTGATACAAGCCAGGATGCTGTTGGCCTTCTGGGCCACCTGGGCACGCTGCTGGCTCGTGTTCAGCTGGCTGTCAACCAGCACTACCAGGTCCTTTTCCACTTTGGGCAGCTTCCCAGCCACTCTGCCCCAAGCCCATAGTGCTGCGTGGGCTGCTTGTGACCCAGCTGCAGGACCTGGCACTTCTTGTTGAACCTCACAGGATTGGCCTCTATATATACTCTCTCTATATATAGATACTAAAGAGGACTGGCCCCTATGCTGAGCCCTATGGAACAGCACTTGTGACTGGTGTGAGCCCTTTTAGCAGGTATTCAGCTGAGGAATCAGTAAATGTATTTCTTAGCTACTGCTTTATCCTTCAAATCAAGTCTTAGAAATGGACTGAAGGGCCTCCAGCAAAGAAACTTAGCATGTTGAAAAGCCTGCATAATACAGATGAGCGTGTGCACTCCATGCTTCATTATTTAGGAGAACCACTACGTATCCTGTTATAAAGATTATTAAGCCTAAGTAATCTGCAAAGGAGCATAATCTCAAGTCTAGGAAGACAATACCAAGTAGTCAGGCCGGGCTGGACTGGAACAAGCAGCAGTAATTGATCTTTGAAGAGGAGTTGGAGGGTTTTTTTCTGTTTTGACGTAGAAGATGATTGCTTGAATAAAAATGTTCTTGGAAGAATGTTTGTATGTCTCCACAAGTGGTGGTCTGTATTTATATGCCTTATTTTATTTCTTTTGCCCACAGGAAATCCATCTTGCTTTTCTGAAGTGGCTCGAGGGAAATGTAGATGCTGAAGGATTAAGAGCATCCAGCAAGGTGTCTCTTAAATTTGTTTCATCCTATGAATCAAAAATGGAGATAACTCCCTCTATCATGCCAGTCATCACTGACATGGGACAGTTCTCATCAGAACATTTCAACCTGAAGACATATCAACAGAATCTTCAAACAAAGAAGCTAGGAAAGATTCTTCTTTTTACTGAAGTTACCACAACAACAATGAATCTTCTAGATGGGTAAGATAGTGATCTAGACCATACCAAATAAACTTTCTGATCAGGAATTCACAGTTATAGTAACCATGTTCAAAAAGAAACTTTTTTCTCTTTGCTTTATTTTGTTGCCTACAAGCTAGCCAAAATAAATAAATACATTTAAAAAAACAAACCAAAACCCAAACACTATTATCTTCTAGATAGGACACAAAATAGACATCTTTGTGTTTATAGAATAGTAATTGATAATGTATAAAATACTAAGCCACCAAGGGTGGGAAGAGCTGAGTATGACAAATTTTTATTTGACAGTGGAGTTTAATCATTATTCTTCTGGCAAAGCATGAGTATCACCATACGAGAGTTACGGTATTAAATACACATATTTATGAGATTATATGCATTTTCTAGTACAAGTTATTTTGTAAGTTAGTTATTTGACAGAAATTATACCAAGTAGATTGTGGCCTTAATTTTAACATTACTGTTTTCTCTTATTCCTTTTACTGAATATTTCACTAAAATACTCTTTAGTCGGTTTGTTTCATTTTTTGAAAACATTGATTAGGGTTATGCTAGACATTCTTTCATCATCACATAGATGACCCTTATGAACAAGTTGTGGGATGCTTTTGAGAAGGTAGTTCATTAGAGTTTTGAGTGGAAGTAAGTGATAAAATCACAGTTACTAAGCGTTAGGTTCGAGTCTACGTACAAAGACCATACTATTCCATTTCATGTGAAATAGTCTGGTGGAAAAAACTGTCTTTGGAAAGTTGTTGCTTTTCAGGACAGATTATTCTACGTCTGTTTCTACCTGCAGCTATAACTTTTCTTGGCAGCTACTTTTGAATATCACTGTTGATTTATCTGAAGTAATTGCAAATGAATTTTACTGATGAAAATAACCTCAGGAGTTTTGGTTAGAATTTTGTTTTTTAAATCAGCATCATCATTTAAATCATCTTGAATGTTATTGTAACGGATAAGTTAACCAGCAGTAATGGCTTTAGTTCTTGGCTAGAAAGCCTGAATTGTGAGACCAATGTGTTAAAGATTATGCTTTCTTGCAAATAATAAAAGGTGATTTGTTTTAGAATATATGCACACAAAATCTGTGAATGAAAATGCATTAGAACAGTATTAAAGTAAATCAGTTTGTAGCCTTGACGCTGTGCTAGAATTTACTAATGCTAATCTATTCTAAAATATTGCAATTTAGAGACAGTTGGAATCAAATAGCAATTTATTTTAATTGCAAACTGTTTTCTGTGTGTGCATATGTACTTATGTGCACACACATTAAAAAAAATGTTGCTATCTAGTTTTTCTGCTCCCCTTCCCCCAGATCTACATCCTTATCCTGCAACTAATTTTGCAGTGGTATTTGGATGTAGACAAATCCAAGATCAGAGGCCACAAAGAGAAGAGTTATTTTATAGAAGCATTTGTATCATTTGCTTCTTAATTTTTAATATTCACAGCATGTTCAGCCCACTGGATTGAAAGCAGAAGTACTGTGAAGTAACAGACAAAGTGATAATTAATAAGTCAAGACCTTTCTTCTCTGACAGCTGGTTTTAGTGGGGTTCTTGGTAGCATTATTCACACATCTCAGTAAGATGAGATATACAGTTCAGTGTTTTTTGAATTTGTTTAGATATCACAACTAAATAGAGTCATGTCTGGCCAATTTATATGTGATTGACTATGTTATCAAGAAAGGCAAGGGAGCTAAGAGAAGTGGTCTTGGTTTTTCAGTGACTGTGGAACCTTTACTCTCATATCTTTAAGGTGCTGTACCAGCAGAGCGGTCAGCACTCAGGTTGCTTTTTTACATTAAGAGTCCAAATGTAATGAAGGGCTTACAGATGTAGGTCTTCAAGTTTTTCCCCATCATGGTGCAGCTCAAGTAGTCATTTTTCAGGTAAGATGTAAACTAGAAGTACTGGCCTTAAGTAGCTTATACTGGGAAGATGATCCTAATCAGATTATAATTGGAACAATTCAATTTGTCTTACAGAAAGACCTTTGTTTTAATAAGGTAAAATATATGTCTTAAGTATTACGGTTGATGTTGTTACAAATACTTTGTTGTCGCAGATAACAGAATAATGTAGTCCATGTGATTTGCAAATCAGCAAAGTACCTTAGACTTCACAGATGATAACATTTCATAAGTCACTAGAAGCTGATGCAAATACCTATTAGGTAATTTTTATTGAAGAAAAAAGTTGTCAGATTTTTAAGGTACTTCCAAATGAACCAATACAAATTTGTTAACGTATGTATATGACACGTTTTTATAATTGCCCACTCTGAATGAAAGGAAACCATATCTCAAGAAAAAAGGTTTCCTTTGCTTGAACAAAAAATAGGTACCTGTTGATCATTTGTGCTTCCCAGAAAAATATTGCAATACTGTGTTTATGTAATCATCTGTTGTAATAAGCACTTGTTACATGATAGACTGCCTTAGGATCTCCCAAATTTTACCAAGCCTGTGATGATTTGAAAACATGATACAGACACCTCAAGAACTTAATTAGTGTGATTGGTAGTAAATTTAGTTAGTAAATTATAAATAAATTTAGCATTTAACTTTCATGAGTTTAGATTTTCTTATACCTTTGGCACCAACTGAATGTCAAAATTTTGTCTGTCTTCCTTTCCACTTCTCCAAACCTTTATACCCCCCAAAAATTAAGAGTGGAAGGAGAAAGTGGGCTGGAACTAATTTAATGGCCGAGCAACCTCACAGTAGAGAAACAGCCAGAGCCTAATAGGGGTCTTTGTCTGCATTTCCACCCTGGCTGGTAACGTGCCAGTCAAAAGTCAAGCAAGAGAAACAGGTGGAAACTATTAGACCTGTCATAAAGTTTGAAAAATTGATTCTGGAGGTTAAGTGAATAGATTGAACTTGACAGTGTTATCCTAAAGATTCTAAGGGAAAATTCTGTAGTTTAATTTGGGATCCCTTGATTGTTCATTAGCTCTCCAGATGGCAGGTCTTGGTGGTTTTATTAACATACACACTGTATTATCACTGGCATACATTCATGTGTCCCAAGGTAACACACGAAGTGTGAATTCACCTGTAGGTATCTAAAATTAAATGGCATTAGTCTAATTGCAAAATAAAGATTTGTTTAAATGTCATATAGTTTTACATTATCAATATTGCTTTTATTATTTCATGTTAAAGCCTTATTTGAATAATTTGAGGCTCTTTTTAAAAGCATTTCCATTTTTATTTCTTAAACTAAATTTTAAAATCCCTACCAAAGATTAGACACTCCCTTGTTTTTTCTCTAAAAGGAAATTCTTTCTGTAAGTTTCATTTCAGAAACCTTGTCTTCAAAGATACTTACCCTAATGCCACCTGAACAAGTTAACCTTGCCAGAAGCAGTTCCATTTTCTCTGTCTCCTGTCCTCAGAGCATGCCTGGGATTGCATGATTTAAGATGAAACCATTATTTTTGAGGATGCATTTGGTATAGTGATAGAAGTGTTACATTGTAGAGACATACTAGACTCACACACTGTAATTGGCTGGAATGGTTTCTCAAGCATCTCATTAAAAATAAATTAATTACTGATACATTTTAGTTTTATTCTTTACTGGCATCTTATATCCTGTTTTAATGTTTTAGTTGTCAGAAGATTTGATTTATACATGATTAAGCCAGCATGTGATGTATTCTACATGAAATGCCATCATGGATCCCTTTTCCCCAATATTTAAGAAGCACAAAGTGCCATTGTTAGGAAGAGTTTGACACAAAAATAGTGAATTTTAGTGGGAATGAAATGTAGGATGAAGTTCCTTTCGTAATTGCCGAATAGGATATTTAAATAAAATGTCAGCTTAGAATAAACAATTTTCAAACAGTTAAAAGCTTTGAAAAAGAAAATCCTTTACATCATTGGTGCTCTTAGTTTTCTTTATGCTTTTCTAGATTGAAGTTGTTGAATTTTTTAAAATTGTACTACAGGTGTGATTTTGGAAAGTGAGCATTAGAACTCATTTTATGTTAAAACTCTTGGTTTATTTGTATTCAGTTACATGTGCTGCTAAGTTACTGAAAAGTAAGAGTAGCATATAGTTGAAGGACATTGGAATGGCGCTTCAGAGGCACAAGCAAACAAGCTGAGGTTGACAAACTATTCTGTACTTAGTGATTTTTTTGGTTTTTTCCCAAATCCTTGTGATGTTTTACTCTATGTAGGCACAGTGGCCTTGTGTTTAGTCATTCCGTGCACCTCAGTAATCTCCCTTCTGCTCAGTTTAAGCCATATCTTTTTTAAAACCAAATTAAAATCAGGTAAGTTGTGGGAAGTGGATTGAAGTGTCATTTGAAGATAGAAACTCGGCATTAACGTACACTTTGCCAAATATGTCATGCAGTCACAGTGCTTGTTTTCATTCCATCATCAGGCATACCTGTTTAAAGACTCCCCTCTCAGATACATGCCTCAGAATTCCACTAGGACTGTAACTACAAGCCAGACTTATTCTTCTTAAAACTGTTGGCTCAACTTCATCAACCATTTTCTTAAAAGCTATGAAAATTGTTTACTACTTTTGATATTATTCTAGCTAGCTGTGTCTCGTAAGCTAGGCTTAGGTGGGTGGAGGAGGTCATTCTGCTGTAATAGTCAAAACCAACTGCAATCTGTGTCACTGACCTTGTGGTTTCCTCTCTTGAAGATGTATGGGTTGTTGGAGTACAAAGTCTTCAAAGCATAATCTTTGTCTTTTAGCATGCTAAGACTATCCTAGTACATTAGAAGTCTGCTATAAATAAATGTTTTATCACCAACATTAACAGTTTGTAAAAATTAACCCCTTACACCCTTCTTCCTCAAGTATGTGTGTTGGAGAGCGGGAAAATACCATGGTAGGCAGGAAGCATTGGTGTTGAATATTTTAAAAATGTGTGCTGATAAATCAGTCCGTTGCAACGTAAGTGGTATATGCATTTTATACCTAATCTTTCCTACAGATACATAACTAAAAATATTTTATCGGTTTGGATAATGAGTACTTCTTTGTGCAGGGAACTCTCACAATAGTTCTTATTACTTTTAGAAGCTTAGATCCCTTGGTTTTGTTTGTTTGTTAAACTGTAGTGTCGAATGGGAATGCTATGCTTGAATGTCTAACCTAAAAATGAAGTTAGATACTAGTGGCAGTAGACCTGCTCTTTAAGGAATTTTATGCTTTTAATCTGTATCTCTCCCATATAACATAGCATTGATATAATATGATCTTCCTTTGTTCTTTACGTCATTGGGGTTGCTAACATTTTAACTTCCATTTTTTTCTATTTATAGGGTTGAAAAGCTTTTTATTCTCAAAAAAAAAAAGTTAGTGCATTAGTAATAGCTGTTTCCGTGCTTGTTTTCCTTAAGGGCTTTCTTACATTGAATATTTTGTGCCTTCCTTTGGTGATATAGTTTAGCTCAAATAACAGAATATGTTTGTTTCCCTTAAATCAAATCAAATTAATTTCAACAGTAATTTTTGCTAATTTAGTTTTAAATGTATAGTATTTCATACATTATTCTTCTGTTCACTTATTGGTAGTGTTTTGCATCATCCAGTGTTAGAGAAAGCTGTCCTTCAGCCTGATAACAAAAGATCATGCAGGAATTTTTGTAATACAGCCAAGAGTCTGTTCCCTTCCTCGCCTGTAGAAAGGGAGGAATTCGGAAGTTTTTGGCACTGATTTGGTTCTGTGCCATTCCCAGACTCTTCTGTGCAGTACCATTTTTCATTACATGCTTGCTGAAAGATTTCTGTATTAGGATTTGTCATCTTTGCGTCAATTTTCCGTGCCTTTCTTTCCACCTGTTGTGAACAGTTCTTGAGGGCGCTAAACAATTAGGTCCCTATTTTCCTGTCACGCACCTTGTGTGTCTGATTTTTCATGGAATTGAAGGAAAAATATGTTCTTCTTTTTTTTTTTTTTTTTGTTATGTAAAATTAGTAGGTTTTCTTCCTGTTAATGAAGTGGGCCCCCCGCTTGCACGGTTTCTGTCAGTTCAGGGGGAGGTTTGGCATTCCCAAAGGGGATTGAGTCATAAAAAAAAGATACCCGTTTTGCAGAGCAATTAACCCACGTTGAACTCTTATAGTATATTGTATTACCCTGCTGCTGGAAGTTCCTGAACAATTCGTAGTCATATGAATACACATGTAGCCTTGGAGCACTCATCATTCATTAAATATGAGAGGAAACCCTGTAAGACTGCACAGTAAAAATGAGAGTTAAAGAATGGAAATGGAAGGGTTTCAATAACATTTTACTGTTTTATTTTACACGGTGCTGTTTTCATGCAAGCATTTTAAAACAGACTTCGTATTAAGATGAAAAAATTGCATGCCGAAGTTACAAATCACATTTTTTGAAGAAGATGATTAACTTGAAAAACTATATAATATGTGGAATAGAATACAGTATAACAATATATAATATATAGTTATATATTGATAATATTAATTACAACATATTACATGTGTTATTGCTATTCATTTGCTCTTCGTTTCATTCATCTGTGACTGTCAATTATGCCTTTGAATTTTAACTTTTATTTCATAAAAAGATATGTGGCTGAAGTTTAAACTACCCAGAAACACTTACGGATTCATCTTTCCGCCTCACTAAGAAAAATTTTCATGCTTTTTCAATCATAATTTTGTAGCATATTGTTAAGTGTAATAGGGCCAGTTCCATAGTGTCAGTGAGATCGTGTTATCAGGTAGGGCTATCCTTCTGTTCATCAAATAGCTTTCTGTGCACTGGGAAACCTGCCACCTTATTGCCACCAGTCTGAGCTCAGAGCAGAATACAGCCTCTAATGAAGTCATGTGCTTATAGTAATAAGTTAAAAAAATCAAAGACACGCCTAAGTCAGTGTAGGACATGACCCGCTGACTTAAAATGGGGAGGGCAAGGCATAGCAAAACTAGGTATGTTGATAATGTGGTCAGATGAAACAACCTCTCCACCTCCCTAATTAACCTCATTGAGTAGCTCGGGGCTTGGACAAGTCATGGATCTACATTTCTCCCCCATACCTTTTTATTGTCATTCTTATAATCATCAGACTAGTAAAAGAATAAATTGAAGATGTTGTGTTCAAATAAAGTAAGAGTAGCAGGTAGATATCTAAGTGACTTGATAATGTGGTTAACCAGTTGCCCACATTATGTGTGGCTGAGGAAGCCCCCGTTTAGGAACTAGTAAAGAATCCACTTGGGTGGGCACTGTGCATGTTTCTTACACTTAATCTATGAAGGAGTTGTGCTGGAGATACTCAGTATAAGCAAGTTCCAAACAGACTCCCTATTTTTTCAGAAAATGGGAATTCTGGAGAAGTGGAGCCCAATATGTGTTGCTTTGGCAACTCCTCTGGCCATTGCACTTGCTTTAAGTGATGTGTAGGGCCTACCTCAGCCTTGGAATTACATCTGCAGAGTAATTTTTATCTGATCGTTTTAAGAAGCTGGTAGGAAGAATCACTGCTGTCAGCCATGGAGACAAATATGCGGTGTGCTAGCTTTTGACTTTGTTTTTATTTGAAACGACAACAAAGATCTGAATGCTTAACTACAACTAAGTGCAGTCACACAAAGTCTGAATTATTCTCTGGAGGTGCCAGTGTCTCCCTACACAGGGAGAAGAGCTTAATTAGATTTCTTAGAAACTTGAAGTTGGGTCATGGCTTTCAGTTTCCATTTTGCACTTCTCCATCTTTTTGCCCTAAGAGAAAAAGAAAAAGAGGTTGGATTTACAACACTATGGGAGTAAGGTAGGAGCTTAGAAACTTATGATATGGCTCTTTAGGGAAGTTTAGACAGCACCTGTTCAAGTGTTGTTAAGAATAAATACACTGATTTTTGTTTGTTCTTATGCTGCAGTCAGAAGATAGTGATTTAATTTCAGAATAATTCCCTGATTGTTTCCAGAGCCAAAAACTTTCAAAGCTTGTGTAATTTCTAACTTAAGCAGTAAACTAAGAAAATCCCACAGAATCTGAATTCTTTACCTAAATCCCACTGGCCTAATTTATTTTCACTTATACTCCTAGTTAAAATATTTTAAGAATCTGTTTGTATTCAAACGAAGGCTTGCATTTATCACACCTCATATCATTTAGCCTAAAATGTCATGGCCTGTAGAATGGTGTGTAAAAAAAGTGAGGTTCCCCCACTGCAGTTTTGTGATCCCCAGGATTACTATAAAATGCTGTACCTCATGTTGCTTTCAAAAGAATTTACTGGCATTGTTCTTGTTGCTTGACTGTTAAATGTGGATGAACTTCCAAATGTTTTTTTGTAAACTTGAACTGACACTATTTTTACTGATGATATTATCTTACATAAAAAAACCAAAAGCATTTTAAAGGATTCTTTGCAAACACAAAGCTTTTATGGCATATTACATTAAGCAGTTGCAGAATACAACTATAAACTGTCCTATAGACATTTTTTGTTTGATCTGTGTTTGAACGGATCATCGGTCTGTCCGTTCACAGAGGAAGATGAGGAGGCATACTGAAGAGAAAAGAGGAGGAGAAAAAAACAGTAGGGAGATGGAGGCTGAGACACAGGAAAGAGGAGATAAAAATACGGCATTCAAAGGAAACAAATCTTACCTGTATTTACGGAATATATTTCTTTATCAAGTATGCTGTGCTTAAGGTAAAATAAGTGGGATGTAAGAAGATCACAGTATTAACTGGGGAAAAAATCTACATGTTGTCAGAATGCTTAGCAAACCAATTACTGATCAAAAGCCCGATACTTCCTTGCACAAATGGCAAATTATCTCCTGAAAGATAATTGACATAGTGTTTGGGCTTGATTTCTTATGAAGTCATAAAGGCTGGTAATAGCTCCTCTTAAGCATGTGGTGATTCCATTTCTGACTTTTTTTGTTTGAAAATTGGGGGCTATGCAGAAAGGTGGGCACTTTATTTTGTTGAGGATAAATAACAATTACAATCATAACCGAATCTGCAAATTACAATGTCATGCTTTGCTTATTTTTAGTCATCCTTTTAATCTTTCGTAGCAGCATCATAATTTTTGAATATCTAATCAGAATCCCACAAATTGCTTATATTTTATGCTTTTAAAAATGTGACTTACAACATATTACATTATACTTTTTGGATATCGTGTAATAAATTAAATTGCATGTTACATGACAGAGAAAAGCTTCAGAATTCATTCCACCTGACTGTAATGCTTTCCATCCATTAATTTACTATCTTTATTCAAGTCCTTGGATAGGCAGTTAAAATTTCAAAATGGAATTTCATTCACCCATTTCTAAGCCCCTAAAACTTACTGGTAGTATTAGATAGGCTGTGTGCTTAGTTAAAGAGAACAATGTATTTTTATACTGCTGCATCATCTTTCAGCTAAAATATTTCACCCATATAATCAGTTGTTTTGTTTAAACATAAGACTGTTTTCTCATGAAGGAGAAACTAATTTGGTCTTGCAAACTAGTTGCTACAGAACCAGCTTCCTTTCAAGGATGTATATTGCACAATATGACTTGCATTGAAACAGATTTATGAACGCTGAAGGAATAACATACGGATAATACTTTAGTAGCTAAAAATAATATTTCAGTCTTCACTGGAGTAAACCAGGACTTGGTGCCCTCAGAAGAAACAGTTGTTTGATATACTGGTATAAATGCAGGTGTCAGGGATGTCAAACAGGCTTACAATCCATGTTAGAACTCTTTATTTCTGGCATTGGATATAATTCTGATGAAGTATTGATCCTGTACCAAAAAACATTTTCTTTCTTTGTTGAGTATAGACCCTCATCCCAGCCCTAGGAGAAAGAAATTTTTCTCCATGTATTTTCTTAAGGTTTTTTAAACGTTTTCCTCTAATAAGCTTTGTTTGTGCTACTGGGTTCTGAAGCAGAAGTTTTGTCAAGATAATACATTTATGAAGCAATACAGAAGAATGTATATGATCTCAATAAGCCATCTGTCAGGCTTCCATGAAAGAAGAAATCAATTTAAAATACTGTCCACAGATGCAGAAAAAAAGAATGTTATTTTACAGTTTTTAAGTTTCAAGACTGGAAATTAGATAAAAGAGTTCTTACTCAAGTCTTGATTTATTAGCAGAAGATAATGTATATACTTTATATGGAGTATAGTACCAGATGTGAGATGTAAGAGAAATTGCTGGTGGCCACCTGCTTTAATGCATGTTTAAACTCTTGTGAGGTAGTTGGTGTCATGTATAATCCAGAGAATTATTTTAAGTTAGTCAACCATGTCAGGTTAGCAAGGATCGATGCTAGTGGAATGCTTAATATTTTCCATCACAATTTACCCATTGGTTTGAAAATAGAAAAGTGAAATAATCACCTTTTGCCAGGGTTTTTGAAAAGCAGCTGTGAGTGGCTTGGATGTTTCTTATGTTAGCCAGGCACCACAGGATTTTTCATGGGAAGGTGTTGGGAAGTCAGTAAAGCACTGTGACTCTAGCTTATATTTGCTTGTCATTTTGTTTCTATCTTAGCATCAGCATTCTGCTACTGTTCAGTTGTATTTACGTGGGTTTCTTTGTAGCTAAGTGCAGATTTGTTCTTCTGGGGCATGTTTTCTCCATCAGAATACTGACAATGTGATGTCAGAAAAAATAGAAGATACCCTTGTGTGCTGTAGTACCAGCATGCTATAAAGCTTCAGGTAGGAAAGAATCCTTATGTCAAGAGGCTTCTTGCTTTTAAGAAGTAATGACAATTGAAGATTCTGGTGTAGCTGGTTGAAATGCCTGCTGTACGGAAACATTCAGCCTAGAGAACTACATTCAGGCAGAGGGTATCACCTTTGCAATGGATTTGACTGACTGTGCTAATCTTGTCCCTAGGAACTGAAGTGTGTTTGATTAACTCAGATTTCCACAGAGCCGTGTGCTCTAGCCATCGAGCTAGAAATTGATTATGGAATATATTGTCATAGGCATTTCACTGCATGCCATGTTCCTGAGGGATTTTTTAACCCTTCTGACAGAGCAAAATGAGGATTTATTTTGCTTAACAGCCAAACATGGCCTTCACAGCACTATAAAATGGTATTATAAAATGTTCTTAATTTGATCTAGTAATTTTTCTAAGCAGTTATAATTTTAGGTATACAAAACATATTAAAATCTTCTAGGCAAATTTATTGTATTTCTTAATCTCTGTCATAGACAAGGATTGCAAATTAATGCTTTTGGGAACAATAAAAAGAAGCTTTCTGTTTATATTATGTTTATTTCTATTCCCAGTAATTTCCTCACGCATTTCCAGTATTTTGCTGTTATCAGTAATTTTTATTTTCTTATTTTTTAGTTTTTCAATTTCACATTTGAGATGGATAAGATATAACTTACTGTTTACTACAATTTAATTAATTAATACCAGTTCAAAACCAACTAGAAATTGCAGAACTTCTGTCTTTCTTTTTTTTTTAAAATGTAATTTCATGTTTAAATGATTCTGAAAGTTGCTGACTGATAAAAAAAATATAATAAATAGGAGAAATCAATCTGAATTCAGTTAGGAGCTCAGATTTTGACCTGGTATACATAGGAGGAAAAATTGTTTAGGTAAACTGTATTGAATTTAGCTTTCCTTGTAATTTGTTGTCTTAAAACTCTTAATTGGTCCACTTTAAATCCTGCAGTTCTGAAAACGGTTTGGAATGAGTAAGTTGTAATGATCAAATACTTAAAAAAGAATTAGTAATATTCTAAACCTCTCCTTCCCTATATCTGTGTCAGCTGACTTGGAATGTGTAAATTACATGTATTTCTGATGTGTATTGTCAGGAATTTGCATGCCGTCTTCTTCATGTTCTCTGTTATTTTTCATCTGCTTCTTCTTCCGAAAACCAGTTAAAACATTTGTTACACTTGGAGATTGTTTTCAGACTTCTGAGTGTTTTCACAGCATAACTAAATAGCAGTATCAGGTATGAAATTTAGCACAATTCCACCTTCTCTTTAACTAACAACATAAATAGTTCAAAAAAGGTGAAACTAAAAGGAAAGAATGAACTCATAAAATTGAACTGTTTTCAGCTATGGGTTGCAGAAATAACAAAATCTTTTTTCCTAGTGTTTTTTGCAGAAACAGGAGTAGACAAGAGATAGACATAAATGTCTTTTGGGGACATCTGCTAGAATAGGTGTAACACACTGTATACTTAATGCCAATTGATACTATTCTGCAAGACTCACCAGAAAATTAAACCCATAATTCTGTGGAAACCAGCTACTAAGGGGAACAGAGAAATCATTTGCTCTGAAAATTTTAGATACAAGACAGATTTGTGGCAGAGCGGTGGAAGGAAAAGGGAATAATAAGTAAACTTGGAGTAGACCTGAAGATTTCTTTTTTATTGAAGTCCATGTCAATCAATAAGCAGGTCCTGTTACATTTTGGCTACAACATAATTCAGTCTAGGAGAATGTCTGCTGGTCATCATTAGCTCCTTGATGAAGGTATGTTACTGTTCCAGACTCTTCTGGTTTTTATTTCAACATGGCATGGACATAGAAAGTATGGTAGGTGGTTTTGAAAGTGCAGATAATTGGAGCATTAGGATTCTACGTGATAATCTGTTTTTCATCTAATATACTATTTGGACATTTCAGCATTCAGTGGTCATCAGAACAGATGATATTTAGTCATTGACAAATTATATTTCAATAGTAACTGGGGAATAACTGAACAGAAACTGTAGCCCTTTACCTGCGAAGAAGGAACAAATATTCTCCAGTTGGGTGAAGCTGTAATACAGGGTGTTCATGACAACAGAATTATATTGGTTTAGAGGGAAAATGGTAATTTGCTATGAGGCATTAGCTTTAATAAACTGCTGTGCCAACAGGAGAGGTTAAGAAGGGTGAAAATGTTGTATTTTGATGTTTTGCCAAGTTAAGCAGTGAAATATTGTGAACATGAACCAAATGAAATGGAACACTTTCTACTTGGATTTGAAACCAAAAATCTTGGTGAGTGAGTGATAATTCCTAAGTGGTAGAATGTAACAGTAGGTAAGTAGATAAGTACCCTTCCTTCCCTGCTTCCTCTCCCACTGTGGAAAAATGGCTGAACAAAAATCTGAAGTGTTGAGGTGTTTGTTTTAACACTGGGAAACACTTACTACTTCAAATATTTGCCTGCTTGTATATCGTATCTGTTATACCAGATGTGCCACATACAAATTAGACATGGCTCATAAAGTGTGATAACCCTAGATTTTTCAAGATTTTGTATGTAAATTTTCCTTCCATTTAACTGTTCTCCTAACTCATGTCAGGGAGGCTTTCTAGAGATGGAGCTTTTTTAATTAAAATCCTCAGCAGAATTCTGTCTGAACTTTAAACACACACTTCATTCACTTCCTTTAAAAAAATCTTTAGATTGTGTTAAAACAAGAAGTGTAGAAATGGAGATTGCATTTAGTGGATCCGGAGCTAGGTTCTCTTAATGGCTTGGCTAGGTCTGCAGCTGCATTTATCTAGTACCTAGCAAAACCTTTTTGGAAATAGGGAAGTTTGTTTTTTACAGTGATGGTAACTATAGAAGGAAAGCTTAAGGTAAATTCAGATTACCAAGTACTAGATCAGAGATGAATAAAATGTAAAAAAATAACACCAAGAGTCAAACTGTGCTATAATTTCTTTTTCACTTTTTCTTGTACTGTAAAGGTAATTCAGTTGAACGTTTTATGGACATGTTTTACTCTGTATCTAATGGATGCTGGCATATGAGACTTCACATACTAATTTGGTTGAAGAGAACGCTGGGGTTTTTTACAACAGTGCTCTAGGCACCCTACTCTGGGCTTCACAGGAGAGATGCCAGCCAGCTTTGCAAGCTGGCCTGCTGGGACTGCTTGCCCATTCTAGCTGCTGTGGAGCCAGCTGGCAGTCACATCTGGTACAATGCTAGGTGACACAAATGAACTGCTCTTCAGTAAACTACGGTGCTTTTTCCCCATTAAACGCTGAATTCAAAAAAATCATATTGTGTGTGTCTTTAACAAGCTTCAACCACATAATTACTAAAAGAGCTAAATTTCGAAGGCTACATATTCAGAACTGTAATTTTTTTAAAAAAGTCTCAAACTTAATTGTTTTGTTTTCAATCAGTCATGTACTTCAGTATTTCTAAAGGTCTCTTTTTATTGTGTGATATTAATATCATC
Organism: Falco biarmicus; assembly: GCF_023638135.1. NCBI lineage: Eukaryota > Metazoa > Chordata > Aves > Falconiformes > Falconidae > Falco > Falco biarmicus. The sequence continues at coordinate 77,182,368 of NC_079289.1, read as the reverse complement.
AGGGGAACAAGCTGTAAGGCAGAAGTATTTGCCTAGTCTGTGTTTTCAGTTTTATGTGTTCTAGTAAATCTGAGGTGCTTCGTTCTGGTTTTCAGGTTTCAAAATACATTAGCCATCTCTCCATCTTATGCAGTGGCTCATACCCACCTCGTTACAAGAAAGGTAGGAATATGATCCCTAGATGTGGTTTTTCCTAAGTAGGTGATTATTGGTGTGTATGCCATTTGTGCGTAGATTTCTGCACTGGACCATATTACATAGTGTATTAGGTCTTCCTAGCATTAGTTACATTTACATGTAGGTTTTTTCTGTGTGAACACATTCTGGAGGGTGGTTTTGAAACACTGATATTCATGTTTCTAGGATATGTGTGGTGTCTGCATTATTTGCCAATATTCTGAGTTGGATTTTGTTTCAGAAAATGTGAGCTAGTTTTGCGTCCACTGATTTTACCTACTTTGTTTTAAAGCACCAGCTGTATGGCAGATGCTCACATTAAGGTTTTGTGTTTCAAGCCAAATCAAGAAATTCTCAGAATACCTGATTTATTTCTACTACAGATTTTTCTTCTTCAGATTCAGCCCATCCATAATCATGAGTGTATAACTGTTTCAGTCTTTTGTCAAAACCTATTGACTAGAACCTGTTTCCCTCCTGAAATTTCTCCTCTTCTCTGTACTGCTTCTCTTCTGCCAGACCATAATCGGTGAGTATGATCTACAGTGGAAAAGAAGTTCAATTCTGCTTGTTCACCTCTATCAACTGAAAATTTTGTCACAAGAAATTATGATATGTTCATGGTTTTTTTTGCTCTTCACTATATCCATGTCCTTAGTCTTTTGACCGTTCAGGAGTCTACGGTCTTACGCAGCTTGTATAAGTAAATAGCACAAGTGATCTGATCCTCTAACAACAGAGGCCCTTATCCTGTCCCCAAGGACAGGAGCAGCTTCTTTTTTTGGGTGACAGTGATCAATCTAGTTGGCTTGCATTTTTTTGTTTGTTTCTGAAATTAGAAACCCCTTGCCTTGCCCCCTTTTCTTTTTCCCCATCTAACTGCATATCACAATTTTAAGCCTTCTTTTTAAGGTGGTACAACAGTTCTGCATGGAAATGGACTCATAAATTAAAGCCAGAAATAGTACTGGCCATAAAGTAGTTGGTATAACATTTTCTCTGCAGTGTTCCTGCTGCTGCTTCAAGACTGACTTGCTTGTCAAATCACATAACTTTTTGTTGAGGCTGTGTGTGGCTTTAAGGATACTTGCAAAGTAGAAATTGGTACAGGAGTGGGGCTTAAATTTACATGTCATAGTTGTGCCATTTTCCAACTTCATTTTTTTCTTTAAATCTACAACTGTTTTTAGCAGGCTCTACATGTAGAAGTCGAGGCTACAGGCTCGAACTGAAAGTATGTATAATTTGACCTTCCCTAATGTGGGAATTTAACAGTCCTGCTTGGGTTTTCTTCAGTAATTTCTTCTTTCCCTTCCATGCGCTTTATGATTTTGCTTCCAGAACAAAAAGCACTAGCTCTCTAAATATATTTATTTTCATTTTGTAGATATTACCTTTTTAACAAATACACCTGGTAGAAGAGTTTTGGTTTAGAATCTACTCACAATCACTTGAGTATATGAAATATATTTGCAGTTGTGAACTTTAATAGCATAAGCACATGAAGACTTCTGAAAGGAGTTAAGTATCTACTTCTAGTCTTTTGTACAACAGAATTTAATCTTAGGAAGTGATTTGTGATGTTTTAAGGCATCCCTTTCCTATGTTTATATGAATAAGTTGATAAAAAAATTTTACTCTGTTTTCCTTCTGCTTGGGATTTGAGCAGGATTAGTTCTGTTTTGTAAACTAGCTAGAATGCTTTTCAAGGGTCTTCCCCAGCCCTTTTTTAACATGTGACTATTATGCTGTGTGTTTTCAGGGACAAATTACAACTTTCCAGTACAGTTGGATTATAACATATTTTAAGAAAAATAAGAAGTAAGTTGCTCCTCATCCTTTAGTTCTTATAACTCCATGCATCTTTGGTTCATGAGGTTCGTGATAGGCTAAAATTGAAAAATTTTTGTGGGAGCTCTTTCTTGTTGTGTTGACAGAACATAACTCAGAGGATTGCTAAAATAACATGTTATTTCAGCACTTAAGAGGATTTGAATTGTTAGGTTTCATTTTCAAAATGAGCTTAAAAATAACTAAAATGAAATTTGCTTTTCAGATTCTAAGTGATATCAGACAAGTTGCCTTCTTTATGGGAGATTTTATAGCTGTATGTCTGTTACAGGATGTTGAAGTTGCAAAATAAGCCCAAGTATAAATGTTTTGGGCGAAAAAAAGTAATTTCTTGCATAGTATCTTATCACAGAGATGAAAAGGTAGAAAACCAAAGGTACATCCTTTTACATTTGAGTGTAATGGTTGGCAAGCATATTTCTATATTGTGTTTATGTTGTTATGCTGCAAGTGTTGAATAGGAATGCCATAAGTAACAGATGTGGTCCCTATGGAAACCAAAAGTTTATGTGAATGTGAAGGGAAGAGGTCTGCAGAGCATGGTGAAAAATACATTGTATGAGTTTTCCTTAATAGAATGCAGTATGATACATACTTTCTAGACCCACAGTGCTGTGGATTGTACAAAATAGCACTGAGAGGATGTAAAACAGGTGATTTTTGATTTTTAACGTAGGAGATTTCTGATTAGTTGCACTTAAGTGACAACAAAAGGATAACAGTACTGTTGATATAAATGAAATATTTGTGTCAGGCACAACAGAAGCATGAGCAAGAAGAAAGCCTTGGAAGCTCAGCTAGGAATACAAATTGTACCCTTTGACCCACGCCCCACCTAATTGAAGTGGGTTTTCTGGTAACAGGTTCTAATTCAATTCCACAGTGGTGTCACAGAAAACTGCCACTGCTCACTGCTGGAGTGATTTCTGCAGTCCTTCTGCATGGTTTTGCAAGCAATAAATGAAGCTTTCTCAAAGTATCTTATATGTGTCTTTGGTCATTCCAAGTATCATTCTAAATGTTCTAGTTCTAGTTTCATCAGCTTTAAAATTCTGTTCGTAAATTATCCCGAAAATCCCTCATGCACCAAGTCAAGTGGGACAACACCTTGAACTTACTACTGAAGGAAAAGGTAACAGGTCCAGGGAACACTCTGGGCATTGTGAAATGCTGCCTGAAATTCTTATATCTTGTTGCAATATCCCCTGAAATGTGCTCAAATAGCAGTGATGCCTAGAGTTAGGAATATAGTCAGCGGCTACTGTACTTCTGGCAAGTGTAGCTTCCAGCTCCACTTGGATACATATCTACACATACAAAACTGCTATATAAAATAGATGTCTCTGGAGGCCCAAGTTTCAGAGACTGTAGTTTGTAATCTGGTAAGGGTTGCCATTCATTATGTTTGTATTACAGCTTCTGCCAAGTACTTCTGACAGAATTATGGAAGTATGAAGTGCTTAAACAGAGACCTTGGGAAAGAATTCCTCAGAGGAAACAATATTTCCTTACTGTGGTTAGGTGACTGGATGACTGTAGCCCACTATTTCATTTGCACTGCGTCGGGTAAGTGCTGGATCATGTGGGTGGTTCATTGGTTTGTTTTGCTAGGGATGCAATATTTCCTTTTTGGGCACAGCTACTCCTGATAGATAATTTAAAGGTTGATGTGTGATAGCTGTTGCTCATTTACTGTGACATGAACGCTACATGTCCTTTTTGGGAATGAATGTCACAGATGAGGGCCACCATTTTGAAGTTCTGCCCAGTGAAAAATAGCAGATTGCCAAAGAAACCACCTGTCTAGTTCTCTGGCAAAATGTGGCTAACTGAACAGAAAAGTCTTTTAACTGTCAGATGCAACCAGCATGCCTTTTTTGTGGGTACATAAATAGAGTTGACATTGATGAAGTTATGTATGAGAAGAGCTAATTCTGAGAAATTCAGCTGCCCTAAGGTAGTAGCAGATCAGCCATTTCAAGAGCCATAATGAACAGCTAGCTGCAGTCCCAATTCAGACTGGTGTAAATGGTTAAAACTCTGTTTTCATGATCTTAAGAGTGTTTCTCAGGAGAAGGTTGTCTTCTGTTTGGAAGATGTTGTGTCCACTTGCTGATTCTTTCCCGATGGAGACTTGTGGGCTGTAATTTCAATTTGGTTGTTTGAACAGCTAGTCCTTGCATGAGCTTCTCAAAGTGTCTGTATTCCTGGCTGGGAGTCCAGCTGATAAGCAACAGAAACTCACCTGCCTGATTTTAGTCAGCCTCAGCAAGAGTGAAATTTTCAGCTGATGAGAACTCAGTCATCCTGTTACCAGATGAGTCTGTTTGGGAAGCTTGAACTAGAACTTGAACAGACATCTAACTGAGGTGAGAGTGAAGGACTGTGTGCTCTGTAGGGGCCAGGGAAATGAGGGACTGTATGTGTTGCGTATGTGAGGGAAAGCCTGATTATTTTTCCCTTTTCTCTGGCATTCACAAATGTGTGTTACTGTTCAAGCACCATAGTTCTAGCTGTCATTTGCATCTCATGTTTGTGAGTTGTGCAAAGGATTGTGTATGACAATAGAAATTTGCCTTATTTGCTTTAATCCCAGATAACTCGTAGTTGTGAAATTTTATTCAAGAAGCTGCCACTCTTGCAACTATGTAATAAGCAGAGTACCGGAGCTATCAAGATGTTTTCTTTTACTGGGATTAGATCCTTGCTATTTTAAAATGATAACAGTATTATGATGGTAAAAGTCAATAGCATTTTCATTAAATGTCTCAATAAGCTGCATGAAACTTGGTAGCTGTGTAGGTGACAGTAGCAGATAACTTGGCAATTTTAAAATTCAGTCACTTTATTTCAAAAATTCGAAACAGGGCAAATCTGTATTACTCCTTTATGGTGGACCCTCTATTTTAAAATCTGTTGATTTAGTTCATATTAAATGTGTGTTGGTGCAAATGATGCTCTGCTGACATTAGAGAAGGTGGCGAGGAAAGAACTAGAGATTTCAAACCCACGTATAACGACAACAGAAGAGGGGATAAAGAGATTCTTGCTGTCTTTCCTAGTCAAAATACCAACATGAGGGAGTGCTTTATCTGCCGTAAGGTAAGTGTACAGTGAAGGCAGTCTGGATGTGAAGCTTGTGTAGATTCTCTGAACTAGTTTCAAACCAGCACATACAACACTATTGTACTTCTTACTATTTACACATACTTGAGATCACTAGTGAAAGCAAGTTTGGGAATCGCACATGAATCTCAATTGCTGCTTTTAGCTTTCTGTGCACATAAAGTCTTGGAGTACTGACTGCATCAGCCATAAGGACGTGACTTGATTCTAGGAAATTCACATGCTGCAAAAGAAGTCTAAAAGCTTTACCTAGCAGTGATACTTACTGACAGCCTGATCAGTTATGCCAAGGATATCTTTCCTAATTATAAACAGATGCCTTCCTTTCTGTCTTGTCTTTAAGCATAGTTTTCCTAAGTAGAACCTAACAGTATTTTAATTTTAACATTAAATGTTCAAGTTGGCCTTTCTAATAACTGTGGGGATGAACCTGTGCGCTTCTGCAAAAACTTATTTCTACTTGGAGATTGAGAGGAGAAGAAATCCCACAGATTTCACTGGGTTTAGATTCTGTTTTAACTTTGTAAATCACACTTAGGTATGTAGTTCCAAACCTGCAACAGATAATAGTGAAATAGCAAAATCCAAAATATGGAAGACTTTAACTTTAGAAAGTAGTTGTGTGTATGCAGTAGTGTATATACTACACTTGTTAAAACAAGAGGTTACAAAAATATTTGAGTGTTCAAAGATCAGTTGCAGTCTTTTTTAAAACTAAATGTTATTGTCCAAATTTGTGTGTAATATCTTATTTCAGGAGTGATATTAAATATATAAACAGCAGAAATGTGGATTTGTCACATAAGTAGTCATGGTTCTCTCTTGTTTCTTCCTTGGTAAATCCAGCCTTGCCAGGAGACGAGGCCAGATTATTTTTGTGCTATAGAAATCGTTCCAAAACAAACCCTCTCTGTAGTTACATTATCCTTCAATGTAAGGAACATGTTTGGCTTACATATTGCTGACATCTGCCAAATGTTTCTTTACTAAGTGTTTAGTGTAATTTGCAGTGAGCTGGTGAATACTTAATGGTCTTTGAAGAACTTCATCTTTTATGTCCTCCTCAGCTAAAGCAAATCCTTTCATCATCAGTGTTACCTTTATGCTGTTTTTTTTGCTGGTTAGATCCTTGCTTTTCCCACACCCAGTTTCTTTGGGATTTCTGGGATTTGATTTGGAAGTATATGTTTGGCATTTTTTAATTAAGTGGTTCTGAGTAATATCCATTGAATACAAGTGGTATAATGAAGGGGCACATTTTTCGTTTAACTTCTAGTATTAGGATCTTAGAGGATTTTAGCTTCTTTGGCATCATGTTTTAAGTTGCATAGGTGAAGTTCGATCAGTATTGAAATGAGGAATTTAAAAACTGGTGGAAATGGTAATGATAGCTCTTTTCCTAAGTCTTTTTTTATAGGTGCCCCTAGTTGTGTTCTTATTAGGAAATGTTATTCCTTCCCCTCTCTTCTCTCTCCCCCCTCACTTCCCCAGGCAAGAAAAATATCCTGATCACTACAAGTAAAGGCAGGTTAGCTTTTTTTTTTTTTCAAATGGTCTGAATTCTGAAGGGAAGGTTGGAGATGGTGTAATTCATGTCACTAGGCTTTTCCCTTTCTGGTATGAAATGTACCTGAAGTCCCTTGAATTGCCACAGTGGGGTTGTGAATTTTTAGAAACAAAGGATAATGTTAATTCTATTACTTACTCAGTATCAAGTATATAATTAATGACATTCAGCTCACATAAGTTTAACTTGAAGGTAAAAAACAGAGGAATCAAAAAGCTTAGTTTACAGATTATCAGTGGTGATCTCCAGACTCCTCAGCCCTACAAAATTAAGCTACTCACTTCCTTACAAGAAATAAAGAAATCCACAGTCCATTTAGACTCTTCTAAATGCTAGCTGAAGGGAAAATGGCTTGGCAAAAATTTTGTAAGACATTCAAAATATCCTTTCTAGTAAGTCACAGAGAAGATGGATAGGGTGATAAGTTTTTAAAGCAGGCAATATTGGGCCAAGCTGTGTAAAGACAAGTCTTTATTGATGGGAATGTTTTCTGATAGGTCTAATGTTTGCTTTCAGATTTAGCTGTTGTTTAGACAAGAAGGGCTCATATTACTTTTTCAGATCTATATGAGCACAGCTTCAAGGTTGCAGATATAAAGAACTTTTACAAATTTTACACTTTCATCTATATTATACTTACTTTATTTTTAATTATTTCAACTGTGTACTACTACTGATAGTTGAAGGTGCTGTTTAGTGTTTGGTGGGGTTTGGTGTAAAATGTTCAGCAAAGTACTTAAAGTAGAATCTTCTTCATGTGTGGTGCAAGCCATGAAATTCAGAAGCTTTCAAATGCAATTTTACTGTAGAATCATTAATTTTCCTGTAGTGAATTATGACAGGTAGTAATAGAATTGTAATTTTAAATTGCTTATAAAATGTTACAAAATAATTAAGTTTGGGTTTTAATAGATCAGCACTTGCCATCAAATTTATGAACAATATTATAAGGATACAGACTGTGATTTTAATAGTGACTGACCTCTACATTACAGCATTTTTCCTCCTTTCCACAAATGTCTTCTCTATGTTAAAATCTTTGAGGTTTGTTTATTACAAAGAGTTTTTCCCTTGTATAATGCACATAGTTCCAGGTGGAAAACAGGTTCTTGGGAATGTAACTGAGTTGGTTCAGGAAGCCTTTCAGCTGCAGGTTGCTACTCACAACTGGTCCCTTTTCACAGAAATCCGACTATTATAGGTCTAGTTTAGTGCAGTCATGTGGTTAGTTCAAGCTGTAACTCCAGGTAGCAAGTTCACTGGATGTCTTCTCCAAGAACCAATCTTGGAAACTCCTGTGCAAGTTAGTGTTCCTGAATTTTGGAGTGCTAATTAACAACTGCAATGGAAACATTGTAGCTCCAGGGGATTGCATCTTGAGCAGTTCATCCAAAACCACTGTTACTGGCTTGTTTTAGTTCAAGGAAGACTGATGAAGAGTATTTCCAATCAATGGCATGTTTTAGACCTACTGAACGTCAGTGTCCTTGTTCTGACACTTAAGCAGGCTACTGACTCCAGTTAAGGATAATTTGCATATTGGAACCTTGCATTGTAATCAAAACTCATTTGTCTCTGGTCCAACAAATGAATATTTCCTAACAAGATTCATAATTGGTGTTTAAAAGTAAAATCAATCATTTCTGTATAATTGCCCAATTTATAACCTTTCCTTTACCTTGTGTTTCACCTCATAGAACCATGGCAGTGTGCTGTAGGTAGAGAGGAAAAAGAGGAAGGAAAATGGGTTATTTGGTGAAGCATAGGGCATGCAATTGTTGTTTGTTGTTGTATGAAATCACAATCAAAATTGACACAAGTTGCTATTAAACTCTATTTCCTCTGTTAAAAAAAGTCAGTATTAGCTAAAAAGAAACCTGCAGCAGTAGATTTGCACATAGACCTTAATGAGCCCAATTGACCTTCTGTGCTGTATTTACAATTGCCTTAAAATTGTAAGCAGATGTTTGAAAAACTTTTGTTAATAGGTCCCTAACATCTGTTTCACCAATGATATTGCCCACCAAAGCAGTTGTAATTAGTAGAGCACCTAGTGCATGCATCTTTTTCTTATTGGTGCAGATGATCGTATTTCTCCCTCAGGTATTAAAGTAAAATCTTATTGGCACTTTTGTTTTAATAAATTCTACAACATTTCTTTTGTAAAGAGTAAAGTTTTTCCACCAAATGCAGAGTAATGTAATAGTTTTTCCCTGTGAAGTCTTTAAAAATGCATTACAGTACCGATACATCCACTAACACTAGACAAAATGCAGTGGAAGGTGAAAAAACAGAATATGAAATACTGTGTGCAGCTGAAACTTTAGATAGCATTTGTCCATTTGTGCTGCTCTTATGCATGATAGAATGTGTGTTTCAACTGGAAAAAAAGGAAAAATGAAAGGAAGAAAATCTTTAACTCTGCTGCAAAAAAAGCCAGTGTCATTTGCCCATTAAAGTTCTTTTATATGACATAGTTTCCATTTATGTGAGAACACAAAAACCTGTCTGCTTGTTCAGTTTATGTAGCACTCCTTTCAAAGAAATTGTTATGACAGTCTGCAAGGGTAAAGGTTCAGCTTTAACCTTGTGTTGGTTGCCAGCCTTCATAGCTCTCATGGCTTCATTTTTTTTAAATAAACTACAATTTGAAAGTTACTCTTTAACTCCTACTTTATAAAATGTAATATGGAAAATGCAACTGGGGGAGAGCTGTGCACAGCTGCCAATAAAGTTTCCACTCCAGTTGTTTCCATGTGGACCTCATTGGAGATAAGTCACTGACAGAGGAATAGCTCCTTTTACAAAGAGAAGAATCTTTTTGGAAGTGTTCTGCTAGCTCCCAAAGCAGCTGCTAGCCTGTACAAAGTACAGGAGCTTTCTACAGCATCCCCCATGTCTTTTCAAGCCTGTGAAGTGAAGACTGCGTTATGCATCAGTTGGAGTTTGTCTGAATAGCCTGGATTTTAGCTACATCAGTTGGATAGTGCCATAGATACAGGCTGTAAAAGCATTGTAAACTCTCCCTTCCTGAGAGTAAGGGCGGGAGGAATTTGGGGAAAGGGGATTCTTATGAAGTGTCACATCCCCTGATGGTGCTACAGTTGAACTGTGGAATATAACTTGAGGTGAAGGATTACGTTATTACAGAAATGTGTCCAAGCATCTTTTGCAAGCTTACCTCTATGTTAAATCAATGCTTAGATCAATGATATCAAGCTTACCAAGGCACTAGTCTTATTCATATGGAAGCTATATTACTAAGAAGTATTATTGTGACCATGATTTTCTACGGTTATAAGGGGAAGCAAGGTTAGGAGAGCAGAGCTTTTTAGACAGATACAGTTAGTGAAAGATTTGGGCTCACAGTCCCACAATACATGGTGGTTTCTGCCAGACGTAGAAGGAGTCAGGGGTCTGTTGCCTTTTCCAACCAAGGAAATATCCAGGGCTGCCATTAGTGATAGTCCTTTATATTTCAGTTTGTGTTACGGGTTTCTGCATTGAAAAAAAATAATTAAAGAAACTTTATACATCTTTCCTTTTCTGTATTTTTTGATTGTGTAACAAATTAGGAAGAGAGTACAAGAATGTATTATTGTTTTCTGCTAGTAGCACCAATCTCAAGAACATTCCAGTGTGTTGATCACAAAAGCTCATTTTCCACAACAAAGTTTTCTAAGTTCAGTTTCTGTAATGACTGTGCAGATGTACTATTACTTTTTTTTAAAAGAACTTGAATAATCTCTCAAGTCCTGTTTTCCTTCCAAGGACAAAATGTAAACCAGCTTATTTCCTATTCTTTATGTGGACCTGAAATCATGCGGATAGTAATGAAACAGGTTTTCTCTCAAGATGCCAAAAAGAAACATATTTGACTTATCGCAAGAGAGACATTTGTTCATTGTTTATATAGGCAAATGTAGAAGTAGAGAACATAGTTAAAAAAACAGCTGATGCACAGGGACACTTTTGCAAACCACTTCCTTTTTTTTAATGTGGTGAAGATCCTTTCATTGATGCTTAGAGTTATGAAATGAAGGAGTTGCATATTAACTACTGCAAGTAATTTCCAATGTCTCTCCTTCCTTATTAAAATATCTTTTCAAAATAAGCAGTAAAGTTAGTACTCTGTAGGTAAATGATATATGCAGTTCAGTTTTTAAAACATTTTTTTCGTTGTTTCTTTAGAAAAAGCCTTACTTTTTTACTTGCTTGGTTTTGCCAGCCTTCTGTTTTGAAGTAGGCTAATCTAAATTTAATTAAAATTGTCAAGTAAAAACATTCTTATACCTAGAATAAGACTGGAAAGATTTATATTGTGAAAACCCCAAAGATTTTTTGCCAAGTTTGAATTCAGTGTGGTGTTTACATAGTGCTTCTAAGCTTTTAGATGTAGTCTTTAAAGGGGAAAGATGTATGGCTGTGCCCAGGGGGTGTAGGAGGCTGAATCCTCGGTAAATGCAGACTTATTCATAGGAATCATTGGGAAGCTGTTTTGCAGTTGACATTTTGCATTCATTTGAGTGCTTTTGGCACCTGTGACTTTGTAATGGAACTAATTCTAAATGTCGTTTTGTAATAAACAGCACACAGAAATATTCTTTAGAATTCCACTAAGATTTATCAAATATTTCCTTGTTTAGTTTGCATGAATACTATCAATAAATGGAAGTGTGTGCTGTGCTAATATCAAAGGAATACATTCTTTGAGTAATTCCTCTTTTCTTTTTTAATGTAATATAGTATCTGTGAGTATTGAACTCATTTGATAGACACTATCAATAAGTGATCACACTCCATATGTATACCAGGTTGTAATTCAAAAATTGCACGTATTTTTTTTTATGTGAACAAATACATAAAATCCTGTAGATATCCTTTGGATCAAATTCTTATCCATTCAACTTCTCCTCCATTAAAGATGTATGAGAATCAGATTTTTTTGTATTTAAGCTTTATTTTTTAGATTATAGATAAGTCATCTGAAATGATTTATGCTCTCAGAAATCTCACGGTATAGCCTGGAGAAACAGTGAGAACATGTTCTGTGACCATCATGTATGTCACTGAAGATTTCACCGTGGCCATTTTTTTTTTCCCCCACCTCTAGTTTCTGTGGACACTGAAGATGCATGTAACACATTTCTTATTTTAAGGAAAAAATATTGGATGGAGGTTTGAGAGTACTAAAATTATTTAGTGTGTAAAAAGTATAGAACTGTTTTCAATGTTCAAAAATCGAGGTTTTGCCAGAAAAATCACAAAAACAGGAACCTGCCAAATCTGAAACAGTGTAGGACATCTGATACCTTTTTCATAATTTTTTTTAGACAAGACTGTGTATAAGTTTCCTTTACAGTAGTGGTGTTATTTACAATGTATATTTCCAGTACCAAGTCTCAATAGTCAGCTCCCTGTAGGAGTGGGTAGGAAGTAAAAGAGTGGATGCCACTGGGGAGCTGGGCATTTCAACCATGTTGCCCTTCCCTTATGTGTCAAATTTTCATCTAATGAACAGCAGAGACTTATATTCACATACAGGTATTGTGCAGCCACCACAACCATGTTTTATAATTTTATAATTTAATCACTTGTCCTGTCTATTTATCTTAAAGTAATGGTAGTGTTCAGCCTATAATTAACAAGTGCTAAATCCATTCCAACTGTAGCTTTTGAGTGTGCATTGTACTGTGCTAACTATTCTGCACTTTCTGAGGTGAGCTGCTTCAGTGATGCAGATATTATTAAATCACTTCATCTTGGGATAATGCCCGTTTCCCATTTCTCCCTTTATGTTTTGCAACCTTTCCTCTTTGTCATTTCAGCACTTGCTTAGGTAATGTGTGATGTTGCTGCAGTTCCTGGGAAGGTCTGATAGTCATGGTTCAGTTCTTTCCTTGTGCTTCTCAAAAGCAAAAAGTTACCCACATAACCAATCTGGAACTATACTGGTATAATTCTTGACTCCACTTAGGAATTTTGACAATAAGGAACAGCCAAAAAAACCCAACAACCCAAACCCAAAAACCAAACAAAAAACCAGAATAAGGTTAGGACAGCTTTAAAGTTATTCCTGTTCTTTCTTGTCTGATAGTGTTATTCTGAGGTATTGAAGTTTAAAAAATATTGCAAGGCTGCTTATAAAGTCAGAGGTGTTGGTAACACTGTAGTACATCCTGATGTAAGCATCAATGTACCAATGCATTTACATTTACAACAGGCTGCATAAGGAAAAACAGATAAGCTACATGGAGAAAACGTGTATTTATTCTTCACAAACATTAAAAAAGCTTTTTGAGATTAAGGTGGGCTCAAGTCCCATTGCAGTCAACTTTCCTTTATAGATTTACAAATACATCAAATCAGGTGGCATAAACTAATAACTTGAACTTTCTTTTCCTCCAAAGTCAAACATACAAGGTAAGATACTATTTTCAAAAGTATCAAAAAGGGGGATGGTGAAGTATATCAATAAGCAGTGTATTTGTATTGTGGCTAAAGATAGCTTTTTGTTTTTTAGGAGATATTCCCTATAGAGGGAATAACCAGCAAATTTGTGTGTACAGAGTGGAAAGTCTGACTGAATGTATAGAATTTCATGGTTTCATGTGGGCTGTATGGAAAACAGTAGCATTCATTATATAGTTTGACAAAATGTTCATGATTGCAGTTGACTTGCAAATTTCTCTAAAATTACACTTCTGTGAGAAAACAGCTCTTTCAATGTGTAAAAATTACCATTCGTTTCTTTAGTTTTGACCTCTGTTGATCTCACTAATTCTTAGTTATTCTCATGTGTTCTAATTTTGCTGGGAGGAAAAATGGGACTTTAAAGTATTTCATATTCTGTCAGAGATTTGGGAAGATTGTTTCAGAAAGTTCTAGCAGCACCCATTAGCCTAAGGTAAGATTCAGTTCCAGTTTCTGTTACAAATCTTTGAGAAAACTAAAACTCATTTACTTGAATTCCATTTCAAATTGAATGTGCCAACTGTGAGGCTTTTTTATATGTCTTTAAAAATTATCCCAAATTTTGGTTAATTGTTTAAAAAATTGCATCTAAGCAAATTCAGTAAATGCACTGCTCTATTATGGGTAGTTGTTATAATAATATAGCAGTTCTACAAATCATAATGTGAAAATTATATTCTCTAAGGGACTAAAGCAAGATACAGTTGTTTCCACATTTTTAATGACACCTGAACTTTTTAACATTTAACCTCTTGTAGATGACAGGTTATTTGGGGAAATACTGTGAACTGTGGTGCATACAGCTAAAAACTCTGAACTAGTCAGAAGAATTCTGTATAAAATCTTGTTTGCCTCCACTTGCTCATATTGTGAGCAAGCAGAGTCTTGATTTGAAATAGCCGTGCCCTGGGAAGGCAGGGACTGCATCTGTGTTACCTGTTCAGGTCAGGAATGAACTTCTGAAAGAAATGCAATTATCCTCTCTTACTGCACTTTGGTTAACGTTCCAGTGTTCTCACAGTGTGAACTGGATTCCTCTCAGGTGAAATGTAACCAGAAGTTGTGCACCAGAAGCGCACCTGGTACATTTCAACCAGTCATTGGCATGCAGTCCCTGGAAGCAGGCTGGAGTTACTGCAGAATCCAACCCCCAACTCTTTACAGTGCAGACGTTGCGTCCTCACCACCAGTGTTCTGCTCCGCAGATCTGCTCGTACTGTGTTGTGCTACGTGCTGTTTACGTGTAGCCAGCGTTACCTACAACGGCAGAGAGACCACGCGGGTCTGAGGGAAGTGCAGTGTTACCAGACGGACTGATGCAGTTCAGAGGTTCATTCCGCTGGGGCTGGACTACAGCAAAACCTGCTGGGCTCTTACAGAGGGAGCTGACGAGTGACTTCCCTTGCTGCAGGCAGCTGCTGAAATAGGCCTCATTTTTAGAGACTTCAGCTGTCTTCTAGAGGGCCTACAAATTGAGTTAAAGCTGTATGAACAAATATTTAGCATTCTAAATATTGAATTTATTTATGTCAGTTTGTGATAAGTTTTGATGTTGTAACTGGTTTCTTTTCATGAAGTGAATGATAAAGGATCTTTTTTCTGTGTATTCATGTTTTTCAGTGTGTATTGGGATCTCAGATGTCATGACAGGGTTTTTTTCTAGATTTTGATAGTGCAGGATCTGTTGTATCTCAAGGCTGGTCAGTTCCACTATTTAGGGGTTTATAGCAATGACTGCATAAAAACATCAAGTATTGTTTTCTCCTAGCTGGGGTTAAGAGGAGAACAAAAGAATTGGAAAGAATTCCGCATTTATTTCTGTGTGAAATACATTGAGTTGTCATAAGTTTTTGTACCAATTAGTGCCCATCATTTTTTCTGTCCTCACTAAGGCTATTATTTCGTAAGTTTTGAAGTGCAACCATTTCAACTTGGCTCATCACAAAACTTAGATAAAAATTGCAGATGAAAATAGAAGTTTGTATGCCTTTTAACTTCTCAGTAAAATGTTGTTACCTATAACTAGAAAAAAACCCCACTTTATTGTTAATTACATCTCCTTTTTTTCTTTTTTAAATTAAATACCATAAATCACTATCTGTCATTTTCATGCTTCACTTATTGTCAGTTAGCAGCACTTAACCTACTCAGTTTACAGTCTCACGTTCAATACTAACTTTGGTCTAAACAGTTTTGTGCTATTTAAACCTGTCAGTCAGAGGTATGATTTCTATTTTTTTAATCAATGTAGTTGTATTGATATAATTCCTATAAAAATATATAGATATGAGGATATATTTCCACCAATTTTTCTTATTTCTCTTTCCTGTCTAGCAGTATAGTTGTAAAGCATACAACTTTGTATATGAGCAAGCTCTTAGAAAAAAACACCAGAAGAGGTTTTTGCCGTGTTATGTATTTATTTCACTGCCCAAGCCCACTGTGTGTCAGTCCCACTTCTGTAGTATCGAGAGGATGTTTTTTGATTTGTATGTTGTCAGCACTGTGCCAGTGAGGTTTTGGTATCTCTGTAGGAATACATTCTTGAATTATGAAGTCTTGTTTTTCCATTGCTGTCTAAACACAGATATAATAGTTTTGAATTTATTTTTTTTTATTAGGCACAGGATTTTCATCTTCTTGTATTTGTAAATTATGCTTATAGAATACTTTAGTAAACAGGATTTACTCAATTAATGAAATTTACAGATTAGCTTATTGATCAAAATGATTTAATGCTGGAGATCAATGCTAATGTACTTCAAATCTTTAATTGTTAATCCATTTTTGAATTAACATTGATGTTTGTTGGTATAATCCCTGCTCATTTGATTTTTTGGGGAGTGCAGAAAAGTACTTTCTTATCCATTAAGGCATTTATGGGAAAAAAAGGACAAAAAGCAAACTATTCATTTTCTGCATGTAGTTGAAGTTGTTGCTCTTAGATAACTATTATGCCAACCATTAATTCTTTATCAGATGTATATTAGAATGTCATGTATTACATTTTATACGGAGAGATATGCAAGATGTGGGAAAGGTAATAAAATATTTAATGTTTAGGATTGGGAATTTATTCTTGTTTTAATCAAGGAGACTGGTATTGTCCTCACTACTGTAAGCCATTGCTGCAATTCTGTAGTGTTCTAATGTAAATTGCTAACTATGTGATACAGGACAAAATAATGGTAGATTTTATATACCTACTTGTGCACCGTCTTGCTCTTACTTAACTGGGACAGTGGGTGAGAAACAGCACTGACATACAGGGTAAACAGCAGGCTTAATGGTGACTTATGGGACCTCTTACAGTCAGTGTCCAATACAAGGTTACTGGTTTTATGCACAGTTGACTAGAGGCACCAGTTTCTTGGTCTGTTTGGAGAGTGGATTGCAAATAACAGGGAGGAAAGACCTCAGTGTGCTGTTTTCCCAGTTCTTCACCTGTGTCTCCCCCAAGCTAAAGGTCTACCAAACCTGAACTTCATGATTTATTATTGGCTGATCTTCTTTGGGCTGTTTTTTTATATTCCAGAATGATGCTGAAAGGAGGTGGGAGAAAGATGGGAACATCCATTCAGCTTAGATCAGCCTGACCTGCCGGATCAAGCAGGCAGGCAGCAAATCCTCACCACAGCGAAACATATGGTAGCGACACTGAAAAGGAGAGAGAGGGTAAGCTAGAAAGGCCTTCAAGCTGCCTTGCCCACATAAGCTAGAAATAGATTGTGCAGGAGCTTCAAACAAGTTCCTGCTTTATCTGGCAATTAACCTGGTGACACTATCCTCATACTACTGTAATTTTTCTGCAAGTGGGAAAAGGAACATTCAGGCAATCAAAAGTTAGACCAGCATCACCACTAAATCCTCAGCAGCAGCACATGCTATTAGATCCACAGTCCATGTTAATCTTTTTTTTAAAAAAAAAAAAAAACTTTCTTAGCTATCATTTGTATATAAACTTTTAAATCTGAAACTCTAAAAGGGGATTATTTAGATGCAGAGTCAAGCACTTAGGTTAATAGATCCCACAGATGCCATTTATTGCATACTTCTGTTTATTGCTTAAGGCACTAATTCCCTTAAGTGAAACACAGTTTTTTACAGAATTAAATAAAATAATATGAATTGTTTCTTTACCCACTTTTAATGTGTTAAACAGAAAATATCTCTAGCAGGTGAACACTAAAGACACATCAAAGTCGGTATAGTTATTGCTAAAAACTTAACCATGTTAAGTTAGCTAACAGAGAGCAAGCATCGTAGTAAAGGCAAGGTAGTTCTCTTATATTTTCACAATTTAGCAGGTGAATTATATGCCTGTTGAGGAAACAAACAGCATCCTTTGTCAGCATGCTAACTTGAGGTATGCACACTCTGGGCTTTCACAGTCAAGGGGAAGCCCTCACTGGGCTCTGGTTGGCTTGTAGACTCCTCTCTTGGCATATGCACTGCTGTATGGGCCACAGGGTTTGCCCAGCTCTGTTTCATCCTTCAATCTACTGTAGTCTTCAGCATGTAACAAAGAGCAACGAGTCTGCATGTGCAGCTTTGATAGAAGGACTGTGAGGTGCATGCAGAGCATGCTTTAGCTGCTGAAGCCTCTGCAGATGTAGATGCATTGTCATCCCCTTGGAAGAATTTGCAATTTTACAGGCTTGGGTGCTAAACCAAACAGGTTTTCGCTCTGTTGTAAGAGCTGGAGTTGAAGGATGAGTTTCAGTCAGTGGAAGTGTCAGGCTCTTGATGAATTGGATACATTTTGCTGGATAAAGCTGTTTGTTGGTACTCAATTATTAAAAAGCAGTGCAGCCAAACAGTAAAAATCTGATACCGTTTTAGTATGTTTTATGGTATCACATGAAAAAAAGCCTTTTATGATTGTTGTTTAAAGTAGATAAGAATTGAATGTGCTAAACACGCGGTCAGAACAATCTCTCTGAAACGGCTTAACTGGTGATCAGGAGCAGATTCCCTCTGAAGTGTCTGCTGTTTTTTTAATGACATACTTGTCAACATGTAACCTTAGAATATAAACACCATGGTAACAGTTTTAACACAGTCTCTTTAAAGAGCATAATTGTGTGGAGCACAAATAGAAACATCTTGACTCTTGTAGTCTTTTAATCCACTTAGAGAAATGCTTTTCAATCCATCAAACAGCATTTTCTGGATCTTGTTGAACATCTGTCTTTCTTGAAATGACTTGGAGTAAAAGTCTAAGCAGGTTCTGTCCTTCCATGCTGTGTTTGCTGTAGACCTTAAAATGAGCATTTAGACAATGTTAGTATATTGATATTAGATTTGAGCTGAACACTAAGCAGAAAGAATTATGAAATCCACCTGGCTATATAACACTAAGCAGAAAGATTATGAAATTCACTTGGCTATATTATAATAAAAACACACTTGTAAATGTTCCCATACACTGAAATGCTGAAGTGTGTGCGTTTTTTTAGGCATGTGAGTGGCTCAAATGCTTGGTATCTTATAAAATCCATACACTTAGGTGCATGAATACACTTAATGTGCGTTCTAACACACCTGTGCTGTGTTGGAGTCATGGTGGCTACTAACTGTCTGGGCAGGTTTTGGGCAGTAAAGGCAGTAGGATAACTTGTTCTGACACAGTGTGGATGCACAATTTGGGGGGGGGGGGTGTGTGGGGTGTTGACAGCTGCTTATTGCTGGATGTTTTGCATAGAACCTGTCTTTCTGTTAAATATCAGAGTACCATAGCTGTGTGGGTGTCTTTGGGAGGAAGCAGTCCATTGCTATACTTATGGCCATCTGAGGGATAAGCACCAAGGTTCCTGCCTTTGGGAGATTTTTAGGGCTGGTTATGGAAGAGCCCTACAGAAAGGTATTCAGAGTCTGGACTGGTTATACTGACCTTTGAAGAGCTCTCAGGTTTACATGTGAACAGGCTTTGGTATGCAGCTATCAAAATGTGACAGAAATCAGTAACATTTCTGCTAGGCATGGCATAAACAAAGTGCCTTGATATGATTCTGTCTGATATCTTTTGTAATTGTGAGCATGCTTTTACCAAATGCAGTTCAATAGCTTACCTTTTCTAGGATGTGATGATCCTCCTCTTTATGGTTATAGTAGTAGTTTATTTCCTATAACTGGCTTATCTTTGTAACCTGATAATAATTGATATTCTAGTATGGGAAAGTAAGTGCAAAATGGCAGGCAGTGCAAAAAGATGAGTCTTAAAATTATACCACTATCGCCTGCATGGTTTTTTAAGTATAGACTTAAATTTATCTGAGAAATGTGAAAAAAAGATATTATGTTGGATTTCTGTATCTATGTATATAACTTTTTGTTTGACGACAACATTACCTGAAAAACATTCGCTGTAAAAGATCAGTCTTACTGTCTATACATGACATTTTCCATGCTGGATTATTGTGGGCAGTATCCTTTAGACCCACTATATATTATTGGTCAGTGTAGCCTTTACTTATACAATAGTAGCATAACCTTTTCATTCCTAATGGAATTTAATTTTACTCTCTAATTTAATAGTTAGGACATAAAAATACATTGTCAGTTTAGCAACTGGAAGCACTGTCAGGTTCCCAACAGCAGGAGCATTCCCTTCAAAATCTGATTTTCAGTCCATTTGTACAAAATCACTGGCTTTTCTAAGCACACCGTTCCTCTATAACTACAGGAACATTTTGATGTGTTGTGTGTGTCTTGTAGTTTATGGGAAAATAAGGCATTTCCCATGAGGTGCCTTTCCAAGGACATGGTGTAGTTTTGGTGTAATGTCAGACTTAACACAAGTGCATGATATAACTCCCCATCTACTTAATAATTAAGTACTGTTCTACTTCCTACTTCTTTGTCACTCCCTTAAAAAAAATCAAGTTCAGAATAAACAGTATTTTATTAGAAGGCATAGTTGCTGTTCCTTTTTCTATCTCTTCACTTTAAACCAGAGAATAAAAGCTTTCTAATCTGCAGTTGTGATCTTACTTAAGCTTCATTTTGTACTAGGAGTTGTATTGTGCAACTTCAGTGCTGAAGAAAACTTATTATGTCTTTCCTTTATGCAGATTTGTGTAAGTTTTCTCAAAATATTACTTCACAAATATACTTGCATCTCATAAAGTGTTAGTTTCCAGCTTTGTATCTTTTCTGGAAATAAATTTATGTAAAAGTTTTGAAATGCTGAATTCTTATCGGCTTCCTTTTTTGGGAGTATTTTAAGTAAAACCCATGCATGTTCACTGTGCTGTACAAATTAGTTACTATTATTGCTTCCATCTACTTTTGGTCAATAGTGTGTTCTTGGAATTCTTCTGACCAAATATTAAGGATGGAATCTGGAAATTCTGGAAAACTGAGACACATTGAGTTTCTGCATAAGTATTTCTAAACATACATGAACATAAATGCTGCCACAAAAATACCTATGGCACAAAAAGTGGTGAGTTGAAGTGGAATTACAGTCCATTGTTTAGCTTGCCCACTAAATTGTCTTTACGGTTCTGTAATAGAATTGTTAAAAGTTACCAGCATTGTGTCATTTTCATAACTTTAAAGTTCTGTTGCTCTGAATAATATGAGAAAGCCATTACCTTATTTTCTGGATAGAAGTGTGTGTAAAGAGCTATTTAGCAATAGGATTTTCAGTGAAAAGTCAGTCGTTAGTTTTTAATTGCAACACTGAGTACAAAATTAACTTTTACTTTAGTTTTCACCTTTTACTTTATTGTTCTTAATGGCCTTTTTTGTAGCTATTTCTCATGATTCAGGTATTTCTGTGAGCAGAGAGTTTATCCCATTAAGCTTAGGCGAACTTATGCCAGTCCATTGTATTGTGGAAACTATGTGTTTCGTTCATTTCCTTTGATTTTAGAGTGTGAAACATTTTAATGTCAACATTGCAATCTTTCACTAGCCTTCCCGTTCTCTTTTTGAAGGATTAACTGTACATCACTTTTGTTGAGATGAAAAAAGTGCATTTTTTTCATCTTTCATACCAGTTCGTGGCAGTCAGAAGTAGCGGAAAATATTAGTTTGGATTTTCCATCTTCTCTTAAAGTATCTTCAAGATGGTGCTTGTGTGCTGATTGTGGGATTATATCACAAAAGCAGACCCAACCAAAAGTTAGTTGTGTGATGGCTTAGCAAAATGTGGTGCTACAAATCCCTTCCCCCTGCTTGGAGTGAGAATTGCTTGCTGCTGAATTGCTTGCTTGTCTTGCATTTTATATTCTGAGTTTGTTTACACGTAGATGTCGGGAAGGCATTTTAATGAATAGTGCTGACTAAAATCAGCTAGGTGAAGTACGACCTCAAACAGTCATAAAATTCTTTTTGCCAGTCTTTTGGCCTAAAAATCCGAATTCCATTCCTTTTCTGAATTGAAGGCAGTTGAACTCTTGATCGTTCGTGCTAGCAAAATCACAGCACATTTTAGTCACTGTGCCTAGACAGTGTAGATGTATGATGAGAGGATCACAAATGAGTTTATGGAAATAACACTTGGCTCTATTGTTTTTTCTTCATTTATCCTGTATCAGATTTTATCAGGTTACAAATGAAATGGGACCTTTGTTACTCTTAAGATTTATTCTGGGATCTGGTAATCAAGAAATATTCTGTGAAGTATGGATCACTATTAGTGATAAGCTTTATGAGATATCTAGTCTTTAATTAGGAGTGATAGGCATGTGTTTCACTTTCTAAACTTTGAGGAGCAGAAAATAATAGAAAATACATGGTTTTAATGCAGTTTTCTGAAATGTTTATTGCATAGTGTGTTTTTTGTCAAGATACCTACTTAATCCAGTTTTGGTGACGCTAATGCACATTTCTTAACCTGCTTCTGTTGTATTTTATATGCTGAAAACACCAAAAGATTCTAGGTACACTGAAGGCAGAGGGTTTGCTTTTTGGTTCTCACAATCACATCATACTTCAACCTGAAGACAGCAATAGTAAAAAAGCTTGTATTGCCTTTTGGTATCCTCTTCATCTGGAAATGAGTGATTTTTCTTCATAAAGATTAACGTTATCTCTATTCATCTACATGGTTCCAATACCCTCTTATAATTACTAAGAAAACACGCCTCATAATATGAACTACATCCATTTTCTCTTGGTCCCCATCTTCTTTTATTCTCTGTCTTTACTGATGAATAAGGATTCTGGTTTTGACCTTTCGGACTTTTGATGTTGCTGCCTGCAGAGCAGAGGGTATCCAAATGATATTTAGCTTGTTCAGAGGTTTCCTGGCTTTATTGCCAATGGATGCTTAAATTGCTGACTTAGGTACAATATTCAGTTAAAAATTCTGAAAATTGTCGTGTACAGAATGAACGTGGATTTGGCAATGTTATTGGCATATGTAAAACTAAATATTGGTGTAGTAGAAGCACTACATTCTTAGGTAGTAACTTAATAATTTACTTCTATGTGTTTTTTGGAGAACAGGCAAACATACCAAAATATATTTGCATGTGCTGTATTGCTCCAACAGATACTGAGTATGTTTTATATGTAAATGTTTACTTAAAGGAGGCTTGACTGTCCTCTTTGGTAGTGGATTTGCAATGACATGGAAGCTGTGACAATTTCTGTTTACAGTGGTAGCATTAATACAAGTTTATTTTTATTTATTTGAATTTTTAACAGTTTTTAAGAGAGGATGCTGTTTGCAGGTGCATCAGAAAAGACGCGTTGAATGTTTTCTATCTGACATATCGTAACAAAAGTCGGTTCTTTAAGACCTTGCACTTTTAATGAACCATCTTATTGTCAACTCTCAGAATCTACTAGTGTGCCTTTTGGTGACGTTGTTGAGAATTTTAATGCATTTTAGTTCTCATTCGGCACGGCCTATGTGCTCCTCACGGGAGGGTCTTTAGAAATAGGATTAACTTCTAGAGGAATGCATTAGCCATGCCACAGAAGTAGGCAAAGCTCTAACTAGCCTGATAGATTGCTCCACGCTTCAAATCCTTCTAACTACCCCCTCCCTCTTTTTATTGACAGCTTCTCATTGAGCGGCTAGGAGCATTAGTGTATTTAGGAGTTAGATGTTTTGTATGATCCCAGGCTGATCTCATATTCGCTTTCTGAAATTAATTCGACACTGCTTTACATGTTAATCCGCAAAGGATTGATTTTGGGAAGGTCAGAGCAGTGCAGCCTCAGAAAATGGAAGAAAAGCTCCACTTAAAACAGCTCATTTCAGTTCCCAGAAGTAAGTATAGATGCCTTTTCATTGTGACACTTAGCCAGCTGTAGGAGACTTGGTCATCTTACAGAATACATCAAATAGTGGTGTTTCATGGGATCTGCAAGGAAGTTGAGCTAATTAAATTTAGCTTCATTAACCAACTGCAGATTGCAAATGGCACAACTACACTTTGAAAACCTGTGGTATAACAAAAAATTCCTGTCGTCTTTAACCATCAACATAACTGCATAGTAAGAGCAATCAGGAACACAACAGCGTTTGATGTCTTGTGTTTATTTTTTCTCTTATTTGTCTGCATATTTGTAGAATTTTCAGTTGCTAAAACTGGAAATAAATACACACGGAAAAAACCCTCATTGTGAGATATGTTGGTGTTGGACCATTATGGATAAATAGTATGTTTTATTTGGAGCTACTCAAAAGGCTGGGGGACTTGAATGGTAAAGTATTATAGCAAGAGCAAGATAAGGACACCTAAGAAAATAAAATACTACAAATATTGAGAAAGTGAACGGAGTTGCAGCTGCAACTTGCTGAAATAATTCTTTTCATTTGAAAGCAAATGTCTCTGATGGGGTGGTAATAGCATTTGGTATTTAACAACATAGTATATTGGTATGAATTCAAAAAGTCAAGCACAAAAACAGATTGTTCTTTACTGTGTGAATTAGCTTAAAAATAAATACTTTATATTTTATATTAAAATGCAAGAGAAGTTTTAATTATAAATCACTTTTGACTTGTAGATTCATTAAACCATCACAATTAAAAATACCAGGAAATTAAACATTTTACAGTTTGTATTTTCACCTTTTCTAATTTAACTTTCATGAGTGCAATGTACATATAACTATTTTACAAGAAAAAAATTTGGATTCACATTTGGTTTGCAAGAGTTCAAACTGTTTCAGGTAAAATTTGTCCCCAAAAGCCTATAAATATCTAAATTTGACTACATTGCTCCCTGAAAGAATAGTGAAGTCTTTTATGGAGTTCAGATGTGCTCCATTTTTGTTTTCTCTTTTTTTTTTCTTTTTTTTCTTTTTTTTTCTGTTATAGTTAATTGAGCTTCATCCATGTAGCTCCATCCATCTTTTTCTTAAGGTCAGAGATGCTTAAAGGTCCTTGTACACCTCCCCACCAAATAGGCCACGTCAGTTTAGTCATTGCAAGTATCATGGTACAGTGCTACACACACCACAGGTCAAATCTGGCACTGAATCTGTCGGTCTTCTCTAGCTTCAGTATAAGCTGATGCTTTATTTTTCTTCCACGATCTATGGGCTGTACCAGTGCTTCCTTTATCCAAGAAAGGTCTGTTATTTGATGGTTTCCTTTCAGAAAACTTGCCTTATGCAGAACCTTACGATTCCAACTACGTGTACATATAATTTGAATGTAGGTGTTTGGGCTGTCAGGAACGAATGTAGTGCCCATATTGACCTGGTAATATTTGGTCTGGAAGTGTAAGCTGCTTAATCCAATAACAGCTCTATATAAAGAGAAAAAATAAATTCAGACTTAGAATCTTTCCAGATCATTCATCTTTTGTTATTTTTACAGCCTAACTTATTGGCTAATTTTCTGAGTCATGGGTGACAGAAAGCCCATTGATAACTGGGGAGCATGTAGAGTAACAAAGATCCTGCTGTAGCTTATGTGTTGATAAAACAGGTAAGGTCATACGTCAGGTGAAGTGTTTATAATGGGGAATCAAAGCCTTTGTCTTTACACTTCTGTAACATAGGATGCTAATCTGGAAAAGGGTATTTATTGTTGAGAATTATTTTTCAGTTTAGCATTTCAGAATAAATAACAGAATAAAAAGTTCACTATCAATACGTAATTTGTTTTACAAAGGTTGATAGCTACACGTCTGAGTGCAGATGGCACTACCCTGTAATACATGAAGTTCTGTGTCACTGAAGTCTGTTGAATTTTCTGTCAGTCCCCAAATGGTACAAAATGTTATTGGTAAAGTTACAAGTTAGGACTTTAATTCAGGTCTGACAAAGCTCTCGCTGTTTATAAACATGAATACTGTTCTGTGAAAATAAATTCTAAATCAGCATTTGTAAAAAAAAAAAAAAAAAAAAAAAAAGTGGATTTGTCTGCCCAAAACATCTTTTTTCAGTGTGATTTGAGAATAGCAAGTTTTGCATCAAAACTATAGCAGAAAAGGTCTTGCAATATGAAATGGGGAACTTGTATCAATATATGAACTATATATAGAGTGCTTAAAGTCAGTCATTGTGTTGTCTGTTGCTCCATTTTTAGTGTTGCTCCAAACTATGTTCTTTCTACACAGAAGTGCTAGCAAATTCATGGTATGATAGTTGCAAAAATATGAATGAAACCTCAAGCAGCAAATAATGTCTTCAGGGACTCTAATGGAAATGACTTATTAAGACCTCATCTTAAGAATTTTTGAATTAAGAATCTGTCTGTATGAAAATGAAGGAAGAAAGAATAAAGTAAATAAATGCTCCTTTTTTTCCTGACTTGCATATTATTATTTATCATTTAAATGTGATTCTCCACAAGTACATATAAGTCTACCATCAGCTTACAGTCATGGGCTACAAAACTTGTTTTGCATAAGAATATTTTAGTAGAGTTCTTATGCAACACAGTCCTCTACTGTTGCAAAATCCTTCACTTCAATAACGTGAGACATCACAACTAGAAATTAGGTGATGTAATCATCCAACCTTTAGAAAATACAAATAAGTAAATATTAATATGACAAAAAATAATTTTGTTATCAATTTATTTCAGTAGCAGACTCTACCAGAAGGCTAGCAGTACAGATTAGGAAACTTTCAAATGCCTTTTTTAACTGGAGCGTTCCATTTGACTGCAAAAATAAAAAATCTTTTTCTGCAAGCAGGAATATATATCTTTTTTATGACAGGTTCATGCCTTGATATTGCATCGGTTTTTTGGAGAAAGGAACAATTTTTTTTGGTTTAAGAAATTGTTTTGAACTGTACCTCACATCAATAGAAGTTATGGGATTTTGGCTGTGAAACTCAATGTGAAAGGTTTACACCTGAATACAATGTGCAGATACACAGTAGGTCTTGACCACCTCTTAAGATGCTACTTGGTGTTATAAATTCATTGAACACATCTTACTGGAATTTGTATTTATATACACCTGCACAAATACAGAGAACAGTGATGGCAGGATGGTTAGGTCAGTTGTGATGGCAAGACTGTTGGAGCATGCTAAGATGTAGAATGAATTATAAAGTTATGTAGTATGTCTTCTCATTTTTAAAAAGAAAAGTTTTGGGAACTTCCTTTTTTTATTTCAGGAATCTATTAATATTGAGTCTTCATTTCTTCGTATAAACCAAAAGCAAACTTTAAAAAGGCAAATAGAAACGTTAAGCAGACCTAAGCAGTCTTCTGGGTACAGGACTTTTTCCTCCTTTATTTCTCATACAGTGGTCGGTGACATGAAGTAAAGAATAAGAATTGTGACTGACAAGCAAAACCCACAACTGAATGCTTTGATTTAAAATATTCATTTGTATGTACAGGAAATTCCAGTAATACTGATTAACAGTGAAGTCAGTAGTGTGAATCTTTATTGACTGCTTTGCTATAGAAAATAAACTTGTGGATTCATTTGAGAAACAAAGTAAAGAAAACTCTTTAAATAGAAAATACTAGTCTGGACTGAGTCTCTGAAAATGCCATGAAAAGCATGGAGCATTTCACCCTAGTATAACCACTTGTTTTGTATTATGCCAAGGGAAGAGCTGTCATAACAAGGAAATGTGGAGTTGAGTAATTTTGTCAAAGAAGAAATGCATCATCATTGCTGTGTGTACAGGACATTGTGGAGGTATGGGTCTCTCGTTTTTTGGAGGAGTAAATTGTGAAATAAAAGTAATTCAGTCTTTGCTGATCAGTCAGATTCCTTGTCTGTGACTTTCTAGCAAAAATGCACCTGGAGTGTTATGTACAGTCTTGAATACTCATGAGTGGAAAAAGATGAAAACAAACTTGGGGGTGTTCAGAAAACAACAAAGTGATGAGGTTGGATGGATTCAAACCAAAAGAAGATTGCACAAGCTTATCGGCTACATGTTGACCATGGTGACATCTTCAGAGATCTACATACAGTATGAAGAGAAGTGACAGCCTAAAGAAAACCAAGGTGTCTTGAAGAGAGATTAAGAATAGTATAGGAAAACAATTTGTAATATTGTTACAGTTCTTAGCTGTGTTGGCTTAAGTGTTTTAAGTTACGTACAGCATGCAAAGAAAGGTAGTATCTTTCTTAGACCATCTGTTCTTGAACTTCTTAGCGTTGACCCCCTTGATCCTGTATCTTTCCTTGTTCCTGGGTGAGGGATACTGGTGCTCTCCAAATTAAGGATATGAAGTGGCTGTTGAGCAGCTTTCTCTCAACTCTTAATTCATTCCATCTTTAACTCTTTCTTTTTGCAACTTAATGTCTCTTTTGGTAAATGTAATTGAATAAAGCAATTATCTGTAATAATGGCAAGTTATCATAAGAAAAAAATGCTTATTCATAAAACAGGATTTTGTACAGCACCACTGGTCTTCTGAAATTAGCCTGTACTGTGATCACCCCCAAGGGCACCAACTCTTGATAGATGTCTTCTCCAAGGTTGAGTCACTTCCTCGTGTCTGAGAGAATTCAGGAGTGTGACTTACGAGAAATGGACTCTCTGTGTCTGAAACAAAACAGCTTCAAACAAGAGATGAAAGATACGTAGTGAGCAACGCATGCATATAAAGTATACCTTTTCAGTGACAGAGTATATAAAGACATAAAAGTCATTCCTTAAATGCAAATAAAATCGCTGCACAGATGAGGTCACAGAAAAGAAATCCAGTGAGGGTTGCTATATGGAAAGATACTGCCCTTGGCTCGAGAAGCCTCTGAGCTGCAAATTGTTAAAAGCAGGGAGACTGTTCAAGAAAGGTATGGCTTTGTACTTGCTCTGGTCAGCTACTCTGCCTTGGCCATGCTTTGGATCGTTGTTGTGGTTAGGATGCTAACCCAGCTGGAGCTTTGCTCTGACACACCATCATCTGTCTTACATTATTGACTCACCAGGTATTATGGCCAGGTTTGAAAGAAATATTCTACAGCATGTAGCACAGTTTAGCATAGCTCTTGGCAGGTGTTTACATGGAAGTTGTAGATTAAATGCTGCCTGAAGGAGGTCTTTCTGATGTGGAAAGGAGTTAAGTTTCTCCCTCTAGAAGAAGTGAACCTTTAGTCAGTCAGACCAGAACCTGATCCTTTAACTATGGTGCTGCCACTGTGCAACACAATTTAGTATGAAAATTTTCCTTCGGAGTTTCTTTTCTTTTTTTTTTTTTCCCAATAGATTATTCAAGAATAAAATATCTCTGAATTTGAGAGACGTAATTTTGGAAGTATATAGGCAATTACCCATGTTAAATTTGCCCACTTGCTATTAAGAGCCATTGGGTTTGCCTTTGTTTTGTAGGCTCTCCGTTCTGGTAGAAATTAATTGATGAACTACTGAGGCTGTAATTTTGACTGTGTAAGGTAGTGTATGTGCCAAGTACAGTACAGTGGTCTAACGTATGGCATGATATTGAGTGCCATAGTTTTATCTGGAATGCTTTGTGGAATAAGAGGCATTTTTCAATCCTTTCCTTGAGCCCTGGGCTGTACTTTCAACGTCTACCACTCTAGCCAGATTCTGAATTTTTCCTTTCACCATTCCCTGCCTCTTATATTTGTTCAGAAATCTTGTTTTAAGTCTGTTCTTTGTTTTAGCAGTTCCAGGTTGTGGAATATATCTTCTCTTAGCCTGGATGCAGCTGTTTCCCATCGCAAAAAGAATTCCTGGTTGTATGGAGAGACTTGAATTGCCTTCTTCCCAAAACTAACAGATGGCTTAAAGATACCTTTAATTGAGCCTGTGTTGCCTTTGAGCACTTACCAATTGGTGATTTTGGAAAAAGGGCTTATTTGAGGAAATCTGAAGCCCACTACAGCACATAATTATGCTTCTAACTGAAGGCCTGAGATTCAGTATGTAGCTTTCCCTTCCCCCTTTGCCCTCATCCAGAAAAGGTGGAGTGATCGTCTGACAGAACAGGAGTCATAACAAATAGGAAATATTTCTTAAAGCTGTGGTGGAAAAGTGGAATGGGTACTTGTTCAAAGGTTATTTATGTGCAATCTTAAACTACAGTTACTCAGGACTTACTGTCACTACTTACTGTCCATGCTATAAGCTATAGAGGTTTATTGAGAAACTAAGGTAAAAATCTTCCATGCAATTTTCTGTTGCTGCCCTCAAACATTGTCCATTAGAGCTTAGTTTGGGATATGAATATGAGAGAAAGCATTTACTTAATGCAGTAGAAAACCTTGTACTGAATGATGGCCACCATAGGCTGCTTCCATTCTTAGTGCTGTATTTCACAGTTGAAAATGGTCATTGAACACTTACTGTGCTCCTGTACAACTCTGCAATGTGTGCAGCTATTAACAATGGCTCATGTTTTTCCTTTCTGATCCAACCGATTCATGGGTACTTGCTCTTTGCCCTCCAGCCCTCCTCCTATGGCTCCACAATGCTCAGTTCCACATATAAGAAAAAATTTGAAAAAGCTGGAGGGAGACTGTTGAAACTATGCAATTAGAAAAAGATAGTTGTCTCCTATTTTTTCCCAACATATAAGGAAAAGTTATGTTGGTACATTCAGTGATTTGAGGATTAAGAAAAAATAGCTATGGTGGTACTCATCTGCAATTTGGACTGTTAGGTCATGTTTTTCCAGCTAACCTATGTACCTGTCGTGGCTGATGTTCTGATTTTGAAACTGAAGTATATATTTGCAGAGTTTCAGAAGCTGAGGCACCTTAAAAAATACCACATGGCACATACCACTACAGCGTGATGTTTGCAGTAACATCTTACCACCACTAAAATACTGTGATTACTCTGAATGCTCTCCAAGTATGCTGACCACCGAGGGAGGCATCCTTACTCTTAGTTTGGGTTGAATGTTTGGTTACTTTTTTGAAGTAGAAATCATCCCAGAGGGAAAAAAGCCAATAATAGATAAGGATGTATATTACAAAATTTCAGTCACACAAAATGTGCAGGTCACATCTCATGTATATGTGTCCAAGTATTTGTTTGTGGTAGTATTTTTCATGCCAGTGTAATACATGTAAAGATGTCTTTCCTTAGGCACTATATGAAGACACTTGCTTACTGTTCTTATTATATTCTCACTTCTGTTTTTTAAATTAAAGTGAGCAAATATATATTGTCCGCTCTCAGGTATTTCTAACATCAGCTACCTTCAAGTAAAGGCTTCATACAAGATACAACCAAAGCGGGGCGGCGGGGGGCAGGGGAGAGAAGAGAAATAAAAGGACTGAATTGTTTTTAAATGCATTAACTGAGGGAGAAGATTGTTTCAAATCATCATAGCTTTTCATATTCTTTTGTCATATCTGGTTGATAGTGTCTAGCACAGAAGGGTACAGTCAGGCACTTTACATATGTAATCATTTCTGTATGTAATTATTTCTAATCACTACTTAGTATAATAGGCCATACTGATATAAATATTTCAAAATAGTAATAATTATTCTTACATCTCCGTAAGCTTTAGCTCTTAACAACCATGTTAAGGCTGGCAGAGGCATAGGATTTTTGTACAAAGATCAGATTCTGAAACAATACAAAAAATTACAGCTTTGTGACTGTGGCATCTTAGTATCTTAATAGAAAGTAATTCTGCTACTTAATTGGCAGCGTGGTATCCATTCTTTTTTTATCTGGAAGTCAATCTGTAGGCTTCACCTTATGGATTTGGTTAGGATGTACTGTTAAGCGAGATGTCGTGAAGCCTGAAGTCCCATGTAGTACAAGTACAGCAAAGATAACGGCAAGTTTCCTGCCATTGCTCTTCCAGTGTTTTGTGCCAAGTCTTCAGGGAGCACGTCTTCAGAGGGGCAAGATCATGCTAACCTGCAGAGATGCCAGTAATTTGTCAGTTGACGCTGTATGCTGCAATATTAACTCTGAATGGGAGGGAGTTGTATTTTGTGGAGGATTTAGCTCCATATGTTTTTTATAGGGCAACCCGTACTATTTATACCTGTGGAACATCCCTTTACAAAGCTGCACTTCTGAATGCATCCTAAAGATTTAGAAATGAAATACCAAATCAGTATAACATGCTTTTTTTTTTCAGAAAACCTCTTCCTGTTTGATCTTCCGCTTTTGATGTGAAACTTTCTTCTGGTAGCCTGATCACTGAACATTATTTATTGATTTTGAAAGCTCTGTGAGCAAAAATGTATTTTAGCCTGCCTAATAAAATATTTCTTACAAAATTATTCACTATCACCTCCTGTGATTTTTAGTTCTGTTCACACAGTTCCCAGCTGCATTATCTACCCCCAATGTAGAAAATTAAGTCAATGTAAAAGTATACTCTGGTTTTTAAAAAGAGGTCACGAATAGCCTTTCTTCCCCTGGTAGTCACCAGTGTTCTTATTACGCTTCATTTATACAGTGGGAGGATTTGGGAGAACCAGCTGGGCCCCCTGTCTGCACTCATCAAGACTTAATTTCTGAAAGAGGTGCTGTTGTCATGAACAAGTGCAGAAGGTACTCTGGTGGTCCTGCCAAACAACAAGAGCTCTTAATTAGCAGCAATGTTCAATCAGACTGCTTAACCTGCCACAGAGCGGAGGAGGTCATGTTCCTTCCTGATGCACTGCCAGCCTAAAAAGCCCCCAAGAACTGATCCCAAATGTTTTTTTAAAAAACATGTACTTCGATCCTAGAAGCAAGGAAGGCAAGGTATGATCTGTTCTTGGAAACTGTCATCACTAGAGTGAAATTTTATTTTTTTGAAGGATGTAGGGATTTCTTCTGTATAGAATGCTTGGTGGGTTTTGAAGGAAAAATATTTTTCATTGTAGCACTGAGAATAAGAAAATTCATAGACTTTCTGTATCTTGATTCTGGTCCGGGAGGGTTGTCCTGGACTTCAGTTATTTTGTTGAGGATTTGATAGTCTACAAAAATAAAAGCAGAGGACAGTGATGCTTTGCAATGTGGTCTTTGTTCTCATCAGCAGATCTTCTGATATTTGAATGCTTAACTGCTAATAAGTTACAATGTGTATCCCTGAGTTGTTGGAGGGAAGTTTCTGAGTGGTGTGGCTGCCTTGGAGGCCATTAGGTGTAATGTAGAGCTCAGGATATAAAGTACTAGCTGATGAATTCCTTTAAAAGACAAATTCTCGAGTTGCTAATTATTGTATATAAATTGTGAATGCTAGATGTCTACGTGTGTAGTGAAGTGTTTTGTAGAATGAGGATAAATAGCACATGAACAAGGAACCCAAAGTAAATAGTTTGTGTTGTATGAGCAACTCCAAGTAAAGAGGTCCATTAAATAGACAAAATTTTTGAAAATAAAACGCAGCAAATGCCAGAATATCAGTAATGATAAAGCTTCGAGAAAACCTAGCACTTGAACCAGTGAAACTGCTTGTTTGCCCTTTTCAGTGGCTATCAGTAGTTGAAATAAATAAAAAAAGCAAACAAACAAAATAAGTTACATCTGAGCCAGATCCCAAGGATCTACATCTTTTGGCTTGTATTGATTATTTCAATTGATGACCCTTTTCCACTGGAAGGATTTTGATTAATACCGGTCGGGGGATGGGTGGGGGGTGATCTATTTTTTTATGCATTTACTTCTTTTCCATCTTAGTGTTCAGAAACTGAAAACTGACATATATGATACTATATCAATGAATACTCATTACTAGTAAAAAAAGGGAAATAAAAAGCTGAGCCCTACCTTAAAGAAAAAGTGTCAGTATTTTAATTAAAGATCTCATTATACTGCTTACATTGGAGAGTGTCTTGCTATTCTAATAGTACAATACCAGTCAGCTGCAAAAGATGCAAGGTAATGTAACGTTCAGCAGGGATAAAAGTTGCAGTCACAGATGATTAATAGGAAAGTCAGGGGAAGGAAGAAACTGTAACTACTGTTTCAATAGGTGTGCAGAAAAATTGTTAATAAGCTTGTATAAGACGTTTCAGCTCTATACTCATTTTAACCCGCCCTTCTTTTTATTTGAAATATATGAGAATTTTTGAATATGGGAAGAAAAGATCCCAGAAAGCTTTTGTTTGTTATAGCATGGGAAGATGCTGTAAACCACAGAGCTAAAAGAAACTGACTACTTGTAGTATTGATTTCATAAGAAGCAGGCTTAATAGTGTAGAGATCTTTTTTCCTAAGGAACATAGTATTTCTTCGTTTCTCAAAGTTCCTTGTTTTAAATGATTGAGATAATTGTTGAAGTAACTCATTAAAACAAGAAAAAGTTTTGCAAGACATGATAGTACAATTTACTTAAACTTAAAAGATAGGAAAGATTTCCGTGAAAATTTAACCTCAATGGGATGTGAAGAAACGAATAAGTGAAATGTCAGCAGATTACCTGTGTATTTTTGTGGTTTAACAGTCGTGGGAGTTTAAGAGAATTAATAGCAAGGATGTGTATTGCTTTATGGGAAGAATGAACTGAAAATATGAAATTCTTACTTAATACATATTTCAGAGTTTAAAATGCATGATTCCTTTTTTATTTTTGGAAATAACCATACATGCACACATAGGAGTTTAGGCATACAAACACAATGGGACCAATTTTTTGGATTTCTGGTAAATCTCGGTGCTGAGAAGACTCTTTACTTTGAAGGTATAAATGGTTACTGCTTACAGTAACATTCACAACCAAGGTGAGTACCTGAGCTGAGATGAGCTAAGTAATTTCTCCAGTGTTGCTGCTTTGATGTTAACCAAGTGTCAGAATACAAAAAATGTTCATTATTGCTAAAGATGGCAGCTGGTTTCTACCTGTGTAAGAAAAAGTTGTTTCAGTGCTTGCGTTGCCTGATTACTCTCCTAGATTAACTCCTGAGATTGATGCATGTACTCTATACTATGCCACTTGTTACAACATAGCAGCGTTATGCACAGATGAAATAAAAAGGACTGTTATGCTTGTCAGGGAGGGGCGGTTGCCCCCTTTTTTTTTTTCTAAAGCCTTGGAATTCTAGGACATCTGCCAGCATTAGTTATCAACCAACTGCTTTGTGAGTACTTTAAATTAAAAGAACTTTATATTTGTAGTGCAAATAGTTGTATATGTACTAGTGTAAGTGTTAACTGTATCAGAAATAACTTTTAAAAATTGATTACATTCGGAATGAAGTGAAATTATAATATGAAGAGTCACTCTCTGAGAAAGAACAGACATGTGATTGGCACAAGGCCCTTTGAAAAGATCTTTGCTTTGGTAGGAAAAACCTGGCCCAAAGAGGCTTCTTATACTGAAGATGTGTATGTACCATTTTTGTCATCTTTCATCATCTAATTTACATCTCTTGAGAATAGGACCTTTAATGTTGCTAAAAGCAAGAATGACTTCTATTAAAAACTATTATGTAAATGTAAATAAATGTAACCTTTCATTTTTAATTTTGTACATAGGCTTGAATCCACACTCTGAATAGAGAGTAAGGATTTTTCTTTGTACTTTTTAATGATTTGTGAGATTAAGTAGATTAGAAGCGTGCCAGGGCACATTATTCAGTATTTCTTTTTCAACAAGGTTTGTAGGTGCCTGTGCTCTTAAAATAGAAACAAATAACTATATATCTGCCATCACTACTGAAGAAGTTTCTAATTACAAAAGGTGACTGGCTGTCAAGACTCTTGCATTAATATAATGCTGTGTGAAGGCAAAGAGAGACAGAAGTCTTTTTGTGTTACTGTGTAAGTGAAGGTCTTGCATTAATGGTTTTGAACATGTATGTTTATCATGATGTGTGTACGTTGTTCTGATGGCTGTGTGCAGCTCAGGAGAGTACAGTGTGTGTACTGAATAAGGATCTGAGACAAGACAGTCTCCTCTGTCTTCCTGAGAAGTGTGAATGGTGACTCTTCGTGAAGCCAGTCGGCTTGTTTTTAGTAGGTTGCCAGTTATTATCTTCTGGGGTTTGTTTTTCCCCTCCAGTTGCCATTGTGTCTAATGATATGTTTTTATAAGTTCAGTTCTGAAAGATAAGGGTGGGAAGATGTAGAGGAAACTGAAAATAATGTCACTGCTGAACTAAGAAATTTTGTAATTCTTAAATTAAAATCCTATTTTTAACCTAGTTGCGTCTGCATGGGTCTTAAAGTAATGATGTGCATTTTGTTTCATAACTGTCATTGTAAGCTGGGACAGTTAGATTTGGATAATAATTCTTCATGGAAGACTGAATTTCAGATATCAAGCCGATGAGCTGTAGCCTAGATTCAGTGGAAGGTGGCGAGAAAAAGAGCACTGAATCCCTGAGGCAATATAGTTTTCTTAATGATGGTAAATGTTGTATGGATTAACCAATCTGTGAAGAAAAGGTAAAGAGAAGGAAAAAAGTATTTTTAAAGTGCATCTTACAAGCCTAAATGTACATGCAATATTTTCAGTAATCAGATTGGACATGATGTTGAGTTGTTGACCACTTTTTCCTCTCAAGATCTTGGGAAGTCTCTTCTAGCCTTGAAGTCTTCCAGAAAAAAAGCTAATTCTTGTCAGTGTTGCTGTCCATCATCTTATTCTTGTTCTGTCTTAAACTGTAGTCTTCTTTGAAACAGTGACCAATTTTACTGTATAATGAGGTCTCCTTCGTGACTTAGAGAGGGTAACGACTTTCTCCCTGAACTTCTCTTGCAGTTTTCATCTGGAAAATATTTTCCAAATTCCTTGCTGTGAGGAGGAAGATAATGCTGTGTTTTGCTGACAAACAGCTGCTGTAGTTTGTTGCTGAGGTGATTTCATATAATGAGTAGAAGTATGGTGTTTCCCATTGAGCTTTGTTTCCTAGTTTCTGAATTCCAGTGTTTGCATAAATTAAATACGCACCATAACATGTACCTTTAAAAACTAAGGTCCTGAATGTGCAAATTTCTCAATCTGTTTTCTTAAATAAAGTAAGATGCCTACATTTCTAAAATGAAGGAGGGTATTCCTTAAGCAGAAGTGGAGCCAGGCAGACATCCAGGATGGAACGTGCCCGTCACGATCACTAAATGCAACTGCACTGGAATTTTAGAGAGGCAGAAAGTAATTGCAAAATTGGCATTTAGCCAGAGGCCCAGTATTACTATCCTGTAATATCAGGCATCAGTTATTTAGTAGAATAAAAATAGACTATTCTGCATATTTAAATGCACTTAACAGTAATGACTTCAAAGGATGTTTGCACTGTATTATGCCCATGATTCACAAATAATTAAAACTTCAAGACCTGAAAGTATCTTACAGCTCTGCACATAGATGAACTTCTGTTAAACTGTGTCCGTAATTTCACAGACCAAAGTGAGATGTAAGCATTTTTTGCAGTGTCTGTACGTGTTTTTTGCATCAATATATTGGGACTGGGTTGCATGTCTTGGAATGCACTTGAACTAACTTGCATGGCTGCAGTTTTACTCGTTCTCATTTGCATCATTACAACCAGAGGAAGTCAAAATAATTCTTTCGAACTTGATTTGATGAGCATCAAGTGCATATTTAAAAATGGAAGAAGTGCCATGGAAGTTCACTGTTTTGATTTTTCCACTTGAAGAAAATGATTGAACCAAAGACCATATACATTTAAAGGTGTGAAGGCATGACAAAGTCAATAATTTATTTTGTGCTTGTATAACATTTAATGTATAGTTTAGCTTAAGTTGTTTTGCTGTAATCAGTCTTGGACTTGTACTGCATGGACGTGAGATCTGGATGCTATAGAGGCACCACCTCTAGGAGTCGAATGTTCTAAAATTTCCTGTGTACTTTGCCTTGGATTATCAGACATAACAAATGCTGTGGTTCTACTGTGCATCTGTTGCATGACTAGTGAAATATTACTTGGCCTTGACGTTCAGTAGATGGATGGAAAATGAAAGTCCAGGTGACTGCTATAGAGGCCTAGAACTAGACATGGTAATTTGGGAGTGCCTGAAGCTGTTTTCAAGAGTGCTTTTCAATGCGTAGCATTAGATGAGTTTATGGTTAGAACTGCTGTCAGACATTCATTGTACTCTAAGGCAAAGGCACAGCATATTTGATTGTGTGCAGCAATGTCATATTTCTGGCACATGATGCCTGTGGCTGTGGGAGAATAAGAGGTTTTACATAAAACCTTTTCCATAATAATTTTGCAGTCATTTGCACATCCACTGTTTGATTTGTTTCTCTTACACCCAAGTGCTTTCATCCCCAGCCATGGGGTGTGTGATAAACATGATGGTTACAGCTCAATCTTAGACCATCATACTATTGTCTCTGATTTTTAGAAATACATGTTACTGATCCATGTCACCCGTGGGATTGGAGGTAGTACACACAGGCCTTCACTGCCTGCGCAAAGTCAGAAGTTCAGAGCCTGAACAAAGCATGTCCTTCAAGCTGCTCCAAATGAGCGACCTTGGTGAACATGCAAAGCTCTTCATAACGTTACTTATGCAGAATAGTAACACAGAGTAGTAGAACAGTAGTGCCCAATGTATCTAAGTCACTAACCGTATCATTTTTCAAAAACAGAGCTAGTATGCTTTTTGTGCTTTTATAATATCATCCATCTTTGGGTTTTCAGCTGCTTTGCCAATAGTTATCATTTAGCTTTTCAAGATCTCTTAGAAACACTGCAGATAAATAGTGATTAAGTGCATACTAACACGGGGAAACAGAACCACAAGAATTATAATTTTGCTTTGGATCCCACAGAGAAATACATGAAAAATTGTTTATGGGAAGATCTCATACTGTCAAAGCAGGATTGAATAGCAAGTAATGACTGTCTAGACAAATCAAATTGATTTCATCTAGTAATAGCAGATTGAAACCAAAGTTTTAACCATTCCTTGTATGCAATCTTGAATATTCAAAAGCATTAAAGAGGGGGACTTTGATCAAAATTTCAGTGTTATTTTTGACCCACTTTGAGTGACAAAGTTTTTCTTACCAAGTGTGCGCTGATACTGATAGTTTATCCTATTCAGCTTCTTGTTTCTTTTCTGTTTTAAAAAAAGATTACAAATAATGATAAAATATATATAATTTTCTCTGTTTATATAAGTGATGTCTAAAATGAACTCTGCCATGCCTAATGCCATCCTCATACGATAGCCCAATACACAGCCCTAACACTGGGGTAGAAGAGCGAGCATCAGGACTGCAGAACTTCTGTGGCAACAGAAACTTAATCCTAGTTTGTCTGGGAAGGAGGCAGCCATGCAAACAGCTGCATTTCATGAGGCCTCATGGCAAACTGCCTTGCAGATAATATTTTCACTGAGTTGCAAGACAACCAAAACCATCAAAATATAGTCCAGAGATGTCAGTCAGCCATGCAAATAACTTTGCTTTTGTATGGGAAGGCACATCTGTAATTATGTATTACTTCTTGCAAGTCCTTCAGTTTACAGTGAGTGCTGTTTAACTGGATTATCAAAAATTTTTCAGTAGAAAAGGGGGATTTTATTGATGTACATGTGCACTGGCAAAAAAAGGGGAGTTAAAGGAGTAACTTAATTTTGACTGCAAACACTTTTTTTCAGTTGTTAGAATGAGTTGATTTTTGTGTATTTATGTATGCCTCTAGAATATTACAAGCATTGTTTGGACTTAATCCTCACAGTGTCTGTTCCACATGGAAATAGCTGTTTAAGTTATAGTGAGTTTTGCTTAATGGACAGATAAAGCATTCTTCTGCTGTCAGGTTTTATATTTTGTAATCTTTTTTCTAAAATTCAGCCATCTTTTCTTTGTGGAAGTATCCTAAAAGCTAATGAATACAAGGAAATTCAATTATAGGAACTCTTCAAAATCAAAAGTTTATGTTCTTGTCAGAAGACAGATAGCATGTAATAAATAACCAAAGATGTATTTTATGTTAACTTGCAAGAAATTATTTTGACAGTAGAGTTTAGAAAAAGCATTTAAAACTGAGAACTTGACAATGTGTTTAATGATTTTGGAAGCCACCTTACTTTATCTGATATAGGAATAACTAATATAAGTTTTATCGCTCGAAATATGTGACTTGAGGGAATAATTTTTTTACTGTTAAAAAGATTTTTTAGTAGATTTTAAAAATGGATAGTCATATACATAATTAATTTTAAAATAAACATACACTAATAGGCAGTAAGCAAATGTAACTTGACCATATCCAACCATTCAGTTGCTGCATTAGATATGAAGATTTAGATTTATTAAGAAAAAAAATAATCTTTTCATCTTTTGTTGTTGTTAAACCACTGAGAATTTCCAGGTAGTGTCACACTGTAAATATGTGCCTCATACTTTCAGTTTGAGAGTTACGCTCCTTTTGTTGTGTTTGGCTTGCATTGCTGCGTGTCTCAGCTTTCAGGATCTGTAGAACAAAAACCTGACCGGAGAATTAGGTTCTGCCCTGCATATTTACAGAGGTCTATTTGATCATATCTGCCTGTGATTTTGGAATGAATGTTCCATTTCTTGCTGCATAAGAGTATCTGATGTGTAAAAGTATTCTGCCTGAGTTGAGCACTTAGCATATATCTCGCCTGTTAGTTAACTTCAGGCTCTGCTTATGTTCTGATGTATAGCCGTGGAATCAATGTAACACTTCTGCAACTTGATAGCTGAAACAGTTTAGTCTCTATACATGGGAAATATCCCTAGAATTCCAGAAAACCTGTGTGTTTATGTTCATAATAAGAACCCATATATTGGGTGATAGTCAATTCATTTACTGGTCTCAAAAGTCCATTATTTCTGTCTGTTCTGCTAATAGTAGTGGGGAATTTTGTATGTGAGAAAGAATCATTTCTCTGTGGTAGATGAACTGCAAGGAAAAACATAAGCCACTGCTGTCTTAGCCTTGTATTTTGCCTGTACTTGGCCTTGTAGGCCTTGTCAACCTACATCATGTAAATTCCAGACCGATTTGAATTTCTGTTGTTGAATCATTTGAGCCACCCTAGTGATAGCTCAGAAGCTAGAAGTTACACAAACACAAAATGATAGCTCCTGACCCAGAGCTTACAAATTGTGAATGAGAAAAAGACCTACAGGGACAGGATGACTATGGGATGTCAGACTAAATGATTAGTGAAAAAGGGTTTTGAAAGTGAACACAAGGAGCTAATAATATTTGCTGCAATAGAAAAGTTATCCCAGGTACTACAAGAAAGGTGATAGGAAGAAGAATTTTACACGTTTATTCTGAATGGATAGGAATAGAGCATTCTGTTAGTCTTAAGTCCATGTTTGAAAGTCAAAATTATTTATGGAGTACTTGTTGAAAAAGTGGCTTTTTAAAAAAACACCTGAAAGGAAAAGTATTTCCTCACCCTACTCTTTCTCAGTTATATTCAGTGCTAAATATGCTGTGAAAGGTGGAGGAGACAGACAGCTGCAAACACTTGACATTTCTGTGAAGAGTTTCTTGTTAAAATTCTGTTAGTGGAGAAAGGGAAAGGAGATCATTTTTTCTGAAGTGATCTTTCTCCTTTTAGGTGTCTAACTCCTTGGTATCACAGCGGAAGTGTTGAAACACCCTTCTTAAAACTAAGACCCATGTGGAGCGTGCATTACCAAAGATCTTCCAACTCTTGTGGGTTATGACCTGTTGGATCCTGTTTTATCCAAAATTCATGATCATTTACATTAGAGCTTCTTGGACTTGGGAAATGGCTCTGACACTTCCCAAAATCCAAATGCTTTGCCTAGGAATGGTATGTTTACCACTAGCACTGAGAAAGAGTGAAGAGTAGTTCCCCAACATCACTTTATCTGGGCCAATATACTGGTTATGCAATTGCTTTTTAAATTTTTGGGGGGAATGAAGGAATTTAAGGTGCTACAACTAAGGCTCCTGTTTTAACTATAGCACAAAGACTGATTTGACTTGCTTGTTTCCATTTCTATTGTATTTGTACCTTTCTTAGTCATGGTTCAGTTTAATCTGCTTTGAGCAAAGTGGATGGCATCTATAGGGTTGTTGAAGATTACAGTTATTGATCTCCCTGACTGGAGCTTCAGCATCACAAATTGTATTTTCTTTGTCAGATGGATGTGTTTGAGAAGTTTCCTTGTGTTTTTCTGATTTTACTTAAGCGGTGTTTATACTTGTTTATGTTGCATGTCATGTTAGTGGTTCTGCTGATTCACTTACTAGGCCAGACTGCTGAGGCTTCACATCTGCCAGTGCTTTAGCCCAGCTGAGTCGTTTTCATTGATAATTTGGATGACAGTATTGAGGTATGCCAATCAAAACCTGAACTCTGTAGGGAGGAGCTGTAAGGTTATAGAAAGGTAGGTTTCATATTCTAGATGATCTTGATGAATCAAAGAATGGCCTGAAATAGATAGGATGCAGCTCTTTATGCATAAGTGTGACATAGAGTAGTAATCAGGTGCAAATCTTTAAATTAAGATAGGGAGGTTGTGTATCAGTTTTCAAGAGAAGTTCTAGAAGTTTAAGTCAACAATTAAATAGAGGTTAAGAAAAGTCTTACTGGTGTAACAAACAAGGTGAGAACTGAGACTGAAATTCATACAAAAGTGCTTAGAATTGTGTTATGCATAAAGTGTACAGAGTAATCCTTCCAGTACTGCTCAGCACTGGGAGTGCTTAACTGGACTTATTGGTCCAGTTTTCAGCGCCAGGCTTCAAAAAGTGTGGATTTGCTGGGCACAGTACAAAGCAGAGAAAAGGGAATAGTTCAGGGTCTAGGAAACATGAATCCTTAGATGGGGAGCGTGGGATATAAAAGGATATGTTTTTTTCATTAAAAGAAGACAAAACTGGTGTAAAGAAACCTTTACTCAAGTCAATGGTCCCTTACAGGAAGAAAAAGAATAAGCATT
Source organism: Falco biarmicus (assembly GCF_023638135.1). Taxonomy (NCBI): domain Eukaryota; kingdom Metazoa; phylum Chordata; class Aves; order Falconiformes; family Falconidae; genus Falco; species Falco biarmicus. The sequence goes on along the minus strand of NC_079289.1, from coordinate 77,139,973 downwards.
TCTCTGTTTTCAGTGGGTATGGGACAGCATTTTAATGCAGAAATGCAGGTACAGTCATTTTTCCTTTAAAATTGCTAAAGAAAAGTAGTTTGCCTAGGTAAGCTGTTGTTTCTCCATTGTTTTAAGTTTTTATGAGTAGTCTAGAGAAAGTTTTACCAGACATAGAAAAGGAAGGGATAAAGACTTAAACAGCACTTGAGGTTCCTTCCAACCCTCTGTGACTGTAGTGTAGAATTGTACCTTAGACTTACAACATAGCTGTCAAGCACTGACCTGTTGTTAGAGTAGGGCTAACAGTAGCAGCTTGTTTCCGTGCAGCAGTGGCTCATTTTGCCATGATTACAAATGCAAGGTATTGGGAGATAACCTTCTGCTGGTGGGGAGTGGATTTTTACTTCACACAAATATGCTAACTACTGATATTTTTTCTTCCACATATTTATTAATTTACTAATTTGTGACTATTCCATATATATGTATGTCTGTGTTGATGCTTCCTATTTAAGACATTCTTCCCAGGTCATTTTTCTCCTACTCCAGAGCCAAAGGAATTATTTATTACAGACCACCCTAACCTTGGATAAAACCTTACTGTTTTGTTTAAAAAAAAATACCACCATGTCTGTCTCAAAATTTCTGCTTGCTTAGTGTTAAGTACTGCTAAGAGTCATAGTATCATATAACAAATCCTCCAAGTCTTCCTCCTCCTCTTTGATGCTTGCTTCTATTGCATGTGATCTGAATAGTTCTGCTCATTCACTTACTAGCCCAGAACATCTCTGATAAAGCTTCACATCTGACTAAGCTTTAGCACAATTTAATTCAAGCGTCAGGGTTTACCGAACACCTGTTTTGTAGAAACGTGCCAGTAAAGCTGAATGACAAAGTTTCTTTTCTGTGCCTGGATTTTGCTTTTAACTTACAGCTAAAGAATGTACCAAAAAAATTAGGTGAAGGAGGACCCAGAGATCTGTCAGGAGGTTCAGAAATTATTTATGACAGATTTCAACTATTACTGTATTTGTACCACATAGATCTGACAAGCAAGTGCAAGAACCACATGTCATCAAACACATCCACTGAGAGCCAGTAACAGACAACAGGACTTGTGACCAGGTCCTGACTGTGGAGATACTACAGCAGAGTAATACCGCAGTAAGATGGGGGAGAGGGAGAAATGGCAGGGGGTGAGCCATCCTACAGTTCTATTTAGTTTTCATACAAGAAAGTTGAAGTACTGTTTATAGTGATACACAGTTAGAACTTGACGTGTTATGTTTGTCAGTATTTGCAAGTAATTCCTGAGTTTACTAAGGTGGTGTGAGAATGAAAGGCATTTTTTATTTTACAATATTTGGTATATTCAGACTTCATCATCCACTATGTGCAAATGTCAGTTGTCGTTGCTCAGAAGAGCGGCAAGATGCCATGATCCAAGTATAAGTTTACCTGGGGACCTGTATGGTTTCTTGCCCCCTAGCAATTGCTGCGTAAACAGCAGGTGTGATCCAGATATATGATTCAGGATGGTTGTGCAGCACTCCCCACTTGGATGTCTGCTCTCTGTAGTTCAGGGCTTTCCTCCTTCATCCACCTCTCATAGTAAGAGGTATTTGTATGTATTTTGTTGTCTTAAACTAAGCATTCCTTTGAACTTTACAGAAGTAGGAAGTTACTGCTTTTCTTGCATTTGAAGAATTTGAAGTAACAAGGCTACATGTGGACCTTTGGGTTTTCTCTTACCCACCCTGACAAAGAGAATTCACTGTTTCAGGATTTGAATATCAGTCACATTTTGTGTTGAGTCTGTGGTTAAAGTCTACGTTATGATGATTGTTTCTGGAGTCTACAGAGGATGCTGTGGCCAGCATAAAGTAACTTCCTTATTTTGAAATCCCTTCTTAATCACCCATGAAATTAACTATTGGAGTCTGCCTTCAAGTTGGCACAGTCTAATAGTAGGGGTTTAAAAAATATTTAACAACATATTTGGAAACAGAACTTTTCTGTTCTTTATTTATGTTTTTGAATGTTGGCTCTTGCATGAGAAAAGCGCTGTATGGTTTAACACTGAATTTAGAAATCTTGTGGTTTCTGTTGGCCCTAGGAAGAAGCAGCTAGTATAAGACTCCAGTACTTGATGAGAGCATTTTTTGTGTTTTAATTATTAGACAAATGAATTCAGAGCCAACTGAGTTCAGCTATTGTGTTTATTGCCTTTTTTTATTCACCATAAAGAGCGCAATAATTTTTCTGGATTACTATCTCTAACATGATCTGCAACTTAAAATCAGAAAAAAGTTGAAGTATCATCAGTTCTGTCTTCACACAGGGAACAAGAAATTGCAGGGAAGTTCTGTTCAGGGATGTTGAAGTATAATGTTTAGGATTTATAATGCAGCTCAATGCTTCATTTCAGGTCAGCTCAACAATGAATTAGAAATGCATATAGGACTTCTAGGCCTTGTGAAGGTTCCAGTTCAGGATAAGCCCATGTTGCTACTCTGGCTGGTAGGCCAAACTCCTCATCCAAAAGTGCGTCCCCTGTGAAGCATCGCATGGCTTATCAAAGAGAAACCACAAGCTGGATGGCAGATGTAGCTCCTTAACAGAATCTGAGGCTTCAGGGGGAAACCGAGGCATGTGAAAACCCAGTTTCTGTACCATGGGTGGATACATTTCAAAGTTTAAATCGTTCAAAACCATAGTATTTCCATATATTTGAAGCAATTGATACATTTTTGACTAAGCTGAAAATACTCCAGAAAAGTGTTAAGTATTTTAAAGAAAAAATTACATTGTTTCAGATAAATTAATTCCTCCTTCTCTTAGAGAACAGTGGCTTTGCTGAATCTGTATTTTCTATAAAAAAAAGTATGAGCATGGAAAACATCTAATCAGGTCTAATAATGCCTTTTAAAAAATAGTATTCTAAACTTTACTTGCTAAACAAAGTACTTAAAATGCTAACTGAAATTTTAGAGCTAAATTGCCATTTTCTAAGAATTTTTTTTTTAAATGCCTCTTACTGGAACACTCTTTAAACAAAAAAATTTCTTTTTTTCCCAGGTTCTCATTAAATTTATCCTTTTGAATTAACCTCTTGCATTATACTTAAGAAATTTCTAGATGCTACACGTTTAAGCTTTTTTAATAGAGAAGGACTAAAAAGCTGACATTTTTTTCTCTGGGAGTTTTGCAATTAAATTCTGGGCTTATTGACATAGAAGGAATGCAGTGCTTTTGACTGCTTTTGCACAGCAAAAACGTGTTAGTAATACTGTTTGCTAAATTTTCATATTTCACAGAGCTCAATGGAAAAAAAGACATGCAAGTAAAATAATTGTGCTTTACCTGCTAGTTTATTAAGCCATAGTTGTTTTGTAATAGTTGTAACACCTGGCCAAAATTATGCAGATTTGATGTAATGCCAAGTAACATGTCAAATTACCATCTTCACGGCAATGCTTGTAACACACATTGTACAGTGTATCCCATATCATAGAAATAAGAATATAAATAAGCATTTAGAACTTAGAAGTTCTGTGTGAATTTTTAAATTACATGGTGAGAGAGGCACATGGAAATTCAAAAATTGAGACTCATGCTTTTGGCCAAGGAAGAAAGTGGTAACAAAGAAATTTGCATGAAATTTTAGTTAATTGTTTTTCACGTTAAAAATATTTTTCAGAAAGAATGTTAAACTAACCAACAGGTCCCCCAAAGGTAAAATCTAATCTGTAGACCACAAGAAATGTCCAACAGCATAAAAATTTGCTACCTCTTGTTTTAGTGTAGGGAAACTATTGAGTGTATCTTTAGAAAGAGGAGGGAAAAAAATTATTTTCCAGTTAGCATTGGATTGGGAAGATGAAATTTACTACATCCTTAGGTTTATAGCGACAACCACATTACCATTATCATAAACCACCAGGGCCTGAATTTGGAGCACAATATATGTTGCAGGCATAAAATAAAAGAAACAAAAGCAAATCACAGAAGAAAATCAAAGTCTTTGAGCTATAAATTACTTCTGTGATTTTAAGCATGACTGGTTTTAATGAAACTTGCAATAGTAAAAGGATAAAGGGAAAATTATTCATCTAAGGAAAATAAGCATTATTGCTAATTTTTTAGATCTTCTACAGTTACTTAGCAAGAAGTGGGTGGGGATTTGTTGCAATGCTTCAGTTTTTCCCAGTCTGCAATGGAAACCTCTGTGAAGGATCAGAGGAGGTCAGCTACCTTCTGCTTACACAGAATTCTTTTTCATGCTCACTTCAATTTACACGATATGTCCACTTTCTTTTGTTCCACGTTAAGCCTAACTGTTTGAGTGGCTACTTGGGAATAACCTCATCACTTCTGCAGTGGAATGTGGCAACTGTTTAACACCCTGTATGATTTAAGACAGGAAATGAAGTGCTGTCTTAGTAAATTGCAGAGGAATTTCTGTAAGGAAATGTAATTACCCAGACTAGAAATTGGCCAGAATATTAAGTTAAAATTGCTGTGTATGCAAAAAGTTCTTGGTTGGCTATTTCATCTGAGAGGTGACTTTAAGTAGTAATGTATGAATTCAGAATCACTACACATTATTTTTGAGATCCTAGTGCTTGCAATGCATTAACATACAAGTGAATCTGGTACTGATTTAAAAATAGATTTGCCACCTTACTGAAATGTTGTTGTTTCTTGCCATACTGTATGGCGTCACTTAAGGTTTCCTTCTCAGAAGTGACCGAACTTGTACACTCTTATAGAATCATAGAATAGTTTGAGTTGGAAGAGACCTTTAAAGGTCATCTAGTCCAACGCTCCCCCCTGCAATGAGCAGGGACATCTTCGACTAGATCAGGTTGCTCAGAGCCCCATCCAGCCTGACCTTGAATGTTTCCAGGGATGAGGCATCTACCACCCCTCTGGGCAACGTGTTCCATTGTTTCACTGCCCTCATTGTAAAAAAAAGTTCTCTTATATCTAGCCTAAATCTACTGTCTTTCTGTTTCAAACCTTTACCGCTTGTCCTATTGCAACAGGCTCTACTAAAAAGTTTGTCCCCATCTTTGTTATAAGCCCCCTTTAAGTACTGAAAGGCCACAGTAATGTCTCCCCAGAGCCTTCTCTTCTCCAGGCTGAACAACCCCAGCTCTCTCAGCCTGTCTTCATAGGAGAGGTGCTCCAGCCCTCTGATCATCTTTGTGGCCCCCCTCTGGACTTACCTCTTAACATGTCCATGTCTTTCCTGTGCTGAGGACTCCGGAGCTGGACGCAGTACTCCAGGTGGGGTCTCACCAGAGCAAAGTAGAGGAGCAGGATTACCTCCCTCAACCTACTGGCCACTATTCTTTTGATGCAGCCCAGGATATGGTTGGCCTTCTGGGCTGCAAGCGCACATTACCAACTCATGTCCAGATTTTCATCTACCAGTACCTCTAATTATTTCTTCGCAGGGCTGCTCTCAATCCCTTCATCCCCCAGCCTCTATCGATACTGGGGATTGCCCCAGCCCAGGTGCAGGACCTTGCACTTGCCCCTGTTGAACCTCATGAGGTTCAAATGGGCCCACTTCTTGAGCTTGTGAATCTAATGAAGTGTGATGAAATTACTGTTAAAAGTGACATCACTACAGGCTGCATTGATCTGTATGTTTTAAATTTTTTATAGCATCCGTACTGTGCTTTACTTTGACAAAAGTGGTTAGATCTGGTTTTGATCAATATGTTTATAACTTTTTATTCCAATCTGAAGATTCTATTCTTAACATGTTATGATAAATATGTTTCACTGCATTCCAGTAAGTATTCTGTTTCTTAAATCTTGGCACTGGTCTTCATTTTTTTAACGAAATGTGTTTCATTGCCATTTGTCCTATGTTAACTTTTCAGTGTGCTTCAGGTAGCTTTTTCAAATTAAAAAAAGGTCATAAATTGAAAAGATTATTTATTATAGGGAAAAAAATTAAATCGATTGTTCAAAACAGTAGAGGTTTTTGCTTTTCAAATTAAAAATTGAAACATCTTTAACTCCTAAACTCTTCTCACATCTCCCTTGGAAACTCCCTCCTTTACTGTAACTTTGTGGTCTTGATGATATTCACAGAGAAGCTGATTTACTGAATAAAGAAGTTCTTTAAGTTTCCAGTTTTGGAACATTACCAGTGTGTCTGAACCCAGGTTTCAAATTTTACTGGCATTTTGTTGGCAAACCAATTTTTTGGAGTCCTTTCTCATTTGGGTATGTTTCCTGACACCTTTGGCTGTATGGTACTGTGTTTTAAAATTCTCTTTTTCTTTTTTTTAAGAGGAAAAGCCTATAAACATATACAAAGGACTAATTATAAAATATCTGGTATAAAAATAGAGAGACAAGAAAATTACCAGCTGAAAAATGCAGTGAGCAGGAAAAATGAGCATTTAACGGTAAGAGTTTTGCTCTGCCTGTTCAGCAGGCCTGATTCTCAAAGCAATTCCACAGGCAAAGCATGCAGTATTCTGAGGCCATAATATGGTAATTTAAATCAAGGATAAGTACATGGGTGGTACAAAAGAGGTGGTTTAGTCTTCCCTTCTAGCCACTGGCCTCTTTTACTGTTGCTTCCCTTTTGCCAACAGCAGTGTTCATTTGTGGTAAGCCAGATTACAGCATTGATCCAGCTGAAAAATAACTCACATGTCTTTGCCCTACTTACAGTCTTCCTGTGTACTGCAGTTCTGTTGGAACTGTTGTTATTAGCGCACTGCTCTCAAGACTAACCAACTAGCCAAAGCATGTTTAAGTTGCTCACCTATGTCATTCATAGTATTAACAGGTTATTCCTTGCTGATGAAGTAATGACTAGTACAAGACAATCTTTTTGTAGTACTTACTGAAGTAAGGTACAAGAAACCAGCAGTCCAAGTTAGTTTTCCACAAGTCTGGGACATTGTAATCCCTTACGCTTTTTCTCACTGGTGTAGGACTTTAATGTATCTAAGGAGTTCAAAGAGAATTTGACACTAAATGGTCCTTTCTGTACTAACATTGCTATAGTGTATATATAGTGTACCAACTCACTACAGTGAAAGAAGCTATGAATTTTTTTAATAAAACAGAACTGTGTGTTCATGTAGTAGTGTATTCTGGCATGTATTTTGCCAGCTGGATGTAGGCAGTCATGACAGTGCTGAGTGGTAAGATTCCTATCATGTAAATAAGCCTCAGTAGGATAAACAGTTTAGGTGTTCTTCTACCTGTCTCAGTTGTGTGAGTCAACCTTTTGGTAGCCTGCATATTGCACCTGGTCATGTATAACATACTGCATGGAAAGTGGAAGATGGATAAAATCAAATATTTGGGCTAGTAAGAGAGTGTGAAAATTACTTTAATCTAGAATCCTACTTGGGATAGGCAATCCCAGTGAACAGCCTTTGGGCTAAATTGCGAATTTAGTAATTAGTAGCTAATGGCTAGTTTCTGACTGATTTCAACCAAACTTAAAAGACAGCTAGAAACACCAGAGATATACCAAGTTTCTGCACATTTCCTGGAGTCAAAGAATCACTCAGATTGAAAGGGATTCCTGCAGGTCTTTAGTCCAACCTCCTTCTTTTAAGCAGGGTCAACAATGAATTCAGGCCAGTTTGTTCAGGGCTTTTTCCAGTCAGATCTTGTAAACCTCCAAGGACAGAAATACTCTGCAGCCTCTCTGGGCATCCTATTCCAGTGCTTAGTTATCCTCACAGTTCAATGTTATTTGCGAACTTGATTAATGTTCATGCCATTTCCTTCTACATGTCACTGGTAAAGATATTAATATATTAAATAGAATAGGCCTCAGGATGAACCCCTAAGGAACTGCAGTTGAGTCCAGCCTACAGGTAGAGTACAAACCATTACTTTTCAATCCCAGAATCCAGACGCTTTTTGCTCACGTGATAGTGCATTCACCTAGACCACAATGCCAAACTTGGATACAAGGATGCTGTGAAAGCCCATCGTGAAGGTGGCTGCATTTTTGCACTTTTGTCCAAAGCAAATTTGCCCTTCTCAATTTTTCTGGGACTGTGGTGATAGAAAACATCAGCCAGCTCTCTCAGCACTCTCAGATGCATCCCATCTGCTCTCATGAACTTGTACGAGTCAAGATTTCTCAAGAGATTTATGAGATCAGTCCTTTTCTGCTGTTGGTATTTTCTGTTCTTGAACCCTGTCTGTACGTGTAAAGGCTTGGGAGAGCTTGCTGGTGAAGACGGGGGCGAAGAATGCATTGAGTAACCCAGACTTATGTGTGTCTGCTGTGTTTTTGCCTCAGTCAGCTGTGACCCCAAATTTTCCTTGTTTATTCTTATCATGTAGTAGTAGAAAATCTTGTTGCCATGTTTCTTGCCAATCTCTACTGTAGCTGACCTACCGTAGTTGAGCTTCAGCTTTCCTAACATCATCCTTACTTGTCTGGACAATGTTTCTACTTTTTGCCTTAGTAGTGTTTCACCTTGCTTCCATCTCGTTTGCATGTTCTTTTTACAGTCACAAATTCCCTTTTGAGCAATACCAGACTCCTTGTTCATCAACTTCTTTTCCTCAGTATTGTGATGGACTCTTATTTTGTCTGTGGGAGGTTGTCTTTCAAGACCAGGTCTGTTGAGTGCCCTTGCCCTTCAGAGCTGCCTTTCATAAGATTCCATCTGTCAGGTCCCTGAATAAACTGAATTCTGCTGTCATGAAATCCACGGTTTGTACTATATTACTTGCGTTCCTGATTCTCTCAGCATTGGTTCATGTTTGCTATGGCCAAAGCTGCCACAGATGACCACCTCCCCAGTCATCACTCCCTTGTTTGTAGCAGATTGAGCCAATCACTCCAGTTGATCATCTGGTATTTGGGTTAAGAGCTTGTCCTTAGCGTTCACTGCAAGTCAGCTGGGATTGTTTGCATCATGCTTTCTTTGCCTTTTAGCAGGTACTGGGAGATGGGAGTCTCTGATGGGAATTGGGATCCATGATCTGCAGATGCCCTGAAGTTGCTCAAAAAGACTTTTTCCACTTCCTGCTTCCAATTAGGTGGTCTGTAACAGACTCCCACCATGATGTCATTCTTGGTGGCTTCTTTTCTGATCATGGCCCACCAGCTCTCAGACAGTCTACTGCCTGTTTTACAGATGCCCTCCATATCTTTGAGCTCCTTCAGGTTTTCTTGTTCTCCTGAAAACAGGTTTCCAGGTAGGAGAGACCCCCATCAATGCTGCCTGCAAGGAGTCTGCAGAGTGGACTCGAGAGTTACTTATTCTGCTTGTCCAGCATGCCCTCTGGCAGGTCATTCAGCATGCAGAGTGTGGAATGAGACACAGCGTCATGCAGCTGAGGGCTATGAAAAGGAGGTGGAGGGCAAATGAGGAGAGTTTAGGAAAAATATTAGTAGGCACACTGCTCATTTTCAAATTGGACATAATGGACAGAAACAGTGGATATAAAGTAGTAAAGCAAGTGTTCAGGGCACCTTTTTGTCCAAAATAATGTAAGAAAATGGTCAAAAGGCATGTTCCTTTCCATTTGACTAATAATTGAAAGGAGTTTTATGTTGCTTTTGTAATGCTCTATAAACAAGCTATTTGAGAGTGAGATTTTCAGGCAAGGAACTTGAAGTGAGGGGAGAAATCTGTTCATAACTTACCCTCTTGTGCCCAGGTATTTTAACATCTGGAATGTAATGCTGCCTGTTGTAATACCTCTGCAATACTGTAACACAGCAGGATGCATTAATGAGAGTTTCAATCTTAAACCCACAACATCAATGAAATTTATAGTTGTCAGACTGTTAACATTATTCAAACATAGTTTTTGTGGTTTCAATTCCCATTTTACATTCATGTAGGAAGAAAAGTCATTGTGTTGACTAGCCATGAAGACAGAGTCCTCCTTAGACTTGAAATTTCTATAAAACAATTAAGTATTGTTTATTACTCTTGACAGCATTCATATATGAACTACACGGTGGGGGGAGGGTATTTGTATAAAAAATTTTGATAGAATCTCTCTCTTAATATTTCAGATGGTTTAATATTCTTGAATAGTAAAAGTGTCTTGTTCAAGTTTTGGAAAATACCACAAAAATGTTCAAAGCAGAAAAGAAAATTTTACATAAAATTCTAGTATCATCTTCTATGGTCATATAGGTGCCATCTGATATTCTTCCTGATGGGTAAATTTGTCTTCAGATGTTTCATGTTTCCCTACTCTTGTACCTCAGGGTGGTCTTTTGACTTAATATGTAGAGCAAGTTAGTTAAAGAGCACAGAAGAGAACAGAGAATTTCTTGAAGGAAAAAATTTTGGGGGGAGAATGTGGTGGGCACTGTGATTAAGTCACTCTGCAGAAAAAATGAATTGTTAAATGTGCAGCTGATTAAGTTGAAAGAAAAGAAGGGAAGTCAATATGTAAAAATGTGCACGTATGGTTACTCTTTTCTGGCAAAGAAAATCCAAGTTGTTTCTCCCAGAAAAAGACTAACAAGCACACACAATTTTCAAAGCTCTGAAGTTTGAGGAGGCAGTTGTGTGGGGGGAAGGTTATTAGCATAGGCTTCATAGTAATTCCAGCAGAATCTCAGGAAGTAGTAAAAATAAATCTATCTGTCTCTTGCTGTATCTGTCTGGGTATTAACAACTTCCCCATGTTGTGACCATTAAAGAATTTCTTCATGGCCCTTAAAAGTACAAACTCGGTCTCTGCGTTTAATATGTTGTTACCTGCTGCCAAGCCTCTAATAGCTACATTCATATGTTCTGTTAATCATATCTCTTTGTTCTAGAGGCCTGTGTTTTGGATTCATAATTAACTTTTTTCCTGTTCTGATTTTTCCTCCCATCATGGCAGCAATGACTCCCCCCCCCACCTCTTTAAAAGCAAATATGTCAATGGAGAAGTAACAGAAGTCAGGGTATTTCAACAAAGCCTGTAATCTCTTCCAAACTGTGCTTCCAAATTTAAATTAGATTTTGTGTTGTGAAACCATGAACTTGGTGTTGTAACTGAAATCACGCTGTTCCCAGAAGACTGGGCTGAAGCCTCATGAGCTGTGGAGGGTTTTCCCCCTAGGTCCCAGCATAAGAAGAGGCTTTTTTTAAACGTTAAATGTTGGTGGTAAATAGGTGTGCCTGGTCTCAGTGTATAATCCGTAGGGTCCAAAGGAAAGAATTCGTGAGTTGTATTTCATGTGAACTGCAAGGGGACTAGCAAAAAGATCTTCTGGCTATTGGTTTTTGACAATGTCTCACTGATTCAGAATTAATGTGGGAAAACATCGTGGAGCTTGTTTATGGCTTCTGTCAGTTTGGGTTCAAGTATTTCTAATTAGCGAAGGCATTTGTGGTCCAGACTTTGCTTGAGGCTTCCAATAAACTCCCCATTTTGATCATCATGAAAGGCAATTGAACCATTTGAAGGGTATTCTGAAACCTTGGGGTTTTTACTTGCGTTTCACTACTGATACAGCGCCAAGCATTACTGAAGCCCTGCTTTTCAGCCTGCAAGGCAGGAGGGATGGATAGTTCCTTAGCTTGTTGCTTGCATAGACATGTGCTGTGGGCAGCAGGGGGGACACTTCTGCTTGCCGCTGGTCCTTGGTGCCCATGGATACTGGCTTGATTGCAGAATTTGAAACACATTTCATACATACATGAAATTCAGAGGAAATAGTTTTAAATACTACTCTTTGTTGATTTGAACTGCATTTATCTCCACGACAAAATTGCTTTTATATGAATGAACGATGTGACATTTGTGGCCATATTAGAAGTAGATCTGTAGGCTATACATCACTTTCTAGGTTTACCTTGCTGGCAACGTCTTGAATATGTTTTATCTGTTAAATAACTCTTCCTGAAAATGTGAAATGGAGGAGGATTGTAGTACAGTTCAGATCTGGTTTAAAGTGCCTTGAACTAAGTTCTCACAGTAGGGTTTTTTCTTCTTTCTTTAAGTCTAGCATTGACTCATTTGGTGGTGTTAAAGTGCTCTTTCTACTTATCCCCAGAGGAAAGTTAGTATTCTTTTAAGTGAAACTATTTTAAAAGCAGAACACAAGCCTAAAATAAGCCAGTGTTCTCTAGAGTTCTCAGAAGGTGTAGATTTATTTACTGTAGTTAAATCATAATTAGTTCTCAGGGGATAGTGTATCTTTTAAACTGCTTTATTGCCACCATATTGGTTTTCTAAATAATCAGAAACTGCTGCTCTTATATTCTGTAGTATGAACAAAAATTTGCTGTAAGTAGAAACAAATGTCTAGAATTGCTAGTTGTCACTTAGTGAAGATAGTGACACGCAAAGAATAAGCACTTCAAGAAAACATATGTTATCAGAAGGCACCTTAATTGAACTATAGCTATAACTTTTCCCAGTGTAATAGATGTAGTAATGTTTTACTTTATCGTTTTTCAGTTAATCTTATTTTAATATTCTAATGCTTTTTGGTCAAGAATAAATGTTAACTGAAAACGGATAAATGGTAGTGCAATGTTAACATAAAATATTACCTGATACTTAAGCCTAGATTTTCTTGAATGTAGCTTAGTGTTCCAGCTGATAAGCATGGGGTTGTTTTTTTTTCCTAATTGGCAGGTTAATGTTCAAGTTGCCTGAGGAGATGGGTTTAATAGCAATTGCTGTTCGACAAACAGAAGGGAAAGGTGAGTGAGTTTCCTTGTAGTGATAATAAATGTGTATTAAGCATATGAAATAAGGCATTTCAATGTCACCTAGCTGCCTTAAACATTTATTATGAGTGTTTTTGATAGTATAACATATAGAATAATTGTGTCCTCTTCTCCTCCCATGTGAACTGTGCATTCAAACTCAAAACCTAAGTTAATTGAGACCAAAGTAAACATTTTCAGGATGTTTGGTGGCTTTTGCAGAAATGATTTAGTGGTCTTCTAGATTCTGCCAAAAAGTCTCCCCGGTCATGGAAACTGCCGTCACTACATTTAGTGCAATACAAGTCAGACTTCCAAATCAGAACTCCTTTCTGACTTAACAAGAGCAAGACTGAGTCTTGACTTGCTCTGAGACAGAGGTTTCTTGAGTCTGCAGGACATGCCTTAACTGACATGGGGGTTTTCACAATCTTTTGCAAATAAATGTAAGCAAGTTCTGTCCCTTTCCCAGGAAGGTGCTAGCACTGATTTAAAAGCCACACTCGTTTTATTAGAAGAACACAGTGTCCAATTCTAATAAGCTCTAATGAGCACAGATCTTCATGAAGGTGGTTAACCTGGCTTTTGATACAGATCTAGCTTGTGACAAGTTGATTCACAATGTGGATGGATTTCTAGATGCCCACAGTGCATCTTCACAAATACTCTTTCACGTAAACGAAGCAAGATTTTTTGAAATGTGTATGTTATCAGATAACAGGACAATCCTGGAAGCAAGTGCTTTAGGACATTTTAGGAAACTGAGTAGCAGCATCCCCATTAAACAACCTGTAGGTTTTTTTAAAGACAAAGTTTTGCAGTTTAACCGTTTTTATTTCAAGATTAGTTTGGAGACTCCATTACAGGACTTATGGTAGATTCTTGGGTGGGTACTACTGAATCTTTCTCTTTTGTAGCTATCTACATTTAAAAAGTGATCTTATCTATAAACGTATTCTTCTTGATTTGAAGTCAACTTTTTTTCTCTCCCTCCCCAGGTCGTGGTGGAAACGTTTGGCTCAGTCCAGTGGGCTGTGCACTATCCACTTTACATATCGCCATTCCTCTATATTCCAGCCTGGGCCAGAGAATTCCTTTTGTTCAACACCTGGTGTCCTTGGCAGTGGTAGAATCAGTTAGATCAATACCAGGATATGAGGTATGTCATTCTAATTTATCTCAAAATTCCTGTTTCGATTTTCATTAAATTCAAATTTTAACTATGTTTTCTGTGTGTAGAATGTCTGAATGCATAATATAGTTCTTCAGCACTAATATAGTGGTAAACTTAACCTTCATCCATGCTTGTTTATTTATATGTTTTAAGAAATCTAGTGTACATAATGATGAATACTGTCTTTTACTGATCTGATCAAGTATACTATGATCATTTCACTCATCATCTTACGAAACTTAAGACTCAGTCTTCAGCAGTAAAGAAAACGTCAATTTTGTTTGTCTAACAATTGAGTTAATTTGTTTTGATTTTGAAGTAGTTGGGGAAGAGGGAGGAGGGAAAAATGAATAAAACTGACAAATCCTTTTCTGCTTTTTTTGTTGGTGCTGTTTCAGTGGTCACTTTATCCCTTTTAAAGGATTTTTCCAACCCTTGTTTAAGTTTGAAAACTGATTTCTAAAGCAAGAACTTAGGAGTATTGCTCTCAAGAGGGAATCAAGTGTCCTGTCATCAGTATTAAAATGAAGAACCAGTCTTCTTCCTCACCCCATATATCTCCCTTTTAATGTTACCATTTCCTAATATTTGCTAACTATAAAACTTTGGTATTTTACAGAAGTAGTTAACTAAAGCATATGTTTCCTATATTACAGAAAATCAATGACTTATACACATTTACACATGAACTTTATTATAGTGGCACCCAGTAGCTTTGCTGTAGTTTAGGGTCTGTCAGCCATTCTATTAAAACCTTCTAACTTCAGTGCTTCATAACTTGACTATGAAAACAAAATGCTTCGGGCTAAAATTTGCAATATAAAATATTTGGCTAGAGTGAATAATTTAACCATTTAAAATAGAAGGGACAAGAGTTAGTTTTATAAAATATGGGTCTGACTGGGGAAGGAGTTAATTTATGAATGGAGGTGGTTTTGCTTCTGTACGCCTACCCTGGTATACTGTGGCATTTTTTATTTTACTCTATTTGGGAGGCAAAAGGTGACTGAGGTACTAAATATTAATATAGAAATGGTATGCATCAATAATCCATGTACTGTGTATAGCACATGTATAATACATAGCTGGCTCTAACCAAGACAAAGCTACTGAATCTCTTTGATAGTCCATCCACCCTAGACAATGGGTGAAACCAGCGTTAAGGGTCTGGACTGAAGTACGTTAAATCAAGGAAATTCAAAGTTTTATCAGAAACTCAATTCTTAAATTTCCCCTTTAGACTTGGGTAACACAGGGCTTTTCTTTATGTCAGATGAACATCTATGCCATACACACTGCAGTAGCTATAGAAAATGTGCAGATCTATAGATGAGGTTTCATTCTCCTCCAAATTTCCATACCTCCCTGTGTGTGTGTCAGAATCTTACTAATACTTTAACACACTCTAACATTGTTCGCCACGCTCAAAGTCCATTTCAGTCAGGATTTCCATTCAGAAATCCTAAATACCTGTGTCTCAGCTTATGAGCCAGTTGTCATTTTTAGGATTGCCATGAATGTTAACTGTGCTAAACAGGCAGCAACGGAGGCCTTTGTTCTGGGGCCTTGCAGAGAAAATCTGACCGCTGAGTTGGAAGTTTTACTGTTAGATGTTAGTGCTGCAAATGCAAGTGGGTCTTGTATCAAGAGAATGAGTTGCTTTCCCATTCTGAGGACAGCAGGCATCTCTCTCTAGTAAATGAAGATAAGAATGTGCTCCATTTCCAGCATATTTTGTGAAACCCGTTGTTTCTTTGGTATGTAGATAGTTGTGCAGTACCTTGTTACTCCATTTTGTGGCAAGGTCTCTCTTGTGGGTTTACGTCATGAGAACATCCAGTTGACTTGGTTGTTCTTCATGCTTGCTGTCACTTCCGTTGCAGAGCTAGTGTTTGGTGTCTTACAGGTGTATGTTCTCCTTAAGTAAGATCTACTGAATAGCTCTTTGGAAGATCTCTTAACACTGATAATACTGTTCAACTGTGTCATACTTCACATGTCTCAAGAGTCTTCTATAAATCTTTTCCCGGTGCGAAGAGTTGTTTTCCATAATGAATATGAATTGGTGATACTCTCTCTTAGAATGTTTTGATAGCAAAATCAGGTAGTATTTCCTGTCAATGTACGTGTAATGGACTCCTCTCTGGCCTTTAAATCTGTCAGGAAAGTAGACATGGACCCAGGTGCAGTTTTCACACATCCTGTAAAGGGATTTCATAATCTACAATAGGAGGGAATGCGACTCTTGTAGTCCTGGAGCACCTCCCATAATTTGCCTCTGGGGACACAGTCATATGCAGTTTTTCAAACTACAGGAAGCACATTTGCTTTCTTTTTGTGTTTAAGTAGCCGGTGCAAAGTTCAGTTCAGTTCTGTGGTTTCAACAAAAACTTCTCTATTGTGCTGGAATGGTGTCACACAGCAGAGTTTGTGTTTCCAGCTCCATGGTGTTGCCTGAGCGTAGCTGCCGAAAGCATGAATATATTTAGGACATTACTGAAGTATTTACATAGTTGTGAACTGGAATTTCTCCTGTCTGCTAAATTTCCTTTCTGAAATTCAAGATGTCGTTGTCGTCTTGTCTGGTTTCTGCAAGGATCCTCAAATACAGTGTTGATGTTATTGTAGGGTTACCCTGATTGTTTATCAGCAGTGAGCCACAGTGGCTGCCACAGTTTGCAGCTTTCTCGAATAGATCTTTTAAATCTTTAACAAGTACTTGTGAATGAAGGAAATGAATTCTATAAAACCTCACAATTGGAGACTGAAAATCTCTAGTATCTTTAGTCCCCCTTTTGGTCATTCTTTGTTATCTGCCATAATTTTTTTTCATTTGTTTTTTAAATAAATAGATACTTGTCTTTAACAGCTGCCAACCTCCTTAGTAAACCATGTACCCATGTTAATGTGACTTCTTCAGTAATATTTGTGAAGCATGTGCGCAGGTTCTTATTATGAAGAGTAGTTGACAGTATCATACTTAGTGTGGCAAAGAGGCAGAGAAACTATAGAATATGGTGTGGTGAATGAAACATGTATCAAAGAACAAAAGTGTTTCTAAATGTATGTTCTTGTTTCTTTAGGATATTGACCTGCGAGTAAAATGGCCAAATGATATTTACTACAGCGATGTTATGAAACTTGGTGGAGTTCTGGTAAACTCTACACTTATTGAAACAACATTTCATATGCTTATTGGTAAATGTCTATTTTTCAAGCTTTCCTATACTGTTTTTTTCTGAAGAAACTTGTTATTAATGTCTTTATGAGTTCAGATGATAAGGACAAGAACAAATAGTGACAGCAGGCATAAGGAAATAAAGCACAATATTAAATCAAAAGGAAACACAGAAAGTAAATGTTTTCATTCTTCTTAATATTTCCATATGCTTGACAAGGAAAATGTAAATGCAAGCATCTGGGCAGTTGTAGTAGAGTTCAAAGAAAGAGCATTACAGGAGAGAGGGAAAATCTCCTCATTGTTCTATTGCAAAACTAGTAGAATATATTGAAAAATGTATCCATTTTTTTCAATTTGCTTTTTTTGTTTGCAACATGACAAACAGTTTATTTAACATGTTCTTTAGAACATGTCTTTTAAATCAGGAGAAAAAGAGCTGCGAACACAGAGTAATGTTTTAATTTCTCCTTTCATCCTTTAGAAATGTATTCATAACGTTTTTCTTTTGATAAGTTTCTAGAAACTGGAGTATTACTAGTGGAGCAGCAATGTAATTATTTGGTTAATTAATCACTTTAATAGAATCATAGAACTATAGAATGGTTTGGGTTGGAAGAGACCTTAAAGATCATCTGGTTCCAACCCCCCTGCCACAGGCAGGGACACCTGCCACCAGACCCGGTTGCTCAAAGCCCCATCCAGCCTGGCCTTGGACACCTCCAGGGATGGGGCACCCGCAGCTTCTCTGGGCAACCTGTTCCAGGCTCTCACCACCTTTACTCCTCTCAAAAAGTAAAATTTGCAAAGTGGCTGGGAAGGTTGGGTCAGAGGGCAAAGAGTGGCAATCTCTTTCTTCATTGTGGAGACAGTCTACCTGGAAAGCTGATTCCAAAAAGGTAGCACAGCCAATCTCAGAAAGACTGTACATGTGTTCTCCAGCAAGTCCCAGTGCATTAAGACATTTGGGTGCACAGGTAAGTATGGAGATGTTTTTATCATCTCAAGTCTGATAATCATCCTGCTATTTGTTAAGGTAATTTTTTCCCATAGCCAGCAGCAGCCCAGAACTGTCAGTCATGCTTAGAAGCATGGCAGCAGAGCTCTAGGTTCTGGTTCCAAAAGTAATTATCTCTGCTATGTCTAAAAAATTAAATGAAAGTTAATTACTAAGTCTAAAAGGTTAAAGAAGAAGATTATAATATTTGGTTTGTATTTGAATGTAGCACAGTAGATAAGTGAAGTATCTTGCAAAGAGAGTGTGGGTATGATACCATTTCTGTCAAGGTGCTGTAAATTTTAAGGTGTGAACAAGCACAACACTTGAAGTAGTCATCACCTCCTTCTGTGAAACATGCCCAGCTGTTAAATTTTCTGTTCAGTTGTTATATCCTCATTTTGTAAATAATCTACATGTACAGAATGGAAGTTGCACTGAGACACTTAAAAAGCCTCTCTGTGCCCCGTCAACCATTTACTGCTTCCATATGTTTTTTCCAGAGGCTGTTCTGGTTAACACAAGAAAAGCAAAAATGGCTCTGAAAGTAGTTCATCTTATCAAATATCTCTTTGCACATTACATATTTGTTTTGTACCTTATGTTTCTTACCCTAAACACCAAAACATTCAAATTCAAATGGAAACTTTCTGTATGCATTCTCTCTGACGTCCATAGGAGTCATCTCGGTCTGAGGTATATACAAAGATGTACATTTTCATTAACATTCACCTGGAAGCTTCTAAGATTGAAACTTACTAGCCACATACTAGTCCAAGGATCTTTTCCATCATTTCAGTGATGTATGTCACTGAGAGTAGTAGGGGTAACTCATGACATCTAACTTCTTGTAATAGTAGTAGCAATGAGATCAGACTTCCACAACAGGAAAGGTAAGCCAGATGCATCATCCCCTTTCTACAGTCATGCAGATTCCTTACCTCACTGCTTACATGGTACTCATGAAGAGTGTCCCATAAATGAGGGTAATGATCAAAATCAAAGATCGTCTGCATGGCTTCACTGATCTGAGAAGTACCTGAGAAGAGTAAGGTGAAAGACAAACCTGCCTTTTCACCTGTACCGTGTGCTCAAGGCCTCACAAATGACACAGTTCATGTTCATACTTTTAAACATGTTTTTTTTTAAAATATTTTTTAAAAGAACTTAATTCTTGCAAGACTTTTGGAAGAAGAGTTCTGCAGAAGAATATACTTCATTAATGTGAGGACCAGACTCAGAACAGACATAGGCAGCCAAACACAAGTGGAATGCAAGGGACAGCCAACACGCTTGACCTGCAAAAGCTCTGTCTGCCTCTGTGTGCAGCTAAGGCATGCCCGGACAGTGTTCCGATGCTGAGATGCTGAAGGCAGGGCTGGTTCTAGAACTGGAAGATGTATTAGCCACATCAGCACACTGCAAGATCAGTGCTAAATGTTTATTTTTCACTCTTCTCACATGGGCAATGCAGAGATGTCCTAGGAGTCCTGAGCACCTAATATTTTTCAAATTAACTGGCTACATTTTTGCCACCGCATTTATCCCTGGGTCCTTCTCGATATGTCTTTCATGTCCGTTTCAATTTTTGGATTGCGAAGTCGTGATCTCCATACATACAAGCCTGAGTGTCCTGAGCCTGCAGAGGGTCTCCAAGGCCCTGCTGTGCACCCTGACAATACCAATCACTGCTTAATGGCCACAGTCACTTTCTCTTCGCTTATACTGTATTTGGGTGTAAACAGCTGAGTTGGGATTTGCTGGCATGGCACATTATATTTCCCAGTTCTTTTTCCTTTCTCTCTTTCCAATGATACAGTTCACCTCATTTCTGTAGGATTGATGTATTGATCGCTGTGGCTTTCTTTGCATGCATTCTCTGACTAGTTAAAAGTAAAAAACTCCTCTTCGCTGAGGAGATCCTTCTCGTAGTTAATACAAATTACTTCCATATATGAATAATCTCATTAATAGCAAATTTACAAAACAGTGCATCTGGACCTTCTTGCAGATGGAGGTGTATCATGTCTAAACCTGATTGGCAGGCAGGGGTTTTATCCCAAATATCTGAGGAAAGAAAAGTCCAAATTATTAGGAGAAAAAAATAGACAGGTAATACAATATATTTCTTTACATCCCTCGAAGCCTGTTTCAGCAGGCTGCAAAAAAGGCCCCAAGAGCCATATTTAAATAAGAAAGGCGTTCTGCCAACATTATTCTAGCTGGAGAAATCTCAGTGAGAGACTTGAGGCTTCTAAAGGATATGCTATATACTAAGATAGATTAAACAAACTGGAGTCTTACATGGCAAAGTTAAATCTTCAAGCCAAACAAGGCTTATCAACTGAGTGAAGAGGCTTAATTTTCAGAAAATGCAATCAGCTAATTCTAGTAAACAGAGAGGTCTCTTGATTAAATTTTAGACTGAAAGATAAAACTTCATCTTAGAGTATGATTAATGATTTACTCTCAATTAGCTAATGACTTGTCAGCTTCCAGGGAGTAAAAGAATTTCTCACATTGATGTTATTGTAACTGACATGCAAGTTACCACTTCCCGTCTTCCTAAACCTCATTGATAAGATTGTGTGTTGTTGAAAGACTGCACTGGATTTGTTTCTACAATTCTGAGGAGGCAAGGAACAAGTAGAATCTGGACTGAGACACAACTGGGAAGATCTGAAGTTGTAAGACTGAAGAAAAGCAGCTACTGGAAACGTACTTAGAGATAATTGTATCAAGCAGTTGAATAAAGTACTGACTTTCTGGCAGTAACAAAGTGTGTGTATTTAACAGATCCTGTCCTCTTCTTCTGGTTTGTCTTCTTCAGGCTTTGGCTTTAATGTGAATAACAGCAACCCCACCATATGCATCAATGATCTCATCACAAAATTTAATAAGGAAGAGGGGACAAAGCTGAAGCCTTTAACTGCAGACTGTCTTATTGCAAGAACTGTAACTATGCTGGAGAGGCTTATAGATATTTTTCAGGAGAAAGGGCCTAACGGAGTTCTTCCCCGTTACTACAAGTACTGGATACATAGGTAAGTATAATGTTCTTCTCAAACTTTCTTTTAAAAAAGTTGGAAAGAACTCTTGAATGCTCTGTCTTTTTTTACTAGATTGCCTTTAATACTAGCGACTTAATTAAAACATACTCCCAAGTAGGATGTAATTTTTTAAGGGAGGATAAAAATAGCATATAGTAAAATCAATGGACTAGCGTGAGTTAAAGAATGCTTCTATGTATTTTACATGTGTCATCTCAAAACAAAAGGAATTGGGAATGATTTGTTTAGCTAGCGATGAAGCTGTTGTACTCACATCTTTCATAAAAAAAATAGACGGTTTGGATTAACTCCAGCTCTGTTAATTCCACAGAAAGGAATTAAAGAAGGTAGAAAATGCTGCTAAAAATCATACTCTATAAAGGGCAAGTGAAGTGGGAAATAAAAATATTCTGCTAGACATTAGTCCTCTAAGCTATTTTTAATTGTTTGTGCAGTGTCCACCAATTAATTCCTAACCATCTGGTTCTCTTTATTTGCAGTGGCAAGCAAGTCCGTCTCTACAGTGAGGAGGGCCCGACTGCATGGATAGTTGGGATAGATGATTATGGATTCCTTCAAGTTCATGAAGAAGGCAAGGGTGTAGACTCTGTGCGCCCAGACGGCAACTCTTTTGACATGCTGAGAAACCTCATAGTCCCAAAGTATTCATAGTCCTCAGAGTTCATTAACAGTCCCCTCAGCGCAAAGAGGGGCTCTTTAGTATTTGGCACCAAGCAGCTAAACTTGTTTAAAGGTGGAGAGGGTAGTTGATAGCTTGATTTTTTTTCCTTCTGATTTTCTGACATCTTTGTTCTTAGACACAGATTACTTCAACAGTTGAGAAGAAGTAGTTAACTCATTGCTGAAGGCCTTTATTCTTTCATATTAACTTTAAAACACATCTGTGTTGACATATTTTTGTAAGCATCAGTTCTTTAAAAGCAGCCTAATTGCAAAGGAATACTTTACAGTTAACAGGGCTTTCTCTTTATTTACACACTGTGAGAAACTGAAGTGGCTAAATATTTCCTTTTTGTGTCTCTGTGTTTTTATTGTACTTTAGCACAATAAAACGCATCTATGTTGACTTTTTTGTAAGCATCAGTTGTTTAAAAGTGGCCTGATTGCAAAGGAATACTTTGCAAGGAACAGAACTTTCTCTTTATTTACACACTTTATTTGAGAAACCAAAGTGGCTAAATATTTCCTTTTTGTGTCTCTGTGTTTTTATTGGACTTCAGCACAATGCAGTACAATATTTACATTTTTACTGTGTCTTTTTATGGTTTATGCATTGTCTGCAGTGGAAACAGCTGGAGGAGTTCATCATGCATTTCTGAACTACTGGGATTAGCACTGTGTTTAAATTCAGGTCTAAGCATAGAGCTTTGCTGATGTGGTTCTTCTCCATGGGGGCCTGTGCAACAATTTACCATCCTGTGCTTTGGGCTCAGGTGTGTAACTCTGTCATGGCTGCCTTGAGTTTTTGGAGAATTTTCCATCGGCACTTAAGAACTGTGGTTAGTTATCCAAATTAGTTGTACTCTGCTCTTCTTAGTCAATTGGATCTGAATAAATTGTCTCGTATCTCCTTTGAATCGTAGTCTTCCAAGAGGCTTTAGCCACCATAAGAATAGCCCGCTGGAGTAGCGTATCACCTAGTTGCAATCTTCTTATCCAGGTAACTGTAGAATCCATGTCAGGAGAGGGAAGTCCTAAGTAGTTTAGAATTTAATAGTAACTCTATTGTAATAGCAAGGAAATTAACCAAAAAGTAAGAGAAACTGCCCAGCTCTTAAAATCCCTACCATAAACAACTGCTATAGTGAAAAAGAGAAAACATACCGTTAAACTGGGTCCAAATTCTCTTCCATTGTTTCTGTTGTCACCCCCTTTCCCAAAGCAGGACATCTGGTTTTGCTGCTAACCATTAAAGCAAGAGGTGTAACACCTGCTGACCTGAAAGCAGCTTGCCTTGGGGGCTGGCTGCACAGTTCCAGGTTAGGTGTGACAGCTTCGTCATGAGTGGAAAACGTGGTGAAGCAGGCATGTGGGAGCTTCCGTGCAATGGCAGCTTGTCAGGCTTTTCTCCTGAGCAAGACGAATTTGCACCAGGAGGCTTGGCCACCACAGCACTTCAAACAGCTCCCTGCAAATGAAAAGTTTGTCATAGGTGTGATGTGGCCAGCTTCATTTCCTCCAGTGGGCAGCACAGCTTACTGTATTACCGTCTCCCTACTGAAGGTGGATCAGCCAAATTGTTTCCACAAAGGACTTCTGTCTACTAGCCAGAAATGGGTTTTTTAGGTTAAAGTTCACCTCATAAACGATCTGAACATGTTAGTAGATTGTTTCAGTTACAAAGCCAAGAAGTCTTAAAACAAAGAAACTAGTCTGTAATGGTAATTTAGAGTAATCCTCGCATATTAGGCTTTAGGTGGTTTGGCAGCAAGTGCTAGAAATTAAGTTGTCCCTATTACATTTAGGATTTTATGTTCCGTATCACAGTAGATGGTCTGTCTGGTTGTCTGTACCCTGGTGTTTTGTTTTCCCCCACGATCTGCATCATGTGAGATTGCCCACCAATATTTCATAGAACTATACAGTGGAGTGGAGACAGCTGTTAATTGGCATAGTTAAAATGATACACATGACACCAGCTTTTGCTTTTTCCCACCAGATGCTTTCAAAACTGCTTCGAGCTGTTAACTTTTGGCAACTAACTTTCTTTCAGAATCAAATACTGATGTATATTATAATCAAATGAAACTTGAATCTGAGTTAGTAAAGTTTAAATAAAAGGAAGAAACTGTCTATGTATACAGATATAAAAAATGTGTGCGTGCGCATACGCACACTCACGTCTTCCTTGTGCATCTTCCACTTTTTTTCTACCTTTTCCTTCAAGCAGCTTATGAGCAATGCATGGTGCTGCAGGTCAGCTGCAGAAAGCATAGCTCTGGTACAGTTTTTGCCAGCCACAGAGTTTTACAAAAATTTAGATCTCAATCCAGTATTTGTAGCCAAAACACTGTCTCTGTTTTGCTACTGTGTGCCTGTAGGAAGCAACTTTGATTTCGCTCATATTCCAGACTGATGAGTGCCTGTAGAGATTGCTTTTTAACCACCAGGTTATGCATCAGGTTTTGACTTAAACTGCTTCCTTAAAACACACTCTCCCTTCACTAGGGACAAGTAGTGTAAAAGAATGAAGAGGGGGAAATGACATGTTCCTGCGTGAAGGGCAGAATGGACTGCAAACCCTCACTCAGCTACACTACCATGGTGTCTGAGCAGCAGGCAGATGGATTTTTTAATAGTGAAATGCTGCGATATTTTCTGGTTGCTGTTGTTCCTTTTGGATTTTTTCATAACCTTCGTAATGGAAAGCTTGTTCAGTTCTCACTTTGAGTTGTAAGATTATTCCGAAACTTTTTGCATTGGGAAGAAACCTTAGCATTGAAATTCCTTTTTTGCAAATGAGAACTAACCATGTGTGGATGTGTCAGAGCGTAGGTAGGTGCTGTGGGAAGGCACCGCTTTGCCTCTACCTTTTAGTGGCCTATTCTGTGTGTATAAACCTACCTGTTGTCTTGGGGAAACAGCTTTGAGTTGGATAAAGTGTTTGTTACAAACCTGACCTTTCCTTCAGAAGAACCAAAGAACTTCATAAAGAAAATTCCCGTTGCATGGTGAGCAGCTCCTTCAGGTCCTCCTGACCAGCAGCTCTTCCTGTCAAGAAAGCCAGTGGACCTGCCTGTGCCACGGTCACCTTAAGGTGGATGAGGAGCACAGCCAGGAGTCTTACTCTTTTTATGGCAAACTTGGCACACCCAGAAAGCCATTTTTGTATGAAAGTCATTGTTATTATTGCTGTTTCTGTAGGACAGATGAATGTGGTGTAGAATGTCTCTGGACATAGGTATGGAGAGAATCAGATGACTCCAGACCCAGAAGTAATGCACTGAAAATGTTTCATTTCATTCAACTGTCCAGATTAGTAAAACACCTCTTCCATTGTGAGGCTGATGTCGTATCAAACTATTTTCTTGATAAAGTGCTTTCAAAAAACTTCTATTGCAATGTCCATATTTCTGTGACTTCGTTTTTTTCCTCCTGGACTCTGTTATAACATTTCTCATTACACATTGTGAAAATATTTGCAGAGATTGTTTATTGATGGGAGAACTTCTGCAGCGCAGGCTGGGCGTGTTGGCATGTGTCTGGGTTCAGAAAGAGTAAGCGGGTTGTGTCCAGTCAGCACCGACGCTGTTTCCAAAGATTTGAAAAAGTAGTGATGCAGTTAACGTTTAGGAGTTCAAACAGTACATCTCACTTCTAGTAAAAGGTTTTATAAGACTTCAGAGCATTTTTAAAAATACATCCAACAAATCAAGGGCTATTACCTAGAAATAACAAAGCGTGTAATTCTTTTTGGGGCAGCTTCATTGTACAACTATTTTTTTTTTATTTCTTTGCTTTTTCTGATTCAGCTACAAAACATCAGCAGTCTAAAAAATTACTCTCTGCAACTGCTTTGGAATATACCGTAGCTTTACACAAAAATTACAAAAAAAAAAACCACACTGAAGTGCTTTTAATATCTGCTATGAAAAAGATTTGTGCTACAAAGGGCTGATTCCTGGCGGTAACTGGTTTGATAAAAGCATTTGCATGCGTAAGTTACTGCAGTGATGCACCACACTGATCAGACACCAAAGAAATTAAATCTGAACTGAGGAAAGCACAGAGGTCAAAAAATGATGGCGTGCTGCAGGCTGCGGCATGGAACAGATGATTGAGAAAAAAGCACTGCAGGGAAGAATTGTAAACTGATGTCATGTTTGAGTATCTTGCATTAGCATGTTTCATTAACAATTCTGTGTTATTTTCAGTTCTCCAAGAATTTTCCTTTAAAATGCAATGTGGCTAAAATACAATAAATTTAAAAAATCTTTGTATTTTATAGTACATTAACTGTCAAGTATAGTACATATTACAAGTGAAATAAAATTTCAAATATGCAACACTATTCTTTGTGAAAGCCTGTGTTTTCTGTTAAAAGGAAATCCAACTCAATTTTCCTTTGGCTACGGGATTTTATTTAACATTTTAACAGTTTTGTTTTACATAATAAATAAGCAAAAATGCTTTACATTTTTAGGGAATACATAGATAATTCTGAGCATTACTAGGTTGTTTGTTTTGCTTGCTTTTTCACCTACATTTGTCATATAGCTTTATCTGCATCATATAAAAAAAGCAAAATCTAATGTTCAGGAAAAAAATGGAATAGTAAAATTTTCTCTCTGTTGTTTTTGAAGTGTGACTGAAATTGAAACTGAAAAAATACTTAGTGTCCCATCTTGTGATTTTTAGCGGAACACTGTTATTCTGACAGGTTTCCCATTCATTTGCACTTTCTCTCAGTGATACATTCTCCAATTTTACACCTATTGTCCACTGTGCTTAATTTCATTAAATTAATACCCTTTTTCAAATTACAGGGCTACAGTGACCTAGAGAGAAGTCTATTGTCTTATCACCTTATTTACATTGTGGTGTTTCTATTAATAGGATAAAAACTTGGAGACCTCAATAAGGGATTAATGTTTCCAACTTCACATTTTGCTAAGATATTCCCTCTCTCACTTCTTCACTCTCGTTCTCCGTATCATTTACACACTAGGTCTGAACTCCCCTAAGGGTTAAAATCCTATCAAGTCGCATGACAAAGGTGTCTGTAGCAGCTCAGACAAGTACATCAGAGAGAAATTAGGTTATTTTTCATAATACATTCCAATTCACACTCACTGTGGCGACATAATTTTTTCAAATTATTAAAAACATTGCCACTGTCAATGGCTGGGCTGCATTGTGCAGTTCTATGTGCAGTGTTCTATGAACATCTGTAGTTTAACTGACTAAAAGTCGTATTTTTCTCTCAATATAGTTTACTCATGTTCCAGATGTGAAATTTCATTCCAGAATGAAAATTGCTGTTTCTATTTTGGAATAGCAGGGAAAATATATCACACATTTGCTTTTTAAATCAAAGGTCTTTTCTAAAACCTACCCTGTATTATCATATGTGAATGCGTAATTGATTCATTATTGCCTAGCAGGGAAAGTTCATGTACCTGAATATCACATACTGTAAAACATCTGTGGGAGAATGATGGAACACCTCCTCTGCTCAGGCTCATTGCATAAAGCCTGGAAGTGTGAATAACAAGGTAGACGCTGGAAAAATATTTTGTGGTATTTTACTGAAAAATATCAATGGCATTTTTTAACCGAAGCTTAATTTGGACGTTCCTGAAAATATGTTTTCATAGTGAGAAGTACTTACAAGAACAGAAAAATACACCAGATTGACTTTGCATGCAGCAACGCCACTAATGAGGTATAGGGGAAAGTGTAGCATGAGAGTTGTGCATCAGGTTTCTTTTTAATGATGCAAACAATGTCAGTTACTGCTTTATAGGGCATGGTTTTAATTTAACAAAATTAACATACGAGTCTTAGAATAATTGCATCTTTTAAGGAGGTGAGCCCGTTTATTGGTGACACTGGCTGGGAAGGCTGTTAACCAAAGCTGCTATAAAACCAACTGGTGTCTCACTACTTCAGTTTATGAAGTCCAAGTGACGATCATATTCACTCATAACGTTTCTGTAGACTCCCTAACTTCTCTAGTGCTGGACAAAGCAAGGAGCACAGCTACGCTGAGTGAGTGAATGTGCTGGTTTGGTTCTGCTTTTGTTTTTTAAGTCAGTAATCTGGTAATGGCTGATTAGGTACGGGTTGTATTTATCATGGGAGATATTTCCCATGCTTTTTTCGCAAATGAAGAAGTCAGACAACTGTGAGCTTCCAGGTGAACACAGGTTTAGCTTCTTAATAAAGCCTTCTCTGTTAACCTTTCAGCAGGAAGCAATAAAAATGCTGAAAATTGTTTTCAAACATACGTTTTAAAAGTATTTTTGTGTACTCATAGCAATAAATATACATACAAGGGGTGACAATATTATTGCTGCATATAAAGGATAGAGAACATGTAATTTTTAGAAGTGTGTACTTCATTACATTTTTATCTGACAAGGTGCAATCCGTGAGCAAGTGTTATTTCCATATTGCACAAGCCAGGTAAGCATCTTCTTCAGCAAAGGTCTCTTAGAGAGTCTGGTAACAGAGAGAAAGTTTTAGAAGTGTAAATTAGCCTTGAATTGGGGCTAAGAAGGGTAGCTAAATATAGCTGACACAGTTCTACAACAAACTTTATTGTTGGTATTTACAGCTATTTTTTGGGAGTCTGTTGTTTTATCAAGACCACACAATGTTTGGGAAAGTGGTTGAAAAACAAAGTGGACTAAGTGTTGTCAATTAAACACACACAGATCCGTATGTCTCCTCATTTGTAAACTTTACAAAGAATTAAAAAAAAGGGGGGGGGGGTGAAATCTATTCTTAATAGGCGGGACAAAATGTAAATGTGTGCTGTATGAGTTTCACTTGCTGCAGTTTATTAGCATAAACTGACGTGGGTGCAAAGCGTCCGTTCCAAACCCCGATGTACTCAAACTCTGCTTTACTACAAGTGCAACTGTGGGGTTTGTGGTTGTACAGTGACTTTTGACTTTCCATATTCAGATTGTCCACTGGCATTATTTGTGAAGTGCACGAATCAGTCAAGTATTAATCTTACCCTTGTGTTGACACTGAGATTTATGCTTAAGGAAGTTCAGTGTGTTAAAAGCTGAACCTTTCAAACTTCAGAAGTCAACTGGTAAGTTTAAAATACAGCATAAATGTTCATTATTCCCTTGACTATAAAGGAAACATTTCTGGTGCTATTATTAAGATGTATTTTTGAAATACTGGTTTGAAAATCTGCACAGCCTTTTCCCAGAATACTCCGTGAAACACAAGGGTGTTTTTTTATTTTTCTTATTACAACATTTTATGAGGAATAGTCTTTAGTTCCTGCTACATGATTTGTCCCAATTTGCCATGACAAGGCCTGTAACCCTTTAATACGTATTTTTGTATGTATCAATTTGTCATATTGTTCCTTGTCAAGACAAATGGTGGTGGTAACAATCTAAGGACACTGAAAGCTATGCCAAAGAAATCAAATTTAGATTTGATTTATTTAGTTTTAAAACCTTTGGATAATTAATAAATAAGCTTTTTCCAGACTCAGTTCTGTTTAGTTAGTACAGCTGCATTATGGATACTAATAATCGCTTT
This sequence comes from Falco biarmicus, assembly GCF_023638135.1. Lineage (NCBI taxonomy): Eukaryota > Metazoa > Chordata > Aves > Falconiformes > Falconidae > Falco > Falco biarmicus. The sequence continues at coordinate 77,110,647 of NC_079289.1, read as the reverse complement.
TCTTTAAACAAAGTTCATTTATCAGGATGCTTAACACATGGGCGGAGAGTTGATGCAATTTTTCACACAGTTTGTCAAAAATACCTAAATTAGAGTGTATAGTTTATGATAAAAGAATCCTGAATATATTTTGAGAAGGAGGGGTTAAGGAAAAAAATGTTCTTCATATAAATCTCTGCATATAACACCTATCATTTGATTTTGTTGCACACTATGAAATAACAAAAATAAGATCTGTAACATGTCTTCTCACTGGCACCAGAGCTTAATCTGTGACAACGAAGCATGGAAGCTAGATGTAGGGTGTTTTCCTGACCTTGAAGGTACTGTTATTCATGACTTGCCAGGAACACACAAGTCTGTCCCTTCTGCTGACCTTCAGCTATGCTCAGTAAATGTAACCATTTTTTCTCATGCTTTTTGCAAATCATTGCAGTTTAGCTTCTTAATTAAATGTAAATACTCCTCTATTACCGTCACCTTCCATTGGCTATTATTACAGAAGTTCCAATATAATGGGGTAGTGCAGATTCCTTGTGGGTTTCTGGAGAAGAAGCTGATGAGGGGCTTTGGTTTTTGTAAATAAATGTATTTACTTCTTCAGAATTGTATCCGTAATTTTCTCCTACATGTCCTGTCGCTGTACATGATGAAGATTGAAATGTACCATGTTTGGCTAAAACATGGTGATAATTTAGAAGCACAAATGGAACTTGTCCGGAGGATCTCACATCCATCACACGTTCACTTTCGGAGTCATGATCAAGCTTTCCAGTCATCTCATTGTTGTCCAGTTCATCTAGATTTGTAGCGTGGTGACTAATGTGCCCGTATTTGGGTTCTTTCATACAAATCCTTCTTGTCTGCTCATATACTGAGGGCATTGGCAGGAGGTGACTTAATTGTCCTATAGCTTTAGACTGAAAACATTCTGATTTTGGCAGCAAGGAGTTAGCTATTGAGTTTGAAAAAGAACTTTCGTTGTTGCTCATTTTTTCTGGTAGGTCTCTGTTAAAAGCTAACTTGTTTTCCTCTTTAATGAGGTGGTGAGGTGGCTGAATCCTGGTTTCTATTTTGTTGGGTTTCATGATGCCAGAATCATAAATCTCTTCTTTGTATCTGCTGCCTGGCATGGGTGCTGTGCAGCTTGTAAAGTTGTCAGATAGAGCATCTTGGCTGTATCTTCTGTTTGATATGGGCACTTGCAAGAAAGAGAAAACGTTAATTACTGACAATGAGTTCATATAATAGTTAGATGCTAACACTTTTTATGACTGAATTTTGACACCCATTTGGTTTGGGCCGGATCCAAGTCCCAGTGAAGATGTCAGAGACAATCCCATTTCCCTCAGTGTCTTTGGACAAGTCTCTTTAAGACTGTTGAAAAGTTAAAAAACCCCACACCAACCCATTCAGAAGGGCCAACAGTGTTCAACAATTCTGAAAAGGTTTTCCATGTGAAAAGCCCGTTTATTTATTTGACTGAATAATTTTAAAACACAAATTTAATATGGTTAAATTAGGGAAATTCAACAAAAGAAATATTTGGAAACGTGACCTGCTATCAAAAAGCTTGACCTTAAGTAAGCTCTTTTCAAAGATTTATCAAATGTTTTACCAAAGGATGGATAACATTTATTACATGTCAGTGATTCAATGATGAAAGTAAAGCAGAATTTATTCTTCCCATCACTCTGGAAGTGTATTGGGCACTCACCCTTGTAAGGAAAGAAGAGAGTGTGCAGTAATACAAACTGACACGTCACTATCTAATTCATGATACCTATTTGTGATATACATAATATCTAGCTTGTGTCACATTAAAGGCTGTGCTTTTTCTCTTTGAAAAACTAGCATCAGATATTAAAAATATCTATTGAAAAGCAACATAAATACTTATTGAGAAAGCTCCATCTCTGCTTTTAAGGTACTATCATTTAATAAAGCTGAATGTATAATATAAATGTAACATACACTGAGAATGTTTGTTTGAATATAGGAATACTAGACCGGATACGCATGGAATTCTTAAAGTGTTTCTTAATTAAATTGATTCTTAAATTTTCAGGAGAGTATGAACCAAGGATTTCTATTCAGGGTTTTCCTCTAAAATATATTGAGTGATCTTAGTTTTCACAAGTTTCTGCATGGTAGCTGAACTCTTGAAATAATTAGAATTGTTTTTATCATTTTCTGCTTTCTTTATGCAGCTTTTCCTTTTTGGACACTCCTGTCTACAAATAGTAAGAGAAAAAGCCACTGGTTTACTCCTATACAGTATAGCTAAATTTAGGCGAGTACTAATTCTTTGCACTGTTTTGTATGAACAGTTTGACAGTTATACTACTCCTCCAAGGCATATTTGAAAGTTTTATGTTAAAGGTTAAATGAGGCACTTAGCAAATTTCTCAAATTAAACCTAAACTCTATTTTGTGTTATGCTCGCTGAAAGCCCTGGACACCTAAATGCCTTTTGTAAAAGGGATTTTCTGTTTTTCTAAAAAATTTATTTAACGTCTTAAAGGTTTTGGAGTTCCCCTGTAGTGGTTGCTGACGTAACTGTACCCGCTAATAATTAAATACTCCCTGTGCTATAGTAGACTGGCAAAGCCTTCATGTATAACAGAGGAAGCAGAAATAGCTCAATTGTACTTCTTTTTATATGCAGAGCTTCATTAATTTCAGAGGGAGTCGCACCACATAATTAACACCAGAATTTAAACAGGAATCTGGATGCAATTTCTTCTTGATTGACCCAACATCCTCCTAGAAACAATAATGTTTCAAGTTATTCTTTTTAATTTTCATTTATATATTTTGTTCCAAGAAGTATATGCAGTCCTAAGTAAACTGAATTCTCATCAGCTGTTGAAAAATGGCCCTTTTAGATCACAAATCAAAACAGGGATTCAGCCACGTGCTTGAGTATAACTTGGAAAATTTACCAATGTAATTATACCACTCTAATTTTAGCACACATCTGGCATTTTTACTATGAATTAAGTATATGTGCTGAGAGTTACTGACATATAACTAAGAAGGTTTAACTAATCTGGTATATTTGTTCTAGTGTTTTTCCCACTTGAGACATCCATAGGAGTGATGGGTTTGTTCTCTTACTGCAGCATGGAGTATTGTTACTTTGTGGATCTAATCTCTTAACAAAAGATTGTCCCTTTCCGTTTTTAGAGCCCACACTTGTAAGAAGCTGAAGCATTGCAGCAGCTGGCCCCTGTCTTTTTATTGTCATTTTTGTCTTCTCAAATTCTGCTGGGCTGATGGCTGCCACCTTCATACCAAGAAGTAATTTGCATACTTGGAAATTTTGTTCTCAAACATGGTTCTCATCTCTTTTGCTGAGGAAGAAGGTAAGGGTCTGGTTAATTGTTTGCAGGCTTCCATTAAAGTTGTCGGCACATTTGTGGAGTCAGACTAGACAGTTAAGCAAGTCGTGTCTGCAGTGCAATGGAGCCCAGTCATTTTTGTCCACTTACATACAGAACAGTTACTGGAGCTAGGCTTAAATCTGCTTTTGTCTTCCTTTGCAGACAAAAGCCCAAGTATGCCTGGGGACAGACTCCTCCTGGGGAGTTTTTCATACAGAAGTTAATAGAAAGCTGACAACTGCTTTGTGTTGCTGTAGAAGGGCAGCACCCCAGGATTGCTTCCACCCATCTGGCATGTGGGTATTGCCAGAGTACCTGCCTCAGCAGGTGCGTGAGGATCTCCCATGCATTCTGTACTTTTCCAGTGCTGAAAACACATTACAGTCATTGAAGTCAGTGCATTAATTTGGGATGCTTTCTGGGCCACTGTTCTGCCAGAGCAATCCAGCTATGCCAAGCAAGGTAGATACACTGCACATCTAAGGTTGTGTGTCATACCAGAGTGATAACAGCTTTCTAGAAGGCCCTTTATACTTACTTACACTGCCTCCATTCCTAGCAGCCTACGGCTGCAACAGTGAACTTAAGTCCTTCAGGCATCATGTCTCCTAATTCTTGACAAGTAGCTCTGCTTTCCCACTGGCGCACAGGGTGCAACTTGGACAAGTTGAGGGAAAACCTGGAGATTAAGAGCCCCATCACCTGGAAGCCTGCTCAGATTTCAGCATCCAACCATCCAAGTGGGAACAGGAAGGCTCCTCTAGCAGGTATTGATCTTTTTTTAAAACATACCAAGTATTTTCATAGCTACAGTGTACTGCAGCAATCTTGCCCCTGTCAAGCTGAGTGCTGTGGTGAGGAGCGTTCCCTCCTCACCTTTAAATAGTGCAGTCAAAGATCAGATGGTGCTCAATGGGGAAAGATGCTTGCCCAAAAGGTATTTCATTCACAAACATGCCTTTCTGTACCAAGACATTAATAGGTACAGCTGCTCCTTGTTCTCTCATTGCCCCTATTGCACTAAAAATGAAAGAAAAGCAACTTGAAACCAGGTTAAAGCAAAGAAAGTCTGATACTCAGCACTGATCTTCATGCAAAAGGTATGCAGTCCTTATCAGCAGTTTTGTATCCTGTCTCTGAAAAACTTGTCTGTTCTTTAGGGCACAGCTGATCCCCTCTTCATGCATGCTTTGTCTTGCATAATTTTTCCTGGGCTTTCTGATCTACACTAACCTCAGAAGAGTGTACTGACAGTTACTGTGTTTTGAAACGATGATATAACAACACTTGGATGTTTACTTGTAGCCCATGATGTTTCAGTATGTTTCCTAATTCTTTGTGCAAAAGGACCTTCAGAGAAGAGCAATTACTCAGTCGCTTTGAGTTTTGCTGAAGACCAACAAGCAGAGCCACTGTACTGCTCAGGTCACATTGCAAAGGCATGCTGATATTCCTCTGTGTCAAAGAAGACAAAGATACAACAAGGTCTTACACTGTCCCTGCCCATGGAAAAGATATTTTTTCAGGTTAGCTCAATATCTGTGCTGTGTCCTGACCTGAACCCTAATTGCAAGTCATCTGAGGCGTGGGCTGATGTTGTCATCGCTATGGTCTACATTATTCACCCTCCAAAAACAGTAGTAAGACAACACGATCTTCAAGACCTCTTTGTCTCTAGTGGAATATACTTTTCAAAGAAGATGTCATCTATTTCTTCCAGTAGTCACTGGCTAAACTGGGACAGGGGGGTGATTTGGGGGAGGAAGATAGACCAGAGCTTTTTCACAGATTTTCTCAGTATTCTTCATCATTTCCTCAGTTTTGGCATAATCCGTGTCACTAAGCTTCACACAGATAGTACAGACTGGCCAACAGCATAACTTAATGAGAAGTGGGTGCTGTGGTACCTACACTAGTAATGTATCCGTTCAAGTGTACAAAGGAAAATTCCCTGACTATGAAGATGGTTGCTTCTTCTGAAGTGAGTTTCTTTTCTGATGACTAGGCCAGCTGGAAGAAAGTGGAAGCTTTGAAACCAGATTCTGAGGCAGCAGCATCTGATTTGCAGACAGTTTTATCTGCTACGTGCTTTTCCAGAGCTTTGATGGCTTGGCATGATCATCTTAAAATCTCTGATCTCTCCAAAAGAAGCTATTTTCCATAGAGAAAAATGTCTCTGGCCTACGGCATTTTTGGCAGATGCTGCTATGGATGTGATGTGGAATAGCCCTTGCATCCAATCCGGTTGCCAGATGTCATATTTGGCATTGTCTTTGGATTGAAGATAATGACACTAAGCAGATCCTCTCTCCTTTGAAGCTTACTGGCTGTCAGTTTTTCAATGAACCGCTAGAAAAAGCAGCAGTTGACAATGTAAGAAAGATCAGATGCCCCTTTCAATTCAAAGTAAAAAGTCACTTCCAAAGGTTCAAATTTCTCTTCTGCCACCAGCCTCAACAGAAGTATGACAAGGCTAATTCTACCTCAGGAGGAATCAAACTCTGAAACAATTAGATATAAATCCTCTTTGCAGCAGAGGCTCCATTTTTCTTTCCCCTCTTATAACACTTGAGTGTGAACTCACGCAATGACCTCTGACCAGGCCTGAGTTTGACCATATTCTTTTTTCCTTCCTGAACAGTAAAATTGTTAAGTGCTTTTGCAGGCAATTAATTATACCAAGTCAGTTTTCATCAAATGCCCAGTAGCTAAACATCCGTTAAATACATCTGTGCTCAAAAGAGAACCCACATATTCTGATGTAAGCAACAATATCTGAGGTAGAACAAGAATAAAGAATCACTGGTATCACAGTTCCATTTTCCTGTTCATGAGGAAATTGAAAAATACCAACAGTTGCTTGCAGGTTTTTGTTGGGACTTTTTTTTTACCCTAACATATTTAACACTATTGCTATGGAATCCTTCTGACTTAATATATTTACTAGGAGTTATCTGCCTATATCAACCGACCGATGGTAAATTGCTTGTCTGCTGCTATGGTTGCTAGGCTTTTCTGGCAAATGTTATGGCCACAATCAATTTTACAGACTGTTCTCTGAACAGGCTGTTCTTTCCACATCCATTCTCAGTGTTCTGAGGGCACCCTCTGACCAGGAAGGGATGGATGTACTTTCTCAGTCAGTCTCATAGCGTCTGTTAGTCTGTAAGCAGAGAAGAAAAGCTGGGCTGACTTCTGTACACCTAGAATAGCTTTGTTCCTTCAGACTTACTGGGTTCTGCAGGATTTACTTCAGTCTTTATACTCATCCTCAAAAGATGTAGCTTTTTTTCCTTTTCCACTAAAATGCAACATCTTTAGAAAGGACAAAACCATTTCCTATTTTTGGTCTAAAGCTACTCCTTTTCAGCCCTGCCCACAACAGCGACAAAAGGAAGCCAGCACATCAGAGGAGCATGAGCTCAGAAAAAGCATTTAACCTGCACTGGGCTGTAAGAAGAGCTTCAGTCTTGTTCATATTCAACCTAAACACAGAACAGCAAAATAAAATGCTACAGTCAGCTAGGTCAGGTCAAATGGTCCTGTGAAGGACAAAATCCTGGGAAGAACTTACTTGCTGCTCTGTTGGAGACACGTTCAACGTCTGATACCATCTTCTGTCTGATGTAGCAAGCTCAGCTTTTAACATCTGCAGATATTCCCTTCAGATCTAGGATATCTAATTTCATGTCCCTACATGAATAAATGCTTAGTTTCTGGTACTCAATAACCCTGAGCCTATCTTTTCCAGATTTTTTATTTTAAATTTCCACTACTGTTTCCTCTGTCCCATCCTCAATGAAGCTAGAAGTGTTTCCATATAACTTTATAACCGTATAATGTCAACGTAATTTATAACCGTAATATGTCAACCAGTCAGTCCTCATCACTGATTTTAACTAACCAAAATGATGTATGCAGATAGATGTAAACATATATAAGATCTAAGGATAAGAGTGTATCTTGAGCTTGTTTGCATTTAGTTACTTTATAGCTTTGCAAGGCTGTTTCCTATAGGTTGCCACCTCAAAGAAGTCAATGTCTTCAGTGCTTCCTTCAAAGCATTTGAGCTGAGCATCTGTGTAGAGAGATAATGCAGCTGACTGGGGAGAAGCACAGAAGACATTTTTGAATAAAGCAGGAGACAGTGCATTTCATTTACTCATTCACTGTAATAGCTGTAAGGTAAAGACATTCAGAATGGCTTCTTACTCAGAAAGGACAACCTTCAATTTTTATGGAAATAGATCACGTTTATTTTAATTGCTGTATGCGAGCTGAAGTACAACAGAAGTTGTTTCTTTCTGACTTCAGCAATGACTTACCTGAGCAATTCCCCTAAATAACTCTGATATACTGCAAAATATGAGGGTAGGTTGTGCCAGTATCGAAGGAGACAGTATCTCTGCCCTGTTCTAAAAGTGATTCTCATGAAAAAAATTTTGCAAGTAATGCTTTAATAATATTCCTAATCAAGTGCTAATGGTAATGGGAAGAGAGATGAACATGTGAATACTATAAACATAGTGGTTGTTACACTTCACTGTTCCTGATTTTTTGTATTTCCTAAATACCTTGTAATTCCTGTTTTCAAACTGCAATTACAAATCTTCCCCAGACACCCCACAGCTTTGCTTTTCTTTTTTTCTTTTTCTACAGTGACACCCACCTTCATAACTCTGTGCAAGATTGTGTCGAAGGATATTCACTGGCTGCTCAGGAAGATTTTTGGATGGTGACTGGCTGTTGGGTACCAAGGAGTTGGCGTAATGCCACTGGCATTCTCCATTTGTCTGCAGCGTACTCAAGAAAAATCGAGCAACTTCACAAGGTGCTCCTTGAGACTGCCCAAACTTTGAAGGCAGCATTTGCTTTTTGCTACTGAAGACATGAGAATCTACAGGGAAGTGTCCATAATGGTAAGAGAAAGGCAAGCTATATGACGGGGCATATAAAAGTTCACTGTTTTCTGAATGGAAGTTTTGTTCTTGAATGGTGGCAGCATTCACTGCAGGGCTGGATCGCCAGTTTCCCACCTGGCTGCATTCCAGTTTGTCTGTTTGGAATGAGCTGTATTGCTGGGGGAAATAAAATAAAATAAAATAAAAAGAAATAAAAAAAAAAAAAAAAGGAAGGGAAGAGAGTTAAATGACTAACTTTTATATGAAACCACATAACATATCATACAGGCACCCAGAGCTGGGCCTCCTTGAACTGTGATCTCACTGGCTAAAGGGACTGGCATACCAGCGCATTTAAAGTTCCTTGTCTTCATGATAACTTTACCTTCACTTAACATGGGAACAGAAAACTATTTTGTCATCCTAATATTAAGGGTTTATTTCATAATTTTTCCAGTTTGATTTTAGCTAGTAAGTGTAGGCAGTTTTAAATACCTGAGGGCAGATGTTCGTTGCAAAGCACTGGAATTCACTGATAAATGGGGTAGCAGACCATGAATATGAGTTTGTATATGTTGGCATGTCGAGCTTTAGAATGGCAAGAAGACAAAATCTGTCCTTTGCATGACCTATCGCAATGATTTTCTCTTCCCACTCTCTCCCACCCTCTTCTCCAGACTCCAAATCCTTTTTGGGCTCTCACTGTCCCGAATGCAGTGTATGTGCTAGATGCAGTCAGTGCTGTTTGAAGGTAACAGTAGCCCCTTCCAGCAATAGTCTCAGAATGTGTCATTGTGGGTGTTGGTCTCACCAGCCCAGTTTTATAGACAAGCTCCATTGTTTCCTTTCACATCTGGTTCTAGCTCACCCAGTGATAGTGAGAGATACTCCAAATCCCACTCCAGTGCTCTGTCAGCTAGGATTCATTCTTGTGATGCATTTTCCAGCATAAGGAAACTGCTAATACCTATGTGACATTAAGAACTCTGCATATCAACAGTGAATGAGGTGCATTCTAAACCAGCCCAAATTTTCACAACACAGCTATTCTTAGTACATGTTTTTATTCTTTTTACCAAGAAAGCATGTTGTTTGTTAAGTACTTTACATACTCCATATCCAAAAGGTTTTGTGTTTGCATCACTCGCCAGAGTTGGTTTGTACTACTTGTGCTGTCCACCTCAAGAACAAAAGGGTCTAATTGCATTCCAGCCTAACAAGGGAGCTCCTGCGGCAGAGTGTACTATAGTCAGTTTTACAGTAAGTTCAGTTCTGGATGATCTCTGTCCTGTCCCAAGCACTCTATGACAACAATTGGTAAGTAAATACTGCTGAAAAAGTTACCTGTTGTGGGTAAGGCGTTGTTCTGAGTTTTGCCTTCATTTTATTACTTTTGGGTTTTACTATTTTCCTTGTTTCCTGCGAGGTAGATACTGAGTTTCTGCATGAAAACTGTGACTTAGAAATAGTAACCTGGTCCAGTGACAACTGAAGTTCCTTATACTCAATATCTCTGCAAAAGAAAAGTCCGATAAAATACATACTCAAACATACCACACAAACACAAAATAGCTCCTTTGAAAATACATGTTAGCTTTGACAGTGTTTTCATTTTCATTCTTCCAAGATTTTCACTGAGTCTGTAGTGCAAGTCTGGGGATGTCAGCAAGCAGTGAATCTTATGATCTGACCCAGTCCCCACTCAAGTCTTTCACAAATGTTCCACTGGGAACTGTGTTAACATCTTTGTACGAAGTGTCCCCACTCTCTGAACCTAAACTGTGCGAACTTCTTAGCCTTCTGTGGCACCCTGCAGTTCAGAATCGTATCCATGTCAGCTGACAGAAAGGCACCGATCAATTCATCTGTCTCCTCCTCAATCAGGAATTGGTCTCTGCCCTGGCTCTCACAATTAGCCCTAAGGAAAGGAAAAGGAGCAATGTTCCTCTCCTGTCAGCACGATGTGCTTTTAACTAGACCACATGAGCTGCAATGTTGTTTTTATGACAGTCTCTAGACTTTCATTTCTCCTCTGTTCTGTTCAGTTTTATTTGCTCCACAGACAGGGCAGATCTTTATACAAAAGAAGTTAAAAACCAAATCAAGAACACACTGTGGATCATATTTTGAAACAATTAATTGATAACGTTCTGATGGTTGAACATTTTCCTCTGGTTTTCTCAGTAGCAACAGTGGAATATATTTTTTAAAGGATAACTAGAAAAAAACTATTCTCTCTCAATTTCTATCTAGAACTCATTTCTATCACTTTTTGATGATGAATAACCTGGAAGTAAATTCAAGTTGAGAATATGCTGTTACATCCCTGGCACGGTGTCCTTCTTTTTACTCAAATCACTTGCCCCAACTCATGATACTCAACCAGATTGCAGGACTGAGTCTTTCCTTCATGCTGCTGGCTCTTAAATCTGTACAGGAACGAGGGCAGCATTAGCCAGTGTATCTAGGGGTCAGTACCTGCTTCAAGTAGCTTAAGGGAACACTCTGTGGTTCCTCAGCTCACACAGTTTAGATCCCTAAGTCAGGTATCAGTGATAACATTGTAATATGCAAACACACATGATCCTACCACACATCATGCAAACACATCTTATTTTCAATCCAGATTTGAAATGGACCCATCTAGACAAAAGAAAAGAGTGTATAGTTCCCTGCTTTTTTGCACTATTCAACAAAAGGGAGCGGGCACACCCCCTCCCCTATTATCTCTTCAGTCACATGTTTCACTATTACTTATCCCTCTTATTCATTATAGATTGCTGTCTCAGGTTTATATGAAGATCGGAATTTTGTAACGCCTTCATGACTTGAACTAGAATTCATAAACTGCAGATCCAAACTGCTGTATGTTCTGCAGCTCAGTGGGAGCTACTTGCCATTGTAAGAATGTAGTTTTGCCCTGAGTAACTGTGCAGCCCAAGGCAAGTGAGGGAATCCTTGGTGATTCACCTGTCCCTCAAAGGTGGAGTGCTTCCTACCGTGTCTCTGTCTCCCAAAATGACGCTGTGACCTCTGCTGGGTAGCAGTAGTTTTCACTGGACAGGCCCAGTGCAGTTCTGCTGCTAATTACAGAACTGGGGTCCAGGCCTAACGCAAATGGCTACCAGTGTAATTACATTCAAGCATATGGCATACAAGGCAACCATCAGTAATACTAGTTCTTTTCAGCTCAGGAGGGAGGATATGAGAGAAAAGTGGCTGTAACATGCAAGCACAGAATGATACTGGAAGGCACAAGTAAAACAAACTCAAGGATTTAATTAGTAATGAATCAATTACTGATAACACATAATGGTACAAAGTATTTTGACTTACGTAAGGACATAATTGACACTCACTATGCAGTGAGGCCGTGATGAACGGCTGTTATGCACAATAGTAGCATAGCTCTGTACCCAAACCCAGCCTCCATGCTTGGACAGTAGTCGATAGTACTTGGTTGTGACTTGGCCTTTCACCAGCACTGTGAATACGATAAAAAAAAAAAAAAGCATTTCACATTGCTTGGACTTGTGATCGCTTCCTGGAGAGATGTATTTGCAAGGCAGGGACTTTTCTCCCTCCTTCCCCTCCCTTAAACTTCCTCTTCTTCCCACCAAACTTTAAACAACCCCCTTATAAAGGTGGCTGTCCTGCCCTTTACATAGTTTCACAAGGTCACATTATTGTTTACAAATAGTACATTGCAAACTATTAAGGTTTGTCTTCCTTCTTTTCCAGTTCACCCTTCTTTCTTATGCTTACATTCTGCAAAAACAATTACTGTTTCTGATCTTCTAACTGCAAAAGAAAGGTTCAAGACAGAAAAAATATTTTGAAGCAGATGCAACTAGCTTGAATTTTTTCCAGCACATTTGGAAGCACTTTTGTCAATCATAGCTTGATAGATTATTGTGTATTTTGCAATGTATTTCATGCTATGATGCTTTTTCCTCTGTAAGCTCTACATTTTAAAGGTTGATGTAAAAGGGTAAAATTCAAATGCTATTTGGTTCTTAAGCACACAAATAAAGACAAGGACAGAGAGGTGGACTAGTTATCTGATAGTTTTCACTAGAAACATAATCCTCTATACACCGGTTTGGATTTTCTGTGAACAAAGATGTTTTGGCACAAGGCTATGCTACAATAGGAATTGTGCAGCGTCTCTAAATATTTAACCTAGCCACAAATATTCCTGCTTCAGTGCCAGGCATTTGTCTAATGATTCACTAGAAGCTAACGCTCAGTCTTCAAAGGTGGTTCTTCTCCTGTGTGACCCTGGAGCATTCCTCTAGGAAACTCGATAGTCTTACTTTTCTATACAATCAGTTATTCATTTTAAATTAGGAAATAAGCTGCTGAGCTTGCTACATAAATGATGCCCAAAAAAAGTGATAAATAGCAGCAATTCCTTTATATAATACATGATTAAGAAATGGAATTGCTGCTTGCAAATGTAGGGCTTGTACTAGACAACTTAGTAGCAAAGCACACTGTAATTTTGTTCTCCCATTGTACATGCTTGGTGCAGAAGCAGATACATAATAAGGAAATAGAACAACAGCTTTCTCTTTCAGCCAACTCTAGTAGAGCAAACGAACACTTGAATTGAAAATATATGGCCTTATAATTAGTGTTCATAGAAGATTTTTCTCACAGGGAGGGCATCCAATATTAAGTTGGGAACTAAAGAGTGCATGATCTTTGGGGGATTTTTCACTGTTTGGTAATTAACTATATGGCTATCAGTCATCACTGTGGTTGACTTTTTTTTTTGTTCAGTTGTTATTTGGGCGAGTAGTGGTTTGTAATTTCAATAGTAATCAGAGACCACAATAATGTGAATAATATGAATTGCCCAATGCAAGACTGACAAATAGAAGAACAAGAGTTCTTGTTCTTGCTGAAAGGTCTTCTAAGTCTGTAACATATAGATCAACCCTCTGGGCTGCTTACTCTCCTGTCCATCTGGGCACATCACAACATACTTAAACTTTTCTTCAAATCCATTTAAACTCCCTAAGAAAATCAGGCTCTTACAAAATGGCTATAGACAGATCTTTCTGGAAGTGTCAGTCCTCCCTCCATTACAGGATATGGTATCCATTTGTTCAGAAAGCAACAAGATAAAAACCAGCATCTTGCAAGACATTCAAAAACCCATCCTCGCTGACATCAAGCCACTACTATTTAGAGTTTGAAGTCTCTCTTGATAGCTTTTTGCCTCGTTCTTGCTGGTGTCCTTTTTCATGCCAGCATTTCTAAATGGAATACTCTATAGGGTAGATGTGTGCATATGTACAGATATTTAAGAAAAACATGAGGAATACGTGTGTAAGTATGTAAACACACCTACAAAATATAAAGGCATGTGTACTCTTTATGTGCTGTGTATCACTCCAAGGTAAAGGTCTTGCAGTTGCTACTCAAAGATTCCGTGTAACAATGCCAAATAAGCCTGTTCTAAAAATATTTGTAATAATGGCAGCTATATGCCATGGAATCACTATATTTCTTGTTGTTCTATAATCCAAATGGTCCAGTTCTGGGAAATGATGCTTACATTGTGGCCTAGATAGCTAACAGATATTTTTCATAAAGTGGTCTAGGCTTTTCATAATTAAGACTTCGTGCTAGTTTAATGGTCAGGTTTTCCTTTAATCCAAAATGCCTTGCTACTCAGTCTTCCAAAATAGAAATCAGTGCTGTGATGGATTGCTAGCTATAACAAAGTTCTTCTGTGTGCTTTGGGACTAGCTTTGACTTTCTCTCTCTCTCTCACCAATTTTTTCGAAATCCCTGTTTTAGCTCTCCAGTTAAGGCAGTACTTTAAAAGATGTGAAAACCACTGATGACTACAGTTTTCAGCTTTTCTTCCTAATTATATGGATAAACCAATATTTCTCCTGGGATGGGGGAGGACTCCATGTCTCCTGCATTTTTAGCAATCTGAGGAAAGTCTGACCTTGGCTAGGGGATAGTAGCTGTGATACAGTAAATGAGGTCAATTTCCTTTTGGCTCTGTGTTAAATTACCCTGTTTGATGCTGATTGGGAAACCTCAGAAATGGGAGTGAGGTAAATCCACTACCAAGACAATCTGTGCAGGCTCAGGCTTCTTGGTGGCCTCTGCTGCAATCAAACCGGGAGGATTCAGTGGCTTTAGCCTTGGCTCTTGGATGTGCCATTTGTAACTGGGTGTTCCGCCGTTGTGGTTCCCTCCTGGTTTAGCAGGCAATCTGAAAAAGGCACTGGGCTGGCTGGGCTGGTCCTTCTGGTCTGTCATAGATGGCTATTTTAAAAGGTTCCAGCAGGCTCACAGGCATGTGGCTGGGAGTTCCTAGCCTGCACTTAAGGGTACCACTAAGTGAAATGGACCTCTTGGTTCCTCACTCACAGCGGTTATTGGTTTAGCTTCCCTGGCGCACATAACCCAGTGTGTCATCGGTCCAGCCCTCCAGCAGCACGGTCAATGGACCGTGCCCTAGCAAATTCGACAGTTCTTTTGCCCTCTTAAAGCCTAGTGCAGCTCTGACAGAAGGTTTAATTGCTGGGGGAGCAAAAGTAGACTCAGTGCTGCAGACAGAGTGTAAACTGTGCTCTGCTATAGGATAGATTCTATAAATACATAGGTTGACTTCCAGGAAGCAGCAAAACTGTTTGGTGATGACATCAGCTGGGCCCAGGGCTTGCCTTGCCAAGGCATAGAGATGTGGCTTTTGTAAGAGTTTATGTGGGAAAAGCAATGACGTTACAACATGTGGAATGCACAAAGTCCTCCTCACAGAGAAAGGATGGTGCAAATGAAGTGATTTCTCTGAGGCCAGAAAAATATTTTGCATATACTGGAACAAAGGAATATTTTGTCTGTATTGGAGCAGCTTCTCTATCCTGTCTTTTAGAATGCAAGATCCTTAGGCAGGGACTCACTATATGTGTGGCCGCATTTTCCCAGCTGCAGAACACAATGTATATCGATGGTGCTATAGAAATAAATAAAACTAGTTCAAATGCAAGTAGTTTTTTCATATAGCTGGAAGCTAATCAAATATTTAAAACAGGAAACACTTGGCTGCCAGCACACCTTAGGCAGATATTCACTTCTATGTTTTCCTCAGTCCGGTGTTCTTGTTATAGCACTTCTAACTTGTTCTCCTCACTGTTTCCTTTGTTTTGTTCTCTCTGCTGCCTAACTTAAAGTTCAGTTCCTTTAGGTCTTCAGTTTGGGATTTTATTTTTTTCCCCTTTGAAAAAGCAATTTGTTACCCTAGGTTAGGGTTGCCTTTTTTTTTCTTTTTTTTTTTTTTTCTTAATACCCTTATTGGGTGTAAGATGTTTCTCTCCAGATTTCTTCATCAGATGACACTTAATCATTAGATTGCTTTATAGAATGGTACGTCAAACTTGCCAGCCTTTTACTGTTCATGTTCCTAAGACATTTACTGATGGATGGTGGGGGAGTTATAACAGTGCTCCCCAGAGGAAGTTTGCACACTTTACATCTGTTTTAGTAATTCCTATTACTTGGTATTCTAACCATGATTCTGCACTGTTCCCACTGTTGCCCAAGCATTAGCCATTATTTTTTGCTTCTTGGCATTCATTGGCTTTGACGCTTTCATTAATTTCTATGCATATGTCTTGCATTTTTATTCTGTTTTTAAATTTTACATTACCTTTGTGATTCAGATACAGTATCTAGAGAACTGCTTTTAATTATTCTGTTTGGTTGAGGGGTTTTTTTGTCTCTTTATCTAAAATTCCAGTCATACATAGATCAAATCAGCAGCCAAAGTACAAGTCTTTTACCACACGCACAGAATTATCTATCACTCTGCTCTAAAACAGAGAACTGTTTTTCAGAGATGATTGTGGCTATAACGGCATCATCTCTATACTGGTTGACATAGGTATTTCAAATAGTCTTGTGAAAATAGTGAGTGATATTTTGTACAGGTCAAAAGTCAAATCCAAATGCAGACATTAACACTACAAAGAGGATGCCCCCAACAGGACATTACCATGTATCCTGGTCATTCTAGTTTTTAGTTTGCAATGGCCCAGAATATTCAACAGTGTTTTGGTAAATATGAACTCACTGCAAAGATCACATTCTGCTTTCCAGGTGTAACACTCACTGCCATCAACAGAACTCAGCACTTGGAGTTTCAGCACTGACTTAAGAAATACAGTTACAACCTCCTTTATAGTCCAGATCCTTATGCATAGCACATAGTAAGGTGAAGAACTGACTGCTTTCTCCTTCAGCAAGCCTGAAAGAAGGATTTTACTCTGGCTGCTTTCAGCGTACAGGAGCAATCTGGAAAAAAATTCACTGACATTGATTTTTGGATGTCATCTTTGCGTCATATGGGCTGCAGCACAGTGTGCCAAATCCAGAGTTCAACTATTCCTTCAATTTGCTTCTCAAATTAATGTGCTACTGAATGAACTGCTTCCCAAATCCAGATGTCTGAAGATATGATTAGTGTCTCCTTTGGAAGATGGGGAATTATTAGATGTATAATATTTTTTTCCTGACACTCCATTGTCCAAACCTCATCCACATGCTATTAATGAACATTCATCTAAAGATTTTTTTTGGGTTTGCATTCACTTCAAACATGGGATGATTATGATTAACATATTTCAGAGGAATGGAGAGCTGTTGCATAACGTTTCTCTTAACAACAGAGGCTAGTAAAGTTCAGATTTTCCCTCTGACTCACTCACTCTTTTGCTTTTCTCCTTTCAGGAGTTCACGGCCCAGAATCAAGTCCCAATTTTCAAAAGAGCCTAGGTGCTTTAAGCAGAAAGATGAAAGTGGCCAGGCATGGTTTTTTTCAGAAGCACAGCATATTGAGTATCTAGCTTATTAGCAGAACTACCGGTTTCCTTAACTGATAGCCAAGCACTTTTGAAAAATCTATCTTGTCAAGATTTTGAAAGCTTTCTCTATTTTCCAGCATAGGACTTGTTGTCTGCAAAACTTCTCACTCTACTTAATAAATTTCATTCTAGCTTTCTTTTTACTTACACAGATGATGAGCATATCGTAAATGGAACACATCACAGCCATGAACATGGTGGTAGAGGGTTTTTTCTATGAGATCTTGGGGCTCATATCCAGTCAATTCAGTCACCCTGGAAAAGGAAGATTCTATAATACGCAGAATCTCTAGGAATATTCAGTTTCATTAACGTAACATTTGTGCCAACAAATCAGGTGCCTCTAAAAACTGCAGAACAAAATGTTAGTTTTGGAAGCAGAAACCTCATCTTTATAAGAAAATAAACCCTCTCAACCCAGCTGAAGCAAGGTGCAGCCATTCCTTGGCCAGCCTTACACGCAGGCAGGAAAAAGAGTTCTGTTACTTATTTCCACTTTGGGCTTTTGCCACTGCCATGCATGATCCTTTGCACAAAGATCCAGTCGAGGAGCCATTCATAAAGCAATAAAACTACTCTTGTGTACTGCTGACACATTTTCATTTGCTTTTGCAAACATACAAGTGTAGCATGTGTATCAGTCCATAGAAGCTGTGATCATGGTCCATAAATAAATTCAGGCTAACACTTGACAGAAGAAGAAGCAGGAGATTGTTGCAGCTAAAAATGGGGAAAGTCAAGGAGCTATGAAGATCACAAGCTAAGAAAAGGAAGGCTGAAGCTAAACTTCAGAAAAACATTCTCACATGATGAGAAGTAGAATAATGGAACAAACTTGAAAAAGCAGCATCTCTGCAGATGTTAAAGAGCCAGACTACACTGGTCAGACCTACACTGGGTCAGACCTGAAGAGTCAAATTTCATGGTTCAAAATGGACTTTTGTTTATTTAGCATAGTTGCTGGAGAACAAAAATCCTTAAAGTACATTGTGCAACCCAGCCATAATGTGGCTTGTTCACCTAGTGTTGCTGGGGGTGTTTTATGCTGTCCTGAGCTTTCTTCACCTAAAAAGGTAGAACACGGGTACCATACAAAGGCATGTGTAGCTTAACAAGCAATACAGTCCATTAGCAGGCAGTCTGTAGAATAAAATTGTTACTGCTGAGGATCTACTTCTGCAGCAGCAGATGCATCTGCCTGTTTTAGTTTCAGGACTTTTACTTGGGACTAGCTCTAGTCTAGGCCTGTGGACTGAAAGCTTTCTAACAACTGGAGTGCCTTTGGCATGATTTTGGAGGTTGTCCTCCAGTTTATATTAATCCAGAAGGAACCCAGTTCACATGCCTAAGGCTTCTTCATGACATGAACTGCAGTGCAATGAGTGGGGGTGGTCAGGACATTCACGTCAAGAAGATACTTCTGGTCTGGACTTCAACACTAATGAGGACACACTGTATCAGAGAATAACACAGTCATATCTACAGAAATTAATACAGGGGTCTCAATCAACATGTGTTGGGATGAGGGGGGGAGTGTTGCAGATAATGTAAACTTTGATTACTTTTTTTTTCTTTTGTAACTATTACGTATCTTCTTTACTCATACCCTAACTTGGCAATCATGCGGATCCCACAGAGACTGGGGACTTTACATTCTACTTGAGAGAGTGTCAGGTGGTGGGATTTTCTGAAGGAAATCAGAAAAACAACAATAAAAAAGCCTTCATGGTCTGATTTATTATAAATACCGTACAAATACATCCATATTTCCCCTAGCTATGCCTTCATGTGGGAGAATCTTGCATGCCTTTGCCTCAGTCAGGGACTGCCAGCGTGTAGTGAGCGTGTGTCCCTTTCTGCAGGACGATATGTGAACATATGCCTGCGTTTCTCCTCTGCAGTGTGCACTGTCCCTCCTGGTTTACAATTCTAGAGGCCCAAATTCTCGCTTAAGCCTATCAGCATGGTGAAATACTGGTGAAAGATCCTGTTCAGGTTTCAGTGCCCTTTCTGACTTCAGTGCAATTAAAACAAGGGTGGCAGTTTCATCCTGCTCACTTAATTGGAAAGTACAGGAACAGATAATCCAAACCCAAGCAAAATGCCCCAAACCTAAGCCACATGTTAATTTTTCTCGAGATGCAGCCTCACTTTGAAGCTGGTCTTCTCATGGGCCAAAATCCCATCATTAGCAGTTACTAGGACACCCAAACTTTTGAAAAGTTTGAATCTGGAAATAAACTTAGCCGCTTGACTTAACCTTGACACCAAACCAACTCCTCAATAAGCCACTGTAGGGAGCTTGGGCTCTGAACTTTGTTCTTTGCTGTGACCAACACACGGAAGGAAACAGAGCTTGCCCCATAATCAGTTCTGCCCTCTAGAGTTCTTTAAAGCCTTTGTAAACCATGTGGCAGTGAATGCACAGGCTGCACCAGGAATGTCAGAACCAACAGATCCCGCCTCCTTTTTCTGGTGACCTTGATAAATGAACTCTTGCATGTTTCACTTTGTATCAAGTACCTAGAAAGGCTTATTTAACTGCTCCTTCCTATGGCTTTCAGACTGGCCTGTCTTCTGTGACTGCTACCTCCAAAGATCTAGCAATACTTTTCCTTGTATGGATACCAGAAGCAAGCCTGAAAACGGTTTTGTCTTATTCCTAATGTGTCCCTACTCTGAGCAAATGTAATTTGGTTTGCTCAGCTGGGAGAGCAAAGGGCTTTGGTAATGCTTATTACCCCTGGTTGTCCTGTGTGTGGATGACACCCATCTGCTCATTGGTAAACACAACTCTGCAACAGTACTGGTCCTATCTGTGCTCCTGTCAACACCTCTGGTTATACTGTCTCCTTTGAAGACACTTATGTCTCCAGGCAGTTCCTTTTAGGCATATAATTTCCTTTTTTCCACACGCAAAGACATGTTGCTAAACCCTTGTGCTGCTTTGTAGCTGTAACATTAAGTAAAGGGGGGGGTGGGGGAGGTGGGGGGAAGATAAAAGAGAAAAAAGAAGGATTCCAGAAACAACTAGTTCTTTGTATTTTAGCAGCTGATAGCCCACCGTCTCGTTGACTTAGGTGGAGAAGGAGCATGTTCTTGCATGGTTGACCTGCCATGCAAAACTTCGCCGCTGTCTTGGGTACAAGGCTCTTTCTCGCTGCTACACATGAGTATTGTTTCTGCTTCTTGCAAATCCAGAATGCCAAGGAAATGAGAGTGTATGTGACATATTGCTCCACATGCAGGGATTTCTGAAGAATGATCATCTTGTCAATAGTCAAATCTGTTATATTGTCTGGGAATTGGGCTTTTCCCCTCAAGGTATCTTGCACTGCAGTGTACAAAGTATCATTGTACACTAAAAGATACTATGTTTCAAAAAGAGAGTAATGCATCATTTCACAACTCCTCCAGTTCTGGTTTTGTGCTCTTGTCTGGTATGTGAGCTCTACCAGCTGAGAGCGAAGGCAGCATTTTCTTTCCTCAGCAATACCCATTTTCACACGTTTTAAAAAGCCTGTGTTTTCATGTAGTAGCCAAATTAATTCATCTTCATTCTAACAATCCCATTAGTAGGGTTGATTTCATTGTTGGACTATTACACTAAAGTGCAGAAGACTATGTTTTCTTACTAATCTGTCAAAAGCTTTCTGGATGACCCCAGCAAGTCATTTGATCTCAGGGTTTCAGCTGTGGGGTTGTTTATTATCATTATTATTATGATTGTTGTTGTTGTTGTTATTGTTACTGTTATTATTGATCATGGTACATCCTTATTCCTTTTGCTAGCTTTGTGTGTTAAAATTTATGTCATTTGAGGTAAAAATGTAATTCTGCTCATCTGCCAACTACTCACAACAAGAAGGCTTTAGCTGACTCTCTGAAACTGTAGGTAACTATAGGTTCAATTGTACAGGCTTTTATATGTTGGCATTCAAGATGAAGTATGGTCTATCCAGCTACCTGAAGGGCTTTGAATACCCACATGGTCTTTGTTGGTCCAAGTCTATTTTGGACTGCTTCATTTTTTCATGGATATCTTCACCTGTTTGGAAACACTGTAGCTTATGATAACACTTTGGAAACATTTATGCTAGAAATTAAATAGCTGCTTACCTGGAATCTAGGAATATCAATTTTAAGTCCAAACTTGCTCTGAACATAAACATATTACTGTGAAGTTTGATCTCAGTGATTGCACTGGGAGGTAAAGATTGACCTACAGCCACCAGTCCAACGATTTGGTAACAGGAATCATACAAAGACATATCTAGCATATACTGCCGTATCTTCAAATAGCCACTGCAATGGATCACCTGGCAGGAGAAGAAAACACACTCAGTATCTGATGGCAATGGAAGAGGCTGCAACTCAGATGACCGCCCAATTCCAATGAGGTTATAAAGCACTATACAATTACAATAATTAAATACTGTGTAGTATGTTAAGGCTTCAAAAGTGCTGTTAATTTATAAATGGAGGTTAAAACACAGTAAATGTCATTTTTTGTGTTTACTGTCAACATGATTAATCCAGTATTAAAGCACATGGTCTTTGGGGACTATCTAGACTGCTTTCTAGTTAATACTTTAAACTCTCTTTGATATAGATTTCTTGTAGATACAGTCAGTATTCCTGTTCATTAATCAAATAATCTGGAAATTGCGTTTTTAAATTACTCTTCTCTCACACACACACAGAGGTATATATGAACATTTATATTTTAATGAGTTCTTATTCTGATGAAAAACAGACACTTTAAAAACCCAGTGGAGATTAATGCATCACATTTATAAAGATTAACTGCTGTATATGCTAATGCACTAAAATTAAGTTCTCCAGCCAAGCTCATATGACATTGTTTTGACATGTGACCAAGCCCAGGGTCCTGAGACAAGATTCCTGAATCCCCATATGCAATTCCTAATCAAAAAAGCAATAACTTCAGTGTTAGACTGTAAAAATCCATAATGTCAGCTAAAGGGGGGGTGGAATGGTAACCTGGAGAATCATTTGTGCTCCTGCTGATTTCCTACTCCAAACAGAAGGCATACTACACATCCATCAGCTTAATTTCTGTATTTGACTTTTAATTGTGTCCAATGGAAAGGAATTAATTTACATTGTATATAGTACTTCTGAACAACCTACTAAACAGTCATCTATAAACAGGCTCCTCCTGTGTAACCTTCCTTCCCGCCTCCTCTCCAACCACCAAGTGGTTAGGATGTTTAGCAAAAGAACAGTAGCAAGCAAAACTTATTTAATTTCTCTCAGCAGAACCTGCTAATTCCTACACTATTTGATTCATGAGTTCTTCCTGTGCTTCAGTTAATCAGGTGATATTTTCAAAATTAACTCCTGACTCCAAGTACAAAGAGAATAAATTTAGGCCAACATCTCTCTAGATTAATACATCCTTAAATGTTTCACTGTGTAAAATTTTAATAGTGACCAAAAGAAGAGTGAAGGTGATCCCTCTGATTAGCAGTCATAAATGGGAGTGGGGGAGAAACCCATACAGAGATACCACCACTAAAAGCTTTACTCTTTTACCTGATTTCACTTGCAGCTTTGGGACAGAATTATTTTTGCTGGGAAGCAGCTGAGCAAATAGGGGTCCATATAATGCAGAATTATCAGTCTAACCAAGTAGATAGTAGTGTAAATAGACAGATATATGTCTGGACCTTGAACACATTCCTTAAAAGAGCTCTGCTTCTCTTGCATGCTTTTCTTTTTGTTTTCGAATTACTCAAAATGAATCTTTACCAGACTGTATGTGAAGTGATAGAATTACACCATGTAGCTCAAAGAGCAGCAAATGCACACTGTAAAGTTGAAAATAAGAACTACCTGAATGACAGGTATTATTATAGAATCTCAGTATTTGCTGTGGCTTCTGATTTCATGTAATAAATAGAAAATTAATACAAAAGGTAAGATTTATAAACAAACATGGTGGTTTAGTATAATTCAGCCCTGAGTTGATAGTAATGATTGTTTAGGGTAACATTACAGTCTCATTAATGTTAAGGTAATTCTGGTCAAGCCAAAGAAGTGGCTCCTACAACTGGGTGTCTGCTCAGACAGAGCACGGTAACACCAAGGCAGAAGGCTGTGGGAAGACTTCCAATTTCTTGTGTATGGCTTCCTGCCTCACTTGCCTCCAGTTCCATAGGGGAATAAGACCTAGCTGTGTGCTCTCCTCACACCTCTGTGGCTGTGCTCCAGCCAATTCCCCAGTCTGAAACAAAGATCAGGATGTGGGAATGTGCAACAAAGCAAACTGCAACTCACGGTGAGAGTCTAGACTTGCATTACTAAGGGAATCTGCAATCAGCAGTGGCATTTTTTGCATCTGTTCTGATTTTTTCCATCACAGTCTTTGCTTTCAGCTACACATATGTAAAAAACTGAAATAAACTTGTCACTTGTGAATACTTGCCTGGGCGAGGGGGATGGGGAAAGAAAAGCTTATATACATTACCTTGTAGCCACTGCATGTCAATCCTGCATTCCTCTTGGCTAGGACACACTTCATTCTCAGGAAGAATGATCTCTCAATTTCATATTCTGAAAACATAAAGTACACTGCTAATTTATTACTGAAGATTTCAAAACTGTCCATAACATCGCCTTTCATGGTTTAACAGATGTGCTTACATCTCAGCCTTAGGGAGCAATAGAATCCAGCCATTCTACTTCCCACTCAATCTCTGCCCTTAGGATTTATTTCACCTTCATGTTAGGATTCTTTGTGAAAGTTGGACAAGTCAACATGACTAGGTCTCCACATTTCTGGTTTTACCACCCTTGTTTCTAAACAGCTAGTTACCAGCCCCTATTGGTAGGGGGAAGGAAACATGCCCTTTGGAGTGTTAGGTAAATTAAGGTACTCTCTAAAATAACAGCAGAAAGGAAAACAAGAAAATTCATTGGTTTTGTAATAATTTGAGCGTACATAGTTAGCTGTGCCCAGACTGATGAACTTCTGGTCTCCATATGCAATATTAATACCTGTTTCACTGATGTCCAAAACCATCTTGGCAGATGTTTTTAAACAAATGTCTTCCTGCATAACCTCCAGAAATGTCTTAAAGTTAAATATTGCTCAGGTACACATTTTCTACTAAGAATAAATTACTATTATATTTAATGTTAATTATTCTCAGTAACAGTTCAGACATAGTTCTGACTTTTTTTACTGAAAGTTGCAGTTTGCCAAAACACAACTATATTAGGGAAAGAAATCTCACTTGGTACATCTGTGAATAGGAAAATCAGGGAAACAGAGCGGTTTTCAGGTTTTTTGCAATGTTGTATTACCTTCTAACTCACCATAGGGTTTGATCCAAAGTCCACTGTAATCAGTTGGAGTCTTGCTTTAATTTGATGTAACTGTTGAGTTGTATTCCCAATTTTTGTGCATCCATCACCTAATTAACACCTCTTAGCCACACACCTGCACTGGTTTGAGCCTCAGACCACTACCTGGAAACCAATAAACTCTCTATATTAAGTTCTGAGTTTAAAGGTCTGAAGATATAACCACAGAAAAAGGATTTAGCAAGGAAGGAAAAGAAATGCACTATGTAGTGTATCTCAACTAATATCAGCCTTCCTGAGCATTTTAATTTTCCATTTATTTTTGTAATGCAAATTAGATCCGTATGGGGAAAACAGGCATTTAAATGAACTGGCACATCTACTATAGGGTTTTAAATACAAATGTATACAATTTGGTGGGAGGAAGCCATACAGTACAGACTACTATTGCTGAAGCGTGATTTCACAAGTAAAGAATGGATCTGGGAGATAGGAACATCAGTGCAATTCATGGTTTCGATACAAATTTTCTGTGTGACCTAATACTAGTGCTTGCTCTCTTTCTGCCACAGCCCCATGCACACAAAATAAAGGTAACTTTCTCCCTTCAAGGGGGCAAGGGAGAAAAATAATTAATAAACAGTAATGAGGATACAAAGACCATCTTTAGACATGAAGTGAGTTGCCAGCAATTTTGATGACTTACATTAATTGTCTTTTAATTACTTACATAATGACTTCTATAAAAAGATTATTAGTGCAATTGGAAGCAGTGCCTTAAACTCTTAAACTTCTCAAATGTCCTGCCACAAGATCTTAAAGAGTCTTTTTCAGTAGCAAGCTCCTTCCAGGCACCTTATTCATTAGCCTTCTATTTGCTGCTTCCTTTGTTTTTAAATGTTACTGTAGACTAGTACACTGCTACAGAAACACTTAGTTAGCTGTAACTTCACTGTTCCACCAGCAGCAGTTTATGATCCACAGTGTGGTCTTCAGGTGTTGATAAAACTAGAGCAGAACCCAGACTAGAGGATAACATTTTTCCTTTATTATTTTACATTATTAGCTATTTAATTATTTAAGAAGATACCTTGTGTCCCTGATTTCATGAGGATTGTAAGCAAGAGGTCCCCCTGGAACTGGCTACAGACTTTCTAGGAAAGCAAGAGGGTGATTAAAACAATGCAAGTGCAAACATGCTATGTGGTATAGGAGGACAGAGTAAAGAGGAATAGAGCTGCACCCTAGTACTAAGTGGTATGGGGAGGGAAGGGTGATAGAATTGTAATTCAGTAGTAGCCACACGTGACTTGTGAGACTGAAGAGTAATAATCGGTAGCTTTGTCATTTTGTGTAATCAAGTGCAAAATTACATATAACTGTAATTAGTTTTTTAGCAGTGTGTTGCTGAACCAACAAACAGTAGTCTTTTAAATCAGTTATATCTCATGCCTGCAATCTAAAGAGGGATGAGTTACCCATGAGGTAACTGGGGACTTATCTGGGAGGTTCCATTTTTGAGTCTTGACCTAGCTGATACTAAGATGCCTGAAGTAAGCAAAAGGAGAGATGGTCCATGTGGCCAGACAGAACCTGGGCTGAGTGGTATACTGCCTTTTTACCTGAAGAGGCCAAAGTAGTACATACAGGATGATATGCATTCCTCCTCCTGTGTGTCTTAAGAGTGATTGTTTTTGTGTGGGACCCCAGTGTCATTTTGCAGAGAAAAAAGCAAAATATGTCTAAAGGAGAAAAAGAGCACTTGACCATTCCTGGATGGTCTGGGGCCGTAACAACTACTAATGCAGTTATCTAGTAATGCAGTGTGTCCCATAAGATGGGCAGATGCAGGATGCCACAGCATTTTTAAGCAGCCTGCTGGGATTGTGACATGACTGGTTAAGGCTAATGGCTATGTCAAAGTGCCCAGTGAATAATGTGCAGGTGCTATAATTGTGTCTGGGCATCATTTGCAGGATTGGAGCTGAAGAACACAGAAACTACCAGAGAAGCTTGTGAGTGTGTGCAAGAGAGTATAAAACCTATTAGTGAGCTTTGAGAATGACTCACTGGCAAGGAAAAGCAGGACAAGGCCATCCACATTGCTCATGCTTACATGAGTGTTATTAGTGTGTATGTGGTGCCTGTAAAAGCACTGTTCTGCTGTCCCTGTTGATCTGTTGTTGGTGGGCTCTGTGTACATATGTGTGTTTGTGCGTGCCTACTGGGGATAAAACTATCTGCAGACCTGATCAAGAGACTGCAAAATATATAGGAGCAATAAGACCAAAACTGTCACATAAAGAGCCTAGGTGTGCAAGGCTGTGAACAATGTGAATTAGTATTCATATTAACTGATACCTTTGCCAGTGTGACTTCCCAATACCCTTGGAATTAGTAGAAGAGGGTAGCAAAGCAGAAAAGAACTAAAGTAAATGTGTAGTTGTAAAGCTGATTAGGAAATGAAAAGCCCTGGTATCCTGCTGGATACTAACACATCCATCAATATAATGCAAAACTTAGAACATCACATCCAGGCTGTACCTAATGCAGTTAAAATGGTCTACTCTAATGAAGAGAATGTAGAAAGGAAATTAAGTACTTAAAGATTTAGCAAGTAAAGAAGGAGATGCTGAATATTAAAATAGGAGAAATCAGATGAGCTGTGAGAAGAGTGATTACTAATGCATGCTGTCCTGCTGCAGAGGTTAATCACAAAATTGTGAGGAGATAGTAAGCATGACAGCTCAGTTATACAGGAAAAAAGCCTGTAGCATAAATATCCAGCACCTTCTGTAAAAGGAAAGTAACTGAAGATGTCCAGGGATATAGCAAAAGTCTCCAGTTGTGAAAGATAGAAGAACAGTAAATGTAAAATAGGCACTCCAGGCTATGCGGTGTATGTAACCAATTATCCTTAGGAGTTAAGTGATTTTATCAGTCAGAATTAAGTTTTGAAAAACTGCAAAAAATATAACTTAAAGCATCTAGACCTGGTAATGTAATTATCAATATCACTAGTGTTCTTTCAAGCAAATGAGTAAGCACAGCACATATAAACAACAGAAAGAATCTTAGGCTATCAAGAAGATAACAGAGAGGAAACCAACCAAGTCCTACCTGTTCTTAAGAAGTTAAAGGTTGAGACAACTGTGGGTTAAGCACATATACATGAAACTTAAGAGACAGAATAATGAGTAGTAAATTGTTATGACTGAAACAGAATATAAGCAACACTGAAGGAAAATAGCCTTTTTAATTATCAGAAAATATTCATACCATCTAATAACGTAGCTTAACCACTATATTTAGTTATTCTCAAATGTTAACTATATAAATGCATCACTGTAAGTGATGTTAATGCCTTTCCTTTGTGTTAAGAAAATGTTAAAAATCTCTTTATAAACTATATCAGTTATAGAGAAAAGATGAAATCATCAGCTAGTGAAGGATGAGAAACAAAATGCTACCGAATAGACCAGAAAGTCTTATAAAGATGTTCCAGCTGAGTTAACACAACAAAAAAAAACGAATAAGAACAATCTTTATTGTTTTTTATCTTCTGTATGTATCAAAGAAAAAAATGGTAATTCACTCAAATCGTATAGATATTGATAACTACGTACTGCTCAGCTTTGAGTTTGGTCTTTCTTTTTTCCTTTTTTCTTTTATGGAAAGGGAGATTAAGAAATAAAACCAGATCCAATGTGAAGATATTTTCATCTCTAAAAAAAGAGACCCCATTTGTCTGCATGAGGATGTACTTCATATTATTATTAGCGATAATAAATAATAGATAAAACACTATTACAGCACTGTAATCTCCGTGTATGTATTCTGTGTGTATTTGGATGGATGTAACTCGATGTATTTACAGAACAGTATTTTTAGAGCTGCAAGAAGCAGAGAAGATTTCATGAAGCGTAACAGTATCTCCCATGGTGAACTACTTTCCAGCTGTGCCTTCACAGCACCTGGAACCGAGACAACTGTATCTTCACACAGTGTGGTATTGGGGATATTTTAGATTGGAGTAAAACAATCTCATATGTAAATTCACATTTGTCACTGCAGGAGGCATTATGTGTTATACATTATATTGCCCCATACACTAGAGCTTCCAGAAGCAAGCTGAAAAGCTGTAAAACTGGAAAGCTGGATTAGAATAGAATAGAATAGAATAGAAATTAATAGAATAGAAATTAATAGAAATGAATAGAATAGAAATTAATAGAAATGAATAGAATAGAATAGAATAGAATAGAATAGAATTAGAATAGAATAGAAATGAATTGAATAGAATAGGATAGGATAGAATAGAAGAGAAGAGAACAGAACAGAATAGAATAGAATAAAACAGAACAGAATAGAATTAGAACAGAACAGAACAGAACAAGAATAGAATAGAATTAGAATAGAATAGAATAGAATAGAAATGAATTGAATAGAATAGAATAGGATAGGATAGAATAGAAGAGAAGAGAACAGAACAGAATAGAATAGAATAAAACAGAACAGAATAGAATTAGAACAGAACAGAACAGAACAGAACAAGAATAGAATAGAATTAGAATAGAATAGAATAGAATAGAATAGAATAGAACAGAACAGAACAGAACAGAACAGAATAGAATAGAATAGAATAGAATAGAATAGAATAGAATAGAATAGAATAGAATAGTTCAGTTGGCAGGGACATACAACAACCATCTAGTCCAAGTGCATGACCACTCCAAAGCTGACCAAAAGTTAAAACATGTTATTAAGGGCATTGTGCAAATGCCTCTTAAACAATGACAGGCTTGGGGCATCACCCACCTTTCTAGGGAGTCTGTAAAGAAATGCTTCTTAATGTCCAGTCTAGACCTCCCCTGGTGCAGCTTTGAACAATTCCTATGTGTCCCGTCACTGCATACCAGGGCAAAGAGATTAGCATCTCCCTCCACTTTCCTTCCTCAGGAAGCTGTAGGGAGCAACGAGGTCACCTCTCAGCCTCCTTCTCTCCAAACTAGACAAACCCAGATTCCTTAGGCATGCCTTGCAGCCCTTTCACCAGCTTTGTTGCCCTCATTTGGATGCATTTAAGGCCCTTCACATCCTTCTTAAATTGCAGGGCTCAGAACTGCACAGCCCTCTAGGTGAAGCCACACCAATGCTAAATTTGCTAAATTCAGTGGGATAATCACCTCTTGTGGCTGGTTGGCTATACTGTGTTTGATGCACCCCAGAATGTGGTTTGCCCTCTTGGCTGCCAGGGCCATACTCAGCTTAGCATTAACCAGCACCCCCAGATCCCTTTCTGCAGGACTGGTCTCCAGCCATTCCTCTCCCAACCACCTGAGTTTCCAAAAAAGTAAGCAGTCACCTCATGGAGATGGCAAATTTTGCTGCAATTCATGCAAAACATCACTACTGTTGTATCTCCTACTCAGCACCATTTCTTTCAAATACCGACTATTCCAGAAGGTTCACCATATATGATGAAATTTGTGTGTTTATTTGCACATTTTCTAGCATTTGCCCTAGCCATCTATAATTCTGACAAACAGTTCTGTATTTCATAAGAAAGGTTTTAACGCATTTTCCTTTACAGGCATACTGCAGCTTTTCCCATATTCCCCTTTACTTTCTATGTCAGCATCTATTTTCCCTCTTTACCTGAATGTGACTTATTTCCCTCCCCCAAACAATTTTAACATAACTTGGAAATTGATCCTTCTTTTCATAAGTCAGTTGAAGAATTTTCAAAGTTTGCAGATTCTTCTGTTCAAACTTTTTGCACGAGATGAGTCAAGAAAATGTCTCATAACTGTTATCGTTAAAAATAAACCTCCACCCCCACTTCTAAATTGGTAAGTATCTTGAAAGGCTCTGATGAGACCTTCCTGAAAAGCAGACCAGCCATCTTCGTACAGCTTTTAACATTTCTCAGAACGTATTGATGTGTTTATCTGCTACAGGAATTAGAGATGAAAAGCAAAGCTTTAGGGTTCTTTCTAAATGTTTACCCTCCCATTTTTGGCACAGTGCTTTTCTTTAGTTATGCGGAACACAATCACAGGTCTATTTTTCTAGCAGACAAACACTTCCAGTATTTGTTATAACTTGGATTTACTTATGATAGCAAATCCCTGATTTTGTTTGCCTTGTATCGATGTTTAACATTTGAAAGTGATTGTCCTCTCCCCACTGCTCCACAAACTTTTATTGAAATGTTTTTAAGAATGATCTGTGAGTCACTCGGGTTTTATCCTGGAATTCCAATTTTCCATTTTTCCTCAACTGGGTGACTGGTAATAGTTGGAAATTAAAACTAATGTAAGTAAAATACTAGTTTTGATCAACATGATCATACACTTTGAGCAGATTTCTTTGTCTTTCTTTCTGCTCTTCTTTGGAAGGGTGTAACTAGTTACTGAGATCCTGACTTTTCCAGTGTGTCTACTAGCAGATATTTTAATAAAATTGAGGTATCATTTATAATGAGGGGGAGGTACTGCAAGTCAGAGTCCATATCCATGTCCAAGACATCTATTTCAAATGCATCGCTGTTTATTTTTTAGCCAAACTCCATGTTTCCCTTATCAGACTCAGAGAGGTTTTTCTATTCTACTAATATATTACTATATTGCCTGCTCATTATGGAGAGGCTCCCTCCCTGAAGCACTGCTACCATATAGTTGAGTAGATTCAGTAAATGTTATAAATGAGGCAGAGAGTAAATAGCTTCATTCAGATCCCAGCCCAAAGTTATCCATATGTTAACATCCTCACAAAGCTGAAACACAGCAACCTGTGACTGAGAACACAGAAAAACAGTGCTGTCTATGGACATACAGAAGATATATTTCTTTCTCACAGCACCAAGTACCATTTCTATAAAGAATGCCTTCTCCATTAGTCCCTTTTATTTTCTTAGCTTCCTATATCACGCATTATGGTTTGACTACAAGTACTAGTCAAGAATAAAATAGCCTGTTTATATTTTACAGATTTTTATTTTCTTATTCTCATAAACAGAATAAGTATCACAGTAAAGAAAATGAGTCTTGCTAATTTGGACAAAGAATTTGTGCATTTGTTCACTCTTATTGCACATGACTGCCAAACAGGATTCTCCAAGCATTTCTGTGAAATTATGGTTAGTTTTATGGAACCCAGAATTGCCATCCCTGGGGGTGCAACTATGAAATCCATCTTTTCTTTCCACTCCATCTTTCATCTCTTTTGAAAGCAAACAGCCACAGAATTCTGTGGTTTGCATGCTGCTTGCACAGTGGACTGAGAAAAAAAATCATCATAGTTTTTTCCACAACTTCACCTCTCATGCCTTTATTTTCTCTAAGGCAAAAGCTACTATTTTATATGTCTTTTGCAAAGCTCCCAAGTTTTGACATTAGCAAAATATGGCATTGTTTTATTGCAGAACCACTTTGTAAATTAATATACATCACCATGCAAACTGCACTCTGCTGCGCCATGCACTGTTTTAAGAATGTATGCCTCATCTGTCACTATGAAAAATACGAAGCAGCATTAAAACTGGGAGCTCTTGACACAACTAATGATTCATGTTCGCTCTGCATGGCAGCTTGGGTGCAATGTCAAATCTCAGCTATAGTGTAGAAGATGAAAAGAGTTCTCTAAGGGCACGATTAGACAAAGCACTGAGCTCACGGTCACCTGCTTCTACCTTTCCTCCCATCTAACTTGTGTGGAGACACGTGCCTGCCTCAAGCTAGTGCAGTCCTCTGGAGACAAGGCATGCATGTGTGATAAGCTGTGCTCCATGTCCCTGCTGGACTGTTTTACAGGGTGGAAACACAGATACCGCAAGTTCATGTCTGGATAACACTTTACTGCCCAACCCCCAAAACACTCTGGGTTATTTTTGCTCGTTCAGTTGGTTATTGCCTTCTTAGCTCCTCTGTAGTATGAAGTCACACATGTTCTACTCTTATTTTTGTGTAATCTGCAAAGCATCTGGGTCCCACACAGCACGTTGCTGACTAAAAGAGCATGCAAGTATCTTGGCTAGTCTCCTGTGAGCATAAGGCTATAGCTTTTGTGAGGCACGGGAGAAAGAATGTCACAAATTCTACCCCTTAACTCTGAATGAGGTCAACACCAACTTCCAGAACAAAAAAGAGGCAAAAGCGTTGTAGGTGCACACAAAAGAGAGCTTGCATAGTAGCACACACAGTTTTAAGGTAGTCCTTGAAGCGGGGAATCCAGGACAGGGCCAGCATGAGAATGGGCTTGTGAATGCCTTTGATGGACTTTGCTCATGACAAATTCAGAAGCAGGCCTGGAGATGAGTTAGTGGAAAATGAGGAGTCAGACCTGTAAGCCTGGTGCTTACTAACCATCTTTATTATTGCTAGGCTAAAAAGAACAGTGCAAAAGTGAGGTTGTGATCAAAACTATTCTGCAAGACAAAACACTGCATGCAAAGGGATGTATGAAAACAACATTTCCCCCTTCTTACTTGGTCAAACTGATTTCAAGTAGAGAGAAAAAACAAACCAGACATGCTTTCCCTTCTCCCTATTACACTGCAGCATTGTATATACACATGCAAGTTACAGGCTTAAGTGTTTGAGAATACTCATCTTCTTTTTAGCAAATGAGTGGCACTGGTTGAATGATAAAATATAAATACCTTACATGGCAAAATTGCAAATTAGAGAGCGAGCAAGAGAGAGCAAGTCCCTACACACATACTAAGCTAGAACTGAAGTTTGTGGGCTGACTTGTTTTGTCCTGGTAATGTTCTTGCTATGGTAGGAGAGCAATCAGTTGCTGTCCTCTGTCCTAGAGTTTCAAGCTTGCACGTGCTGCCCAAATTTCGTCCCTATTTGGTCAGTTTGTTCTGTGTCCTGACTGTATGCAGAATCCTGTCAGTGCTGCAGAGGGTAAATTGTCTCTACTACCATTCCTGTCACCCAAACTTAGATGTTTTCCAGCATTTGCCCAATTTTTCTTTTGCTCCTGTAAATGATGCTTCTAAACTTTTCTTACAGGAGAAACTCAACAGGGCACTAGGCAGAAAGGAAACAAATATCTTGTGCAGTCTGAAGCACTCTACTATCTTTGATATATAGTATGGCTAATTACCAACAAAAAAAGATTTTTTTAATGGGGTGACAACAGTCTTCCCTCTTTTCCACTTTTGTACATCCATAATAATAGTATTTTCTTGGTTTCTCAAGTTTAAATTAACACTAACAAACAGTGGTAACAGGATCATCCTGTTAAACCTTTATCTTTCAATAACAGTTCTCCTATAAAATATTTTTAGATCCTATAAAATATTTTAGATTAATTAAAACAAAAATTTATATCAACATTTCTTTTGTATATGTGCTACTAGAAAAATGTCTTTAAAACTTAGTGTAAAAAAGACTTTTCCAGATGTCCAATTTTCTATTCCCTTCTTTTAATACTGAATGAAATGTACGTAGGGAAGATGTTCTTCCCTGATAGGAACAGGCATTTGCTTCTTCGCTGACTGATACAGTGCTCTTTAAAGCATCAACCAGAATGGAGAAAGTCTGACACAATGTATTCCAAAATCCTTGTGTAACTTACATTAGGCTTATAACTAGTCATATAAGAATTATCCAGTTATTAGCAGACAACCGAGATGTCTACAACAACTGCAGTATTCCTTTTTCCCTTTGTCTGCTCTGGAGCTTGTTAATAAGCTGGGTTTAGTACACTGTGCTTTGGTGTGCAAGTCAGCAAAAGCTGGGAAGCTATAGACATTTTAAAGGATTAAAATCTCAGAAAAAAACATATGAAACCAATAAAAGACACACAATGTCTGATTCCAAATGCACACATGGAAGAGAAACACACAATGCTGAATCCCTCTCAGCATTGCTTAATTGCTTGTCTCAGTTATCCTGCAGTGCAAATATCTCTTATTTCATGTGCTTGCTTGCTTGCTTGTATTCAGCTGCAATGATGACAGATGGACTGACTAGTCATATCCAGCCTGCACTACCCTGATATTTCATACACAAATTTTCTTCTTTATTCTTAGAGATATGGTTCAGGAGGTACAGCATTTTCCAAAAACATCCAGATGGTTTAGTAAGTGCTACTATCCTGCTACAAGCCTACCACTCTATGCTGCTAACAGAAAAATTTCTGCAAAAATGGTTAGTACAGACACACTTGACAGCAACATAATTTGAGGGCTTAAGGTCCCAACTTATTGTAGTATGTGCATCCCAGCTTGTGTCAGTATGTTGTTTCATCTAAAGAGCATGCGAGGGGAAGCTGGATGTAGTCAATAATCCTGGTGCAATCCTCAACATTCGGTCCCTGAAAGCCAACCACTATTTCAAACACATTCAAAATGCTTATCACCTCTGGACAAAGCACTTTGTAACAGTCACTTCACAAACCTTTGCCAGCATTTTGCCTCCCACCATATGCTGAGCTGTAGCAGCTCAGACTTACTAGCCTGACAGACATTTAGTTTTACACTATGTGTGAAGTGTGGAAAGGGGTCAGCTCCTCACATGCCTCCATGAAGTTCTGGAGCTATTGTTGGCTAGGCAGAATTTTGCATGGCACCACAACCACGACCTACTAGGTCTCCTGCAATAAGCAGGGGAGATACGCAGCATGCACTGAGTGTCTACAGTGAGCTGTAAACATAATCTTGCAGTCTTCCAAGATTCAGAAACTAATGTTACCTCCTCATACCCACGTGTTGGAGCCTAGCCACCCTGCTGGATGACTACTTTCTGCCCCAGCAGGAGAATCTCATCCAGTGGACCAAGTTTGTTAGTTCCACTGCTTGAAGAAACAGAAAAGAAAAACTTTCAGAACTGGAAGTCCTCAAGGAAAGACAGCATGCATCAAACCCACTTTTCTACATCCTAAGAAATTAGCTGCTCAGCCCTACACCATGAAACAATTCCTATGTTCCTGTTAGTGAACTGTTGCATGTCTTAGGATAGAGGCCCAGGAATCCCACTATCAGCCTATGCAAAAAATACAGGTGGTATAGGCAGTGCAAAACTGAGGTGTAAGGCTTCACAGTACAAAACCAAGCCAGAACACACTGAAATGCTGCAGACCAGAAACATTTTAAGCAATATTTGGAAAGTTATGAAAGGCTAATAAAGTTACCTGAGATCTGAGCACAACCCAGTACACATCATTTGGAAAAGATACCAAATCATTCTCTTTTTTTTTTTTTTTCCTTTTTCTTTTCCTACTAACTCATCCCAGTTGAATACAATGGATTAAATTTATTACAACTGGTGCAAAGTTGGCCTAAAGACTCATGTGCGGTGATTTGCTGAGGCATACCCTACCTTTAATGTATATGTGAGAGAAATTATTCTTTTTCCCCACCCCAGCTACCCTCAGAAAGAGAGTCCAGCTGTTGGTTTCTTTCATAGCAAGGGATCAGTACATATTGTTTTACATTTTCAATGCCGGTCACGCAACTAAAAAGGCAGCTTAAAGACTTTATAAGTTAAAGCTGAAATTCTCCAAAGCCTCCACAGATCACGGGGCTTATGGCTTTCATGGAGTCATAGCTTGTAGACCTTAAAGGACAAAAAGGAGCATTAGATCACAGATGTAACCTGTACATTGCAGTTCATTAAACTTCAGTCAGGTACTCTTGCACTGAGCTCAGTAACTTCTGTTTGCCTAAAGCGTATCTTCTATAAAGGCATACAGCCTTGATCTGAAGACATCAAAAGAGGAAGAAACCACTGCTTTCCTCAGTACTTTGTTCCTGTGATTAATCAGACTCCTAGTTATAAATGTATGCATTATTCTAATTTAAGCTTTTGTGGTTTCAGTTCACAGATATTAGTCCTTGATATGTTTTTTCTTCTAAAACAGTCCTTTAGTTCCCAGTATTTTCTTCCCTTGGAAGTATGCACGCACAGTAATCAAGTCACTTCCCAATCTTCCTTTTGATAAACCAAACAGATGGTGTTTTTTCATCTCTCATTATAAGCCTTTCCAGTCCTTCAATCATGTTTGTGGGTCTCTTCTATACTTTCTCCAAACTGCCATATTTTTTTTAAGTGGACAACAGAATTACACAGAAAAATCCAGTGTCCATTTCACTAATACTGTAAAAATAATACAGTATTATTTTCATCCTTAATTCATCCTTGCTATTCCTGTTTACTATTCCCCTGCTTATATACACAAGGATTTTCCATTACTCCATTTTGCCACAGCTTCACAACAGGAGCTCACACCAAGCTGTTTTCTTTTATGACCTTTAAATGCTTCTCAGAATTGCTGCCTTCCAGTTTCTTGCCCTAAAAGCTTTCTTTGCCATAGCTTGCTATAGCACCACATTGGACTTATCTGAAGAGTGATGACACAACACAAGAGCTACTTCACCAACATCCATTTTCCCAAATTTTATTACATTTAAGATTGCTATGAAGTCCCAGCTACTGGAAGCATGTGATTATTCAATAATTTTTCACTGTCTTTATAAAAACAAAGTATCTACCCTCCTATATTTGAAGATGGGCACATCTTGTTGTACCTGAAACATTAGGAAGTCCAGGGCAAACTTAAAAAATTTAGAAGTTATAATTGAAAAAGGCTTTTGCCTGTTAAATTGATATATTATTTTTGAGTACTAGGCTGAGTTATATGAAGAAAAACAATGTGACAGTAAGCACAATATAAAGAAATACAGACTATATCTGCTTTTATGCAGTGAGCAATAGTTTGCATTTCCCTGAGAAATAGAACGCATGCAAATAAAACTTCTAGAGCTCAACAGCTGCAAGGCTTCCACCTTTCTCATGTTGTCTGGTCTTTCAGAAAAGCTCCTAAGGAATTGATGAAGCACTGGACATACAAGGGAAGGTTTGAAGAGGATAATGAGGGACAATGAGGAAGATTAAAAGCAAATGAAGAAATAAATAAAGGGATAGCATAAAATTTTACTAAGACTTTAAAACTGAAGGTCAAAAGTAATCTGTACTCTGGGTTATTCAACACCACCAACAGAATGCCACAAAGTATAGATACGTGTGTTCACATTTGTGATTTTATTTCTATCATAATGGATCTTATCCAGCTACAGCTGCTGAAATAGCAACTGAACTAGAAATGTATATACGTATCTGAGAATTAGCTGAAGAACACATCTTGAGCAAGTAAAGTTACATGAGCCAAGCTGTAAATTTGTGTTATAAACCTCTGTGTCTGAGGTGCAATATTGATTTTACTCCTGAGTAATACGACAGATTGGAGAGATCTATAAAGTACTAAAGTTATAAAAGGAATTATTTTATTTGACCCTGTGACTTGATGTTTCAGACATGTTTTAAAAAAGAGATAAAATCAAACTGAAATGACAAAAAATGCTCTTTAGAAAGTCTGATTTCCTTTTTATTAGAAAATAAAGCCACTTTCGCCCAACCTCCCTCTGTTCTAAATTATTTGTAGAACTCCATGTTTCATTTAAATGTTCAAAATATCTACTAAGGTACAGACAGAACTTTCTTCATTCCTGTCGTTTATTAAGTAGGTTTCAGGGCTTCACTGAAGAAAAATAGAAAATCTGCTTTGATTTCTGTAGCCTAGGTAGTTTCAGGTTATACCTCAAGATACATATGTACAATGTATACACTGCAGAAAAGAGAACTACTGGCACAGGGCAGACAAATATAAATAAATATTTGGTCACTCTTGTTCATTTTAAAAAGATTTAGCTATGGATTCTGGATATTTCAATACACCCAGTCCACATGTTGTATGGAGAAGAGACACACAGAAGATTTGCATTAAATAATCCCTATACAAACCAGAACACAGCTTAACTCCTTTATTTATCTTCTCCAAGTCTAGGAATCCAAATAAGGTGCTGTTGTTTTGAGGTTTTTACCAACTTCCTCTGCCACACAAAATTTTACACAAAACAAAACGTGTAAATGGATCACATTTCAGAGTAAATTTTCCTTTACCTTTGTGCTATTGAGAAATCAGAGCTTGATACTAATAACAAATAGCATCTATGTAGAATGAGGTAAAGAAAGCTACAGAGAATGAAGAATGTATCTGGGGCTAATTATACCATCAGCAGAATTTCAGACTGAAACAGCACAACTGAATTTAAAAGTTTCAATTGTGTGCAAAGTCTTTTGAGACACAACCAGAACAGAATTATACTTCACAGCGACTAGAATTTGTTAAGGAAATAAAGAATTTGACCATAAGTAGAAAAAATGAGAGACCTGATTGTTTCAGAAAACAAATGCTAACAGACATGATAAGCATCCAGAGATATCCAAACATAAGCAAGAAACAGGCAGCACCTATTTCTGAACAAAAAACCAAAACCCAAAAACCTTCTGGAACTGCAGTACTAGTGTGCTGTCTCACTGCTTCTAGTAAAACAGAGCCATTTCACTGAACAGAGAACAGGAAGAGCTGCAGGCTTATTTGCATTTGACGTAATTCCAATCAGTTGCTCATGACTTTAAATCTGTAAAAAAATCTCCAGCTAACAAATTTTAAAAAAAGAAAGGTAACAAAAACAGATTATTGCCACTGGCAAAACAGTGGGTATAAAAATGTCTTACTACCAATTCTGGATACCAGCAGAACTGCATGATAAGTCATGCATTTCAACCAGAAGTGTCCCCTCTCCTGTCAATAATTTAGGAAAAAATAAAAAATTTGTTTTAAAAAAATGTCAACATTAAAAAAAAAACCAAACTGACAAAGGAATGAACAAACTGTGAAGTAGTCAAGTAACAACTAGAAGGAGAAGAGTCCAAGAAAAATAAGTTTGTTTTTTAAGACACCAAAGGGTATGCAAAACAACCTGTTTAGGGAGGCAGAGGAGAGAAGGAGACTAAGATAATTCTTCCATTTACACCACTCAGACCAGTACATATGCTTCCAGGCACATTAAACTTCCCTGCAAGCAGGGGGTACATGGTTATGCACTGATGGAATCACAGCAGTCAGAACTGCGGTGAGATCACCAACTACAGAAAATCCATTGGCACCAGAACTGTGAAAAAAATGCCTGATCCTAAACAGAGTTGTAGTTCAAATCCAAAGCTTCTCATGCTTTTAGGAGCTGTCCTTTAAGAAGGCCAGTAAAAACTAGCAGAATGTGAGCTCCAGCTGATTAAGTAGTTATGAAATATATGTGAAAGTACATTGTACACGATGGAGCCAGGTTATTTCTGGTGTTTTAAAGTTAAAAGAATTGCTCCTGAGGAAACGAAAGCTACTGAGGATTATAGTGCGAAGATGAGCATATCTTTGTTAGTGATATAGTAGTTACAACACTGAAGTAACAACTTAATACACAAAGGGTTATGTTAATATTTATGTGTGGTGGCTAAGCACAGCCAGGGTGGACAGTCTGATCCAGGCGTTC
Organism: Falco biarmicus; assembly: GCF_023638135.1. Taxonomy (NCBI): domain Eukaryota; kingdom Metazoa; phylum Chordata; class Aves; order Falconiformes; family Falconidae; genus Falco; species Falco biarmicus. The sequence continues at coordinate 77,070,731 of NC_079289.1, read as the reverse complement.
ACATAATCAATGAGAGTTCTGCTGTCTTCCCTGACACTCCATCCAGCTTAACATCATGCTGTATGGGTACGCGTGGGTGAATCATCTGCAGCACCTGAACAGGATGTGTGGAGAGGCTTGGTGAATCAGTGATCCAGTATCAAGGCAAGCGGACATTACTTTCCTGGAGAGATCACTTTTTAATGAGATTTTCTAAATCTAGGTCATTTACAAAACCCATTTTTGCTCTTCCTGTAGTGGAGGGCATTAGGTCTAGCTTTTTGTCAAAGCTTCGAATTCAACAGTTGTTTTTAAAGCATTAAAAGTGTCCTCCTATTTCCCAATTGCCTAATGTATTTTTTTTTCCCACTAAGACCACACAGCCACAGCTGTGCACAACTAGACTATTGCAACATTCCTGCAATCTCAGGAGTGATGACAAAATAAAAGAAATCAAATGGCCACTGGGCAAAATCTATAAACACCTGTTCAAAACTGCGCGGACTCCATGGCATGAAAAGCATTATTTAATCTAAGATACCTTATTCCCTTTACTGCAACAAACCAAAATCATGCGTCACAGTTTCCCGTTCCTCCTCCATTCACATACGTAGCTTCGTATCAGATAAATACGAACTGGTCACATTTCAGCCTAGGATTGTAACTTATTTAAATTTTTCAGTGGTAGTTGGATCACAGTTCACACAAGTACCTTGTAAGAGGTGAGGATGAAGAGGCTGGTGAGCAGTAAGAACAGCTGTCATCTCATCATGATCAGAAGGATGTATGTACTCATAAATGCTATTACCAGTAAGCTCCACCTGTGAAGAGACATGTAAGACATGAAGCAGTGCAGATGGCTGTTTTTTCCTATCCCAAAAATGCTCTTAAGTAACCTGCATACACTGCATCTGGGTAACTACACACCATTAAAACATAAGCTGAATGTATCAAAACTGTGTTCCAAATTATACTCATTAAACTGAATTAATTCCTTCTTCAGTAGTAACTAATATTAGAGGGGCTTTTATGGGAATTTCTGGTGATGATCTGGATACAGAGGAGCTGCTATTAGAGAAAGCTGGCAAATGAAGTAGTAAACTAACACAGCTGTAGAAATGTTAGATTGCCACAAAATGGGATAAAATCTCTGTGAACTATATTAATGTCTCTCAAGAAGACCGATATCCAGAAAAATAAGGTTTCTACAAGTTCCCAGAAACTATCACCTGCATTCAGCTGGCAGCTGGCCCTTCAGAGCCAAACCACTAGACTGACACAATTCCTTTGTGTCTTTTCAAAGATGATCCACCACACTCAATCCACAGTAGTGCAAAGGGCTCAGAACAGTAGCCAGTGAATTCAAAAGCAGACGTCCATAGATTTTCATGGGTGCTGGATTGAGCCTTCACTGCTTTAAGTAAACATGCACAGTAAAGACTAGATCTATCTTATAGTGTATTCCCTCTTCTAACCTGAACTTTGCTCACACAAGAATGTTTTTCTGTCTTTCTCACTGTTGTACCCATAATAACAGTTGCAAAAAATGAATGGCGTGCACCGTATGTCCTTTTTGCTAACTCTATTTGCCACGTATAAAACTCACCAACAAAAGTCTCCAGATAGATGCAGTAATTGATTTAAGGAGTGAACCAATACTTTGAGCCTGTGTTTTAAATTAGTGTCAGGCTGTCCAATTGTTCAGTGTGGCCTGATGTGCCTTGGGCCCCCAAGATCAGAGACAGCTGAGAGGTGAAGTAATTTAACCTATTATTCTGAGCCAATCCTACTGATTTGCTAAGATGTGTGAGTTGCCTTTTCTTTCGAATAAATGAAGTTGTCTACCCCACAAAGCAATCTTTTTCCAAAAATGTTTCTCATCGTTCCATTTTCTGCATTATTCATGGAATGTCTCTTCTCAAGACTATGCAAACTAACTTTTTTTCCAGCCATCTATTCCCCACTGCTTCTTTCCAACAACCCCTCCCTGCAAAAACAAAAACACCAACACTGATTTGAAATTCTAACCAGAATAAAATTTCACTTAATAAGGGGAAAAGAAAGAAAGAAAGAAAGAAAGAAAGAAGGAAAGGAGAGATGGGGAGAGAGAAAAAGAAAGAAAAAAGGCAGAGAGAAAGAGGTGAAGAAAGAGAGAGAAAGAAAGAAAAGAAAGGAAGAAAGAAAGAAAGAAAGAAAGAAGGAAGGAAAGGAGAGATGGGGAGAGAGAAAAAGAAAGAAAAAAAGGCAGAGAGAAAGAGGTGAAGAAAGAGAGAGAAAGAAAGAGAGGACAGGAGGTGGGGGGAGAGAGACGGGACAAGGCAAGGCAAGGAAAGAGAAAAGGAAGAAGAGAAAGGAGATTATCTATGTTGCTCCATTTTTGTAATTTTCTCTAAAAGTTCTCCTTAAGAAGCACTGGCTGTTCCTTTTCAGTATTGTAACAGGTGGGAACCTGTATAGTAACACACCATATTCAAGCTTTAGTGGCAGAGGAGGAAGGAGAATATACAATCTCACCACGAGTCATGCTTCTCAATGCTTCTGTTTGGTTTTAATTATATGGAGGAAAATGTATTGTAAATGTCCATAGCTATCTCTGTAAATACTGCAATCACCTACAGACACATAAAAATTATTTTTTAAAATTCTAATAATTCTTATGGTGATGGGCATTTTGTTGGCCTATATGCTTAATAAACCAGAACATGAAAAAAATTATCATTGCAAAAATGCATGGCTCTGGCCAGTTTTCAAACCAAAAGAAATATCATTTATGACCCTGTTCCTATTATTTTATCTTTGGCTAATAAAGATTTTGCTGAAGACTATGTTTTCCCTTTGAAATTAAAACAATTGTATCAGAGTATACAGCTTTCAAAAAAAATCATTCATGGGAGGCTATGTGCCAACAATCTCTCCCTTCAATAAAAACACTTTCTTATAAAAACAATATCAACCAACCTGACTAGCAACATCAACTGTAGTAATCCAAAAGATCTTCTTGCCTCTCTGCTATTACCAAGTATAATCATAACCACATCAACATGCATCTACTCTCTTACAAAGTCTGAGTTGTGGGTATCTCTTGCTTTTGCAAAAGTCATAACTATTTCAAAAGGACTACTGACAGAAATACACATTTGTTCACAGGATTCACAGGGCTGGACCCAAGGTCATAGTTTTATCCAAACTGTAATTTGTATCCCAGGGCTCCTATCTAAAATTCAAAACTAAAATGCTTTGTCAAACTAATGACTACTTTTTCCCGTTATATACATAGGAATATTTTCTACTCTGATGTATGCATTTGCAACCCCCACAAAATCAGCAGGAGGTGAACATACAACACTGAAACCAAAATTGACTGTAAAAATGCAAGTGGAAACATAAAGCCATCAGCAAAGAGATGGGGGCTATGTAAGGGTCAAATAACCAAAATATGTGTACATAATTTTAGAACTGACCACAGTCTCCTGCTCTGCATAGTGCTTACAATGTAACACTGAAAACTTAAAAAAATAAATTATATGGTTCAATTCATAAACCTTCTAAGATCCCATGCCTCAGGCTTATTAAACCAGCTTCCTTGATGCAGTTTTTTAATATCTGTAAATACCTGCTTACTACCAAATATTGCTGTTTCCTACTAAGAGGTTTTTTATGTGTAACTCAGCTGCACATTTTTTTCCTGCCAAGAAAAGATTCATAATAAACACAGAGGACTAAGTAGATGGATTCTAGAGCAAATAATTACATATTTGGCCTTTCATATACTTATGTGATGAAAGTAAAATAAACTCTTGGAAAAGTTAGATGTTTGTGGTTAAATATTTCAAGACTTATCAAAAGTCAAAGATAAGCTTGGCTCCCTCATGGTCCCAGAAAATGGCTGGAATAAGCTCCAGACTTTCAAAATTTTTAAAAAATATATCTTTCACCATTGTTTCCTAAGAGGATTTTCCTCTCCATTCTGTGCCTTTGGACTCTGAGGGGGAAAAGTATTTGGGGAATTTGAACCTATTTGTTATCCATGGAAAAAAAGAGGCAAGGAATTGGCACTCTCAACTAGTACAAGTCAGTTCAACACTGGTCTGAGGCCAATTGAAATTATGGAAATTGAATGGAGAAGGGGGTCCTAACCATCAGTATTTACAGAATTTACTGTTACAGTTGAGAGCAAAGGCAGATCAAAATCCAAAGCCACAAATTAAGTAATAGTTCCACAAATGAAGACATAGCCTTTTCAGAAATATTGTTTCTGATTCTGTGGTGCTGCAGACAGTGAGGTAGTACTGAAAAACAATCCTTAATGTTGTTTTTAAATTTTAAACTAGCTTAACTACACCAGCCAGTGAAGGGTTATTCAGAAGCTCTAATTTCTTTCTGCTGAAGTTAAATTCAAGATCAACTAGAAGATAAGGGCTACTGTAGTAGGGCTCCAAGAATATACTGCAAAATATTTTTAAATGGATTTTTTATTTAGTTTAAATACATATTTTTAAACAAATTGCACTTTAACTGGAAATTGATGTGTAGACTAGTTAATTGTCAAATTATTTAATAAAAAGACCTTTCTATGCACACTCTAAAAGATTTTCTACAATCATCATCACTCTGGTCTCAGCTTGTATTGGCTGGAGCTCTATAAGAGCACTTGTTGGAAATATAGTGTGGGATTATGACTTGGTGAGGGAGACTCACAGAATTTGCTTCAACAGACCAATCTCATTCTTGTTGATGTCAGTGGCAAAACTCCCAGTTATTTCCAGAGAAGTAGGAACAAGAACTCATTTAGAGCCCTGGGAAGCTTACAGGAATATCCTACTGTTAATGTATTAATATCCTAGTACGTAGGAGTAGCCTGGTATTAATGTTAGTGGTACTTAAAGCAAAATTGACCCTTCAAAAATGGAACATTGAGACACAGAAAGAACAGATTAAATGATAAGACAGTGTGAGGAAAAAGAGGGGGGATCACTGCCTTGTTTAGCTGGGGTTTTGTATTTATAAATGAAAAACTCTGCTGTGAAATTGCTGAAACACTTACTGTTTTGAGAGTCTAAAATATGCCCTGAAATTTCACATCCCTCTGCTCTCTCCGATCTATAGCATTCTGGGGAGTTCAAGGATACAGCCCATTCACTTACAAATCTCTGCTACAGTGAAACATTTGTGATTTTGCTTATTAAGCTGGCTTCAACAAGCAATATGACCCAATCCTCTAGTTTTCCTCGGCACCCCCTGCACTAAGGGTTTATAGATATTTACATGTGCAATGCACATGGAATTCAGTCTGTGCAGATGGCTGTAAGGGCATGCGGGCTAAATATGACTAAAACTTGTATGACGCTTTCAGTCCCCTCTCCTTGAATGTGGCAAAGTCTATTTAGTGCCCTACTGATCCCGTAGTTCTTTAATTTCACCAGATGAGTGGATAGTACTGAGATCTCCAGGATCTGGTGACTTGATATTCCTTAAGAAGAAAGAAAAGAAAGAAACAATTTCTGGACAAAACCTGCAAGATCAGTTAGCACTTACCAAACAGCAAGCAGCATGGGACAATAAGACTTTGCTTCAACAAGGACAGATGGCAACGCTCAGTGCTTTGGAATAATTGTACTGACTAAATGAATATATTTTAGCAGTCAGCAATGTGGTGGATCTTTTCAAAAAGTTAGAGCAAGAAAAACTTTTAATAAGGCTGTTGATTCAGAGTAGAAAATATGGCCATTCTCTAGGAAAGTTTATTCTAAAAAAAAAGCAATATTTAAAGTAATTTTAACATGCATTAAATGTTAGGAAACAACTAATACTATACTGTAACAGACTCAATTGAACAAACTGCTTGAACTGAGAATGTTCCCTGGACACATTTTTTGAAGTTGGCAGAAAAAAAGTATCCACACAGAATACTGATTCTCAAAATTACCTTTTCTAAAAGAGATTACAAAAACAGGGATTGTAGTTGCCTTTGGATTTAGAAGTGGTGTTTATGAGATTATATACTTGCTTTTTCTAGCTATTTAGAGTTCTATTTTTTTTCACAGCTGTTAATGTCACTATTATAAACACACATCCAAAGGACTTCACAGTTTTTCAATCAAAAGTATTAGTTAGTACCAAAGTTAAAGTACACATATAATCTCCCCAACTCAGCCCCTTCCTGTTTATGGCAATAGCCACAGGGCATATTCCCCAGACATTTTCAGAACATCCTGCTCCCTCTCACCTTCATCTCCTCCTTCTTCTTCCCTCTGCCATTAAGTCTTTATTTCCCTTTATTTAACTCCAAGTCGTGTTTGAGCTGCAACTGGTTCTAAAGAAACACTTCTGTTTCTTGCAAGTCTCATCCAGTGAAATTAATTAGGATTTTTTCTATTGGACTTTGGCAAGCTTTAGGTCAGGTGCTACCAATGAATTTGTGTAATACATTTACACACAAAGGTATGGAAACTTGCACTCTGCAATAAATTCAGGCTATTTGCCCTTGTGCCTGTCCCAAGAAGGCAAAAAATTAGAAATGTCCTTCTAAGAAAAAAACCAATAAAACCCCCTTATACTTCTTGTGCAGAAACAGTAGTAAACTGAGTTTTATGAGTTCTATCACAACCATATAAAACGCTTTACTGAAAAGACCACTGAGCTGGAAAAACTCAGGAAAAACTACCCTGAATTCCATGTGAACACTCATAAATCTGCCCCTTTTCTTTTTTTCCTAAAGCACATTTACCATAAAACTCATGTTCCACATCAGATTTCCTCTCTATTTCATAGTAAGTCTCAATATCTTACACAATCTAAAACATATAGACTTGAATTCTAAACTTTATTTCAGACATATAGCGTCACCACACAGGCAATAGGTTTGGGTTTCAAGGTCTGTATATATCTGCAATTTGCAATATCATATTATTTATTACCCTTCTTAAAGGTAATGAGGAGTAAAATACAATGAACAAGAAAAGATATAAAGACAGCCATGATGTGGTTGTAAGTAAAAGAAACTTGAATATTCAAGTAAGACCATTTCTCAGAGAACAAAGTTGAACCTTCAAATACCCCTAAAAAACGATTACATTATATACGTGGCAAGGTATCAGTGTTCGGTTCCAAATCTAGTGTCTGTATTTAACAGATGGACAGAATAAATCACTCATACCTGAGATAAGCCAAGATGTACAGATGCTGTTTCTGAGATGTACATTATTTTGCCATCTGATGCTACCACAAAAACAAAACCATCCAATGTCTGAAAAAGAAAAAATATGTAGGGTAAAAAGCAAGCACTCTGTTTAAACCATTTACAGTGAAAAATTTTTGAAGTCTTTGGAAGGAAGATCGCTATCCAACATCAGCAAACAGAAGCAGAATTTAAGGAACAGAAACTTTTATCCGATGCTGTTCCTACAAACTCTGTGACACACACACACACATTGTGAAATCCAATTCATTCCCCCTACAGATGCTAGCTTTACTGCTTCACTTCAAGCTAACATTCTCCTGTTGATTCTGGTTATTTTAGTACTTAGTACAAATCCTGAGCTATGTGGTACTTAGGGGAAAGTCTAGTACTATACAAGCCATTTTTTATGGTATAATTGGCAGACACAGTTTACCACTATTTGCAATATATTTAATGATACCATAAGCAATGTTTTAACTTTCTTTGACTATATTTTTAATAACGTCTTTCTGAACAGAGGACTATCTGCCATAACTATGTGAACATAGATAAAGAAAGTAAAAGAAATCAGCATTCACAACTTTATCACACTTGAGGATAGATATTTATGCTTATTAAGCTATATCCCTAGTCTGTGAATCTCAAGTAGTGGTAATAAAAAATGCAAACTCGAGATCCAATCCTACAAATTCTTATTGATGGGATATTGACTGGAAAGTAAATATTACCTGTGTGAGTAAAAACTGAAGTTTAACTTAGTCATACATCATTCATACAAGACAAAATATTATGCTGCAAACGGTACAGGTTAGCCAAATCTGGCCATGATTTGGATGCACAACTACCAGTTTGGGGGTACCTTGATCTTTCAGTGCTCAATTTGAGGTGTTTTTTCAAAAATATCTGATGTCCTTTGTCAAAAAGTATCCATTGTCTCTAAACAGTTTAGGAAGCTTTGATCAACACATAAGTACGAACATCATTGGAAAATGTATTTGGAAAAGAAAAATAATTTTTACAGTACACACATAAAGAAATGTCTATTTTAATTCATCTTTTAAGTTACTGAATCAGGAGAAAAGCAATAAAGACCTGTATGCTTCATGGTCTCAGAGTGCTGCCCCAATAAGAAAATATTCCAAATTATTCTCTGGCCTACTAACGATTCTGCAGCATGTAATTGAAACCAGATTATTCTTTGCCTTTAGTTTTTTAACTTTTTTGAAACATAAATTAAATTTTGTAGAAGTATTATAATGGGAAATAAATTATTGCATCCCTTAGCCATAACTTTGCTTTTAAATACTGTCATTTTGCAATTGCTCTACACAGTATTATAACTAAAACCGTGCTGATGCTTCCATTACTGCATTGTACAGTGCAGTAGCTCTCTTTCTTGTACAGAAAAGCATGCTGAAACTGAAACACCACACGTAAGGTTTCAGTCTAAGAACCCTTGAAAGAAGTTTACAGTAAATGTGGTTTTACTAAAATGTTAAGCATTCATAATTCAGAAATAACTGAACTGTAAAAGGAGTATTACAGGTGATTAGCATATGTTACTTAAGTTCATTTAATGCCAGACAAAAGTGTGAAATAGCTCACAGGGAGGAGAAGCAAGTGCAACAACAGTGATTTTTATGACGCAGCTATGAATGTGTTTTCTAGGTAGACTAGTGATTCCGAAACAGCTGATACATCAGCTGCTTGGAACAAAACGTTCAAGGCTAGAAATACCTCCTCGTGAGATAATACTGAACTTTTATCAATCTCCATTTACTGTACGCGGTCGGTACCGAACCAAATCGCTCTCTGTGGAAGTCCCTTCGCCTCAGGAGGGCGGACGGCGTTTTGCAGGGCTGCAGGTCGGACGGCCTGGCGCAGCCTCCGCGGCCAGCCCGCCCCGCCGACCCCGGCGTACGCCGCCGCTCGGGCCCGGGGGGGGGGCAGCCGCCTCAGGGGGCTGCACACGGCGCAGAGGCCGCGGCGCGAGGCGGGAGGGCGGGCGCGGGAGCCAACGGTCGGGGCGCGAGGCCACCGCCGGGGCTCGCCCCGAGCGCCACCGGGGCTGGCGGGGACAAAGGTGGGCCAGGCCTCCCGGCGGCTGGGCGGGGGGAGCGGCCACAGACCCCGAACAGGGTTTCTGTTGAGGTTTTCATCCCCAGCCGGGTGAAAACAGCCCCGGCTCTGTGACCAGGAATTAACCTCCCACAATAAAAACGGCCGTTAAATGATTACGGTTTACTAGGTCTTTAAAATCGGGGGAGAAAACCCCTTGCTGTATTAAGTTCACATATAAAAAAAAAAAAAAAATGGAGCTAAGCGTAACTACTCTTTTTTTCTTTTCTTACGGCTGGCACACACGCCCCAGCTACGACTTCCTAAACTCTCCTACGCGGGGGGAACCCGGAGGAATTCCAGAGCGGATCGACGGGATTGCGAACAACGGTGTTTCCAGGTGCTAACGTCCGCGGGAGATCTGACCCAGATGTTCGCCCCCCGCCTCGGGAGCTCTGCGCTCCCTCACGGGTTCCTCCTCCCGAGTCACCGGCGGAGAACGACGGTCGCCAGTGCCCGGCACCCCCCAGCCCAAAGGCGCTCCCCGTTGCCGCTGGCCGGGGCTGCCTGCGGGACACCCCAGCAGCCCCGGGCCGCCTGGTTATCGCTCTTACTGCTGGGAGACACTTTGCGTGCGCAGGGAGCCGATCAGGGCCATGGCGAGCTGTTACTTCTGCTAGTATCAAAGGCCAAAGAAAAACAAACAACTCAAAAAGCTACTGAGGTGGTTGGTGTTTTTTCTCCCCTCCCAGCCGGTGCAGGCTCGGGATAAGAGGGACGCTTCGCCCAGGCTCCTCTCGCCGTGCGGGGGAGCGGAGGAAGAGGAGGAAGAGGCTGGCGGCTGATCACACCGCAAAACCAGGCTGCCGATGCGCAGCGCGTACGGCAGGAGGAAGGCGTCCACTACCTGAAGCAAATGGGATCCCAGCTCCATGGCCACGTTATCCAGGGGCCCTATCCTGCTCGGCTGTCCCCAGGCGTCGCCCAGACCTGCAAGGCAACCAAGGAGCTGGTTAGCGCGGGAAGCGGAGCCGGGCCCGCCATGCCTCCCCGACGGGACGCGCACTGTCCCCAACCCGCCCGCTCTCCCCCTTCTCCCGCGGGGAGCGGGCCAGACCGCGGAGTGGGTGCTCACCACGTGGGAAAGGCCGAGTCCCTTCTACGCACACTCTTGGGAAGAAAACTGCTCTTTTTCTGGAAGTCCCTGCCAGGGCACCCGCGGACGTACCCTCTCCCTCCCCGGAGAGCCGTCCGCCCTCCAGTGCACCCTCAGGGACGCGCCTGCCCCCACCGCTTCCCCCCGCCCGCCGTGCCGGTACCGTCCTGCCAGCAGCACCGCGCCCGTCCCCACTTCCCCCGCGGACAGGATGAGGGAACACCGGTCACACACTGAGGACCCGAGGGACGAGCCGCAGCGGAGGCAGGCGCGGAGCAGCCAGCCTGACCGCAGCCTTGCCAGGCACAGCCCGGCGGGGTTCCCACACGGAAGGCACAGGGAGCTATGAGACATCCCCTGTCTTCAGTTAGTGCCGGGCCACCGGCGCGGCCCCCCCGCCGCCCGCCACTTCTGCCGCTGGCCAGCGGGCTGGGCGGGAGCGCAGCTTGCGCAGGGGTGCCGGTGCCGGCGACCCCCACGCTGGCCAAGGCGGGTCCCGGCTGGGGAGGGGGCTGAGGCTGTTAAAAAGGGCCGGAGCTCAGTAGGGGAGAAATTGCCCCGACGGCCTCGTCACCTGCTCACAGGCGGGACCGAGCAATTTGCCGGCGCAATTGCACAGCTTCGCCGCCCCGCACCGCCCCTGCCTGCGGCCATCCCGGCCCCGGCCGAGCCCCGGCCCCGCCGCTCCGCCATAGCGCTCTCCGGCGGGGTGGGGGCAGCCCGTGTGCCCTGCTCTGCCTTGGTGACAGCGAAAGGTTATCGATGGAGCTGTGTTGGGGGGGCTTGGGGGGGGGCGCTGGCCTGGGGTTCATTTGTTTGTTTTTAATTTCCTCCACGCAAAGAAGGGTTGCACGAGCTCCCCGGTGGAGCTGGTACCACTACCCGCGCCAGCCGAAGAGCTGGAGATTCATGTCGGCACCTGACGGCAGGCTCTGCAGCGTGCCATTACCCTCAGGAGCGCACAGATGGCGGGGGAAGGAAGGGACGGGACCGCATCCGTTTAGTGTCTTCTTTTTGGAGAGAAAGGACAGCCCTCGGGGCTACGGCACCGCTTCTGAGAGGACCTGGAGCCCGACGGGTGTCCTGCCCGTGCTGGCCTGCAGGATACAGGCGCTGCGGGAGGGCCGGTGCCGGGTGAAAGGCGGGGATGCTCGGGGCTGCCAGGCCGGCTGGGCTGGCGGCGGGGCTGGCGTCGACGGCTCCACAAGCACCCTGGCTCACTGCGGCCGGGGGTCCCTCCTGTAGCGTTTCGCGTGGACACACATGCGTGCGATGGATGCACAGCCCTGCACCCTTCAGCCCGGGCAGCCTTCAGTGTCGCTGCAAACCGATGTGCAGCCATAAAACCCAGAGCCGCGTTTTCCTCCGGTGCCCTCTCACCGACCAGGTGCTTTCAAAGAAACCTCCCGCCGCAAGCTTGCGGGGGCAAAGGCCACTGCAGCGGGCGCCCCGCTCGGCTCCGTTACGGGAGGGAGAAGCGGCTGGCACCCAGGCGGAAAGCCCTGCCCTGAGCTGCAGCTCTGGACCGTGTTTCTAAACGCTCTGGCCGAAGCCCTCCCGGATCCGCGTATCCGTTGGCCGTGTGTCGGCAGGTAGCCCTGGTCTAGAAAAGATGGGAACCTTTCCCCCCGTTCTTGGGGCCTCCCTTGAGGTGGACAGGATCTCCCGCTGGAGAAGCGGGGGTCGGCAGAGAAGGACGCGTGGAGTAGCGCGGCTGCCCGCGGTGCCTCCCCGCGCGTTTCGCCTCCCGGTGTCAGCGGAGCCTGGCCCCGCGCCCCGCTCCAGCCGGTCAAGCACAAAGGAGCCTCTGGCTCCCAGCTCCAGGCAGGGCACCCCGGGGACCTGGGCCGTCCCTGACACCTCCCTCCCAGCGTCGCAAGACACTAACAGCACCCGAGGTCAGTCCAAGAAGGCGTTTGCCTCCCCAGCCCGTGACAGCCGCTCCGCTCCGGCTGCCCCAGCGGGTCTCTCCAAACCGCGCCGCAGAAGGGCACGGTGTGCGGCTGAGCTTTCTCGTGAGGAGGGGAAGGACACCTTCCCTTGGCCGAGAGGCAGGTTTGACCACGCTTTGGGAAACTTTCTTTGAAGAACAAACGAAAAGTCGCACTTTTCTACGTCGTTTCCCAACTGGCAGTCTGGAAAAGGCTCCTAAACTTCCAAGGACCTCGCAAAGACATCCTGCAGCCCCTTTTCCGAGACGGTGACAAATGGAAACGGCAGTCCTGGTGCTGCGGGGCTTGCCTTTATTTCGATTTACTTATTGCAAATCTTGAAACATGGGATTGGAACCCTACAAAGGGGGTTGTTACGCATAGTGGTTTAAAAACCGTCCTGAAACGAGCCTTAACTTTCCAAAGGACGAAGCAGATTTACTTCTTGAGCCGCTCACGAAGAAGCTTTTCAAGAACGAACGGTATCTCTGCCACACCCGTGCATGGCAATCTGCTCCGTCCTGTCCATCACGACTGGGCCAGGTACCGTTTCACGGCACCCCTAAAATCTCCACTATTTTTGAGGTTCTTTCCTAACCCGGACTAAAAAAAGTCACTGCCGCAGATTTGTTCCCTTTGAAATTCTAAATTGGAGTTGCAATTGCGAACTCGCATCAAACGTAAAACGTCTGGTGGATCAGCCTGGCATTCGTCTAAGCCTACTCTAAAGCCGATGATTTTATCATTTAATCCACCAGCAGATCCCTTTAAAGGTGGAAACGAAACGAATAAAACCTTAAGTTCAGATAAAGGACTAACGCCCGTTAACCTGTCTTCCGAGAGATCAGCAAACGCGCAGCGTACGTCCTGTAAACATATGGATGCAATAGACTCAGACGAGCTGCTCCTGCCCAGCCAGTAAATAACGCACATTTTCACTCACTGGACTGGAGCGAGGCCAAAAGAGCTGCCGATACAAAGCCAGCGTTTCCTGCATCGCTTAAACGCGGTGGGAGTTTGCTGGGGTGGCCTCGGCCGGAAAGGGGTCACCGACGGGGAAGGCTGTCGGGTCTCCGACACGGCTGTGCAGCCGGTGCGGGACCGGACAGGTCATTTCGAAGGAAACGTTATTAAATGCCCCCTTGCAGCACGAATTACCTGCGACGCTGGCCCAGAAAGCGATTTCGCGGCGAGCAAGCGAGTAGCTGGAGCATCCTTACTACAAACGCTTGGGACGCCCGTGGGGGTGGGCCTGTCTCCCGAGCGCAGCCCCTTTGCCGTGCCAGAAGGTAGGGGTTCGCCTGCAGCCAGCGGCTTGGGGCGACTCCGGCCGCTGCCGGTAGCGCACAGTCCGGGGAGCCGAGGCCGGGCTCAGCAGCAAAGCCCGCCCCGGCGGGCAGGAGCTGGCACGGCGAAGCGCTGCCTGCGGGGAGGGTGACTTGCCGGTCCCAGGAGCAACATCTTCTTTCCTGGCACCCTGCCGTCGGCAAACATGGATGAGATGAACCCTTCTCCTTGTCTGCGCTCCGTTTACTGGTGTCTGTAACGACCCCTGGTCCGGACGAGGACCGTGCCAGGAGGGCAGGACGGGCACAGCGGGATGCCTGGCAGGCGACGCGAACGGGCAAATAACCGGCCCTAATCGCAGTTGTGCCCGCCCGCCGCTCCGGGCAGGGGGCGGCAGGTTCAGCTCCGACAACGGCGTCCCAGGGGCAGAGAGGGGGTTTTGCACAGGCACCCCAAGGTACGTGCTACTTTTGCCATTGAAAGACGCGGAGTTCTCACACAATGCGTCCCCGTCCCTTCGGCAAACCCGGGCACGATTTCCTCCCCACCGTCTTTTGACATCTCTGAGTGTTTTTCAACGTACCTCAACATTCACTCTGTACCATTTCCCAGTTTCCAGGGAGGGGGATGACTTAAACTGTAATAAGATCTAGAAATCTTGAAAACAACTCCCACCTTTGCTCTCCGAATGTATAAATTCGTACATACACACGTTTGAAAGCCCGGTAGCTTTTCTGCTTGGGATTCTGCTAAAAGAATTACTTAGCGATGTATTATGTGAAGTATCGGATTGCCCTGTAACTTGGAGCATTTCCTTTGTGTCTACTGTACTGTTCCCCAGCTCCCCCGGGGCGCCTGGTGCCCCCCGGTTATTCAATCGCCATCCTAACCTGGGTCAACTACAAGCGCCGGGATTTTCAGCGCCGCCTCTCCTGGGGGATGTTTTTCCCTAGTGCGGTTGTGCCTCCCTCGGCCGGGAGAGCAACGGGGAACTTACCGGGGGGGCGGTGGGCTGCCAACCGGGGCCGGGGCGGAGGCCCTTGCTCTCCGTCTAGCTTTGTCTCCCTCGTTTAGGCGAGGCCCAGGGTTGGATGGGGAGGGGGTGGCCTGTCAGCCCGTGAGGTGAGGCAGACAGCGGGGGTCTGGGCGAGGGGAAAAGCTGACATCTCGCCCTAAGCCCCGTCTGGAGCGGGGGGCTAAGTATCTCAGCCCCGACGGCACGGAGGATAGCATCGCTTGACAGGCGGGGCCGAGGGGCCGGGCTCCGTCTGGAGCCGACGGGGAGCCCCCGGCCTTGGCGGGGGTAACATCTAGTCGGCGGGGGAGGCTCCGAAGCCGGCGTCGCTTTGGGAAAGAGCAGGGCTGCGTTAGCTTGATTCTGGCAGGATCGGCAGGGATGTGCAGGGCCGCCCGCCTCCTCTCTGCGGGCTTCAGCGTCACCGGCTGGAAAGGCAACCGAGGGCTGGGCGATGGGAGCGACGGACGTAAGGATCAAGACTTTAGTTGGGGGAGGGAGGGGGGAGAAAAAAAAAGAAAAGAAAAGGGAAAAGGCCAAGTCCCAGAGAAAAAAAACCAAAACAACCACCAACAAAAACGCCCTCCAGGACACCCGGACAAATTCAAACCCGGCTCTTCTCGGCGAGCCAGGAACACCAGGTCACGTTATCAGGCCCGAAAGCCGGCTCAAGGCAAACGGCGAGGTCCCGGGCAGAGCCACAGCCACCGGGGCAGTGACCCCCTTCCTCCCGCGCCCCCTGCCTCCCTCCCTCCCCGCCGGCGGGAGAGGCCGGAGCGACCCCGCCGCCGCTGCCGCCCGTCCCCGCACCGCCCGGCTGCCGGCTCCCGCCGCCTGGGAGCGGCTGCGCAGCTCCAGGGAAGCCCTAACGGCACTTTTGTTTTAGTAAAGACCGTTAATGCCACACTATTAGAGGTTACTACAATAGAGGCACGGTTTTGAAGAGGGATTACTCACGCCGTCAGCTCGGGCTTTATTTATTTAATGAGCCTCTTCCCCGTGCGTATGAAAATTAGATGGAATAGCTGCAATTCGCCTTAATTTTCTTAAAATATACATTCACGGCCAGGTTTAAATAGGGACCGAAAAGTCTGTGTACCCCTAGGAATTTCTATTGTCTGCGCCTCGGAATAAGGGAGAAGTCTAAAATCTACCGCTCAATCGTTTTATTCAGATCATTTTGTATAGCGCACATTATCTTTTGTGTCACTGATTATTTAGCTCGTTCCCACCAAGTTTAAACATGCATAAATGTGCAGTTTTATAGTCAGTTTTGGAAACTGCGTCCGGGATGGGGGCGGAAGAGTGTCACAATCTAACCAGTCTGCCACAGCCGGGGGCAGAGAATCGCGGATTTAAAATGTGATTTATTCTCTCGTCTCTTTCTTCCATTAGCTCATTTTCAGAAAAAAAAAATTAAAATTACAAATACTGACAGTCAAGACAAAAGAAGCCCCGTGGTGTATTTTTGTTCTACAGTAATAAATGCCTTGGCAAAAAATCAAAACACAAGAGAAGACAATGTTACAGAGCAGGAGCGTGGGGGAGGCTGTAGGTTGCTGTCTCCTGGACCTTAATTCATTAATCTGAAGGCCAGAGTGAAACCGCACGGCATAATCTGTGATATCGGAGCACGAAATTGTGCCTTCCAGGGCTTCCACTTTGAGGGCAGGAAGGAGCTGGAATATAAATCTCCTTTCACTCTCACTTCTTGGAGCCTGACTGGGCGCCTCCGAGGGGGGATATGTGAATTCAGTCCAAAACGTGCATCTTCGGGAAAACCCTGGCCGGGGTGAGCAGGGGGAGACCCGTCTGAATCCCCTTACAAGCCCTGTCGAACCCTGGGACCAGACACCTCGGCGAGGGTCCCACGCTTTGCCTAAACTGTGTGTCAGTTCGTTCTGGTTATAAAGCAGTGGTGTGGAGGGGGGTAGAGGGGAAGCCATCCACTGGAGTTTTTAAAAACACAGCTCGCTCTCTCTCTCTCTTTTCCCTTCCAGTCTAGACAGAGCTGGAAGCCAGTTTTATAGCTTGACAACAATTCTGATCACGCTGGCTGCAGCTACCCCGGGCCTAGCAAGCACGCTGGAGGCGTCTCACGCCTGCCCCCCCGCCCCCCGCCACCGCGGGCTGGGACAAGTAAACTCCCTTCAGCCTTACGGGGGTGATGCCACGGTGCCGGCCGGGGCGGCCCGGGGCGCTGGACTCGCGGCGGCGGCCGCTTCGGGGGCGAGTTCCGGAGGAGCGCCGTCGGCGCAGCTCCCACTGCCCCGGGAGCAGAGGCCGGCGGGTGGCAAGGGGACCCGTTACGTGCCCATCTTTATTTCAAGCCCCAGGACCTGGGACGTGGGTGTCCTCGCCCCTCCGCACGCCCACTCCCCGCCCCCCCCCCCCCCCCCCGCCCCCCCAATTCGAGTCCAGCATGCTCTAAGGGGCAGTTTCCCCAGGTCTTGCTGCCCCAGAATTCAAGATACCGTCCTGGGCAGCACTCTCGGGCTGCTAAGTTTCCCCTCCTCCCCTCCCAGTACAGCCAGCTGGAAATCACCAGTCGGGTATGGGAAAGGAAAGGACTCTCCCTCCCCTCCTTCCGCAGACAAATCCCGAGGGAAAGGGAAGTTAGGGTACTGCAGGACTGTGCCGTTGGGCAGCCCCCCCGCCCGGCACCAAACGCAGCCGGCGGGGGAGCGGGCACTGCCCGCAGCCGCGTCTCTTCGGCTCCCCCCGGTACCCTCCACCCTCCCAGACACCGAGCGCACTGCTCGGAGACCGGACGCGGTTATTTCCCCGGCCTGTCATCTCTGGATGCAAAGCTTTGGTTTTAAATATATTTCCATCCGTACTTAAGACGATGAAAGATCAGGAATTCGCTGTATGCATTTAAACGTTGTTCTTAATAAGCAGAGTGTGCGGAAGCGCACGCCCGGCCTGTTTAAGGAAGACAGACACGTAAAGCACACCCGAGCTGTGGGTATAAACCTGCTCTCGGGGTCGTCTTGTGGCTCTTGAGCACCGGCAGGGCTGGAAAATCAGGGACACATTCAGCAGCATCTTGAAACTTGCCACTTTTCTTCCCTCCCAAATCAAAGCCATTCGGGGACATGCTCCCCAACCAGGGCCGGCGAGCGGCCCCCCGAAATTACGACGCTCTATTTCTCATCGGGAAATTGCCCGATGGGAGATAACGGCTGGAAATTCCAGCGGAGCAAGCTCCTCGCTTCCCCTTGCCCCGCTAACTCGGTGTGCTTCGGGAGGGCACGCTAAAGGAGCCCTGGCGTTCTTGTAGCACGGCTCGTGCTTGCTCTCGAAATTACTGAATTAGATAGCCATACGGTAAGCTTTTCTCGGTTTGGGAGTGGGTTTTTTTCCACACCCCCACCTTATTTTTTTTTTTCAGCCTTTTAATAATACTGCTTAGAAACCGCGACGGAGAGCAGACCTTCCACTCCGGAATTTGCTAATTCCTTCACCCCCGCTCTCCGTCCGGAGAGGCACAAACAAATGACAAAGGGGGGAGCTGGGCTTTTTTTAGCCACCCGCAGACACTAACCAGTGTTTCATTTCACGGCTTCCATCAGCTCAGCGGCGGCACGGAAAGAACGGGCGGCCGACGGCTCCCGGTGGGTGCCGGCCGGCCGCTTCCCCTTCGCCCAAGGCGGCCCCAGCTCTGCCTCCGCCCGGCGCTCGGGGTGAGGTGCCAGGCAGCCCGGAGGGTGCTCTTTACCAAAGCCCGGCGCAAGGAGAGAGCCGTGTCCGCCCTCGTTGCTGTCTGTCGCCGAGAAGAGTTACGAGGGCCACCGCCGGCCCGCAGGGCCCCGGCTCCGCAGGGCCCCGGCCGGGGAGCAGCTGGGTCCCGGCCCCGCTCGGGGGCACGGGGGGCTCGGACTGGCCCTCCCCGCTCTCCTCGGCCCCAGGAGAAGGCGGAGGGCCTCGCTGAGAAGCCGACGCACCTTATTTCCCAGCCTGCTTCTCTACCTCCAGAAAACTAACCAAAACAAAACAGTAACACCCACGCTGTTTTTCTTTCCCCGAGGCCGTGCCCGGGCACAGGCAGGAGCGCCGCGCCGAGGGGCCTCCCCCAGGGGCCGGGGCGGCTGCCTCCCGGGGCCGCGGGCGCCGGGCACGGCACAGACGAGCGGAGCCCGCTCTTTTCGGGACGGTGCCCCCCGAGCAGACGGAGCCGAACGGGCAGCAAAGGAGGAGCGGGAAGAGGGTGTGTGTGTTAACCAGAGGGCTTTGCCGCCCCCGCCGCCGGCCGGGCTGCCCGCCCCCGCTCCGCCGCCAGCCCGGCGCAGCCACCGGCCGGGGTCCCCCCGCAGTCCGCACCCCGGAGGCGATTCCCGGGGGGTCTCGGTTTCCTACGTGCGACTGAGGCGAGCTGCTCTCGGGTTTAGGTCTCGCAGCACCAGAGCTGCTACTTGCAGCCCGCCCTGCGCGCGCCACCCCGGCGGCAAGCCTGGGCTTTCCGCTGCCTCCCCTTCCCGGGAAGCGGGCTCCTTCCCACCGCCGGCCGCTTTTCCCTCTCTCGCCTCTCGTTTGCCACCCGGTGCGGGGACCCCTGCAAGCACCCCTCCCCCCTTCTTCCCAGGACGTAGAGGCGTTGTGGGCTCGTCTCGGGGTCGCCCCCCCCGCCCCCCTTTTCGGGCCGCAGTGCTGCCCCGTCCCTCCCGTGCGGGCCGGGCGGGAGGCGGATGCCCCCCCCCGGGGTGGTTACCTTCGGGGAAGACGGCTCGCATTTTCAGGTAGCTGGTGGTGAGGCGAATGATGGACGCCTTGTCCAGCTGGGAGGTGATGGCCGAGGGCAGGGGCAGGAGTTTGGCCAGTTCGTAGAATTCTCCATTTTCTTTTTCCCGTCTAGTCTTTGCCGCGTTCTTGGATTTTTCCTTCATCGCGACTACTGCAAGGCGAAGATGACACTGGCATATTAGACCCGATTCTTCCGAATTGCAGGGGGCATGGATTTCGGCTTCAGAGTTAGTATTTTCGTTTAAGGAAGGGAGGGAGGGAAATCACCCAAATCAAACCAAACCAAACCAAATCAAATAACAATAATAATAAAAAGTAAAAAGGAGAGAAAAAAGGGGGAAAGGGGAGGGAAAAAACGGCCAAGCCAACCAAACAAAAACAACACCAACAGAAATGGTGCGAGGAGGGGGGAGGCGATGTCTGAGCCACAACCACGACAGGCAAGCCGCTCGGGAGGAGGCAGTTCTGCTCTGACCCTGCAATATCTAGGGCTGCGAAACCGAGACTGAAAGACCTACACGAACCACGGTTCTCTGCCTGCAGCTGGAATCGGAACTTCTCCTCAGCGGGGAGCAAACCACTAGGTTCCCTTCACTGAAGGATTTCTTCTACTCAATCCTTGCCCGTACAAATATAATAATTAAAAAAATATTAAAAATAGAGCGTCCACGCAAGAAATCATTGGGTTAAGCAGGCTGAACCATTTTTGGACACTTTGCCTTTAAAAAAAAAAAAAAAAAAAAAGGAGTGGAAGGACCGCGTTGCTCGTTTATCGAAGTGCAAAATGATATGGTCCCGGAGCCCGAGGTGCCGAGGAGATGACGAGCCGGCGAGGCAGCCCCCTGCTAAACCAAAGTTACAGCCGGTGCGTAGGGAGCTGATGGCTGGAGCGCTCCGAAATCACAAGCTCGCATTTCCTTCAGACGCTTCCCTCTCGGCCGGCTCTCGGCGGGCGGCGGCTGGTCTTGCGGTAGAAAGGCGCTTTTCCCCGTCCCCGGGGGGCTGCTTCAGCGCCGGGGCGCGGGGGGCGCCGAGCCCTGCAGGGCGGCGGCGGGGCCGGGCTGGCGGCGGGGCTGCGGGCTCGGGGGGCTGCTGGCCGCGGGGCTGCTCCTGCCGCTCCGGCCGCTGCGCCCAGCTCCAAATGTGGTTCTCATGCGGAGTCAAATTAAAGGATCCGTTTTCCTCGGGACCAGTGCCACTTCAGCGTTGTCTCTTTCCAAACAAGTCCGAGCGCTGGCAAAGGCGGGGGATTGATTTTGTTGGGTTTATTTATTGGGGTTCCCTCCCCCACCACCACCTTTAAAGAAAAAGAATTTGCAAGATCAGGAATTGTTTCTTTTCTTTTTCTTTTTCTTTTTTTTTTTTTTTTTTTTGTCACTTATTTAAAGAGCAGAGCGGTGGCTCTTTCGCATAGACATACCTTTCAAAGGCAAAGGGAGGGTTTGCTACATTCACCTCCCGCAAGGAGCAGCTAGCCTCACCATACGGCAAGGATCGAAGGTAAAATTCCCCTCATCTCGGAAATCCTAGCCGCCACGCTCCTCGCCTGAAAGCACCGATATCTCCGCTTTTTTTTTTTCCTTCCCTTTTTCTTTTTTTTTTTTTTTTTTCTTTTCTTTTTTTCCCAGGGGCAGAAGGAGCTCTGAAGTGGACCTCTCGGTTAATTCTTTAGCAAAGGCTGCAGAAAGCCAGGAGAGCCTCAAGAGGGGAGGGGATAACGTATCCGTGACGTGTCCTCCCGCGCAGCGCCCTCCGAGGGACCCAAATACAGAGGAGCCAGAAAAGAGCCGCAATTAGCACTTGGGATGGGACGGGAGGCCGGGGCGGGGGGAGCCGGGGGCGGGGGCCGTTTTGCTGTGGCAGCCAGAGCCCGCTCCCCACGACCTCCCTAAGCGGCCCCGGAGAGCACCGGCGGGGACCCGCCACCCCCTTGGCCCGTAACCTGCCGTCTCTCACGTACACGCTTGATGCACCGGCCGTGACCCCGCGGCGCCGGGGGGGCCTCGTACCCCCAACCCGACCCTCCTTTACCAGACCCACTGCACCGCCATTAGGTCACCCGAGCATTTTGCCCAGCTGTTTCGGCGCTGGGTAAAAGGGGCTGAATGTACCTGCCTGCATACACATACACGTGTGTGTGCGCGCGCCTGTATCACATATACGCAGACATACGTATATATAGGACACATTTATACTATTAATAGCGAATATATATATAAAATATTTTTTGCATATACATTATATCTATTTTGCATATACATTCCTTGTGCATATGTATGGATATATGCATGTCCGCACATGAGTACAGTTACAATCGCACGCAGACACACACGCACACGTTCACACATGGCCCCTCGCCCTGCCGGGTGCGGGCAGAGGCGAAACGCGGGGCTGAGCCGCAGAAGGGCCGCGGTCGCTGCCGAGGGGCCCCGCTGCCCCGCAGACCGCCCCGCCGGTGCCGGACCGGCAGCCGCTGTTCATCAGCCCCCGACGTGACTCTGCGCTGCCCGGTGGGCCACCGATGACCAGGGGTTAATCCCGGAGCAGCCGAAGAGGCTCTCCGGGGAAAGGTGAAGGAACCTCCCGAGCGCTCGGGTTTCGCCGGCCGCCGCCGGGCCCCCTCCCTCCACGCGGCGGAGACAGAGCGGAGCAAGGCGGCGCTCACGGGGATCGGGGCCACCTTTACAGAGGTTGTCACAGCGCCGGCTAAAACAAGAGCGATGCCCAGGTTCCCCCCCCCCCCCCGCCAGCGTCATGTCCCGATCCGCAGGATTAACCCCGGCCCGGGCAGGACCGCGCCGTGGCCGGCCTGGCTTTGCCGTGGCCCCGACCCGACGGGGTACCCTGCGCTGTTGCGAGAGGCACGGGCGTGGGGACACGCTCCTACGGGGACCCGGCCCTGCCCAGCGGCCCCTTGCAAGCGGCCGTCCCGCGGCCCGGCTGCGCACGGACACACGTGGCTCCAGCACCCTTCCGACCGTGCGCGAGGAGCTGGGCTGCAGCCGCCCATTAAAGCAACGAGGAGAAAACCCTCGGTGCGGGGACAAGTAGGGACCAGGCAGTGCGGCGGGCAGAGCCCGGCGAGACGCCGCTCCACAACCGCGGCCGTGGGGAGGGTACCGAGGGGGATGGGATCCCCCGTTTGCAAAACACAATGCACCGGTCCTTAATAATAATCCCCGGGAGAGGCCTGGCCGGCGGGCGAGTGTGTTTGCTTAAGCTCGCCCGCCTCTCTGTAATTATCCTATTACAGCATAAAGGGCCCGGCCCAGCGTTGTCGAGGGAAAGGCCACGCTCTTTAACCTCCCCGCCGCCGGCGGAGGCCCCGTCTCCGCGGGCGGGACTTGCGCGGCCCCCCGCGCCGGCACTGCTGCCCCGGCTCTCCCCTCCCGGGCCGCCCCCGCGGGGACGCGCCGCCGGGGTAAACCGGTTTCTTCACCGCGCCCGGGGGTGGCGAGTGGGGAGGCTGGGGCAAGGGGTGGGGGGAGCGGCGCCCCGATCGGCCCCGGGCCCTGCCCGCTCAGCCGCTTGCCCCGTCCCGTCCCAAATCCGCCCCCCTGCCCTCCCCCCTTCCCCGGCTCAGGTACTCGGTACCGCGCCCGTCCCTTGGCTGGCGCGTCGCGGGGAAAGCGGCGTTGGCGGGGATCGGGAGCGGGCCCTCTGCCTCGCCGTCCTGGGTAGGATTCAGGCTAGAGCTGGCTTCCAGGTCAAGGAAAACTGAGCGAAACGGTTGCACGGGGGAGCAGGGGCGGTGTAACCCGGGGTGCCCTCCTGCACTGCCCTTTTTACCCGCAAAATAGGAGCAGCCCTGTACCCCTCCCGCAGGGGCACCTCTTTCATGGGGACACTGGGCGCGGGCTTGGGGACGGCAGATGTTGTCGGCGATGAAACCCGCCGCTATATTTTTCTTTTTACGGAAGCATGCTCCGGCTGGGACCTTTCGCCGAGCAAAACAAACCAAAATTGATCTGAAAAAAAACCCCAAAACCCAAAAAACAAACCAAACCCCAAACACCGGTCGAAAAGAAACTTCAGGCTTTCGGGGAAATTCTCAAAATTCAATACAACCTCCGCCCGCCGCCGAAACTGGAATCATTAGCAGAGGTAAAAAAAAAATTATACGGGGGAAAAAGTATTTTTAAAAATGTACATATATATATATATATGCGGAAAAGTAGCTGTATTTCAAGGCAGGTCCTAACGGGTCCCATACAACGATGGCTAACTCCGAGAAGGAAACTGTCTGGGACGTTTCTGTGTCCTGTAAACAATATATAGGGACGAGCGTTCGGGTCTCAAAGGAAAGCGAGAGGGGAGCACGTTACGTTTCTAACAAATCGCGCTGATTTGTAGAAAAGGCAGGTTGCGAATGTTTGCAACATAATCCCGACAGGAAAAGAAAAATCCCGTTGCGACAAGGGTGGCCCAAACCTGTCGAGGTGGATTCGCAACATTCAGCTCGGAAAGTCCGAGATGGCTGCAGGGACCTTCGGGGAAGGGCTTCCCGCCGTCCGTTTCAATCAGAAACTCCACGCCAGGGCCGAAAATAAGGAGAATAGGAAACGGCAATTAATTATTTAAATATTCAGATAATATTTTAACTGATGCGCTATGTATCGATAATACACGAATTGGGCGCACACGTAAAGCGCTGTTATTTAACAACATTTTTCCTTGGCTCGAGGGGGAAACCCTTCCCCGGGTGGGAGCTCCAGGCAGAACGTCTCTTTCTCAGGTGGGCTGTATCGCAGGGGGATACTTTGCCCTCCCGCCGCCGCGGGTTTAAACTCGAAACGGAAAACAAAGAGGAAAAAGTGCGGCGAAAAACGGAATTCCACCGCCCCACGACCACGCTCCACCGGCGGCCCCTCCGCCGCCGGTCACGCACCGCCCGGCTGCAGCGCCGGTGGCACCGGGACGTGCGCGGAGGGGCCGGGCCCCGGCGCGTGCGGGATTACGCGGGCGGGCGCGGAGGGAGGCGCGAGGCGGGGGCGGGCGCGCGCGCGGCCCGCGCGTGTCCGCGGGGCGCTGGGGACAAGCCCGAGGGGCTGATTTTGCGGCGGCCGGCGGAGGCGAGGTCCCGGGGCGGGCGCTGACGGAGGAGAAGCTTGAACCGGGGGGTGTGAGGGGGTTTAGACCGCCCGGGTTTGGCCCTCCTGGCAGGCGGAGCGGGCCCCGGGGCCGGCTGCCGCCCCTGCGGTGCGCCCGGGTTGGGCAGCCCCCGGCCGCTCCCCTCCCGCCCGCCGCCCCCGCCGCCCAGCCCGCCCGGGCGGCAGCAGCCGGGAGCGGGGGGTTCCAGGGGGCTCCGGCCGCGGTTTGCAGGCGTTGGCGTGTTTCGGCGAGGAAGCAGGGCCCGGGCAGGGGCGGGCGGCGGGCCGGGGCTTGCCCTCCCCCCGTGTCCGTGAGAACGGCCCTGGTGCCACCCGGTCAGGTCTGGCGACAGACACCCTCGCGGGGCCGTGGCTCTGGTCTGTCCCCTTGGTGTGGTTTCCCTGCGTTTCTCGGTGTCGTGTGCTCGTACAACGCACGCAGCGTCAGAGGGATCCAGGCTGGGGAAAGCGGGGCTGCGGGGCCAAGCACAGTATGGGGCTTAACTGGTGTCTGATGTGCTTAGCTAACGTATTAGCTGTGAGAAATACCACCAAGTTCCTCAGGAAAGAAAATATCATCAGATATTTAAACATTTACAGGCTGCAACATCAGCACTGGTTTGAGCTCAAGATCCAGCAGCACTTCCCGTCCCCGGAGGAATCCCTTGTATTTTTTTTCCCTGTAACTGCTGTTCCCAAGTGTGGATGTACACACACATACGCTCACACACACAAATCCTATAAATGCTAATAAAACAGATTCCTCAGGATTTGTTTAACTTTCCCTGGCATCACAATCTTATATTGATATTCAATGGGGTTACTAGTGTGCATGAGGATTACTAGTTAAGTATGGACCGCAGGATCAACCTTCTAGTATGCCACTTGAACATGTCCTTACAAATAAGTAAGGTAGGAAACGTAAGCATTGACAATACGATTAACCTGCACTGAATACTTGAAAGGGAAAAAGGAAGTTAAATCATGGTGCTAGAATTATTAAACTATGCAGGATTGAGGCCTCCGGTTGCAGGGGATCGTTTTCAGCTCTTTAGTTGAAGCTGTATTACTGCTATTGTCCTGCCTTTGCTGGCCACATGGGACAACGTTTGGCAATCGGACAGAAAATTATTTCTACTGGGCATGAACTGGAAATATCCAGCTGGGGTGTAGATCCCATTTCTAATCAGAGTTGAGGGAAGGAAAACTCAATGCTCTTTCTCGTTACTCAGATAGAATTTTTAGTCTGTCAAAAGTGGCTGAGCTAACTATCCAGAAAAATGCCTGCAGTTTAAAAATGAAATAAGTTGTTTGTTTTATTTTTTCCGTGGAACCAGCAGATCTGTTAATTTTTTTCTGTACGTGATGTAGAGGAGGGTACATGGTATGCATGATGTACAGTGCCTTTACATAATGTGCAGTGATAATACAGGCATGCAACACTGCAGGAGCTGTCAGAGTTGATGGACTGATCCAAATGGATGACATTTGCAAAAATACGTCTAAGTAAAAAAAACACCGAATGCTCATGTTTGGGTGAGGTTTTCAATTTCAGTTTCCTAAGGAGAATAAAGTTATTTTGTTAAGGCAAAGAATTTTTTTTTTGCCAACTGGACCTGGAGTTTGATGAATTTTCTGAAAGTATTTTCAGAAAACTCAGATAATTGATATTAATTATGATGCCCAAACTTTCATGACCAAACATTTACTTCTGCTCATATAAGCTGCAAACCATATTTCTTTTAACTACAGTAGATAGTTTAAAAGGTGAAAGCTGTCCTTGGGAAAAGGAGAGGGAATGTATCAATCATAGAGAGGAAGCTTCTAGGCTGAGGAAATAGGAAAAACCTAGTAGGAAAAGCACACAGTGGTGCATTTTTGCTCTATCTGTCTGAAAACCTTTGAACATTATGAAAGTCAATGTAAGTATTTTTATTTACTTTTTTAAAGTTATGTTCAGTGACTTGAAGTTGTTTTCTCAGTGGCCATCAGCTCATATGAATAGTGTGACTAATCTAGTGGAGATGAATTATGGATCTGTGTGGAATAGAGGAATTCTGATGCAAAAACATCTCTCTTTTTTGATGGTATTTTATGCTGCTTGGCATTCAATATATTATATAATGGCTGTCAGAAGAACTTTGGTAATACTTTATGGTAAAATTTATAAATACTTTAGTCATGATTTAAAGATGATGAATGGAAAACACTATACATAATTATGTGATGTTTTACTATGTTCTAAGCACATTCATAAGCAAATGTACATGCTCTTATTAACTACTGTACCTTTGATTTGTTGCAACATCCTGATTCAATATTTTTGCATTTGTCTGTTGAATGCTTTGTCGCACATGTAACAGTTTATTTTTAAATAGGTATTTTACCATGTACAGCCAGAGAAATTTAAGTCAAGAATAATCTATTCATGTGGGACTGGGACATTACTGCAAGGGAGTGGGGCTGGAGAAAGGAAGCAGAGGTTCTGGTGAAGGTTGCTTTTGTGCATGTAAGGCCTCAGCCCTGCAAATGAGCATGTATCAGCCCATCCAAGACGTTAGCTTGAACCGGAGTGGAATACTCACAGCAGTGCAGCCTCAGTGAGGCACAAAAGGCACAGAGAAGAATGGGAAGAAGGGATCTCTCTCCTTGTTAGTGTGGTCAGGCTGGTTGGGAAGGTCTAGCACGGGCATGGGAAAAGCAAGCTCAGTTCTTGGGAAACTGGTGGTGTGGTTTCAATGGATGTGATCTCTTTTGGTTCAGAAGGCAGAGCAGAGAACAGCCTCATACCATAGTGCCTTGTTTGAAATAGACTGCAGGTCTCCCAGCCTTCATCCTTGCAGGGTCAAGTCTTTGGGAGTGTGTAAAGGAGCCCACATGAGCTGATCTCACCGAAGGTGGGATGCAAGAGGTGTTCCTCACCTCTGCTCATGTCTTCTAATATAAAAACAGACAGTTGTTTTCTTCTGGTCACCATGAGCTTCCCCAGTAGCAGTGAGATCAAAAAGTTATGACATTTGGATAGTAATTGCCACAGTGCAGTTACATTTGCCATTGAAACATTTCAAAAGCATCTTGCACGGGCACACATTTGCTTGTATTGGTAACTCACCCCTCAACAAACTCACACCAGCTGGTTTTGTAGCTGAACTGCTAGTCAATCAGCAAATGCGTGTGAAAGTGAAGTTACTTGCAGTATAGGAACTTGCTGCTATTTCTCATTATTGTTCCCAGCTTTGGCTGTAACTTCGCACGCCTTCTTCCTTTTGTCAGGGTTCATATTATCCAGGTTTCCATGCTTTTATTATGGGAACTTGGGATAGGCTCAATCTTAACTGAACAAAGATGACCTAAGGTCAGTCTCTGTTAACATCGGAAAGATGCTCAGAAGATACTGCCCTCTAAAATGATTGGTTTGACCTTTAGACACCGATCCTGAAATTGGATCCACAAGACCCACCAATACCAAAGAATTAGACACTTCAGTCACTGGATGCCACTTGAATGCGCTTTCAGTTTTGGAGCTTAAGGCCAGACCCAGAAAGGGACTTGGGAAGAATGCAGATGCTGAAGTCTCAAATAGGAATGCTGAGCACTTCCACTCAGTTGCTGGCTACTTATGGACATCTAAAGCCAATTTTTCATCATTTCAGGTCCCGAAACACACCCTCAGTCACACCTCAGCCCCAGCAGACCTAGGAAACAAGTATTTCTTGGTTTCCTTTGGTCTGTGCCCAACACAGTCAATGAATACACCATGAAAATACGCTAAAAGCTTTTTCCTCTCCATGATCAACATGAGATGTTCTTGTTTTATAGACAAGATAGATCAGTCAGATATGATGGTGAATATCCAGACTCAGTTGCCTCCTGTGTCCAAAGGGATTCAATCACAGGCCTTTTGCTGCAGTGGGTTGACCCTGGCTGGATGCCAGGTGCCCACTAAACCCACTCTGTCACTCCCCTCCTCAGCTGGACACGGGAGAGAAAATATAACAAAAGGCTCATGGGTTGTGATAAGAACAGGGAGATCACTCACCAGTTACCATCACGGGCAAAACAGACTCGACTTGGGGAAATGTTAGTGTAATTTATTACCTATCAAATCAGAGTAGGATAATGACAAATAAAAACTAGAACTTCTCCCCACCCCTCCCTTCTTCCTGGGCTCAACTTTGCTCCTGATTTCTCTCCCTCCTCCCCCTGTGCAGTGCAGGGGGACAGGGAATGGGGGTTGCAATCAGTTCATTACACGTTGTCTCTGCTGCTCCTTCCTTCTCAAGGGGAGGATTCCTCACACTCTTCCCCTGCTCCAGCACGGGGTCCCTCCCACGGGAGACAGTTCTGCATGAACTTGTCCAGCGTGGGTCCTTCCCACAGGCTGCAGTTCTTCCCAAACTGCTCCAGCGTGGGTCCCTTCCATGGGGTGCAGCCCTTCAGGAACAGACTGCTCCAGCCTGGGTCCCCAGGGGAATCTCTGTTCTGGTGCCTGGAGCACCTTCTCCCCCTCCTTCTTCTACTGACCTTGGTGTCTGCAGAGCTGTTTTTTTCACATTTTCTCACTCCTCTCTTCTGGCTGCTGCTGGTGTTGTGCAGTCTTTTTTTTCCTCCTTCTTATATATATTATCCCAGATGTGCTACTACCATCGCTGATGGGCTCAGCCTTGGTCAGTGGTGCATCCTTCTTGGAGTGGACTGGCTGTCAGTCTATTTGACATAGGGGAAGTTTCTAGCAGCTTCTCACAGAAGCCACCCTGTAGCCCCCCTGCTGCCAAAACCTGGCCACACAAACCCAACACAGTTGTCTATAAAAATATGTTTGAGGTATCAGACCACTGTCCACTTGAGTGTGTGTGTGTGGTACTCTCTTACTGAATTAACTCTATTGTGCACAGAATATGCAAGATTTACTGGGAAAGGGACAAAACTTTGATGCCTTTTCAAAGGGTTTTTTGTTTGTCTGTTTTAAATATATATTATTTGGGAACAGACGTTGCACACAAATGCATTAAGTCTTTGGAATAGGATGAGGTGCAGGACTCCTCCAAGCCAGCTGCCTTGCCAGGCAGTCTAGGGTCACATTCTTTTTTCCCTTTCCTTTGGTTTTGCTACACAGAGCAGCCTGGTGTGAACAGGAGAGACTGCAAGTCTCAGCCCCATTTATATTCTGCTCTTGTTGAAAAATGGAGAGAAAAGTTTGAACTTCCTTGAAGGCAATTGAATTTTCCCCTTATTTCATGAATTCAGGACCAGTCTGTGGTACAGCAGAAAGATGAGGAAAACTGATGTTCTGCCTCCAGCCTTAGAGCTTAAACAGTGTTTTCTTTCGCTTTTTCTCTGAAACATCCAAACCCAAACAAACAAAAAACTCAAATGAGAAGGTTAGAAGAAAATCCCTGTCAGGGAACCTCATGATAAGGAAGATGTCTAAATCTGAGGTAGGAAGAAGGCTGTAAGAACCAGCCCACTCCCTTATCACCTCCCTGTGGCTAGCTTGCATGTTTCACTGCTCAGCTTTTTAATGCATTCTCTTTGGCAGAGCCCAATCCCACAGCAGTTTAGATAGCTAACACTGTGTTTGGAAATGATGCTAGGTTTTGGATTATTTATGAGGAGCTGCAACAGCTAGCTTTATGTTTCCAAAGTAATTTTTTTATATACATTTTCCTATCTAGAAAAAACAAGAGAAATCTGTTTTCCTGTTGCTATGGGGCAATGTTTGAAATGATTCCACTGTTTTCTGGTGCTACTTATTAGGAGTTTCTGAACATTCCTGAGATCATCTGTTCTCATAGACCGTCTTCATATAACCAACCTCAGCTAAATAAGATTCTTGGGCTTGTCTCCCAAATGGTGGACACCACGCTGCTATGGAAGGAAAGACACCTCCCCTCCACCCCTCCTTTCCCCTTAAACCTGTGTAGAATTTTCTTGCATTTCCAGAAATGCAATGTACTTCTTTTCTGAGGGAAGAAACTAGCAGATTCCCTTCGTCAACAGAAACTGGTACATATTGTTGTCTCCAAACACTCCTTTTATCACTTGAAACATTTCAGAAAGACTTATTTCTTCACCTCCTGCTACCCGATATAAAACCCAAATTCTGAATGTGCTTTTCTCCTCTTTCCTGTCTTTTGAACTCAGAGCCTTTTCTGCATTTATTTTTTTTCCAAGGTTTCTCTACTTCAGGGTTTCTCCATCACTGGAGACATGCTATTAGCATGTCTTGGGAAACCTTCCTACAGCGGGGATCAGCAGACAACTGTTTACTCTGAATAGATTGTAAGTATCGCGCAGTGCAAATACTCACAGCAGGATTGATTACACCTATGCCTCTAACCTTCTGAACACATGTAACATGGACTAGATAAAAAAACCCCAACAAAACAACAGAGGGAATCTTAGACTGAGCTGAATATTTGGGCAATTAATATGAGATAAATATTCTCTCAACTGCCTACTCAGTACTTTACTGACTATTAGAGACCTATTGCTGAGGGAGTTTGTACTCTGATTCCATAAACATAGGGTATTTCAGGCAGGTCAGTAGAACAGACTTTAAACTGAGACATATAAAAGCAAAGTGAGGGGAAATAGGAGCATGAAAAACACAGAGAATATTATTTATCCTGAATGCCTGAGAGAAGCAGCTAGAGAGCTGAAATGAATTTAGGGGGAGATAAAGCTGACAGATAAATCTTAGCCAAATCTGAGATGAGAGAACAGGATGATTGGAGAAATAAAATAGATGTGGTGATGATAGCTGCTAGAAGAGAAGTGAAGCTCTGCAGAAGTTCAAACCCATTTTCAATAAGAAGTTTTATCTCCGGGGATTACTCAACCAGAAACTACAACTCCTCCGAGATTTGTCTCAACACCAGTAAAAATGCACGGGTCTGATACTGCAAACAGGGCTCCTGTGAAGAGGCTAAACTCCTCATGAATCAACATCATGGTCTTCAGTATTAACATGGCTTTCAGTCAGTGGAGGCTTTTTCAAATGACATAATGTTTGTAACTCGATAGCCTACTCTGCAGTCCTGGCCAGGACAGAGATGTTGTGGAACCAGGCTGTGCTGGAACAATCTTTGCTTCCTTATGAGCTTTTGGTTAAATGGTTTAGTAATTTCTCAGGTTCAGCACCCAGGACACATAGCTTGTCTCGAGAGCCTGATGTTTACTATTTAGTGAAATCAGACCTGATGCTGAAATATTGAAAAGGAGAACTTTGACCCTGGTCCACCACAGATGTACACTTTCAGTTTTGATGTCCTCTATTTTTGTAAACTAAATGAAGAAAATATCGAGACTGTTTGTGTATGCACATCTATATATGCATATGTTTAATGTAGGACTTTTGATAACTTGATCTTAACAATAAGGCTAGTTAAGGAAGGAGTTTCAACTCTAAACTCTAAATTTCCTGGGTTTTAACAGATTAAATCAAATCCTTAAGGCCAT
Source organism: Falco biarmicus (assembly GCF_023638135.1). Classification (NCBI taxonomy): domain Eukaryota; kingdom Metazoa; phylum Chordata; class Aves; order Falconiformes; family Falconidae; genus Falco; species Falco biarmicus. The sequence continues at coordinate 77,038,831 of NC_079289.1, read as the reverse complement.
TTTGCCATAGTTTTTTTTCTGCACAAGTGTGTGATTTGTGTCCTCTTTTTATTGCATGAACCTTTGTCTCAGTACTATTTGATTTAGCCTGCTAATGGCCCTCAGCTGATTTTATTTTAGTATCTGCAAATTTTTGCACACAAAGCTAGACAAATGCAGTGCAAAGGTAAATTAAATTATGCAATTTAGTGAAAAAGCAAATTACTAAGAAAACAAGATTTTAACTCTTGATCCAAAACAGCTCTTCATGTAAACAATGGATCCTTGGTGTTTACTGTATACTATCTGTCTAAATACAAGGATTACTGTTTCCTCTGGTGTAGCAACTGGCTGGAGGTTCTCACTGGTAGCTGTTATTAGTAGCAATGACACATTAATTGAACTTCACTGCTTCCAGGTGTGTGGCACACTCCGGGGTCACTCAGTGCACTACAGTTTCACATGTATTCAATTACTGTAGTGTTATGAAGGAATGCAATGTGTCATGCATTAAAATGTCAGTTGCCACTTTTTATGGGATAGTGGGTAAAATACACCAATCAGCTTTTCCTAGTGTCAGTTTTATCTGCTTAGTTGCTGTAAGCATCCTATGAAGCATGCCTTTACCACCTACCTCATCTATGCAACCAGAAGAGAAAGAAAAATGCGCTTAGAAATTACTGCTCACTGGTTTGACGTGGTTAGATTATTTATGTATGAACCAGTGGCTTGGATGGATCATGTGGTGGTGTTGGTATTAGTGACACATCATAGTCACAGATTCATAGAAAAGTTTGGTTTGGAAGGGACTTTTAAAAGTCATCTAGTCCAACCCCCCTGCAATGAGCAGGGACATCTTCAGCTAGATCAGGTTGCTCAGAGCCCCATCCAGTCTGACCTTGGATGTTCCTGGGGATGGGACATCCTGTTACGAATGATTCAGTAATGGTCTGCCCTGGTCATTTGGTCTGAGACACTCAAGGTCATGGGCACAAACTCTCAAGCATTTTCAAGGACACAAAACATCTGAAACTTTGCCCTCTGTCAGTCAGCGATAGCACCTTTGCTAGAGCAGATCTGGTAGTGCTTCATAGGCTTTTCCAGCAGTTTTTGCAGTGTAAATGCTCACCCCACAGATACTCCATGAAATTCACCCCTCCAAAGAGAGGCACCTTCTTTTATCAAAGTGTTTGTTCTTCCCAAGAAGGTCACTTTCCTGCTGCCTGTTTAGACATGCTGTTGTTGGGAAATCACTTAAAATCCAGACTTTTGGGTTAAATGGAAAGTGGAATCATTGAAAGAAAATTTTAGCTGAAGGAGATGGAATGAAAGATAACCTTGCAATACTTTTATTGTGGAATCTTTTCACATCTCTAAGTATGTTCCATGAAATGTCAATGCTCATGGTCTTTACTGGTAAACTATTTTTAAGGTCTCTCTTAAAATTATTTATTGGCTGTGAAGTTGAGTTGAAGGAGTGAATGATTACCAAGCTGCATGGGCCATGCCATGGTCAGCTGAATTTTTATCAGCAGCATTATTTTTTTTTTGATGTTGTTGCTTTAGCCACAAATTGTTGCTTAAGCCTCACGTGAGTGAGATTTTTATAGAGATTCTCACAAGGATCAAGATAAATAAATTACTGAATGAAGGTAGAGATTTATTTTAGAATTTAAACTGTTTTAGAATTTAAACTTAGTCTGTTTCCATGAACCTTCCTGACCTTGGAAGCTGGCTGGGGTAGAAACTTCTGCAGTGCTGATAAAGACACTCTGGACCAAACTCCTACACCAGTAACATCCCAAAGAAATGCTGTAACTGCTTCTAACCAGATCTTTCAAAAGCTATTGTATACTGTGAATTAAGAGAGTGAACCTTTTATATGAAAGCCTGGGAACAATGGAAAACAACATGGTCTAAAGTAGTCCTGCATTCATGCATGATATGTTTTGTATCCCATTAAATTTCAATTGCATATGTTTCCTACAACTATGGGAGATTTTACCGGTGATTTTGAAAGTCGTTATTGAGAAAAAAAGCATCAGGCTGGCATCACAAATGCAGCAGACCCAAGGCTAGGAATAATAACAGAATTCCCAGAGTCCCTTAGTTTCCCCATTTCTCTGCTGGAAATGGGCTGTGAGAAAATGTCATCTCAGGGAGGCTCCTTGTCTGTCATACTGAAGGCAAGTGGTACCCAGCTGCATGAAGCAGAGTTCAACCTAGGCATAAGACAATTTCTACTAAGGAATAGGATAAATTTCCTGTAACTTGGGGTTAACTTTTAAAATAAACTTGGGTGTATAGATATGTAGCATGTTGATTCAAAAGTCCCAAGTCTTATTTCTAGCTCTTCAAATTTCATACCACTCCCATAAGGCTAAATACACAGAAGTCACATGGATGGCATTCTGTGGCCTAGATTCTGCTGGAGATCCAGGAGGATGTCCAAGAAAGAGAAGACAAAATTGTAATGATCCCTTCTGATCTTAGAATCTGCAAAATTGTCCTGGATCATACAGGAAGGTGCTTACAAAGTTCAAAAAGCACTCTTGTTTCTCAGTCCCCTCTTTTAGCCATAATCACATAGAATACCTACTTGCGTATTGGCAGTATATACATATATATATGTGTGCGTGAGTGTGTAAGCTAAATAAATACATCTTGCCAATTTTAAGCCAAAAAAAACCTAAAAAAAAGACCCCAGACCGCAATAACAATTTTTTAAGTCCCTGAGTGTCAGAATGAAATTTATTTTAATGGGTTCTTCAAAAGAATGCAGATGCCTGAAGAACTGCATACATTCTTTCTGTTGTGAGCAAACTTTTTAAAGATAGAAGGATAAACACATATTCACAATATCTAAAAAATATCTCTACACATACACATGTATATAAATACATATATGAATGGTTATACAGAACATTAAGTTGCACATCATTACTTTAGAAACAGCGTAAATAGCTCTTTCTGATCTCAGTGTTTGTGAAAAAAACCCACAAACCCCATCAAATTCTAGATCACACAGCATTTAAAAATGAAAGTGAAAAATATGGACTGTGACTATGTCTTATTTATAAATATGTGCTATAAAAAGCCAGAATGTGCACTTTATTTTTAAACTCAATACACAAGGGGGTATTGTTTTAAGTAGACATTCAAAGGAGCTCTCTTGAAAGATTAATTCTTAAAATGAAGGATAATATAGATAATTTGAATAGCGCCACTGAAAGGGAGGTGGTTCTGAAGCAGCCTTTGGCTTTGCACAGTTGTGGTGGATTCTTTGGTGCAATTATTTATTGCTGGCATAGATGAATGATATGACACAACGTGTTGCCTTGGGGGGTAGCAGAAGACATAAACCTCTCTGAAAAATGCTGTTCCCCTCTTACTTGAGATGTTTAGCCAAGCCAGCTAAATTAGGAGCGTGGGTACCCAGCATGAACTATCAAGAGTGCTACACTGGATTCCTCAGAGTGTCTACATTAGGGATTTTGCTTGAGCTTCTTAGTTCCTCTAAAATATATGCCTCTCAAAGGATGAAACTCTCTCACCTCAGTGAAATCTCACCATCTCATTTCACTCACTTCAGCAAAGAAGTTTTTCTGCTCCATTAAATATCTATTCTGTCATTGTGTTTTGGGAGAAGACCATCCATCCATTAAGAACTGGGCACAGGCAATTTGGACAAGAAATGGTAATGTATTTTGTACTCTGTTGACTGAGGCTTCTGTGCAGGCAGAATATGCCTAATTTTAAGTGGTGTCACTGACTGCTGGGACTGCTGACATGATTAAAATTAAGCGCATGTTTCAGTCCCTTCCTGAATCAAAGTTTAAACGAGATTCGAAATGGTTGCTTGACTTTACATCACATTAACATTAGCAATTTCCTGGCTATTGTTTTTCTTCCCCCACAGTGGTGACTTTTCCAAAATAGATCCCTCATCTGACTGTAAAGGTAAATGAAAATCAGGCCCATTAAATTTACTGTCTGTAAAACACTAATGCCTAACAAACAGTATCTTTACATTTAGATGGCATTTTTATCCTGAGGAATCTGAAATCACTCTATAAACCCTGACCTTGATCCTGAAGTCACTTACATATGTGATCAACTTTATATTGCATATCAAACAAGATTACACAAAAATGTAAAACCACTCATAAGCTTAAGTGCTTGCATATTGAAGATCTTACTGTGTAAGTGTCACTCTGTGCAAATATTATTAAGATTGTACTTTATGCACAAACAATTAATATGTTACATTAAGGATTCAACTAGCTTTCAGAAGTGCACCCTGTCTACCATGTACCAAATATTGTTTCTTGTCTGCATCCTCACAGCTGTTGCCCCTGTCCTTTTAAAGGAATGCAAGTAATTCCAGGATTTATTGGCAACTGTCACAAGAAAAGTGTTAATGAAAATCAGAACTGCAAGTCACTAAGCATCATTTAGGGGTTTTCACACTATGTTCTCAAATACTGTAAATGTCAGATTAAAATTTGCTAAGCATGTGATGACATCTGGCTGTTTTGCCAGAATTCATAATCTTACTATGTTGACTAATCTGATGAAAAGGTAAGTTGACCAAATCCATAACAATATCATTCACAACTGTAACTCCTATAAATTCTCCTTGACTGTGGACTCTAGTTAATACACAGACAGGCATTCTGATTTAGAAAGAAGCTTCTCTCAGGATGTCCTAAAATCATTATTTTATTGAGTTTTACAGCATTCATTACCCTCCGGGCAGTTGCTCTTGACCTTATCTTACAAAAAATCTACTAAAAAAGCACACCATTAAAAAAAAAATTCTAAATTATAAGAGTACAGGGTTTAAAAGAAACTCTTGTATCAGAAGGCCGAGACTTTTTTTGTTGTAGACACACTCTGTAGCCTTTCCACAGACTGACACTGCAGCTTAAATGAAGCCAGGTAAGTTTTTAGCCCATTTGCACTGCCCCAATCCTTTTGCCAGTAAATTCCTGTCACCTTCCAGGTACAAAGTAACAACTTATTTACAAGGGAAACAGTGCTTTTTACATGTCAGGATCAGAGGGAATTGCTTTGCAGGCTGCTACTTAAAGAAACCTTTAAGGGACAGATTTCTATATGCTGTCTTCAGGGTCCTTTTGAATTAGCACCCAGCTGTTAAAAGTCCTGAGCATGCCATAAAATACTTGTTGACATACTCAGAAGAAGTGACCTGATGAAAGTCAACTTAATAATTTTAAAGCAAGATGTAAAGACAGATTCTTCTCTCTTATTTCTTTCATTCATCTCGACACTTGACAATCCTGCCTCTGCTAAAGTCAGCATGGGATTTGCCGTTTTACTCTTGTTGGACAACATTGCTCATGGTGGGAAAGATTCTGAGATTAGCAGCTGCCTTTGAAAAACAAATACCCTTCCCTCCCTCTCCTTCACTAGGTCAGTCAGTCTTTTGTTCAGTTCCACATATAACCAAAACAATGTGACAACAGTAAAAAAGATTCTGTACGATATGTTTGTCTTATAGAAATTCAGCGGAATAGAATTTGGTTATTATTTAAGTTGTACAACTTGGGATGCAACGAACAGCAAGGGCACTCATATTTTTATTTTACTAAGCTGTTTAAAAAATCTGTTTTCATCCAAGAGAAAATTTTTGATGTGATTGTATTCCCTCTATTTGCTTCAGCAGAAAAAATTATTTGTCAAAATCATCCAGGTAAAGTGTCTTCTTAATTTTCCTTATATTACACAGTATTTCACACACCACATAAAATACACTCATGAATCTGGAGGGCTGTCTGTATTCAGAACTAATACATGTGCTAGATGCTGATTATTCTACTCAAGCACTTCTCATTATTCTATTTAAGTACTGATCACTCAGCATGGTCTGAAGATAAGATAAAAATCAGCTTTATTTCTTATTCTGAGAAAAGCTGACATCAGGATCAATAAATCCTGACAGAAGCTATTAACATTTTAATGAGTTACTCAATAATATTCTAAAGATGTCCTGGCAAGTCAAGCCTCCTTTGATTAAGGACAAATTTCTTAGACTACTGTAAATATATATTTCAAGGTCCAGAATGCAAAGCTGTCACTTATCAATCAAGAAAAAAGGGCAAAAGTCATGACTAAAGAAGCTAAAGAAGGGGCTGTCCACATGATTATAATGATTACTGTACATGATGGAACTTTTTAAGATGCCATTCATCTTAACCAAACAGACGCAAATATTAGTTGTGGGGTTGTGTGTTTGGTTGTCATACAATTGAAGAAGCGTCCATGACTTCCTCTGACAACGTATAGAAACCCCATGATGTTGGGAGCAGTCAGACACATCTATACATGGTTGAATGGGACAGCAAATATGGGCAGTAAGCCAGGTGAATGGGAAAGCAAGTGTCTGTCAGTCTCTACTGATCCTCAAGAAAAAGGCACAAGAGGCCAACAGGGTAAAATATACTTGTCTTAGGGTGAATTTTGCCTTTTAGACTGTGTGATTTAATTGCACTAAAATGGATCAGGATTTGACCTAAAGGAGAGATGTTACCTGACATAGTGTTAAATGTTGCAATAAATCTGTTGTCAGGGTCATGTTATTGAACATAATGCCAATAGGTTACAGGAAAATCCTGGCTGAGTTGCCGTGCTTACAGAATATTGACTTGAGTGCAACATTTTAATAAACAAATATGAGTCTTTGAACACAAAGTCGAATGTGACTTTTCTAATGCAGGCAATCCAAAAGAATCCAAAGTACTGGAATAAAGATGGGCACAACAAAGGGCTATAGGGGCTTTGCATCAAGACATGGGAGAAAGCTGGGTAGGTCACATAAAATCACATTAGCAAATCTTCCCTGTAAGTGTGAACATATGGAAACATGAATCATGAAACCAGCCAAAAAGAAAATCATGTTATTAGATAAGCTCCTCCATGAGCTTGCCTTACTCACAATGAAAAGCATTCATTGATTTCAGTAGAAGGAATTGCTCTGAACATGAGATGAAACTCTCTTCAAAATACAAAAGAAAAAAGCTGCAAACACAGAAAGGGCAGCAAAATGCTCTCAAATACTTGATGTCAGTGATGATAAACTCCTTGAAGGTGGCTCATGATGTTCTAATACCTGAGTTTCCAGTTCATAATGTAAGAAATATACATTTGTGATCAAGAACTGCAAAAAATCCAAGACACTCTTTCTGCATCAGCAGAGGATGTCCAAAACATGGAATAGAAGCTCTGGAGTTCGATGACCAGAATACTTCCAGTTCCTAAAAAATAAATTTAAGTAAAGACTCAGAACTGTCTCATCCAGTGTGGGGCACTCTGATGTTTTATAATGAAGAAAATTTCCTGTAAAAGAGAACAAGGAAAAGAAAGAAAAATGAAAAAATGAACAAAAAATTGAATATGCTACCTATTCTCCACAAGATTCTTTCTTTTATGATCGCCTATATTTAGGCATTTAAAACATTAGTATATGAAAATGCTCTATTCATTCATCTCTTGATAACTTCTCACAGGCATCCTGCTCAGAAATGAGGAGCATCAGGACTTCACAAGGTAGCGGGTCATGCAACCGTTGAGTAAACCAAACTGCATCACATTGCAGAGGGAATTATTCCAGATTTCTTCTCTCCGTGCTCTCTATATTATATATATATAACGTGTGTGTGTATGCATAAACAAAACAGAAGAGAATCCAGGATTGCAGGAGCAAAATGAATAAAGTTGGTATTCATTAAAACATTCAACAACTGAGGCTTTGTTGCAATCAAGTTGCTGTTGGCACTCACTAATAGTCATGACATTCATCTACCTCTCTGACAACTTCAGTGCCTCGTGACATAAAACAGCATTTATGGGACTAGACCTTGAAAACAAAACCCCTAGGAGAGTTATGAATGCTACTTCTTGTATATCAGGCAGATGGCAAAGGGATGGATGTCACCCAAACCCATTGATACACTCGTGTTTTTTCTTTTTTTTTGAAACTTTGGTCAGGTATTTATTGCTTATAAATATCAACAGTCAGGAATAACTTCATACACAGTTGTATTAATTATTGTTTTGACTGAAAGGATTGTCTTGCAGTCTATGCATGGCCAATGCTGAAGATTTGCTTGGTGAAGCAGAAGGTGTTGTGAAGATTGCTTACTCTTTTTTTGCCATTGAAGTTCTTGCACTGAATGGGATCATCTGTGCCATCCAAAGGTGAGGTCCCAGTCCATGTTCATGTAGAGACTGGATAATATAAAGTTCCTCCTCATGTACTCTTTTAGGTGCATAAATCCTTTGAGACCCTTAGATCCCTTCTTCTGCAGATAGCCAGAATGGCTGCAGCCTCCACAGAGCTGTGCAGGTTGGGTTCGGGCCTTTTCTAGGAGCTACTGAATAATTTTTTCTGGTGCAGACATCATGTATAATGTATAAGCAAGCCTAAGAACTGGGCTAAGTCCCAGTCTCTGTCTTCCCACGTGAGGAGCCCATGCACCTGATTAGAACATCACGGTCCTTAACACAATGACTCTTGAAGGCTTTTTGTGTGTGTGTGTGACCTGGCAAACAGAGGAGTGCCCAGCATCACCAGTAGCTCTGTCACCACGGTGCTGTCTTGCGAGAGCCTTGAACAACCTGTGTCCTGAGAAGTGCTTTAGCTGCTGAATTAGAGGACAAAAGGTTATTGTGATGACTGCAACCTCTTGCTCTTTTTTAGCCTGTATGATAAAAGAGGAGAGTGACCTCTTGCTACATTGTTGAAAGGAACAACAGCCTGGGTTAAGAGCCTAACCTCCAAATGCATGACATGCTGCTCTTTAAAGCATTCTTCACTAGCTGATTTGTGTGGCTCCTAACTCAGCATGCTGGCTGCAGCAAGTCCCAGACAGCCACAGGGGAGCCAAGTGTGTAACCAGGGCTGGACCTAAGTCAGGAGACAGGGGAGACAAGAGCATCCACATCCCTCTGTGGGATTAAAAATAAAATAAAATTAATTTGAAATGAAAACAATTCCCATTAATGTTAACAGGCCTTGTATAAAGGACTTTAAAGCTCTGAAATATTTAGCAGATTATTTTTATTTCCAGTTTATTTTCTAGATATTATTTCCCATTTTTTTCTCCTGTTCATTTAACAGACTCTGCTTTCTATATCTCTAGTTATTGGCATTTCTGTTTTCTGAATTCCCTCTAATTGACTCCTCCTGTGGTGGAGAGGACAGATCACCTCCCCAGTCCTGCATTCTGTTCCTGTCCAGCCCCTGTATGGCATTCACCCTTAGCAGAGCAGACCATGGCTCATCTAATGATCTACTACAAAAATTAGGTCTCTTCTTACAGAGCTATCATCTGCCAGCTTGTTCTCTCTCCTGTGACTATGCCAACCCCTACACAGCGCTTCACCCTCATTCTTAATAAGTTATATATTTTTAAATGCTGTTTCTCAGTTTCATAGCCACCATGTAGAATTCAATTTCATTATTTCATTATTTACAAGTCTTTCTCAGACTGCAGTCATCTGCAAATGTGATTAGCATGTTGCTTATTCAAGTCAGTAATGAAAATACGGACCAGTACCAGATCTCAGGACAGACTTTTGTAAAACTTCTCAGCACATCCTCCCATGCCATTAGTGACCACTTACAACTACTGCCCACGTACCCCACTCCAAACACCTTTGCATGTACCTCATAAGAGCCCCTACTATGTTTTCTCCTTTTCCCATCCTCCAGTACATCAGTGGTCTTCCCCAACGCCCTCTGTCAATAGCTTCCCCATTCTGTTCTGTGCTCTTCCTTTTCTACTCTTGTAGCAGGTAGCACCCTTGCTGCCTACCACCCCATACTCACACTCTCACTGCCAGGTTCAGGTTGAAAGGGGAATTTCCCCCCAAGAGATCAGACAGTTCAGGCCCATCTCTCCTCTGCTCTCAACAGTACAAAGCATTTTTGTACAGTGTTCTGGGACTTACAAGACTTTTGGCACTAGTGCAGGTTCCTGGGGCAGAGGCAGTATGCTTGATCCTCTTCTGCCCTCTTCCTGCAGCACAGAAAAACCTGTGAGTTCTTGGCAAGAGGATCTAGATTTTTTACTGCATTTTGGGTAGAGTTTAATGGCTTAAGGTTCGTGCATCAAATCAGTGCTCCGTGTACTCTTTCAGACTGGACATTTGTTGCAGGTCAGGGAGCCAAGCAATCCTTCCCTGCCTGTGTTTTTCTGCATCAGATATTCCCGGTGCCCCATGCAAACTGCATTCGTCTTATGCATTGGCCTCTCTGACTTTGTCACTACATGCTCATGCTGTGTTTCTGTTCTCATCTGGAAGCACCTATTTTAGTTTCTGACTTCTGTACACCCTCTCCTTGTGTTTCAAGCCTGTGAAAAGAACTTGCAATTTAGCCACCTTGGTCTTTTCTCCATTTTCCCATTTCTTTCACAATGAGGTAATTTGCTGATGTGTTTGTAACACCATTTCTTTATGCTTTCCATTCCCTTCAACCAATTTCCTGGGAGATCGGTCCTACAAAGTCTCTGACCTTGCTGAAATCCACTTTCTTGAATGGATTCATGGTTTCTATTCTGTTGCTCTTCTTTCTCCTTGATTATGAGCTCTGTTATTTCAGTCATCTTTGCCCGTTACCTTCTGTGTGAGCCAGTTCCTCCCCAGCTGTTAGAACCGCACCAGAAAAAGCTTCTTCTCTAATACCTTTCTTCAGTCTTAGAATATACAGATTAAAAAGAAAATGGACATCACTGCATCCCCCAAGTTTTCTGGACAGTTGATTTGCCTTTTTCTACCCAAAGATGTTTGGGTAAGTAAAGTCTGTACAGGTCACCAAACTTTGTGCCCTGAACTGTTTTGTTAGTTATTCAAGAAAATATTTATCCACCTGGCCTTCCTAATTTGGCAGCCTAGGCTGGATTTGCAGATTCATTACTGAGCCCGTTTCTTTTCTTATTTTATAATTACTTCTCTCACCCTCTGCTCTGCTGGGCACAGTATTTCAAACTGTTCAGGATGTTCCATTTCATTCTTCTGTCCCACTTTAGACCTCTCTTCATTCAAGTAGCAACCTAGTGTACAACGACACTCTTCACCTTTCTCATGATGTTAACTCCATCCATGCCTAATGCCATCACACGGGATGGGATGGCCATGGCAAGGTCATCAATGCAGGCATATACAAACACCCACTCCTGACAGGGGAGCTGGAGGGACATATTGAGAGCAGCACTTGAACCCCTAATCCCTTTTTTTCTGGGGCCTTGAGAATATTCTGATATGCTCAAGCTGACTCCTGGTAGTGTCATTACTGGTCAGAAAAATGAGAGGCAGAGATAGCACAGAGATGCCTGATGACTTCACATCTGTACAACTGCTGCAGATTTGAGCTCTTTGCATATAAGCATACCTCCTTGAACGTGAAGCTGGGTCTAATGCTTGTCTTTGTTGCCTCCTTCCTCAGAGCAACAACTGCTGTCACCTTGTACTTCTTCCTGAGAGTGGTAGTGATGAGTCCCATGGTGTTTAATGGCACATAACTTTTGCTTTTCTACTGCCCTGTCATCTAGAAGATTAATTTCCTATTGGAACAAGAGAATAACCTCCATATCCAGGGGACATTCACCTCCAGGACAATCTCAATCCTTTAAGATTGACTAATTAATATTAATTACACACACACACACACACACACACACAGAGACAGACTGAGAGTTATATAATACACATAAATTCTGTTACGAAATAACTGTCCATTGCTGGTGCCACTGCAGACATCACTCACTGTCTTTGGAATACAGCCTCCTATATTGTGCTGCTAACATTCTCATGATTGTAATTAACTCTTAGACTGCTTCTTCCTCCTACTGCTCTCTTATTTGCCTCCAGAGAGGTTTCCCCAGCAAGCATCCCCTATGTCAGATAACTTTCCCAGCCTCATATCACTGCAGTGAATTTGAACAATCCCAGCCCATTGTCTGGGTTCCGTCTCTAGCTCTCAGAGGTGCAGGAGAACAAGACCTCCAAAATACAATTCTCTACTTAGGCTGAAGCCATTGTGAACCATTGCCTAAAACCACCATTTTTAAGCCAGCCAAACAATATGTGACCATTAAAACAATGTCTACAGAGATGCCAGGACATCGTGCAATAGTGTTTATGAAGATTTGGGCCAGATACTGTGTATAACTTTACTAAAGCCAACAGAACTTCATAGTTGCATTGACTGATTATATGATCTGTCTCTCAGAAACAGCTGGATTTTAGTATGTAATAAATAATAACTAAATGGTCTGTGCTTGGGCATCAGAGACATGGCTATCACAGTTTCAAGGATGAACAGCAGCTCACAAAACACCGAAGTCTTTTGTTATCTCTGTTTTGAGGAAAGGCTTTGGTGGGCTGTAATTACATTTCACCTACTCTGGCAACTGCTCTCTGAGTCTCCCTCCTCGCTTCCCTCCAGAAGGACTCTGCTGTTTTTTAATGAAATAGACTGAACAAACATTAAGCTTCCAGTGAGGCAATGCGATGTTGGTTACTAAGCAGCCTTTGTAAAGAGTGTGCACTGCTTAACTCCCCACCCTCTTTTATCGCTTAGATGTTATCTGCACAACAGGCCCAGTTGTAAGTAAATGCTGACACTATAATATGAGCAAGCTTTAGCTTTCTGCTCTCACATTATGCTTTTAACACGCTACTTATTTTGCAGGAACTGAACAAAGTGATGGTGATGATTCTTAGCTAAAAATACGTGGGACATATTATCCAAGAAATCTAACAAAAACATTAAATACGTCCCAGGAAATAAAATTTATAGTGCAGGAAAGGCTTAGTGACTTCATTGCTCGGATTACTTGTTGGATATCAGTTTCATCATCAGAAACCTCCAATTTCCTGTTTTGCTTATCGTAGAATTACTGTTTTCTTTTTTTAATGTTTGCACAGCCCATATGGCAACAGCTATGCTAAGATTAGATATAGGGGTTTTCTGTGATGGATTAAAGACCATGTTTGTTTTATGATATTTTAAGAAATAACAAAAAAAAAAATATCTGGAACTGAATGTATATAAAACACAAGTAGTGCTTATATGCTTTTCTTTTTTCTATTGGAAGAAGTATGATTCATGGCAGTATGTGCATTAGTACTCTGTAACCATTGCTGATTTGTGTCCTGCTTTGGAACTGTTCCTTCTTACTGACTAATAAGTGCCACTAGACTTCTGGCAGCTCATAATAGTGTTATGTATTTCTAGTCTTTACAGAAAATAGTTTACCTCTTTCGTCTTTACCTGTATGAATCAGGCACTGTCATCTCTTTGTGCTTAAGAACTTCCCTGTTAATCATACAAGCTGCCTGATCTTGCAAAAGCCTGACCCACTACGCTATTTCACTTACCTATGAACCTCCCTTATTGCAGATTTCTTTTTCCCAAGGATAAATGTATTTCTTTGTCATTCCAAGTCATTCTGTGAAACTGTAGCTTTTTCCTCTAATGCAGAGCTTCAAACCTAATTGATAAATCTCAAAACTCCTCTCAAGCTGTAACATCTGATTGGCCTCTCAAGTTCCTCAGGAGGTTCCTGAGCAAAAGGTTTGACGTTGCCTGGAGATTGTCCAGCCTGACTCACAAGGGTTGCTGCCAGGGATGCCTGGGCTGCCCAGGAGAGGACTGCTACATAGGATCGGTGCACCAGTTTCACGTATCTCACAGATTTAGGTTGGGCCTGTAGTTCCTTTACTGAATTTTAATCTAACTGTTGACAAGTGCAGCACACTGCATTCAAAGCAAAATGAGAACCTCCCTCTAGCTGACTAAAATCACCCCCATGAGGTCTCTATAGTGAAGGAAGAAGAAAGGAAAAATAGGTGATCAGTTTGTGGATCAGCCCGTGGTGATGGTGTGGAGTTATTCGATGCATATTCACCAAGTGTGCATACTGACCGTACCAGGGGAATAAACACATTTTCAGTTGTTATTTAGGATTAGAATTAGGAGGATAATAGAACTAAAAATGTTTAATGGAACAGTATGAACTTGACTCAAAGAAAACAAATCTTTTAGTCTCATTTGATAAATTTTTTAATGCTGTATTTTTCATTTGGAAAAAAACACACTGTAAGGTATGCTAAGATACAAAACCAGTATTAATGCACAAAATAAATTCAGCTTCATGACTATATTAGTTATAAAAGTAATAAAAATGCAGCAGATTTAGACATGTGGAAGCCTACAGAAAATTTCTTTTGTCTTCTTGCAAACATCAGAATCTTTTGAGTGAGAAGTAAACATTAGCTATCAGACATTCAAACTAAAATAATTACTTGTGCAAGTAGTTATTTTCTATTTGCAAAATCTGACTTGCTCTCTACGTAAGAAGTTACAATACAGTTTTGAGGCCATCTTCTGCTGCTTTTCCTTGAAGAAAAAGTATTCAGAAAATTTTCCCCTCTGGTGTAGGTAAAGTTTAGTTCACAAGCCTATGTGTGCACATAAAACTTCCACGTTCATCAGTTTGGGAAACCAGACTGCCCTTCTGGGCACTTAAACTGAGAGAGCCAGGATCAAGACATTTTGAGCAGGAAGTCAAATTAATATCAGTGCAAATCCTTCTCCTACATCTTTTCACATGCCTTTGTGGAAAGATGGACTTCCTAGTGGGCATTTTGCCAGCAATACTGTCAGTTGGATGAAGAGGGGAAAATAGTAGCACTATTTGAAAATCTGTGACCTAGGGTTCCCGGAAAGACCAAATAATACATTTCGTAAAAGAGGGAAGAGAAATCACATGTGTAAAGATGTCCAGAATTTTCCCTGCTTTCCCTCACTCAAACATACTTCTCTTCCCTGTCCATCATGTGAATGTGGATGGTACTTGAATTTACAGACTTAAGCCACACGTCATCCTAATGAGGATGTTTTTAGGGTGTATGACAGAAAAAGGATTAGAAATTAGTTGCCCTACATAAGAGGGCTCCCCTTCCCTCCTCTCCCCTCCCCTTCCCTGTTAACTGAGCAACAGGGCACTAAAGCCTTATGATAACAACACAAATAAGTTGTGTTGAGTTGTAAATGGTGTCCCTGAAAATCACTTAAAAGCTTTTTCCATAAAGAAACTGCAAAAGTCCATGGACAACAAACGGCTGTCAAGATCTGGCTTTCCTGGGTGGTTCTCTGGCTTTAGCAATCAAGATTATTAGAAAGAAATCAAATGGCTTGGTAACCTTAAGTTTATGACCCTCTGCACAAAAAATATTGCCCACAACCCATACTTCAGTGCCCAGTGGATGTCTGTTGCCTCTGCTGTCTGCCCTGATAAGCATGGTCCATGGGCTATGCATGGTTTTTCAGCCTCAGTCTTTCTTCAAGAGCAAGATTAATGCTAAGAAGTGAGAAACTTGCATTCACAGCTCGGCACTCGCTTCTTTTTTATTCTGCTTCACCCTTTTACTAAGTGGTACCTGCTTAATTCCAGCTAAAGTATTTTCCTGAAACTTTTGGTGAGTTTCAAGTATCCAGTGTTAACACACAGCCAATGTAGGAGGAAGAGGTGGTTCTGGTGCGAAACCAGGATCTGCAGTGGTTGCAGGGCCATGAAACTCATGTTCAGGGCAAGCCACTAATGGGAGACTCTTCCTTTTAGGCAGTGCTGAATCACCCTCAGAAACTTGCCCTCTACTTATTAGGCAAAGAAGAATAAAATCATACACCCCTCAGCTGTGTAAGTATATCACATGTGCACAGGTCTTTCACAAGCTCTGTAAAATTTCTAGCTATGAGTGGAAGAGGAGATGCCAAAATGACCATGTTGAGGTTTCCATGAGGTACCAAACACCTCATGACAAAGCTTCCTTGCCTGTTCAAATAATTTGAAAGTAGATCAATGCATCAAAACACTGCTTTTAGTATATGCTAGCCCACCCGTCTATTCAGTAGCGTTTAGATAATTTAGATGCTGCCAGATCTGTGTATTGCCTTGGATTCCCTCCTTCCTGGGCTCTCGGTGGGGACCCAACTGCCCCCTCAGCTTATGTGGAAAGAAAATTATTCCTGTTTTCATGTGCATGCTCAGACACATATGTGGTCTTACCTCCACATTGCTATTAAAGATTGCCACTGCAACATAGTCTTTTTTGCTCTTTAACTGTATTTTATTTCAACAGGTGCCTTTTCAGTGGAGCAGCAATTCAGCTAGCACTCACCTCCCATCATGGCACACATCTGCAGACCTGTAGCTGCTTATGCCAAGCCACATTTGTCCTACGCACTGTATATTCAGATTGCATTTCTGGTAGGACTTACTACTGAAGAAACGGGTCAGGCACGCAGGAATTTTTGACAAAGACTTCTTTAAAACAACCCTATCAATCTATTGTGTACTGTATTTCACTCACACGTTATGAAATAAGACTAGGGAAAATGTTCATCTGTGAGAAATTCCCCAAGGAGAGGCATGTCAAGACTGCTGGTCTTTCCATATTGTTATGAATGAAACTCAAAGTTTCAAGTATCAACCCCCAAAAGAAATCACTAGGGATTTCCACTGATATCCAGCCCCTCTCAATTTTAAAGTAACTGCATTAAAAGTGTGTGTATTTATGCGTTAAAGCATAATGCACACACACAGAGAAGAGCGAATGCTGCTCCTGATGCAGTGAATGACCAAAAAATTGGCTGTGGTTCAGAGAATACTCCATGTTTTGGAGACTGTCATGACAAGCAGGGATTAGATTTTACATGAGTGGTGATGAGGATACTTCTACTGACATGTGGGGGCTGTATGTTTTCTTGCCAACGGAGCTGAGTCACGTAATTCATCTTTCTTACTAAGAAAGGAGCACATCGGCTACAGAGACTCCCTGTTTACACAGGGAGGACTACGTGGTGCACAAATGGAATGTAGCTATATATTGAATCCAGCATAAATGATTATTAAAGCTGATTTTCTCCCTGTTAATTATTTAGAATTTCTTACCTTTTGCAGCTGGGACTGGCACTGCTACATAGCAACTGTGCTAGCTTGTCACTGAGCACAAACAGCAGAAAATCAGCCTCTGCAGATGTATAAATGTACTGTTTTGAGATGTTTTAAATGGATGCTTTGTTTCAAGAGTCATCACCACTTCCTATTTAATCATTACTGCTGAGTTACAAGCAGTCCTGTATAGGAAGCTTCGTTAGCTTTTCTATAATAATTGCAAAATATATTTTTTTTTGTTTTAGTTTCTACTTTTTATACCTTGAGAATGTATTCTTGTGGGACACAGAGCACCCAGATAAGTGTGGGAGGAGCTGCAGCATCAAATATCCCAACAGAAGTTGGTTTTCACCAGTCAATAAGTACAGGGTTATGGTGAATGGTTACTTTTAGATACCTCATCTAGAGAACAGTAAAAATATGAAAAGTCAAATGTTTCTATTCTGTATTATATTTGGTGTATCACTTTACCATTAATATTTTTAAAGGGTTTATTTAAAGGCAGTTACTGGCAGTATGTGTTTTTGTAGAGTGTAGACTGAGTAGACTACATTTTTTTTTAAAATCAATGTATTTTTTTAACTGATCAGCACTTACTATTTTTGCTGCTTACCCATGTAGTGCAATACTTAATGAAGCTGGCAAGCAGTTAAAGAACACTTGTAAGCATGTTTCAACTTCAGTCAGAGTCACTGTGTGACCAGGTGGGTTTATGTTTTAAAACCTCCCCACAAGCCATACAAGCCATGATGGGACTTCTGGTCTCTGCAGTATATAGGTATGCTCATGAACAATTTCTGTGCTCCCTTCTTTTTCTTTTTTTTTTTTTTTTTAACCAGCTCAAATAAAATAAGACTGAACCTAGACATTTATGCCAAACAATAAAAGCTTGAGATTAGCAGCCTTTAAAAATGTTATCTGCCATTCCAGCCCGGCAATTTTGGATTTCCGGGTTTGAGTAAGATCATGAGCGATAAAACAGATACAATAAAAGAGACTGTTCTCATGATATTTCCAGAATGTTCAGACAGTAAATCTCACTAGGCAAATAGATTTCCAGCATACCTCTAATGTCTAGAGGTCTGAATAAACAGAATTAATTTATTAGGATTCACTCATCACTTGGGCTGAGTGTGACATAGTCCTTATGTCACAAATGCAGGCATGGCTTCTAAACGGTCACGTAATATTCAGTTTTGAGTTTATGCATCAAAGGTTCAAATAAAACCAAAACTTGAAAACCAGAAACTTAGCTATTTTGTTTTTTTTCCAGTTTCCACCCCAGGTAATGATTTAACTAACTCATGTTTGCTTGAACCTTAGCCTATGCTTGCCAAAAACTTGCCAAACTTAGCTCAAATGTGGGGTTCAGCAGCAGCAGCATGGTGGCAACCAGTCAGGATGCAGTGCCATGATATTAAGCTCTATAAACTAAACAATCCCTGCTGGAAGAATTTTAAAAGTACTGGTAAGCTTCTTTTATTAGAAATGGCACAAAGCTACAACAGGAGGAGGACTGAATTCTGCTTGGGAAGTACAGGGATCTGAAATACTTTCTAAGACAGTGAGACCATATTTTGGGAACATAGCTGCATGTGTGGAACACTTCCCTTTGGCTCTAGTAGCCAGATTTTAAAAGGGATGAGCTTAATTTAATATACCCTGTGAAAACATCAACAAGGGAAGACTGATCTATAACAATAAGGGCAGGTCTGCACTGGAAACTGGCTGCAGATTTGGTGCATTAAAGGATCCACAGCAGCTGCTGTGCAGGCAATACAGTGACACACCACGTATTCCCATCCTTACGGGAATAGTGCTTCTTGTACTACGTCTTGGAGCATGTCAACAAAGAAAGGGTATTTATCCATAGTGTAGCAGTCTGGTTAATCACTATGGACTATGTCTGCAGACAGGGTTTTTGAGAGGACGCTGCCACCCTTAGAAGGATGAATTGCTTTCTGCCGTGAGAAAGAGGTCTGCTATTTCTCCAGTCCTTTGAGTGATTCCCATTTATCCCTTGCTGTGGTGTCCTGAGGAGCTCATTATTGGACTCTCAGGCAGAAGAAAGGAGGGAATGGTACCTTGGGAGCTGAATATTTCCCATGGGATGTATGCTGGGAACCTGAAAGGTTTGCCTTTTGAGATCTGACTTGGACGTCCATAAATCTCTGCTTTTTACAGCAGCTGCTTCAAAAGGAGAAAAGATCATGTGGTAATCAATAGCAAAAAGGGACTTTGGTACAAAAACTGACAGAGAACAGAGAACAGTACCCTAAGAACTACTGCCATTGACTTAGGACCCAAGACACTGTAAACATATAGCTTGATATGTGTGTAATCCAAAATCAAAGACTGACTGGTGTATGAGATTAACAGGCTGAGGCCTGTTAATCTAGCTGAGGCCAAGCACTGCTGGTCACAGCACTGTTGGCCACAGTAGACATGGTTAGTAGAAGGTGGTTACTCTCTCTTGAGGGTAACCAACAAAGGAGACAAAAGATGCTAGAAAAACCTAAACGCCAGTGTTCTTGTTGCCCCCCCCACTTTTCAACTGGAAACCTGAGGCAGAGAAAGGTTAGTTTGGTCCATACTACCTACAGAATCTGCTGCAGACTTGAGACCCATGTCTGGTATCTAAAGTCTGGGTCCAGGTCCTTTAAAATAATCCCACTTCCTTGCTCCCTGCTTCATTAAAATTGCTTGGCGGAAGTCTGAATTACCATTGCCAAAACAGCTGCCTCACTATGTATTTTTTATTCATTCATATTTCACCCCTGAATTTCACTAGAAACTACAGTTTGTCCAGCCTGGGGATTCCTTTTGACACTGCAATAACAAAACACATTTCGCTCATCACTTTCTCCCAATGGGAGTATCGTGTACCATGCTTGTATCTTCTGCGTGCTGGAAACACTCTGCTCGAGATTCAGTATTTGCAGCTCTAACATGCGCTTCTTATCAGTATCAAACTGGGTAGACAAGAGCTTACAAGGGAAGAGATGAAATATTTTTTTTTCATCTTCTCTGCCTCCAGATCTCACCTCCCTATTCTTATAGTCCATGTAATAGTAGCGGGAGAAAGAAAGAGACTTAGGATGACTGTTGTGCTAAAAATGAGGTGTCTTTAAAAGTAAACCTTTTCACCTTACAGTATTTGCTGATTTTCTCCACTAAATGTACTGATGCCACTGAGAAAAATGCCAAAATGTATTAGAAGAGCCACAGCCATCAGACTGTAAGGCAAGCGAACTGGGAGTAAGGATTCTATTGAGTTCAACGAGTCTTTTGTGATTTCCAATGCACTATGAAAAAATGCCTTCAAATTACCCAAGAAGTATGTTAATAGCTGACTAATGCACAAGCTGGCAGGAATCATTGCTGCTTGAGCACGGCTCATTAATCTTACCGTTCATTAAAAAAATTCCAAACTTTTTAATAAACAATTTTTATTTAAGAAGTAAAGAACAGGAGAGCTTGCTTTTTCTAGGCAAGTGAGCTCCCTGTGAGGAGGAAGAAAAAACATTTCTTTACATTTTTTTGCATGTAAAGCCAACTTTTTCCATCACTAGGTTTGCAAATGCACAGAGTACTTTCAACTTCTGTAAACTCTCAGGGCTAATTTTTTAATCTTTCTTTTCACCTTTGCAAGCTTGGCCTTCCTAAGCAGAAAACCTCTTGCTGCTGAAACCCAGCACGTTTCTGCATGAGGCAGGCAGTGGTGAGGAGCTGGGGGGCTGCTGGGGAGTAGGAATGAGAGGAGAGAGCTTCTTGCTGTCAGCTGGACAAGATGCTACGCGCTGCCCTGCAGCACTTGAAGTACCACTGCACATCAGTTCTAACCCAGTTGTGGTCAGTTTCCCCATGAGAAGAGACCTCGGGAGCCTTCTGTTTCCCTGACTTCCCGGAAACCATTGCATTCTGGCTTTGTGAAATGGATGTCTGGGACAATTTTTTATGCTGGGGCAATTGCCTTCATGTTCTGTTTTGTCTGTGGTTGTGGTCTGAGGTGTTGTAGTGGAACAGATAACTCTTACTCTTTGTCTAGCCTTATTCTTTGGGACCCCTTTATCTGTACAGCATGACTTATTCAATGCAGTAGTGAAAATGAAAGATAAACTGCATTATCATTAGTAGTTACAGAAACATGATTGCTTTTGGTGATGTTTTGTCAACGAACACTAGCGCAGAACAACTTCACATCAGACGTTGCAAAGTCCTGATTGCACAGAACAGAGTGGTAGAAAAAACACAAAAAAACATCTGATCAGTGTTACCACTAATATTTTGCATTCACGCACATGTCAGTACAGACATATGCTAACTTTTCTAAGCAAATGCTCTTCAAGGTTTCTACAATAATTTTATTTGCCTTTCAAAACAACCCAGGCTTCAGGATTTATTAATGCAGCAATTAGTATGCTGATCATGCCCAGCATGCTTAAATCTTTATTGGCTGTATGCACCACCGAAAGTTTTAGTTTTATTAAACCTGAGCCTCCTACATACTGCTGTTTAGTGTGTGTTACAAAACTAAGATCAGCTCTGAATGTAATGTAACCCACATGTTGGATTGCTTGCTTCAGTGACTTACAGAAATATTTCAGGTAGCAAGTATTTTCTTAGTACTCTGTTATAAAAATATGTCAGGCACACAATGTTTGCATTATGTGTTCCTTTTCTGCTAAGAAAAAGAATTCTGCAGCAAACCCCTGTGATCAATTCTGAACAGTCATTTGCACCAACTGTGTATCAAATTATGTGAATCATAATGTTCCGGTGAAGATTTTGTGGTGAGATAGACAATGGGTTAAATTAAGGTACCGTTATCTTCATCATATGTAGATAGATGAATAAATAGATAGAGCACAAACTGTGTCTGCAAAGCAAAACCTGGATATACATTGTAGGTTTTATTCATGTGAAGGAAAGGGCAAGTGCAGCTGAGAGGTTTTTTTCCCCAGCAAGTGCCAGAGGCTGTAGGAAGTCGGCCAGGCATGATGCTAGGTGTATTGATCTTTGCAGAATCGTCTCTCTTTCATACCCTGAAAACAAAAATGTCAGCATGATGGAACAGTCTCCTGAGAAGCCCTGGTCTGAGCCCCTCAAGGCAGCACTGTCTTGCCCATTGACTTGCAAGCACCAACTGGACTCTTCCTACAGGCACAGTTCTTCCCCCACTGCAGCATCCAGCTGCAATACTGGTGTTCACACTGTGCATAGGAAAAAGAAGAGCCAAGGCCAATATGATCCGTAAAATAATTGTAACAGGTGATGCAGAGGCTTGGCCAGGTGGTTGAAAAGGTTTATTCCCCTACACCACACAAAAAAGGGGCAATTTGCCAAGTTTGTTTCAGATTCAATCTGTGGCAATTTATATAATTAATCTGACTAACGGAGCTAGTCTAATGAGACTTCTAACAGCATGTGAGTTGCCTCCTCTAATGTACAGGCTTCTTTTGTTTCCAACAGATAAACTTTCAGACTTTAGCCGCTGGTGATGTCCCCAGCCATCGATCCCCTTTCCATCTTCTGTAAAAGTGGGAGAGGAAGTTGGTTTGCTGTTGTGCTTACGCTGCTGGCTGCCTGGCACACTCATCTGATGCAACATGTGGGCACTCTGCTCTCTTTTGCCACCTTTGCTATGGCAACAGTCTCCCACCTGGGTCTTGCCAACACTAACATCTGAGGAACCCTGGCTAATATCTTTAATTTCTGTAGCAGGATTTGCCAAAGTCTCTCCGTCCGTGTCCCCTTGAGGGCAGGAGTTAGGACTGAGGGCATTTGCAGAGCAAGAACAGCACAGACAGTCCAGGATTCACAAAATTATACCAGCAAAAGGAACCTGAAGCCCAGCAGAGGAACCCCACCACACTACCACTCCATAGCTGAAATTATGTTTAAACATATTGCACTTATTCTGCTACACTGAGATAGCTGGCAAAGATGTTCACCAGGAGAAAAAAAACCCAACCTAAAAAAAATAGATCACTCTTGAAGCTAGCCAACAAATTTCTGCTCCATCAGCTGAATACATTTGAAAGTCAACACACTCAGGCTTTGTTGGAGCTAATTCCAGCACTTAGGATTTAAGTGTGAATCCCCCTCCCTTACCCATAAATACACACATTTAAATGTGTTCATTTGAGTGTTTCAAGTCATCTCAAATTCCATGGCATCCACAGAAAAAAAAGCCAGTCTAAAGTCAACAAAGCCCACAATGATGTTGTAAAAAGAGGTGCTATTGGGAATTCATTTCTGTTTTCTATGCTATATCCAGCACTGTTTGCACAATTGCTAGCCCTGAAAACACAGTTGTAAAGTTAAATTGGGTTTATTTTCTTTGTTAATCATCATAAGCAGAAATAGTTTTTCAGATTTAGTAAAGCTCTAGTCAGGCTAAACAGGTTATGAAAAATTTTAACAGAGTTAAATTTGATGTAAAACATCAAATTATTAAGCATAGTTATTTCCTCAAAATTCAAAATAGTTAGAATTCAGATAGTAGCAGACAATGTGAATGAAACCCCAGAATTGCTAAAACCAGTGGTAATTTGACTATCAACTGGAGCAGGATTTTGCATGCTGTATCTGCTCCTGCTTCAGTGTCTTCCCTCCAGCCTACTAGATTTATTTCAGTCATATCCATATTGAATCTGGGCCAGTTAGCCCACCTCTTTTTCTCTTATAAAGCACATGCACAACCTTTGCTACCGCAGAATAAGTATTCCATAGATCAGGGCTACTTTCCTGCCCTCCTTTCAACCTTCACACAGAGCAACAGGGCTCCAAATGGCTTGGTGGCTTTCCAAAAACTGCAGAGGGTGACTAAACAAGCGAGAAGGTAAACCTAAGTTGCTCCAAAACATATGCTAGCGCCTGAAATCCCTTTCTTGCCAATCCAGTTCTTCATGGTGGTTGCACAGTGAATACATGCCTCAGGTAATACAGGGATGATGCCTGGACCTGAGTGAGGTGGCACCAGCTTGGAGGTGCAGTGACCAAGCCCAGGTGTCCCAGGGACGGGGGCATGCTGCAGAGCCCAGCCATGGAGCAGCCCACCTGAGGAGATGGAGCTAAAGCAATGAGACCATCATGGGTGGGGAGGAGGAGGAGCACAGCTGGATTCAAAACATGAACCTCCACAACGGAGCTGCTGCTGCTGCTAACATTTACTATGGGAGGACCAGGGGACCCACCAAAATGGACAGTGTTCCCACTAAGCACAGTGTCCTCTTTACTGGGGGACACTGGGAGTAAGGGGACACTGGCTGCTAGAGTCCCTATAGTAAAGGTTATGGGATTCTTCAATTTGATGTTTTGGGGATTCTGATGACTGCACATGCATATTTACATGGAAAATAATCCTCTTCACCTTAGCCCCCTGTATATTTAAACAGCCCACTCATCACCAACGGACTTGAACAACCTCCTTTCCACCTACCCTTTCCTTCCCTCTCCATCTCCTCCTCCTCTTAATACAAGGGAGCCCAGCTCCACCACAGTTGTATAATTTTCCCCAGGTTAATTATCCTGGAATTTTACATCTGTTCCTGTCATTCCCAGTACTGGGCACCGGCAGAGAGAATACTGGGACAGCTAATGATCATTCCCTCAGACATTTTATTAGAACTTTTTGAGTGTAATACTGACATGATACTTTCAGGCCTAGTACTCTGCTGCTTTTAATAGCTTGCCTCATACAGTCCAAACAAATTTAGTATTAAAATAAAATAATAATAATAATAATAATAAAAAAGAAGTGTAGAGGTGTTGCCACAAAACCATCTGTTCAAATATCATCAAGAGGGCAAATCCTGAATTTAAAACAGTATTTTCTACAGCCTGGCATTACCAGACAGTCAAGCTTGCCTGCTGAAGCAGGTAGGGCTATTGTTAGAGAATTATCTTTAAACAAATAAAGATTTTTTTGCAGCTTGTGTGAATGAGCTGACTCATATTTAGTAGTTTATCCAGTTTGTGCCTGAGTTCTTTCAGGACTCGGAGGCTGAAAGAGAAACAGAGTTATGCTGCACTCTTATTTTGTTCAATGTGGCTTTTGTCTAAGAAAAACAATTCTCCACCCTTCTCAGTAAGCAGTGAAACTTTAAATTGTTGTCTTTACATCTCTCATCGAACTTTCATCATATTTTTGTATGAAAGGTGAGCTGAAAGAGCACTTCTTCAAAGAGATGCTACCAAGAGTCCAATGTCGTCTGCAGTTTGCATTAAAGGCAGAAACTTTGTTTCATTTCCAACTACAGGTGCAGAATTGTACACACTCTCCCCTTTCTTATCGTCAGAGCTGAAGAAGAAAATAGGAGGTGAAAATATGTTGGCAGCTGTAGGATGTGCAGAATGCTTGACTACTCCTGCAGGAAGGTGCAGCTTAAGTCCTGCTTAATAAATGTGAATGAAGTTCCTTGCTGGCGTGACCTGTTCAGCTGAATTCAGCCTCTTGTCTTTTTCAACAGTGGGGAAATAATTCAGATTAAGCAGAGTGTGGCCTTGAAATAGCATAGCTAGGCTGGTGCCTATCGCCCTGTGTGTACAGGGGTGCATCTGTTTCGGGTTGGAAGCAAATGGCTGAGTCCGTGGCAGAGGACAGGGGGTCTGTGCAGTGTCTGAGCGCAGCAGCTTGGCGGGACCGACCTCAGCAGCAGGAACCTCCTCCTGCCATTCTGTCAGCTTTGGGGAGCTTCGCCCCACGTTTGGGTCCTCATGCAGAGCTGCCTGCAGAGTATCGCTTGCCTTCCATCACCAGCTGAGGAAGCAGAGGGTGGCTCTCTCCGATGCTGCACGCCTGCCCGCACAGAAAGCAGCAAGAGTCTTCCCACCCCTCGGTGACAGGTGCTAATCACCCTGCACTGCTGCCTTGTCCCTTCACAACAGGCTACAGGAGCACAGCTTGCTGTGTGTTTCAGTCTGGCCTGCCTCAAAACATGGGCTGTATTAAAAGCATCAATACCCTTTAATAGTTTTTTTTTTTCAAAGAAAATAAAAGTGTTTTTATCTGATGTATGGAATACTTTTTTTCTTCCTGCTGAGGAGAACTAGGATTTGAAATCACAAAAATACATAAACACACTCCAAGCTTAAAATACCACAGGGGATTTATTCAGCACTCAAACATGTGTTAATGGATGAGTTTAAGTACGTGCCTAAGCACATTGATGAATTGGGGCCTAACCCAGTATATTTTAATTTTAATTTTATTTTTATTTTAATGAAATTTCTTTAATTACCCATGCAAATAAATTGGTGAAACTTGGCTTCACTGGAAAAACATTTACTGGAAATTATTAAAATCTGAAACCATAATTTTTCATCTACAGATGATGTGCAAGATTTTTTCCAGTGTGAATTTGACGTGGTACAGAGTTACAGGTACAAAGAAAAAGAGTGGGGAAAGGTGGGTCATCATCTGGAAAGTGTAGGGAAATATGACAGACACAAGGGAAACCAGTGGGCATGTATAACTATTATAAAAAGATATCCATGGGTTTTAGTCAACAATTACTGGGAAGACCGTTCCTGGGAAAAACAACTGTTTCATTGCATCAGACGAAAATTTCTAAACCGAGTCAGCAAGGGTTTTTTCAATATAAACTGTCCTTGGAAATTAGAGTTTCAAAATAGATATAGCACAGTGAGCAGCTGGGAAGAAACTCAGCTGGCTTCTGTGAGGTGCAGAGCTTGAGATGCTGACTCTGTTCTAACGTCTTGCAGCCCCTGCCTCCCCCACCCTGCCTGGCTATTTCCTGCTGCTGCTCTCCTGCTTGAGCTGGAGCCTAACAAACTGTCACCAGCAACTGTAACTCAAAATCTACCTATTTCTTAAAACTGAGTTGCACTCTTCCAGGTTATCAGCTTCCTTACTGCCCTGAGCTGCAAACACTGAGGTAGATGTGGAGTATAATTTGATTGCCAGTCTACAAGAGAGATATGAGGAGGTGCAGCTCTCTGTATGGCTAAAAGAAGACAGAGTGAAGAGTTCCCATCTGTCTGCTAAGGAAACACCCAGCTGAAAAAGAAAAATAACAGCATGAAATCTCCTCTCATGCAGACAGCACACTGCCCACATCTGACATACCCACAGATGAGTGTTTTGCAGCATTCAAAATAGCAAGATATCAGCAGCAATTGTCACACTCCTGGTACCAGTGAGATGCTACTTACGGAAAGTAAACCTCTTCTCCAGCACTCACCTTCAATGATACAGCAGGAAAAAGGTACCTGCCCTGAATACCACAAGTGCCCTGACATCTGCCAGGAGCATCAGTGGCCATGGGGCTTTGCGGCTGCTGATGCTCAGTGTGAGCAGCGCCTTGCGGCAGCACCCATAGCCAGTCTGAGATGAAAAAAATCCTCATGTATGAGCTCCACTTAATATTTCTCCCACAGAGTCACTGCAGGGCTGAACCTAGACCCATAAACACACTTCAAGGGTTAATATCTGCAGAAAACTCAGTTGATGCTTAGAGGTGTTTTAGGGTAGGTTACTGCTTGCTGCTTCACAAAATCCTCACACTGCCCTTTTCAGAGCTCGGTGATGGAGCTGTTGTCAGTCACAAAAGCCAGCCAAAGTGTGTTGGTGCTGAGGATATGGTTATGTGTATGATTTTCCTACATACAGGAAATTTGTGGGGGGCAGAATTGCACATGCCAGTACCAAACATGTTGGACGCTGTCCCTGGGGACCAATCACACCCGGCACCCCACCAGCAGGATGCATCCCAGTTTTAGTGCCAGTGCCTCTGAGCTTGGAGGGTTCTTCCTCCTGAAAGGCAAGAGGTGTACCTACCCCACACAAGGATGTGTGAGGATTAGCTTTCTGTAAAAACTGATGTCTCCTCTGTGGATTGCAATTTATATTGTGTGAGAGGCCTCACCCAGGTCTGGGTATTGCTGACAGACGGGGTGTGATGAAGGGCTCCTGGCCTGAAAGTGTTGGGACAGGTGATAGAGACAAACATGTGGATGGGAGAGGGAGACGAGAAGTGATGGATGGAAATACAGAAGTAGCGGGATATCTTTGTGCTTAATAGCTGCCAAGTGCTCTGCTAGGGCTATTTGGCTCAAATAAAAAGCATGTGAACACTGCAAAAAATAGAAGCAAAATACTGTAATTGCAATACAAGAAGCCAGAGATACATACTTATAAAAGAAAATAACATTTAAAGCTATTTTTAAGCCTTAAACTATTTTAAAGAACATTTAAACCTTTTAATTTTAAGACAGACTTTTGTAAAAAAAAAAATTTAAAAATCCATGTGGACTTCGGCAAATCCTGGGAACTTGCTCTCTACTCTTCTGTCTCCTAGTGGGAGAGCAGAGACTTTGTGAGGACAAAGATGAAACTGTCTGTGAGAGGGCAGAAAATCCCATGTAGAAACATCCTCCTTCACCCTGAGGGTGCTGATATCTCTCCTTTATCTTTCCAGACAGCATGTGTCCTGAGGCCAAATGAGGCCAAAGAAGGAGCTGGTCTCTCTACAAGGCACTGTGGTCCAGGAGTAGCATGCCACAGGATTTTTCCAGCAGAAAATACCAATAGGATCAGCACAGAAGTGCCAACTCCTACAGCCGTTGGGGGAGCCAAGGATATTGTGATTTTTAAAGGAAGTTTGTTACAAGGAGGAAAGTAGGGTTGTGGAAGAGGGCCAAGGGAGCAGCCCTACAGAGCACACCTTCTAAGGGATTGATTCGAGGGCTGTGGGGTTTGTGATGGGTTTCCCCATTAATCCTTATGCTTTGTGTGGCTGGAGGGGCAGATCCAAGCTCTGCATGTTCCACTTCTAGACCATATAGAGGGAGCTGTTAACTGGGAGACTGAGTGTTGAATGGGGCAGAAGTTACTTAGAGTTTCTTGTGAGAAACAGCAGTGACACCAAGTAGTCGAGGGATGTGTTACGGTTACAATAATACAATGATCCCCTTTCTTCTTACATTCCACCATTTATTAATCTTTTCATTCTCCAGTCCCACAGGCTGGTTATCCTCTTGTGTAGGAAATGAGTCAGGAAGGGTGCCACTGAATTCAGTGATTCATCTGAACTCCATGCAGTAAATGCTGTATCTGATAATTTCCTGTTCAATGAGTGCAATGAGTACAGGAAAAAGTAATAACCTTTTTCGTCTTCTGAAAAAAGTACTTGAATTAATCATTCATTTATCTTAATTGGGGTTTTAAAAAAATCTTTCCAGAAGAAAGCTTACTTACAAAAATATTTCTTTTACTTCTTACCTGTGATCATTACTTATGTTTAATGCAACAGCCAATCCCCCATGCCTCATAATTTATATTCAGTCAAGCTGCCGTTACAGTCATAAGAAAGATTTCTATTGAGTCCAGGGAGAAAAGGCATTGGGCCCCTAATCTACTGGGAGAGACCCTGGCCAAATTGCTGCACCCTCTGCAAAGGCCAGAAACAAAGTGAAGAAGATGGGACACAAAGAAAAAGAGGGAGAGCAAGTGAGCAAGCAAAGGAGGGATGGAGAGACATTCCCAATGGCGTTTCTGTGGAAGTCAGTGGCAATACTCGTACTGGTTCAGTCTGCAGGAACATGCCTTTAAGTAATTGAGCTGAGCCCTGCCTTGGCGTAGGATTAAGCTGCACAGACCCCATCCAAATTTCCCATCCTATTCTGCACTAAGCCTGACCTGACAGCAGGTGAGATCCTAGTGTTAACAGCCCACTTCCCCTGCCATTTCTATCTCCATGGCGAATGACTCACAAGTCCTCCCAGAGGTCTTTGGAAGCAGGAATAAATGAACAGTTTTGTCTTTTTTTTGTACGGAATAATTTTAAAATAGCAGGTACTTAAAACAAATTAAAGGCTACAGCTGTGCATAAAACTGCTACTTGTAAGCATTTTCATCCACTAAGTGAATCTAGCTATGCAGAGCCATTAAAAAGTTTTCCTCTTGCAAAGAAGAATATTGGGTGGGATTGCGGTTTTAAATCAAACTCGACTTTTTCACAGTTGTGAAATGGGAGGAAGGAAGAAGAGATGCAAGAAAAAAGGGGGGGAAAAAAGCACCGGAATAGTTGATCTTGTACTAAACGGCTCAAATCACATTCACTCAGAATTATTTCACAGAGGTGCCCATGCGTGGTCTTGCTTCCAAAGATCTCTCTCTGATGTATTTTACTATATTAAGCTTGGAGATATGAAATATAGCTGGGGGTGGTAAATTGCTTTGCTTGCAGCCATATCCACTGGGCTATAGGAGTGTTTGGGATCCACACTTGGGGAGTTTTCAGTCTTTAACTGTGGAGGTAAAGGCCCATCACTAATGCTGGGGGGTTAATTTCAGGATTTCACACATTAGGCCAGTCTCCATAAAAGCAAATTCCCTTGCATGGGTGGCTATGTGAGCGTGCGTGTTGCAAGTCTTTTACAGGAGGGTTGGGTTGCATGCATTGCACATAATTCAAGAAGAAACAGAATCTAACGGATGTAGGCATGAAATTCCTGCTGCCTAAGGCCTATTGAGGTGCAAAACTGGAAACTGGAAATCCCCAGGGGAACATGCACACTAATCTGTGGTCCCCACTCATATTGTAGGCGCTGCCATTTTCGTTCTAGCCAGAGACCTATTTCTGAAATGGAAAACAGCATTTGGGAAAGCAAGGGTCACCATCTCAGGTGTAGAGCTTTGCAAAAGGGAAGCCTGTATTTTGGGATCAGCTCTTCTACAAACACAAACTCAGACACAAAGGGTTTTGACAGAAAAAAAAAGAATACTTAATACGTTATGCACTTACTGGAAATGTAGACAGTTATGTCTCTAGTACATTTAATTCCAGATATGTAAAAGAGTCACTTCCAAAATAGCAGGTGGCAGGACAAGCCACAGCCCTGTTGTAATAGATTTATCACAGGCTTATGTGTACATCACCTCCCTTATGCCCACTTACACTCCAGATCTCCAAGTGCAAGCAAATCAATATTGTAAACCAAGAAACAGCTATGTGAGCTTGCCTGTGTGATGTTACCCTTCATAAGCCTAGTTTCCCAAGAACAGGAAGGACAAGCTTTGGTCAGTTTGGAGAAACCAATGGATTTTATGTCCACTGCACCTGGGCCAGAAGTCAGTGCTCATTCCTCATACTGTACGTTTGTTTCTCCAGCAGGCTGAGGAAAAACCCCATAGTGGTGGCAAATCAAAGGATCCAATTTACATTATCAGAAAATTTCTGGTGTATTTTGTCCTAAAAATCTGTGGTGACTTTGGTTCGGTAGCTTTTTACATCTTGCAGGCTCTTCAGATACTCAAAATCCTTGGTTAGGAGAGCTCTAGAAAGAGGAGAAAGTTCTCCGCTCTTACACATGTTTGAGTAACTGAGCAAGTCAGACTGCAAACCAACAGCAACCTGTGTGGGAACAGCTCCATGCTTTCATGAGTCTGGCACAAAGAAAAGGAGTATTTTTTTCTTCCATTAAAATGAAAGCCACAAGCTGCTGGTCTCCACTAAACTGCACCTTTGGATTATGTGTTTATATGAACAGGCTGCCCATTTTTACAATACCTTCTTTCTCACCTTTTCCTTTAGTTATCTTGATTTTTCTTGCCCCATCTTTGGTCATCCATATTGGTTACAACTACAGTCTCCCACTGCTCCCAGTCTTGGGGTATAGGACGGCACTAGTCAGGGTGAGATGGATGAGCTCTCTGCTTCCCAGACCAGTGGCGATCTGCAAGACATCCTGACGTGTCAGACGCTGTCAGACCCCCTCTCCTGCCACAGCGTAGCCTTCCCACTCTGGCAAGTGAAATAGGACCGAGACTGAGAAACAGTCACAAAGGGGTGTCCTCCTGACACCTTTTCCAGCCTTGTGTTTGGCCAGCTGGACAAAATAATAATTCAAAAGCAGGAAGTTACTGACGTATTGCCTACAAGGTTACGATACACTGAAGTCCACTGCTTGGTTTCCTGGTAGGATGAAGCAAATGTGTATTTGGTGTAACAGCTCCTGCTCTGAAGGAAAAGGCGAGGAAGAAGAGAGGCTGTGCCAGAGCCAGGCAGAGAGGAACGGTATTAAACTCTCAGCCTGTTCAGACTTTCGGCATTGCACTGCCTCTTCATGGTGAAAACTTTCACGTTTAAGCCAGGAACCTTTTATCCGGAGAGCTAATTTCTTTTGTTTGAAATGCCCAGGAAGCCTCGCGGCCCAGTGTTTTCACAGGGTTCCCTCCAAGTATTCACTTTGGTCTTAAGAAGATTTCACCTACAAGTGCTTTCCTTTTCTGATAGATCCAAACAAGGCTCCCCACTTTCTATGAAGATTAATTTAGATTTTCTATTGCAGAGGCATCCAACCCCCAGCCACGTGATTCCCCTCCTTTTGAAAACTAGGTAAAGCCTGTAAAGAGGCAGCTGTGTTTCAAGCTCTTTGAACAGTGTCTCTTATAGAAGAGGAGAATAGATAAGCCGTCTTGCAAACACTGTTAGTAGAGACCAGTAATCAGTGTAGAAGAAGTCTGCACTGGGAATGAATGTATCAATTTACCTCAGGCTGTGCACTTCAGAGGTGGGCTTTGCCCTAGATGTGGTATATTTTAAGCTTGGCCTGTAACCAAAATTAAACCACTTTGTTATGACAGGGGTTTGTTTCTAAATTGCAGATTTTCCCCTTTGTATGAGAAGGCACGCCAGTGACACTCTAAACCTGCCTCTTTGGGGTTTTTGTGTCATGAATACGTACATCACGCACATGAGCACTCATTGCTTATATACGTGTGCATACATAAATCTATCTATCTATAATAAATGAAACTAAATGCAATTCAAAACTTCCCTACTACCTATGCACATAAGCTGGCTATAAAAAAGTTGTTAAACCCCACACATTGTACAATACATAGATTTCTTAATTTGCACATGTTTCCTACCAACACTAAGGAAGGGATTCCTGGGAGCTGTAAAGCATTGTTATTTGCATTACACCAATTTTTACGTCTTTTTGGTTTTCTATTCCAGTGCTTGTCGGGTGAAAACCTTAACTCTGTTATATATAAAGCTAAAACCCAGAAGATTGAAAAGTGCTCTCTCTAATCTAAACCTGTGCAGACTGAGGTGAGATGAGTAAGTCAGTCAGCTGAAAAAATTCCATTCCTCTGATTCCTGCAGAATTACCACTAGCTGGGAACAAAGTCAAGTTTTCTGTAGCTGACTTTCAGAAAAAAAGATTTCACATCCTGCAGGAAGATAAGCACATCCCGTTCTGGGAGTGCATGGTAAGACACTGAGATGGGGGAACAACTCCAACTTCTCATTCCATAAAAGGAGGGAAAGCTGAAATATAGGATAGAAACTCTGAAGAAAATAATGGAGAACTTGGCTACTCAAAAGATCAATGATTCAAAGCCACTATCCTGAAACTATTCAGTGAAGCCACTTCAGTTGGAGACCTCTGGAACTTCAGTATGGAGGAGGCTTTAAAATTCTTTAAATCAAAGGTACAAAAAAAGTGGCCCAAGTCTATTCTAGTGAAAAAGAAAACATGGATAAGGAAGATGTTCAGACCAAATGGATAAATACAAAAACTGCTTTAAAAAATGAGGGTAGATGCAAATGACTACAAGGATGGAGAGTAAAGAGCAGGGAAAAATCTGAGAACTGTTCTAAGTAGGAAAAGTATAAGCATAAAGTGAGAATTTCCAAGAGTCAAGCTGAGGTAAATATTTTTTGGGAAAAAAAGGCAAGTAACAAAAGTTTAATTCAGAATACCTATTTAAAAAAAAAAATCACATTCAGTGAGAATGCCAGGCACTAAAGATCATTCATTTGATATTCAAATGAAGTTGAGTAGACTCGTCTTCTGAGAAACATGCTGCTGTTGGTAACAAGATGCCACATGGGAAGGTGACTATAGAAATGGAAATGGCCATGGCATTGAAAATGAAATTGCAATTGCAGTGGAAGAAATTTTATCAAATTGATCATATGAAGAAGTGTCACCACAAAAACAAGGGGTTGTAATAGTGGCATATGTATTTCAAAAGAGGTAGAAGACCACGGCACCTTTGAGCCCATTGGTCTAATCTCAATAACACATAAGAGAACAAATGCTGGGGAAAAAATGACATTTAAAAGGAAAGTGCAACAGGATGTAAAAATATGTGACAGAAGTTTATTGAAGAGATCATGTCAGACATTGAAATTTCTTTGATAGCTGATCTTCTAGATGAAGGAAATCTATTATATGTACCCTGTCTGGCCTTTGTAAGGTGTCAAACATGCTGACACATGGGTAATCTTTAGAAAGTAGAAAAGGTGGGGATGAATTCAAGTATTAAAAGGAAGTAAAGAACTACCTGCCAGAGAGGCAAAACCAGATTGTAATGAAAGCAATTATTAAGCCAGAGGGAAACTACTAGGATAATTCTTCAAAGATTAATCTAATATTCATGCAAATAACTACCTCACAGAAAGTATGAACTTCACCAGAATGTTGGTATGCATTGCCAATACGTAGGAGGGGCAAAATATTCGAGAAGAAATGGAGCAATAAAACTGGATTAGTGGTACAGAGTGAAACGTCCTGTATTTTGGGAGTGGTAATTGCTAAATGTTCTTTTTATCGAATACCGACAGATAGAGGGAAGATACTGTTGCTGAGCAATAGAGAGAGAGAATATTTTATTTTAATATTAGCCAAATGACAAGAGTTTTATAACAAAATTACACTTATGGAATGCTGGATGTTTAAAGCATCTTGTAAGAAATAGGCAAGTTGCTGTGAAAGATCTGACATGTTTAGTTTCTCAGCATTCCTGAGAGCTAAGAAAAATATTCCCAACTTCCACAGCAGGACCAGAGGGATGTTCAGCAAGTTCAAGGTTTAGCACTGCAGACACCCAAGGCCTGTACATGCTGCTTGTGTGACATAGACTAGATTGGTATTTCAGGTTTAAGAGCTATTAACAGCTATACGTACAGTTGTCCATCACTATTGCTGTCACTCCAGTGGGGAACTGGGATAAGACTGTTCTAGAGGAAAGGGTACATTTTTCTTTAGTTTTTTTTTTCAAGTACACTTTGGAAAGTAGTATGCAAATACTGAAGCAGATACTCCCCCATCTGAAAAGCAAACCTGAGTGGGTTCCCCTTATCATATGGGAAGGAGCTGCAGCAGCTGTGGGCTGAAAAGAGAGCCAGTGCTCAGGAAGACCCCCACCTCCAATAAATCTGTACTTGCAATACTGCAACTTTTCAGTAGGTGAAGACACAGCTTAGTGATTCAAGTGGTTTAGCAGATTTAGGATCCTTCTGGGTCAGATTAGACCTGGGACCATCTCACCCCATGAAGAGGAATCTGATGAAACCTACAGAAATAAACATAGATAGTTTGATACAGGCATGGCTGGGGTTACAGAAGATCCTCTCCTATTCAGTGTTCCAGGGGAGAAGATCTCTGACCTAAGTTATCTCTGTTTTTCAGTCATGGAGATGATGTTTTGCTTTCCACCACAAATACATCAGTGATACGGTCTAGTGTGGAATCCTTTGGGAGTTAAAAATATGCTCTGTAAATGCTATTTTCAGAGAATCTGAAACAGTCTTTGCTCTTACTACTTTCCACATGTCAGAGAAACCACTAAATGCAACAAAAGAGCAGACTTGTGTGCAAATCTGGCAATGGAGTACAAGAAGGATCATCAAGGTGTCTCAGAACTGGTCCTTCTCTGCTTCTGTTAAGTTAAAATTAAATTTACTATTGATTTAAAGAGAAGCATTCGGACTAGTGTTTTCGCTTCTGAAAAATCTAACTCCTCTCTGCGTTAGACCTGATTGCAACGTCTTATTCTAGACTGGGAAAGAGTTTCATGGCAGATAGCCTAAATTGCTTGTAGGCTTAGACTATGGAGCCCTACCAATCCATGATGATTTTCCAGCTATGCTAATTAGTGTGTTAATAGCATGCCTTGATAGGGGCAACCTGGATTCATGCCAGAGAAATTACTCTTCAGAGTGATTAAAATATTACACCTTTATTTTAAATAATCATTTGAGAGTGCTTTTTGTAAGGGTTATACTCAGCACAAGGTTCATTTGTATTTATGTTGCGGAAAATGGTATCTTAAAAGGTCCAACACTTCATTTAAACACTTTGTTACTGTAACAGCAATAATGAAGCCTCTAAACTGCTCTCTTGCGGTCTCTTTTTCTCTTTCACTCCTTCCGCCACAAAATAGAATAGAATGGGACACCCAGGAAGATAAATAAGCTAACCTGGAATACAAGCTTTAGCAGAAAACACACAATATATGAGATTGCAGCAATGGCCCCAAAGAAAACAATGTTACGGCTTTTTCCAGGAATGTCCCCCTGCCATATCCACATTAAGCCCTCAGTTTTCCACACCTTATCTGGAAAGGTTCAAAAACACACAAAAAAGATGTAATTTACTGAAATATAACAAAACTGTAAAAGCCAATGATGCATAGATTTATTGCAAGACAAGGAATACTGAAAACATTTGGCATGCTCTTCAATGCAACTGAAAAGGGAGGTGTTTTTGATAAACCTGACATTTACCTCTTTCACATTGCATCCCTTAAGACAGAGCTCCAAAATATCTGAAAGCATAGATTTTCTTCCACAAGTCAGGTAACTTGAAATAATTGAAAATGGAAGGTACTAGCAACCACAAATAATTAAAAACTCCTTTGGAAATATGCTGATAAGAAATGTTTCTAGTGAAATAAAGGAGGAGTTGAACAAGAAGAGAACAGCATAGACAGAAGGGGCAAAAATATTTGCAAATGTCGTCCCACTGATAGAAGTCTGTGGAGACAGCGACCATTTTTATCCCACCAAAGGTTTGCTCACTTCTTTAGCATCCACTAACAAAACTGAGAGTCCTACCTCGGCTACTTGAAGTGAATGCCACAGTATACCAGAATGGGTCCTGGACATTCTCTAGTTCGTTTTAAAAGTGTGATCTCCCACCTCAAGTTGAAACATCCTTCGTTCTAACTTAGGCCATCAGCTGTTACAGGGCCAAAACACTGAAACAAAAAAGGTCCTACCTTTTTAATTGCAAACATTTGTTTAAGATTAAAAAAAGATCAATCAAGAAATCACTGAGGTTGCTTTAAGAATTTTTGCTGACTTCAAAATGCCTGGAAGGGCTTTTGAATTGTAGACTATAAACTTTCAATATCTTCCTTGTATGCTTGTGCTTCAAGTCACCTTTAATATCACAACGATGACTACAACTTCAGAATACAAGGCCTTTACAGGTTATTTTTATATTTCATTTGCTTAGGGTGTTTTTGTCAAGCATTGTTGCTAAAGAGTAATCAAAATGTGAAACTAAAGCAGTTTTCAGATTTTTATCCCACCAAAGGTTTTATCCCACCAAAGGCTCATTTCTACTAGAATTTGCTTTATGAATTAAATCCTTTGGCTTTTAATGTTATTCTGTATGCCCTCTGGAATTGCTAGAGGAGCATAATGTAATTAGGCAGAAGATTGATTCATTTAGACTGAAAATTTCATTGCTCCAGAAGAGGAAGCACTAGTCAAACAATGTACTTTAATACAAGAATAATGAAAACACCACCCATAGCATTGCTACTACTTAAGCATGTCAACTGCACTCACTGGAAAGAACAACTCTACAATAAAGACATACAAATCTTCTTTTTGTTATCATTGTACACAGTGATACACCAAGAGCTTAAACAGAAAACAGCTTATCATATTAAATGACACAGTAAATTTACTCCCGTAAAAACTGTATTTACTAACAATCAATTCGTGATTCTTAAAATTTTCATATTTAAAAAGTGCAGTCATGCAAATTATAATGTGTATTTTGAAGCAGCAACTGGAATCAAATAGTAGAGTCTATCACCACAGAGGTCACAATGTAAGAAAACTCAGAAGTATAGAGCTTTTGTTCAATAGAAGTTTTACCACAGTGTCGAGGGAAGCAAAGTTTGGCTCTGTAAATAACTTCCCTTGGATATGTCCCATGATCCTGACATTTATAAATCACTATTTTCTCAAGGTTACACTAGTTACATCACCTTACAGCTTAAAGTCTCCCCCCTTGCACTCTTTCCACTGAATCTGGTTATCATACTTCAACTTGTCTTCAAAGAGCTTCATTGTACTGATCCTTGATACTTCAGTTGTGACCCTTTTACTGGTCTTCCCCTCTGCCCAGGGCTCTGCTGTTGACTACCTGCAATGTGCATCTCACAAGAGGTCTACATATATGTTAATGCTAATCCAGAGGCGTATAGTAGCAGTTGGGAACAATTTTGCAAGATCACCATCTTCCGGCCACCATGATAAATAGACCTGCACGAAATGTGATTAATTGGCAATAAGCTATGCATCAGGTGAGGCAAGGAGCACTCAACTCAAAACAAGCATGCCCTACAGAGGCAAAATATATTTGGGCTGCAAAATTAATTTGTTTGATCATCCTGTAACTACTGCTTGCATGTTAAATGTTAGATTCCCCATGCCCCTTTCTGGCTTTCTCTTTTTTCTAATTGAACTTAAGCTAGGGACACTTTCTTCTCCTGTGTTTTACACTACTGCTAGTAGAATAACAGAATAGTTTGAGTTGGAAGGGACCTTGAAAGGTTATCTAGTCCAACCCTCCCCCCTGCAATAAGCAGGGACATCTTCAACTAGATCAGCTTGCTCAGATACCCATCCAACTTGGCCTCAAATGTTTCCACGGATGGGTTATCTACAACCTCTCTAGACAAGCCGTTCCAGTGTTTCACCACCCTCATTGCAAAATTTCGATCTTTGAAGGGAAATTCTTTGTCACCAACATTGCTGCACATAAAGAACAAACTACACATAGTCATCACATTGCACTGATCAATCAGGCCACCAAATTTTTGCTGTTGAAAATAATTCCCTTCCCCTTCCCTTTCTCCATCTCCTACCACGTATCCTTTGAGCACAGTGAACTTGGTAATTTCTGACTGGAGGAATCCAATGTTGTAATAAAAACTGATAAAAGAACTGAAGCATAGAAATATGGATATTGGACACATTACTGCTTAAATTTTAAACTGAAAAGGAAATTTCATGGAAGCAAATACAAATAAAATTCCAACTTTATTTTTTAAGGTTAGTTCAGCAACACATATTTGATTGCTAGTCTAGATATACTCAGTGGAAAAGGAAATATGTCCATCAGTCCTTTGATTTTAACAGTTTTTTGCATGCATACTGCAATGTAGCATCAACAAAGAAGGAAGACCACTGTTTTCAACTGGTTATGTAAATTCATATTAGAGGTACATTTCAAAAAGTCTATGTGGAATGGAGTTCACATTTATTCTTCAGTTTACAGATGCTAGGAGTTTCAATGAGAAACAGAAGATGCTATATTGTCCTGCAGAGTTTTTGTCAGAAATGAGACGTGCTATCAACTTGGCATCACAAAATTAAACTAAAAGAAAAGAGTTAGTGGATACGTGCATAAATGGTCAAATGGATAACTGATTTCTTAGGTAAAAGCATGGCTTTTATAGTAAGAAGTCATGCCCTTGCAGATCTCTTGGAATTGCCTGAGTCAACAGATGTGGACAAGGGAGATATGGTTGTTACACATTGTTGGGATTTTCAGACGGTTTTCAACAAGATTTTCCCCCAAATATTCTTAAGGAAAATGAAATTGCTATGGGACAGGAGGGGAGGCTGTGACATATTTACATTACTGATGAAAAGGTGATGAACATGGAGAAAAAAGAAATCATCTTTCTTTTCAGAGAAGGAAGGTCAAGGACGGATTTCCCGTGATTTCTGTGATATACCCAGTGGATATCACTTACGCTCTTCAGAACTCGTGCTCTTCAGAAATCAGCTGAAAGAGGGGATGAAGTGTAAGGTGGAAAAACTGGTATCAAAGCTAAATTATTCAGGATATTAACAAACAAAGTC
The DNA here is from genome assembly GCF_023638135.1 of Falco biarmicus. Classification (NCBI taxonomy): domain Eukaryota; kingdom Metazoa; phylum Chordata; class Aves; order Falconiformes; family Falconidae; genus Falco; species Falco biarmicus. The sequence goes on along the minus strand of NC_079289.1, from coordinate 76,998,930 downwards.
AATTGCAGAGCTCCAGAAGGAACTCACTATACTGAGTAACTGGGCAACAAGAAGGCAGATAAAATTTGATGCAGAGAAATGTAAAGTAATACTCTTGGGAAAAAAGCTATGCAAGTTTTGCATATAAAATGATACTTTTCAGGCTATCTACTACTATTCAGGGAAAAGATTTCCAAGCTCTAACAGAGAGCTCAGCGCTTACTAGTGGTGTTGTGGTTTAATGCCAGCTGGCAGCTAAACCCCACACAGGCACTTGCTCACTCCCTGCCAGTGGGATGGGGAGAGAATCAGAAAAGTAAAAGTGAGAAAACTCATGGGTTGAGATAAAGATGGTTTAACAGGCAAAGCAGAAGCTGTGCACACAAGCAAAGCAAAACCCAGGAATTCATTCACCGCTTCCCATAGCAGGCAGGTGTTCAGCCATCCCCAGTAAAGCCAGGCTCCATCGTGTGTAACCGTGACTTGGGAAGACAAACGCCATCACTCCGAACACCTCCCTCCCTCCCTCCCTCCCTCCCCTTCCTTCTTCTTCCCCCAGCTTTATATGCTGAGCATGATGCCATATGGCATGCAATATTCGGCTGGGGTCAGCTCTCCCAGTTGTGTCCCCTCCCACCTCCTTGTGCACCCCCAACTTGCTGATGGGGTGGTGTGAGAAGCAGAAGAGGCCTTGGCTCTGTGTGAGCCCTGCTCAGCAGTAGTGAATACATCCCTGTGTTACGAACACTGTTTCCAGCACAAACCCAAAACACAGCCCCATACTAGCTCCTACAAAGAAAGTTAACTCTATCCTAGCCAAAACCAGAACAAGTGGTCAAAAAGCAAAGGAATATTATGACAGAATACCATGTTTCTAGACAAACCCGGAATGCCCCTGCTTCTTGATTACAGAGGTAGTGTTGATTTCTAGCCTCTATTTCTAGGCAGATGTTACAGAACTAGAGGTGGCTGGGAGAGGGCCAGGATGATATGGGAGAGTCTGCACATGAGGAGTGACCATAATCTAGTTTTGATGATCAAAGAGTGGAGAGTTTTGGAGAAAATAAAAGCATTGACTTTACACAAACCACATATAAAATCCTAGGTGATGTGGAGATAGTGAATATGGAACATTATTGATTGCCACTGTAATACACGAAAAAAGGGTAAAACTAAGTCAGGGTTATAATCACAACAAAGGAGGTATTTCTTCACATGACCTGCAGGCAAGCTGTGGAACATGCTGCCATAAAGCTTTGTGGGAGCTTACAAAGTAATATGGTTTCAGAGACCTATTAGACAAATTAGTGGAAAGGAAGTTAATCAAGCACAATGCTGCTGCTCCCTTTGACTCAAAAAGTCTCCAAGCTGGAGACTTGATGTGAGGATGACCCAGGTACGTGTCCCTCTGGGACTACGCCACTGCATTACACTGGCTGGGCATCTGCTAGTAGCCATTGACAGAGGTGGGAAACCAGGCTAGACAGATCTCCACTCTGCAGTGGCTCTTACGTGCACATATACAGGTTTACTTGTAAGAAGGTATGTACATTTAATAAATAAACGTGTCCCCTGGGTTGTAAAGGCACTTGGTCAAATCTATAAGAGAAGATTCTGATTTCCAGAACTGAACGGGAATTGTTTTTTCTCTTCAGCTCAGGCTTCATCTGTAGGAATCTTTTTCCCATTGCTTATGAATTTACTAACTAAATAGACAGCATTGATAATGTCCAAGAAAGTTCTTTGATGCATACTCTTTACGCTGTGCAACTTCAAATATGAGGAACTTCATTCATTATATTGAAAATCAGAATGGTGCCCTGGTTAAAGTTAAAACTTAAGGCTTAAGTCAGCCTTGGTAGGAAGAAAAAAGGTATTAAATTTTTGTGGAAGTGTAACTCAGTAAACAATGTCACATTATTTCAAATTGACATGCAGACTATGTGCAGATGTGTGTATGTGCACTATGCATGTATAAAGTTTACAAAATTTACATGTGTGAATGACAAGAGAATAATTTGAAGAAAACCAAATAAGAATGGATTAAAACTTGCCTCTAACTTCATTATGTTTTGGGAGTTACCATTAGAGACAGGATTCATAACACCACATGAATTGCCATTCCTGTATTTTGAAGCAGTATTTTTTTTAAATATCCATTGATCTGGCATGCAGGGCTCTCAAAAGAGGTACAGGGTGCCATAAGGGATTCTGTACCTCATCAAACCTGTTTTTCTAGGGGAATTGTTGTTAAAAGATGATTCAGGAGAGGAAAGCTTCTCCCTTCAGAATGAAGATTATAAATTCTGTTGCAATATGGATGTGTCTGAATGCAAACCAGAAGATCTGTAATACACACTCACTACAGAAGCAGAGCCAGTCCCTGGGTTTAGCAGAGAGCAACCACTCCAGGCTGTCTCCCCTGCTCCCCCATCCTTTTCTGTAAGCATGTTGAAGATGAGGTATTATATTTGATGAAATCCAGGACTACAGATCAATACACCATGGAATCAAGATATGCTCTGGAAAATGTAGTTCCTGCGTCTTTAATATTCTCCATTTCCTTTTATCCTAACCTTCACACTCCCAGGAGCTTAATAGCTCTTAGTCAGCTTGGTGGTTCCAGTGCCCCTCTTCTTCCTGCTGGCCGACACATGCCTTCCGGCTTGCAATGTCAATGCACGTTGGACAATCTAATTTATAATCCTAAATCTTCTGGAAAGGGCTGCAGAGGCCAGGCTGTACAGGGCTTTCCAAATTAATTCTGAAAGTAAAACAGTATATGCAGCAGGCGGGTAACTTTATCTAGATTTCAGAGATTTAGTTACATGAAAGTGAGAATATAAAAATGCTTTCGCATGTAGCAGAATACTGTTGAACACATTTGGAAAGGATCAAGTCAAGACTACCTAAATCATTCAATAAAATCTGCTACATAAAACATCTAATAAATTGTAATGGCAAGGACTTGTGCAGAGAGGCTGAAATTCCAGCTATGTGCTGAAAATAAAAGTTTGGTCACATAGTCACTCTCTTTTCTTTTCTTTGCTGACTTTACTAGCCATTGGGCTGGAAGTGTCCAGTTTCACTGGAACACCACAGAAAATGCTTGGCACTGGTCTCAAAGGAGAAATGATTTGGTATGCTGTGATTTGCTTTATGATTTTGGGGATACTTTATTAATCCCTGAAGTTTCAAATCTCTTAAGACCATGATTAAATAAAAAAACCCTCTCCCTTGGTGCAAAAGCAACTCCTATCATTAAGGAAAATGATCATAAAACTCCTGTGACAAAGCAATAAGGATTTCATAGTAAATTACAGAGTTAAATAATGATAGTATCTCACATGAAAATAAAACTTACTAAATCAGTTAAGCACTCTCTAAGTAAAACTGGAATGCTGCTAATACAATAAGATTTTTGTAATCATGTTAGTAAGAATGATAGCCTTATGTTCCATATCCTGTTCCTCAAGTTCAGTACCTATAAGATGCAGTGCAACAAAAAACCCCACAGAACACGTACAAAGAATCTGGAGGCATCTGTTATTCTTTGTTCTAGCCAATAGGTATTTGATTAAATTGCATTTATGTGCCTTTTTGCTGCTGAACTGCCTTAAAGACATAACAATCAAGACTAGGAAGCTATTCAACATACGCAATAACAGGTATTATGTATTGTCTAAAGCAAGCTCTCTTAGAGACAGTCTATAAGATACTTGTTATTAATTTCGAGTTGTCATGATCCAGGAATTAAGTTCAGTTTGGGTGGGTTTTAAAAACCGGACGTTTTTTCTCTCAGTAATCTTTTTGAAAGAAGTAACGTTGTCCAATATGTCCTCTTCGTTTTATATGTGACTTGTGATGTCCCCATGATTTTAGCTACTAAGTTAATCTAGTTTCAACAAGCACTGCACAAGTTAACATGGAGGGACCTGGAGAAATTTTTGATATATCAATATAGCCTAAGCAGAAGCAAAGGTCTCCTCAGAAATAGCTTCCAGACTATTTTTGTCTACACTTTTAATTTTAATGTAGATCATGGCCTTCTGTTGCATTTGGACCTGTTAATTTTTCACCTATTAATGGCTGAGGATCTCAGTGAGGCAACAAGTCTGCATGGTCCATGCAAAAGCTGGCACACACGTTCAGTTCACGTTACGAGCAAGCTTGCTCTGCCTGGTCTTGAGCTTCCTGGGCATGGCTGCAGCGCTAACCATTTCTTTCCTCTGCAGCTTCGCTCCCTCTAGGCTAGGCCGGTGACTTAGCTTAGAAATAGGGGTCAAACTGTAGCTGTACAGTGGGAGAAACTACACACTGTAAAAGGACTATACACCAGGTCTCCAGCTTGCGGTTGGTGCTAGCTCCTCTGACAAAGATGAGAGTGGTAGGAAGGTATGACCACACCTGGGTGAAGTTTCAAGTGAAATCAGCTGCCCAATATGGAAGAGAACGTAAAACATCTAAAACCAAACCAAAACAGGTGGCACGACTGCTGCAGCACAAAAGACTAAGGAGCTGAAAGCTACAAACCTGTTCTTTTCTGGGTTGTTCTTGCAGTAAGACTGTGACTTCCATGAGCCAATATTTGACATAGTTTTTAGCTCACTAATGTCTGCTTCTTTTTCGATTGGGGCTCAATTCCAAGCACTCTGATATTGCTGAAAATATTTTTATCGGCGGTAATGGGGATTTGATTGGAACCAGAAGTAGTAGATAACAAGCAGGGGTTTGGAGAACCCTTTAACGAAGTAGGAGTACCTGAGCAGAGGGGAACAAAACACGAAAAAAGTGATAATAAATTACCACAGGGTCAGGATAGCAGTCTAATGACATCTGTTTAAAGCAGACAGTAATAGACAGTCTTGCCTTGAGTTTTAAAAAATGCATCTGATGTAGAGAATTATATGAAAAAGTGCATCACGGGTAACAAAAGTTGAGTCATAATTACCCAGAGACAACGGCACATGCAAATCCCACGCATTTCCAATACACAGATGATCTTGTGCATATTACTTGAAATACTCTTTACAACTGTAAATGTGAAGTAAGTCCCAAGCTCACTCCCACCCTCTTGGACTAGAAACGGCAACACAATTTACTAACAGCACCTGATAGGAAGTGTGCAACTTAAAAGGTACCAGTAACTTAACACTTTTCTCCACTGAAGCAGAAAAGACACAAACCAGCAACAGCCCAGATCCCAGTGACCGAGAGATGCTGCAGTGAGACATACGTAGGGCTGCCATCCAAGGAGGTCGGCTTTCCCCTTGCACTGCTGGTGGCAATGAACAAAAGGACACAATCGACCATCAGGAAGGAAAAAGTGCTTCTGGTCTGAAGTCTGAATGGGGGTCTGACATTCTTGAAAGAGCAATAGCGAGAGGAAGGAAGGAGAAAGAAGGTGTGATAGGGTGGGGAAAGGGATAAGCGATGTCCAGTGTGTGGGGTAGCAAACCTTTTGAAGAAGCCAAGGCATATCAGACATGAGTCACAAAAAGGAAAGAGGAGGAAGAAAAATGTGTTTAACTGAAAGACCACCATTTCTGGAGACTCCTGCAATAAAGCCCAGCTGACTATTCTCTCTCCTAGGATAAGCATTCAGGTTCTGGCACCTCATTCTCATGACAAATATTCCAGCCAGAGCAGGAAGAGACACAATCTGAGTATGGTTTAACAACAACTTGTAGACAGTAAAATAGGAAATGGTGCATACATGAAATATTTTTATTATGTCACTTTGCAGTCTTCTTCAGATGGCTTATCACTAGTCAAAGCCTATTCTTGTATCTCTGTCCTATTATTGTTATTTTTATTTTTATTGTTGTTATTTTTATTACAACAACAACAATAAAGTATTTTTCTCAGTACACATTTCAGAAGTACTTTCTAGTCTTCCTACATTTGGCACAATACAGCAAGTTGCTTACAAGGAACCTCAGGACTCTCAGCCAAGTTTTGAAATATGTAATCAGTTGCAAATGTTTTGGGGTGGCTGACTGATGAATGCAGTAACTTTACCATTTATTCCATTTTTTACCATTAGCGAATCTTAGACATTTTCAGGACAGCAGCACTTTTCCTTTTTTAGGATTAAAAATATCTCAAAAACTTTTGAAAAAGATCAAAACAGCTGTTTAACACATTGATTGGTCTGCTCCTTGTAATAATAAATACAGTAGTGCTATTATAGTGATGAACTTTCTTAGGGACTAAGGTACTAGGATAATTTCTACTGTAATAAAACACAGTGTCAAAATATAGTTACCTGCCATTCTTTATACTTTACAAAAAACACTTTCTTTCCTGTATCCTCGTTTCAGTTTCTTCCCGTCATAATGATACACTTCATCGTTTCAGTAAAAAATCAGCAGCTCGCAGAGCAATCCCCATGCTGCCCTGGGCCAGAAAGCTTCTCATTCATTCACCCTCTTTCAGTTCCAAACTTGTTTATCATTTAGAGTTGCTCATTTTTTTTTTCCATTCAGCATGTCACCTGTGATTTACATGAATAATAAAAGCAGTCAGAGGTGCATTGGTGAGGACTTGCATATTTTGGAAGGTGTATAAAGCCTTGTATGTCAAGGCATAAGCCAAGGCCTAAGTAATAAAGAGCTCCTATTACATCAACAGCTCGAGCTAGGATATTTTGCAACTCCTTCATGCTGTTGGCCCCTGACCACTCTCAGAATGAGTATGGACAAGGAGGATCACTGGCCTGCTCTGACACAGAAATTCCACAAGAGATTATTCAGATGGTTACAATTTATTTGGGGGGGTGAGTGTGTTCAAGAACTTCTTTCTCAGCTTGCCAATGAGGAGTGAAAACCAAAATGGCTCTGAAGAACAAATATATATTGTCACATCAATGACTCTGGCAGGCAGGTTGTGAGACTGCTTCCATGTCAGGGAAAGAAGCCCTTGGCAGAATACCTGCAGGGTATTTATTGGTGACCCTGCTCCTCCAGTTAGTAAAATTATCTCACCTTACTCTGAGGACTGGAAGTCAGAGATTTTTCTCCCCTGTTCCTATTTCAACACCAAATACATCTTTCTCATTTTGCAGCATGTAAAATACAATTCTACCGCTTCGGGATATGAACACGTTCACCATCCATTAATATGTATTTTCAGAATCACGAAATACTGCAGTAATAAAACAAACCAAAACCGTCCTTCAGGTAAATAATTTTGATTCTTTGTCCCCTCATGTCCCTAGATAAAGTCATTTTAATGACATGAGGGATCTAAAATACAACTATCTAAGGATTTTTTCATTTGTATCCCAATAGGCTTTGAAACTGTCATTGGCAGTGCACAACCTCAGTCCATAGCATGACACATGGGTGCACAAGCAGTCCAAAACCAGGTTCCGCTTTTGGTGTTGATGCTGACCCTGCTGCAGAAAAGGGGAGAAATCACTGTGCCTCACTATGTCTCTGTATCTTTCCTATCTTTTGTCTTATATTTAGACTGCAGGCTCTTTGAGGCAAAGGCTGTCTCTTTGAGAAACTACAGATACAGGGTAGAACCAGAGACTTTGGTCTGTTTGGGTTTTTGGGTACTACCACAATCTAAAAATAGAAAGCATCTATTTCTGAGCCTGGATGAATTTTGCAGCAAGTTGCTGAAAACACATTCCATCATCTTCTTGACTTCTGCTCTTTGGCATTCCCAATTTTTCTCTCTCAAAATAGGAGCTCAAACTCAGCTAATTCGGGCTGTCAAAATGTATTTCACTGGCACCATGACAGTTCACACCAGCTGAAAATCTGCTTTGCACATTTCAGCTTCTACCCTGTAGATGATGTTCCATAACTTGCATAGCCAAGCTAGGATTTTTAAAGTTACATAGCTCAACTACAGCAGGGCCAAGCCAGAAACAACGTGATTACTCTTATCACATTCTCTTTCCCTGTAAATGTGCGAAACTCCATGCTTTTAGCCAACAAATCTTACAGTGACTTTTGTAACTAAATCTCTGAAAGGTGTAGAAGGAAATGGTTTCTGCTTTTAATTTTTTAAATCTAGGTTAGTACACGCATATCTCAGTTTTTTTGCTACTTATTCTTAAAAAAGGAGATAAATTTTCTTGGGCAAACCCCCCAAACCTTCAGAGGCTTCAAGTTCTTAATTCCCCATCCCGAACTGAAAAAGCTGCACTTGTTCAGTGCTGTAACAGAGAATATAGGTAAATTTAAGTACTAAGTCTCAACTGTTCTATAGACTTCAAATTTTGAATACAAAGTACTGAAAGTCCCTAGCAAACTCTTCAAGAAATCCCATGAGTGCAAGAAACACTAAAATATTGAAGTAAATTAGAACAAGTATGTTAAGTAATTGCAAATTGCTAATAGGCATTTAAGAACTAGGAAAGCTAATATACTGAATACATTTTTCATCAAGTTTTATTTGGTTGTTTCTAATAAATGTCTAAGAAATCAGTACTCCTGTTGTGTACAGCACTGCATGTCTTGTAGCATTAAAAATCTTTTTCCACCCATACTGCATTGCAAATGTTTAGGAAAATAAAGGCTTTCAGTAGTTTGGGTGCCTAAATAAATGTAATTTAGGAGCAGTGGTGGAGGGGGAAGAGCTGATGAAGAGCTCATTCCAGGGAGCCCCCTGCAAGAAAATCGCAAATTTGCACATCATCCTAGTCTATACCATGGCTCTGTATGCATTATAAAGGTTGTAGAGAAAATATTTACTGCTGTGCTTTGAGTGTATGTTATAATAATGGTTTCTTTCCCCAAAGAGTGAAATATATGTGGATGGAGTTAGTGATAAAGGCTACAGTAATAAGACAAAAATCACAACACTGTGTTGGGTGAGTGTTACTACTCCAGGATGTCACTGGCAACCCAGAGAGTATCTGTTGGTCTGTGTGGTCTCATTGCTGCTCCTTCATATATTCTTCCAGCTGCTGCATGATTTTAGAGATACTCCCTTTTCCCCTTCCTCCAGCCTCCGCCTGTCTCCCTCAGCTGCATCCAGTGACTCTTCCTTCCGGCTGTATCTCCAAGCCTCCCAATTTCCACCACTGTGCATGGTGCTCAGTAGCTGCTTCTGGAGCCTTGCCTTCCTTCCTTCATGTACGACTCAGATCTCCACAGGAGAGCAGTTAAAATGACCATCCATTACTGCAAAATCCCTGGACACCATCTGGTAAACCAAACTTTCCATCTGCTTTCTCACATGGAGAAGATGCTTTGTAGTGGAGATGGTTGAATTTTCTTCAACTGACAAAAACAAAAACCAAGCACTAAACATTTTTATTAAAACCAGAAGCATGTTCAGGTCCTGGTATTTTACCAAGACACAAAACATATTTCCACAGGAAATTAATTTTTTTTCAAAGTTTCCAGCATCCCCCTCCCTTAAATCAGCTCTAAACTTCTTTAGCAGCCACATGAACTCTCTGATAACCTCACTGTGCCGTCACGGTGGAAAAGGCAGATGGAAAAAATTCTGACCAACACAAAGAGGAAAGGATGCCTCTCTACCAGGGGCATCCAGCAGTAGTTGTCTGCTTAATCCCCTTCTGTGCCTCTGGAAACCTCCCTACTGCTCACTGCATTGCTAAAGAGAGGATCTACAGCTGTCCTGCTTTGCTTGGAGCTACAGTACAGGGTGGGTAAAGACACTGTGCGTCTCCAAACAATGGTTATCAAGCCCTTGCAATTTTCCCAAGTCAGAATAAATTTTTACCAGCCCTTCTCTGGGTTCAATGGGATCTTTGCTGAAGCTTTTACGAGCATGGTGAAGCTGGGCTTACAAAGGAGCTAGCAATCAGGAGTGTTATGTGTAGCAGTGGTTTTCTCTTCTTTTTACAGCCTAAAACTCACTTGAAAGAGTTGGAAACACTCTGAGCCTCACTGTGCTCAGTTTTTTCCCATTCTTTGCCATCTCCCTGTTTCCATTGCCCCACTTTGCCTCCTACTTCTGCAAAAGCTGGTTTTCATGCGGGGATAACTCACAGGACAGCACAGATCTGGGTTCCACCTCTCACCTACAGTTTATCCTGTCTTGTTTGAAATTACAGTTGCCTTTAAAAAGCTTTTTTTTTTTTTTTTTTTTCATGGCTTAGATCATTATAACTAATGTTTGTAACTTCTATTTGGAAAGTTAGGTTCAGGCTTTGATCTTCTTTAAGCATATAACTTAGACAAAGTTGTTCTATTGAACTGAAAGAGACTTACATTCCTGAAGTCAAGTATATGCACAAGCGTTTTAAGAATTATGGCTTCAACCTAAGTCAATCCTAAACCTTACATGAATTTTGGATATTAAAAAGAAAAATGTTTTAAACCCCAAGTCTCTAAGGAAAGAAATAAATACTTATATATGTCCACTATATTATGAAAACTACTGTACTTGAATAAGACAGTCATGAATGTTTTTTAGATTTAAGAAAATAATTTTGAAATAAAATATATCCATACATACATGATTAATGTGGCTTCTCTGTTCTCTTCTGCTCAAATTATTTATATTCCTAGTGAGAGGGGAAAAATTCTTTCCAGCTAAAGAAGCAGCCTCTTTTACGAATAGAAATGAGCTTTTTTTTTTTACAGAAAAGTGAAAAAAGGGTCTTTCAGTTTGATTTTCTGACATCAAAATAATATGGTGCAACTCTGAATACAATCTTCTCTCTTTCCTTTCTACCATGTCAAATTTTCATAACAGACTTCAGCAACACTTAGAGACTCCAATGAGGCATTTGGTAAAGTACACACGATAAGTGGGTAGTCATAGCCCAAAGAGCCTATAAGGAGGAGACAGGAATGGAGATAACACAGACAGAAACAATAAAATAGCACAATTCAAATAGTAAGCAGGTCATCGCACACCCATTTCCTTGCTATCATAGCAGAATGATTTCCCAGCATATATATTTATCGTAAATATTCCTACAGATAGCTGTGTTCAGCAAGATCCCAAAGATTCAAGTCAAGAAAACTCTGAAGAGGCCAGACACTTAGTGACCAAAGAAAGAAAACTGGATAATATGGATAAGTATAATCCACATGTCAAGTAGCCACATTACAAAGCAGACATTAGCCAGGGAGGAAATGTTAGAACAAAAGGTTCTTGTAGGATCAGGTTACTAAAAAGAGAGCTCTTGAGACAGCCCAGTAATTTGGGCAAGCTCCAGAAAGTGAGGAAGGCTTCCTCTTGTAGGGTTCTCTCCCTTGCCAGCTCAGTACATGGTCCGCTTCTTCAGATTATGGAAGCTTTTTCACTTAAAGCAGTGTCTTAATCCATCGGTAATGTCCACATTCTCTTCTTGGATCATACTGAAGTTGCTACAGGTCTCTTGCATTTACATATAAAGTTTGCTAAAGGGTCCTGAGGAACATTTTGGGGCTTGCAGTAATTTTTTTTGGCTCTCCAGACAAACTGTCTGTTTCATGCTTATTCATAGCTGTGGGAGATTGGGCTCTGTGATCCCAGAGGTCTAGTCCAGGTTCCTTTCCACTAGCCAGTCCTCAGAGCTGTTACTAACAAGTCAAAGACTACTGACTGCTGCAATAGCATCTTTCTTCAGTTTGCCAAGGGATGGTGGCCAAATAGGAAAGACAAGAGTTTGCAAAACTAGACTAGTATGAAACAAATATGGGTGTAGGAGCCTTCAACCAACATGAACAGCTCAGAGTTGAGAAAAAATGGTCAAACTGGAAATGGTATAGAGACAGAAAAGGAAGAAAGTAGAGGAGTGCAGATTAAAGGGAGAATAACAAGGATAGCAGAAAGAGAAAACAGTCTTTTTGTTTGCGTGCAGATCCAGCTCCTGGTATGCAACTTCTGACAGCACACAGGCAACATTATGTTTTGAAACTTCAGTTTTCTGAATTTTGTCTCAAAATGGCCTTTTGGTCATGGCCTTTTCCCATGACCTGATCTATGCTGAAGATCTCTGGTAACAAATAAAACACCAATAGGTTATCAGGCACCAGGACACTGTGTATCTGAAAGGTCCGTTTGCAAAAGCAGCATAATGAAACCTCCAGTAAAAATAAACTATTAAACCCCCACTGCCTAAAAGCTGCCCAGTCGAGACAAAGATAAGTCTGGATTACTTAGTGTTGCCCTCACCTCCCCCCCACCCAAGGAGGACCAAGAAGTTCCCTGTCTCCCAGCAGCTGATGAGACAGGGAGTGGTGGTGCCTCCCCGCTGTGGGCAATGCCCCGAGGCGGCTCTTGGGTTCCAGCAGACTGCCTTGCAGGGGCTGAAATAACATGGACACCAAAGGAGAAGGGAGAGACGTGCCTTGACATTTAGGAATTGAACAGTACATTTTTCAGAAATGAAGGTCAATTCTTCAGGGCCTCGCCGTTACCTACTGCCACTTCTCCCACCTTCACCTGCAGACCTAGAGGTTTAAAAGCGGTTTCAAATCATAATGGATTCTTCAAGAATTTTTAAAAAATCAGTCTGAGGGTAGCTATCCAATGGTCTAATTTGCCAAACCGTCTCAGGAAAAGCCTTATAAACCCCTGTTTGTTCTTAAATCATGAAAAAGAGAGCAACTTATTTGCTTCAATATTGTAGATGTCAGTAGTGATCCCGCTCAAGGTAACAGCAAACTCCTTTTCAATTTAACCTCAGTGGGACACTTGGCCACGATTCTTTAGTACAGGTACACAATGATTCAGTCATAAGTTATGCTGAAGAGCAAATCAAATTGTATCGTTTTCCATTAGTGAGTAATAGACGGGAAATGTGAAATGTCATTACAGGGCTGGTTAACCATCTGGTAAAAGCTTCTGTATGAACAGTGCAGATGAACTACATTGAAATATTAAGGAAACATCAACTGAAGCTATTTAGCCCCTCCAGAGACCTATAGTTCACGCATGGTGGGCAGGTAATAATGTCCAATTATTCTGGAAACAACTAAACAAGTCACTGTAAAATTATCTCATTTGCACTGGATCCAACATTAAGTATTTTTTAAAATATTCATCATTCATTCCAGGTAACAAAACAAAACAACTAATCAATCTCCAAGGGACTGCCCATAAATCAAAAAGCCATACTGAGAAGCTGGCAATTTTTCATTATTCCAGGAGTAATATTTTAAAGCTGACAAGCTGACAGGGTGGTCCAGGTCTGTCTGTGACATTATCACATCTGTGATGAACAACCAAGCTTTACACAACTACAGGAGTAATTGTTAACGTTACTCTACCAAGTTATCACAGAACTTGCTTAAAAATAAAGACTTTTTTTTTTTTTTTTTAATCTGAACTGAATTTACTTAACAGGCAAGTTTTATTAAAATGAAATCTTGGACAAATCAAAGCCATGTTTTTATTACTACACAGAGAAGATTTGGTTTTGCAGCCCCTTATGGCCATTAGTAACAGCCTTTCACAGAAGACTCATCTTCTGAACAGAAGTGTACGTTCAGCCTCTACTTATTTCAGAGCAAGTTAATGTAAAAAGGTTAAAAATACTTCAGTGAATGGCAAATCAGGTAGTAAATTTGAGGTTGTTCTCCTTGCAAGCGGTGCACATTGATTGATCACCTGATAGCGATGATAGCGCATAAAAATAAGGTTGTCCATCACTTTACACCCCTGTCTGCTGAGGATGTAGTTCAAGACTCCATCAGTGTCAATTCTCTACTGAAATCAGAGTTGGTAGAGCTTCTGGTGAATCATGTTGGATGCTCATCTTACCTCCTAAACCACTCCTAACTGCTGCCATAACTTAAGGTACAAGCAAGCAAATCCTGAAAGTCCTTTAAACACGCTGTCTAATTCTATGCGGTCCAGGAGTGATTGGTTACATAGGTGGGAGGAAGATTTGAAAGAGAGCAGGCAAGGCAAAAGCACAGACCCTAAAAGTGTGGTTTAGCAGAGCAATGGTATTGAAGCATATATGGGTCTTCTTGTAGACATGCAATTTATCACCTTTTCCTTCTTTTTTCCTTTTTTTTTTTTTTTTTTTTTTTCAACTCAGAGCAAATACCAGCTGCATATACATATGGTTTGGGAATGGCTTCTGTTTTGGATAGTTCAGTTTAGGAGATATATTCCTCCAGGCTTGCGCTGCAACGTAAGTTTGTTGTTTAGGGACTCATCCACAGATGAGCAAGCAACCACAGAAAGGGGGCTCTGAATCACAGATTCATTTAGCTTGGAAAAGACCTTTAAGATCATTGAGCCCAACCATTAACCCAGGACTGCCAAGTCCACCACTAAACCATGTCGCAAAGCACCACATCTACACATTTTTTAAACACTTTCAGGAATGGTGATTCCACCACTTCCCTGGGCAGCCTGTTCCAATGCTTGGCCACTTTTTCAGTGAAGAAATTTTTCCTAATATCCAATCTAAACCTCCCCTGGTGGAACTTGAGGTTGTTTCCTCTTGTCCTGTCACTTGTTACTTGGGAGAAGAGACCTACCCTGAGCTGTCTACAGTCTCAGGTAGTTGAGGTGAGCAATAAGTTCTCCCCTGAGCCTCGTTTTCTCTAGGATAATCAACCCCAGTTCCCTCAGCTACTCTTAAGGCTTGTGCTCCAGACTCTTCACCAGCTTCTTTGCCCTTCCCTGGACATGTGATGACATCTAGTCACATAGGCAAAAAGACTTGACTGACTGATTTGTCTGAAAGCTTCTGTACCCAGTGTCATGCTTAGATTTGACTCTTAACTAGCTCAAATATTTGCTAACAAAAATAGGGGACAAGGCAAGGAGTGTTACTTCTGTTTGCATTCAGATACACACACAAAAGCAGCAAAATGCTGCTTTTGCCTTTGGTCTTTTTATTTTGCCCCAGTTCACTTTAGCAAGTTTACCATAAGATAAAAGTGCTTACTTCCCTCATTTTTGTCCACTTTCTTCCCCTGTTTCTTTCCCCCATTGTCTTTTCTCATCCATTAAAATACAAAGGATTAATAGGTTTTTACAAATTATTTCTTTTCTATTAAATTTTTGATAGTACAAGAACACCAGAAGTTTTAGAAATCAAATTGCTATATATTCAGATGTGGCCACTTGCATAACACAGCCTCTATTTTTGGACATTTATCCTCTCTACCCAAGCCTTTAAGCTCTGTTTACATACGCAAATCCCGTTGTGCTTCTCAGGTGCCAGTGGCAAGCAGAAATCATTAGGTGATTATACATTATCAATTGTCAAAAGAGACAACTTGCAAATTCACACACTCAAACTTCAGATCTGGTTCCTTCAATCTTCAGCAAATTTTAAGAACAAATGCCACGGCACAATTCTAAGTATTTTAAACACAGCTTTTAAATCGCAAAATGCTCACAAAGGCGTACGGTTCCATTGCCAAAAGCTTCATACTGCTGAATCAAAGGACCTCAGAAATGTTCTCCAAGTGATTTTTGTTAAACTTTCAAACTGCAAATCTAAGGCTACATCTACATTAGCAAGCATGTAGCCTGATAAGAGTGGATTTATAGAGTGAAAAAATGGTGTTGAGTATCTGATGTGCAGATGATACATGCTTCAAGGGAATTTACTTCAGGCTAGTTTTGTTCTGGGCCTGTGGATTGAATATGTAGAAATAATTGGAGTGCATTAAGAGCAACACTGGGACACATTGTCTGGTTTCATTTAATCCAAAGGGAATCCCGTTTGCATACTCAGAGACTGCTCTGTGCTGTGAGCCAAAGCGTGGTAAGTGGCAATGATCAGGAGATCACTAACGTAGCTGCACCCTAATTAAGTGTCAGTCTGATCCACCAGGAAGGTTCAAATTCACATTTCCTAAGACAATTATTAGCAAATTTAATTGGAAAATTTATATTTATGGTCCTAAAGAAATCTCAGTGATAACAGAACTTGTCTCTGAATTGCCAAAACTTCTTTGTCCTATTCTATGGATACTTTGATCAAAAATAAATTGGAAATTCCAGTGTGTCCTTGCAAAATTCCTGTATATATCAAACCTAATGACTAAGGACCAGGGAGAGAATTTGAGCCAAGTCATGGCTCATAACTTGATTTTGAGCCTGTTCCAGTAACACCACCCTGCCTCACGCCAGTTTGATTTAGAGATAGGCTTTGTGCCCAGCATCTAATTTTGTATATAATTACAGATTTAATGTTTGTAATATGGTCTTCGTGAAAGGCAGAAACCTCTGAGGAACCTTCAAATTATGCCAACAGTTTGAATAGCTGCTTAGGTTGAGACTCAAATGCTTAAAAAAAAAAGACAGGAAAAGTGAAGATAATAGATGTCTACAGCTCCAGCATGCTCACACTCCGTGTCTGCTGCAGAACTGGCCCTTGCTCCGTGCAGGAAGCTGTCCTCTGTACAGATGTGTGCCCAATGTTTAGATGTGGAAGTAGTGGACTGAGATTAAGATCACAATAAAACAGGCTTGATTTCAGCATGTAATGTGAGGATTATTGCCTGTACCTCAGAGATGTGTTTTCTTTTTGTGATTCCTTCTTTATTGGCATATGGATTGCTGAAAAACAGGAATTAGACCCTGTTAGTCAGCAGGACTGATTCTGCAGCTGCTTCTGCTGCCTTGCTTCCTTCACCCTCAGCAATCTTTAGCCATGCTGCATAGGCTTGCCCTCAATAACAAGCTGATATGACTGGCAAGTTTCTGTAAAAGATCCACAGAAAATGGACAAGTAAATACCAGTTGTAGACACAATGATGCAGTAACAGCATTACACCTTCATGTGTGCCTATAACCCTTTGTGGAAGATTGCCCTGATAATAAAGCCGGAACTAAATTTCAAAATTATGCAATAAACCTTAAGAGTAACCCAAATAAGAACTGAATTTTTTGCCTCAGTAGTTACTCACAGAGGAGACTTCGGCATAATCCTGATCGCAAACAGTAACCAGACTGGTATCTGCTAAGATAATATAGAAGATCATAGTGCTGCAGTTCTTAGAACTGAAATTGAGACCAGGGCCAGCTTTACTCTCTCATGTTTCTGGATGACACAGCTTGATTGGTGTGTATTTAACAGGCACCGCCAACCTTAACAGGCATATTGACTTCTGGGACTGGTAATATGACATACTTCGTTGACTGAGTACTACTCAGAAAGTAAATCAGAAACTCTTGGTTTTTACTTTTCAAATAACCTGCAAGGATTTTAAATTATGTAAAAAAAAATAAAAATGTAATATCTTCACCTACAGATTTCTTCATAGTTCTGATACCCTGAAGCAACTCCTATTGATATGAAAACTATTTTGCTAATAGTTAGCCAATAGCCCCTTTGCCACTTACCATGAAGAGGGAAAATCGGTGGCTTAGTTATCGCAGTCTGTAAACATGTGTTGCATCCCAGAACTCATAATTGTAATTACTAGCATACTGTTCAGTTTAGCTGCAAATTATATCCCTCCATATTCTTTGAAGTGTCATTTTAAAAGAAATTATATTCTATAGCAAAACCAGTGTTCAAATATTCTCATCTAAGCTAACCTTTAAGATCGATGCTCTGCTCCTGTTAGGAAAAGAAAATGGATTTTTCTTTAAAATTAAGCATTTTTGGCAAAGTCCCCCTCTTCAGGCTGTTGTTGTGACAAAAAAATAGACCTCTTTCACACACAGTCTTTTAGAGAAAATTGTTGGTGCACTGTACCAGCACTGAGAAACAGGCCATGTAGCTGAGAACAGATTTTGAACTGAGCCATATAAACTGTTTTTCAGCTGCAGGACTTTGGATTACTCCCAACTTCTGCATTCATGGAGCTCCTTGTCTAGGCTTTTACATCACCCAGAATCAGGTGAGACCAAGGTATACATCAGCCTGTCCCGCACCCCACTTCTGGGAGAAGAAAACCTGGCTATGTAAGCCAGAGGAGAGCCGTGGTGCAGCACAGCCAGGTCACCGGATTAAGAAGGATGTGCCAGACACTCCACGATGGCACACAGTCTAAACACAATGAGAAAACCATTTTAGGAGTTGTACCTAATAGGAATGTGAAAACTGGATGTGGAGATGTCCGTGTACTGCTCTAACCTTTCCCTGAGGAAGAAGAGGCTATGGAGAACAAGCACAGGAAGGTAAAATCAGAAGAAATATCAAACAATATTTACCTCCCAGATCAGTAAACGCTTGAAGCATACAAGATTGGGCACAAGGGCTCTTGCTAAGCAAATTAAGTCAGTGAGATGCTCTGTGCCAGTAGTCTTCCAAAAGAAAAGCCACCTCCTTGTACGGCTCTCCCGGTTTCTGATCATCTTTCTGATAACCACACTCTCCCAGATGCAGTGCAGCTACCATCCGTGTTCCCCAGCAGCTGCCTTGCAGGATCCTCTGCAGGACGGAGTGTTGCTGAAGCCCAGCAGCTGCCTTGTCCCACTCCCTTCCGATGCTGTTTCCAGCCCCCAAACCACAAAGAACCACTTTACACAAACCGCAAGCAAGAAGACTGTACTGCAAAACCAGCGCTCCTTATGCTGCAAGGGTAACGGCAGAAGATGATGTTGCAGAGTCAGAGTCACTTTGGCACCTTGCAGGTGGCAAAGGATCTCTACCACTCACTCCCTTAATGAAAATGGTAATTGAAGAGTTTTGCTTTCACAAGATTTGGTGTTCTCCCTCTCCATCTCTGTTATCAATCAATAAATAAATGTCATGGGGAAATGTAGGCGAGGTTTTCTTCTTCCTTTGAAACATAGAACAGTCCAGACTTTTTCATTTTAAAAGTTTATTCAGAGCATCTGACCAGCTCAACTACTTGACTGCCATCACCCATATGACTGTGACAATGCAGCATAGCCAAGGACAGCTGTGGTCACAGTCCACTAATGGCATGTTATGAAAACCCATTTTTGCAACAAAATATATCTGGTAACAAAATGTTCAGAGCTTATTACGTAAGTGCTTTAAGCAATGCTCCAAAGGAGTTCTGTGAAAGATTAAGTACTGTTTAGTGGGGAAGATGAGCAAGTCAGCAAAAACCAGGGATGTGAAAGGATATACAAAGATCATACATTAGCTGGTATCACAGAAAAATAGGTTCATTTACCCAGCTAGCAGAATGACAGTTGTTCCTTTTGTTTTCCCTGTCACAAGACCCTTTTATGTCACTAAAAGTAGCTGTGTATTAATAACTCAATTAAATGCAGGTCAGAGGTGACATTAAGAACCTCTTTGCAAGTAATGCTTGGAGCTAGAAGAGAAACTAAAAGGATTTGGAAGGAGTCAATCAACAGACATCAGTGAAGATTACTTATCTGTTTTCAAGCAAGAGAGATACCTCCAACTGAACGCAGCTATTTCCATTCCTCATAAATCAAAGATTTAAACGTATGTGCTACAAACCTCACTGAGTTTGTCTGCCTTATAAGTGGTTACAGCATTACAAAAAACCTGAACAAAACATACACACACACTCCCATTTTTGTGTACACGTGTGAGACATCAGGGTTCTTCACTTGGGATTCATGTAAAGGAAGATTTTTCAAACTTTCTTGAACTGAAGTGGTGGTTGAGAAGAGCAGGTTAAAAGAGGGTGCTGCACAAGGCTTGTCAAATGTGTCCTTTCTGAGACAGTGCAATATGGTAGTTCCAAGAAGCACTGCAGGGAGGGCATAAAGGGAGGTTAGCCATGATGCATCAGCTGTCCATTTTAAAGTAAATGACTCCAAATTAGAGAGTGGAAAAGCCTGGGGGAGATAAAAATATCTTAGCTTCCTATCCTGGATGGACATCTGAGAACAGGAGTAGAGAGCTTATGGATAAGATCTACTGCATTTCTCACTTCTTCCCTGCTAATGGCATTCAACATGTTGTATATCTCTCCCATAAAGAGTTACTTCAGAGCAGCTGTTTCCATGCGCATGTGTCCTCTCCCTTCCTAAATTCCACAGGTGCAGATGGCACAGCGGTGCAGACAGCACTCAGCTTAGCTCCTTGGCCGAGATACAAGACTCCCAGGTGAGGAGGAATAGCTGTCTCACAGCCATTGTCCTCAGGCACCATATCCCACTGCAGACCACTTGGTTTCAGCTGATTTCAACTTTCCTGGGCTATCGTTAAGATTCAAAACAAATAAACTGAACGTACAATGGGAGAGTACTACTTTCTTGCAGTGCCTAAGTTCCTCCAGGAGAACACTTCCTCTAGCAAGTCCTCCAGTCAAAGATACAGGCCAAAGGGTTTCAAATAAAGTTTCTTCAGACCCAGAATGTACATGTTTTTGCTTCAGCCGTTAGAAGAGCTTCTGCCCTCCAGTAGCTCTCCTGAGCAGCCCCATCACTGGCTGACTTGGCACGCCACAGGGCTGTGAAATTCCTCCATTCTCCATTTTAACCTCCATTCTTGGCAATAGCTGGAATTTGTTTTCAGAAGCAGAAAATTTCATTTTGGCAGCAGCCCAAGGGCAATTCATGAGCTGAGCTTGGGTCTCAATGCTATCACCACTTACCAGGGTTTAGTGAGACCAAGCAGACGATTTGCCTTGGGTCACAAAAGCATTAGTCCTTCCACACAGTGAAAAATACTACTATGCTTTCTCTTGCTTGACTTTTTCCATTCTTGATCTTACTAACAGTTATGATTTATTGTTATAATTATTCATAACTATTCCAATATCTGCTGTTTCACAGACACTGTAAGTCAGGTATAGTTCATAGGATTCCCCTGCATGAAAATCCCTGCAAAGGAAAATCATGTCACAGCAGCACTAGGAACTAGAAATATTATTGTATTGTACTCATTGTACAGCAATATGACTGTGCCTTGCTGTGGCTAGTAACACTCAACTACAAAGGGTTTCAAAGTTCAAAAAAATGAACAAATCAGTCTTACGATGGGCAGAAGAAGGTTCCTATGCCTTATGGAAGGAACAAGTTTTAATGAGATATGTTAAAGAATTATTCTTTCCTAATATCCTATATGTTTCAGAGTACAGTAAAATGGTATGTTTTTAGAAATAGTTGGTCATATACCTCTGCTGTTTGCTGAAATGGAAAGCTTTTCAATCCAGATTTAGAGACATTAAAAAATCCTTATTAGATCATCTGGTCCATCCTCTGCCAACCCAGAACCGTTCCCCAAATGCGTTAGTGGTTTGTCCGCTGCACTACTCAGTGAGTCAGGCAGTGGGACCTAGTGCATCCCCCTGGGGAGACTTTTGCACAATTTAGTAAGACTAGTCGGCTAAGAAATTTTTCCTATTATTGTTCTATGTAACGATGAGATCAATAGGGTGGATATTTGGCTTACCCTAGTAATAGCTGTTGCTGGCCTCCCTGCTGCATTTCAGTTTTAATTTACATCCTCTAATCCTCTTTACATTGAACAGCACTGTGCTTCCCTTAAAAAAAAATAATAATCTCATGCTAGCCCTGTATATCCATTACAGAATAAATAAAATAGATAAATGCTCAAATACCTGACCTACTTGTTCAGGCTTTGGGAAGGCTCTGCCAAACTTACAGTTCAGATGTATATCAAACATCTGAAGGAGGCATTCTCTCTTCCCTCATCACTTGCAATGGTTTGTTCCAGATTTTTTTGTTAAATGCTAAACCTCAGGAATATGAATGTTCTTTGCAAGAGGCAGTGCCTTGCAACTGTATAACAAGTAGATTTTTATAGATCTGCCAACTCTTGATGATATAGCGGCAGTGGGATTTATTTTTTTTTAAAAGTAAATCAAGAGTGAAATGTCTGCGAGTGAGATAGGCCCAGAACATGGGATCAGGAAAGCTCCAACAGCTGTGAGCACGGACAGATATGCTGGGTGACTCTGAACCCACATCTGGATTCAATGTTGAGCCGGGTCCTCTCTTTGGAATGATTTGCACCAAACACATCAGGCCGAAACATCCGTGACCTTTCCAGAGAGGCAAGGGTAGGGAGCTTAGCGGCTAATGCAAAGATCTGCCTTTTGCAGACTTGGCACTTCCTAAAGGGTATTTACTGGTGACAGCATTCACAAAACAGAGTGAAAATTTATAGCCTTGTATTCAAGAAGAATATTGGAGAAGTAATTTAGTAAATGCTTCATGATGCAGCTTGGCGGTAAACAAACATGTTTCCAGTTCAGATCCTGATGTCTGCAACGTCCCCAAGACAGCCTGACATTTCAACCCCACTCCTTTAGGAAGGGGTGAGCATCTAAAGGCTCAGCCAGCCAAAGGCATCACCAAGTCTTTACGCACCCATCTGACACCCCGGCTGCCGGCTCCCGAAGGGGCGAACAACACAAACCCCCAGGTTTCTTTGCTTGAACGGAGGAGCTTCGCTGTGGGAATGCTCAGCTCTGGGGCAGCGCCACGCAGCCACGCATCCCCGTATCCCCGCGGCCCCGTAGCCACGCATCCTCGAACCCCGCCGCCCCGACACACGTCCCGGCCCCGGGTGCGGGCAGGGACACTGCGGCAGCAGCCGGTAGCACCCGAACCGGCAGGGCACACTGACATCTAGTGGCTGCTTGGGGAAGTACTTGGTTATCGTCTGCGCTTGCCAAAAAAAAAAAAAAAAAAAAAAAAGGTAAAAAAAAAAAGCGCTTTGCAGGCCGCTCATTTTCAACCATCGGGCAGATGTCTGAAAAGAGCTGCTGAAGTCTGCGCTGACACTTGGCTTTACTGCTCCCACTCAGCAACGCACTGCTGTCTGAGAGAGCATCCACCCCCAGCCTTGCATGGTTTTGAGGCCAGGTGAAATTCCCACTGCATATTCCTCCTCACCAGTTTGCTTTTCAAGCCCTAACAAGCAGAGGTTGTAAGGTATTCCACATGGGAAAGGAAAGCATAATTCTCATGTTGTTGTGGAGATAAAGTGGTGGGAAACGTTAACCATGTCTACAAGGAACCATAGCTCCTGGGAGCCTTCCAACACTTTTTGGGCTGGGAGCTGTTATGTTCAGTCAAGTCCAATCCTACAACACAGGCGATTTTGTCTTCTCCCATTGAAAGCATGTATTTAAGAATTAGGGGTTAGAAGAAAAGAAAATCTTTATTCCTCAAGGACATTCATCACTATACTCATAGTGGTTCTTAAGTGCCAATGTGGGATTGACCTTCGTCATTTTCTGCAGAAGCAGCTCCCAAAAGGAAGAAGATGGCCCTATGCCACCAGATTATTTTCATAGAATCACAGAATGGTTTGGGTGGGAAGGGACCTTAAAGTTCATCTAGTTCCAGCCCCCCTGCCATGGGCAGGGACAGCTGCCACTACACCAAGTTGCTCCAAGCCCCATCCAGCCTGGCCTTGGACACTTCCAGGGATGGGGCACCCACAGCTGCTCTGGGTAACCTGCTCCAGTGTCTCACCATCCTCACAGTAAAGAATTTCTTCCTAATACGTAATCCAAATCTACCCTTTTTCAGTTTAAAGTCATTGCCCCTTGTCCTGTCGCTACAGGCCCTACTAAAAAGTCTGTCCCCATCTTTCTTATAAGCCCCCTTTATGTATTGAAAGGCTGCTATAAGATCTCCCTGTAGCCTTCTCTTCTCCAGGCTGAACAACCCCAGCTCTCTCAGCCTGTCTTCATAGGAGAGCTGCTCCAGCCCTCTGTGCCATCCTCCAGCCATCTTTGTGGCCTCCTCTGGACTGACTCCAACAGGTCCCTGTCCTTCTTATGTTGGGGGCTCCAAAGCTGAATGCAGTACTACAGGTGGGGTCTCCTGAGAGCAGAGTAGAGGAGCAGAATCACCTCCTGTGACCTACTAGCCACTCTTGATGCAGCCCAGGATATGGTTGGCTTTCTGCGTTGCAAGTATGCATTGTCAGGCCATGTTGGGCTTTCCTCCACCAGCACCATTTTGTAGCCTTTTTCCTCCTCCGACTCCATCCCCATCATGTCCAGCTCTCAGAACACCAAAACAAGTGGAGGGTCTGGAGAAGAATATTTACACTTGCCCAAGGTGCACTGTTTCTGAAACAGCTTTGGCACTAGCAGAGAGACAGATCCTTGCCCCAGCTCTATTTTGGCCACAGTTCCCACTTATTTTCCAGGTGCAGTCTACAAGTCCCCTTGTGAGGTCTGAGAGGGAAAAGACAATTCCAAAGGCTATAGCCAACCTAACATACCTTCCTGCAAAGGGAAGTGGCTCCCTGTAGAGGAACGTAGCAAGAGAAAGGGACAAGGAGAAACAGAGGTAAAATACTTTCAGTTACATACTCCTAACTTGAATTTGTTCCTTAGTTTAGTTGTGTCCCTCAGAGTTCATGTTACAAAAAAACATTGCGTTGGGTTTGCAGGGGAGTGGGATAGGAAAACCAATTACTCATCTTGGTCTGACACTGAAGACTGAACTCCCACGCTGTACAGCATACTGCTGTAAGTAAAAATTTGAGTTAATGATGTACATTAGATTGAAGGGACCCCATATTATCCAGTCATACCCAGCTGCACTGTTGTCTCCATCTCAGTGACCACCACTAAAAAACTCACAGGTTCCTTGTCTCTAGGAGACAGTAAATAGTCAGCTGAACTCAATGCTCCCATTCCAGCATTGCATCCTCCACCAAACGGTTAGGCATGCTCCGTTTTCTGACACCTCTCCTCCCATGACAAATTTTGACAGCTTGGGTCACGTACTACCAGCTGGTAACTGACACAAGACTCCTTCTAAGCAAAGGATCCCCCTACAGCATTTATATGTGCAAAGATGTGTTTCTAATTCCTGCTTTCAAGGTCTCCTTGAGCACTGCCCTCTGGTAGTTATTGTGCTTGTCCTCTGCAGCATCTCCTAATGATCCGTGTCAGATGATATGAGACAGTCCTGTAGGAAACCAGCTGATGCAGACAGCGGATCAGCTGTTTGCTTAGCATCCAGCAGGACAGCCCTGCGCTGGGTGAGCATGTCACTCCCTGCCTGTGGCTTCCCGGCAGCGGGTATACCGTTTCCCTTTGTGACGCAGTACGTCTCAGCTCTAATCAAGTGTGTGATGGTATTACCCTTTAGCACTTGTAGCCCACCAGGGATTATCACCATGAGCTGCTGTGCTGGTGTTTCTGAAGCGTGTAGAGGCAAGTTGCTGGGATGTCAGAGCTGTACAGAGAGCGTAAGTCACTGCGGTGGAAAACAGGCACTTCTTGTCTTTCCTATTAAATGCGCGGATGACAGAGAATGAATAACAAAGCTTGCTTGTCGTGTTTTCCTAAGCAAGGCATATATAAAGCTGAGTATTCGTAGAATGAAATGTGTAAGTTTAACCTATGTATCTCTCAGGACTTTTTTAATCAGCCAGGTTTTTAAAAAATTCCAGCTCCTGCACCGAGTTTATAAGAGTAGTACGTTTATCTAGTGCTGTTCAAAACGAAGATTCCTTGCCCCCCAAGTTATTATTAAGTGAGAAAAAAGTTGAGGCCACATCATGTTTTTAGAAGGTATGAGACTTCAGGGAGGGAGCAGGAGGAGAGTGATTTTAGGATGTTTTATTTTCACCTAAGGAAAACCAGCGTCTATTCTACCCTGCTGTGAACACAGAGGGCTGTTGTAACTATTTGGTGTTGTTCCTGTGGTTTGCAAATAAACAGCATTAGTAGATGAAATTTTTTTTTGTATCTTACTGATTACTTCTAAACAGCTTCACTTACTTCCATGACTGCAGAAGTCAACATCAGAAGTTTACACTGAATTTTAGGTCCAGCTGTGAAAAGCTCACAGTTTTTAAAGGATAGTAAGAGGGAGAAAAAAAAAGATATCCTCTACATCCAAATGAAAATCAGGCCAAAGATGCACAGATGTGCAAAGTAGTTGCATTTTGCAGTAATTGTCACATAGTATTTACATTATTTCTGTAAAAACTTCAGGTTTTGGAGAGCATTTTCTTGTTCAATTCACATCGTATGTTGTCAAAGGTCCATGGAGCCTTCCTAGCTTTTGGACATGTGTAGACAGTTCTGACTAGCAGAAAACGCTTGAAAGGAGCCAGAATACCCATTCACATACTCCTCCTGAATACATATTGAACACATCTTAGCCAATACTAACCTAAACAGAGCCAGCCTGTAATAAAGCCCAAGAACTTATTAATTCAGAATGCAGAAGCAGGTGCTATGACCCTGCTACTTCCGCAGTTTTGTAGTTTTCTTATGGTAGTTTTTCTTCCTCTCCTTTAACTGTTAGGGTAAAACTTACCTTTCCAATACACAGTGATGAAATGACCTGTAATTAGCAAGGGAACTCAGGAACTGAGGATACTAAATTCACACTCACAAGCCACAAAAAACTGCCTACTTTTCTACAGTTGTTACAGAAGCCAGCAAAGGGGAATAGAGACATCTACCTTATTAAGATCCAGTGGCCTACATTTTTTGCTTCAGGGAAGCGCTGATGTAGTAACCTGAATCTCATCCCATTATTTTCCTAGCTGTCTGCCAGTGCAGTTTATTCAATATAACGTCTTGGTGGTGCGTATCACTCAGCTCACTGCTTACATTCATGCAGCAATGCACCTCAGAGCAGTGGTGGCACAGCGAGACATGCACAAACCTTTCTCCATTAGGAGAAGTTTCCATTTTTCCTGCCCAGATGAAATTCCACTCGCAGGTGTGGATGTTTATTTGTAAGAGAGGGCTAGAGAGTAGTAACGTATACTTTATAAAAGGTCAGGCAAAAACTCTCATATAAGAAGCAAGCACGGCAAGGGAGGATTTAGATACAGGTTGAAAATTGTAAAACTGGCTTTAACATTGCTGTTATGCTTCCAAGGGAGGGAGAGAATATGTTAACAATTTTATATTAGAGGTAACCACGATACAACAGTAAGCCTTTGAGAAATCACCATGCCCCTCCTCTCTACTCAGGCTATATTTCTTTTTTAAGTAATAACTGAACTTCATTCACAAGTAAAGTCCTCAATACTTGAAGGAAATCTGTACACAACAGCATCTCAGTTCCTGAGTTGTATATGTAATTGTATGATTGAAATAGCAAATGCCATCAGTACAGCTGCATTTGCCTGTTAAAGCTGCTGTCTCTTAGATCACTGTTCAGTATAAACCTGTGGTTGGATGTTACTTCTCCCATATAGTAACACATAGCAATTGGGGCGGCGTTCGAAATCCACACTGAAGGTTTGTTCCCCTGAGGGTTATGTCATCACCTTGCTTACACACCACCTCCTCCACACTCATTTTGAATTTATCAGCCAACTCCAACCAGACTTGAGAGAGCAGAAGCTTCTGAGATACTGGATTCCTTAAGCACTTTATGAAACTAAGCAGCTAGGCAGAGAAAACTGTCCCTATGAATGCTTCCAATGTAAGAAAGGCAGCAGTAGAACTGCCTTTACTAAACAGAACAGAGACAGCACAGGGGTCCTCCCTACTCCACAGGAAACAAGTTCTTTCAGCTCACTTCTTACTAAAATAGGAGTACTTGTGGCTACCCTGCTGCAGGTCAGGCATCCTCTGTAATGTGAGGGCTGGGACCATCCTGGGAGACAGGGGGTCATGGCAGGTGTAGAAATGCAGCTTCCCAGGACCCCACCTAGAGCAGCAGCAGTACAGGACATTCAAAGGGAGATGGGTACTGAACATAGGTGCCAACTCATACACCAGTTACTCAAGAACCCTCTGCTTCCTAAGAAACAAAAGTACAACAGGTTACGACTTACAGTGTCTTGCCCCCAAATTTCCTTGGACTTACCTTGCTTAATTGCCTCAAAAGGGATGCACTTTTGGGCAGAGCAGAGAAAAACCTTTTCTGTTTCAGATTCTCCTGGGAAGAACAAAAAGCAAACATTATCCAGCATAAAGGACCTGAGAAACAAAACCATACTCACATGAGCTTTCACTCCAGCTACAAAGCAGCTTGGCTATGCTCAGTTAATCCAGCCACAGCTGGAAGACTGGGGAACTTCAAAACTTCTGCTTTAATCAGAGCCCATACAAGAAGTAAGTAAATGGTATAATTTTTTACACATGCTGCACTCTGCCTCTGCTAACCCTCCCTCCCCCAAGTACAGAAAGAGTAAGTCTCAGCCTGCTTCTCCTCACTCATTTCTGCATTTAAATTCCCAGTGAGGCAAAGATGGGGTCTCTCCTCTCCAACTTACCAACCCAAACAGGTCAGGCACCTCTCTTTCCCTGATTGTAGCCTTGACTCTAAACTTTTGAAGGGTAGAAGGTCTGTAACAAAGTTAATGACATTTGTACTTAATTTCTGGTGCCTCCCATGCTGCACCTAATCTTCCTGCAATATTTAACTATCAAAATTCTTAGTGTGGGCTAAAAACACCTGCTGCAAAACTTGATGTTTTCTGTTTGGCATAAAATTTTCAAGATTGTACTAAACTGTGAAGAAGTGGAACATTTGTTCTTCAGTATACTTACTCATGCACACACATAAAATCAATGCATGTGACATGAAGTGTATGTGGTTAATGTCATTCACAAAGATAATGCTAATAGAAGAATTTAGGTGACTATCGCTACATACCTGGATAAAAGGTACAAGAAGAAAAAGACTTGAACCAGTGACATCCTGCACGGAAGACTCCAATTCCTTTCACTGTTACTCTCAGAAGAAAGTAAGGGGAAATAACCCCAAACCCACTATTTCTGTTCATTCCCCAAAATATAACACGTCATGAGCCTCAGTGAGAGTTATTATTCCCCACCCCTCCTTTTGCAGGCGGTAGGTGCTGCCATAAATACCTGTATCGGATTGATGAGGTAAAGACAGCTTTTCAACCTTCATTCCATATTGCTTGTCTTTTACAGCTTTAAAAATTATGTCAATATTGCCTTAGCAGTATAATATTTTTGTAGTTCTCCTTGGGTCTATTATAAGTTTGCTTAAAGATAAAAAAAAGACCATAATTAATTTGTGTGAAAGAAAAGGCAGATCCTTAAATCCTTTCATGTAGGAAAGCAAACTGAAGTGTATGCTTAGTAGTGGTGGTAGTTAAGGGGTTTCTCATATTTGTCCTTTTCCCAAGAGGAAGAAGGTGATTTGTAAAAGCCCTTATTATATAGGAGGATCCACTTACAGTGTTTGAGGACATGAATTCAAACCCAGGCTGTGAGTTTTAGTATTCTTGTAGAGATTCTCATAAGCACTACTTATCAGCACCATGCTGCTAGAACAAATTCTTTGTTAAGAACTGGCTCGAAGCCTCCATTTGCAATACTCAACAACCACCAAAGTATTGCTATTAGTCACACAAACCCCAGAATGACATTAAATATTCTTCAGCTGGAACATTATCCTTCCACCATCCATTCAGCCAGGCACAGAGGCAGGCCTCATCGGAAATTGCCCAGTGCTCTTTCCTAACCAGCACCATACAAATGCTGGTTGCTGAGAAGTGCAGCTTTCCAAAGTTCCTCTGAACAAGAACATTAGACACTGAAGGCAACAGCACCTTTCCCATTGGCTTCAACAAGAATGGACTACATGAAAAAGCTGCTGCTGCTGGCACCTCACTCAACACAGACTGTTGCAACACTCTGCAAACTATCAAGCTGCAACAAGGTCTTTTACCATCTCATACCAACGTACTGTTCATGCAAGTCCCTTTGCTGCCTTCACCTCATCCAGAGCATATGTCCTCTCCCTTCTCACTGCTTCTTCCTCTGCTGCTCTCTCTTCATTGGCTGCCCAACCACTTCACTTAACCAGCCCCACCTGCACCTTGTCTACATCGGCCAACCCGCCGCCCCTGAAGCCAGCCCACAGTTGTACATTATCAATGCTAATTAACCCAGCTTCATTCCTCTACAACAGATCACTTCTGTTACCCATTACTGGTTTGTGTCTAGCAGACTCCAGTTGGTACCATGGTCCTTAGACACATGCAGTGGTGTGCTGTGTCTATTGCAGCCTTAAGCTTGGCATTTTTGTTTTGTCAGTAGTGAGGCATTTCTTTTACTGTAATGATCTTTTCTGGTCATAACGTTCAAAGTGATGTTCATTATGATGCAACAGGATTTGCACCTATTTTTACCAGCTGAGATTCTGCCCATCCCTGCAGTGAGTAGCATTTTTATGGGAGAATTCACCATGTGCTCCTGTTTCCTTTAGTTTTGTAAGTTCTTTGTCTTAGTGCACCAGCTCTGCACTGTCTTTAAAGAAAGGCTCTACAGCTGCTAGTTTTGTCATGTACTTGCCCTTTAGGGGAGCTCTTTCAGGAAGCAAGGGGTCATGTCTTTTGCCTCAGTCTCTTGAGTTAAATGTTGGGCAGATCTACAAAGATGTAACTTGGTATTCGGGCTGAATTTCCCATAACAGAATTGCCCGTAATCTCTTTATAAGCATTTCTAGTCACAAAATGAAGTTTGCAGCTTATACGAAACAAGCTGTAGAAAAAGATTACAATTGGTATATATTACAAAAGAAAATATGGTGGTTCTGTGCAACTGGCTGCCCCTCCTTGTTCCCCGCCCCCCCCCCCCGCCCCCCACCTCCCTGCCCCCCACCTCTGTAACATCAATCCCCTAATGGGAAGCCAGTCCAGAAGGTGCCAGCTTTTGCTGAGTTACCATGCTTGTTTCAGTTTGCTATTTATAGGTTGAAGTATTGGTCAGTAACAATAAATATGGCAGAAGAAATTTTGTCTGCTTCTCATTGAATTAAATGAGTTTTTTGAAAGGACTGCAAAAGATGAGTTTAGGACAAATGTGGAAAGTGACAACAGGCAGTGTATGAAATGCAGGTCAGTTCAATCAGTCACAAGGCTTACACTAAAGAATAAAACTGCTTTCTTGGACTGCAGGGTGGTCCCTTTGACTATTCACATGAGTAAGACAAGAAGACTTGACTCAAAAAAAAAAATGAATTGCTTAGATCCAAACCACTTCTTAGAAGATTCTTGAAAGGTTTTTTGAACAAGTTATTAAGAAAGTTACAGTGTAAAATCAGAAGGCAACACTTATACAGTAGGAAAAATACACTGGGTTTGATCTTTCTTACCACACCAGCCTTGCCTAAGAGAGATTAGCACTTACTATTTCTCCCTTACCATTTTGTAGGATGGTAAAACCTTATTTTTCAAGTTCATACAAGTGCCTAATCAAAACACCTTTCTGATGGGGACCCTGGAAGCGTATCCTGTTGATTTTGAAGTCTGTCCTTTACATTTCTCTCTACTGGGTTTGAGCCATGGCAATGGTGATACTTTTGGCTCTGTTGGTTTTCAAGATGTTTCAAATTCAGAATGCTATATGAGGAAAAGACCTTGAGACAGAGGCAAAAAGAGTTGTGGGAGTCATGGGGAACAACTACAAAAAGGATTTGGGGGAGATGGGGAACGTCTTTGAAGGCCAAACATGTTCACACCTCTTGAGCTCTTGTCCTCCGCCTGTATTGCTGCACATCTCCCTTCCCTGACTCTCTGCTTCAGGAACTTCTACCTCTTCCCTGGTGGCAAGGGCTCTGTATGTCCTATCACATTCCCTTTTCACTACCATGCAGTAGCATTCCTTATGCCTTATCCCAACAGTGTTTGCTTCATATCTGAGTTCTACAGTCCTGACCTACAAGGACCTTTATTTTCTTTTCATCACTTCTTCTCAATATCAGGAGTTGTGTGTCTCTCTGTGTGTTCATCCACAACTTCTTCAGTTGAATTTCCAGATAATTGAAAAGGGGGGGAGAAAAAAAAAAAGCTTGAATTTAAGGAAAACAAGAACAGAATTTTGTTGTGTGTACTGGAGTTTTTATGGAGTATTTACTGCTCAAATATACAGTGAGAGGCACACTGTGAATATTTCTGCTGAATCCTGTGGTACAGACTATTATGGAAAGGATGTAGCTCCTACAGTACTTAACTGTTTTGGAAAAAGTTATCCCCTGTCTTCTGGGATACTTCCACACACAAAAGACTTTTTGTTGTTGTGTTTTTTTTTCCTCAGCATGAAGCAAAGAAGCCAAGTAAACTACTGAACCCTCCACAGTAGAGCTGTGAGTCAGCTCCAGGGAGATTCTAATCAACAGCCTGTCATCTTGCCTGAGCTTTAGGAAGATGGGGGAGGTTTCAATTACTTTATCTTTTCTCAGGGAAAGTGCCTATCACCTGCTTTCTGGTGCCAAGTACATCACAGGGAGATGGGATACTCAGTCCTTGCTTTTAATTAAACCACATTCCTTTTTGAAGTTGGACTCAGCAGCTGGGAATGCCTCTTGCCTGCGCATAAGTTCTGTGCACTTTAGACTCCTAGGCTCCTTGCATGTATAGAATTTTAAAAATGTCCAAGGGATGCAGGAGCTCAAGCCACTGCAATGTAAAAAGATCAAGCCTCCTAAGTCTCTTTCAGTGCTTTGTAAAATGTGGACTGCTGTCTCTACTGATCATAGTGGGAAGAAGAAAGAAGAAAGATGGTCTGTGAGCCACGCCTAGGCCACTTCAAGAGTTTACAGCTGAAAGACAAGATCGTTGAAGCCAGTTGTTTAACTGGACCATGAGTCCAGTGGGAGTACAGAGCACTGGTGTGAAGTGCTTTCTTTGGCATGTCTGACTCAGGAGACAAGTCTCAGGAACCAGTTACAGGTTCTGAGTACCTTTTTGTGGTTAACTTCAGCTTGAGAACGTATTGCTTGCAATAGTCTAACTTGAAGGTGATGAAAGCATAGTTTGCTCAGCCAAGTTCCACATCCAAATGTGAGTGGCACAATTTCCTGGCTAGTTTCAGCTGAAATTAGGTGTTCCTGTTGTTATTTTGGTTTCTTGAAACAGAAAGAGCAATGGGAACCTTAGGTCTACATCCATCTTAGCTGAAGGATGGCCAGTCCTTCTAAAAGGGATGAAACCACAACTCCTGCAGACCTGTTGGTTTCTCCATTTTTGCTACACCCAGTGTCTTTCTCCTAGTTATTATCCAGAAGGGAGTTCCTTGTATCTGTTTTTCAACTTTCTTCAGACTGCAGGCAGCTAGGAAAATTGTGCCCGGGCATGGGAAAGAAGCAGGACTAAGGCTGCTGGGATGGTGGTAGTCAGTAACTCATGGGGTCTTGTTCTCCTGGCTCTTGGCTTGACACAGCCAACGAACAGGAGGAGGGTGATGAGATTCTGAAGAATTTCACAGCTAAAGGTCTGAAAGAAAGTCAAGAGGCATGGGAACTACTTTGTTGTTGTGAGACCCTTGAGGTGGCTTATATGGGCAGCCCCTGGGTTCAGATTGCCCCATTCTGGAGAAGGCACCTGTTTCTCTGGGCTGAGTCACTCCCACCAGCTGGCTTTCTTCTAGCACCAGCATAGATCTCTAGCTTGCTGCTGAGGTCCTGCCAGCTCCTATAGGCTGCATGTCAAGGATCCTTAATAATGCAGCACATTTCAGCAGCTTTTCAAGTTGTAGATTGCAGACTGTTGTTGGCAGTTTTTCTCTGAAATGAGCCTTACATGGGTTTTGACACTTATGGAGACAGTCGTCACTCAGACAGGTGAGAGTCACTGCACGGGAGTACTGATGGATTTGAAATCTAGCCTATTTCTGGCATTTCATACTACATTGTAAGGCCTTTCACTCAGAACACACTAAATATGGAACATTCTTACCATCAACACACAGCATGCTGAACACTCTTGTGCTGGAGATTCAAACGATATCCTTTTGTGGGTTCAGAAGACCTTTCATACTGAAAAGTTAGGTAAAATTTAGAGTAAATGCAAATGAGTGGGTGATCGGTATGTATCTGTTCTGTGTGTATTAGAAGAAAATGCAATTTGAAAGTGTTAGTTCTAGTCTTATTAACTTGGTTATTTTTGATTCTGAGCTCTTGCTGGAAAGACGTGTATTGAATGGGTCATGAGAATGGTTTTGCTTTTCTTTTTTGTTATGTCTGTAAAATTTGCAAATGCTCTATGCATCTTTATTTACTTTGCAATTATCCTGTCCAGTGCTTGCTCTCTTGGCCACATTTTTCAATTACTGTAATTCTCTTTTGGTAGGCTTCCCAGACAGCAAAAGTTGCAGCCGCACAATCTCAAAATGCAATGGGCAGCCACTGTCACAGCACAAAGCCTTGCTTTCCTCGTATTTGCCCTCTTTGCTGATATTCAAGACCGCGTCATGGAGCCTGTCCTGAAGATTTGCTGCTAGGGTGTGGCCAAGATTTGGGCTTAGATTCATGCCCTCAGAAGGGATCTCAGCTCTGCCTGGAGAAACTTCCTCCACAGGAAAAGGGAAATGTGGGAATCTGTTCCAAGCACTCCTCCCATCCCGCTGTGCGACCAGATATCCCTGTACCCCCATTTCTCCTTTTGTGCGATAGGAGTCATACTACCTACCTTCTTCTGTAAATCTCTTTCAGATGGAGGATTGGCTGTAGGCAGATAGCGAGTAAATATTGTTGCATTCGCTGGGGCAACAGAGAAAGCCTTCCGTACTGCAAATGTGCCTCGGCTCTCCCTGGGCGGGGGGAACAGGTACGTACCGCTGTGCTCACACACCCGGCGCGCCCAGCCTAACTTAGCCTTTCCTTTTTGCTGCAGGGTGGGAAGCACCCCAGATGCACTAGTTAGTATCCATTTAGTATGCTGTTTTCCCCATGGCGGCTGTTGAAACCTATTTCTGCTCACCTGACAATATAATTTTTAAAAGGAGCAAGACTGAATTTTTTATATTTCTGAAAAAATGATGGTAAAAGCTTTTACTGACCTATTGCCACTTGCCTGAGGACCTGGAAGTGAACTACAAATTGCATGTCACTCTGTGGGCCATTACAGATTCTGTGTGCCCCCTCCTGTGGGTGAGAGCTTTCCCGAGCTGCTGGCAGCAATGGAGGGATTTGCAACCAGCTCCCAGACGCGTGGGGCCAGGATCCCAGCTAGGGAGGCAAACCCGAGTCTTGGCCGTCCCCAGGCTTTGCCAAGATATTTGCTCCTGAAGAGTTGGTGGTAATTTTTCTTATCTGCTCAGAGAGGGAAAGAAATAAAGGCCCTAGTGTAGTGGCCTCTCCTTTAGGACCCAGAAAGTGCCCGATGCCCTCGACTCCCATCAATTTCAGCAAGCACTCAACAACTTATGAGTGACAGCGCCTGCCACGATGCGAGCCTTGCTTAGAATTTGGTCTCTCCATCCTCCAGTGCACATTCATTTTGTTTAGCTGGCTAAAAAATGGTGCCATTTTGTTGATCTATTCTGATTTATACCAGCAGCAAGTATAACACTTTCTGTGTATGAGTCTCTTCGGGTTTGCCTCCTGAAGGCAGCCAGGGGTAAGGAGAAGTTTGTTTTACTCTCTCACAGATGTGCCTCTCCCTGCAGTTCCTCTCTGCAAAAAAGCTCCATGGTAAAGAAAATCTACTCAAGCAACATCCTTCTTGAGGTTTTGCTTTTAGCATATTTTTAGTCTAGTTTTTTTCCCAAAAAGTGATTTCAGCATGTGTTATTCCCAGGACCAAAGCGGATTGCTCTACAGCTGAAATGGAGTGGTATAATAACAGAGGTTTGAAGTTCAGATTGCTTTCATGGTGTGCCCAGAAGCAAGCCTTGCAACTGTCATTATTGTCAGATAATTTTTCATTTTATTGATTTAACTTTTTCCCTGTAACTGGGGGATCACTGATTGTCAATAAGGACTTTTTTTTCCCCTGGACCATTGGGTGTAAGGCAAAATAACTTCCAGTATAGCAAAACAGTAATAATTGAATGGTGATATACACAGATGTGGCTGGTGAGGTTTCAGGATTGTTTTCCCAGTGGAATTTACACAATTCTAGAAGTCTGAATTTGTAATTTACTTTTTGTTTCAGGAGTTGCATTCAGCCTAAGAATACATAGTTTTTATAAACAGAATCTATTACAAATAACATACGTCTTTTTTGAAACAACACTTGGTAATAAACCCAGACCTCCAGTATTTTAAAGATATATGTAAAGCCTTGGTGCCAGCTACTCAAAAATCATTTAGAGACCAGCAACACAGGATCAGATTCTGCTGCTGTTCCTCAGCATGAGTTGTTTTTTTGTTTCGACTCAAGTCTTCTGAGGCTAATTTGCAATCAGATAAAACTTAGTGTGAGAAAGAGCAGCAGAGCCGGACCCCGAGTCACCTGGCACTCAGCAAAAATTGAAAAATACCAGAGGCACCTGAAATTTTCACTGAAGACTGGTGGTCACCAGCAAATAATTACTATTATAGTGGTAACAGTGAATCTTGGCTTCACTGGTCTTTTACTACTTTGAGTAAACAGTTACTTGCCAGATTATTATTATCTTGGCACTTGATGCAAAACCCCTGTAATTTTCCATGTTTCTTAAAGCTGAGTATACATTTATTGAATGAAAGCATTTATTAAACATATGGGGACAGATTCTCAACAGGCATTAAATAACTTTACCTCCATTTGCCAAGAACTCTTGCTTGTTACGTTTTATTATGCTGAGAACTGCAGGTTGCATAGGTAGAAAACGGTGGGAAATGGAAATAGGTGGAAATGCAGCTTCACTAGGAACAGCCAGACCATTTTATATCTCCTGGTGGCATGCAGATCTGAACTCCATGGTTTTGGATTGTCCTCACAGTTGCATCTATATTACTATCCATATTACATATCTATATTATATATTTTTCATGAGCAGCACAGAGATATTAAGTAGGGATTGACTATCCTAATACAGGAAGAAAGGGGCATACAGTGAAACTATGATATAGCAGGTTCAAAACATCAAGAAAAAAAAGACTGCTTTACCCTCTGCCACAGGACACTTGATATTAAACACTTGCATGGATTCAAAAAGTAATTGGACAAAATAATAAAAGTAAAAGTCATTAAGGTGAAACACTAAGATCGCATTTCAGGGTCAAGAAATCTGTGATAGCTTGCAGGGACAGTACTCTGGAAAAGCAACACTAGGTGCTTTTCCTATTTTTACTCTCTTTCCTAAATGTCAGCTATGTCACTGTTGGGACACACTACAGGAGTGGATGGATCTTTGATCTAACTCAATATAATTTTTTAAATTCCTATGGAAACCATGTTGTTTGAGCCAAAGAACGAGAAAAACTCGCACAAAGAGACTGCTGTATATTGAGATACACACGCTATAAACTGGATCAAAACCATAGCCCAAATTTTCCAAATTAGACATCTTCAGACATAGGATTTGGTGTGATCCCATCACCAGACATATTGATGGTACAAGGAACTACTAGGTGTAGAGCTATCCAGACTTCAGAATTCAGGCTGATTAAAATTAGCTGGGGTGTTTGGGGTATCTGGTAAAACTCTGTCTGTTCCACAGATAATCTCTTTTGATCTTCAGGAGAATGGGGCAAAGCCTGAAGCTCTCCTCAGCTTTCCTTACCCTGGCTCAACTTCCACTGAAACAAGTAGGACTTTTGCCCACATGAAAGCATTTGGACTTTTTCCAGCAATGACAAATATGAGTAGACAGGCCATCAACCTGGCTGAATATAGAGCACTATAAGGGTCAAAACTAAGATGTTGCAATGAAGGAGTCCTGACTCTATGTTAGGGGTTCAGAGGCACGAGTTAATGTGCACTACTGGTTGCTGGCATACATTCCTCAGCTCAGGTAGACATCACCAAACAAAAAGAGCTGAAGATTGATGTTGCTTAACATATTAGAAACATCTGCTAGCCCAAATTATGTCTTTATTTTGTTCTAGTCTGAGTTTTTCATCAGGTGAGGTCAGTTGGCTTGCACACTAACGATCATATCCTCTGAAAGCTTGTTGTTGTCAACAGTGACGAGAGAATAATTTGACACCACCCAGAATTAAAATCTTGGCCCAGGGCACATTTAAGTGAATGCTAACATCAGTGGGTGCTGAATTCAGAGATTGACACTTTTCTCCCTTTGTTTATTTGTTCCATTCCTGTAGTGAAAGAAACCCAGGTAGGCAAGTCAGAAACCATCTCGGGACAGATTGAAATGTTAGTCACAGCGAGGTCACACAGATGTCATCAAGAGGGCCCGTAGGCTTTTATTACCTCCTTTCTCTTTTGCAATAACTACTTTTAAAAATGAATCACCAGCCGTACAGCACACCACACTGCACTGCCTGCTTTATCTATCAGCATCCAGATGAACTACTGCTACTGGGCAATCCCAGAGGATGATTATTGCACAGCAAATATTAAGCCACAGGAAAAGGAAGGTAACGTTGTGTGTATGGAAACAGGCTTATATGCATATCCTTAATAAGGCTTTAAAGCAGTTGTGAGGAACGAGAGTTCTCATGGAGAATCTGATATGTAACATAAAGAAAACTTGACCCTTTTTACAGTGCCTTGCATACTGGGACCAAGCAGCTGCTGTGATCTTCACAGGATGCATGATATTGCAGTGATATGTGGCAGAATGGAGGACAAATAAAACAGAAAGGGTAAGGATTAGATAGTTTAGGTCCAAAAAGCTTTAAATGGCCCTTGATAACTCTCGGGAACTATTTATTGATTCCTTCTACTCACTGCACATTTCCATTAAGTGATTTCATTTCCTTGTTTCTCCTAATCACATCACTTGGTTTAGCAGTCTTTTGCTCTCTGAAACCCGGGGGTACGCAGATAAGTTCAGTTTCTCATGTGGCTATACTTTTTATTACATGTGAAAAGTTGATACAGCAAAAGTAACTCCTTGGAGCCAGCAGGTCTGGAGCTTTCATCATTATGAATCACTGCATCAAGGAAGCACCGGCGGGTTAATTGCTGTGTTAGTCTCAGTCAGACTAACATGTGGCTTTTTTCCATCCCTGTAATGAGCACTGATAAAGCCTTTGAAAGATGTGGCTGTCTCTGAAAAGTATATAGCCACTTTGGAAATAGTAGTAAGATACCAGTAATAATAATACTACTGCTAAGACAGTGATGCTAATGGTCAAATACTTGCATTGTAATAGATGACACTGCAAATAATCTCTACCATAAAAACCCTTAAACCATGCTGGGTTGTGCTGCTCAGAAACAGTGCCTTCATTTTGTGGGGCAGGGAGAGACTGGAGAAAGAGAGAGGGGTTGCTGCTTTGTTTTTTCCTTTAAAAATAAAGGAAGTGGAATGTCCTCAAGCCTTTTAGTTTGGCAACATGGGGAAAAAAGCGTTCCTTACTCTAGCTGACTCTCCTATGTCATCCCAGGGCCATCCAGTGCTTTTACCACCCTTGCCTTAAGAAGTTGCCAGCACGCCAGGTTTCTCACTAGCCAGCGAAATGACTCCTGGAGCGTGGGAGGTTTCTCTTCCTTCCGTAGGAGCAGGCAGAGGGTCTCCTCTGCTGCCTCCTGAAGCACAGCCAGGAGAGCACTGCTGCTCCCAGGGACAGGACGATCCCGGCCACCGTGCACTCCCCTGGCAGACCTTCCGGCCCGTTCAAGGTTGCTGTGGGCTGTGGCTCACCTAGACTGGCTGCTGGCACCACTCATCTCTGAGCTGGGGAAAAAATTTGCAGCTACGCTGGAACAAGAATGAAATGAAAACAGATATAGAACATCGGGTCTATTTCTATTGGCTCTGGCTGCTGGGCACAGTCTGTCAGCAACCTCTCATTCCCAAAAGGTCCCTCCTTTGCAGATGTTTAGATGCAGAGGCATCCAGAGCAGTCAACTGGACAGCACCGAAATTAATGAAAAATAAACCTACAGAATGGTATTTCCCATTCTTCGGAACACAGTAAAAGTGTTTACTGTTCCTTTCAGCCTCTAACCTAGATACATTCATCAGTGCAGGATGACATTGGCACATTGTTTAGGGAGACACATATTCAAGGAAACAAACCTGCATCACCATTTCAAAATTAAATACCAACATTCCAAATTAAATACCCCCATCACTGTGCATATTTTTGAAAATTAGGCTACCAACAGCATGAATCATTTTCTCCTATATAATGCTGAGCCCTTTGGAAGACCTTTGCTTCCACAAGGTTTTATGCTTTTCATAGCACAAATGATCTGCCCTTGTTTAAAAAGATACTGGTTTTCCACTGCAACTCTTAGTCATATTTGTATAGGTGACTTCCTGCAGTTAACACATCTGCTCAAAGTGTAGAGCCATGTGTCATTTAAAGTTAGTAATAAAACAGTTGACCATAGACAAGTGTGGAGTGTCCAGTCCCTTCTTGCAGCAAAGGGAAGAGGACGGAGTGCTGCGTGAGGAGCAGGTGCCTGCTGGCACTGCACCATTCCTTCGCTTTCAGATTTCGTGTTCAGCTGATGAAGGGTAAAAAGCCATCTCGTTGTGGAGAACCAGCATTAGCCTTCAGACACTGCTTAATCCTGTTTAAGGGGTTTTAAGCATTGCATGGGTCTGCTAAGCCCCCTCACAAGGGGAGAATTTTCACCTAAAAAGACCAGCTAATAAAAGGGGTCCCACCACCTGCTCACCCCCAGAAAACCTGCCAGCAGTGGGCACAGAAAAAAATTCTTAATTTGAGATGCAAAACGATCTGGATACAAACTGAGAACGACTCATGTTTTGTTTTAAATGAACAGTTTCTCTTAATTATTATGCTGCTGCTGCTTTATGATTCCATATAGACAGAAAGGATTGATTTCCCAATCATGTTCAGGGAATATGCATGCTAGCAGCCATTGGATGCAATTCATCACCTGTTTAAATCCCACATGCATCAATAGGAAAATTAAATTCCATTTCCTTTCAAGTTTAAATATCTCTAAAGATATTCCCCAGTCCAGGACAGCACTTAAGCAAGTGCTTCACCTTAGGCATGTGAGTGGTTCTAGTGATGTCAAGTGCTTTCCTGGACAGGACTGTGATCCATAGCAGATGTACACCTGCACCATTGAATGAACACCCAGAAAATACAGAAAAGTTAAGGCACCAGGGTACTAGAAACACACTTGATTATTTTTGAGGTCCTGCAATTTTGCTCCTGTCTGCAAGATTTTCAGTTGGAAAAAAACCCCCAACAAACCCAGGGAAATTAGCTACAGAAAGGCAACATTTCAAAAGCACATAGTTCTCTTAGTCTCTTGGGGAAAATTTTACACAATCCTAGTTTCAAAATAATGTTAAGGTTGCAAAATTGAGCAATCATAAAAGTCAGGAAATTTAAAAAGTTAGTATGTGTCTTTCAATGTTAGCTCAGCAATAGCAAATATATGTAGTGGGAGAAGTTTACACTTGCATTTTCTGTGTTAAATATAAACTTTAAAGTATTCTTGTTGACCATTAATAAGCAATATAAACTATATTAGGTATTTAATGTCTGTAAGAGGCATCTTAATCATAAGAATTTCCTGTCCTTGGAATTCAGAGGGCTTGGTTTTGAAATATAAAATGTCACTGTTTTTTTGCTGAGTTATTGTGGCTCTTTTCTCACTTATGGGTGGAAGTCATCACTGGGAAAGAAAGGTAATTTCACCTGCGTTATAACACAGTTCTCACATCAGAATAATTTTGTGATGTTTATGAAAGGCTATGATTTATATAGCTAGGGAACTGACTTAATCTTTTGGGTTTTTTTGAGAAGTAAGAAATTCTGTGGTAAAGAGACCACAGTGCTTCCCCCTTGCTGGCAGGAGAATTAAACCTCCCAAAACAAATGTGCTTTACCTGAATTAATAATATGGAGCTGTTCCGCAAAATGTTTAAAATACAGAATGATCTTTCCAGGCCAGATGTATGATTTTCTGAAATCTACGTGTCGTGGTTTAACTTACCATGAAAACCTAAATACAGTGTGATGGTAGTGTTTAGATAAGACAGATGTAGAGTGCAGTGCAGGCTTGGTACTGCAGAAACGCTGATCCTTATAAATGAGCTGTATTGCGCTCTGGGATTTTCCTGGCTGAGTCTTTCAAAACCCAGGCTAGATTAAATCATCACAGCTGGGGAGAAAATATCAAGAGTTAAATAACTACTTTATGAGAGTTGTAAGAGTGTGAAAGTTTTAAGAAGTTAAATAATTACAGCACGCTCTGAGAACTACAGAAAAGACAAATGAGTCTGTGGCCGACGGTCTTATTTATTCTGATGTCGTCCTGAAAGAAAAATGAAAGTGTCAGAGATGTGGGGAGAATTTCACACATGACCACAGATGTAGCTATCAAAGCAAATATGGGTCAAAGTGCAGCACTGAGGAGTCCCACACACGCTCAGCTCAAAGGAAAGATGACACTAGGAACTCAGCACTTCCACTGATTTTTATGTTACATTTAGTGCCCCAGGCCTAGTGCAGTAAGTCATGAGCATCTTGAGCTCTCTGTCAGCTTTCAGCTTGTTGGTTAATGGAACTAAGCCACCCTGGGAATAAAATATGTCTCCCGTTAAGATATGCAAGTGTGAGGACCTAAAGCTTTATGTAAAATTTCCGTGAGCATGTCACGAGTCCAAAGTTAAGGCAAACACCTAAGGGAGAAGACAACCTTTGTATCATGTTTGATTCCAATGTATCACCCCCTTAGATTCTGGGGGAGCTGCTCTCCGATGACACCGACATAAGTGAGTTCAAACCCATTCTCAGATATGTCTTCAGTGCACCTAAATGTTGTGTAAGGAAGAACAGGATTGTTTGGTCAATCTGGAGCTGCCAAATGTTGTCCAGAAATGCACTCACAGCAGCATTGCCAGCTGACCCCCTGGGGTCTGCCAAACCTGGGCAAGCAGCACCATGCGCGTGTGGACCCCCAAGGCAGCACAGGTGCCACCCGTCCCTGGTGCTGCCCGTCTATTCAGGCTAGGTGCAGTTTGTTCCACACACATAGGCATAGAGGATGGGCTGCTCAGAGGTTGCCTACATTTCTGTCTGGGAGTCTTCCTGAGGGAAACATGGGAACCAAAAAAGGCGAACAAATGAAATAAAAATGTGAGTGGACTGTGAATGCCCATGCGGCTGCAGGTGGTTGGAATGAAAGCTTCTTGGGCCAAAAGGGGGGCAGAAGGGAAAGATAAAGGTTGCTCTGGGACTGCACATGGAAATCATGAGGACACATCCTGCTGACTCTGGGCAGCTTAGCTCAGATCCAGCAAATGGCCTTTCCCTTCCCCCTCCTCCCTCTGCTCTGTAGCTACTGAGTGAAGCACGGCAGCCCAGATCTTATTTCAGGTTTTGAGATGGTGCATATTTTCTTCCTTAGATCTTTCAGCAAGAGAGCACCAGCCTCC
Organism: Falco biarmicus; assembly: GCF_023638135.1. Taxonomy (NCBI): domain Eukaryota; kingdom Metazoa; phylum Chordata; class Aves; order Falconiformes; family Falconidae; genus Falco; species Falco biarmicus. Next base: position 76,955,992 of record NC_079289.1, on the reverse strand, counting down.
CTGTGAGGGACTGCTAACACCCCCGGGACTAAGCCTGGAGATGGGGGGTCAGGAGGGGAGGGCTGGCTGCGCTGCTAGCCATTGTCTCTGGAAAGCCATCAGCAATCCTGGGAATGAGAGGATAACTGAAGATGCAGATCCTCAACAGGTTATGCTAACAGCAACCTGGCAAATTTGCTTTCAGTCTTTAACCACCCCTTTTTGAGATCAGTTTATGTAATGGCTGAAGGGGCAAAGGCAGCATAAAGCACAATACATCACTGAGCCCTGCAACAAAGATGAAATTAAATTGGGCTGAAAACTATTTCAAGCGCTATTAAGTAATGTAATAGCATGACGGTGGGGAGCAGAAGGGGAAGAGGGAGTGAGCTCAGGTAAGACATGGATAATAAAGTATGATAACTCTCAATAGGTACTTGCAGGGCACACACGTTAGCCAGGTGATTTTTTTAGGCTGATTCAAGGAAGTATGGCTGGGAGAAAGAGTATGAGGATTTGATTTGGCTTTCAGGGTATATTTCTAAACTGTGAAGCATAGCAGACTGCAGAGCAGTCATAGGAAATGTTAGAAACTCCAAGGCTTGAGTAATTTAAAAACAGACTGGGCAAATTCACCCAAGAATAATCTGGAGGGAAAAACTCTTGTAATTGGCAAGCTGTGCAAGTACAACGGTCTCCGGTCATAAATTATAATAACTCGGAAAGAATAGGTAGCCAGCAAGCTGCACACATGCGAATTGGGGGACAGGGCTCAAAACCTCTGCCTCCCAAGCTCCCAGAAGCCAAATACTGTGTTGGTGCAAACCGGTGTAGCTCCATTTCCTTCAATGAGTGACGATGCATGGATTTACGCTAGCTAAGAGCCTGGCCCAAGGGCTTCTGACCTTTGGGCTAAAATAACTCTATCATCTTGTGGTATTCCTGGGCAATAAATACTCTGATTTAGCTGTTAGGCTTTCATAATCTGACTGGGCAGCGGTTAATTCACCAGCTCACACTTGCAGACAGGAATCCTCCAGGGCACAGAGCCCCCCGTAAGTTCTGCGTCATTCCGGCTGCAAACCTTTCTGCAGATGTTTTTGCCCCCCTCTTTTTAATCTGAGGGCCCGATAAAAGGCCAGCCTACGTGCAGACTTCTGGTTCCAGCAGATCGTGTTCCAAAAATGGATATGGTTGTTTCCAACCCGAGGCTACAGGGCAGCTTTCTGATGTTGATTTGGCTACTTTTTTTCTGGAAGCAAAAGCGTCCACAAAGACACTGGTACACAAATAGAGTTTTGGTTCCCACGTCTCCTTATTTTGCACAAATTGAATGCCATGCATGAATACTGAGATGAACTATTATCTTGCCTTTCCTCTGTATGCTAGCTTACAATAAAATGCTCTACTAAGTTTAGAGCAATGACTTTGTGGTCTCACTGTTGATGAATTCACATTGATGAATATACCCTCAGTTAAAATTATTTCCCTTTTGCATGTGGAGAAGAAAAGCCAAAATTATCAGAAATGTCACTCAGTGTTTAGTGTTTGGCAAGTGGAACCACGTACCCGATTTTCATAGTACTGAGTATTTCATAGCACATTGCCTTGTCCCATCTCCCACTGAATTTCTTAATCGTTATGCTTTGTTGTGTTTGGTACCCCCTGAAAATGAATTCTAGCACCTGTGATTTGCCAGACACTCTCCAGGAGATCTGGGAATAATGTGGATAAAACACCCCTGACAGCAGACTTGTTCCTCTCATTTCCCTGAATACAACCCATTACTCCAGACCAAATGAGGTATGGGCTCTCAAGGGAAAAAGGCTGTTTTATCATGTACATATACAGTACTTCATAATGTTTGTGTGTTTGCAGACAGATCCAAATTAAGATCACCCAGACAGGTACTAATAACTCCAGCCAGCAGAGTTTCTTCCAAAGCCACAGTCAACATGTAAGAAAAGAGCCCATTATTTCTAGTATGTTAAGCTGACTCATCTAGCAGCGTCCCACAGGCAAACAAACACCTCCCAGATTCAGTAAACCAATTTTGCTGAAAGGATTGACTTTCTGGAATGAAGGTGTATAGCATGTATTTGCCACAATGCTCTTTTAAAACATTAATACTATAAATAAAGGGCAGAATTAAGCAGCCACATTGCATGTAGAGTACACTATAAATGTACCATTCATCATATCCTTCTCTATGTTATACTATACAGAGGAGCCCCTACCACATCATGGATGTTTATTATCCTTCAAAACTAATAACCTTGACCATGTTCAGTAAAAAATGAGGTCATGTGAGCTGCAAGTGGTCCAAGCACAAGAACTTTTGTTCACGTGCCAGCCAAATAGTTATATGCATATATTCCTCTGTCTGAACACATCAGTAATTTTAATATAATCACTGTTCATCTCTCAGAGAATTTTGCCCTTTCATTCTTTTTCCCATACTACAGATTTTATGAGTGGATCTTAAGACCCAGTTATAGATGTGACAAATTATTTCAAGTTTTCCAGTTCTTAGAGTTTAAATCTGACTACCATAGAGCAGAGTTGAGCATTTGAAGGTTTCTCAAGCTAATCATCCCCAGGCTGCTTGAAATCATAGGACTCTTGTGAAAGGTCTAGTCCAGATGAATTTGGAAATATCTACATGTACAAGTTTGGAAATATGTATGCATACATATGCATACCCATGTATACAATTTCTGGTTAGTGTCCCTTTGTTCCTTAACCCCGTTGCCTATTCCCACCATGCAAACTGCTTCATGTTGCAGTCATGGTCCCTGAGGCCTGGGATGAGGCACTGCCCAAAGCACCTTGGTAAGGAGTCTTGCTCCTCCCAGCTGCTCCTATTGACCTCAAAAAGCAGGTAGCACACCTTGAGGGCAATTCATCCCAGTGGTGATCTAAACCTCTCTCTGAAGGTACCTACCTCACCCACTGGCTATCCGGAGGACTGAGGTGACAAGACTCCAAAATCTGGGGAGTAAAATTACAGTAAAATGTGGACCTGATCCTTTTTTTTCTTTGCAGGCTTGTAGTTTTTCCAGGTCTATTGACTTCTATGTAGTTGTAGGGTGAATACGAAACTTTTGGTTCGCACCTCTATAAAAAACCCAAATAACATGCCCCCAAAAAGTTAAATACTTCTGTGCTAGAAAAAACATTTGGGATCCACTCAAGAGTATTTTGAAGGGAGAGAATTTTAAGGCCAGCGGCAACTGCTGCAGAGATGATGTGTGACTGGTCTCAGGCAGGAACAAACCATGAAATGAACGGCAGTACCGCTGGCGGCTGACAGCACCCATAGCCAAGACAGACGCCCAAAAGGCTGGGCAGGCAGATCACCCTGGCACTCTGATGAGGATCTTGTCCTTGAAGAAGGAAACAAGGAGGGGGCACAAGGCCAGTTACAACCCAATAGCACCACACGGCTGAAGTCCTGGAGGCTTTGTGGCTCTGAGGAGGGGTCAGGGCTTCTCCTGCACATCTGGCAGAGCAGCAGCTGTGCTGCAGTGCTCAATGTCAGCACTTGCCGCGAGGACTCGTTTTACAGAGAGGGGGTGGGAGTAGGTGTGGGATCAGGGTTGATTACAATGTGCCTTTCAAACTTTTATTGATTTCCTAATCTCTTCTTTAAAAAAATAAAGGGGGTCGGGGCGGGGGGCGGGATGTCAGGGAGAAAGAGAAGAATTTTGCTGTGAGCCTGGTGGGCTTTATTTCCCTCTCAGATCCACCCATCCTCGCCCACAACCACGGAGGAATCTCTTCTCACTGACTGCGAAGTGCCGGTTGGTTTCTGTCCCTAAACACATTTCAGCAGGTGTCAGCAAAGAAAGGGCCTGGGGAGGCGAAACAGCCGAACTCAAGTGTGGGAGCAGGTAACCTCCTGCCTCCCTGGCAAATCCACCACCTGAGCATGCCTCACAGCTCTGATCCAGCTGGTGCTTAAACAAGGGCCCAGCCTTAACCATTCAGGCTGTGTGAGATGAAGCAAGAATGTAAAATGAGTGTAAACTTAAGGGCCAGGCTCAGCTCAGGTCCACAACAGGGAATACTTCAGGCCTGACTCTCCACTGGTCTGCAGCTGGTAAGGATATCTGCAAAGGACATCACCACATCCATCGCACCACTGTGCAGAGGCTGAAATCGCCAGATTCCCAGCATTATTTTTGAGCTAATTGGTGCAGAATTTGAGGAGCTGAAGTAAAAACATCGGTTGGTAAGAGTGCGCAGAGACATACCAAAGTCACCAAATTAAAATTCATTGGCAGAACCATCTGCAGCTCAGGGGATGAGAGGCACTGCAGACAGTCTGCACAAGCAGCAGCAATTCACAGGTCTGGAGAAAGGGATTGGAAAGAGCAGAAACAAAAGGACTGATACGGGTGGGGAAATAGTAAAATGAGAAACAATGAAAGACACAGCAGTAAAATATGCATCTGTCATTTAATCCTGGGTAAATACCCCGATTAGTGACATCAGCTTCTGCTGCTTATTTGGAGCTTACTTTGGAGCCATGACTCTCAAGGCTAACACAGCTGTGACGCAGCCCAGCAGAAAGTGCACCCGAGGATTTATCCTAGCTATAGCTGTTCCTGTACAACACGGGCATTAGGCAAAACTGAAATTTGTATAGAAAAGTTGTCTTTTCAGCTCTTGTGCTGATAAAATTAAAGCTGCCAGGAGCTGGCAAAGCAAGGAGATTCAAAATTTTCAGTTTCTTTTCACAAATTTTCACATTATTTTGCATTCACTCACTGCTTAGATGAGCTTTGAAGGTCATGAAGGCTAAACGTGTACGCTGTCTCTTCATCCATTTTTGGGGCCTTGACACTGGGCTCTGTCACCCCATGTATTGCCATGAAGACACTGGTGTTCATCAACCCATGTCTGCTGCAGGGGTTTAGTTCAGCCAGCTCAAAGCTTCTCACCACCACAAGCCAAACTGCACCAAGAAGATGAAGATAAAATGATTTGTCTGAGATGATGGGCTTGGGCAAGAGACCAGGAGGTTATCGGTGTTACTGCTGGAGGGGGTGCAAGTAGACACCACTGCAGCTAAAATGGGCTTCCCCTGGAAGGAGTGTCTTGCATCTCACGTACTCCACAGCAGCTGAGATGTGGGCATCTGGCTGAGCCAGCTAAAGGCAGAGATGAGCCATTTCAGGAGCATACTCCATTTGAGAAAGCCATCTCTGCCTTCCCTGGCAGCTGTGTGCTGGGCAGTAGCACTACTGCCTCCCCTTACAAGTAAGCCGACGCGCTACCAAATTTCACTGTTTTTTACCCCAGACAGCTGTCGTCTTCTGCCCTGCAAAGGTTGGCTCTGGTTTGCCCACTTTCTAAAAAAATAGTAACAAACTCCATGCCGAAAAAATGGCTCATCTTTGTTCTTGTGTTTAACTAGGTCAGCCCATGAGAAACATCCAACCAGCTGCTCACCTGATCCTGCTGTGGTGGTCATGTTCCTCGCCTAACCTGTTAGGAACAAAGCTGTAAGGTGAGACATTTTAACAAGGCCATTGATGTTCTTGGAGATAAACTTGTTAAGTTACTGCTGGTTTTGCTGATTGCAAGCAGGGAGGGGAAGGCTGGTCCACAGCAGTTACAGCATTGCTGAGCACCAGGGGCAGCTGGCATTTGCTGAGAAAGGCACATGGAAAACGTGATGCCAAGCAAGCAGGGCTCATTAACACTGGTTTCTTAAATTAGAAGGTTCTTAATGGCTAATGTTTAAAAATAACACCTTAATGACATCTAAAAATAGCTGCTGCCAAGCCCCAGAGTATTCTGACCTCCATTAAATTGGGGGTCCATTTCCCGTGACTGGTGGTGTAAATCACATTTACCTTTTATATCCTGTTCTCCTTGGGATCAGCTGCGAAGCCTGATGCCTGACCTTGAAAGCCTGTTTGCAAACATGCAAGAGTAACCTAGAGCACTTTTCTGAATGGTGTGCAATATGAGGATATGATGTGCAGGCTGAGTAATTGGATAGAGTATAAATTCAGGTTGCACGCATCTGCAGATGCAAGCGGGGAAAAGTACTGAGGGAGTGGAGGGCTATCAGACCAGGCAGAGACCAGGGATGTGAAAGGTGGTACTGGGGGTAGGGCCTAGGACTGGGACTGGGACACAGGAGACCCAAGCTCCATTTCCAGCTCAGCTCCCGATTTCCTGTGTGACCTGGGTACATTCCTCGTCCTCCTGCTGTGCCCCAAAGGTATGTCTAGATCTCCCTGATTCTGGAGAGGTATTACCAGGATATGTCTCTAAGGTGTGTGGCATGCTGAGATACAAGAATGATATGCCTCACAGGAAACAAACAGTAATATAAAAAGGGAAAAAGCTGCTTAATTTTCCTTATGCTTAATATGTGAGCCAAACTCAGTTTATCTGGACGGCAAACATACATTGAGGACTTCTGGAGCTCTTACCCAAGCATGTGGTGAGAACAGAAATAAAACACCTCCAATACTGCTGGAGATAACCATTTCCTTACTTTTGTTGTGCTCCTTTGTGCTGTGCTTGACCCTAACCTGTGTCTCGTCATATTGCGATACTCTGTGATGGCTGATACAAAGAGAGGCCTTCCCCGGCAGAATGCAGAGAAAACCCATGGCACATACCTGGGACAATGATTTCTGACATTTGCATATCAGAAACCACTGCATTTGTCTCACTATTTGCAAATAAGGCAAATTACTTCAGCAACTATGTAAACCCAGTTATTTTCCTTTAAGCATTATGTAAAAGCATTTGAAAGGCCAGAAAACCCTAACAATAGGAAAATGCCTTCCTAAATCTACCCACACTAAAGGAAAACTGGTCTTCGGGTTTTCTCTTCCTTTCCAGTCAGAGGCCTGGGTACTTCTCCACAGATCCTGTCCAATATTGCATTCCTCCCCATCCTACGTCTGCACACAGCAGACACGTTCCAAACAAAAGAAAAGGAACATGTATAAGTATAAGACTCAGCCTGCATTGCTGTCCTGCCTAGGCCATATAATCCCTGTGTTTTTTAATTTTTTCCTTTCTTTTGGCATAAAGTCCAAGGCAGATTCTGGTTTGTTTCTGGAAGAGACACACCATCTTGTTGTTATGCAGAGTTCGGTGCATGCCGAGACAGTGGTCTGGAGACAAACATCGGCACTGATGCACACCTCAAGCACTCCTGCCTCATTAGTGAGATAAGGGGAATATAAACCAGCTTTCACTTTTCTCCCTCTGCATTATTTTGTTGTTCTAACAGTCTACATTAGTTTGCCCAGATGGTTTTCCTCCTTTTGTCTGCTAAGGCCCAGTCCTGCAAACACTTACGCTTTCTTCTACAAACATGCATTCAGTACACGCATGGGTCTTTGCAGAAATGGAGCTTAAATTTGTTTCTGTTTCTGAATTCCAAGTTGGATTTTGATGCAACAGTTATTTTATATATTAAAATATCAGGTTTCTGCCCACACACATAATGCATGATGTATAACAGACCTTGCAAGGCAGCCATTGGAAAAGACCACTTAATCTGCAATTTATACAGAAGGAAGAGTTACTATTTCTTGTTTTTCAGCTAGAATTTATACATGACTGAACTGTGAAGGTGTTGCTTCTCAGAAGCTCTCTGATGTACATCTGGTTTCACATGCTGTCATTTTGCCCACAACCTAAAATCATAAGCTGAAACTCCACAGAGGCTAATGAAAATTATTCCCCTTTGAGTTGCTTTATTAAACTGCAACCTCAAGAAATACTGGCAAATCAGGAAAGCGACTTTAATCCAATACTTGTTATCCTCTTCCACAGGTTTTAAATCACTCTCTTTGCACCCTACTTTGAGAAAATACACTCTTATTGTTTTCCTAGTCCTGCTATGACCTTCTGGGAATGTTTTCATCATGTAAAGCAACCTGCAGCTCCCTACTTTATAAATCTCATTCATTCCAAGTGCTAACACTAGCTAATTCTCTGCTTTAGAAAGGAAATCATGTTTGTTTTTTTGAAGAGTCTGCTGGGAAGAGGGATATTTGCATTTAAAATATTTTTTTCCATTTCATAAATTGTCTTGAGTTTTCTTCCCAGTGGGCAACAGAGGACTGTTTATATAAGTGAAGAGGGAAGCTTACTTTCCCATTACTTCCACAAAAGTACGATTAACAGCGATAACTATGCTAATTATTGAACTAACTGCACTTGGAATGTACCTTACTGGCTGGAGAGGTAATGCATTTGGGTAATAATTAACTCCTTTTTTCCTCAATTACCTTTTATTAGGAGAGCAGAAGGTGTCAAAGTAAAACAGCTGCATATCTTCCAAGAAAAGCTTGTGTTTTCTGAAGGAATTCAAGCAGAGGTGCTTTATTAAGAGAACTAGGCAGGACAAACATTAACATGGCAAGCTCGGCTGTTCAGTTACTTGGCTTTGCTCTAAGCCTGCTCGGCCTAATTGGGACATTAATTGCTACTATTCTGCCGCACTGGTGGCGGACGGCACACGTAGGCACCAATATTATAACAGCTGTGGCCTATATGAAAGGGCTTTGGATGGAGTGCGTCTGGCACAGCACCGGCATCTACCAGTGCCAAGTCCACCGCTCCCAGCTGGCGCTGCCCCGTGACCTCCAAGCCGCCCGTGCCATGATGGTAATTTCCTGCGTCCTTTCTGTGCTGGCATGCGTGATTGCTGTCATTGGTATGAAGTGCACGCAGTGTGCCAAGGGGACTTCTGCCAAAGCCTCCATCGCAGTCACTGGGGGGATCATTTTCATCCTGGCCGGTCTCGTTTGCCTGGTACCTGTTTCGTGGACCACTAACGACGTCGTTACAGAGTTCTACAACCCCATGCTTCCCAGCGGGATGAAGTACGAGATAGGTCAAGCTCTTTACCTTGGCTTCATCTCGGCATCTTTAACGATCCTCGGTGGTGCTCTGCTGTGCACATCAAGCCAGTGTCATGGGAATGAGACACCTTACCAGACGCAGCCCAGCAGCGTAAGAAGGACTGCTCCCTCCTATAGACCACCAACTGTCTACAAGGGAAACCACGCTTCTTCCCTGACATCTGCTTCCCATAGTGGCTACAGATTAAATGACTATGTGTGAGTTCCCTAAGATTTGCCTGCAGGACACAGCTGCTTTATAATTTCTGTGCATGGCATAAAACAAAGCTAAGATGGCTTTTAATTTATAAGGGTTACAATACAAAGTTTACCATTGTTCATTTCTTCCTTTCCTTTCTTTCCGGACAAAGAAAAAACGCGAACACAAAACTGCTTGCTGCAAAACCTGGAAAATAAATACAAAGGAGGCTGTGATATTCCAGAGACAGCACATACCTGCCTACTTTCAGTTAAGGTTTTGAAGGCAGGCAGTTCAAGAGCAGTTTTGCTAAAAGTAATGGTTTGGTTTGTAGTTTCTGCCCCGCGACAAGCACTAAAGCCGAACGGGTTGCAACTTGTTGTTTGAATACTGTTCCTACAAGATACTGTTTTGCCTAAAACAGTGAACTTCATCATGAGACACAGTGATTTTCAGCAGCGATTGCCTGCTAAGTTTATTTCCATAATGCATGAATGTTTCATTATGTCAACATATTAGTTTTGCTTTGACTTAACTTTTTGTTTGTTTTTTTTTATAGTCCCTTGAAATATGAATTGCAATAGCATTATGACAGATGTATTTGACAGTATGTTATAGCCAATATTTTAAATTATACTACAATGTTTTGACCTCATCAAAATAAATATTTTGAAACGAGATGGTGCATCACAATGCAAATAAACCATCTCAGTGGATCAGAATCGGGTTTTTAGAAATGTCAGAACAAAACTAGACATTAGATGTTAAGATTTTATTAAGAAAATGAAAAAGAAAAAATTAAGTACCGGAATTTGTCACTGAATGGGCATTTAGCTCTTTAGCAGATTTAGCATTCTGCACAATTGATGCATTATATAGATCAGAAAAACAATTTCTATAATCTTGTCCCAAATACCATGTAATGACATGTACTCACTTCTCAGGCTCAGCCCTGATGTTTTCTGCATGGGGTCTTGACTGAAGGTGCATTAGGGTTAATATTTCCGTCTATTCCCAGTGGCATTTGGGGAACTTCCATTTGGCCAGGCTTTGGTGCACAAGGCAGCCTCTGTGCCAGCAGAGGTTACACTCAAGTACTGTAACCACTGATTGTCAAGAAGAGTATAAAATCAAGACATTTACTTCTAAAATCTTTGCAAAATGCAATCGTTCCACAGTGTGTTCAAACAATTAAAACCCAAACCAATGAACAAAGAACCCCAGCCCTCTCCATTTCATGTTACAGTGAAGTCCAGTACAACATGTACTGTGACGTAAAACCATCACAAAAAAGAAAAGCACTAGATTCCTGTTAACCCCAGAAAGATATAGGTCTCTCCAGAGCAACATATGAACCAACACACTGCCATTTAATAAGGTTAAAAAAAATACTTCCAAGAACTGGAAGGCAATGCTTGGTATACTTCATCTGGCAAAAAAACTGTTTGCTATTATGTTATCACCTGGTAGCATCTCCAGACCTGGGATCCTTTCAGCATTTCCTCTGGTTTCATTCTGAACCTCCCCTTCCATGTCTGATCACCTGGCCATTTTTTTCATGTTGATTTGAACTGTGTTTTTCAGCATTGATGCAAGTTATCATCATCACTGTTTTTAAAAAAACAAAATGGCATTTCTAAGCAATTTGCTGAGACCAACAATAACAAGAATGATCTGGGACCAGGCTTTGGTGATTGAATGTTACAAGTGATTATAAACTCATATTTTGTTAACCATAGCTATTATGTATGATGTGAAAAAACATTGTACAGAAACTTCACTGAGGCTGCAAGCATCTTCACAACTGATTCTAATGTGGAAGGAATGGATGGAAACTGCTTTGACAATGGCTTCTTAGGGAAGATAGAGTCAAACTGTTCATAGTCCGTTATGTTTTTTCTGAGATGCCTTTTTAAGATGAAAGGTAGCCTGATGAAGGTGCTCAATTACATAGGATTTTTTCTGTATTTACATTACAAGAGATCTAGGCAAGTGATTACAATATCAGCTTTGAACAAGGGCTTTGGACAGCCGTGAATAATGGAGCACAAGTCCAAGTGCAGGAAATGGCTTGTGTCTCATTAGGTAGTATGTTTACTATATACTGATAGATTATTTTGCTTGCCAAGATGTTTGTGCAGTGGGAATACTTATGTGTAGTACTATTCTTACTGCACAAATTCCCAGCCAAGCAGGATACGTGACAGTAGTAAGAACAGTTTATAAAGTCCTGGCAAAAATACCTGGAAGTGCTCTGATGTCAATAAAGAGAGGCAATGGTTTCTTTCACAGGGGGCTGTGAACCAGTGGATCTCGTTCCATACTAAAACTGACATAAATTTCTTCTTCATTCTTTTTTTAAGCTGTCATTTGAAACAAAAAGCATATCCATTCTATCAGCCTTAGAGGTCTGGCTGCAACTACCCCAGACCGACGTAGGCATTGATAACTCGCGCTCCTGCCCTGCTGCCACACAGATCGGTGGCCAGACCTCGCTCTCCGCTTGCCTGGAGCCTGTCTTGGCAGTCCTGCACCGGCGGTGCAGCCAGGCAGTGCTCCGAGACCTCAGTCAAGGACATCCCCACTGCCTCTCCTTGGCTGAGTAATCCCTTGGTCATCAGTGGCATCGATAAGTGACAGTGTCAAGGAAAGGGGGTGAGCTTCCTGGGTCATCAAGGCACTGTTTATGGGGAAGTACTCCTTGGGCAGCTATAACTCAGCAGCAGGGGAACAGGACAGGACAATGGATGAGGACTGCCACATGCCTAATTCTGTCCACTTGCATCCATCGGGTTTTTGCAGAGTCCTGTGGAGGCAGATTTTTTTGGTTATTTTTTTAGAGAAGTACAGCCTGCTTTTTGCCTCCAGCTCACTAGAGCTGAACTGCCAGCCTGCCCTCCCAGGGGAGGCACTGCAGGGAGGCAAGAAAGGAAACCAGGGTGGGCAGAAATTCGTTTTAGCAGTGCAGGCATTGTTTGTGAATGTGATTGTGGTTACACCACTTTTTAGTCAACTTCAGTGCAATGTTCCTGGAGAAGCAGGGGTGGAAGACTTGGCAGGGAAGCGTAGGTGGAGGATGGGATATGCCAGTGAAAGCATATTGCGGTTAGTTCTGGAACATCATGAAAAATTGGGGACTGCTTCAGGATCAGGTACAGATGGATGCATCTGAAACAGGGATGGAGGCTGGGCTCAGAGAGGCTGGCAGCTTCTGAAGCTACAAGGAGCTCTTTCAAAGATGCATCTTAACCAGGACCAACATGTGGGGATGGGATGAGGTCAAGAATGCTTCTCCCCACCTTGGCATCCTCCCTCAGGGCTGGTGGACTATGTGTTCTCCAATCACCTTGGATTTTACCATCTAAAATATGGCAGTCCTTGATATTATCTCACAGAATATGCCAGATGTGTAATTCTGATTCAGGGTATCACAAACAACCAAATACAAATCAAAAGAAATGAAGAGAAGAAAACATTTTAGTCACCTCTAATACTGCTGCTAGAAAGTGGCTAATAGACCAAAGGAAGAAAATGTGCCATTCTGTCACTACTGAGCCTGTGGGATTAAAATCAGAAGCTCCCTCGCAAAACAGTATCCTACCAACCCCCTTCATCTGCAGGAAAGGGACCTGACCAACAAATTGTGATAAAAGACTGGTCTAATGACATGAAGGCTAGGTTGGAGTTGGACACAGAGGTAGACCAAGACCTTCCTCAGATGCATGGCAGGTGGGCAGAAAAAAGTGATCTAGTTTTTGGCTGGAAGTACAAGATACGTTAATTTCAGGCCCTGAAGAAACTGTTATGTTCAAGCCTACCGCTCTGCTCTGCAGAAGTCAAAACACTGTGGTGCTGGAGGAGTACGTAATGCATCAGTGAGTGTTAATGCCACTCAGACTGGAAGTCATTGCTAGATTTACATCTGGTAGTTTACATGTAGGATACATCAAGAGTGTTCATGTCCCTGCAGACCTGATCCACAGTTTTAACTGTGTCTTATGCTGAGCTTCCACCATGATCCATGAGTTGATGCAGCAATCTACTGAAGTGGTGAGATTGCATTTCCCCTGCCCTTGCTGCCCCAGCTCCCAGCCACAACTTTGCACTTTGGTCCTCTCAGTGAATCAGTTTAACAAGGCAGAAAACAACTACATCAAAGAATGGCATCATTTTCTGACACTGTAGTTAACTAACATAGCGAGTGGAAAGGTGTGAGGAGAGCCACAAAAGGGATGCCTGGGAGGGCAGGAGCAGTGGGAAAGGAGGAGCAAGGATTGGAGTAAGTGAGCAAGGATTTCCCCTTTTGGTCAGGGAACAGCTGCCCTGAAAAGCAGCACCTGAGATGCACCGTGACAGTCACTGTTGCAAATCCAGAGCCACTGGCAGACGGAAGCTCTTTGGGTCGTGAACTGGTTGGTGTATTTGTTCTGTTTTTTTCACAATGCCTAGTGCAAGTACTAAAGTGAGGTAACTGATAAACCATAGCAAAACTTCACTAATTTCTTCAAGAAATGTGTCTGGGTTAACCAATAAGATGAGGAAATGAACCAAATGCAGTAATTAGAAGTTCTGTTGATCTAAGACAAAAGTTATCAGACCATTCCTACAGTCAGCTGCTAATTAAGGTTTTTCACATAGGTGTACTAAGATTAATGGAAATTCTGTGTCCACCTGTAAATATCTACTGCTAATTTCCTGTTTGCTTTGCCATATATCCCACGAGATGATTTGTATAAGAATGATAGGCAAGGGTAAGGTGTTTCATGAGGTCCAGGAGCAGCTTAAAGAAGAACTGAAAGCTTATCCTTTTTTTCTCCCCAGCTGATCTACTAAAATATGTTATCTCTTCCTTGCATGCCTTGCTTTGCTATGCAGCATAAGAGGTATGTTCTTTTTCACTCATTTTCTCAAGATATTATTCATATAGCTTAGTCCATGTGTTCCGATTATCCATATTTCCTATTCTTAGCACTAAATGGGCACCTGGTCATGTTGATTCCCAGTTTAATTTGTATCGTTTCCTATTCTTTTGCCCATGACATCAGAAGACATGCTTGAACCTAATGAGGCTTGATCCTGACCGAGCATAAATCAGAGGACCTCAACTGAGGTCATGTTACCCCTCCTTCTTCACAGTAGATCTAGATGAGGTCTCCCCCTTCACTGAGAAACCTGGCAGTTTGTAAGACAGTTTTCCGTATACTCAAACGTATGAATAGGCTTAAAATGCTCCACAGAGAAGGAAGTTAAGATACGCTGACTTCCCTCTTTTTCTCTTTTGAAGAACATTTCCTGAGGGAAAAGGTAGTTAATTTTATTTTCTGCTTTAAGCATGAGGAAATTACATTCATTTCATTAGCTCACACCTAAAAGATCTTTGGTAAGCAAACTGTTAGAAAATAGAGTGAATAAAAAGAGTGAATAAAAGGAGTGAATTGATACGCAGATTTGATCTGTTAAGAGCATATGTATATACTTCATATATGTGCGTGGATATATAAAATGGTAAAATTCTAGCTTGATTGACTTTACTGGGGTCAGAATTTCACCCATAAGCTTATTATTGTTGTCAATACTTCCAAGTCTATTATAGAGCTTTTAACTAAAAGGCCTCCAGAGCAAAGAGTATCAAAGTCATGAGAGTTTTGCCCCTGTGAGAGAGATGGCAAGGAAAGACTTGCAATGGCCATTTCACAAAGTGTTTCATATTGAGTGGTTGTAACTGGTGGCATGTAGAGTGAGTCCTCCCTCCCACTTGAGTCAAGGACAATCAATTTTATTTTTAAAATGTCATAATCACTGGTATTGATCAACGCTCCCTAATGGGGGTGCTCTCAAATCCATACTGGCTTGGGCTATCGCCACTTCCCTAGCAATTCAGGCTCAATTAGGCTGCCTTGCTAATGCATGTCAGCTTTATTTAATTGCTCTCAGGCCTGCAGTGTGAGAAAAGGGCAAGCTGACAGAGTAATCCCACACTTCCACTTTGCAGTGAGCTGCCTATTTGTTTTATTTGTTCACATTTTAAAGGGCTAAGCACTTGTTATATGGAAAACACAGGAGAGCAAAAGTCAAGAAGTATTAATAAGCCTTGGAAAACAGAGTTAGAACTCAATTGCTTGTGCAAAGAATTGCTGATGTTTCAGTACTTTGAAAAGAAGATGGGTTTTGTAGCTAGGGTGCTGATGAGCAGCATTTGTCTCATGGAAAACTTAGCAGAAGTTGAGTGGAAGCAAATGTCTTCTAACAGCTACATCCTAGGGAAAACAACTTGTTTATTTGTTGGTTGGCTGATGATAATGTGGCAGAAGCAACCTCTAACTGAGGCTGGTAATGAGCTGGGGATAGTAGGGTGACGGTTTCTTCCATAATATTTAATATGAATGTTAACAAATGTTAATAAATTAGGAGGCAGGGGAAGAGAGGGATGGCAGCAAGCCAGCAAAAGGGAAATAGCCATTAAACACCTAAAATCTCTAATCTGTGAAAGTACATGCGCAGCTCATACTTCCTACAGCAGTGCAGCTGTGAGCTGAAACAAAGAAATCACCTATGAGTACCAAAGTGCCTGGCTGCAGACAGAAGCTCTCACGCTTTTACGTGTAGATCTGAAACTAAATATTGGAGTAAGAAAAATGCAGGTATGAGTTATGTGAGGGGAAAGACCTCCAGGGGGGCTCCCTAGAGCATGGTGCTCCCTTTAGAGTTCAGCTATATGTGCCTGGCCACCTTCCCACCTCCTGGCTAAAGGTTGGGTTTGTTGACAGAATAAAGACGTCAGAGTAATGCTTGGAAGGTGGAGTAGACTCACTCCCACGAGTCCTGGACTGTCAGCTCCAAAACCTGATGTGTATCTTGGGAATCAGACCTGCATCCAACCATAAGCGGCAGACTAAGGTTGCATTTTAATTTTGTTTCTTTCTAGTTTTATTATTGCAAGTGTTGGATGTTGCTAATCAAATGTCTGCCTGACATTTAGGGGAGGGGAGGCAAGGTACATCCAACAGATTTTGGGTGCCTTGATTCCTTGGGGCCAGTGGCTCTGCCTGCATGATGGTGTAGTCTGTCTGGAGGAACCTGTGTTCCATCTGTGGCCTGGAGTAAGCTGCAGGATTCAGCCAAGCTGCTGTTTTCTCTGCTGCCAGCTAGGGGCTTTGGAAAAAGCATTGTCCTCAAAATCACACCTGTAATCCTGTCGCCTGGAAGAGGTAAGTGGCAGCACCTCATCTCCATAGCTCTGCAGTCCTGCTGCATTTGCCTGCAGAGCTGTGCCCTGTGCCATGTCTGACAGGACTATAGTAGGACAGCATTGAAAAGACAGTACGAAAAGAAACTCACTCCAATACCAGGGATGATGTGGTTTCTTGCCTCTTTCTGTTTTTCACTGATTTCTTAAATTTTTCATTTCCTAGTTATGACAGTCCTTTCTCTTGCTCCTGTTTTCCTCTGCTCTAGACTCTCCAGGTTGCTTAGCTTATGAGTTCACTTCTCTTTTGGTTTTAAATTTGCTGAGGGCGGCACACATGACTCAATTTATAGCAAAGAATACTGAAACCAGCCAAGACAGGCAGGGAAAAAGAAAGATGTGGGCTTCAGCCTGAGATTTTATTTCAACTGGGCTGAAAACATTCCAATGCTCTACAAAGACATACCATTACTGGTGCATGAAGACTATCAGATGGTGAAAGTACTTAGAGAGGCCACCTAGAAGTGCTCTACGGAACCTTACTGTTGTCTTCGAATAAAACATTACCTGAGAACTACACAAGGTAATAGATCTATCCGATACAGATAGTTCTCACTTGTATTCCTCTTCTACAAATTCTTTTGTACAGCTGTTTTGTATAGCATTTTTTCAGAAGACAAGAACAGTGCTGTTTATTTATTTTTACAATTTAACTGTGATGTTCTTGCTCAGCCAGCCTGCTGATCTGGTAAGCATTTAAGGCTCAGTTCTGCAAGATTATGGCACACAGGAGTTTGGGCAGAGCTAAATGGAAAATACCAAAACCATTAATTTTTTCTTTTTACACCTAGTTGCTCTGGGTTTTTAATACCTTACATATGAATTTGTTGGTTTTATCTCAATTTTATTCTTGTTTTAACTGCCAATAACCCAGTGTTTTTCAGTATTTTTTTCACTTAATTAAAATAAAGCATCCACAAACATTCAAAAAATTCTCCAGTGGTGTTTTATGGATTTATTTAAAGTTCTTTTATATACATTTTTATATATTCTTTATACATTCATTTATTTGTATGTATGTTATTTTACCAGCTTTAATTTCCACATTTGAAATGAATGAAGCCCTATTATGCCTAAGGATGCTTTACAAAATTTCCTTAAATCGATCACTATGTACTCATATATACCAGTTTATGAAATATATACACTATGGGTATGAACTACAAATTATTTTTGTGTTACAGGTTACTGAAAACAGGTTTCTTTGAACATTTAGACATAGAAAACACAAATCCAGTTGCTGCACCCCCACCCCACAGATTTTCTTCATTCACACTTATTTTGAGTATGTTTGATTTTAAAAAGTTACATTACACAGCTATTTCAATATAACAAAGCAAAGAGAGAATTCATAACTCCAGTAGCATGATCACTGATGATGCCAGAAACAGTAAGGCCAGTAATGCACAAGTTAAACTTAACTACAATTGGTTATTAGTATAATAAATACACACAGATGTACCTGGTGAAATCCTCCTGAAATTAGGTGTGGCACCGTAAATGCCATCTACCTGTAGAAACTCTCTCTTTTACGGTAAGAACAGCATGGTCCAGAGCTGGAAAGAAGTGTCAGTCAATTCGTTAAGCATGACCAGATTATCAAAGCTTTGAACAGCAGCCGTGCATCAGTACAGAGGGAAATCCTCTCCCGTTCAGTCAGAAGACATCCTGTCCTGCCTGCAATGCCTCCAGCCAAAGTGAGCTGCACCTCCCCCAGCCGCAGGTGGGTGCTGAGGGGCAAGGACCACCACCTGAAGCCAGCCACCCTTTCCTTGAGCAGGGCTTCGACAAAGGAGTGGTGTGCTAAGGACTCCAACTCCAATGTATGACCAAAGGAGAGATGCTCATGTCTTCTTGTAGAAACCTCACAAACTGACTGGGTGAGATGCTCTGCATATTGACCAGCTGCCATCCTCTGTGAAAGCCAGACATGGCAAAACGTTGAGAATGAAGCCAGACCCAAGCGTATTGTAAAAGCCTCTTCCTAAATGAATGCCATCTTCACCATCATGCCTGCAAACTACAGCATGTTCTTGGAGGGCCTTGGCAGCACAGGAGAAAGGTACCAGCCGCTTGCTGCAATGGGACCGGTACCGCGCAAGCCAAAGGCATCTCTCAGTCCGTGCCTCAGCAATGAAACCCAAAGACAATAAGCCTGTTGTTCAGGCTTGCTGGGGTCTTAAAAGGAATCATTCTAAATGAAAACCAAAACCTCAGTATGCTTCTGGCAATGTATCTATTGTGCTTTGTATTTTCCTCACAGTAGCTGACAGTGATGTGGTGCACTAGGTTTTGTAATGTGTGTTCCTGTTTATTTGAATGGCTGTTTTTTAATGTGCATTTATAATGGCAGGCTTTCTGGGCACCTATAACTTGGGTATTATCTTTTTTTGCTGTAATTTCTCACAAATACTTCATGTATTAAATGAGATGTCATTTTGTACCGTGGTTGTAAAATCTTCAAGATTTTCTTTAGAAACCTTGTCCCTCAGTATCACAATCAATGTAAAAGTGATATGGCACAAAAGCACAATTATTATAATTTATTGGGTTTCTCTTGGAGAATCATGGATTGAAGTTTTTTTCTAAAATTTTTAATGTTTGTATAATTCCCAATTATTTGCACAAGCATAGCAACAATTGAAAGGTGTTTTTTTTTTTAATAAAGAAAGATCAGGAAATAAAGTGAGGCTTTCCTTACAAGAATATATAGAGATAATATTTGCAAAAGAAAAACTAACCAAAAAGAAAACTTAAAGAAAACTTACCTAAATTGTTTGCTGCTATCAGATAATGAATATCTGGACTAGTCTTCTGATAAGACTAGCAAGGGCAAGCAATCAAATGGATATTAAAATAGAACATGGTCACTTAATGCAAGGCATAACGAGACGTTACTCCCTTGGACAAAGGGAGCTGGACTCAATACACTGGAAGAGTCCTTCCTGTTTTCTTATCTGGCAATTAAATTTTAAATACAAAACTTGGGGGAATGTAAAAAAATCTTTTCAAATCGGGAAGAAAGGTCTTACTTTTTCTTAAGGAATTAATAGTATCAGAAGTGATTTGACAGAAGGCTCACTGCTAGTGAGAGGAATCAATGGCCACACTAAATGAGCAACAGGGATTAGGACCTGTACATGGAGAGCTGTCTGCCAAAACCCAAAGGTGGGCTGAGCATAGAAGAATAATTTTAGGAAGTACTGGCTAGACTTGTTTCCACAAATCACAGTGTGGAGTTTGCTAGATGTTTCTTATTCTAATTGCAACAAATATGAAAGTTGCTGGTCAGTATAAAATTTCTGTTCATCACTCACTATGCCTAGTGGAAATTAAAAATGGAGGAAGAGGAAAGCAATTAAAGAAAACCTCAAAAAATAATAAAAAAAACGCTTAAAAAATGATCCAAAATTAGAAAACAAAATCCATGTAGATGGAAAGCCTCATGCACAACAGCAGCTAGAAAGTGGAGTGAGAATATGTGAGAGAAACAACACTGCAGATGCCAATGTCAGTGAAGAAGGAGGGCAGGGGGGGCTCCAGGCGCTGGAGCAGAGATTCCCCAGCAGCCCGTGGTGAAGCCCCTGGTGAGGTGGGCTGTGCCCTCAGCCCATGGAGGTTAACAGTGAAGCAGATAGCCACCTGTAGCCCAGGGAGGACCCCATGCTAGAGCAGGTGGATGCCCAAAGGAGTCTATGCCCCCATAGGAAGCCCACACTGGAGAAGGCTCCTGGCAGGACCTGTGATCCCATGGAAAGAGAAGCCCAGGCTGGAGCAGGTTTGCTGGCAGGACTTGTGACCCCCCTGGGGGACCCACACTGAAGCAGTCTGTTCCTGAAGGACTGTATGCAGTGGAAAGGATCCACGCAGGAAAAGTTTGTAGTGGACTGTCTCCCATGGGAAGGACCCTACATGGCAAAGGGGAACAGTGTGAGGAGGAAGAAGAAGCAGAGACAACATGTGATGAATTGACTGCAGGTCCCCTTTCCCTGTCTCCCTCTACTGCTGTGGGGGAAGAGGTAGAGAAACAGAGAATGAAGATCTCACCCTGTCCTTATCTTGACCCATGAGCCTTTCATTATATTTTCTGTCCCCTGTCCAGCTGAGGAGAGGGGGAGTGATAGAGCAGCTTGGTGCCACCTGACATGCAGCCGAGGTCACCCACTACAGCGGCAAAAATTTTCACCAGGTTTCTAAGATACTACTGACAAGGTAGAGAAATAGAATCACAGAATCATAGAATCATTTATGTTGGAAAAGACCTTTAAGATCATAGGTCCAACCACTAACCCAGGACTGTCAAGCCCACCACTAAACCATGTCCCTAAGCATCTGCAACAAGATCTTTGTCAGCTGCTCAAAACTGGGAAAACGAAATTAAAAACCTGAAAGAACTGGTCAGAGACATCATCGTAAATATCCTTTACAAAGATGTAGCATCATGAAAACGTACAAAATATCTGGTCCTCTAGTTCTAATCTAACCAGAGCAGCTCAGACAGTTTCTTGTCAACTGACTAGTTGACATCACATCTGCATCTAACTACCATAAGCACGGTGAAATGCTTACTGGGCACAGACAAGACTGGACACAAACACAGCATACATTTACACAGTGAGAAATTCAACAGAGTAAATTGCACAGAAGGGAGCTGACAGGTATTTGGCAGGTTATTGGCTAAAGAGATTGCCACAGTTTTGCTGAGGATGTGGTCTGATCCAGTTAATAACAGAAAAATGGGACCAGACAAGAGCAAAAGTTAAAAGAAATATTCAGACAGATTATGGAAACTCCCACTTGGCCAGTGTGGCTGAAATCAACTACAAAGAACCTGGGTACAGAAAGAAAGAAGAGACCAAAAAGTAGTTGTTGAACATAACCTCGAGTTCCTTTCCTTTCTTCAAACGTGTGTGATATAAAATCCAAGTTCTTACACCAAGTATGTGTTTGTGAAGGAAGCATCACCATTCTTTGGCTCACTGTAGTCAAGGTATTTCATAAAAAAAGGACAACTTTATAATCTTCTTTGTGTACAGTTTATCTTAACAGTTGGCTTTCTCTGAGAAGTTTAAAGAACAGTGTCATTACAAGTATGTGTAGAAGGGAAGTACTGCAATAATTCATGTAAACCTTTAACTGCATAAACACTTTCCCATTCTGTTTGTAGATGCATCACTCAAAGACAGTATTACCAACAATGAAGGAATATCCAAGACAACAAGAAAGAGCACTCACTTATATTGCCCATTAATCAAAAACATTGGAGTTGCTTAAATTTTTTCGTATTGTTTGAAAGAGGAGGTAGATTTAACACCCACAGCTTCCTATCTTTAATATATGTATTTTAAACAGAACACAGAGAATACCTTTATTTCAATATTTTGTTTACAGAATCAATTATACTGTAAAGATCAGATAAAGTTATATCAGATCTGGGTTACATCAGGTACACAAAGTTAGATTACGTTAAATCCCCTCACTCTTGAAAGGAAGTTGAGGAAGAAGTATCTGGAAATTGGGACAGTTTAGTAAAACGTTTTCCTTTCACTGAGTGCCGTCAGCTCAGTAAGTCAGATTTACAATTGTTAGCGTTTCCTATAGTTTTATGGAATTGGTATTTGCTTCCTTTACAATGAGGGAAAATCATCACTCTGCAGCTATATTTATGTAAGTCGCCAACAGCAGACAAGTGGGAGTGAGGAAAAGGTATTTCCATCCCTAGTAATACTGAAGTGCTCATTTAGTGACTTGAACCCATAACACAGTGCTTCTGGATCCACATTCACACATAACTCTTGGCACCGTCAGCTGACAGATGCCCCACCAAAAATGCCGTTCAGCTTACCCATGGAGTGAAGCTCTTTGCAGTTCTCAGGCCATCCAGCCTTTGGAGTCTGGACAGGATCCAGCCACAGATCCTTACTTGGGATCTCTCGGCACGTTACTGTGATGCAGAGCCTATGTTCAGCAACACACTCTAAGTGCTGGAGTACGCAGTGCAACCACCAGTCTCTGGACTTAGCAACGACACCTCAGGTTCCTCCCACAGCTTAAACTCATCGTCTCCCAGAATCCCAAAACAATTAGGAGTCCTCTGGCTTTTAGTTTGCTACCTTATTGCAGAAGTTACATGGCAGACACAAGCAAGCGGACCCATAAAACCAGAAATGGGTTTTGAAGAGAACTTCTGAAAGTCTCATTGCCTCAAAGGCCAAAATGGGAGAATATCGGTATTTAGAGAAGTTCACACTTGCTGGACACAAGTCTGTTCAGATTAGCCCTTTCTTTCCCTGGAGGCCTTACGGTCTCTAGGCATACAGCTCAGGCTTTCCCTCAACATGACCAGTTCTGTAGCAACTTCTGTCAACACAATCTGCTGCAGGGGCTCCTTCACTTTCCCCAGCCCCATCTCAAGTTTCCTCTGTTCCTTCTGCAAGACAATTTGAAGATGTGTTTTGGCCACCTGCATTCTCTGTTTTCTCCTTGGCAGGTTCCATCACTTCCTGAAAGGAAGGGAAAAACTGTCCTTTCACTCCCAGAAAACATCCCGGTGAGCTGCTTGTCAAAAGTTCACTTGTTAATCATTCTCCAACCACACCTGGTCTATTGGCTGCTTTGTAAGCAAGATGAATATGCACTGACTTGAGGTTCATGATATAGACATATACATAATAACAAATAGATTACAAATACTGGATATCAGCCTATACATTGTGTAGTCAGATTTCCCAAACTTTTATGCCTAGACTGTCTCTAAAGTAAACCACTCCCTCTGCCTAAACGAGTAACTAAATTTTAACCTTTAGAGTCTCTGGGGTATTATAGGGTGATCTCATACACTGGTCAGAGATGAAGAATGGAGCTCATGTTTTTGCATCTTTCAGACACTGACTGCCGGTATCACTAACTACTAAACAGAGCACCAAAACCCCCTATTAATTTTACCACCCAAACTTGTAATCAGGCAATGCAAGGGAAATGCCAAACATGGGTCACCAAAGACAAGCACAAGAAAATAGACTTTAAAAGTCAATACTGCAATTGGTTCCCTCCTGACTTCTCTGGCTCCTCTGCACATTCTTTCACTGATTTGGCATGCTGGATACCATAATAATAAACCACTCATTTAAAAAAGATCTGTGCTGTTTGTACAGCTTTTTAACATACTGGCTACAAACCAACTCATTTCACATCCTATTATTATTTTTGATCCATCTCTAGCAATCAGATATGACCAGGGTTAATACTAGTATTTATTCCTTTATTTATGGTTGACACTGTTATGAAACTGTGAGTGTTGAAAATGTATGACCTATATGAAATCATGTGGTTGACTCCATGCTTGCAGGAAGTTGCTACTGCATTTTTAAACATTACTGAATAGCAGATAATTATTAGAAAAATATACTATGAAGCTCCACCTTCATTCTGTATCTTTATTCTTCCATTCCCTAGATAATTTTACTTCTCTTCCCACACGATGGCTCATTACTGTTATTGCATCAGTAATTAGACAATAAACTCTTCAAAGACAAAAAACTTCTGGATTTATTGGCTTTTGGGAATTGATATTTTATTCCTTGCCAACGAATCACCTAGTCTAAATCCACATCCTATTCACAAACACTGTAACTTTCCTTTTCCTGTCATCAGCAGCAGGCAAGCATTTTGCAGTGTTGATCAGGTGAAAAAAAGCTTGAAAGGAGCAACATTTTAAGTCAGATACTGAGGGTGCTTTTGGTCAGAAATCCATAAAAAAATATGGATTAATTAGCACTACATTTTAACAGCTTTTACTTGTCTTTTCCACTTGAAAAACAGTACCGTGCTTTCCTTCTGGCAGAGATTTGCAGCTGACCCCTCTAACTTTTTCTTTTACATTAGTAAAATGCTCAGTTGACAGTTCAGAGAGGGGAAAGAAAATCATCATTGCCATTAAACCATTAACACGCAACACACATCTACCAAGGGCTGGCCTTGCCAGAGGATTTAGCATTGCCAATGGGTGGCTGATGGAAAAGGATGCAGCTGACATTCTGAACTGTTTCACCTGCAGGATACAGTAGATGTAAAATTAATCTGTCTTCTTCAAACTAGCTGTGACCAGTTGATTTAATTCAGTTGCTGAAGAGTGAAATGGACAGATTTTAGCTTTTCTTTAAGAACAAAACTCAGCATAAGCAGATCTGAGATTTCTGAAGGAAGCCTGTATAAAACGATTCTTACGTGTTCTTTAAAAATATCCTCTCTTTTGATGGTTCAAGACATAAAAGAGGGCCAGGTTAATAATCATAACTTTTTCACGCCATGGGGAGCTTGCTCTGTCTATAAACTAAGATCTGCAAAATACAGAACAGAGCTTAAACTTATTGATAATATTTCTGAAAATTACTGTCAGAACACCCTTATATCTGGATTTGTCTGTGGGCTTTGAAACACCTCTGTGCATCAAGGGACCTAAAATTTGCCTGACTCGTTCAGCTCATCTCTCTGACGGTGATAGTTACTATTGTAAAGGAAAGACACAAAATATAAAATCTTGCTGAGTGGGTCTGGTAAAGTAGAAACAAATGAGCTCCTGTGGCAACAACTGAACAGTGATGTTAGATTAGAAAAGGTCCTAAGGAACCCTGCTGAATGGGTTGTCACATCAGTGGCAAATAGCTGCAGTGCCCTACCCCAACACGAGGTTTAGCTTCTAAGCCCAGATACCTATTGCCTTATGTTAATAAATGCCTAATGGCTGCTACATTTGTACATAATGTCTGCACTGTTAGCATTTAACTCATTAACCCCAGGAAATCCTATGAGATACTTGGAATATGGAAGGTATTATCCTGTCCTGTGGCATCTGCAGGGATATTTATGTGACCCGCATCACTGGCAGTCTCACAAGCACTGATGGATTTAGCCTCAGAGCACCCTCAGGCGGGATGCAAGGATTGTTATCCCTGTTTTTTCATGATGAGTACTGAGCAAAGAGGAGAGTTAGATGAATGCTGCCAAGTTCACTAGAGGGATTTTAAAGTGAGCAGCCTGTTCAGCACGAACCAATGACACCCAGCCCCAGCCGTGTGCAGGACGAAGCAGGTTTGTGACTGAACCCTACCATCCCCCAAATCAGATGAGATGCCAGAGCTGACTGTCAACAGCAGGGTCCAAACAGGGCCGCTGGAGCTGACCACAGGCAACTGCTGCCTGGCGTGGGATACTTGAGGAGAATCACTTGAAAGCTGTAGTTCACACCAGGCACCCGTGTCCAGCTCAGACACCAGATGGTGGCAGAGCAGAACAACACTTTAGAGTATGGGTAACACACCTGATGTCCGGGACAGAGGCAGGGATTGAATCTGCATCCCAGCTCGATGACACCTACAGCGGGCCTATCTTCTGTGTCTAAAGGAAAGGAATATTTCAGCAGAGGATGAGCTGAATGATCTGCTACTTCTGATTTAAGCTTCAAGATATTCAATGGCAATCAACTCCAACTCATGTTTCACCTGAATGCATGTAGAAAAAGCCACCTACAGCTCCCTGTAGATTAATCACAGAATCCCAAAGGATGTAGCCAATAGCTCCTTTCCTATTTAAATGCAGTCTGAATTGGGTATTAACTACCTGCTGTGTTTGGCAGATCTCTTATTCCTAAAATAAATAACTGTATGAAAAGTCATAAACTCTATATTGGACTTTTTCATTAAAAAAAAAATCAAAGTAATGTCAGGATTTTAGCAGCCTCGCTTATTGCAGTAAATCTGGCTTCCACAGCTGTTCATGTTGTACTGTGTGCTTCAGCCAAGTGGAGCTGCAGTCCAACATTTCCTTCTTAAGGTATCCCTTACCCAGAGCAAAGCCAAGTGAATTTTGGACAGGACTAGCATGCTAGAAATTATGAATGTGCTCTTATTAGAGCAGGTTGCATGTTTTACATTAAATATTCATTCAAATAACAATCCAGCAAAATGTTTGTCAAGATGATAGTTACTTTGGCTAAAAGAACACATTTTTCTTTCAGTTTCCACCAAAACTCGCCCATATTTATCACATTGAGAATCTAAGGACATTAATGAAGATCTTGCTTAAACGCGGCTGAGCTCCTTCACTGGTGCCAGATCCTGTTCTCTTGTTTTATAGCCGTACCATTTCAGAAACTGCTTGGTTCTCACTAGGGACAATTCCTTTTACAGGTTCCACTGCAGCTCATAAAAGGGGGGGGGGGGGGGCGGGGAGAAAAAGAGGGGAAAGTAGCATTTTCTCCTCCTGCCTGTTAAAAACCTGCCTGTGTTGAGCTGAGACTCACAGAAAGCCTCATAAAGAGGTTTGATTTCAGTGTTGCGGTTTTCTGGGCAGAACCGAGTTTACCTCCAGACATCCGTGATGCTGTCCACTGTTACCACTATTGCTCATTGTGCCTTTCTCTATCTCCCTTTCCTCAGTGACCAGCCCTTTGTGCTGGTATGCTCTATCAGGCATGTCTCCATTCATGCAAGAGCCTTCCCAATCCTCCTCTGAAGCCTCTGCCATAAGCCTTTTTACATTGCCCTCATTCATGCTGGGGACTCTTTTGCATTTGTGTTTGGCAGTCATCTGAAGCAGGTCCTGACCCTGCAGTAGGCTATGTGGGGTTGCAGAGGTCTCCCCAGGCCAGGTAGTGTAGGGGGTATGTACCAAGCTTTGCATGTTCTTTAACACAGAGAACAAAAGTATCTTTGTGACATGATTCATAAAGTAATTGCTGCACCAGACTTATCAGGAACAAGGGACTGCAAAACATTCTGTGTCCTCAGTTACAGAGGAAATACCTTTGTTTCATACTTCCTTTCTTCTTTTTGTTACTCTCCCATTGTACAGGTAATGCACGTTTCCAAAGCCTCAGCATCACCCACATGCATGGTACAACACATTTATGTGGTGTCACAGATCAAGTGGTGCTGCTGTTCACTTTTTCCTCCTGAAGCCAGGGAGGTAAACATGGGCCATATATATAACAGCTAGCATGTATATAAAGTCAAATCATGAAAGAAAGAGTTCCTCTAAAAAACAGAG
This sequence comes from Falco biarmicus, assembly GCF_023638135.1. Classification (NCBI taxonomy): domain Eukaryota; kingdom Metazoa; phylum Chordata; class Aves; order Falconiformes; family Falconidae; genus Falco; species Falco biarmicus. The sequence continues at coordinate 76,928,634 of NC_079289.1, read as the reverse complement.
AACTTCAGTATTCTAGTAGAATTACATACCTTATTCCGCATCAAAACCAGCTAGCCAGTTGGTTGAATTAATGAAGTTAAAGATTAGCAATATTGCCATCATGTGGATACTTTAAGAAAATGCTCAGACATGATCCTGAATTCATTAAGCACCAGAAAGCAGACTGCACCTGAATCCTGCTAGTAAAACTAAGAGGCAATATTTAAAGTTGTTTGTTACTGTTATAGAATATAATTATCCCTTTCTAACAGTAATTATTTATATAGCAAAAATATGTGTACAATAGATAAGGTTGTATTACCCCTTCCACTATGACCCTTACCCTTATGTATATATAGGTCATATTTAAAAATTCACCCCAAAATTAACCTTGGGTTATCCAACCAGAAACTATATAAATGAAAACCACCTCACTGCAGAAAGAAAGAAGAAAGAAAAAAGGACAAGTAGTCAGTTTAGATGTTCTTCATTTGTGAAATGTTTTGTAAAATGCTAATGTTCAAACCCCTGAATTACTTTATCTTATGACTGCTATAATAATTTGTTATTTGTTATTTTCAGTAATTTTATTATGTTCCCCGTTCCCCCCGCTGGCTCCCACTCCGTTCTCTTCAGTATCATGAGCTCTTCTACACTGACTGAAAAACATAAAAGGAAAGGAACTTCCTCAGCCTACATCAAAAAAGTTGGATTTTGCTTTTTTAGCTAGTTAGGAAAATAAAATTTCTTTATATTACATCTACCAAAAATGAGATAAAATCCTGTCACATTATAAGGTAAGGTATCTCCGCTCCTGGCAGGAATTCATATAAACAACTGATTTATATGTTGTTTTTTATTTTTATATATATATATATATATATATATAATTGTTTTATATAAACAATTAGATTTGCAAATTTTGTAGAAACAGAAAGTGTAAATAAACTTGGTAAGACTCCTACATTGTTGCAAACTTCCAATGCCATTTTGAAAATTGCTTCCCTATTTCTGGGAAAAACAGTGAGTGAAATAGAACAACAGCGTGTTTACTACCAGCAACTAATACATACCAGGCATTCGAAAGGTACTACGATTTTCTTGGTTGAAGAATACTGTCTAGGTACAAAGTGGAATTGTTTTATATACACACACTTTCCACTACAGACTATTCACCATTCCAAGAGATACATTGCCATGACCAATAACTCATCTCTATTACTGTACTGTCTGCTCTAAATTACACACATTGTATCTAGACAAAATACTGCAGCAGCAGGCTGTTTCGTGTTATTACTTTGTACGCAAGCAAGAAACACTGATTTAGCTTGTTGCTGGCTCCAGACATTGCCTTCTTGTAATAATCGATCATACAGCATAGATGCAGCTTTTTCATGGGGTCAAAGCTCAAATTTAGAATACCGGAGCACATAGCCAACATATTATCTCTCTTCTACTTGCAGAGTAAATTCATACCTTCTTTCTTGCCCCGCTATTTATTTGTAAGTATATCCAGGTGGGCCGACCCCAGTTGTGCCAGGAAAAGGGAAAACAACAACATCCACAAGGCTCCTGCCATGCAGGAGGCAGCACTCAGTGATTTAGCTCAAACTACAATTTTAAACTAGTTCCATTAAAGAGGCTAAGATCACACAGATAGCCATAGCCATTCCCATTTCAATCTGGCCTATTTCCATTTTGCTAAGCAAACAACATTTAAGAATGCCTTATTTCAGCTTTGCTGAAATCAGAACAAAAATGCCTGCCCAGCTTATTTATTTACTTTTGCTGACTAAACACACAGGAGAAGTTTATACACAAACAAAACCTGACATTATTTATCATCATCATTGTTGTGCCTAAGAATCGCATCACGCAAGGGAAGAATCTACAGAAGAATGTCAGAGAAATCAGGCCCTTCAAAATTAAGCTTTCCTGGTTAACTTAACTCACAGTGATAACATTTTAAATGGAAAATACTAAAGAAGTACACCCATATAGGCAAGAGCATGTACGCATGTGTATGCGCTTGATGCATAGAAATGAACCTAAAGTCGCTGCAGACAGCCAGTTTTAAATAACTGGAGCACAAAGAAACTCCAAACATGAAGACTTGGGGGAGTAAAGACAAACATCGGTCAGCCCATACAGAAAAGATACCAAGAGCTCCCCTATTAAAAGACAAAAACAGGTTCTTCTCCTTTCAAGAGCACCAGGATCAGGTTTTCACAGTCCCTGGACAAGCCCGATTTACGACCAGTTTCCAGACAGAAAGAAATCTGTGAACCTTTTTAATTATTCATGCTCTAAGAGGCAAACCCTCTCGGGTTGCAGGCCAAGAGGCCTCAGGGCCATGGCTTTCTGGGGCTTTCAGCTGAGGGAATAAGCAGCCGGATTCTCAGCAATATCACTTGGCTGAAAGTGGCTGTCAGGCTCAAGAAAAACAGCAGTGTAGGCTGGTTTGGCAGACATGAAAGGGAACCGGCAGGGGAAAAACTTAACTGCTCCCCATTTGCACATTCCAGCTCTTCTGCTGGTGTTGGAGCACCTGCGGCCGGGGCACCGGAGCACTCAGGCGGGCCATGCCGGCGGGAGGCGAGGGAGGCTCAGCGGGTGGCAGAGATCATTTGGCTGCATGGGAGACCTTCTCACGCATGGAAGGACGAGGCAGGAAGAGCAGTGGCAGGGAAAAGGCCACTTGGTAAAGGCCTGAGCAGCCAGGTCAGGGCAACCTTAGCACCCACAAGCCGTCACTGCAACAAGCAGCTCGGCCAGCTCCCTAAAGAAAGCATGGAGAAAATGGCAGTGCCCCAAAAGCCTGCATGTGAGGAAGAACAGACCTGCTGTGTGGGGCTCTGGGCGACTCAGGGAGAATAATTGGTACCAAATGTGGGGATTTTGCTTCAGAGCTTATTGGCAGTGTAAGCGCTCCCAAGGAAGGGCTGAGAGATCTCCTGAGCAGGCCTGTCTGGAACAAGGCACCAGAGTGGGCAAAAATACCTGGTGAATGTAGTGCTGTCTTGCACCTTGAACGCTCTTTGCTGGGTAGACTTTTCTGAATACCAAAATTCACGTCAGTCTTTCCGTTAAGACTGCCAGGACCTCTGGCTGGTTGCTCCCACAGCCAGAGGTTCTGCTGGATATGTGCGCAACAAGTCTTTCATGGGCCTGCAACCTGGCAGTATGTGTCACCTCAACCCAAGACGCTGGCTAATCAAAGGTCAATTGCTTGGAGAGTCTGCAGTGCCAGCTCCCACCAGAAAAGCCTCCTGACTTGCCTGACATGCTGCTGCTGAGCAGAGTGGGAGAGGCTGTGTCCTGCCTCACAGCTGGCAGCACGGAGACCTCTCGATTGAAGTCAGCCTATTGTATTTTCCTCCTAAAAGAACTCTTTTCTGTAGAAGCCTAATCTCAAGTTTTCTTCTTCACCAGGAGGAAAGGAACCAAAAATAACCACTTTTTAGAAAAAAAAACCCTACAAAGATTACGAGAAGTGCCTTTCAATAGACGTAAGTTTGGAGTAGAGGCATGTTTCTGCTTAGTCTGCTTGGTTTTGGAGATTGCTGTCACCTGCCGGCAGGAGACTGCAAAACTGAGTTTTGTGGCAAGAAAAGAGCCTTCCTACTCCCCGGGGGGCGGGAGAAGGATCGTCACTGAGCCGAGAGTTCTGCACCAATAATACCAAACTCCCTCCATGCAACCTACCGGTAATCAGGCCTTCCGCACTCTCAGCTTCCCATCCACATCTTTTTCCCCAAATGCCAGTTCCTTCTCTTTTTGTTATCAACCCTCAGATACCTCTCTACATCCCAGCTCAAAACCCCTAATTCATATCCTTGACTTTTCCTCTCTCTGACATCTCCATTTCTACCTACACTTCTTCCCAACAACCAAGGCCCCTTCCCACCTGCCGCGTGGCGAGGAGAATCAGGAGATACCACCGGGTGGGAGCACTGTCTCACGTCTGTCTGACCAGCATTTCCTCTTTGGACTCAGTGCACAAGGACCACTTACGCATTTGGGGCTTCTACAAACGTCTTTCGGCTTGTTGTCCTAAGAGCTTTGTCCTCATCCCAGGGAAACAGAGAGGGATGACAGGCCAGCTGTTAGCCTCCACGCCCGATAGGCTTTTTCACTTTTCCAAACAGGAGCTTGAAGTTAGAAGAAGGTACTCAATGGTGTTCCTCATCTGTCAAAAGAAATTTGAAATACCACTTCCCCTATATTTGCGCAGACATATTTGTATGTTGGTAAACATCGTGATATGGTCAGAAGCAGAAGGGAGATTCTGTTTTTGAGATAATTCATTGATCTACAGGGTGAGTTAGAAGTGGACTGGCAAAACTGTTCCCATATAATTCTTCATATTAAAAAGTTCTGTTTGTTGGAGCTTTTAGATACTGACAAAACAGTCCCGCTGAACAAATCAGGCCACAGCCTCTACTTATTATAGAATGGTTTAGGTTGGGAGTGACTTTTAAAGATCTAGTCCAACCTCCACCATGAGCTCTTAGCACTACTGAAAATCTGGCCCCTGTATGCTGTGTTTGGGAATGACCTCCCTCTGGTTTCCTATGTACTTGTAATACTGATTTATCTACATAAATTCCACAATGAAATTTACTATTGACATGCAGTCATGATCTACAGCCTTCAAACTGCAACAGAAAAATTGTTCACAGTAGCACAAAGAGCAGCGTGAAAAGTAGATAGGTTTCATATAGCAAATCCTGTTATCATATAACTTATGATACTATGCATTATCATGTAACTCTGCCTCTTCATGATCCTGCAACTGCTACAGCAGAAAACACAATACAATATAGTTTACTTGGTACACCTGCTTTCCTTTATAAGAAATGAAGTTCATGCATACTTAATATGCATACACAAGACAGATTATTTTGAATCCATAGGCAAGTATCGACCAAATTTTGACAAAAAGGCAGTGGTTAAATTATTACAAATGCATTAATATAGGTAGCTGGATAGTAGAAAACATAAAACTAACATCAATAGCATACCAGCATGATGTCTAGCTGTCTAAAAATTAACTACTATTACACACCAGAAAGTCTTTCCAGGAGCAAGGCAGTTGTGAATCCTACCCCATCTAAAAAGTTGCAACATCTATTTGAAACTGCTAGTAGAATTAGCTATATATCCATATGAAACAAGGTCTTACTAGTTCACTGGCTCATAGAAGTATTTGGTTTTTAAGGTGGTATGTCGTGTGTATTTTTGTTGAGGAGCAAGAGATCCTTGTGATTTTAACTAGCAGTAACTCAGCAATGGAAAGACCTATCACTGACTGAGGACTGCCAACCTGACACGTGGTAGAAGCAGCAAGAGGTGCCCTTCTAGGCAGGAATTAAAAAAAGAAGTGTTGTAAGCCTTCTTGCTCTTGCACACAGAACATACTTCATGTGTGAGGATTGCTTGCATATTGCCCTTACACCTGTCACTCCCCATAGCCATCCCTCCTAGGCTCCTGCAACTTTGAGTGACGCTGCCCTCAACTTTTTAATTTCCTTTTAATGACCTGGAAAACAAATAATGTGGCAATCCAGTCTTTTAAAACAGATAAGATGGTATTATTCTATGGACACATGATTAATTTTTGACTTATGGGTGGGGCATGCAAACATTTTTCTCTTTTTTGCCAGCTCCCACCCAGAGCAGTAGGTGCTAGCACCGGTGGTGGCAGCAGCAGGTCCTGGATGTTGAAATACTTTGTGCACCTGTAGCAGTCTGTGTACTGCAACTTGCTAACTCATGGCAAGACAATCAAAAACTGGCTTTCCAGATCCCTCGTGTCACCTCTTTTAAGAGCTTTTCAAAAGAAATTATGCTTAAGACACCTGGAAAATTTAGGGCTGCATGTGGCATTTCAGGTTACACATTTTACATCTCCCAGCAGAAAACCACTATCATGGTATAGACTTACTTTCCTTAATCAATTATAAAATCTAACTCATAAGAAAGCAAACCCTATCTTCTTAGAAGGAAGCTTGTGACAACATACATTTTCTATATCGATTCACCTAGAGTTTGTTTCTAAAAAGAAAAAAGTGGGGTTTTTTCTCTTTGTTGCTGCTTTTTTCCCCTATAGCCCCGGGAGGAAGAATCCTGTTAGAACACTGACATCCAGTGGTGGTTTTGCACTTTGGTTTTGCACAGAAGTCTCAACGCTGGGTGCTTCTGCAGCCTGCGCTTCTTCAGGCCTTCGCTGAACTTACAAAAAAAGACACATGGCTTAAGGTTACAAACAAAGCACTTTTTTCTGACATGGAAAAATGATTACATGTACATAGACACATATTAGTAATTATGCAGAAATGGGATATAAATATGACTTTTTAAAAAATCTACTATCAAGCCAGGGAAGTACATATAAGACATGCAAGAAAACCAGTCCAAAAAAGGGGAAGGATCACTTGCCTGGAACTTGAACTCTGCAAGACACATAGTCCACATAGATATTTACACTATCAGACAATGCAGAAGACTTCATCTGTGCAGTAGCTGTAGTGGATACAACTACTCCCCACCTCTCATTACGCTTCATGCACTTATGCAAAATCCATGTGATTCAGAAGAAGATGGGAAGAAACAGCACATGAGGACCTCACAATGGATCCCCCATGACTGGTAAGTAACTTCTCCATCTTAAGCGTTAAATCACTTGCTCATTCAAACTATGCCAAACTGCAAACTGCAGCATTCACAGAATGGGTAAGGTTGGAAGGACCTCTGGAGGTCATCTGGTCCAACCGCCCCTGCTCAAGCAGTCCCCTCTGCAAGCTTAAAGCCTGTGGAAATCACTTTGTGCAACTGTGTTTTTGGGGGTTTTTGGGTTTAGGTTTTGGACTGGCCTGCAGGATATGGGTATATGCTGGTACCAAAGGTGCTGATGGGAGCAGGTCTTGGACACCCCTAGTGAGGAGTTTCATGGCTCCCCATTTAACAGTAATTTGCTGCCTCTTACTTGAGTCAATTCTATGAGTTCAGCTCCCTCTTCTTACTGCTGTGAGGTTGAAAGATGCAGATAGGGCACTCTTCCATAATGCTGTCTCATCAATATGGTACAAACATGGTAACAGAGCGCATAAGATCATCACACAAGGCATGAGCAAAACAAACTAAGATGACAACACCTACACCATATCCACAGTTAGAATATGAACTCAGGGTCCATTTGAAGTATGAACAATTCAGCTGGCCAATTAAAATAACATTCAAGTCAAACCTAGACTAAAGAATGTCCCTGAAAGAATAATTGTCTATGCAATACATCACCTTATGAAGCAGTCAAGAAAGAACTGAAATAGCAATGGGCATGTTCTTTCTTGGAGCAGAGTCTAGCGCATGACTGAGAACAAAACATGAACCCACTTTCTAGGAACAGTGTGAGAATAGTTTTCAGTGTCTTTAAGTGTTAACGTTATGGGGGAATGGCCCACTGGAGACTGAAAAAGAGATCACAAAATCCAGGAATCCAGTTCTGACTGTCAGTGTTAAAGATAGTAATTTATTACAGGAATGATGGCATCCATTTATAGAAAAATGTTAGAAACCTAGTGCCATATAATTTTGACAAAGCAGTAAGTAACAGAATCAGCAGAGAAGTAGGAAATCATAGTGGCAAAAGACAACAAGATCTAAAGGGAAAAAAATTCCTATTAGGGAAGACAAAATACCAGGCAGAGCACTCTGATGGAGATCATGATGTGAAAATGGCAGCAGTGAAAGCCACGTTAACTTTACAGTGCCTATTAGATAGCAAGGCAGAGAAAAAATAAGTTGCTCAACTCTATAAAGTACCAGGCGGATGCCACCTGAATGGTTACAGTATGAGATTAATACAATGAATTGCATCTGAAGAGTGAAGACCACAGAGACCAGCCAGTCAGACTAAAATAGTATATCCAACCTACTAGTCTTCAACAAAAAGTGTAGTTTACATTGAAATACACTGGTACAAAAAGATTTAAAAATATCTATCAGGATAGCTCTGCAATTAGTATTTAGAAGTGTAAGTCTGAATTCAAAGGATACTTTGCTGTGCATAAAACAAAACACTGCAGTACGGTACTAAGTGGGTTACTGTCCTACAGAAAGATGAAATACCAATGTTCTTACAGCTCAGGCTGGACAATAGCAAGTCCAACAAGGCATGTTAGTTACAAGTATCTGCTTCAGCTATCAATTCTGGTATCTCTACGAACTTTAATTTAGGTACCTCTATAAACTTTCTGGGAAAAAAACAGTTTTAGATGTGGCTTTGCTTAGTAATAAAGTCTTTATATTCTTCACTAGAAGAAAACCCAGGTTTGGGTAAGTCTAACGAAGCTCCATCCTCACCTCAGTGGTTAAAGCAAAGATAGTTTCCTATAACTCTGCTTATTAATTTCTGTTGAAATTGTAGGCAACACACTTCATTCATTTGCCAGAAACACTGACATAGGTATTTGTTAATACTTCCTCCCCATGAAATTTTTACTAAACACTTCTGAAAGATTTGTATTTCTGCTTTTCTGAAGTACTAGTTCACTTTTTCAGAACCTGACAGAAAACAAATACTGAGTAAATTACACAGCTTAAAAACAAATCCAGGGAAGACAGAAAGTCAAAAAGCTTCAATATAAACTGCAGCTTTCCCCTCCTGTGTGTTGTGGAACTTCAAATGATAGAATAGCCTAAATCACGAGAGAAAATTGTTTAAAACTTCAACATGCTATCATTAGCTAGAATGACTACTCACATTTTAAGAATTATCTTACTTATTACAATCAAGTCCATGACGTTAAATAAAAATAAGTGAATGAGCTCAGAATACCATGGCTGAGCATTCTACTTCAGGAAGCTAAGTGTGCATGCCATAGCAAATCCATTGTAGTGATTTTCAAATACTTTGGTCTCATTGTTTTCAATCTACAGGTCTTGGTTCAGTTATTATATGCTAAATGTTTAGTACAAGTATTAAATGCTAAAAAGAAATCAAATTTTCCAAGTTTAGCATACACTGGATTTGTATTTTATTGGCTAAAGAGAGTTAAGATTCGGAAAAAATAAAAAAGGGGAATCTTCTACTGTATACACTCAAATCCTGCTGCCTCAGGAAAATCTCATGTCTGCATTTTTTTTTCAAATACAGGACTTAAACAGTTTAAAACTTTCTTCTGCTCTTTAATGCTTGTAACAGGTCATCAGAGGGTTTCTTCCTTTGCTTTCTTGTTCCTTGCAGTTACAAGTTCTGATTTACGTTTCAATCGTATGAGTATGCTGCTGCATTTAGAGCATGTGAACATCAGCTTCCATTCCACATGTTCTGGAAAGGATGAATTATTTTGTACCCACAAGTACTGGAAAGGATGAATTATTTTGCACATTGCTAAACATTAAAGCCAAGGTGCCTGAATAAAAATGTTTGGGTGTTTTTTTCTTTTTTTTTTTTTTTTTTTTTTTGTCTTCAACCACATCAAATCATTATAAATGCATTTACACTGTTAGAAATTTTATTCTTTTGCCAGACAGGTTACTGGAAGACATAATACTGTATAAACATCAGCTTAGGGACTTCGATTGAGAGTCTTAGGTTACTGTATGTTTTTTCAATACCCAGATTTGCTTGATCTCCTTAAGCTGTGGCATTTCTTGAACAATGCTGTCTTCAAGAAGTAGAAATGTACTTAGAAGTTACTTCCCAACTATTTCCTTTTCTGCAAAGCTACATTCCTGAAACCTGTGTCTTCTACTGCCAGTTTCTTTCTCCACAGCACTATGTCAAATACGCATATGGTACTTTTATCAGGAATTGAGGATTCAATATTTGCAAAAAGAAATGCACCCTCAAATATGGCTGCATCGCCTTCAGCCTGTGAAGAGTCTACTAAAAGCTCAGCCTTTATTTGCTTGAATCACAGCTGATCTGATCTTCAGATGTAGGAAGAGACACTTCCTCAGTTCTAGGACGTTTTGATGCTGGGGGATTTTGAAGACTGTCATCAGATGGTAATAGCCTTTCTGAAACAGGCAGATAGGAAAATCATTTAAGCTAAAGAAATCCAGATTAAGAAAGGAAATTGGTTTGCTGAATTCACAAACAATTCAGCACTCACCAAAAAAAAAATAATCTAACCCCCGTTTGAGAGAGTCCAGCTTCTAAAACAATGATGTGCTGAAGGTACAAGGGTCTTTAAAACCCATCTGTAGGACCTGGAGAACATTACCTCCAAGTGACTTTACTCTTCTTGGTTTCAGTGTTAGCTAATGCACCCATTACTATAAGAACTGTAATGACATATTGTCACATAAGCAGCTGCCCAAGAGTGACCACAGTGAGAACACATTTCATATTGTCAAAAGCACTTTTCAAACACACCAAAACAATGAAGAAACTTTAGGATCTGCAGCTAGGTTTAGGTGTGTGCTTGATTGTGCTCATGTTACAAGCTTATAGCTTAGAACAGAAGTCTGTATTGGAAAGAACTGATTGGCAAAAGACTTTGCTGGGCATTAACTGCCACAAAAGCTTACCATGTTCCTGTTCTGAGGAAGGAGGTACAGGAACTGTATCTGTATACACAGAGGTTGGTGTATCCTGCTTCAGTGGAATCAAATTTACTCTCCTTTAAAAGAGCAGAAACAGTTCAATTGCTTTAAAGCCATCATTTCCACAAATACTTTATTTAAAGATTTACTCTAGATAGAATCAGTTAAATTTAAATGCAGTTCAGACATTTTACCATGCATTTTTTCTTCTTGCTGTATGTTCAATACAGCATTTTTCAGAAGTACTTGAAATACCACTAGTGATCTTTTCCACTAGAAAGTACTACTGTGTATGTTATACGTGGCACAATGCTGACATTCACATTCAGAGCACAGTATCTTGGTCAAATATTTTAAAGTTAAGACTGGCTACACTTACTATTCCCTAGCCATGCCCATGTTAACACTTTAGATTCATAATGCTCTAGGGAATTCTTTTGCCCACTGAGGTCCACTAGCAATTACCGTAAATCTCTTTTCTTCCGCTGACTCTCTTCTGGTGGCACTTAAAAATGAAGCACAAAAGCAGCAGAAGATTGAGCCAATAAAAACCCCAGTCACAAGCAGCACCGTGCACGCTACTACAAGATGACACTCATGGTACCATCAGTTAATATGATTATTTTTTCTCCGTCTCAAAATTAAAAAGATTAATTAGCTCCATCAGTCAACTCACCATCCTGGCAAAAGTCACTTTCAACTACCTACAACCCTCTGACTTGGTAGTTCCAGTACAGATAAATGCTGGTGAAGAAAAAGAGAAAGCCATCATCTCCAAGATTTTTCTTTGTGGTTGTTGATGAAATCCACTATCCTGCTTTCTTGTTCACCACTTCTTCCCTAGCCACCTACTAATTAAAACATTCCCATGAGAAGTTATAATAGTCACCTTTAATTCTAAAATAGCCTTGTTTTGCTGACAAAGTCTAGATCTCTAATTGTGTAGCTGCCTCCTTACTGTTGCACACCAGCTTGTTATCTTATATCGCGTGCTGTCTGATAACCAAGAAAGAATTACAGTCAGTTTCTAAAGACCTAGATTTTCACCTTAGGAAATAACCTCAATCAATGCGTAAGTCCCACACCCATGACCGAACACTGAGGGCCTGTCTAGACTTACACTTTTCTTAAAATATTTCTTGTCAGAAGGGCCTTTAAATAATTCTTGTCAGCTGAAGGCTTCAGGTACCATCTTCGTAGACAAAATGGGACCAGAAGACAGATACCTGTTACTTCCATATGGTCAAGGTGTAATGGTCAGATTAACTTTGCTACTGCCTCACATTTCGTACAGCTTTTATATTTTGTCTGTTTTAAGATTCAGGAGACATTTTGACCTTTCAGTTGCAGTACAACTGGAACAAAAAGTTCCATGTCAAGACAGCTACCACCAAGACACAGGGCTGGGAATTTATGTTTAAACCTCAACCTTTAAATGTAGCACAAGCACAGCTTGTCTTGGCCTTCGTATTTATGACTGGAAACAGCAATATAAATCTCACCTTGGCGTCTTGCTCCATGCTTGTAAAGTGTTGAGAGTAATCCTCCTGGGCTGGTTTACTTTAGCGCTCTGGCTGGCTGGCTGGCTGATTTTCCTCTCGTCTGAGGATGAGACTGGAACATTTTTTATGCCAACAGGTGTGGAAGGCAAGTCCTTACCGGCAGCTGTAGGTGTTCTAGGTTGGAGGGTGAGAGTGCTGGTATCAGTGACCCTGCTGGAAGAAGTCCCCTCTGTCAGCCTCGGGCCTGAGGAAATGACTTTGTGTGACTGGCTCTTTTTCACTTTCTTCTCCGATGCACCAGAAGTCCTGACATTTATTTGTGGCTTCTCCTTCAGTGGTATTCCCAGTTCATCCCTCTCAAAGGTAACAAATGAACAGTATCCATCCGTGGAAGAAATAGCAAGAAAAGCTCCATCGCTGGACCTATTTGTGATTATTTTTTTTCCCATTAAAAGTAAAGGTCAGAGGTCAGAACTTTTCTTCAACCCCCACACACACGACCCCCCCCCGCCCATATAACACATGCTGTACCTGTCTTTTCCTTCTCCCTTCCCCAAGTACATGCATACATTTAAGTGAAACTGCAGTCAAGTGAAAGACATCCAGTTCAAAAGATCTTCAATTCTGGCCTTCACATCCAATTCAATCTCTCTGGTGGTGTCTGTGATCACCTGTAATATGTTGCTGCCAGCACCCGCATGCACTTGAGCTGCCGCGAAGTATGGTTCAATTGCAGGTACACAAATCTTTAGCCACAGTTTCTGAAATATTGCTGAAATCTCCTCATTCAGACCAATAGAGCTGTTCAAGCTCTTTGGCTGTGCTCCTTGTACTAAGCAGAGGCAGTGATCAGAATCACCATGGTGCTCACTTAAACGGGTTCTTTGTGCCCATTTCACCAAGTAGTGTCTGCCTATCACTGATTAAAACCACTTTATTTTCTATTCTCTTTCACTCCCCTCCTCCTGACACACAATGGTTTTCACAATGTCTGAGCATCAATTACGATTTTTTTGAAAAAGAAGCTTCCATGTGGTCCTCAGCTTAGGTATATGGGCTAGAAAGGCATGAGAGAAGAAGCAAAGGGCTGGGGCCTGACTGCAACACTTGGGTTCAGTTTTCACCTCCAGTTCTGACTCCCCATATCAAGTCAGATAAAATTATTTTGTCCCATACATCAAGAACCACCGAGCAGAAGTGTGCAGATAAAACAGAATTTGGCCAGGATACAGATACCTGAACTCTGAGAGATGACTTCCAAAACCTCCATATAACTTCATTATCAGTTACACTGCCTGAACAATGAGTACTTTTCAGGGGCACATAGTGCTTTACTTTCAGAAAAAACTCCATTTACTTGTTCCCAGGATGCTTGCACCTTGTTTCCCAACTGAGAAAGAGCAGTCATTCTCTGGCTTACAGGGAAAAAATAAGTGGCTTGCTGTTCAGACACTGTGATGACAGTGACCACATGTGTGTCATGAGACAAAAATAAAGCAAGATACAAGATGTTGTGCAGGACTTCAACATGTAAAAAAGACATTTCCCCATCTCAACAAATTTTAAGAATACAACAATTACCTACCATGAAATGTCACTCAGGGTATGATAATGTATGTTAGAAACATAACCAAAGGGGAAGGACTGCTCAGTATCATAAAAAAGCACAGAATCTTCTGAAGCAACAGCAAACACCAATCGATAGGGCAGATTAAATAGAGCAGGGGATGCTTTCTGACTGATTTCATCTAGAATGCAAAGAAATGAACACATTGAGAATTCTCTCTTGCATCTACTATAAGGTAGTAACTGCACTAGCTTAGTCATGAATCTAAACAAAGATTACATTATCAATTAGTATCAAGATAATGGCTAAGACAGCACTTCTATAAAATGTGAAGTTTAATGTCAAGCACTAACATTTCTGTTGCCTGTAGTTTGCCTTCTATTGTGTTAGCTGAGGAGAGAGAAATTGGCAGAAACTTTGTCCATCTGGATTGCTATTATTTTGTTTTGTAAAGTTTGTAATACATTTTCCAGCTGAAAATTTTCTGCCTTTTTATATGAACTTTAGTATTAAAGTCCAAACAAACACACCTTAGTGATACATTGCAAGTCAAGGTTATGACAAATATATACTATGACATTATATTCTGTATGACTCAGTCAAAACTGTGTTATCTTGGGTTCAGCACCTAGCTTGTCTTTTCACTGCAGCATTAATTCTTTGTAAGGCCACATCATTCCAACTTCCACTGGAAGCTGAATGCTAGCTAGCGGCTTTCAGAAATTCCTAGCGTACAGAGCTCCCGTTCAGTTCTACAATGATTATGGAAGCTATGCACTAAAAACAGACAGGCCATTAACATAATGTACTCACATCTATAGATTTCTAAACTACCATAGATTTTTCACTTTTCTGGGTGCATGCTACAGAAACTAAACACCCCATTAGAGGAGCTACAGAGACCAACAGCAGACACTTAGCTCCTTACTTTGCAACACGCCATTACAGCGGATCTAAAGATCATGATGAAGATACGTAACATAACAGGTAATCCGTAAATCCTGTAAGGAATACTACAAATTGACCCTCTAAAGAAAGGAGCAAAGCTCTGCCCCATCACCAGAGTAAGACCGGTCTTAAATATAAACACTCTTTGACCCACTGGGCTCACAATAAAGCTGGATTTCAGTTTCAGGTAAGTTGTTATGCAACTTCATACAATCCTTTCCCCACCTCAGAATTCCTGTTCTGGCCAGTAACACCAGCACTGTTCAGGTTTGCCTTCCTTAAATAAACATCAACAGCTGTTGCAAACTACACCAATTCTCTGGTGCTTCTGTGATGTGGGTAGTTGAGACTTACAGGAAATATTTCACTAGGTCACTCCTTTAGTGCTAACCCAAGTTATTTATTTTTACTCACACAAAATGGTTAAAAGTTAAAGAAAAATATTAAACAGTGTTTCTGTAGCCTAAGAGGCCAAATAAGAACATTTATCCACTATATCAAAAGCTACTCACAAAGTACTTAAGGTGAGTTCAGGGTCTTAGAATCAGGAAACAGCTTTTAAGATTGGTACAACACTATCTTAACAGAATGTTAAAAGGCTAGGGGCATAAAACAGTAAACAGCAACACTGGCCTTTTCACATATTTGCTATAAAATCATACTCCCTGAAGGATTTACAGTACCTTTATTAAATGCTTGTCTTAACTCAAAGTAGACTGGGCAGCAGCGAACAGCAAGAGTTGCCTTTCCAGGACATGGCAGGTGACCCACGGGCCTTTTATAAAGAATCAGTATTTCAGAAAACAGCATTTGATTTTTATTTTTTTTAATAAAAATATATTTCTATCTTATTAAACTCTACCTTTTAAGATTGTTTCTGGAGAAAATATATGTGGTGTTTGTCACATTTTCTCCTGATTCAACACAGCCAGCTGCAAAAATAAAGGTTAAAACATTACTCATCAACTCAAAAAGGTACTGAGTACACACTTTATGTCCATAAACATTCTACATCTCAGGAATTAGGCTCGTCACTTGGGCAAGAGCTGTGCAACCTGAACACAACTTAAAAAGGCATCCCAAATATTTATTTAGTGCTGTTTTTGTTTCCCTTATATACTTCCCCCTCAAAGCTTCTTTTTGATGTTGCCAGACATCTATAAAAGCAGTGCTTATATGGGCAAACTGATCCCCTCCTTGCAATGTTATTTTTACTATGACTGCTGAATGTTCTTTAAGGAAAGATACAAACAGAGACCAGTCAAAAGAAACCACTCATTATTCTTCATTTCTATTTTAACAGAGCTATATTGTTGCAATTTACATGTTTCAGTTCAGAAAAAGGCCATAAATACATGAGAAAGCTGATGTTCTGGACTGCTAATGGAAGATGATTGTGGAGTCTTATTTTCCTCAACAGGAAAAATGAGGACTGGCATAATTAAGATAAATAAGCATCCCCTAGCAGTCTGAAAGCAATCTTGATGCAGATGCAAACTAGAGCATAATAGATACAATGTAGGTTACAGTACATGTTCTCACATACCTGGAGTGAGTAAATAGGAGCCATCAGGAGTAAAACTGAGCCTGCGGAAAAATGACTTCATGCTGTCATCATGAAATATCCGATAGCTCCTAGCCTGTAACATTGAAACTATGATTGTGTAAAATGCCACGAACATGTCAGCTGGAATGCAAGTGAGAAAAATCATCCAGTTGTACAATCCAACCTGATGGAACTTTTAAAATAAAACATTTTAAAAAACATGGCTCCTTCAATCTTTGCTTTCTGCTGTGCTATAAATTCTTCACAGCTAAGAAAAATAGTCCTTGATCCCTCTTCAGCTACTAATCAAAACACTCCAGGAGCAGTCACATTAGACCAGTAATCAAAAAATAGTAATAACCTGGAGAACGACACTATTTAACAGCTAACGTAAAAGCCTGTTCCTTAGGCATTTAATTTTAACTCTAGTATTAGAGTTTTAAAGAGAACTTCTATAATGGCAAAATGCCCTTTCTCAGGCCTGTTCTTTAGTCTCTATAAAACTGTTACAAATGTTTTCACAAAAAAAAGAAAAGGAATAGAAGGAATTAAAAAGGTTATAGCCAGCTTGGAGGTGTGATTTTACTATCACTTAGAACTGTTTGGGGGAAAAGAGCTCTTTGTTTTCCCTCTTCGGGTTAGAGAAAATGTCCTGAATTTTCCCTAATTCATATTTTTCCTAAAAATCAGACTTCTTTTTTGAAAATTTCAGCCTGCTAACTTTAAAATATTATTGCTATGTCATATCCATTAATAAGCTTACAGCTACTGACAATGTTTGAAGTTTATCCTATTAAGAATTCACTATGCATACTATTTTTCCACACTATTTTTACCATTTACAGCCAAAGACATTGTGTTACTACTTTAACCAGCTGAACTTGCAAGAGATAATAGCAGCAGTCAATGCACTTTCTTATTTCTGTAATGCTCGAGGAACTCTGAAGCGGTCTATCTACAAAATGCAAAGGTGAGGTAGAGGCAAAAACATCTGATACATGGATTACTTGAATGGAAAATATTTGACCCTATGGTTTCATAGAATGCAACAACTCATCTAAAATAGTACCCAGCACGTTCTCCAGTACCATCATCAGCAGAACAACATACCTCTCCTTCAGCTCCTGATCCAGATGGCATCTTGGTAACATTGAAGGCTACGCGCCTGGTTTGTGTGTTGTATACTCGCAGGATCCTACATGGTGGAGAGCACAGTTAGCTATGAGCAGCTTCCTTTCACCCAAAGTTTCACACGATGCTACAGGACCTCACTTGCCAGTCAGGACTCCCAAACATTAATTTTAACTCTGTTCATGAGACACCACTGGGGGGACACGTTTTGATGGCTAAATAACCGATGAATCACTGTCAATTACTTGACTCAGTAAGGTTTGTGAAGTACCAGCATACACATTTGTGGAGGAACATGGGCATCAGTGGACAGTCAACAGCCGCACCATTCCTACCTGTGCTGTGGTAGTCAGTATGTTCCTGCAGAGTGGGAACTGACCTCAAAGACAACTAGCTACATCTCTATGCTTCAGTTTCCTTTGGAATAAACAAAAACTGGAGTATGACTCTGTACAGAATGTTGGAATTCCCCTGACTTCATTTCACTAAAACAGTAAGTAGCCTAAGCAAACCCAACTGTTTGTCCCACCACCCCTTCCCTTCTGCTAGCTCTGACCTTCACTGAGTTATGTTGGTTTGTTATGCTGGCAGAAAACCAACCTAACACAAACCCCAGACAGCTTTCTGCTGATTTAATGTGCTGAAAGAGCTCCACAAGGAATCCCGCACAAAGCTAGGAAGAAAAAATAGGTGAGGCTGTGGCAGACAGCTTGAGACTGTTGTGGAACTACTGGCTCTGGACATCACACAGCTAAGATGGTCTGCCAAAAGAGTGAAGAGGTCTCCCCACCGTGGGCTACCGAGTGCCCAAGTCCTAGTAAATGGCCTGGCTCCATTAGACCCTCACTGAGCTGATGCTATTCCCTAACCTTACAGAAAAGCATCTGGAACCTGAGGGGGTGAGAGACTTCCCCTCTTCAGATTAGTTCATGCCCTCGCTCGCAACTTCACTCCAAGAAAAAGTTACGCATTATTCTACTACCTGTGTTTCACTGCTGTTCATTTTAATAAAAGCACACAAATCTCACATAACTGATTATCAGAAGACAGAGGCTCATAATGACACAGTTGCCATTAACTTACCGTTTTTCTGAGCCTATTGCAAATCTGAAATCAAAACTACTTTTCCACTATTACAGCCATTTTCTTTGCAGTGGGTGCCAGATGACATGCATTTATTAGCCAGCTGCAAACCCCTTCAGAGCAGCACACATGCCCTAAACAGTTTAAGCTCACTCAACGTTCTGACAAGAGCCAAGTTTATGAAGTGTGCATTTAGCTTTCCCAATGACATCACTTACAAAACTGTTGGGGATGGAGGGAGCAAAAGGGCAAAAGAAAGCTATCAGTGGAAAAACATTTTAACCGATTTCTTAACCTGTTTATATCTTTATGTAAAAGTACAAGGATGAACCTGCTAGCTCATTATCATTAACAACCAGAGAATGCAGCACTCTCTTAAGATATATTTGATATCTCTAATGATCAATACCATGAAAACTTACTTCCAGATGAAAAATGTCTATAATTTTTTTTGTTTATATTTAATGTAAAATATTTACTTTTATCTATAAAAATTATTTGCTGCTTAGAGAGGACACTCAGACTTCAGGAACCATTTACCACAATCGAAAGATTAACTGAAGTATCATTTTACTTTCACATCAATGTTCTTACAGAACAACCTGAAGAAAACAAAAAGAAAAATCACATTTATCCTATAAACTTGGTTTTAATCCATGCTCAAGTAAGAAAGAACACTGAGACAAAATACTTAGACCAACAGCTCACCTATCACAACTCAGAGTTGCAATGTACTGGCCTAGAGGATCCCAGGTTATTCCTTGGACATAACTCTTGTGTTCATTTAATATTGAAACCTTCTGTCCTGAAATTACAAACAGTTTTTAGATTCTAAAGTTAAATGTGTTTTAGAACATTTCTTCATTTCAGAAATAAACCAAGACAAAACATTTCAAAATTTACAGAAATAATCTTCTAAACATACAAACTGTTTACTACCCCATAAGAATATCAGAAACAGTTGCTTTATTTCTAGAATCTTCACAAGTACAGTAAACTGTGACATTCCAGTTTATGGCTTGTTCCCTACAATCAAACTCAGATAAGCAGCTTGGCTTAGGTACTCAATGTGCAAGATGAGTATATTTCAAAACAGAATTATTTCAAAACTTTGCGATTTAGAAAAAAACTTTTCAGGCAAGTCTAGCATACTGTTCAAGTTAACTGAATTTAGCTGAACATCGAGGCAGAAATTCCAGCATTAAAACACAGCTTCCAGCTGAGGGGTTGTATAAAGTCATCCACTCTGCTGAGCCAACATTGAAAAAAATAGACTACACACTTGTTCACTGATGCTTACATGTGGGTAGCTTTCAGAAACAATTCTACAGCAGTGCTAACTCATGTTCTTCCACAGCTTGTTCTGTCATGATGTCTCAAAGGCATGAGCTCTCTGACCCCACTGATATTCCATAGTTCAGTGTCACAGACACAAAGCGTTGTGATGAGGTACAGTAACAGATAACTCTCAAAACACTTTGTTTTGAATAGTAGTGGATTACACAACAACAGAAGCCTTTCTGGTGCACTATTCTGCTTCGAACACTGGCCAACAACAGATGTCTAAGAAAAGTGTATGAACAGAGCAAACACATAATGGTATTTCTACAGGATACCCTGTAAGCTGCCAACAGTTTGCACCTCAAGAACTTAAGCCAGTGATGCTCTCTTTGCACTGGGCCAGCCCTATGTATTTTTACTATTGATAGTAAAAGATAAAAAGATGAAAAGTTAACTTTAGAGAAAATTAAGTATTTCCACAATAAATTAAAAGTGAAAGTAACGATTACATTGTTAATAAGAAAACATCAAGCCATTGTAAAGCAATCTAACCTAGCTGTTACTACCAGAACTTCTTTAGATGGGATTTTCTTGGCAAATACAAACAATTCCACTGCACTAGGATGAGAAAGAAGTGGTTTGCCTAATGGAGCCTAGAAAAAAAGTTACATCTTGCAAAACGGAGTCTGCATCCTCTGCTTGCTTCCTATTTTTTTACCTAGATAGGCAGTTACTAAAAAAATAATAATCGAGTTTTGTTTGTTTGTTGGTGTGTGTGGGGGTGTAAGTAGTATACAAGCTGCTTGTTTAGGAGTTTGGGGAGAAAAAAAATTAAAGTTTATTTCCTGAATACTCCAAAGAGAAGAGGTTACTTATGTGTAGATTTTTCTGGCCTGAGGGTATACACTATATGCTGGGCTATCTGCCTTACAATCCCAGAAATCTAGCAATCACAAAGAAAGATGCTTTCAAGTCTTATGGTAAATACCATGAGGTGCATCCAACAGGACTGCAGACGCAAAGGATAAACGTAGCATTTACCTTTATTGACATCCCACATTATAGCTGTGTTATCTACAGAAGCAGACGCCATGTAATTTCCATCTGAGGTCCAACAAATATCATATACATCTTCTAAGTGGCCTCTAGAAACCAGAAAAGAAATCATTAATTTAAAAATTAACAGCTACATGTAAACAGG
Organism: Falco biarmicus; assembly: GCF_023638135.1. Classification (NCBI taxonomy): domain Eukaryota; kingdom Metazoa; phylum Chordata; class Aves; order Falconiformes; family Falconidae; genus Falco; species Falco biarmicus. Next base: position 76,907,842 of record NC_079289.1, on the reverse strand, counting down.
AATTTTATAATTTGTAGGTTAAAAAAAGTAGCAAATAAAGTATCACTGAAGTAAAACGAACAGCATGACTTTCAGCTTTTGAAAAAACTTTCCATATTCAGAAGGTGATAGAATATTTCAAAAAAGCACATCCTACTTCTATTCAAAATAAGCCTGACTTTTCAACAGGTCTTTTCCAGAGACAATGAAAATCACCTATTTGAAGTAATTTATGAATTTGTAGCTAGAGAACTGGAAATGAACATTTCTAAGATTTGTACAAACAGAAAATAAAATACTACACCAAAGTAATTAGGAAGTGCTGCAATTCAAGAAAACTTTCCTGCATACTTATGGGTTTCAGAAAAGCAATAAACAAACAGAAAATTAAGGTTGATTTAGATATAGCTGAACAAGTATTGCAAGATATTCAGAAACACTTAGAAGGGCTCCAATTGAAAACAATTTTTATTGCTTATTGTTTGAAGACTTATACTGTGTAGTAACTTCAATAACAAATATTTTTATTACTCCCAATATCAATACAGGCAGGGCGGAGAATGGTTTGAAAGCAGCCCTGACAAGGACCTGGGGCTCAACATGGCCCAGCACTGTGCACTGCCCAGAAAGCCAACCATGTCCTGGGCTGCATCAAAAGAAGCGTGGCCAGCAGGTCAACGCAGGGAATTCTACCCCTCTACTCCGCTCTTGTGAGACCCCCACCTGCAGTACTGCATTCAGCTCTGGGACCCCCAACATAAAAAGGACATGGACCTGTTGGAGCCAGTCCAGAGGAGGGCCATGAACGCGATCAGAGTACCTTTCCTACGAAGACAGGCTGAGACTTGGGGGTTGCTCAGCCTGGAGAAGAGGAGGCTCTGGGGACACCTTATAGTGACCTTTCAATACTTCAAGGAGGCTTACAAGAAAGATGGGGACAAACTTCTTAGTAGGGATTGTAGCTACAGAACAAGGGGTATTACGTTAGATATTAGAAAGAAATTATTTATTGTGAGGGTGGTGAGACACTGGAACAGGTTACCTGGAGAAGTTGTGGATGCCCCATCCCTGGAAGTGTTCAAGGCCAGGCTGGATGGGGCTTTGAGCAACCTGGTCTGGTGGCAGGTGTCCCTGCCCATGGCAGGGGCGTTGGAACTAGATGATCTTCAAGGTCCCTTCCAACAAAAACCATTCTATGGTTCTAGGATTCTATTTGCAATGCCACGTTTAGAGAAGGGGGATTCGGTTTGTTTGATTTAAGAGATTAACTCCAATGCTCCTCAACGATCATGTGGTGCTGTAAGCGATCCCACTAGCACTTTTGAAACTGTTCTCATATAAACCTCAGCAGCTGCAAGGAATGTAGCAGTTACGGATAGCAGAGTTACTTTTTGTAAACAAGTGTCAATTCTTAATGGCATTATCAGTACAGACAGATAGAGACCAAAATTGTTAACAGATACTACACTGAAAGCAAGGTAGTTATATGCACTGCTCATTCAACATGCATTTCCGAGTCCAGAACCAGTAATTTTTTTCAGCCTTCAGCTGATGGTGAGAACAGAACATTGCTGTAGTTCAACTGCTAGCAGTGGTTTGATGCCTTAGCCACTATCAGCTAATACTTAGTCTTAGGAAGCACAGCGTGTATATTTTATAAATCATTGTACACTTGAAAATATACCTTATTATGCAGCTTTTGTTTCAACTATTAAAATGAACTAGTTGAAAGAGACTGGTTGAGCCTCACAGCTATCATTGGGCAAAACTGCACGAATCATTTTATCTACTGATGCTTTTTGCATTAATAATAATGATCAAAATTTCCACTATAAAGCTAGTAGATAAAACTTCACATTTACTTCATATACCTCTCTGCTAAGCTTTAAGTAGCTGCAAAACTAAGGAACCAATTTCAGCTCGCATCAGTTATGTCACATAAATGCCAGATCTTCTGCCTTAACAGATGTAGGTTGGCATTGTATCAAAAAACCATTAAATACAATATAAAAGGATGAATAATAGAGCAAGCAAATTTTAGAGAGCATTAAAGTTCTACATACTGAACAGAAGACTGTAGCAGATGATAAAAGCCACTGGGGAATCAAAAACAATGAACAGAGAACGAACTAATAAAATATTAAGTTACCTTAAAGTTTTAATGACTGCCCAGTTCTCCTTGTTGAGCTGAGCTTCATCTTCATCCTGAAAAACTAATGGCTCCAATTCTTTGCTATCATTCAGCTTCCACAATAAAATAACAGCATCTGTAGAAGAAATCATATGAAGCTTCTTTCTTTCCCACTCACTTTGTTAATGCATTATGTTTAGTTAAAAAATTATCTTGCATAAGACACATGAAAAGCCGTTCTCACCATCTCCTCCAGATGCTAGGATCTCACCACTTGGAGAGAAGCGCACAACATTTATGGCTTTGGTATGGCGGGCGAGGTTGGACAAGAATTCCACAATTGCTTTTCCATCTGGCCCTTTTTCCACTTTCCATATCTAGTTACAAAAGCATTCCAGACAATTTTCAGGAACAAGATGTAATACATATGCACCACTTCAGTAATCCACAATTTACGCCTTGGGCAGTCTTTTTGAACTTTGTATCTGAAACCTTCAGAGATAAAGCTGCAGTTTCACCACAAATTTTCCCTCTGTGAGCTACAGCTGTGTAATGTGTTTATGTGGCAAGGTTTTGGTAACTGAAGGAGGCTTCAAGGGTGGCTTCTGTGAGAAGACACCAGAAACTGTGGCCATGTTGTGTTGGACAGAGCCAGTTCCAGCTGGCTCCAAGAGAGACATGTCGCTGCCCAAAGCTAAGCCCATCAGTGACACTGGTGGTGCCTCTGTGATAACAAATTTAAGAAGGCTAAAAGACACTGCACAGCATCTGTGAGGCAGAGTAAGAAAAATGTGAGAGGAACAGCCCAGCAGACACCAAGGTCAGTTGAAGAACAAGAGAAGGTGCTCCAGGTGCCAGAGCAGATTCCCCTGCAGTCCCTACACAAGATCACGGTGACACAGCTTGTCCCCCCTGCAGCCCATGGAGGTCCACGGGGGAGCAGATATCCACACTGCAGCCTGTGGACAGCTTGTGTTGGAACAGGCTCCTGGAAGAAGTTGTGGCCTGTGAAAAGGAGCCCATGCAGGAGCAGTTTTTCTGGCAGGAACTGTGACCCCCATGGGGGATCCATGCTGGAGCAGTCCGTTCCTGAAGAACTGTACCACATGGAAAGGACCCACGTCGGAGCAGTTCGCAATGAACTGCAGCCCATGGGAATGACCCACATTATATCAGTTTGTGAAAGACTGTCTCGCATGGGAGGGACCCCCTGCTCCACCATGGGGTGGAGACAGCATGAGGGGGAAGTAGCGGCAGAGAAAACATTTAACGAACTGACTGCAGCCCCCGTTCCCCGTCTCCCAGCACTGCTCAGTGGGAGGAAGTAGAAGAGTCAGGAGTGAAGCTGACCCTGGGAGGGAGGGGTGGGTGGAAGGTGTTTTTAGTCTTGTTCTTAATTTCCTTAAGTCAAGTCTGTTTTGCCCACAACATGTATTGTGATCTCTCTGTCCTTATCTCAACCCATGAGCTTTTCCATTGTATTTTCTCTGTCTTGTTGAGGACAGAGTGATAGAACAGTTTGGTGGGCACCTGGTGGCCAGGCAAGGTCAACCCAACACAAGCTTTAATTATATTGCAGTACTTTTTTAGTCTGATGAAATACATTACTGGGTATTTCAAATAAATTAAAAAACCCCAAACACACACACACCACCCCCCTCTCTTCATTCATTGACAACGTCTAGCTTCAAAGGTATTGGACAAGCTTCTAAATACAATGATTCAATAGCATGAAATTACAGTATCTTGTTAACAAATCTGTCAACTGCATATTATGTCTGAAAAGTCCCCCAATTACTACAGGAGAAAACCCCTGCATATTAGCATTCTTTAGAAGCTGGAGCAAATTACAGAGTTCTGCAGTATACTGCAAAGATCAATAGATTTACTGTTTTGAAACAGATGATCTGAGCAAGAATTATGATAATTCCAGTTCCCCCCTGATCAGAACCACAGCATTAAGAGAGCTGCACAATATGGACGCTTTTCAAGCAATGCTGGCTTAAGGAATTCCTGATCCCACTTGTCAATTTTGCAGTGCATAATGATACCACTCCTACGGCTCTACTTGTGCATTGGTTCAGCCATGAGAGCAACACTGTTATGTCCCTGTATCACAGGCCTACGGCAACAGAGAGCTAAATGCCATTTGGAGTTTTAAATAATCTGCTCTTGGATGCAGCCTCAGTTCAGAAAAAACAAAAGATCCCAACAACCAGGCCTCAATAGGAATCACCAAACAATGAAGCAGCCTGAATTAAGACCTCTGTAACTTCTGCCAGTTTTCACTCTTTATGTACTAGTCCTCCAAAAGAAGATGTAGCATCAGCATCTTTTACGTCAAAGATGACTGACATTCTTCTGGTTCTAAGATATGTATATGTATAAATATGATAAATACATATTCAGTAATCTATATATACAGCCAAAATCCCTGAAACGCATATACCATCAGGTAAAAGGTCAATCTGCCAGGGAGGAAGGCTAAAGTTTTGGCTGAGGTTGCTGAAATAAACCCCCGATTTTTAATGACATTTATCCCATTTACCATGGCCAAAAGAAAGAGGCATTCTAATCCTGTACATATCCCAGCAGTCACCATTCATAATAATTTGCTAAGAAATACCTTAAGAAACACTGGCATATATTACAAAACACTGCACTGAGGATCCTGAGGAACAAAACTGGACCCAAGCCAGGCGTTCCAAATGTAAGCATAAATCTGATCTTTAGAACTCAAATTCTCTGAGAAAACAGAGCATTTCCCCATTCAGAACAAAATGCAGTAGTAATACAAAAGAAAACCTTATTCTTAGTCTCAGCCTATTGCACAGGTAGTAAAACCTTATTACAATATTTTTTATTTCTTCCTCAAATACATGATGGAAGCCTGACAAAACATGAGCAGGCCCAAAAGGCAATTAAAATGTAAAATTACCAAGCAAAGACAGCTAAATAGACAGATACATACACACATAGCAGAGAACCTACATGAATTCTTTTCACTAGAGTTTGTTACTAAGGAGCACAGGGAAGGTCCCAGGTTGGAACCTGGAATTGCAGGATGAGTTTGAAGAATTGTCTCAAATTGAAACGTTAGCAGTAGAGATTTTAGTAAACAAGCAAAAAAAGCTTTTTTACAGGAAATCGCCAGGTCCAGACAGTGAAGTGACCTAAAGGAACTCAAACGTGAAACGAAAAGCCCAGCAGTGATGGGTAGCCTACTCTGTCACACTCTCACTTCCAAAAAACAGGGGTGGCAAATGTATATTTTCAGAAGTACTCTAATGGTGACTCAGAAAAACTCTGACCACTATGACCTTCCACACAGAGAAGCTGGTAAATAAATAAATAAAATTTATTTCTCTGCAAAGGAAATTGTGCCTCACTTGGCCATCAACTTCATTTAAGGAGTTGACTAACTCAGATAAAAAAGAACATGGTTCACCCAGTGCACTCATTTCCCAAAGCTTTCCACCTAGGGCTAAGGCTTTCAGAGAAACCAAGAGATCACTGAACGATGGGGACAGTCCTCACGTGCATTAAGAATTTAGAAGACAGTAAACAACTGCCTGATTTTGCAAAGGTGACTCCTACAACCACAGATTTTGGAGTTTGTGCTATTCAACTCTCATAAATGATTCTGAAAAGGATGAACAACTGGTTAACTAAGTTTGCTAGCATCAACACAACATTTGCTAGGCAAGATGTGTCTGAAGTTAAGTGAAAAGGGCTGTAGAAAAACCTTATACTGCTGAGTGACTACTTACAGAATGGGAGATAAAATTCAACATTGATGAACGTAAAGGAATTAAACCCAGTTGTTTTCCACTGACTCACCAGACTGTGCCCTAGCTCTGCACTACTCATGAATGTCACCCAACAGTCAATGCAGGTAGTTTTCTAAAAATAACAGTTCAACACTCAGCAGCAGAACTCAAGGTTGCAATGCAAGCAGCCGTTCTGTACGCAGCTGTACAACCTTGCACTCTTTCCCTAAACCATCCACCACTGGTGCCATGCACCAGCTGATCATCCAATACCTTGGATAAGGAGCCACTTCTTACTCTGAACGCGTTATGAAACCAAAGCAAACAGGTTTGAAACTTACACGAACGGCTGTGTCCACACCTGCTGAGGCCAACCGATTGATCTTCCCATCAGCTCCATGTTGGAAGTCTAAGCTGTAAACAGGCTCCTTATTATGCCACGCTATTTCACATGTGATCACCTTCATGTTTGCTACAGAAAACGGAGCAAATAACAGATAAATTCTTATTTCTTACGACTAAAGCAATCAAAGTTAACGCGGATTTTGCAAGCACCACAGACAGATCTCATAACAATTTTATTGCGGAAACTAACAGGGCGGCTTGAGGAAGCCCGTTCCCGTACGCTTTCACTTTTTACGGCTGATGTTGCTGCTGGGGCTGTGCGCGGGGAGGGCGATAAAGCCGCGTCTCTCGGTGCAATCAAACGCTGTGCCGGGAGCACAAGGCAGGTTTCGAGGCACCGGCAGTCCCGGGGCAGGCACCGCCGCCCCCCGCCGCTCCCGGCAGGGCTGAGCCCCCGCCCTCCGCCCTCGGGATCGCAACGGCTCCCGCACCCGCTGCGGACAACGGAGACGCCAAAACAACGGAAAGGCCCTAAGGCCACGCGGGGGCCTGGGGACGGCAGAGGCGCCCCTGGCCACGGCCGCGCAGCCGCTCCCCGGGGCCGCTCCCCAAAGCCCCGGAAGCTGCCCCCGGGGGGGGGCACCCGACGCCCTGAGGGGATCAGCCGCACGGGACGCGGCCGCAGCCCGGCGAGCACCACTGACCGCAGTCCCCGCCACCTCGTACGCGCCTGCCCGCCCACGCAGAGCCCGGCTCCCGCTGCGGCGCCTCCCCCCCCCCGCACCGCGGGGCGCCGCGGCCCCAACCGCCACGAACGGCCGGGGGGCCCCGCGCGCGGCGGCCGCGCCCCCAGCCCCTACCTGCGGCGCCGCGCGGCCTGGCCCCGCTCCAGCGCGGGACCGCGTTTCCCGCCCCAGCCCGCCCCGCGCGCCCCGCGCCTGCGCGCGGATCCCCGCCCCCGCCGGCCGAGGGGCCCCCCACGGTGCGGCAGCGCCCCCTGCTGGCAACGGCCACAGTGGCGGGGGGCCGGGAAGGCAAACGGAGGGGGACACACACCCGCGAACCCTCCTGCCCCGCTGCCCTTGCGGCTGCGCCTGCCCTGCCCTAGGCGTGCTTTCAGTCAGAAAAACCCCACAAGAACAACAAAACAAAGCAAAAACTAAAAAGGCCCAATGCTCTCGCGCTCCCCAACTAGAAAAAAGAACCCCCTAAAAGGGAAGTCATTGATGTATTTGAGAAGTTTTAACATTTAGCCTGGTCAGAGGCCAACCGATCCTTCCTCTCAAATGCAAACCTCCCCCTTTGAAATTTTATAAAAAAAATCTTCATCCATAGAAACCTGGCATCTACTTTCTTCCCACACCACTTAGGGCTGCACGGCTGCGTTGGGGAGAAGGCAAGAGACCCCTCAGCCCCGTGGTGAATGCCAAATCTCGTACCCCACGGAGCTCCCGCCAGGTGTTTGCTGCCCAACGCAGCCCGTCATAAAGCAGAAAACAAGCCAAGATTTAGTGTATGCAGATGAGGGTTCTTTTAATTTTATTTTTTAAAAAGAAAGAGAACTTCTAACTAGAGGGTGACAAGGATTTCTGTGCAAGTATGATGAGGCTTAGAAAGCCAGGACAGTGCAAGTCCTTGTGCTTGATGTGAAATTTCACTCGCACAGCAGAAAGCACCAACTACAGCCACACACCAAACTCAGGAACTTCCTCAAAATTCAACACACACATCCCCTGGGTTGTAAGAGCGCGGCTTTTCCCTGGTTAGAACATCTCCGTACCAGGTGCAACCCTTTCCACGACAAACCTGCTGTCCCACAAGGAGGGTCTGGTGCACCCAGCATGCAAGAAGCCAGTTTTACACACAGAGCAGGTATTTATTTAGTTCATGTTTGCACAAAGATGGGTGCCAGGTGGTGATTCCACAAAGCCAGCACACCACGCAAAAGAACTACAGCGTATTCAGATCAGCAAAACCCACCTAAATTCATGCTCATTGATTAGTTATATTCAAATTAGCACCACTTGCCACATAGATTAGCACGCATGCTCCTTGCAGGTGTAGGGGTACAAGCCCTTTCGGTCTTAAATTGGGTTGGTGGTCACCATCTCTCCCTGCTGCCTTTACCTCTCCACTAGTTCCCAAAGTTTCTACTGACTTCCAGCCTCCAACACCTTCTAGGGCTGGATGTTCCCCTTTGATCAGTCTTCTAAATCCTTTTCAAGGGCCCAGTGGCTAGGCAGGCGTACATTATTTACACAAAGTAGCCAAGCCAGCACCATGAAGCCACTGATTACCACAGCCTGGGTATTAACCCAAACATATGGGTGCAATACCTTGCACGCTGCGTCTCTGTATTAGTCATCTGTGTTAAGCCAATCAAGTACTGGTCAGGGAAGAACAGTCTGCCTTGGCCACAAATGTATCTGGAAGAGCTGGAGTCTCTCCCACTGGGGAACTAATCAAATAGCCCAAGGGTGAAATTTCTCACAAGGTGAGCTGATCTGATCCAAGAGCTTATGGTCATCCAAAGGGACAGGTGGTCCCACCCTCCTCTTACCATTTTGTTCCCACCACTTCTGCCTGAGTACTGCAAAGACAACAGCTAACAAGGCCTTGAAAAACACTTTTGTCCCAAATCCTATTACAGTTAACAGTCTTGTGATGGGGTAGCAGAATTCCCCATACCAGAACTGATCATCTGAAGAAACACGGCCAGTCAGCTGTTCGGGGCTCCGTTAGGATGCCTACCTGGCCCAGGGGCATGCTTGGTATACCCAAGTCTGCTCAAATCCTGACTGAGCCAGCTTTCCCGTAAGACTGAATACTTCAAATAAGTCTGAAACAGTAGCCATTCTGCATAGTATTTATTTATAAACAAAAACATTGCATTTGATCACATACAAGTTTTGATCCTGCAAACTCAGATTTATAGTTTTCTTTTTACAAAAAATAATTTTAACAAGTAAATAAAAACCATTTCCATTAGTCCACTGCTGTCCAAGTGTAAGTGGACAGTGTAAATTTGCCATTTTTAATATAGACATATGCTATATTTTGCCAGTTGCCTACAAACAATTCAACTACTGTCTCTGATGAAGGATAATAAATAACGATTAAGAAATGGAAAACTACACACCAATAACTGGAAAATATAAACTTTTTAAAAGTCATACAAAGTTATATTACAGCCACCTCTTCGAAAAATCAAACATTCAATTCATCCATTATAAAGTACAACAGTATTGCATTACCCTTATCGGCATACTAGAACAGATATACTGTCCATTGAAAGAAACTGACTGAACTACAACTAAAAGGAACATAATCTAATTAAACCAGGACAGCAGCAGTGCAATAGTCAAAAGTGTTTGCTTTATAAAAAAGACACCTCTTAGGAATGAATGTATTGAATGCTAACTCATAATCTGCTTAAAATTATTATTTTTCTTTATTTTTAAAAGCAAGAACCATTTTTCTCAATCACTGTTCGAATGACAAATACCACCACAGACTAAAAAGTGGATTTGCTGTCTTTGCCACCTTTCTTCTCATTCCTGATTACTTCATAAGAAAAACATGCACTTTCTCTTGGTACCACGTCTTCCAGGAATTTTTTGCATGAGCATTAGAGCACAGAAGTAGTGGCTTATGAGTTACTACAAAACATCTACTAAAAAAAAGGGGGGGGACAAGACAGACTCCCCTATCCAGCCTATAATAAAATATGTCTAAACTTTAAGATAGCATAAACAAGTTCTATTTGAACATTTTCAGCTTTATCTCATTCTGTAGTTGTTAACACCAAAGATAAGGAAACACGTCTCCTTTTCAAAGTACTTCCATCCAACTAGTTAATCAAGGATTTGGGAGCCTGATGCATTTGTACTCAGCATGACACATTCTGATAGGAAGGTAAATTTCAGAGACAAATCTCAGCACCCTCACATTTCAGCCTGAAAGACTCCCAGGCAGACTGTATGTTTAACACTGCAACAATTTGTTTTTCAGGATAATACATATAAGCATTTGCATACATCACAGAACCTCTACGCTAAGCCTGTTCAGCACTGGGCTTCCCTGAAAAAATGGCCTTCAGGTCTCAATAAGTGGCACTCAATGCAGAGCAGAGATTGCCCAGGACTCCACCCCAGCTTTGGAAACACCACCCCAGCTTGCTCTTTCCAATGGTCCACCACAATGCTTCCCATTCCACCAGCTGCCTTTGACTTGGAAAAAAAGTAGACAGGAGCTGTGTGTGAAATCTGACCATAGAAGCTGTGTAGCGTTACCTGGACTTACAAACCAACACTGCTGTATTCAAATGGGAACTATAGGGTAGAAGTGAAGGCCCCTGTGACTGCACTCTATTAAATACAGACAGGTTCTTGGATGTAGGAAAAAAAAAAAATAATCAAGTAGCAAGGGCAGGACACAAACTGGCATGGGGTTTCCATCCCTGAAAAGGCTGAAATAGCCTAGCCATATCCCATGGAGTTGTTTATGCTGTGAAACAGCATATGTTCTTTACATATAATATACATAAAAACATACAGATAATGTTCTTTAGCAACATCAAAAAATCCAAAATGGCATCAAAGATCATCAGTTTTCAGGATAAACCCCTTGATTTTTATTTCTTTTGGTAGTAACCACACAAATGCTACCCACATGGCCAAAATTTTCATCTCCTAGTCACATTTCTATCCCGATAATGCAACATACAACATTGCTGATAGTAATGAAACAATACTGTAGTATACAACACCACTACTAAGGTTTGTTCTGAGAAGGAAATGAAGGAAGGTTCTTTTTTGCAGTTTTAATATATTCCACTACCTAGATTTTAGAAGAGGAAATATTAATGCTTATATAAGATCAAAAGTCAACCAAAAAGCTTTTGTAGAAAAGTATTAAGAATCCTAATAATAAAAATATTTGCAAATTTAATTACAAATACATTTTAAAAGCAAAATCCTTAATTAAGTACATCAGGGTTGGTCAATATTGACAGCATTCCTTTAAGAGGAAGTGAAGATAACACCCACTGCATCTGTGGGAACACCTAAATGCGTAAAGTATATACACTTACTGATCAAACTAGGTCAAATATATAAAGTGAAGAAGCAGTATATACAATTTTGAACCTACACAAAGGTTATAATGGCAGATCAAGTAAGAGTCTGCTAAAGATGTTAAGTACTACTGATTTCATGCATTTGTTCAACAACTTGTCCTAAAATTTCATCTACTACATCAATATCATAATTCACTTGCTGCAAGTCTAGATCAGGCATGATTGTAGCCAGAAGTTGTCCAACATTCACTCGAAGAGAGCGTAGTTTCAGGCTGTGAAGAAATAGTTAAGGTATGATTAGATGTAGATGAAGTTTTATGCTCAAATACCAAGTACTTTATTTAATGAAGCTGGACTAGTACTCTATACTGGAAAGGCTCTGTACCTAACTTCCATAAACCAACAAAAACCTGATGCGGTTAAAGCTGCATCAAGATAATTTCAAACTCTACCAGTTTTTCAAAGCTGAGCCTCTCAAGTTTTAATTTTGAAGGTATATATTCCCTTAGTTTCAAACAAATACTAAGAGCTAAACTGAATTCTGCCTTTCCCAAAACAGATCAGAAATACTTCTGAATAATTTTATTTAAATTGGAAAGTAAGCACTGGCACAATCCTTTATCCCACAACACATTTTTATTTCTCAAAACAATATTAAACTCCAGTATTTTTATACATTTAGAAGCACAAACTACTCCAACCTATGGGAACAAAGAGAGAAAAAGAAGAGAGGAGAAGGCAAGAAAAAGTAGTTTGTTCAAAGGCTTTAAAATATAAAAAGGAAGTAAGGTAAGAGTTACAGTACAGCAAAAATGCTACGCCTCCTGTTTTTGCTTTCTTTCCTAGATCCCCTTGCTCTGTCCTCCTCTTGATCAAATTGCTTCCAAATCACCCATCCCTTCTCTTAAGCATTTCCTTCTACCAGCAGTTCCTTTATCATCTCCAGTAGCCAGTCTTCACAGTGCCATCAGATCCCAATAGGACTTGTGGTAGGAAGTTACTTGCAAGTCCTGCATATATTTGCTATTTCTTTTAGGAAGCACAAATCAGATGCTACGAGAAGAAACTGAAACACTGGCAGATAAAGGGGAGATTTACCCATAGAAAAAAATATTAGATTGAAAGGGGTCTCTGGAAATCATCCAGTCCATTCTCCCCTCCCTCCCCAACACACATTCAAAGCAGGGCTAACCTGGATAAGTTTGTTTAGGACCTCCTTGTGTTTTTAAAATCTCCAAAGATGGAGATTCCACAGACTCCCTGGGTTCCTTTTTCAGGGTTTGACCACCCTTGCTGTGAACACATTTTTTCCCCCCCCTTTAATATTTAAACAGAATTTCCCTTGTTGCAGCTTGTGTCTGTTGCCTCTCATCCTATCACTGTGCTCATGAAAAGAGGCTGGCTTCACCTCTTCTACACCCTCTCATTAGGCAGTAGCAGAGCGCAACAGGATTTCAAGGTAACCTGCTCTTTGTAAGGGTATTTCCTTTCCCTCTCAGCTTCACCTTGTGTATCAGATACTCCAAGCCCCTGCCCATCTTGGTGAACCTTCAGTAGGCTTGCTTGAATATGCCAGTGTCATTCATATACCAGGGAGCAAAAAACTGCACACAATACTCCATGTTTGGTCTCACAATGCCCTGTAGTAGCATTCCCTCAAATTACTGGCTGAACTCTTGGCAGTATAGCCCAGTAGGCACTGGGTTCTCCCACCACAAGAGCGCACTGCTGACTTACATTCAACTTCTAGTCCACCAGCATCATAGGCCATCTTCTTCCAAGCTGCTTTCCTACGAGTAGTCTCCAGCTTGTTCAACTGCATGGGGTAGTTCCAACAGGTGCAGAACTCTGCAGTTGCCTTTGTTGAATTTCCAGGTTTCTTTCAGCTCGTTTTCCCAATTTTTCAAAGTCCCTCAACAGCAGCCCTACCCTTCATAGTATCAATGGTTCCCTCCAATTTGATGTCATCATGAATTTACTGAGTTAATTTTTGCTGTCATACGGGCCATTAATGAAGGCACTAACCATTACTGGCCTCAATATTAATCCATGACCTCAGCAGTCTGGCCAATTTTACAACTCACCTCTTAGGGTACCCATCAAAACCACACCTCGGAAACTTCACCACCATGATATCATGGCAGCCCACACTAAAAGCTTTGCTAAAATAAGGGTCCACAGAGCTGGTCATCTCATTGTAAAAGGCAACGGGGCTGCAAAGGCATGACTTACCCTCAGTAAATCCATGCCAGTTATTCCTACTCATCTTATTACAGGGCTGCAGGTGGCTTCCAGGTAGATTTGCTCCACAGTCTTCCCAGGGCCTGAGGCTACACTGACCAGCCTGTAGTTCTGCCTGTCCTAGATATGGGCACAACTACTGCCTTTTTCCAGGCATCAGGAATGCTGCAACAACCTTTTGGACATATCATCACAAGGCCACCTCTTCATCAACTGGCCAGCTCCCTCTGATGCATCTCATCTGGTCCCATGGACTTGTGTGTTGAATTTGCTTAAGTGGGCCTTTAATTCAGTCACTGCTTATTACAGGTAATGCTCACTCCCCCAGGATTACTATTTGGCTCAGGGAACTCAGTGGTTAGAGGGCAGACCTTACCAGTAAAAAACAAGGTAAAGAAGATACAAGTTACTAAGGTACCCAGTGCCTCAGACCTCATATCCTTTGCTACTAAGCACCTGCCCCACTATGCAGCAGGTCCACATTTTTCTTAGTTCTTCCGTTGCTACTGCTGTGCTTACTGAAGCCTTCTGGTTGAGCTCTGCAGGCCTTGCCAGTTTTAACTCCATCTGAACTCTGGCTTTCAATTCCATCCTACATGACCAGGCAGTGTGCCTGTATTCCTGCGGGACTGCTCATCCCTGCTTCCAACCCATGCGTGTACTTCTTTTGCGTGTTTGTGATTTCCATCAACAGAGAGCTGCAAGCTCTCTGTTTGTAAGTTTGAACCCTTGTTCAGTTCAAAGACACACTCTGGACGCAACCTAATTCCACAGGATTGGTCTGCAGCAAGGAGTTCTTACAGGAAAGGTGATTTTCAAAACCAAACTCAAACTCTTTTCAGTAGAGTATTATTGATCCAAGAAAGAAAAACAGAATATAAAAGTGAAGTTCATCTACACAGCACAAACTAATGATCACCCTCTTTCCTGCCTCCTTTCTCTCTCCTTGTTCTGCAAGTCATGTCTAGACATTATATAGTATTTTTGACATTTTAACAAGCATCAGTATGGCATTGTATTCTGCAGTGGCCAACCCTGCTCATACAAATACCTAAATCATAAAAAAAAATAAAAATTAAATAAGTCATTTGATTAAAAAAAATGTTACTGAGTTAGGAGTCACAAGAGGCAACAGAAAACAATTCCAAGCATTACATTTTATTATATGATTATCAGACATTATCTTCATCAAAATATTTCAGATACAATCAGCCAGACAAAACATTGCTTGAAATATAGTCTAGAAAGAACAAAATTGATACCTTTCTCCATCAGAAAAATTCACGGAGTCTTTTACATTACTGGTGGTAGAATCATTTGCATGTGCTACTGCTTGTGGAATTGAAGCTTTTAACTGTGCAATTTCTGCTTTGAGTTCTTCACATTGACAGGCAATTTGATTTTTTTCCACTTCCAGTAGTTCAATCTGGCAAGTAAATAAGTTTACATATCAAACAAAGTTGTGGTGTGTTAAAATAAAGACAACTTATACAAATCTAAGTCATTTAACTTTGTTGACTGCTTTTAATTAACTTTTCAGTGATATTTTAAGTTATGACAGCCTACGCAAACTGCTTTAACATAGGCAGCTGTCAAACTGAACCACTGTATGTGTGCTCCTTCTGAGCCTCCTCAGTCTCTCTTTTGTCTTGCAGTCAGAGCCACTCAGAGCCTCGCAGCCCCTCAAGTTTGCTTATTTCTACCTATGAAAGCAAAAAACTAGAAGCTCCTGGGCTAATTTAGTATTTCATCCCCCTTTTAGGTGGCTTGATTAGTTTGTGGACTGAACTATACACACATTATGTACTAGAACTGCTATGAAACACCCATTAAAAAAATAAAAATAATGTAATTGTTAACTTGAAGGATATCACTGTTTCAACAATCATACCTCACTTTTATATCTGTCCCTTTCAATGCTGCACTTGTCCAGTTGCCTGAAAACATCATCCAGTTGAACAGCAATTTCATCCACCTCGCTCTTACTTTCACCGTCAGCACACTTGCTGCATTCAGTTTTTAAGTTCTGCAGGGTAGAGCATTGCTCTTTTAGTTTTGCTATTTCTTCTAAGGCCTGTTCATAGAGAACGGTCACTTCTGCCAAGCTTCTATCATGAACATTTTCTTCTTCACATGAAGAAACCGTCTCAGTTGACTGATGGCACATTTCTTTTTTTACATACTTATTGTTCAGTTCTAAAATTCTCTGTTCCAGCGTTTCTACTTGTTTGGTTAATACTTCACATTTGTTTTGGTAAATTTCTTTTTCTTTGTTTAGTAACTGCAGCTGGTTTTTCAGTTCATTTCCAAGATCTACATGTGTCTCAGAAACATGGTTAACATTGTGCTGTTTAGTTTCCATCTCTGCCCTGGGAACTTGAATACTGGTGTCATCTTCCACCTCTTCCTTTTTAACAACTAAGCTTGGGACCTCTGTCTGTGTTGCTGAGGTCAACTGTTCACTTTTTGATTCAGGAGTAGCTGCACTGCAAGGCTCTCCAACACTGCAGTTTTCCTTTGTCTTCTCCTCTTGATCCAGGTTAATACATTCAGTTTTTATTACAGGAACATCAGCATCTGCTGAAGGCTTTGGAGTACTGCTCTCTTCTAAAATAATAACATCTTCATCATCATCATCATCATAGTTGTTGAATGTTTTGTCATTTAATCGAGGTGTCTTTAAAGACACAGTCGTCGTGCAGCTAGGTGTCTTCCGTTTAAGACTGAGAAGCAAAATATTGAACTGATTATTGTATTGCTCAAATACAGCAAAGTCATTTGTTTCAATGTATGTTCAGGGTTTTTATAAGCACTATTAAAAACTACCACTCAGTAACTAGAAAGGGATGTCTCCCTGCACAGTATTTTATGTGTAACCAGAGCAAATACCTTTCCTGTAAAAACAAGTGGCTGACATCCACACACTATTTTGAAACACTCACGACTCAAGATTTGCAGGAAAACACCCCCAGCCTCACACCCATTCCTTAACCAACAGAGGTTAAGGAAATACTGTAGAGTGTGGTTAACAATACAGTCTTTCCCTAGACAGATAAACCACGCAGCAAATTTCCTTGCCAGTGCACAGTATTTTTTGGTGCACTTGCTTTTCTACTTCACTAGATTTTTAGGTACCTTTAATCAGCCCTCTGCTTCTGGTACTCCCAAAAGTGACACATGAATTTTGGCAGCTATGACCTGAAGATGGGACTACACCCAACACCATCATTTTCATTAGCAAGTTATTAATTTTAGAAATAAACAGGAATCTACTTTGTAGATATTTACTAACCTGTTATCAGAATCAGAATGAGGTGAAGATACTGATCTATTTAAAATAAGCAGGGGTCTTTTGGCAGAAGCATTTGATGTTTCGGGTAAAGGTGATCTTGGAACAGTTTCCTTTCCACTCACAGCTGTGAATTTTTTGAAGTCTTTACTTGAAGAAACAAGTGTTTTTAAATACATTTCATTATTGACCTATAAGATAATATTAGTTAAGAATGAAAAGAAACAGACATTAGTAGATTCTTCAGAATAGGTTTAAGCAGTTCTATCTGCCAACACCTAAAATTCTGACCAACATTTCTCATGTATACTACAGGGATTTCCTTGAACCTGGGCTCCATATTTTGCACTAAGAAAGGCTAACTAGACCCCACATTACACACCCCAGTTCCCTTAACGGCTGCACACCCCCTCCCCCAAACTCTCATGCATGTGAAGTATTTCCTTTGTGTTGGTTTAAGACATAAAACATACTAGAAAGCAGCAAGTTTTTTATTGTAATTACAGGCTTCCAGCAGATTTCTGAGAGGACTTTGAATGCTGTACACCTGCTGCACACTTCTCTCCATGCACAGATTTATTGCTGTCAGAAAGCAGCTTTATGGTCTTACAAGTCCCTCTCTAGATATTTTAAAGTACTATTTTAAAGTACCATGTAGAATCTCAGGAAGGAACTTTTCCCAAGCTGTATTTCTGCCTGAAGTCTGAGCATCATACACAAAGTATTGGACAGCCACCTCTGTTATTTCCTTCTGTATATTTCCCTATATACACCTCTGCTCATAATTAATCCAGTTTGTCTAAGATGAACAATACTTTCCTTTTAGAAATTACTTTTACCCAAGTATAAAAGTAATAGTAGAAAAATTGATACAGTGAAGTATATAGGTTAAAACAGCACATGGAAAAAAAATCTCCTCTCCAGAAATTGAGTGATCTTAGCTTAGCACTTTACTTACAAAGCAGCTTAAGCTAAATCACACTGATTCTGAGTTACAAGCTACCCATTCTCATAATTCAACCATGTTGATTTGCATCTGCATTTAATTTGCATTTGAGTGCCTCCTTGCAAATGTAGAGCTACTACAATTCTGTACATCCCCACTTCCTGCCCCAGTTTTAAGGGCATCTTTACTTTCATACCCTCATCGCATCTCTCTACAACATATCCACTTTTCAATAATTACATGTCATGCCATAAAAACAGGTATGAGTGACGGACATTTTTTCTAGTATGATTTTGTGAGAGGGCTTTGTTCCTCTCAAACTCTTTAAGTACTACATAGAAAGCAATGGTGTATTTTCTACCACTGCACACCAAAGACTTTACTAACAGTGAGCATAAGCTGCACAGCCATCAAAACAAAACACACTGTTGAATCAGTCAGCTGTCCACTAGCTAAAGCAAACTAATTCAAAGCCTGGCCTATTTGATCAAACTGCATAGTACTGTTGCCAGCAAGAACAACTCTTCTACCAAAGTCAGTTTCCTATCAACTTCGAGTTACCTGGTGGCTGTACTCTAGTCGCCTCTTCAGTTTTTCCCTGTCTCTGCACAGCAAGAGAAAAAAGATTAAGAACTTAGATTCAAAATGTTAATTCATTATAAAACCAAATCAACCTCAAACTAAAAGCAAACTCTCCTTATCTCAGCGGGATGCAAGAGTGTTCTAATTAACATATTCTGGTTCATTGAATGAAAGTTTTCTGCATGAATTTAGAATCTAGTATAGCTTAAAGTTATCTCTCAGATTAAGATTTGTTTTAAAAAGTTGAAGAACACCCAAAACTCCCACTTCTAGAATGCTAGGCAGCATTAGTTAAAATTACTCAAGTCGGTGGTTTTTTCCCCATATACCTTAGCTAGGAAGCCTCTTATTCTTAAATAAATTCATTAAGGTATTCAAGTGCTTCAACACAGACCTTGAAAGTAAAAGTTACCTAGACAAGGTCCCCCCGTAACAGCCCTAGCAGCTTGTTTCTCTAAGATTCCAAACTATCCTCACATTGCTTACTACTATGGAACAACGCCCACCCGAGATCTGTACTTGAACACCAACTGCTGCCTTGCTTGCCTCAGCAGTTATTAAATGAGAGGGGACCTTTGCATTATGACTTTCCTAATTCTGATTTAGGAGAGCAAACAGGTATTAAGTCAAAGAGGGAAATTTAAATGTAATGCCAACATGCTAACAACAGAAAAGAACAGTGCTTTTCATCTATTTATTGCTAATACCAAATCTTGATTTCAGGGCACTATTTTCTGGCTGGATATATTCCCAGAAGAGTTGCAATTATACCACAGGTGAGACAAAAGGGCATTTAGTTTTCACATTTTTTTCCTAGTGTTAAGACACTTGTAAGAAAGTTTATAGTACTCACTTTTTCTTGTAAGTTTTCTCATATGTAGGATGTATTAGGTCATCATCTTCTGGTTCTTCTGGCACATTACAATTCCTGAGTTAAGGGGAAAAAAACCCCAACAAAACACAACAGAAAAAGCTTAACATCCATGATTATAACAGGTGATAAAGCAAGAACTAAAAGCAGCATTTAGATATTCATCAAAATCTAATTTTACCGGAATTGTGGGTCAGGGTTCAGTGAGCAGTACCACTTTTCTGGCAAGTGCTCTATTCCATCTGGCAGCTTACGCCATTTCAGACATGCATCACATTGTACCCATGTCTGATCAGGCTGTTTTCTGCAATGGAAAAAATATCAGAACTTTCATGGGAAAAATTCATTTTTGTGAATGAGTGTAGAACAGTAATGACAGTATGTGAAATTCTTCTATTTAGAAGCAATACTCACTGTATCTCCTCAACTGGCAAAGCTAATGGGTATTCTTCATTTTTCTTTGTTTTCATTTCATTCCAGTAATCATTAAGCTTTTCTCCTAATGCTGCGATTGTAAGCCTAAAAAAGAAGTTTTTAAAAAGACCATCTTAAATAATCAAATCCTAGTACAGAAAGAACCTTTATAAACCACAGGGAAAGAATAAACATGTGAACCACTAATATTTCTATTTGTACAACAGTAAGCTTTTTGCTTTTAGAAAATCCTAGAAATTAGTAATTGCGTGAAGCCAGTTTATCAGCAAAGAAATTACTGAAATACAAGTCGAAGCACAAAGCCTAAAATCAAGAGTGCTCAATTCAGAAGCACCGTGGATGTACAGTGCAAACCCTGAAGCCACCTCACCAGTTCAACCTCAGTCATGGAAGAAACAAGTACAAAACCACCTCTGTCAATCTAGGACCTAGCTTTGTATTTGCTTGATGTTTCTGTATGCCCATTAACTTCAGGTTCATAACTACTCTAAGTTGACATACAACAATGCTACATGGAGACTGCCAGTGTAGTATAAAGCCTACGTCCTGCTAAAAGGAGCAGGCCAGTCTTACCCTAGGTTAATTTTCAGCTGGGTTAGTTTCCTGATCAGGGCTCATTGCGCAGCTCACTGACTACTAGAGCTGGCACACATAGGAGGGAGTGGTCCAATAAAACAAGCCTCACAGGTGAGGTAGAGGTTAAGACTGCTTCTTATCAGCATGCTGAATTTACATCGGAGTAAAGTGGCTGGGTAACCAGAGACTGAAAGTCAGTCCCTCCCTGCCTGGCTTATTCCAACATCTATTCCACCCTGTCCCTTGAACTAACACAACGTTCATGCAGTGAATTAGTCTAATCTAGAGAGCTTTGATCTAGTTCACCTCTGTACCCAAGTCACAAATTACTGTGCCAGAAAAATGAAGTACCACAAGGGCAGAAATGAGCAGCAACACATGCATAGGATCACTTCTCTCTTTTGGAGAGGGAAGAAGGGCAGATCAGCTTATACTGATCATGACTTTTAAGTTTTATATTTCTGTTTTGGGCTGGAAAGGTACCTGCAGCACTCTTTGCAGAAAAACCTTTATGAAAGATTTTTCAAGTGTAGTATCTCTATGCTCGCATTACAAGTGTAAAAAGAAAAAAGTAAAAAACATTCAATGCTCACTGTGCCAGCCTGTGAGAACATAGCACAAAGCCTAGTCAACACAAACGACTATCCTATGGTGTTCCCAATTCCTCCTCTGCCAAAGGAACTGTTAGTGCCACCCTACAGGAAATGGTTCAGAAGACATCTGTATTGAAAAAAGCTGACACGAGCTATTTTCCAGTTTGACCAATTCCCTGATCTGCTCTACCGTATGTTCTCGTTAACAGCTCTGCTAGCACAGTGACAGTGGAAACACAGGAAGTCCCTAAAGCTGGCAGTATCACTGCAGAGAGCAGCACAAACTGTGGGTGCCATTTAGATACAGGCGAACTGAACTATAGTGGCTGTAACAGCCACTGCTTGCTGCTCCTGCTCCAGAGGGCTGCTCTTTCAACAGCAGGAACGACCAGATTTATGTTGCTATAGCCACTCAATTACTGCAATTAACAGCTTTGTTTATTACAGCACTCTGGTGTGGTTTCTGGGTTATCTTTATATGCAGAGCCTATGTATAAATCAGCAATTCAGGAAAGGCATTGTAGACCATTCAGGTTGCCAGTGGAAGCTGGAACACAACTGGTTGAAGGGCAAAACATGCACCTCGAAAAAGCTAATGACTTCTGCCAAAGTTAATCCACCTATGTTTGCAAGTCAATACCCTGAATTTCTAAGTCCATGTTGAAAGCAAGTGTTAGTGCACACGGAAGGGAAGTCCCTGCTCCTTTAGGGGCATATGGTCCAAAGGAACCATAACAAGAACTTACAGGACAAGCGAGGTTGTGGTAAGAGCAAACCTAGTCAGCACACTAACTGTGGAGTGTGAGAATGTTTATTTTTTCAGTTGGGAGGATAAGGAAAGGAGACACACACAGAGAGTTGTAAAATCTGACCAATTATCATTAACAAAGACAATAACCAGAAACAAACCTGGTCAGTCACACTAATTCTTGATAGGCTATCAAGAAACTGAAGGCAAACTGGGATTTTGCAGCTTGATAAAGATGCAAACCTGAGGGTCCAGGATGTTTGGAGGGGGTCAGTGGAACTATGGCCAACTGATGAGGCAATGTGCATGGGAAGGGGACGCAGGGAGGAACAGAATGGGATAGAGAGAAAAGGATATAAAAGGAGCTGGTTGCATGTAGTCACTCAGTACATTTGTCTGGCTCAGCCCTCAGCCTGATCATAGCAGTCTGTCCTATCTTCTTATTTAATATTTTCTTAACTGTCTACATAATCTCATTCTCAATCATGTGTGTATGGCAAGGACTAAGTGCCAGCTACTGGTGAGAACTCTGTATGTGCGAATGGATTTGGTGCCAGCTCCTGGAGTCAGGACCAGGTGTGTGGTGTCAGCTACTGGAGCAAATGGGGGGGGGGTCTCAGCTGCCCCCCACTGAGGCAGGAACAGCATGTTCCCCAATAACTGGCTCCTGGGGTGGGCTAGCATGAGTAATGGGCTCAGTGCAGGCAGCTGGAAGACTGTGGTAACAGCCCATGTGCCTGGTGCTGGCAGGGGGATAAGTGTCTGCATCTTCCCCAGCCCCAGTGCGCATAGAGTGTGCACATGCACTTAGTAGCAAACTCCAAACTGGACCCAACAGTGAATAAGAGGTGCCAGGTCCAGGCAAGGGTATCAGGCAGGCAAGGGTTGGTGCTGGTACACCAGGGGGACTTGTGAATACAGAGTGTCTGAGGTACGAGTGTGTGAGCATGACGTTTGCTAGCAAATGTCAAACTGCACTAGCCAGCGTGTAGGGAACATGTGAAGCAGGTAAGAGGGCCTGAGATCAGCTTGAGCAGAAACTCCGGGACCCCAGGCTGAGTAGGAAGGAGTCTTGGGACAGTGCTGCTGGAGGAGGTGGCCGCTCCTAATACCCCTTAAGACAAAGCAGCACAGAAAACACAAAATAGCCTTGTCATCATGAAAGGAAAGAAAGCAATACTGAATGGAACAATTCTCAAGGTCTGTATTCAGAAATTTTCCTTGGACAGTTCTTACACCTCAGCTTGAAATCTGCATAGGTAACTCAAACCCTCTAGCCCTTCCTTCCCCACAAGTCTCCTTCCACAATGCCAGCATAGCTGATTCACAGCAGAGCAGTGTAAAGAGACCAGGAAATTCAACTAGTTTAACAAAAATTATCATCTCTGAAAATCTTAAGTCAGACTAGATTCCCAGTCTGGTTCAGTTTAGCTACAGGAAGTATCACACTAGATATTGACTGATGGGATGTGAAAAAGCGGCAACCCCAAGTTAGAAATAAAAACTAGAACAAAACAATGTCCCAAATCACTGCTACCTTAGGATGTCAGGTATTTTAAACGCTCTATCAGGGAGCAGAGGACTTAAGGGCATTCAAGTCCACTCTTAGGAAAGAAAAGGGCTCAAAAATATCCAACTGTTTTTTGAAAAAAAAAAGACCAAACCAAAATTGTTATGAACAGTTAATAGTATGGGATTCATCTGTCAATTTTATTTATGTGCCATACTAGTATCCACATCTCAGTGAGTTATCCTGTGCTCATTTTACAACCAGTGAGGGGCAGAATTGCAACCAACCACTTTTAGGGGACTTAGTAGTAAGTTGTGTGTATGTGCTGTCAGTGAAATCTAGGATATCAATGAATGCAGTATGACCAGTGTAGACTTACACATCCCACCTCAACTGTTCAGAACAGACATGCAGTTTAATGATGGAACATAAACTTTTTGTCTCACTATTTAGAAAAGAAGTCTTTATGGCAAGTATTTCACAGTGAACAGCACTATTCGATAGAAAGTCCACATAAAAATATACATCTACCTGTATTCATTTGTGTAGTCAAAATCTTGTTTGTTATGGGTTGGTTTTAGGAAGTTGCATTCAATAATTCCAACTACACCAACACCCATGTTGTTTGCCTATAAAAAAAAATTAAGATCTATCAGGAAAAACAATATATATTCTATGCTAATACTGCAAGAGTTTGTCAGAGGTCATTATAAGCTATATATAAAAGGTAAAAACAATTTTCTGGCTTATGACTCCTCTCGAAAAAGGAACTCTCAACACAAACCCCCTAAATAAAAAAATCCTCTGTTCCACTCCTCTTTTTTGTCCTGAAATATATGCTCAGCCCCGTATTTTGTGTAACAAGCTAAGTTTTAAACACAAACATTAGAACAACTGCATACAATTTGATACAATTTTTAACTGCTACACAAACTAAAATGGCAGTTTTGTAAAGGATACATCAACAACCTAGTTTTCATCTGCATTCTTTTTAAAATCAGCATTGCAGCGAAA
Organism: Falco biarmicus; assembly: GCF_023638135.1. Classification (NCBI taxonomy): domain Eukaryota; kingdom Metazoa; phylum Chordata; class Aves; order Falconiformes; family Falconidae; genus Falco; species Falco biarmicus. The sequence goes on along the minus strand of NC_079289.1, from coordinate 76,883,735 downwards.
ATTATTTCTAAAGATGTTAAAACATTTTTGAGCTTTAATTTCTTACCTTTAACTGACAGCCAACTCTTTCATAAGCTTTGATGAGTCTGTTTTTATGGTACATCATTATTCCATAGTGATCTTTGTTTCTGCAGTTAAATCCAAAAGTAATTCTTACTGTTTTAGCCTTTTACCAGATATTAAGGAAAAATCTGGTTAATCTCATGTATTACAAAGTTATAGTTACTCTGAGTGTTCATTCTAAACTGGGTCCTGGAACTTTCTTTTTTTAGATTGAGATAATTCCTCCAGTATGTCTTACAAAAAAATTTAAAGAAATACCACATAACTGAATCCAGACAGCTTACATTAACAGTAACATCATTAAATTTAGCGTGCGATGATGTAAACATTAGCAAAGGATACATTCAAAAATTTTGGCCTATATATATCACGTTCAATGAAGGCAAGGCTTTTGGAAACCAGCTGTGTTTTCACTTTTTGTCCTCGCAGAATGATCTGCATTGTTGGCTTCAGATACAAAATACTGCAATAAGCCTATAAAACATACAGTAACTCCCGTTATTAAAAAAAACCAGAAACCTCAAGATATGTTGCAATACATATTGTGTTTAGAAGACAAACTCAAGTTTTGATTAAATTTTATGAAATGTGTTTTTTTCCAAACTTAAATCCAGAAAAATAAGAAATGCGAGTGTGCATAATAAGCATACATATGACAAATTAAATGAATAGCAATTGAAGGGCAACTTTTATGAATATGACAAGTTAATCAACTGTCTGAAGATGCAGTTTTACCTTTAAAAGAGCTCCCAAACACAAATGCCTCTTTTCTTATCCCCTATTGAAAGCTTAATAATTCTACTACAAACTTTAAAATAACAAACAAAAGCATGTGTAATTAACTTTCTTTCAAAGGACTGCATATTAACATAGCTTGATAATAGCTATGCAAATCTTCTTATAAACATCTAGATATTTGAATTCTAATCTGCATTTCATTTATCATTATATTTACAACTTCTAATGATTGAATTAGATATAGGACTTCAGTATCTCAATAACTGAAGGTTTTAGTTCAACTGGAATAATAGGTCTGAATATCAACTACAAGAGGTGTCCAGAACACCTAGCAATTCCAGATGTACTTTCTTATAAAAAGAAGCCTTCAAGGCTTATGAATCAGTAGGGGAGACAATGGTCCTATCAATTAGTCTACAGAAAAGCCTTGTCCCTGTCTGCCTGCATACATTCAAACAATGAAGCTGCTTCCCAATATCTCTACCTCTTTTCAACACCTAGAAATAACACTTTGCCAACCTAAACCTATCTGTTTTAAAAGATCCACACAGGCATAGTGTCAGTACTATATGCATGTAGATCTGCACTACAATCAAATGCTTACTCTGCTGACAACCACCCCCCTCTCCCCTAATTTCTGAAGCAACCAATTTCATTTCCCTCTTGCTCCTTCGTGGATAACAATGGCTACATTTAACAGCAAAAGTTATTTGCAAGACTACATAAACCGCACCAATTTTCTCCTAAATAAACAGCAATTGTTTACACAAGTTCAAAAATACATTCCATCTTCAATTTTCAAAATCAGTATTGACATATTGCCCTAACATTTAAATTCTGACATTGGTCCTCCCTCCAATCAACACTTCTGTAGTAAATACCTTATATATTAAACCAAAAACATACAGCCTCCGGCTTCCAAAAATAAACAAATCCTTTTAAAAATATTATACATACTCGCAGCGAGTAGTCACTTTCTGGAACAATCTGGTCCAGTCTCTCCTGTTTTTTATATCCTCTTTTGCCTGTTTCATCTAAGTCTTCTGGAATTCTGATGTCGTATTTATCTTTGTCAAAGTCAAATTCTGTTTTTTCATTTTTATCTCTAAGAAATAAGATTTAAAAAAGTATATATTATGGGAAAAAAAGTCAACACAAGGTATGATATTGTGGTGGACCCAGTACATGTAAGATTCAAGAGAAAGGGAACTCCTTTGAGCCATGGTGGTTTTCCTCATATATTTGCTAAAATTCACATAAACAAAGTTCACCAGTTCCTTCCTGATATTCAAGGAATACAAGAGAAGCGAGAGCAAGTGTGATACTTGTGGTTTCTAACTTAATTCTAAACAGGTCATGCTTCAAAAATAAAAGTGGTCAGTATCAGCTTTAAATTCTGAGGGACCAAGACACACACATTCCTTCTAAATGCAAGATTTCTGAACACTACTAAGATTTTTAATGCTGCAAAAATGAGGCTCACCACAGTTTTCCAATTAAATAATTATCACAATTTCTTATTGGATCAACCACCAGATGTCGATACTATATTTAGTTGCAGATATATATAATGAAGTATACTGGCAGTACCTCTGCACAACATTGAGCTATCATAGTTGGTGCAAATATTCCAGATATAAAGTCTTTCAATAATTTTTAAAAAAACCCAGAGCTGTTTCAGTAGATATGATTACAACACATTAGAAACAACATAAACCCCCGCAAAGTGTTCTTTCCCACAACTTCCCATAAATACACTCCGAAACTCAGAACATGAAAGTTAGGCTGCCCAGTCAGCTGAGTTCACTGTATTTTCTTCTGCTCAAGCAATAAAGTGATGCACATTCCTAAAAAAGTTCATACCTAAAAATAAATTAAAGTCTACTTGGGCAATGCAAATTTGTTTCTGAAGAATAAAGGAGGTGAAGCTTTTCTTATGGAGCAGATGGCAAGCGGAAACAACCAGAATTAACAATACATTTATTACCTCCAGCTTTCTTGTATTAAAATCTCCTATGCTAGAAGTGATTTGGGGCTCTAATACTCACAAGAAATTAATGAAACAAAAAGAAACCCAAACTTTTGACCTGCTATAACTGACTGAAATTTATTTTGTTCTGTAACATTCAATCTATACTCATTCAGGTGTTGTTTCCTGCTCTCTCCCCGATGGGCAACAACAAAGGTAAGAAACTAAACCCCAAGCTAGTTTCTTGCCAAATCCACGTGACTGAAACAGTTCAAAATTGCTTCCTCTGGATACCTTGTCATTTCAGTATTTAAAACTACAGTAAGCTACACACTTAACAACATAGTACAAGACATCATCTTCCCAACCAATTTGTGCTATCACAGTTAAAGGCACAAAGCCTATATACCTCTAGAAGGACACTGCTGACTCCAAAAGCCAGTAATACTTGCCTGTACATACAAATGGGTTTCTGTTTGAATTTTTGCATTCACAATTTCATAGGTCTGAAATAAGAGATTTATAATTTGCCAATTTTAATTTTCCTCTGGCAAAGGCAACATGTTACAAAAGGAAAATATGAAGCCCTTTACATTCTCCTTCCCTCTGCTTTGTTACTTGAGATATTAGCAACAGCTCTCATGCAACGTTAAAGTCCCTTAATCATGTGAGTTTGAGTCTAGTTTGCCAGTTACAGCTAACTGCCCACAGTCTTTCGGAATTATTCCGCAAAAAAAACCCCTTGTATGTTTGCATACACTGAAAGATAAACTAAATGAGATATAAGAGATTGGACTTCACCTTACCTTCTAAGATTCCAAATGATAATTCTTGTTCCTTTTTTCCCTATTATAGCATCTAGCTCTGCCAGTAATTTCTCCTCAGTAGAAAATAAAGAATGTGTTAAGATGGCCTTCAGGCTGTTTTTGGATTCTGCTGGATCACTTATCTGTCGTAAGCATTATGTCAAGGAGAGTAACTTCGAATGAAATTTGATTTCAGATTATGAGGATAATTCTACAACGGTATCCTGTACTCACCTTCACAAGTTCTCGTTCCATATCTCAGAGCTCCTACAAATTTAAAGGATTTAACTTATTTTAGGCTTCCTCTCATCTTATAGTTTATTTAGCCTATCCATAAGACTAGACAAGATTTCCTTTACTGATATATCACCCAAATTTTGCATGTACCAACAACTTTTCATTCAGAAACTGCTGAAAGGATATGTTGGTTGTTGAACGTCACTATAGGAACCATGACATGTTCTGCTTTGGTGACTTCAAGGAAAGTCTGAGATAACATGCCCACACTCATGGTTTCTCCGTTCTTGGTGAAGACTATTGCATCTTTTCCCAGGCGCATGGAGCCCGATTTAAACCCATTTCCATACAGTCCCACTGGAACCCGGCCATTCATCACAGATTTCTCACTGAAACCAAAGCTGAAACATATGAAAACATTAGAAGAGTGTAATAACTCCTATAAAACTTGAAAACCCTAAAGATGCAGGCAAGATTTACCAAATTAGACTTAAACACAATGACTGAATCTCTTGTTTTGGAGACGGGGGCCTACTGTACAATTAGACAATGTACAGTTAAGCAAACCCTGAAAGTCACCTGTATAACATCACTAAAACCACACTGCAAGAATTCACGGAAATTTACTTTCATCATTAAGTATGGAAAAGAAATATAATCTGTCTGGAATTATGCAATAAGCGTTCTTATGGGATTCTAATAGTATTTACTGTGAAGCCACAGGATAACTAAGAAAAAACCTAAAGCTCTTCCCCCCTGCCACCCTGCTTGAAAAATATGTGATCTACAGATTTTCCATTAGTAACTACATGCTACATTTAAAGTGAAACAGGCAATTGTATACAGAACACTAAATTTAGCAAACAAGCTATTAATGATGGTATCTAACAGAAAAAGAAAAATACCAGTTTGAATTCAAACTTGGTCAAGTTTAAGGCCAGAGATTTATCTGCAGGCAGAGCAATACTTTCATACTATAAGAAAAACTGAACAGCACCCTCTTTGCTACCGGTAGAAATAAAAGTTGCAGAAAGATCATTTCAACCCCTACAGAATATTAAATAGATAAACAACATCAATATAATTATCATTCCTTTAAGTTTTCCTCAATACCTTCTATTTTCAGTACTCCAAAGGGTTTTAACTGAATTCTCCTTAGCTCCACTAAAGGGCCCTACAAAGAGTTTACACAGCACAACCACTGTACAGAAAAGTTAACTGGGAAGGCTGACAGAAAGGATAAAAGGAAATTATGAGATAAAGATACACTGACAAAGTTGTATCAAAGTTTTACTAGCATCTGTCTATTCTAGAGTGTCACTTGGGTAATTGCTCATCTTTAGAAATGTTAAGATCATGAACAAAATTAATCAGTTACATTGGGGAAAAAAGAATAAGCTGAGCAATAACAGAACTAGACACTGGAATTTTTACAAGAAAAAAATTGCAAAAGACGTTATCTACCTTAGCATTTTGTGCAGCTTCTCTGAGTTCATACCATTTCCATTATCTGTGAATGTCAAGCATATATTGTCGTTTATCACCGTTTTGTCTATCCATATCTGTTTAGCGCTCACATCTGGATCATAAGAATTATCTGAAGAGAAAGAAAGCAGACAAGGGTGGGACACTAAAAAGCAAAAATTAAAATACATTCACACTTGAACTGTTTAAAGAGTTTAATTTCAGTGAAGATGACAGACATTAACTCTTCCAAAGTTACTTAAATCCACATGTAGCATGCAACAGAGCCTTACCTAGCACGAATACATATATAATCAATCTGCCAAATGGTAGTCTTTCAACACTGCCAAACAGCTTTAAGGAATAGCTGTCCTGAACTTTACTATGGTGCTATGCTTGCACATACATTTATTTGGTGAATATGGTGGCTTAACATAGCTCCCTAATCACGGGCCTATGACCCTGAATAGTCACATGCTAAATTAATGGAGATCTAAAACTGCAGCCATTTTTCAGCTCTGCAGTTAGGTCTGCAATGTAGTTGCAGAAATTTTGTGCTGGCACAGATATACATTTCTCAACTAAGTCACTGAATATTAGTCAACTTTTGTACAGAAACAAGAAGCCATAGTTTTTAATGAAGTACGTGTTATGCTAAAAACTAAATCTCTTAAACCAGTCTCTTCTTTACAGATGACATCACTAAATCAAAGCATTACAATGAAACAGTTACATCAAAACCTGGCAAACCTTGCCTGAAAACAATGCGCAGTTTCCCAGCTATTAGAGATGCCAGTAACATATAGGCAAAAACGTAGGCAGAGATGAGTGGCACAAACACGAGAATAGAAAATGAAACCAGAACAAGTTTCTACTTTCGTTTCCTGCCTCCCAGTTACCTAGTGCAGTATTTACTTTCTCCCAGCCATGCAAACACCTCTCACATCTGGCTCTCAGGAGGCTAGGTTATTATTCACAGCACAGACAACGGTACATCACTAATACACATGGCTGCAACACCTTGCCTGCTGATGGTCTGCAGGCTTTTTAATTGGAAAAGATCAGATTTGCAATACTGTCACAACTTCAGATAATTAAGTTTGAGACACTAGAAAAAACAAGCAAAACCCTGAAGCCCAGCTCCCCTGCATCCCAGATAGTTCTGCAAAATCTAGAATTTTGACTCCACAGCTGCAGATTTAGGTGAAAAAAATTGTTGCTGTTCTGCTACCACATCAGTCACAAATACATATTTTGCTAATGCAAGTTGTTCAAATCTAAGAATGTATGACTTTTCACAGATGGGAAGTACAAAATGCTTTAGACTAAACTTTCTATTTACAGGATTTGAAAGAGGTTGCAGCGTTGCTACCACAAGCGAAACAGAAACCATGGCTCCACAGACAGTTCTTGGCAGCAAAGCTAGTTTAAATCTCATCTGCCCTAACACCACTTTCCCACGTCTCTTTTCTGTCCTTCCCCAGCACTGTACTATTCACGGAATTTGTAAGAGGGGAAAGCACATGGAGGATGACGGGTGGGATGTGATGGCACAGCAAAAGACAGCACCCCTGCCTCACTGCCTGTTTTGCAGGTTCAACTGACAGCCATAAATAAACAGCTCAAGCCAACACTGTGGTCCATAAAAAGGAATCACAGCTTGGTAGCTTGCTTTCTATAAGCATGAAGTACAAATTGCATGCACAGTGAAGAAGTTCATAAAATGTATTTCAGCATCAACAAAAGGGAGAAGCCAGCAACATAACCATCAAGAAGTTGACAGGAGGAACTAGAGCTTAAAAAGCAAATTTTAGAATACAGACCATTAATGGTTTAGGTAAATTCACCAAAATTCAGGCCTCCATAATGCAACCCTATTCATGTTATTTGATATTTGGTATATGGTATAGCCACACATAGCATGCAAAAGACAGATTACAAAAATTATTTAAATTAATATGTCTAACTCAAAGCCTTTACAGCCAGTATAATGCTACTATGCTTTTGAAGATTGTTAAAGCAACTTGTACAACAAACCAGAGGCAAAGGAAGAAGACAAGTCTGTCTGCCTTGCACAGCACATCCAGCATCATTCCAACCAGGTATGGCATGGGGTGAACAGCTGAAATTACTTAAGATACTGCTACCTTCAAACCAGCCAGCCCTTCCCATAGCCACATGGTTCTTATTTCTTCCTTTGCAACAGCTCTGGCCTTATCTAGCTGAAAAACTCTTATTTTCTTTTGTTAGGTTAGTTTTCTGGATTAGCAACAGCAGAACTTGTGCAAAGGAAGCGAAGGAATGTGTGACCAGAAATGCTGCTCCTTCTGGCAACAGCAAACTACTAGATAAGCTTGGCAAGTCTTTCCAAACCACACCTTCATTTTGAGGAACTAGTTAAAGAAAGTCTGCTAATCATTCCATACCCAGGGAAACAATCAACTCTGAATATATCCAGTTAATATTCAAAAATCAATGGCAAGACAATCAACAGGAACTAATAAATTAAACAGATACACAAGCCATGGCTGACAGCAGACAACAGAGACACTACCGAAGAATAGAAGTCTTAGGACACTGATGGATGGACCATGAAAAGGAACCACTCAAGTGTTACCGAAATCTCGGAATAAAAAACTTATCAACACCAATGTGATGCAGATAAACAGACACTTCTTTATTAACAGTCGGGTGCGCGAGTGAGTGCTCTCACGATCAATGCACACCAAGTTTCAAAATCATACAGCTTATATAGGACTTGCTCATACATATTCATTAAGTATTCATGCATAAACATAGCATTTCCTGAAAATCATTAACATACTCTCCTCCCATATCCGATTCTGCACAGTAAAGGTTAGAAAGGTCTGGAAATGGGTCTGGGGTATTATTCGGGTAGGTGGTACATGAGTCCGTGGTCGCGATGCCCCCTGCCAGAATTACCTTTTACCTACATTCACTGTTTCTTGGCAGGTAACTACGAGTTGCTTCATTCGACTCTCCCCAGTTCCCATTAATTCTACTTTCTGACATCTCAATACATTCTCCTAGGCCACACGTAAACACTGCATCCAATCATGAAACTGTTATCTAAGTTCTAAACATTCCTACTAGGTGATTCTGACCAATCCCTTTGGCCTTGGTACGGGGCTGTACAGAGGATTTCATAGTAGCTGTCGGTTGCTGTGCAAACACAAATTCCACTAAAATATTTCTTATAACTCTATATTCCTATTAAAATCAAATGTGGTTAATTAATTCTAACTAATAGCAGATATGTAACACAAGTATAAACCTAAAGATGTTCAGCCAGAAACTTGATAACCCAAAAGAAGAAAGTTAGGATGTTTGAGGAGTATTGTGACAATGTGCAAAAATTACTATGGATGTTTTGAGGAAGCATCGAAGAAAAGGGAAAGATCAAAGTGGATGGGAGAAGAATGGTATAATGAGCAGGGGGAAACAACAGGCTGATCACGTGCACGCTGGCTGCTGGTCAGTATGCTTGCGTGGTTGGACCTTATGCCACTCTGTTGTACATTCTAACTAAACATTATTTCTAACTATTTCCTGCTTGAGTGTGCTCTCTATTCTCAATGTGTGCCTGTACGTATTTGTTCTGCTAGCAAACCCTCAGACTGAAAGAAACCAACAATCATTAAGATCCAAGGTCTGGGTCTTGGCAAAACACACAAACATGGGTAAACATGAGTGGTAAGTGAGTGAGAATATATGTACGCACCACTACTGAACTTTAAACCTGGTTATTCAGTAAGCAGGAAGAGGATGAAGTCATTTGGGCTGTTCGTGTTTTGAGCACGGCTTGTGTTTATGTGGGTCCTTGCAAAGTTACTGTCCTCCTGTCTGCGCTAATCTGTCTGCAGCCAGCTGTGTCTGTACAGGATACAAGTGTGCACGCACATCCTTAGAATGCACACTCAGCTTTACTACGCTCTGGACCTAGGAATAGCAAAAAGCAGTAGGCTTGCATTTGGTGTACTAGAAGGGAAAAGGAATTCACTTGGTCTCAGAATCTTCTATATTTGGCAATCCTTAATAAACTCGGCAAAAAGAAACTGGCAAATCCTACAAGGCCTCTGCAACTGCTGTCAGATAGTATGTATGCTGTTAGGAAAGAAAAAGTCAATCTGAGTGTACCAAAGAAACACATTGTAAGATTCTGAATAGTAACAACAGGATCAACTTCTTTCCTTACTTGAAGAAAAAGTTTATAACAAACAATCGAGTACTCAGGCAAACTATTGATCCACATACCTATAAGTTCTGCAATTGCACTGAAAGGCCACGTGTGACTGGTAGAGTTGGTATGCAAGAACTTTGGACAAAGCTGAAATAAACCACAAACAATGGCATTAGCTTGTGCTCTTCAACACCACCAAGCCAGAAAACAGTACATGTTAACTAAAGTAATACTAAATTAAGCTGGTTTGTACAACACTACCAAAGGGCTGTAATTGAATTTACTTTTAGATACTGGCATACTAACACCTTTTAAAGGGAATATTAATACAACTATTAAAAACAAAAGACCAATACAGAATTCAGCCCAGTATCATACTATATTCTGAGCACGGGTTATGTTGTCATTTTACCAAACCCTCCTTACCTCTATAAAAACATAAGGAACTATTGCTTTAAACTGATGCTAGCTAGAGGTTACAGAAAACATCAGAGCCTTAGTCCAAATCTAGTAACAGAAGCACATGCTCTCAAATGTCAAAAACATACATCTTAAACCATGAGTATTAAACTTAATCCAACAAATGAGCAGCACCTAATACACTCAGCTGCTTACTGTCCAATGCCATTGCTCCTTTTACCCATATTGATCAAAATTACCCGTCAGGTTCCCTCGACTAGTGGTTTATGCTTTTACAATTTGTTCTCATACATTTTACCCTCACTTATGATTAAGATGGAACCAGAGGAATGTAGCCACTACTAGGATTAGATGAGAATATGCAAATAGAGTACTTATTTATGGGACTTACCTTGACAAAAATATTCTCAATTACTTTATGAAAGCCTGGGTTCATATATATTATTCACCTAGATCAAAAGACTAGGAAAGCCAGAACTAAATATTCATATAACTTTAGGATTTGTCAATGCACTGTTTGGAGAAACTGAACTGCTGAAACGGATACAGCTGCGTTATCACTGAGACCATCTGTAATTGTACTTTTACAAGACCTTTAACACAAACCACATATACGCTTAAGCCTCGCTAGCATTGTTATGTTGATGGCATAAAAAGCAGTACCTACAAATTCATAAATGCTGAAAATAGTCTTTGTACAGCACAGTTACATCCAAAAACATAATATAATCCATATAATAATGTGTATATAAGATCATAGAAATATTTTTAAAAGTGTGCACACAACATATCCATACTTTGTAAGCTTTGCAGTACTACACTGTCAAGCGCTTTCACATAGCTAGTAAAGTCTAAAAAAAAGCAAGCAACCCCTTCAAGTCTCCAATTTCATTTATCAGCAAAAAGGAATAATCCTACAAGCAAGTTCTAGAGCCACGAGCCACGTTCCAGAGCGGGAGGTGGCAGCAGCAGCAGCCCTAGTTCAAATCAACATAAACGGCCAAGAAACCTCACCCTTGATTCTAAGCTCCTAAGAGCACAGGATACATTTTCAGACTGCAACTTAATCCCTGCATTTCTCCATTGAGCTAGAGTACAGTTATGAATAGACATCACACTCTTAACTGCCATCTGTGCTTTAAAACTCCAGTTTTATAAAACCTGGTAAATCGAGTCAGGCTAAAGCCACTGTGCCCCTTTCAAATTCCTAACAGATACCAACAAATAATTTAGAATCCAAGAAGAAAATGACATCAAGCTTTTTACTGAAAACATATTCCATGGCACATGGTTAAAAGGATCTTTTGATTTCCTTCTTCTGCCATACAATAACTCAGTGGATCTTAAGATCTATGCATTATTTACTTCACCCTTTCACAGTGCTGGCAGCATTTTTCCTTTGCTTTCTAAGCTTCATAATCAAAACACACAAAAAATAACTGTTTTTTTTCTTCCTGCCTAAAATCCCTCCTTGTCAAAACAAAAACACTTAAACCCCCCTCCACCACACAGATGCACATTCAAGCATCCAGCATCTGCTGAACCCGCTGCTAAAATATTTCTCTGCTGTTAGCCAGTGAAAAACTCCAACCACACACAAGGCAGACTGGGACCTCTGGAGTTACTGCTGGCATTGCAGCCTCAGCAATACAGACCTGGCAAGAAGTCCTAACTGTAGTTTTCATAAAGACATGAACTCACAGTTGTGAGCCTCCCCTGATCACCAGACAATGCTGATGAAGGAACCTCTGCATCACCAACAATGACATAGTCATGAATAAGTGTCCTTTATTCTGTGAAGCAAAGCTTACATATGCTTGGCAATAAAATCTCTTCACATGTTGCCAGTGTAACACAACACTTCTCCATCCCTCATTTATTTCACTGCTGCATGCTAGTGATTAACTTTGAAAAGAATGGCACCTTAAATCAACAGCATCTTCTGTAAACACCCACCAGAATTATGCTGGTCTTCTCTGGATCACTGTTTCAAGTGGTAAGGTTTTAAGAAAGGCCGGAAGGCGATACATGGAACTGGGAACTTGTGAACAGGTGTATGTGAAATGAGAAGACATGGGTCAGAACATGGGAATAGCTCTAGTATCACGCCCCTGCCCCAGCAAAAGGTGAGCTGCTATCCCACAGGGTAGTTGACAGGAAAGTCTACCTCACAGTAGATAGCATCATTTGCTCATGTAAGGTCCTGAAACAAGGGTACAGGACAAAACCAGATTAAAAAATGGAGAATAGTGGTTTAAGGCCACTACCTTTGTAGTTTGCTTCTGAGCATACGTAGCTGTCAGCAGCAACTCATCATTTCCTGATGAGTTCATCACGAAATATTTAAGCCCATTTTGTCCCCTTACACTTCATTTCATCAAAGCCCCGCTTTAATGGGCTCATGAATAATTGAAGTTCAATAAGTACAGTAAGAAAGAGTTAGTCCCCTAGTGAATACTCCCTTTTCACTATGTTAGCATGGCTGTAGCTGAGACGATCCAGTTGCTTTGTTCACTGGGCCTAATATATTTTGTTACTAAGTGGGTTTTGGTTAGTGGTTTCGTTTTTTCTCCAGTGACCAAGTGCAGCCAAATTCCTTCTGGAGATACAAACTTCCCCCTCCTTCAAACTGCATAAACAGTGTGGTTTAGTCTTTTTATATACTAAGAGAAGCATCTCTTAAAATTATGACCAGCAAATATCTAAGAATAAAGCAGTTTACCTCTCAAAAATGACAGACAGCTTTGGGAATGTTAGTTTTCCAAGAAAATCAGAACTCTTCTATCCCTTGCAGATCATAAGGCATGCACAAATTAAATTACAACTGAACAATCTGTTTTATCTTACAGAAGAATTTCACAACTTCCTGGGGAACAACCTCACTGCCATTTTCCTTCTCTTCCTCCCAGTTATGCTAGTCCAGTTACATGATTCTAGTGAACCACATCAGGGAGTGCATCCATATTAAAAACCATTTTTTAAATCTTATTTTGACCTGGATCACTTCCCTGATCTGTCTCATCATGTAACAGAGCAAAAATTTCACCAGAGCAATGGGAACGAGTTACCAGGCCTGTGCTGCTTATACATTCTTCTGAAACTAATGGAAACATTTCGGTAAAACCCAATGTATTTCCAAAGAACAGCTGCTGACAGAAGGGGCTGTGACCATCAGCTCTCTATTGTTCTCTAGAAAATAGAGCCTTTTACATTGCAGGACACAACCTGTTAAAAAACTCTATCAGCTGCTTCACTTCAGCAAAAAACTACAATAATCACAGCTTTCACTGAAAACAGACTGAATAGAAGTTTTAAGTTATGACTATTGACAAGCAAAAAACAAACAGCATCCTAAAAGTAATCCAGAAAGATACCAGCTGCATCAACTCTAGCTTAGATTTCTCATCTGTATGAGTCCAACTTGCCAAAGTGATTTCAATTTGGGAACAGTTTTAAAGTGTTAAAAGTCTGAGTACTGACATGCAGGGTTTTTTTTGCAAAGGCTGATTATTAATGCTGATGCATTTTTCCTGTCAAGAAGACTAATAATGCATTAAAAACAAAGAGACACCTCTTTTTTTTTTTTAATCATGTTATCTAAACAAGAAGGAGAACACCTCTATAACAAAATATATCAGATTAAGTGTGGATTTCTAACACTTAAAAGAATTAGAGACCTGAAATGAAAGCGTAATTCTTGAACTTCAAATAGATGGCATTTATAGCTAACCTCTACAATCATGGCAATTTGTATTAAGGTAATCTAAGCAGTGTTGAGAATATACCAAGATACATATTTCACTCAAGTGTTTCATAAGTTACTTACTATAGTGACCCAACTTCTTTGCACTACTCTGTAAGTAAGGTTACAAAGTACACGTTTGTAATTGTGTGACTTACTGGTCTTATATAGGTGTGTGCGACTTCATAGCTGAAGTCAGAAAGGCTTAAAAAATCATCCTGTTTCATGAATGATGTATTAAACAACTGAAAAAAGTAGCTTTAACTTCATTTGTATTAGCAGAAATAAGGAAACAACCAATTGCCACAGAAGGACAGCAATACCGTGACTGAAAAGCACGATACAGTTGTGAATTTAATTGCCTGGATGTTCATCATCCTTGTTACAATGTAATTACGCCTTCTGCAAAAAGTAGTTAGGATTTGAAGCTACAAGCTTCTAATTAGAGGTCACGACGTTCGCAGCTAACTACATTACAACAACAGGCTAGAAATCCCGCCCTCCATAAGCAAAGCAACCCACCCACAGGCTGTGGCTTCCCCGCCCGCGCGGCCGGAGCTCGCCCTGCCGCCTTCGTGCCCCGCCGGGTACAGCACAGCCCCCGGCCCGCCGGGCACCCGCCCCGGAGCTGTCCCCCCAGCAAAGCGACCGAGGGACGGCGCGGCAGGGGCTGGGCGAGGGCACAGCCGCTGACAGCTGAGACGACAGAAGCCTGCGGAGAGCGGGGGGTGCTGCCCGCGCTCGGGCGAAGGGCTCCGGAGCCCGCCCTTCCCAGCACTCGGCCGACAACTTTTTACCGCCAGAAAGGCGAGGCGTCGGCCCCAGCCCGGCAGACTCCGCTCCTCGCTTTCACCGCGGGAAAGCGGCGGCCGCTGCGGCACGGCAGCTCCCTCCTCCCCAGCCCGCTGCCTGCCCCGCGGCCGCCGCGGGCCTCGCACAGGCGCCGCCGCTCCCCTCGGCGGCCAGACGGCGCCGACCCCCGTAGCAGGGGCCGCCGAGGGGGGAAGAGAGACCGTCCCCGCAGGGCCCTCCCCCGCCCCGCTCGCCCCGCGCCACTCACCGCGCTGAGGCGAATACCGCCCTGTGTTTTCGCCGCCATCTTTTGTGCCGCAGCGAGCGCCGGGGCGGGAAGGAGAGCGGGGAGCGCCCAGCGCCCGCACTTCCGCCTCGCCCCCTCCTCTCCCGCTTCCGGCCCGTGGCGCGCTGGGGCGGCCGGGCGGGGCGGCGGCGGCCCCGGGCCGAGGGCGGGAGGCGGGCCCCGGCGGCGGCGGAGGCCATTGCCGGCGGTGGGGGTTCGCCGTTCCTGCCGGAGCCAAACGGGCGAGCCGGCGGCACTGTCCGCCGGAGCGGGAGCGGCGCTCGGTGCGCGGAGCGGCGCTGCCCAGCGCGCAGGCAGCGGGGGCGCTGACTGTCAGCGTGCGCAGTGCGATCGGATGTGAACGGCTTCTGGGGCGCGGGGGGCACAGCGCGACGCCACGGAACGGTGTACGGGCCGCAGGGGGAGGCTGGGGCCTGACTAGCGGCTCTCGCAAAGTCACTCCTGGGGGCCTCACACGTTCGAGCTCGGCTGTAGGCGGCAGTCCCCGCGGCGCAGAGGCAGCGCTGCCAGGGCACCCGCCCCGGCCGTGTGAGGGGGCGCGGACCGAAGCCGGCACCGCCGCCCCGGGGCTCCCGGGGAGAGGCGCTGGCAGGGCCGGGCGAGCCGCCACCTCCCCGCCGCACCGGCTGCTCCCTGCAGCTGCTCTACGCCGTTCTTCCAGACCCACGGATCCAGAAAACTTGTCCCAAGACCGCCGGGACCGGCGTCCCGGGGCGGAACGTTGCAGAATGCGAGACAGGGACGGAGGAGCGGGCACGACCGGGGCGCGGGGGCGGGGGCGGGCCGCGGCTGCTGGAGCCCGGCGGAGCGCCGCGGGGCCGTACGGAGCCCTCGGAGAATTGGAGAGCTTCTACAGAATCAGATAAAACATACATTTGGTGAGTGAGCAGTAAAGGTCGTCTGAAAAAATGAGAATTGCCTTTGAAAATGTATTTCAAAATAACATTTAATATTACAATTGCATTCACATACAGTATCGAATACGCTTAGCCAATTACTTAATGCTCTGCATTTCAAGCTCTGCTGTTCTTGACAGTTACCTTGGTTGCACCTACTATTTTTTTTTCCTTCAGGAAAATGAAATAATTTTGAATATTTAAATATGGCTCCCCCTGTGTATCATGCACTGTGGCTATGCTATCTCAAAGCTTAAGTATCCAAAAGGAGAAAGCTGAGCTTGGTTATTCTGAAAACAAGAAAAGAACCATAAAGCAAAGCAAAAGCATTTTCTCTCCTGTTCTTGATACTATGTTTCAGGCAAAAGTTTTTCAGATTCATCTATAGTTAGATTATTCTCCTTTGGCAGTACCAGTGTTAAAGTGGTACAACCCTCTGTCGTGTGGATTTAACAGCAGTAGCATAATAAGTAAAATGACTACAGTTAGTCTCATATAGAAAAGGAATAAAGTTACACTGCTAGAGATACCTTCACGCCTATGTAACTGTGCCCCCTCCACCACCCAAGGATTTTTAGTTGAAGAAAGCACTTTCTTCCTTATTCACATGCTATTTGTAATGATACAAGATCTGCTTATACACTAAATTTTAAAGAACTTTTTCTTCTTAAGAATTAGATTCTGCTGCAGTGAAAGGATTCTGCAAGTCACAAGTATCTGAGGCCACTTAAAGCACTAGCCATCTGCAAAACCACAGGAAAAAGGTAAACGTATGTATGAAGGCAGGAGTTAGAAGCACATGCTATTTTTGTAGAAAGTAAGATAATCTTAGAAGTTAGTATAACTAAGTCACAGATTCTGTTTTTAAAGTTCACCAGCCTGGCTAGAAGTGACTGAGGGCTGATCCGCTGCACATCCGAAGTACAGGCAGCCAGAATGGGACATGTCAAGGGGAAGAATGACAAGACCCTCAATTGAAGAAACTGGTTCACCACCTCCAGTTTAGCAAGGAACTACGTGAATACACAGGTTTATAGCTTATGGGAGGATGTAAAACAAAAGGTTTGATGGCAGAAAGTTGTCTTAGATTTTATAGCCCATTTAACAGCATCTCATCAGGACCTTAAGGGAAATACCCAAGTATGGAAGGCAACCACCAGAAAGATGAAAGTAAAACTACTAAATCATCCTGCATATTAGTAATATTATCTTCAAAAATTGTTGAAGATATGTAAGTAATGGACACAAACATTTTAAAAATATCCCATTCCAATTTTCAAGTAATGCTTTAAAAGTGAAACTTTTCCCTTCTGCTCATTCCAATAGCATTATAAATTACATTAATACAAATAACGCACATTCTTAGTGACTACACAATATCACACTTCAGTCTATCACTTTCCTTAACTGTAAAATGCAAAGTAGCTAGCTAAGTTTAGCATAAGCCTATTACAGTATTATCTTCATAGAGCATTACAGTGTTATCACATTAAAGCATGTTGTTCAGTGTTTCATTGTTTTAGTTTGTAATCCAAAGATGTAAATTTCGTATATCTGTAGGTAAAAACACTGCAGAGTAGCCTTCCATGTTTGTTTTGTGAGTTTTGAAAAAAAAATAATCCCTGACCTCACAACCTGGTGACATTAAACCATGCATTTTGTATGTCCTCTTTTAATTAGCAAAACCAACAGCGGTGAGTTCCAGTACCCAGCGCATTTACTTCAGCCACAATGTTCCAAATAACTCAAGTAACACATACCAGTCTACAGGTGTATCTTACAAAATCAATTTCTCTGGGGGCAAAGGTGTTTAAAAAAAAGAGCAAAGCTTTTCACTATGAAACACGATGAACTTGCCCTCCCAAACAAATCAGCATTACAAATTCAGTCAGATAATCCACTAAATATGAAAATTCAGTGGAGCCTACCTCATCATCTAAAAAAACACTCTACTGGGCCTTTTGTTGTATGTGTTGCTATGATGGTGGTTATCTGCTGGCCATCAGAAGTGTCCTTCAGACATCCAGCTGTGCTGTCTGGTGGTAGAACTAATCCCTGTCTCCCATGTCCTGGGTGGCAGTAGCAGTGCAGTTCCAAAATAAACGTGGACCAAAATAAAAATGCACCTTGAACATTACTGTGGTCATGGCACTGTGATGATCTCCCTATATCTTTTAAAACTAGGAATAGCCAAACACATTCTTTTGTATAAAAAGCGTTCTTTAAAAAAAAGAATTTTAATTGTAATTAGGCTGTTGGTATAGAGCACTTTATATTTTTACAGAACTATTTTCATTTTTGCATTTCAGAAGTTGCAAAGTGACCTTAAGTCACTGAACAAAAAAAGTTTTTTAATTTAAAAACCTGAATTATAATATTTTTAGTCAATTAATTAAAATAAAAAACCCTCAAGTAATGTAAATTACAAAATGTTACTGCATAGGTTTATCTTTTATGCATACTTGTCTTTTATTTAAGAATTGCTAATCCTGAAGAATGCTACTATAGTACAGAGTTGAAATTACAAACATGGCAAGTCTGCAGTTCTATTTGCACAATACTAAGACTTATAAAATACAGCTGTTTGAAATTTAGGTGATCTGTTTAGAAGCTGGTAAGTTTTAGGACAAGTTAAAGAAAGAAGAAGTAGAAGCGGGCTTTAACCTCAGGAAATGGCTTTTTTGCAAACGGACTGTACACTGACATGCAATATTAGCTTTTTCTTAAATTTACTTTCAGAACACAGTTCCAAAAGTGTTTTAAAATACTTACTTGAGAATTTACTGGTGAAATGGTACAGTTGCTACTTTCACCAAGTCAAAAATATTCTTCCTTTATTTACAAAATCTCTTTAATCCTTCACATTGAAAACAAGTAAAAGAATACAGTAGCTATGATAAATTGCCATTAAGCTGTACTCACCACCGCCACCCCCCACCCCCACCCACCCCCCGGACTGAAGAATCCTGCTTTTTAACACCCACTCAGAAGCCTGGAATATCGAAGAGCACTCCACAACAGCAGGAAGAAAAAACAAAATGTACTTTCAAAACTGGGGGGGGGGGGAGAGATTAATTGCAGTAAAATTTTCCCTTTTTTCACTATTCACCATGAGCCAAGTGTCCGATGTGTGGCTTAACTTTCCATATTTTCAAGGAAGTCACATTCAACACTCTCTTCAAGCTGTTGCAAGATCTTTGTGCCATTACTGCCAACATAGTCCAGAGAGAGAGAGGCAAAAGCATGTGAATTCTGGGACTCACTGCCATTTGTTGTAAATGCACAACACAGAGTCTTGAAGAAGGGCATAAGCTGGGTGATGCTAGATATAGAGTGAACATTCAAAAGAGGAAATTGGTGCTTCTTGGAAATTCCCTCAGTGGTGTTTGTTTCCTGTAAGCAAATAAACTGAGATTTACTAAAGGTTTTGCAGTAAGACACAGTGGTGTAATGGCCTGTCTGAACCCTGTACTATACCCTTTTTTCATACTAAGAGATCCACAGCCTACAACTGTATTACAATATAAATTGTATAGATGGTATACTGAGTTACTTCTGTAGTGGGATTCGAGGTTAAACGAAAGACTCACAAGTTCAGAAGATTGCACATTTAGACTAGCCTTCAGAATCAGCTATCAAACAACAGAATACAGAGATATCTCTGAGAAATACTAATGCCTCTATTTCCTTTTCTGGAAGAATTAATATGAAACCTTAATGATAATGTAAAATGCTATTACGGTAAACTTTTTTGGCAAAGTAAATCATGCTCTTTTTTTTTATAAATACTGTCCTGTCAGAGACAGATTGTTTTCACTGGCTGGCTGTGAGGCAGATTTAAGGGAACAACACGGAAACACTCAAAAGCAATCTGACATCTTCAAGATACACCTGTGAAAGCTTTTTCACACTTTTTTTTAAAAGCTTCATGAATTTTATTAAATATCTAAAAACCTCTTGCCTAACTTAACTTCCATTTCTAAACAAGTGATAAGATTTTAATGGATAAAAAACCGAACCAAAACAAAAAGATTCAAGTTAAGCATTCTTTCTTTACCCCGTATTTCATCTTCAGCAGATCCATGATTCTCACAATGTGTGGTCTGCATTCCTGATGATTTTCTAACAGATGAGAGGTCACAGTAGATGACTCTGTGTCCACTTCCGGAACAAATGCCCATTTGTACCTGAAACAAATGGATTACTTGATAAGAAGACAGGCAGAAAAAAAATCCTTGTTCGGATCATACATAGTTTAGTAGAGCACTGGTTTGTTTACAGAAAGCTGTCATAACTATAATTTTATGCTAGTACCAGGGCCAAACTTAATGAACAAGGATGTTAATATCATGCCAGTATTTAAATGCAACTAGCTAAAAAAAAAAAAAAAATCTCAAGTGTGTGCAAAGGAAGAAGAACAGACTCCATCCTTCTCCCAGTTTAACAAGTTAAAGAATCTGTTAATGATGATAGTAAGATCCTCCTACACTGACAAGACCAAATTGTTTTTCCAAATACCCAGAATTACATCTGCCTAAGTATCAATAACTGCACTTGTAAAAAGAACTGATGGCAAAATTTAGTCTAGAAGAAAGTAGATCTGTAATTACTTCAAAGGATAAGAGTGGTAACAACCCAGAGAACAGGTCAGTAATTAGAGGACTTACATTTGAAACAACTGCATCCTGTCAGGTGGAAACGAAAGCGCTGTGTCCAAAAACTTACAAGCTGATAAGTACAAGGACAGCTCATTCTGCTGTATGTCATATCCACTGCCATCACCCAAGACTTTCTGTTTGCTTATTTTGCTGTTGCTCCTGTGTTAGTTACAATTAAGAAGTGTACCATTAAAACATAAATCCACTAAATGTTTTTCATTCAGTAAAAGAGAAATGCACACATTTACACAAATGAGCACTTGCACTTGTGTGCAACAAAAATTATTTTTGTTCTGTATAAGCACTGTGATTAATAAAAGTCTGTTAGAAGTAATTAAACTATTCAGAAAAAATGGCAACGTGTTAAAATATCGAAATGCTGACTTAGTATCTCTTCTTTTTTTGTATGCAACTAATAAGTGGTACTTAACAGTTTTTTAATATATCACTATTTTAGCTGCTGAAAAAAAAAAGTCCTAAACTGTGATTCATCAGTACTAGAAATACACAAGTGCAATAAGAAAAAATCCTGTTGTCTCCTCCCTATCCCAGATAATAAGTAAATAAATAAAAAATTGCAGATACAGAACAAGCACAGCTTTCACAAGTTCTCTACCAGACAAATGTTAATTCTTACTTTGATGGTTCATCTTCTTCAGTTAAATCTTCTTCCAGCTGTAGAAATGTCTGAATCTTTAAAGAAATAAATTATTTATGGGGATGCTGAAAGATTCATACAACTCAATCACAAAAAAGATAGGCTTCACATATCTTGTATGTAGAACCACAGACCCTTAGTTTACTCTTACGATTTGCAACAAATTAAGAAACCATGCAAGAGATTAATTCTACTCTTGTTGCTAATGTAATCAAAAAGGTATTTCCTAATCACAGTGTTAATTCTGTTCCCAAATTATCAAACTAATGTATGAAAACATTTCCTTTTTCAAACAGAGGGTGTATTTGGGAGGAAGAAAAAGGTGAAACGGGAAAAAACACACACTAATTAGTTTCAAGTTACTACTTATTCCTTACCAATTCAGTTACCATAATTGGCCACAATGAAGTTAGATGCTGAGGAGAAATTCTCAACAAAAGAACTCTGAAGAAGAGAAACATCTGTGCAGCAACTATAGACGTCTGCCCAACACGGAGGTTCTCAGTCAGTCGTTCTGAAGTAAACATAAAAAAAACCCCAAACAGACAGAGAGGAGTATTTTCCTGAATGCATGTTGCTTTGGGAAATAAAAAATGTAGAGGTGGCAAAACAAAATTTTTGCTCCATCATCAGTTTTGGGTTGAGTCCCTTGCAACTCTATTAACAAAACCATGATTCAGAAAAAGTCTGAAGACATGGTGGCTTTATATTGGACAAAATATTATCAAAACTGACATTTAAGGAGAACAACAATAGTCCAAGAGTGGCTGGAAGACTGCCACTAAATAATCATGTTTCCAGTTGTATTTTCAGACCAAAGGCTTTGGAACCCAGATTCCTGTCTCCCGCTTAATGAGATTATGTATTTGTTAGAATTCAAAGATGCACAGCATCATAAATTTTGTTAAAAACTTTTAAAAAATGGGAGTACGTGTTGGAAAACAGGTGACATTCCTTTCTTACAATTTATATATATGTTACAGCTGAAAAAAAAAGGCAGGTTAAATTACAAATCTTACCTTGTATTAAGGGAAGATAGAGATGATATTGATCCGTCTCTCCACTGAAGACAGCGAAAGCTTGCCGCTTCAACAACATTGCTTTTTGCTCAAAACTTGGGTACAGTTTTAAGGCGCTGCTCTGCATATCTATAACAAAGATAAGAATTACCTACTGTATAAAGACTTCCTTTGTTTGGGGCTGAAAATAATTCCTACGTCCTGAAATATTTTAAAAAGAAAAACTTGGATTTGGGTCTACTGATTGGTGAATTAGTCTCACACTGTAAACCTTCAACTGTTCTTTTAGAAGACCTGAAAAAAGAGACTAAAGCTGATTCTTCCTTTGAAGCTCTACGCAAATTTAAGGGGTCCTATCCCACCCCTTCCCCTAGGACTTACTGTTCTACACTCCCCTCAAACCTGAATTAGAGGTCAAAGCATATTGCTCAAAGGTTTTCTGTACTGGTGCACCATATTCCTACAGCTTGATGCCAGTATACAGGCACCTCCAAAGTTAGCCAAAGTCTCCTTGCTTTCTAACAGGGAACAGCTGCAAAATGTCACACTTCAGCAACTTAAAATTATGGCAAAATGTGAATGGGGGAGTCCAACATTAGCATTTCTAGAACAAAAATACTTATGGTGTGTTTTAGACATGATCAAAATACAGAATAAACTTAGCACAGCTTTTAGCTGTAAATAAAGTTGACAATACAGTCGATTATGGAGATGCAGCATTGCCTGCATTTTCTTGATACATTAGT
The DNA here is from genome assembly GCF_023638135.1 of Falco biarmicus. NCBI lineage: Eukaryota > Metazoa > Chordata > Aves > Falconiformes > Falconidae > Falco > Falco biarmicus. The sequence continues at coordinate 76,861,019 of NC_079289.1, read as the reverse complement.
ACATTAAAAGTGCACTTCAATAGGTTAAATGCAAATACATTTCAAATTAATGTAGAAGTAAGTTATCAGTATCTGATACTTACTCATCAAATCTTTAAACATAGTTTTCTCATGTGTTAGAAGATGATCAATAATGGATCTCCAACTGGAAAAGATATAGAAAGAATTAGATAACCAGAGAAAGCTTTGGTATACATTCACCTCAGAAAAGATTTTGGTCAAACCTTTCATACAAGGAAACAGTTTCCAAATGGTATTCAATCTTCAGAGTCTTACCTGTTTAACACATACTACATTCTAAGTCCTCCAGCAATACTGTATGCAGTTCCCTAATCACTAAGGGGAGTATCAGCATAAGACAGATTTATTCTTATGCACGATAATGAAAATTTAAGTGAATGTATTTAGTAGTATTAGTGGTTGAGACCCATTTTTAACATTATTACATTCTGTAAGAAAGTACAAGCCAGAATATTTTTTTTCCCCATATTAGCCATTCTGCTTTAAAGACTTCCTTTCCAAATTCATAATAGAATCTCAGAGCACTACAATCTCATGTCTTACTGAGTACATGAAGTGTCCATCTGGAAAAAAGCTGGATCCATATACAACTCGAGAACTTCTTTTTTCCAGGCTCGCTTGGTATAGGCGTATCCACTCAATGAGCTGAGCAACTGAGCACCAGCACGAAAACTAGGAATGTTGTAGGCACTAGGGGAAGGGAACAATAATAATAAATACATATTTTTTTTAAGTTAAGTTTATGTAACCAGAAAATAAACTCTGGGGTTCCCCAGAACTTCTAACCAAATTGTCTCAGTAATAGGCTTTGTCAACATTAACTGGTAACTTGGAGCCGCAGGGGATCAAAACAGCTTGTACAGAAGCTTCTCACATTTCCAGTCTACGTAGTTTGGGGAGGTATTTTCAGTTTAGATGTATCACAGCACAGTACTGCCTGTTTCCACTACAGGTATGGTTCAAAACTTCCCTGAAAAAACTTTCCAATAAGCTTTGCACCCTTTTCATTAGACCCCTTTAGAAGGTATCACAGTAGGCTTCATCTGTCACCCAGATAACAATTCCATGTCAGTTCTCATGTCATCATCACTTGTATAGAAATCTCACTTATGAGCCTTTTTCTCCTTGTGCTGCCCTGTGCACCATCCCACTCCAGATCTGGACACTGTGCTCTGCAAGGCGCAGTAGGGAGGGAGTGTTGGTCTCAAGGTGAAGGGACCCTGCGTGAACTAACGCTTGTCCTGTGGCACCTCAGTTTCACCGAGGACGCCGATGCGAAACAGCATCCTGCTATGAATCCTCACTACAGTAACTGCTTTGCCTGTGGCTGAACAAAGGTTTCAGGCTGGGAAGGTGGTGCTCAGACTGACAGGAACATGACTTTTGGTTGAGAAGGGATGCTGTCAAGGTCTTCTGTTTGAGCTGGCAACACACCTTCAGCAGCCTCAGTGTTGTCAAGGAGGTGGGGGTAGGCTACTGCCTTTTTGTGGAGACTGGCAACCAAACTCCTGCTGATTTGGGAGGACAGTGGCATGAAGACAGTCTTGGAGGTTATGGTCCAACTGCTGTGCTGCATGTATGAGTAACATGAAAATCATATAGCCTATCTATGGGCCTAAGGGGGGCTCCACATTCTTAACCAGTGACCATCTTGTTATGGTCATGGCTACACAGCTCACAGGGACTGCTGGCCTTGCCAGGCTGAAACTGGAGAACCATCAAAGGACATCTCTAGACATCTCAGCAACTTCACGATGACCGATGCCCATGTCTTTTGAACCATCATTCTCAGACCAAAGGGCATGGTAGTATCTTTGCAAGAAAAAACAAGCTGGCTGACTCCTGGTGTTCAGATCTATGCTAGCATTGCAGCAGCTGTCATTTATCCTCTGCAGCAGTCACAAGGACGTTCTTACAGCAGCAGTGTCCATGCCAATTTTAACTGTACCATTTCCACACATGGGCAGAGATGGACCAAGTGTTTGGCTTGCAGCCATTGCCTCAAACCAGGCCTAGCGTGGCAGCGTGATGCCAGCATTCCCAGGAACAGTTTCAGTGGTGGCTGTATGCAGGGTTTTCCATATTTGCTGCAAACAGCAAGGGCACTGGGTGCATGTGCATGATGGTATATGCCCTGGTCAACAAAAGCAACATACACTCCATTCATCAAGAATCTGACTTGGTCAGGGGTGAAGCAGACAGAAAACACTTAGTAGATATGATGGAAAATGTACAATTATAATGAATAGAAAATAGCTTCCCAAAATTTCTCTGCATCATTTTTAATCCATCCCCCTTGAGAGGGAGCATGGAAATGTCTTCAAACCCTGCTGCTCTCTGAGGCTTGCAAGCTTTAATGCTCACTTCCCAGTGACACTCAATCCATCATCCCTTTTCAGCATGCCTGGTTGTATCTTCCCTGACCCTCTATACCCCTTTTTTTCCTGCTCTTCACTGTATACAGGGTACTAACCTAAGCAACACTCCAGTCAACCCCTACCCATCCACCACCACAACCCACGAGCTGTGGCTGATGCTCTTCCACACCTCAGATTAGATCGGTCTGCTCAGAAAAACATAGTAGCCAAAAGGGAGCAGCTGGGAGGAAGGGAAACTTGGCAACAGCTACAGCAGGAGCAGCTCCAACTCAGAAAAACGGAACTGGCAGGGAGCAGGGAAGAGAAGGGGAAGGTTGCTTCCCGTCACTTGGCGGAGAGCTGCTGGAAAAGGTAGGGTTTGCTTTCTGAGAGATCTGTGAATAGCACTGGGAGAAACATGGGGAGAGATGCATGAGGCAGGCTGAGGAACCAGGACCAACTGATAAGGCCCTGGAAGACGGAATGGAAACCCCCACAGCAAGGTAATGTTCTCATCTTCCTTCTCGTGTCCCTGTGGGAAAAAGGTTATACTGTTCATCTGACAGAGGGTATCATCCATCTCTCCCACACTTATGTTTTTGGCTGAAAAACTAGGTAGACTATAGGCAGATATTGTAGCCTTCCTACTTCATGATGGGTCCTGTGACCTGCCCAGTACTCTACTGCCCCACCCCACAGTCTCTCTCCATTACCTAACATACACAGAAAGGGGAGCTTTAAGTAAAGGCCTACAAAAAACCTACACAGGAGGAACACCTACAGCTAAACAGAGCTGTCAAAGCTCAAACAAAAAGTTTCAGCTCCTGGGGGAAATACAGCTCAAACCTTATTAGAATGGAAACAAAGGAGAGGACAAACTGAAGAAAACCCAAAAGTCTTACAGTTGCAGTCAAAAAATTCAGACTTAAGAAAAATCACATGCACAGAGAGAGAAGTCACCTGTGGTTGCGTAGGTAAGGAAACACGTAATAAAGCAAACGTGAAATCAATGGCACAGCTTTCTCCTTCTCATCACTCCGGTAAACCATGTCCAAAAGAGAAGCAAGAACCTTAAAAATGAAAAGAACATCTCTTTAAACCTCTAGTTGGTATTTCTGTCAAAAGGGGAAAGCATGCCTTATTTCAGGCTAGAATGCGTGCACACATGGAATGCCCCAAGAAAGATTTAGGCCCCCATTTAATCTGCCAGGAAAACCTGATGCATTCATCTGCTCAGTAATACCAATACTAAACCACCGCACAGATGAGAGCAGCAACTATAAAACTGGTTCCTACTTACTTCTGCAAGGAGAGAAAGAGCTTGGACACTGTATATTGAAGGAGCAGAGGCAGAAACCATTGAAGATGGTGCCACTGATGTATCTAAAAGAGGTAAAATTATTTAGTTTTCCCTTCAGGTATGTTTAAATTTTGCTGTTTTCCTAATTTTCTTCCCAAACAAAACTGATGTTATTTTTTGGTATTACAGTGAAATAAATGCCTCTGGATATGCTGCCACAATGACATACCTCATGCCCCATACTGTTCTGTCCCGTGTATTGCATGCACCTGCAATAAGTCTTCCTCTGCATTATACACAATCTGCAGGTATTTACTAAACCCGCTTAGGCTGACATTGTTATTGGAGGATAATGCATTTTTTGTTGTTTTACTTTTTGTCTGTATTACTCCCATCTCATGCAAACAACATACTGTCAAATACGTTGTACTCTTCACTGACTTAAGTAGAAGAGAGGAAGCAGCAGAAAATCAGACAAAATCACATTACCATTCACATCTTCAATGTTGAAGTCATCTGGTAAAATCTGAGGCTGAGCTTTCACTTCCAAGTTCCGGCTCAGCCAGCTAGTCTGTTCCAGAGAAGAACCAGCAACAGTCCCTACAGCCTCCAAGATTTTTTGGGTCACCTCCTATAACATAACCAGACAACGTGGCATCAGATGAAAGCTATCATCACTTGGCCAATCCAGCAAAATCCTTTTTATATGGAACATGTCAGAAGGATCAGAATTAGGCACTTTTATCTCTTAGAAACATACATACTTCTCTGATTTAACTATCTGTGCTCTCAAGATGACTAACTACTGCTCACTTCAAATAAGAACAGGTAAGAAAATGAGAAGCAGGAAAAACTTTTAAGTTAGCTTATCATGGAAGTTTTACTCATGATTTTCCATGCAAGCCATTACCATTAACATTGTATTGATTTGGCATTTGGCATCAGTCCTGCCACACTTTACACATTAGCTGTCACCTGTCAAAGACATGATCTAAATTGTTCAGCCCCTCAGAAATGGCATACCAATGCCTTTATTGTTTTGAACACTGTTCCTTTTTATTCCTTTTATATTCAGAGAACATTAAGTGAGGCAGGGTTTTATCCTACAGCAATCCGACTGTTCATATTTCAGTCTTTCTATTAGGGGTAAGCAAGACATGGCATCAAACTTCTCACTCCAGCATATTTAATTCCCAGTGAAATGAAAAGCTGGCCACTCTAATGAAACCAAATCCCAAGAATCCAAAGCAAATCAGAGGTCACTTGTGAACAGGCTATAAGATAGTAAGATTGCAAAACTGTCTTTTTATCATTGCCATTTTGCTGGCAAGTCTCTGAAGCAGAAGTGGAGACTTAATTTCTCCGTTGGCACACAAAAGTCCTATAACCACAACACTATCTGATCTCATACACAGCATTATGTTGGCTCAGTGTCAAAACTGCACCCAAGTAGGTAGTGCTTAAACTGTTCTGGTGAAATCACAGTTGCCATAGGAAGAGAGTCCTGCTCTACTCCAGCCCTTCTTTGCATAAAAGGTGAGCTGACAGTCATTTACATTGCCAAACACAGTTATGAGCTTCAAGAATAATTATGCTACTAATTTTCCTAGATAGTTTTGAGATTTCAATACTTACACATATGACATGAACTCATGATACCACACTTGTGTTATGATTTAAATTCTGAGAAATCATAAAATTATCTAGCAAAAACAGCTTTGAAAAGTCCATAGTTACCATTGCAATTTCATGCATTTTTGACAAAATTTTGCTAGAGATGTCTGTGCATCTTGTCTCATATTTGAGCCTCCCATATTTACCAGGCCTAAGCCAAAATGTGTGGATGCAGATTCACACATTCTAAAAGCACAGATGAATTCAGATACAAAGATCAGGTCATCTTCACTTTTACTTAGATTTACAATGCCAGATTTTTGAACTAAAGGTATACATGTACCTGTAAGTCTTTTTGGTCTTTTTTGTTTTCTAGAGTAGGTGTCCTCGTCACAAAGTCATTCAGAGTACTGTGGGAAAATCAATTCACTCTAAGTTAGTAATTGGACAGGTCTACTCCATGCATCTATAAGCCTTCTCTCTTATGCAGTACCTGAGAAGAAGAAAGTGTCCAGGAGGAGCTAAATTCAACTGCACAGACTCTTTGAGAAGTCCTAACAAGGACTGGAAGTTCTCCTGCAAGGCTGAAACAGGCAATCTGCCAAAAAAAACAATACCAAATCACACCCAAGTCTGAAGATAGAGTTAAGGAAAAAACAAAAACCAACATATATAGGTAACTTGGTGGCTTAAAAGCTTCCATCAATATCAGTCCTTTAGATCCTGCCCTGTGCTAACTGATCCAGCAATGTGGTATAAATATCCAGCAGCACAGGCAATATGCATACACCACTAAATGCTAGCAGCACATGCAGTATGCCAGACAGCACTGTAAGAGGGCTGAGTCTTCAGGGACAAGAAAAGGAATAGTTTAGCTAACCACTCCACTGCATGCCAACCTACTTATCTCCATAGCTTATTCCATACAGTATATTGTGCAGTCTGATATATCCCAAGGCTTCCATTTGAGAAAAGCCAAGTATGTGAAGAAGAGTTTTGATCAAAAGGAGTATTTCCAACCAACTGCCTGACCCACTACATGTCCAGCACAGACTGCAGCCATAGCAGTTCTATGAAATTTGAAAGTTCTCTATCCATTCATCTGGCAACACAGAACAGATAAGGAGAAAGATCCTAAGAAATTATACAAGTGTCTTGCTAATGAGATGCCTAAAGTATGTTGCTCTACTGGTACGCAATAAGGCTTTCAGACTGGCATTATCAACAGATCAATGGAACATAACGTCATAGCCCTGTTATTTTGTGTCTATCTGTTACTTAACAAAGAAGTGGCAATAACCGTTTCCTACATAAAGGTGTCCTGTGATACAGTGACACAAAGATCAAAGTAAAGCAGAAATAGTGATGCTAGCTGTTATCTTAACTGGAGTCAAACAGAAAATTCTCTTTTATAATGGCTGAATTACCTTTGAATGAAAGCATAACTGAACTGCAGCACTGGAATATCTACAAGAGAAGATTTCTGAAAAATAAAAGCAAAACTGCCATTATTTGCCATTCAGAAAAAAACAGAAGGTCCAAGCTGTTGAATGTGTTCAATGGTTAACACACCCTTCTTCGAAGCCCCTTGTACTCCAACAGGTGACCAACTATGATAAAATTATCTACACAGCAGTATGAGGGAATTCAGAGCTTTAAGAGAGGACCCTAGTTCAGAAGCACTCACATTATTTTGCATTATCTGCTACAGTTTATTCAGAGCTGTAGGAGCTCATACAATGGTGTGCACAGTAGCAAAACTGGTTTCCTTGTAAACCAAGTGGAAAGTGGAAGACTCAGTGTGAAGTATTTTTAACTGTTCAGATAAGGGTAGAAAGATAGAAATGTATTGCTGAGCTGTGTATCTGCAGCAGCTTTATGAAAATTGTCAGCATCTTCAGTACTGGAGGACCCCACACATTTTCATTACCAGCAACTTCTCCAGCAAAATATTCTGAAGAACTTACACTGATGGATAACACCACAGAAACGCACATTCTGAAAAACATAACTTATTGAAAGCAAAAGAGAATCACACACTTAAAAAGAAAAACACCAAACCCCAACTTTCCTTCTAATATTTAGAAAACACATTAGAATAGACCCAGAATAGAATATATTAAAAAAAAAGGAATTATCTTCATGGTTACCTCTTCTCCCTTGATTTGTGATGGTTTCTTGACTACCTCTTTGACTAGATGTAATATAGTGTCAATTTTCAATGTCTTAAGTGCACATATTAAATCCACAAGAATAAGCTGCGATGCACTAGCCACTGGAATAATCTGACAAAACAAAAACCACACCCCTCAGAAGAATGTACCAGGCAAAATATGAAGCTGAAAAAACAGCTTTTTGTGTAATTATTCAAATATCAATACTTATACAAAATGGAAATTGAACAAGTTAAATCAAGCATGCGACAATTTTTCACACACAAATCTTCTCCCAACACCTTCATGAAAACAACTTCATTATGCTCAGATGAAAGCAGAAAAGAAAGAGGTGTTCTGCTCAGAATAAATGCTTAGTTCCAGGGAATACTACAACTCTAACGTTTCTCTGGAAATGGAGCTGATTCAAGGTCTTTAAAATATAATTGGCAAGTTACAATCCCAAGTGTACAATTCAGTATTGAATAAAGAAAATGGCTATTACTATCAGATTTAAACCGTCACACCGTCCTTTTTATTTCATTATCTATTTAGGTTTAATTGTAGTCCTGATGCTTTGTGTAATTATGTATAAATGAGTGTTTCAGATTTTTCAGTGGCTTACCACTGTCACAGATAAAAAACCTCAAAGAATCTATAAACAAGCCCAGAGTTTAGAACTGATAATATAAATGTAACATTTGCCTTTACACTGGAAAACTAAGGGTGCCTTTCTTTAGTTTCACCTTGATTTTACTTTGATTCCTATGAGGTTTCTTGCTATTCCATACTGCTGCAATTGCTGCCATCAACTGGATTCCAAGTTGTGCTGTCAATGGATTCATGAAGTCAAGTATTTTAGTTCTTAATGTCTATAGAGGGGAAAAAAATAACCATGAATGCTAAACTTTGTAAGGCAAAGACTATCTCAGTTTGTAAAACATTCTTCCTTTTCCCAAGATGTTCAGAAATACACAACAAAAAAATCTGTTCATATGCTTGGCAGTCAGATTAGTTTTGATTATTTATTTATGAGTTAGTGCATCCTTATTACAGATGGAAGTTAAATTTGTTGGAAAACATATTGCAAAATAGAAAAAGTAACTTCTTGTGTTACATTCTCTCTTCTCCTACAGATATTTTTCACTACTATGATTTATCAATATCCACAGAAGGGAAAAGTCTAGTATTTTTATTCCTTCGGGTACATGTTCTACTGCCTGCAGACAGTTCAGAGGTGGTTAGCTCTACAGCAGCTATTAACAGAAGCTCACAGAAAAATCAAAACATTAAACAGATCAGGTAAGGGTGCAGAGGGGCAAAAAGAACAGCAAAGACAATCTAATTTTATAGGTAAGTACTGTGCAAGTCTGTAGCTGATAAGAGTTCTTAAAAAATTCTTTGTAGCCCATTATCATTCTGGGAATGGCAAAACTATTCCTAAGAACTCTATGTGAAATGCACTGGTGATGGAGGGAATGATAAGGATGATGAGATACACAGCAGTTTAAAAGAACTCCTACTTTGGTTGCTTTAAAGTAGACTGAAGAAGAGCCTTTAGTTGTTCCAAAGAAGTCAGTTGGTCTTTTCTGAGAGTCTTCCCTCTTTATAACACTCCAAAGAAGGGACATGGTATTAATAATGCGAGGCAATTCTTCCAAAATGGCATTCCTAGCATTTCTCAGGTTTGCAGGTTCAGCTAAACATGATGACTAGAAAAAACAAATATGAATGTTAAAATACATTATATTATGCACTACAGAGTGACTGCTCTTATTCTATACTTAGGAGAATTATACCCAACTTTAATTCAACCATTCTATTTCCGATATATACTGCTGCCATCAGTCTACTGAATTTGCTGTTCACTATTCTGGCACAGAAAGAGTTAATTTGTCTAGGCAATTACTTGGATAATATCCTCTTCTGACAAATGTTATAGGAATTAAAGTTGTAGAGAACATATCAGCATGTTATCAACTCAAAAGAAAACAGAAGGCTTTGCTAACAACAGAGCAACTGTAGACACAATACACAGGACTAGTATTTGTGCGACCAAGATCATCATGAACATCTTCTGCTTAAAATTAACTTTCCTGTCTTCAAATAAAAAGAAATTAAAGTTCAGTCCCCCCTCCCTTACACTTTTACTTAGTTCACTTCTTTAAGGTTATCTTCTTGTACAACAGCTACTTTACTACTTATATTCACCTCTGAATGAAAAAGGGATGCATACTTTGAAGAACTGGTGCCAAAGCATCAAGGGAGTGGTAGGCATTAAGCACTTACCTTTTTAGTTTGATTAGGGTGATCCAGAAGGCAGAAGTGACCAATGGTTGTCAGACCTTCCAAAAGGGTTAGTGGGTAATCAGGTGTAACATTTTCTCTTTTAGAAGTTAAGCTGTGGGGTGGGTGGGGAGGGAAGGAAAAAACCCAGTTAACAGGCCAAGTGGTATTTCCTTGATTAAAAATTCCAGTAGAAGTAGAAATCTGTTTCTGCTCAACAGTTAAATAGAACATTGGAATGACCAGACAGGAATATCAAAACAAAGGATTCAGAAACTATGCTTGGACAATCCCATTTCCCTGTCTAGATCTTTCAGAATATTATTTCCCACCTGACCATAAATCTTTAGTGTTCAATTGTTTTTCCCTACTCCTTTCACTTACTGCCTGTTCTGAACAGTACTACTGTATTTTTCTTCTCCAGGGTGTCTCTCCTCAATTAGTCCTCCAAAATCCTCAGTCTTGTTAAAACTCTGAACTTTTTACTTGGATGGCAGGCAGAGGGGGGCAGGGAATATCACTGCTGCTGGTCATTCTTGCTGCTGGTCCCCTTTCTTCCTCAACTGCAGCGAGCCCTGCTGCAACAACAGCGCTTCCACCTCACCTGGGCTCAATGGACAGATGCCTGCATGTACAGCAGAGTTTGAGGATCAACCTCTGGGAGTCACAATGCTAGACCAGTAAGTTACTATGCACTGCTCTGTAGTACGGGGAACTTTTCTGCATAACAACCCCCAAACTGCAGACTCTTACCTTGCAGATGCTTTTGCAGATGTCTTCACAGCTTCATTTTCATACTGTTTGACAAGCTCATCCAGGTTTTTACATATCTGTACAACAAATGGTGCCACAGTCCAGCCTAAGGACTTCCCAAAATAGGGCAGGGAACACGTGACTAAGCCTACCCAAGTGGGATGCATCCCATAGCCATACTCTGGTTGCAAACCTCTAACCACAGCAGAGACGAATAATCCCTGTGAAGTTATTGGGTGTGGATAGACATATTGCATTGCACCAATAGCTTGCTGGAAATTAAGAGCCTGCTGCCATTCCTTAGAGAGATCTGGCTGATTCTCCTGTTCCTCATGAGTCTGTCCAAGGTGGTGCTCCAAGACAATCAATACCTGCAAGAGCTTCAGCAACTCAATCTGGAGTGGGTGCTCGCTCCATATTTGATCGTGCCCAAAATTGATTAGGCTCTCTTCAAAGAGTTCTTCAGTAACATTAACTCCATCTGCCATAAGCAATTCATACCGTTTCTGACTTGTGTACATAGATGCAGACAAAGAAAGAAGAACAAACTCCTGAATTTTGCATCTTCCTAGCAAACTGTGTATGAACTCTACATTCTTATTCTCTGCTGCCTTTGCCATGGTAGCTAGCTGGGTCATCATTCTAATCAGGACTTCCACACTTTTTACCTGAACATCTCTGTTGCCAAGCACGTCTCTGTGTGTGACCTTCAAGTAGCATGGATAATACGAGCGCAGAAAACTGAGACAGAGGTAAGTGAGCAATTCTATTAGCAGAGAATGGGGACACATGGTTGGCGACTGGGTCTGAAGCTTGCCATAAAAACTCTGCCCTACAAGAGCTTCCTGATGACGAGCTAATAGATTGTAAATAAGATTCAAATGTGCTGTGGAGCTGGTATCCATGCTTGTACTAGCTACAGCTTCAATAAATTCTTTAGGGTTTGTTTTAAGCACTGCCTCCAGAACAGAAAAAGCATACAATACTCTCTTAGAATCATAAGGCTGCAAATATAGCAGCATGTGTTTAAACAGTGCCTCAATCATCTCCTGTTTTTCCTTCTGTTGCTTAAGCAACCTAGAATGGGTAATTTCCTGGAGCTCCAAGTCCACCTCTTCATCACTTGACAAAGACTCTGATGCTTGAGTCCTCTCAGAGTCAGCACGCACAAGGTTTAGTGCTGCACTGGATTTGGAGCTTTCAGGAAGAAATGCAGTAAGCAAACTCACATGGTTTGTGGTCTCTTTGCCATCAGTTGCAGCACTCTCATTGTCCTCATTGCTCACTTCCTGCAGCTCCAGAGAAGGAGAAAAAGAGGATGTATTTTCACTGTCATGGCCTGTACTGGTGTCTGTTGATTCTGTGTGCTCACTACTGTCTTGGTCACCACCTGCTTCCTGTGAAGTTACTGGATTACAAGAGCCATTGTTTTCAGACTGTTTGGTTTTTAACTCCGGCTTCTCTGGATCTTTTTCCACTTCTGCCCAAATTGCTTCTCTATCGACGGTAGTAAACTGGCTCAATGGAAGGTTTTCCTCAGAATTGCTCTCAGAGATGCCAGACTCTTTCAAAGAGGCCTTTTTCTTGCAAAGCCAATCATGTATATCTTCTGGAAAAAAAATAAATTATTTTTTTCCCCCAAAAGAGCACATAATTGTCTTTTTCACACATAGAATCATAGAACAGTTTGGGTTGGAAGGGACCTTTATAGGTCATCTAGTCCACACAACATGCTTTAATTTTGAATCAATCGTTGTAAGAAAAAAAAAGGTTAAAAAGCTACTCTGCTCTAGTCTAGTATTAATTGTAACAAGTCAAGCTAAACCCCCCCCCCCCCCCCGGGTTAAGGCAAGAATTCTTTTTTTTAAAGTGGTAGAGCAGTCCTAGTTTACTGTAAGTGCAAGAGAATAGGATCAAAATATAAAGCACATACTGTTTCTCTTATGCTATGACTCCCTAGATGTGACAATTTTTTTTATGCTTCCTAAGCATAAAATGTTTGCTGAGATCACAAGGGAAATAAGAAGGATAGCAACAGAGGGATTCTTACTTTTTTATTTTAAAATGTATTATTTTTTTAAGAGCTAATGTTTTACTTGATCACATGCTGTGGAACAAGGAAGGAATATATTAGCCCTGTGTTTGTATAGCATCTAATAAACAGGTCCCTTTGGATGCTATAAATGTCTGCCATCTAACTATTTGCCAGTCAAGACAGACAATCAATTATGCAAGCAGACAGCTATGTTAACAGTAATGAGACAGACAGGTGACACAGAAGTTTCTTTACACAAAACTGCTGGACACTTCTCCACTGTCTTCCAGCTGTGCTCCAGGAAACAACCTTGGCTACTTGGGCCAAACAGTGCATTGTCTCATACCCTTACCACTCCCAGCAATCCCAACCTGAACAGACTTCTCAACAATCCCAAACCTGAAGAGACTGCCAGCCTTCATGGGACTCTCTGCACTTGGAGCAAACCCTGGCTCCATACCTGTCTCAGTCTTCCTCAGCTGCTCCTGACAGGTCTCTGTCACACTTGTCTGTTCCACATTTGACACACATATCATATGTGGTTCACAATGTTCTTCTTATGGGTCTTAAAATGGACATCTTCCAGCTGTCAAATTTAGCCTGTCAAGGTAAAGAGTCCCTGCCAAATTCTTAAATTTGTGTGACTGGAGGTCATCTTTAATTGCAGACACCTCTCTTTGCTTCTACATCCTAGCTCTGGGAAACCTAAGACATACGCCACAAGGGCTCAGGTCTCCTCTTGAATCAAGACAGATCTTTGGACAAAGACATTTTAATTTTCTGAAGCCAGCAGAATTAAGCGGGGGTTTTGTGTGGTATGCCCTAAACAGCAAGATGTTCCTCACAACCTGTCTGATTACTTTAACGTGATGCCGAGGGAATCATTAACTAATATTCTGAACAAAGAAACTGGTATGAAGGTGCATGGTGTGCTGGGGCAAGACTGAGTGGAGAGAGTAAGATCTGCCTGTCCATCCTGCCTACTGGAACAGTTCCTGGACTGACACAGTCACCAAACTGCTCCTGGATTTCATTTGGTTGCAGACCTAGTTTTGCTCAAGAAGGGATCTGGTGAACAGTGAACACACATGCAGTGTGGATCATCTGGGAATGGCAAAGACGAGTGTGGGACAAGAACCCAAAGCAAAGCAGGGAGCAATCCAAACCAACAGCGTAGGTGCAGCCACCAGAAAACGATCATCAGGCCTTCAACTAGCATGACTTACTCCTGAACTCTGTTTTAAGAATCACTGTAGGTGCTTGGATAATGAGGAGTCTGTGGAACTGAAGCAAGACAGCTCACGGTAATAGGATGCCATTGCATTTCAGAGACTACCTTCAGCAGGTGTTCAGGAGTATGCAATGCTATGTTAGCCCTTATAGTTTCAGTCCAAGAACAGTTTTACCTGCTGAATTTTTCTGTTTGATGTAGTGGATGGACGTGCGCTGTGTCTTAGGATGAAGCAGCAGCAGCAGGACTGGTTCAAGAATCCGTGCAACATCATTAAGTGAAAGAGCACGGATCAGCCAGCCCTGTGCTGCAGCACCAATTGCGCCATCTGAACAATTGAGACTGTCCAGTACCACAAACAGAGACCTGAGTGGAGAAATCAGAACGAAGAAGTACAATTGAAATCCCTAAAAAAAGTTAATGCAAACAACAAAATAGTGGCAGGGAACAGACACAGTGCATGTTCAAGTAGGCACCAGCCAATGGCTCATGTCTACTAAAAACAACTTGATCATGCATATTTTCCTGAGCTGAGCTCAAGTACACATGCATTTGTACAAGCAAGGCCATACATATACTCACAGTCTAGAAGAGCAGCATATTTTAAAATGCTTTCACGTACTTATTTAGAAAGACTTTTAATGCTTTTGTTTCATTTTATACAAAGGTTATGGTCTCAAAAATAGGAAGTAGAACTATTATTTTTTTCTTTGCACAAGTACCTGGTTCTGTTTCCTTTGGGAAAAAATCTAACCCACTCCAAGATAAAAAATGGCTGCTATGCAGGAACTTGTCCGCAAGCTACTCTTCATACATGAAGCTCTTCCTATTTTTACAGAAATTTCCTTCACACAAAGAAGTGCACCATGCACACAGAATGCTTTGCAAAGGTAATAGTGCAAGGAAGCTGAAGATCTTCCTTTTGCTCATTTTTTGCTCCCTCTACAGAGAACTTTTTCCCACCTCAGAAAAAAGAACAGAATAAAGCACGATATAGTAAATATATAAATGTAAGTCCAAGCCAGTGGAAATGGAAAATACCTATCAAAGGACCGATTGTGAGAAGTCACTCTGCTGCCTTGGATCTCTCTGGTCAGATGCCACATGACAGAGAATCTGAACAGTGCTTCCAGCCTTGTCCCCTTTGCAAGGAAACAAGACAGATACATATTTTTTGCAGCATTTATCTCCAAGAAAGTTTTAGTGATTTTTAAACCTCTAGCAGAACAACCATTATTGTATAGATGACTGCTAATCCTTCTCAGGTAGCTTGAGAGCATTTTTCTGTTTTGCAATAGACTAAACCAAAATGCCATATATCTGTGAATGCACAGCCAAAACTCAACAGCCACTGGGTTTGTAGGAGCAAAAAACCAGATATGCCAATACACAAAAAATGTATTTCAAGACTCCTGTGTATAAACATTTTAGTCTTGGCTTGATGTTAGGGAGGTTTAAAAGCTGGATGACAAACAGGAAGACATTGTTATACAAGGTAGTGTTTATTACTGGTAATTTTGTTCAAAAGATTTTAAAAGATTTCCAAACTTTTAAGTTTCAAAATTGCAAGAGGAAAGATACGAAACCAACACCAAAGACTGAAGGTGGCTGGTTTAAGTTTTATTGTGCAAGGCATTTCTCACAAATATGCTGTAAGTTATTAAAGAACTGTTCTGTCATTAAACTAAGTAATAAAATAATTAGTAACTGACTCACTTAAAATACTGCTTACTTATTATGAGAACTAAATAATAAGGTGGACACAGGGTCAACATTATGTTGACATACACTTACAAGGTAATAAAGTCTTTTGTTGGAATATGAAGTTTACAGAATCAGCACAAAATAAAATTATTTTAGAGTTACTGGTGGAGCTGGCTTAGGTTGAAAATACTGTCAAAACCTGTAAGTTTTTAGATACTACATGATTTGGGATGAAACTAAAAAAGCTTTGGCATTGATAGAACTTGTATCCAAGGATTAATTTTAGCAGTAATCCCATGATGAACAAATCCCAGGGAACTGTAAAGGCATGGACAGAGTCTGTCAGACTCCTGGAAGACAGAGGGACCATGGGAGTGAAGAAGCGGGGTAGAAAGGAACTGGAGGGAGTCTGGGAAGCACTGCAACAACTCTACAGTGATGAAGAGGCTTCCATAACTACAGGACTTACTTTATCACGATCCAAAAGTGCATGGCAGATAATGTCTTCACAGATATTTGCCGATGGTGCCAAGCAGTGCAACCTGTAGAACAGTTCCACACAGGCAATGTGATGCTCCCGTGTCTCTTTGTTCAGCTGATTCCAGAGGACACAGGCTACTTTCTAGGGAAAAAATAATAAATGAATAAATAAATAAATATTTAAGTGCCATTTCTTCCCTGACTTACAAGCTTATTGCATAAATGTCCTCTATTACCAAAAGGGATTTCCAAATTGTCTTAGTTTAGCAAAGAGTAAGAATTCAGGTCATACACTCAGACTTAAAGGAATGCAACTTTCCTACCCTAGTAGGACAGGTAATTCAAATGTACGTGCACCAGAAATGAAGAAAAGCATTTCTGCTTTCATTTTCTGAGTCAAAACTTAACAGGCTGTACATGTGTCAGGCACAGCAATTGGAAACACAGTTATTAAGAAAACGATCTTGGAACCAATGCTGATACCAACACCAATATCAATAAATGGTCAGGAGAAGGAAAGCATCTTTGAAACATACATACTCTAAATGAGGAGGATGGATTGTTTTCAGTTTTATTCACCCACTAACATTTTCTCTTATTAGAGTGGTATCAGTTGTCTAAAGTGTAGCTTTCAACTAATGAAACCAAACCCTTCAAGTCAGAAATCAACTATACCTACCCACCAGGAATTTGGACACAAAAACAACTAGCAACTTGAAAATAACCTGCTGCTTTTGAACATCCTGCTGGGAAGCACACATATAAGCATGCAATTGCTTTCAAATGCTTGTGGAAGCAAAACTCAGTAGTGGGTCATTCTAACACAAACATGCTGCTCCCGAACATCCATGCAAATAACATTTCCTTTCCTACCCCATCCTTAGAGGTTCAGTGTAGCTAGGCAGTAAAAAAGAAAAAGAAAATTGACACCTGGTAGAAATCTGTTTTCTCTGAGATGATCTTTAGAATTTCAGGAGCAATGGGAGGAAGGGTGACCATCTGTAGCTTTCCAAAGAAGGGGTTGTGGCCAGACACTTTGTACCGCTTCATTCTGTCTTCTATCACAAGTGCCAGTGACTGGGAATGGTTGATCACCTCCAGCAGCGTGAAGATGGACACGTTCTGAACATAGCAGTCATTCACACAACAGCATATTGTCATTAAGGACTTCAGCCACAGAGGGAAGCCGGCATCACAACCTCCTTAGAAAGTAAGTGAGAAAAAAGACTTTGAATAATCTCAAGGTTATGGTTGAATTTCCAAGAATTCTTTAATCAAGCTCACAGGACCAAGATACAAAAATGACTGCCCAAATTCAACTGTCATGCTATTATGAAGTTCCTTACTTCAGAAGGGACTTGATTCAAAGCAAGTTATATTCTTTCTCCTATTTCTCCAGGCAGAAAGCTCTTGCAGGACCTCAGTAACCCAGTAACTAGTGGATTTCTGCTTTCCAGTTTATGCTTATTCACAACTAGTTTTTACAGCTGCTGTTTTCCAGCTGTTATTGTCAAAAACAACAGTAGAGGTCTGCTGATCCAAGGATGCTCTTTCAGGTAGCATTGAGGCATGTCATTTCAGCCACCATGAAGAACACAAGGAACAGATATGGCTAACATCAAGTCAAGCCATATTTCCAAGTGAATAATCAGACCAAGTTTTATTAAGGCTTGACTGGAGACAGTCTGAAGTATGAGTTCACACCTCTGGCTTCAAAAGCAAATGTTGTAACTGCTTTACTACCACAACAAAATGTCCACTCTTCCTTCTTCACATCAGACAAATTTTATATCAAATTCAACCCAGACCTTCATTATCAGAGGTTCTCTCCTTTTGACTTTAAACTTTACTTTATTCTCCAGGGTGTGCAGTTGAAAAGAATTTTGAAAGTAAACTTCTATAATCATATAATCATAGGATGATATTTCAAAGAAACACAATTATGAAAGCAAAACTTCTAAGTTCAGCTATATTGCTGACCATATGCAAGGCAACGCAAATATGCAAAAGTGTTCATGTCAAGCAGACAGCTCACCTATGCAGATGATGGGCATATCATCACTTCGCTAAGGAAGACAGCAGAAATTTGTACTGAGGTGAGGAAGATTTTCCAGATTCCCACTTCTCCATTCACTACAAACCTATCTTGTCAACTACTTTTCAGGCCAATAACTGCTCCTGCTAAAGCTGATTAATTAACTTGAATTTCCAGAACAAACAGGCCCCTCCAGCTATACAAGATTATTCTTATTCTTTTCAGCTTACATCAGACTCCTTTGAATTCAGAGGGTTAGGGAAAGACCTGGTTTTGTTTCTATTATGGTTTAGAGAGTTTTCCACCTACACACATCTTCCTCTAATACATTCTTTTCCTTTTTTCTGGGGGGGTGGGGAGGCATACATGGACAAGGGGTACTGATTTCCTGAAAATGCTGTACCATGCCTCAAGGCTCTATAGGCCAGAAGGTCTCTTCATCCTTTCAGCTACAAGTTTTGTAGTGAAAGCTTTCAAAAGAATGTGGTAAAAAGCTTGGTAAAATTTGTCCCTCGGCTACAAGACATAAAACACATGCTGATGTGAGTAGGTCTTTAATTCACATGCAGCTTGCCTTCAGCCCTGTCGAAAGGCATTACTACTGGCTCTGGTGACATGTCTTGCAAATAGCCAAGCTCACACTGCTATTTACATCCTCAAATGCTCAAGTTGCCCAGTAAAGGAATCTTTTCTTACCAGGAACCTGAAACAAAGAGAGATACAACTGTTCCATCTCCTCTTCTGAAAGATAGACGGGGAATGTAGTACAATCCAACAAAAGGTGACAAGCCGCAGAGAAAGCTTCCTTGCAGTCACCTCTAAGGGGTCCCAAGACAAGCATCACTTGCTCTAAGTCCCACTCTTCTTCCTCCTTTTCCTTGTGATTACTGGAGTTGCAGTCAGGAGGAAGAGGATTAGAACTCTTGTTCTTGAATGGTGACCCACGAACTGAGAACAAGTCTGAAAGCATTTGTTTAAACTGAGGTACAGTGATTTGCTTTGCATCCCATGGGCTCTTTTTCTTGCTAGCACTTTCAAGTAATCTGTAGCCATTCTCTTTCTTCTCTTTTCCACTCAGATTCATTGCTGACATGCTTTCGTTACTTGTTTCTTGAATTTGCACCCCAAAAATGTATTTACTGGAAAACTTGGCAACCAGCTCTTGGATGCAATACAAAGTCTTCTGAATGCTCCCCCCTTTCTTCCAGACATCATCTCTCTCAAGGGTCACAGTTGGCATCCCCAGGTGCTGAGAGAGCTCTGGGGAGGAAGCACTTAGACCAATGCCACTGTCTTCTGACTTCAGGGGAGGGAATGGAGCCTCATCCTCCTCCTGCAGCTCAGATTTAGTCTCCAAGGTTATGTCCACATCTTCCTTTTTCACTGGGCTCTAAAACAGGAATGTTAATGTGGTTAATGTGGCACTGCATAGATAATTTTCAACTATGTAAAACTGTGACAGGCATTGGGGAACAGCAATGACAGAAAAATCCCCTAGTATTTGCAATTTCCAGATACAGATTATTTTTACAAAATCTTGAGACACAGTTATTTGTAAGCAGTTCAGTTCAATTGCATTTAAAACCTAACAGTTGTTTGTATAATCCTCACACCTTGAGTCATCAAACACCAACAGATCCATAGCTACAGATCCCTAGCAAATGGAAATGTTTCCTTAAAATCAAGTCACCACTACAACAGTATTACATGTTAGATTATTTCTAGTCAAATGCATGTATTTGTTCAACTACAAAACTTCGGCAGGCTATGCTTGTGTGATTGCTTTATGCCATCTACTCCTCGTTCCCTATCATGGTCTCTTGCACACAAAGAATAGCACATTGTGTTAATTAATTGAAAGCCTTGCAGACCTAATGAGCTGTAAAGCTGGACTTGATTTGGCAACTTGAATCTTTAGCAACTGCAGGATGCTGAGTACCTTTTCAAAACCACCAAGATCACATTCTTCTTAAGATGTATGATTATAGCCTCAGTTTCAGACAAGACTACACCCCTTCACTGTCAAATAATTCAACCAAGTCATAACTGAATACTCAGTAACAAGGCATCACATAGCTCTGGAAAGCATCAAGGTAAGTTTCAAAAATCTTTATTGCTGCAGTAATCATCTAGATTTAAGTTAGGAGAACTAGCATGTTAAAATAAGTTATGTCACTAAAAAATTTAAACATTTATGAGTAGTTGAAAAACACCTACCCCATTTCCACTTCCTGTCTCAATGTCCAAATAGGAAGGGGGCATTTGCACTTTGCTCAGCACCTTAAAACAGGTCTTTAAAGCATGAGTGAGTTCTGGTAAACCTAAGAGTTCCATATTTTCCAGGAGACACTGCACCATATAACTGAGCATCTGTGGAAGATACTGAGTTTGCACTTCAGAGTAGAGTTCCTAAAATAAATAAGAATTGTTTAAAATAGTTATCACATATTATTCAGCTGTCTAGCAAAACTGATCAATGATTAAGTCCATTCATGAATGGTTAAGCTGTACAAACTTTCTTCAGTGCCATTCATTCTTTCTTCATTCTACATGATGAACCCATGAATCATATGCTAAAAATCTTAGGATAGTCAGCCAGCTACTAAGAGACCAGAAAGTCCCAGGAAATTATATACCCAATGTGGTGGTGTGCTTCCCCCTTCCCACTGCACCCTGACCTAATGATGACTTGACTGTATTCAGCTCAAAGTGGATTTGGGAGTTTGACTTGAGCAGCACACATATCTCACAAAACAGATAACAGATAACTAATGCTGTCTAACAAGAAAACCAAATGATGCACGAGGTGAGGCAGGGGCCTCACAGCCTGGTGTTGCATCAGTGAAGTCCAGGAAGACACCCACACATCTGTTACTGTGAGTCTGTACCGTAAATCACTGTACCTGTACCAAATCCTCCCTGCTCTGTGCTGAACCATCACAGGGCCCACTGACATTCCAGATTTGATACCTCGTTAAGAACAAACTGGCACACAATAACTGACTCAGCCCCACCTCACCATGAGTATAAATCTGGGATTTTAGAATCCGTTTTTTTTTGTTGTTTGTTTGGGGTTTTTTATTTTTGAGGACAAAATCTCCAACTACTGGATGGGTCAAGGGGCCTGTATCTCTCACCTCCCCAATCAGGGACACCTCTTTGGTAAGATTTGTGCCTCCGACTACATTGGACGTTACCTAGGACAATATTCTTAACAAAAGCACTGAACTCTTAAGCTCAATTTTTGCAGTAAGTGCATTTATCAACGGTGATTCTGAACTTGATTTATTAAGGTGACGGATATAACATCTATTCTTTCAGCTTTGTGAAACTGTTTCAGTGAAAGTCCTTAAACTGTGCTCTGACAGGTAAATGTTGACACCGATGAGTGGCTGTGCAAATAATCCTTTAGACTTAAAGTTGCTGACCAAGTCTGAGACAAGGATTGGATCTAGCTGCACCTAGACCCCTCTCTGAGAAGGTGTTTAGAAAGCAAGGGGATCTTTTCCGAACCTTGTGACTCAATGGGAAGGCTGTCTCCCCCCACCAGC
This sequence comes from Falco biarmicus, assembly GCF_023638135.1. Lineage (NCBI taxonomy): Eukaryota > Metazoa > Chordata > Aves > Falconiformes > Falconidae > Falco > Falco biarmicus. Next base: position 76,839,499 of record NC_079289.1, on the reverse strand, counting down.
CACCCATCAGACTCTTAACACAATACCTAAGAAGCAAAATGTACACTTTTTCATTCCTTTGATTAGAATCACCATATTTTAAAATGCAAACAATTTCTATTTTGCTAGGCAATAGCATGGGTAGCCATATATGAAGTCAGCACATAAAACTATACTATACAGAATACAGTATGCATATGCACATGTATGCCAATTTGCCTATTTTCATTTAAGGTAACCACAATACAGATTATTTTATTTTAAGTTTATTAAAACTTCAAAGCAGTTAACTTCAGGTTGCCTTACCAAAGGAATCACATCAAGAAGAAACACCAACAGTGTGCAGAGCTCTGAAATTGTGGGAGGAGTGCTAATATTTTCAAGAGGATACATCATCTGTGTGGATTTATTTCTGAATTGAGAGAAACATTATTATGTAAGCTTTTTTTAGTGTCAAAATTCTTGTTACAATAAAAAACCTTCATCAAACCCACCACAAAATACTGAACAGCTAGGTTTTCTGAAGCAGAGTAAAATGAGACTTCTAATACAGCAGGACAAAATATTCTGTCAAAACCACCTAAACTGTAGCTTGTATGTCAGATGCTAAAGTGCTTCTACTTTTCAGACTGAATCTCTATACACAATCTTACTACTCTCTTATATTTAGAAAGAGATAAAAAGATAGATATCTTTAGTTTTCTTCAAAAAACACTTGTTCTTCCAAGGAAGACCTCTTCACCTCCCCTCCCACACCTCTTCCTCCTTCAGCTGTCATTTTGAAAGCAATTTCTTTTCTTCTCAGGTTGCAAGTTTCCATCTAATTGTTTACCTGTTTGCAGTCTTGAATTATTTTAGGATGCAACATAAATATCTGTCTGATTCTAGCATGTGCTATGTTCCTTCTAGAATTAAAATGCTTCAGTAAACATTATTATCTTACGCAGATACCTCTTAAGTGGCATTTTTAAGAGGGGCACTATTGTTTAACAACATAAACACCTGAAACAATCTTCAAAACATTTGGTCATGTAATCCCAAAGGAAATCCGTGCTTAAGGATGTGATTAATAAGTTGACTGTTTTGACAATTTCCGAAGCATTCTTGTTCTCTTTGATTGCACTGTGTGAAAGAAAAAAAAAAAAAAAAGCAGGGGAAAAAACCCAAACCAGACGTCAGTGAAGATTTTAAGAGCATGCACACCACAGTATTAGCCGATGCATTCTAAAATATTTTCCCCCATTTCTCTACAAGATAAAAGACATTGATTGTTTTAAATCAAGGGCTAAGCTGTTCTGGAATAACTACAGTCTGAGCATCTTTCTCCTAGATGAAAGAAATCAAACCTTGAGCTTTGCAAATCAAAAGGCTAAGAGTTCTGTCACCAGACTGATTGGCCAATATAACTGGATTTAATCAACACCAATCATATGCAGTGTACTTCATTTTCTGCTCTGCTGATCAAAAAGAATTCAAACATGTGCAGGGAAAAAGTTAAGTCATAGGAATATCTCATCTTCTCTACAGAAGGTCACTTGGTTAAAAACCTAACATTCCTTAAATTGGTTAGATTTTAATAACCTAACTTAATATAAATGATACAGCTTCAGTTCATACTCAAAAAATGGTAACTATACCTTGCAAGTATGTTGCCACTTTGATTGTAGCTGAGTTTGAGATCAGAACCAAGTGCATCTTTGCAATAGGAATAAAAGGCTCTAATAACTTCAAGGAATAGATCACCAACAACCTGTGGCCCTGCAATTGAAGGAGAAAAGAATCCATTAGTTGCACTGAAGCAATTGCTAGGTGGCTCAGTTACAAACTTGTATTGACTTAAATTAGGGCTAGCTAGACTAAAAAAACACAATCACCTAAGTAGGAAGAAAATGCTTATGTGGCTTTTTAAAATGTCAGATTTTCCAGTTAAAATAAAATTAAATATGTAGTTAAATATTTGGGTTTGTTTTAATTCTAGTTAAATACCACCTGTTCCTTTTAGGAACTTTTAAAACTGGTACTTGGAAAGCCTGGTTCTACATTACACTTAAGTCACTGCAGTTAGGCACCCACACTGCAATCACTTACAAGTAGGCATAATCATAACCATGAATCTGCAGTTCACATGCCGAAAATAATCCCTGTCTGTATCCATAAGGAAAACAAGCAGGTTTCACAACACACGTTTAACATAGTAGCCTTAATTAAATCTTGAGGGACAGAAATCGGAAAAATCAGCAAATTGAGGAAGTTCAAAGGCCTAAATACATAAAAAAATGCATATTTATAAACAGTTTTAAGAAGGTAGTATAAGTTAGGTGTGTGCTGACAACCGCACCCAGTTTTCAAGGGTCAGCACTTTTTTGTTTTACCTGAAATTGTCTATAGAGGAGGTGAACAAATAATTACAATACTCTAAACATGGAACCGTTAAAAAAAAGTAGTGTATAAAGCATTCCAATGAGTGCTTCTAAAAAAGAAAAAAGTTAAAATTACTAAGAGTAGCAGAAAAGGTCAAAGACTCTTGTTATGTTTTAGTTTGCTACCTTTAATTAAAAATATAGTTGCATTGCTAAATCCACTTCAAAATGAAGTAAAAGTCACGTTGGCTTAAGGCTCAAGAAGTTGTATTTTGTGTGCTGACTGGAACAGAAAGATTACACTGTATAATGCAGTTCAGCTAAATAACCCTTATCTGTAGTTCAGTTTAGCACTGATTGTCAGCCAAATAAAACATACAAAAGGGTAGTATCTGTCATCTACTTGCTAAATTAGATTAATCAATACATTTATAGTGTAACAACCTTATTCTCTTCTTCAGCATTTGTGTCAAGAAATAAAAATGCTTTATATAAGAGGCTTTAATCGCAATGGACTTTTTTAAAGAGCCACCAGAAACCAGCTAAAACCAGCAGAAGGAAACATTAGCATCACTGTCTTATAAACAGACTAACAACTGCTCCTACCAAAGTAGCGTTCATTTGTTAGATAAGCAATACAGAATCCTCATTTTTTCCTGGCAGTGCTTTGACAATTCTTTAACAGGAAATGCGCTTAAAAGGACTTCCCTGACCCATGAAAGAGGATAAGCTTACCAGAAACAGGAGCCTGTAAAGCAAACTGCCACTCAAGCATTTAGCCTCAGTACATGAGTTTTCTTCTAAGTCTACAGGCTTAGTCAACGATAATATTACTCTCTTACCCAGGATAACACCTAAAACAACACTCCCGGATACAGTCAGTCACTAAGACTCTATTGCCCAGTTAACCAGTCCATAGGCTTCTCATAACTGCCAGATACACAAAATATAATTTCAAAGACGTATCTGTACATACATGGTTCTCACAGAATACTATTAAATCCTAAAATTCTGTCAAGTCACTTTGGCTTAGTTTTTTGATGCAGAAAGTAGAACTTCCCCTTTAAAATAAGAGCCGGCAGAGCCTCACCCTTCTGGTGCTGGCAAAGTCATGTACACAACAGGACAGACATGGGACAGGGAAGAGGAGAAATACGTCACAGCTCAGTCAAGTCTCAAACTATAGCTCCCAGAGCAGCATCAGGCCAGCACAAGCCAGCAGTGCTACTGACAGAGGCACCCCTGCCTCCCCACACTCCTAACAGGTTATTTCCAGCTGAAGAAACTGCAGGGAAGCGGTACTTCCCACTTTGGCAGCAGTGCCACCATAGGCTACGTGCCCATGGGACCAGAGCGTCTGGGAAAGCAACACCATCATGACAGTCTGGTGCAAGTGTGTAGAAAGGCCTGCAAATACAACCAAGCCCTGGAAACATCGAGGCAAGAGTAGTACCAGTGGTTTTCCAGATAGAAGCCACTTCATAAGACAGAACAGAAAGAGGCCTAACTGTTTTAGCAAATAAGCTCCAAGGAACAAACTGAGCAAAACATCAAGACTAGGGCAGAAGTGGTTCTTTTTATGTAACCCTCAGATCGTAGTTCCAGGCACAGAAAAGCATTATCCTCACTAGCATACATCCATGCTACCAAGTGGAGTGCTCTGCAGAAGAACCAGAGATAACTTGGAGAGGGTGCTTGCTCCAGAGGACCATTCTGAACCAGGTCCGAGGCAAGGAACACAGCCAGCCGCACGCTAATACGCAATGCACACACATTCAGAATTAGGAACAATTGTGCAGGGTGTTGTCTTGAGTCCTACTGTCAAAGGCAATGAACACCAAGTTGTAACAGCCATTAGCAGTCGTAACAGAAATGACAAGCAATAGTACCTATTTCAGGTTTGTCAAGGAGACTGATTAGGATGCGGAAGGGTTTCAAATAAGCTTGATGTTGTTCCTCTGTATCAGACTCTGGGCACTTCTGATGTAAAATTCCAATCAAACTCTAGTAAAAAGAAAACACCAAAATGTTATGTGAAGATGACAGATTGCCATTTTATTAAGACTTGCAGTATTTCTAAATTTGATTTTGTTTAGTACTGACTAAAATTGTACTTCAGCTTTCCATACAGAGTAGACAAATCAATGACATCACCGTCTGTACTCAAGAGCTGTTCTTATTTAGAGAAGCATTTTTAAATAATTCACGTAGTTCATCAAAGGTGCTTTCACTAGATTCTATTTGCATTGTAAGCACATACAATATTGGGTAAAATACAGCACAGCAGGCATTCAGATAGATGAAAATATAACCACCAAAAGGATGCTATCTTCAGAGACAAAAGGTGAAGGACAAGCCAAGCGGCACAGTGAACAATTCTAGATGCAGTTTGCGCTAACATTTGAAAGGATCCTAGATACATCCGTATACAATGAACACCCACCTCAACCAAAAGATCTTTAGAATATTTTCCAAAGAAATAAATAGCACGGTCTTCAGAAGTTGTTGAGTCTGGAGCAAAAGTACCACCTTTAATATCAGAGCCTACAAGATAAACAGAGGCACTAGGTGTACTGAGAAACACCACAGTACAGAACACTACACATATGTCATTTATACAAACATCTAAATTACACTGCATTTTTAACCTTTGTTATTTCAACACTTTGCTTGAAACTAAATCACATACTGCCCAAGAACGGCCCACATATCACACTTTGAGGCATCAAGATATGCTATACTGAACATAAATCAAAACTCAGGTCAGATCCAGACATGGGGTCAGCAAAGGCAGCCATCATGCAACTCCATGGCTGCAGCTCTTGCCCCATCACTTTTAGCCTCCTCTTATGCCGTTAAAAGGAGAAAGATGGGGAGAAGCTATAGCTTCTTATAGCCCCTCCTTCACAACTAAGGCCACGTGGGAAAAAAAGAGACTATTACTTCCAGAGGGCAAGGTTAAAATAGCACTCCACTCCTTTCAGTCCACTGAACCACTTCAGAATGAACTGTAGATGGGACTAGAAATAACTCGTCAGATACCCTGTAATTCAGAACAGTGAGATGAATTTTTTTTCCCCCTTAGGTATTCAGAATATTGAATATCACTGTATATTGTACAGTACCGAGCAACCATGCGTATAATCTTCTATTGAGTGACATGTCTCTTCTCAACAATGTCTGTGTAGCTGCTGACAGAATGCAGACTAAATCAGTCCTGCGCAATAGAATAGTGCTTTCGTTGCAGTCCTAGGATAAAAACAAACATACTTTAGCTGTTTATGAACACTGAAACAAGTCAAATTGGTAATGAAGGTTGGTTTTTTTAACTGGTAATATTAATGTTTTGGAAAAAAAGACAGCAAAGTATCAACAACAAAATATTCTGTATATTAAAAATCTCAAGAAAGGCCATCTGACACAATTGTGATAATTTCTGTATTTCAGTTAAGCTAAAAATATTAAAGACTTCATTATGCTATGCCTTAAGACTTAAAATTTCTTGCTGCTTTCAAAATACTGACTATAATACTAGGTAAGTTAGAAGAGGATGGGAAACAACCCATTTCAAGCAACATTTTCTCTCCTAGTCTTTAAAAGCAGTATCTTTGTTTAGTGCAGACAGTTCCAAACGCTGAAATCCTACTTGAAAAAGGAGCGTGAGTTTTTTCCATATGCAGTTTCTCAGGCCTGAATTTAAGCCCATTCCAAATATCATGCAATATTCACTGCAAAAGCATGTCTTCATTTGAAGCTGTAAGGAGTCTGAGAAGCAGCAGTCTCCTCTACTATTAAAACTGATGGGGGGAAAACAAACTGCAAAACCTGTTCATTGATTTCGAAGGCACAAAATTCAGACATTTGGCAATAACAGAGGTAGGAGCTGGATTGGTTTCACAGAAGACACCTTCCCACACAAAGCGTGCATGCCACAACACCAAAGTAATCTTGTTACCAAAGCTGTATAAAACGGGAAGAAGAAGAGAATCGCTTCTAGAGTGTTTCTTTGCACAAGGACATTTGAATCCAATACTGATACACACAAAGACTTTATCTGTAGAAGGAAAAGAAAAAACACAGTGGTGTTTTATGTCATGATAACATTTAAACTACAATCACTATTAATAATCACAAGAAGGAAAGAAAGCAAATTGGTTATATCTGAACCTTAAAAATAAGAGGATAATTACCCAGCCATTTAACTCTGCCCCCAACATGAGTTAAAAAACAGTTTTGTGGAATGCTGTTAAAAGAATTGTTAACACTTTGCTACAATGATTGTTGGCTTTGTAATGATACAGAATGTCATAGTGTGGCATCAGTAGCCATCAGGCAGAATGTGAAGCCTCACAAAATGCTGGCACTAAAGCATTCCAACTAGCATTAGTTATTCTTCACTCAATTTAACATAAATTACTACCTACTGAAGATTTCCATTTTACTGAAAAAAGATACTAAATTTCAGAATTGTCTTCCAAAACAGAACACACTTTGAGAAATCCACATTAAACATTGTATGTACTGTATTATTGAAAAGCTAGTCTTCAACCTTAAATGACAATTCAGAACAAGTAGACCAAAGATGCCAGATTTATCTTCTGATTTGATACAGTCAGTCTTTTAAGGCTGTATGCAGTACCAATTACCAAAAACTGCAGAAGCTTCGAAAGCCTTGCATTCTGCAGGCTAACCAAAATCTGTATAGGAGGTTCTCTGCTATATTTCAGGTAAGATGCTCCCATGAAGTAACCACATTAAGCAATTCCAGTGTGGACTTTTCAGCTTCTCTTTCTCTCTCTCCAAAACATTTTTAAGAGCATGTCACTCTAATACAGAGAAGGCACAGTTTGCTACTAGGCTGGTATTACGGTAAATAAAACTGTTCTATGAGGAGTGTCATGAACTTACCGTGAGCTTATAATCTGTGCCAAGCATGTACTTCTGCTGTTTTCCAGACAGCTCTCTGTTGATATGACTGACAACAAAAAGAGAAGCTGGTAGCCTAATGGATGGGCTGACCAATACACTGCCCCAGAGTGCTCCATAGAACACTTCTTGGCCCATCAGTAAGGAGAGCTTCACAAGCAGAGCATCTGTTCTGTATGGAAACATAGTTGACGTGAGAAAAACAGATTTTTGTTAGTTCAGTTTTGTACCATAAAAAGGCATACACAGAATTAGCACTGTAGTTGACATAATTTATTTGATTTCCTCATCTTTGTATTATCAGTATTGCCCTTTTCATGTGAAGATGACTGCATCTGATTGTATGAAAACAATAAAAAAAGCACCCAATCCTTTGTCGTTGTACACACTCACTGAAACAAAGTTTCTGTGCATACTTTGGAAACTTCTCCAGTAATTATCTGTAAACATTAAGCTTTGAACAATTACTGCAGTAGCTCTGATTGCAAAATATTTATGGCGAGAGGTGTGCAATGCTGAACTGGAAATAGTTTAAGCTGATGCTACACTCTGAAAGCCAGTTTTATTAGTCTGTGAACTGGAAGATATCCTACATATTTGTCCTTGCAATTATAAATCAATGGGCTCAATTTGTAAGTCACTGAATGAAGAAAAAACATGAGATAAAATAACATGCTGACAGTTATTGCACAGAGGACTGGTACTGGTACACTGAAATTGGTTTAAAGGCAGTCACGTTGGAGGTCTTATGACTGACAGCACATTCTCTGCTATGGCAACTTGGTCAGTACTCCAGTATTTTACTATAATGTAGCAATTAAATCCTCGTGTGAGGAATGTACAGAAAAGAGTCCAACACAGAAGAGGGGACCTCCCCCTCACCCCCAGTCAGATAAAGTAGCCCTCAAGCCATTTTTTCCTTTTCCAGTGTGTGTGCACGCACACAAATTCATGCATATGTGTGTTTAAGAACATAATGTCTAGGCTGAAGCATGACCCAAGCTAGTACTTCTGTCAAGTTCAGGAACAGCAGGGAAGGTATCAGTGTTAGTCTTCAATGTTGAAGATTCTGAAAACATTCAGTGGAAAGTCTCTCATGAAGCTGAATTTAAAATTATTCTAACACACCTTCCAGCAAGATATCTTGGTCTATCTTTCTTGCACCAGGATTATTACAATAAGTAAACTAAAGAATGACTTTCTCATGTAATTTTTACATTTCACAAAGTAATGTTAATTTTGGCATAAATCTTTCACAGTGAAATATATGGTCAATTCTTCTCTGTGATCCTGTTTGTTCAAGGCAAAGAGGAAAACAACGCCATCAAGAATAGAGGAAAAAGGCACATAAACAGAAGTTGGATTTTGGAAGTTCACTACTTCAAATTTAGTTTCAAAGTTCAGTCTTCCTAAAAAGGCTTCAGGCAGACAAGAGATTTAGTTCCAAGGGAACCCCCTTCTCCCCCAAGTCCTTGTCAACTAGTGCTGTAGGAAAGAGAAAATTATACAGCCTGACAAACGGCACGTACTAAAATTCTGTTTCTTCAGCAGATGTGTGAAGAGGTATTTACTTGTCCATAGATCTGATGTTCTGGAATTGGCAACTGAGTGCTACTCACCAAGTTGGGAACACATGCAATCTACTCTTAGCTGCTCCAGCAATTGATAGGAGCCTTCAATTTAATACTGGTTTTTAAAAAGAAGCATTAGACATAGAAATATTTTGCTTATTATATGTACATAATCTACATGGCCTGGCATATCTTGCTCTTTTTTTCTTTTTAAGGGTACACACAGCTATTTAAGATTCAAAAAGCACAGAGAGAACAGCTAACACATCCAGATCAGCAAAACAAAAGCAAGTACATTACCGATGTAACATTTAGTGACTGTTTAAGCAAAGAAACATTTGGATGAAACTTACAGTGGTTTGGTTCTTATAAGATCTTACAAAACAGTTCTGGTAACTTAAGTAAAACCACTACACAAATGGGTGCTCAGCTGCTTTTCTCAGCATGCTTCCTCATCCTGACTTTATTGTACTGAATGCCACTGTCATCACTACCAGGGGCACCCAAGAGTGAGAGAGATACTTTTTCCCACAAATAAGTTGCCTCTTGCTTGTGTTTTCAGAACCTGAGGGTAAGTATCTGCTATAGAAATACTGGAAAGAATTCAGATGCTGTCTTGTGTTACAATGTTTAAATAGAATTTATTGACAGCACAGTGGTTTGGGGAGTCAATTATTTAGGAGTTCAGAGGAGCTTTGATAAATGAGTCTTGTTCCTTTCTCTCAGCATATCTATTTTTAACCTTCATTTTCTGCTTTTCTCTTCTTCTCCTCCCGAGATGAAAACAAAAGGGGAAAGGTTTTTTCTACTTTAGATTTGTTGCGTCTTTCAGGGACTCACCATTCTTCCACCCTCAGAAGCTCTTTTATCGAGCCTTCTATATAGAGAGCTGACAGAAATTTGAGAATTCCCTAGAAAAGCAAAATACTGTATATTGCTTTTAAATTAGTATTAGTTCTCACCTGTCATAAATTTCTGATCCTTCTTCCAATCCTGGCAGCAGCCCAATTACAAAGGCTTGAAGACCAGGCAGGAGGGACTTCTGGAGAGGAAGAAAGTATTTCTCATACAAACCAAGGAGAACAGGCCTCACTGACATTGCTGCATTTGCCAGCAGAGGAAACAAACCAGAGCTTTAAAACAAACAAACAAACAAAGAAGAATTTAAAAAAAATAGTTATTAAAATAAACTGTGAAATGTATATGCTTTTAAAAGAAAAGTTTACCTGTACAAGAATAAATCCTTGGCAAGCCATTTTGTCCCAATAATTTTAAATATTATTTCATAGGTTTCTAACGCCTTTAAATGCACTCCACTAGGTAGTGCTGGATGCAAACACTGAGATAATCTTTTACTGATGATCAGCCGTCTTGGCAATAGAGAATATTTCAGGTTACTCTGAAGAGCCTGTGGAAGAAAGGAGATGAAAATAAATAGCTATAATGTAAAGAATGATGTATATGACTGAATGTCAAAGGTTTCCTGCTAGCACAGTAGTTAATGCATTCAAATGAGAACTAAATGCATGTAAGAGTTTTCTGTCATAAATGCATTTTGTTACACTGAAACAGCAGAATTCTGTGGTTGAGTTTTCATATGAAATCAGTACTAAAAAATCTAGAACTGGTCTTACTTTGCTTAGAGACTGGAAAAGGAAGTCAAAGGACAGGAGAGGGAACCCTTATCCTATCACCAGGGGAAGTAAGGAATTGACAAGAATAGCATCTCAGCTTCTAAGGACAGGGAATAAAGTAAGAATTAAATAACTATCTTTCCTCGTAAATTTTCATTTCACATATAGCTTAAATATAAAGAAAAAAACCTTCTGACCAAAGCAGGAATGATTAAAAGGGACAATAACATCTTAGAAGGTATTTGTAATTCTTTCAGTAAGCTCTATTAACTACACCCACTGTATTGACATATAAATGAAAGATCTTCACATAAGAAATAGTTGCAGACAGGCTAGGTCTCTGGAAAAAACAAACTTAGGACCTTTCTCTGGAGAGATTACTCTTTTCCTTGAACCATGCATGCATTTCAGCAGGGTAAATAAGTACAGCTCTCCAATTCAGAGACAATTAAAAAAAGAAGTTGCAAGTAAAGGGCCCTTTAGCCTTTGAACATTGTCTGCTAAGGCAAACAGGTGCTTCACTGCAGATTGACACATGGGATGTTTTCAGGATTAGGCAAATTCTTGACTCTCCCAAAGGTTAAGTCATGGTCTTATCCTACCTAATTGTTTCAAACTTGAGGCTCTTCTATCCTGCCTGAAAAAAAGTTTTGAAAAAGCAGCAGACAAGTGAACTAATCCTTCCTTGCTCATTTCCAAGAAAAATCCCCGAACAGTTCTGCAACAATCATGGCATTCACTTGAATGCTGAATACACTCATCAGTAATAAGAGGAAAAGATAAAACCCATCATCTTTCAAAGGTGTGTGCAATTTATTGCTTACGACTTTGCAGTTGGTGGGCGTAAGAAGCTAGAATCTGTGAGACTGCTATTGCATTATTTCTCCCATTTGCTGCCCTTTAGTAAAGAGCTTCTAGTAACATTTACTCAAGAAGAAAAAGGTTGAGAGTTTGTAACAATGGTAAATAGAAATGTCACACCATTCTGATATACATACAGTACAAATGCCATTTAGAGCCAATTAATTTCCTTCCTTCCCTCTCCCAGTATGAGCACAAGAACTGTATGGCGCTAAGAACTAGAATACAGCTGCAAGAATACAGCAACAGTCCACTTATGAAACTAAACCAGGTTATGTTTGTGGAGTTAACTTTGATAGCCGAGAGATTTACTCATACATTACATGAGTAATATTATTTCAATATTAAAGATTGAAATCTTTAATACTTGTAACAGTTTCAAAGACCGCTTGAAAGCTGGACTTTGAAACATTCTGTTTGCATTGGTTGGTATGTATTTGCCCACACCCTCTGTACATATATAATAGAAGGTAATTACCGAAAAAAAAAATGCCAGTGGTAAATATATTTCCTCTCCATCTTAAGACTGAGGAAATGTCATCTTAATATTCTATCAGTTAAAATTTAACTATCAACTAGGTAGAAAATGAAAACATTCCCTGTTTATAACAGAGTATCTGATCCATTACAGAAATAATGCCATCTCATAAAACACGTCTTGTTTGGCTTATTTAATTCCCTAAGGATATGAAGTAAACCTCCACCAGCAAGAACCCCACTTCACCAATCAGGGAGCTAAGCAAAATATTTAGTCAGAGGAAAAAATAGTCTGGCATATTAGGAGTTGAATAGTGGATATTTAGGGATAATTCAGTTTTAAGTATTTTCCTGGGTAACTCTGAAACCTTCCTATGTCCAAATTCCAGCAGCTGAGACTAGCTTAGAACAGCACTGTATTCACATAATGTGATGTCAACCATACTGCATTACCTGAAGAACCAGAAGGCATCTCTGTACTGGGAGCAATATTGGAAGACTTTTATTATGATCCTCATACGTAAGTGGAGGAGAGCTTCAGTGTATCACATCACAACAATTCTGAGATGAAATTCCCTTCTCAAAAGCACGTAATCTTTTTTATGACTTGGGTTGAAAAAATACAGTTGGACACAAGCTATGATACCTTTTAAGAGCGGATGTGCCTGGTTAACAGTTGTCTCTACCAGCAGATGCAAGGAATTTTAAACCACACTGCAATATATTAGAAGACTGTGGTTGCACCAAGACCCAATCCAGCAGAGACATGGGCTTGGCTGCTGCTTTGCTGAAACGTTCACATTCTTAACAGCTTCCCCAGAACTGCAGGGCTCAAAGAATTTTAAAAGGGTTGAAAGACATTAATTAGGGGATGGATCTAAAACTGTTAAATGCTAATTAGTTTCTCTGAGCTGACAGGCAAAGCTAAGAAGCTTGATTTTTAAATATCCTGAGCTCCCAACTGACAAAGAAAAAAAAAATCAGTTGTCTGTGAGATCTAGGACTGCTGAAATGACATTACAATTTCAGCTGTTACAGGTAAGTTAAATGTTGTGGTAGCAAGCCTGGTAGCGTTGGCATTGTATGCAGATGAAGATCCCATTCCAAACCATTGCTTCCACATCCAGAATCCAACACTAACAACCACAGATGGACAGCTCTGCTTACAGGTTTTGACATCTATTATTCACCCATTCTTTTGATTCTTGTGAGCTTGATGTGACCATCCCTAGTTACATATGGGCTGAAGCCCATACATGATCTACTTTTCCTCCTTGTCTCCAACTGCTTTCCACATGAGCAGTTAGGGTGGCAGAAGTGTTAAAATGTCACTGGAACTGCTAGTAAGGGTTGAACTTGAGAAGCCTGAACTGCCAGCAAGCACCCGACACTTCATGTATCATCCCAGGTTTTCAGGTATCAGTAAGAAATCAACAATCCCAGAAAATTAAGAAGTATTTGATGTATCACTGGGTTTTAAAATAAAGACTTCAATCAGTAAGTCAGGAAAAAACAGATACGTGTCCACATGCATGTCCAGTTTTCAACTTTTTACAGATTCTTTTTCTTAATGACTGACTAGAGAACACATTATACACACTAAACATTTGCTAATGCATAAGCATGCTCAGAGTTTCTTTAAATGTGGCCTATAAAGGGTAGAAAGGGCAGACTGTATTCTTTGCAGCAGTGTATACATGTGCCTTGAAAAACAACCACCCCAAAACAGGCACACACATACACACCGAGGAATATTCGCATTTCCACAGTTACTGGTTTAAGTCATTCTGCACTGCTTTATAGCACCACTACAGATCAGTTAGATCAATTTGCCTAGACATAAAAAACCAAGCAGATCAAATAAATATTTTTATTTACATAACTAGAATTCCAGAAAAATGCAGCATGTACATCAATTTATAAGATTAACTTCAACTAGGAGATACTATAATTCTTGTTTTAGACAACACTGGTTGGGAGGAGAGGGGGTAGAAAGACAGCCTGTGTTTCCATATTCCACCAATTCATTTCCTAAGTGAAAAACCTTCTGAACAGAGCTTTAGCTTCCATAAAAACAGCAGCATGAATTTAAAAACCGGTTGTGAGGAAATGGTAAACTAGGAGCTACAGCTATACTAAAAGAAGGGGGAAAAGAGCTGTATAAAATATTCCTAGTCCTGCACGCTGCATTTGTGAATCAGGTGTGGTGGAGTTCCATAAAGCAATTAGGAGGCAAAGCTTCCCTTCTCAAAGATACAAGGCTTGCCTCCAACAGAAGGCAAGTGGTGCTTGTGTTTGTAGTTCAGCCAACGGTTGTTATAAAGCCGTGGCAGTCAAGAGTTCTCAGATGAAGCAACTGCTGTAATTAATGGCCATGCTCATTAAGTCTCTTTCAGAAAAATCCTTCTCTTCTCTCCCCTCAAGAACAGACATATTGTGACACTAAGTGTTATTACTGAAACAAACAATAATTATGCAGCTGCAATGATTTCTGTGCTTTCTTTCCCCCTCCCCACCAAACAGATCAAGTACTTAGCTGAGATCATATTCATCTTGAAGTTTTTGAAGAAAAGCCTACAGAAACAAGAAGTTTCTATTGAAAGTCAAACTAAAAAAAAATTACCTCGGATTTGCAGACTAAGACTAACAATAAGTATTGTAAGAACTTATAACGTATGCATTTACACACTTGTGTTATGTCCAAGGATAAAAAGCAGTTTGAAAGTGCTCTTTTAGAGCAAATATTGCTATCATTGCTGAGCAAGTCAACCATGCCGTTAGCATAAAATAAATCCCTCTAGAACAACTGATTTTTCAAATGTTATAATATTTTGGTTTCACTGTGAACAATACGTATAAATGAACATCTTGCTCGGAAAAGAGACACTGGCCTGCCAGACATGTTCAGTGGCAACAGTCACTAGAGAAGCTTACATGTAAATCCCGTATCACTGATACCCAAAAACTGTTGAAAAATTGTTGAACGAGGTGTTTCTGACAATATGCATGGCAAAATTCTGTCCATCATACTTATCAAACAGATGCAGGTTGGGTTTTTTTGGTAGGTTGGTTGGCTTTTTTGTTTGGATTTGTTATTGGGTTTTAGTGTATATGGATTAAACAAACAAACAGGGTAGTTTAAGCATTCATTTGCTAAAAACCCAGTGAGATTTTGTGCTTTTCTGTGAATCAGTAAATTTCAGAGACTTTTTTGAGTCTCTTTTCATAGTTTCCTTACAAAAGCAGCCTGTGGAATCCAATATTTGATACTGCTCAGTTCCAAATTTTCCAAACTGTGTCACTTATCTACTGTTCGCCTGCACCCAGAGTTAAAATTTCAGGAAAATATATGCCTATAATACGGATTTAAAACCCTAACACAAACTATGCACTTGTATTTCCCTAACTTCATAATAGTTTTAGCCTCTTAATATCCTGAAGTTCACCCTATAGAAATACTTTTATATATATATTATATAACATATATCTCCATTTATACTCCGAATAGACAGTGACAAGCATTTGGGATATGAAAACAATGTTAAATGCACCTGTTTCACTGATAAACCCATATATGCTGAATCACCACCTATTTCTAGCTTTAAAAATACACCACCCTTCCCCTCTAGCTTTTTTTTCTGCCAAAGTATCAAAGTGATTTCTTAGCGTTGTATCCTTTTACAATATTGGAACAAGCTAGCAAAATCTGTGATAGTGGAAAACACTTTTTAGCACTAGGACAATTAAGGAGGATTACTGTATTCTGGATGCAGCAATCTGTATTGAACGTCTGACAACCTTAATCACAAAACAGTGCTTCCCAAACAGCAAACACACGCAGATTTGAAAAAACAATAAAAACATGTTTCGAAGCTGTATCCAAGAACAGTACTGAGAAGAGAACAATGCTGCTATTTGAAGCATGGAGCAGCCTAGCCTGCAGCTACTAAATGACTGGTTTATAGTAACTAGAGCTTAAACAGAAGCAAAGCACAGAGAGAGATATATTTTCAAGTGGAATATGAGTAAGTTTCAGGCAAAATTGAAGACAATCTTTAGACACTAACATCCTTATTTACTGCCTGTTTAATCCACCTGTTTCCATCTGTCCATTTAAGTATTTATAAACATTACTTTCCATTGTTTCTCCTTCACTGTGATGGTGCGTAACACTCACGCTATGCAATTTAAAACCCCAGAAACCTTTCCCTTAAAAACCTGGGGTGTAGTATTAGTTAGCAAATTCTGCCAGCTCTCCATCCTTCACTCATGCTCACATTTGGTACCTGCAGTTCCGTTCAGAACACCCCAGCAAAGATTCATCCTACCTAACCTTAGAAGCCTACACCAGCTAAAAAACACGGGCAAAACTGCAGTAACTCACCTCAGGCTCCTATAAAACCAGTGAGGAACACACACAATTTTATAACAGCATTCCTCTGACCTACTTTAAATAGCAAGATATGAGTCACAAAAGAATAAAAAAACCCCATAAACCCCCTTATTCCTTTCCCTGTCTAAAACTGATTCAAGTTAAAGCTGTCCACGTTAAGGTCATGTGAAGTTAGATAAGCCTCACCTCCCTTAGCTGACAAGAAATAATCTTTCTAGATGTACAAACAGACCCGTCTGGCTGACCATTCAGATGAAAGTCAACTGGTTTCTCTGTTTCTTCCCTGGTTTTTACAAGCCACTGTGAAACATCAGTTAGAACCACAGAAGCAACACAGAAACTGTGAAAAATTCAGTTTAACCTTGGCAGCTAAGTAGTAATAGAAAGAAGTAGCAGAGCTGTTTCTTGTCACGAGGGGTAAAACCAGCAAGAGATCCAAGATCACTAGTTTCAGCCAAGGCCAAAGGGATCTGGATCAGCTCCCACCATTCTTTTTCCCTCATCTTTAAGTAGTGAGAGCCTGTGCTGCTTCCTCCAGATCTTCTATTAGAAAGGGTAATGCCACTGAGCTTCTACAGAAGCAAGAGTGTGTGTGTTAACTTCTGGGACTCAATAGTGCAAAGTATTGTTGAAGCCTGCCTACAGGAGAAAAAGCATCAGAAATTATTACACCTATATAAGCAAGAACATCCACAATTAAAGTCAACAGTACAAAGACTCTTAAGAAACATGTGCTTAAAACAGATCTTCCATGCTACTCTAGAAGCATGAAAAGTACTTCTGAAACTCCTTGACTTACTCACCCTCTCCTGTCTCTCCCTTTCTCAGCATCTTGAAATTTTCTTAATAATAGGCATCACTGCACACCAGTTACTGACACCCAGGTTCCTGAATATAACCACGTGCAAGTGTTTGAAAACACTTTTATCATTGAGATACTGTTGATCTCCCCCCTCTTACCCATTCTCTCCCTGCCCATTCATTCACCTCAGAACTGGCTGTAGAAGAAATTAGTGTTGGGGGAAGTGTTTATGACATAGGAGTCTAAAGAACTCAACAGCAATGTTCATGTTTTAGGATGTAAGAGACCAAGTAATCATAGGAGTTAAAAGCATAGCTGTTGACATCTTATTTCACAATCTTCCTTTTTGGCAGTACATCCCCCTGACATTTCATCCTTATTTTCAGATAACAGACAGAAGCAGATGAACACTGGGGATGATTTGCTCTACCAATTCTTAAGCTCCTCCAACAATTAAGTCCATAAAATACCACAGCAGATGGACCGATGTAACAGCTAAAAGCTTTTCTGCTTGGTTTCTACTACGCTGCTACATATTTTGGCAATTATGTACCTGAGTAAGAGCTTCAGATAGGTATTAATCACTTCTGTATGTTCTTCTAGGTCAAGATAAAAGATCAAAGCCCACCTCTTGCCACAGGTAAGAAATCTCTCACTCTAATTATTGCTTATTTTCCCTTTTGAGAGAAGCATTACAAAGGGCTCTAGCTCTCATTGACTCAACAGGAATCATGATGAAACAGTGAAGGCAGAAATGCATAACTCCTATTTCCAGAGCAATATTCAGCTTCTCTCCTCTTAAGAGGAAAAAAACGTGGCTGCCCTTAAAAAACCCTCAATTTAGCAAATGTTTCGAGTTTTCAAGACAGATAAAAAGGAAGACCATGGTAAGTAATTACAGGCCTGTCAGTCTCACTTCAGCATCTGGTAAAATGATGGAAAAAGTTATTCTGGAAGTTACCGAAAAACACTTGAGACACAACGTAGTCATTGGTCATATCCATCATGAGTTCATGAGGGGAAAGTCCCGCTTTTTAATTTCCTTTCATGACAAGGTCGCTCATCTAGCTGACCAAGAGAAGCCAGTAGATGTGGGTTTTTTTTATTTTAGCAAAGCTTTTGGTGTTGTCTCTCACAGCATCCTTCTGGATAAACTGTCCAGCAGACAGCTAGACAAGTCCATAACATGCTGGCCAAGCAGTTGGCTGGTGGGCTGGGCTCAAAGGGTTATAGTAAATGGAGTTAGATCAGGCTGGCAGCCAGTCACCAGTGGGGTTCCCCAGGGCTTAATGTTAGGGGCAGTGCTCTTTAATGTTCTTACAAATGATCTGGTTGTAGGAATCGAGTGTACATTACGTAAGCTTGCCGATGATACTAAACTAGGAAGAGTTATGGACTCCCTCGAGGGCAGAGAGGCCTTACAGAAAGATCCGGATAGACCAGAGAGCTGGGCAATCACCAACCATATGAAATTTAAGAGCAAGTGCTGGGTTCCCCACCTAGGACAGGGTAATCCTGGTTATATGTACAAACTGGGGGACAAGAGGCTGAAAAGTATCCCCACAGAAAGAGATGTGGGGGTTTGGGTTGATGGCAATTTGAGTATGAGTCAACAGTGTGCCCTGACAGCCAAAAGGGCCAACCACGTCCTTGGGTGCCTTAAGTGCAGCGTAGCTGGCTGGTCGAGGGAGGGGATTGTTCCACTCTACACTGCACTGGTGCTGCCCCACCTCAAGCGCTGTGTGCAGTTTTAGGCACCTCTGTATAAGTAGGACATCAAACTATTAGTGTATCCAGAAGCGTGACCAAGATGGTGAAGGTCTCGAGGATAAGACTTGCGAGGAAGTTTGTTCAGCTTGGAGATGGCTAAAGGGTGCCCTCATCACAGTCCACAACTTCCCCAAGGTGGGCAGTGGAGGGGGAGGTGTTGATCTCCTCTCTCTGGTGACCAGTGATAAAACAAGAGAAAATGGAATGAAGCTGGCTGGGTCAGGGGAAGTTTGGACTGGACATTAGGAAAAGGTTCTTCACCGAGAGTGTGGTGAGTCACTGCAACAGGCTCCCTAGGGAAGGGGTCACAGCATGAAGCCTGTCAAGAGTTCAAGGAGCATCTGGATGATGGTCTGTATAATATGGTTTAGTTTTAGGTAGTCCTGCAAGATGCAAGGAGTTGGACTTGATGATTCTTATGGGTCCCTTCCAAATTCAGATATTCTATAACTCTATGGATTCTCCCCCTCTTGGAAAACTCTGTAGAATTAAGGTTTAGCGATGACAGCAAAGACACGTGAGGCGTCTATCGGGTAACAACAGATGTTTCCTTATGAATTCTGCAGAAGTTGCCTCCTCCCACCCCTACTTCCTTAATGACTGTAATTACTCTTGTCCCATGTACGCTGAGGAACAGCGTTATGTTTAAAAAGACCAAATGGGACACAACATATACCTTGTTTCTTGGGGAGGAGGAGAGGACACACTGCCCAAGTGTTTACCCATAAAAACCTTTTGCTTTCTTCCTACATTCAGTCATATTTTCCATGGTCATTCAAAAGATGCCACCAGCAGCAAATCACTCATTTCCCCAAATACAAGGGAAGGGCACAGCCAAGTGAAAGTTATCTTTACATATAAACTTTGATGCAATATATATACTAAAACTTGTGACCTCCTGTTCTATATAAAGACGTTTTTGGCTGCTCTAGAGTGAGTATCCAGCATCCTGAGGGTTTCTTCAATGCAAAAACTAAATTAACTTAGCTGTATAAAGAACATAAACCATTAGAAGGAAACCTCTGTTGGTTCTACCAGAATTTCTCATATTTATATAAGAGATACCAACTTGGCTTCCTCCATTACCCTCCTTTATGAATCAATCTTTTTCGTGAGTGGATTTTTAATTTTGCTAAGTGCTGTAAGTTAGAGAAAAGTTAATAACAATACAAAGATAATAAACAAATGAAAAACACATTCGTGTGACACAGTACCTTATTGAGTTTGCCAAGGGAAGATATAAGATCTGCCCATTCACTTGATGATTCAAAGTTTCTCAAAGCTTTCTCAATCGCTGAAGAGTAATTTCTGTATCTGTAATCACCAAGTAACTCCTGCTCTTCTGGATCCATCTTTGGTTCTCATAGCAAGGTGGAATTTCCTGGTAAACTAAAACATGCACACAGTTACAAAAAGATAACCTGCATTTAAGTTCTGGCAAACCTAGAGTACTGTAAGAGAGTGATAACTATGTAGAAGCACTGATGGATCGCAATAAACAGGTCGTCTGATCACGTTTCAACACAAAGTTAAAAATAATTTGAGGCATAACTCCCAGCTCCCCACTGCCTGTTTTAGAAGTTTTGCAATCACATTTTCGTATTTATGAAATGTTTTTTCCTTCCACGCACATGGATGTCTCACACAATAACAAAGGAAATTATAATAAAGTGTCATTACAAACAAAGTGCTGACAAGGAGTTAGGGAGAAGTAGTTTTCATAAGTTGTTGCCTGTGCAGTGTTTTGAAAGGTTACCTGTAGCAATGGAATGTGAAACATTTAATATCAAAATACAGCTTCCCAGAGGAATCCCATTACAGGGCCTCTCGGTCCACAGCAGAAGGAGCTCTCAGAACTCTGCATCTCAACTTGGCAGCAGCAGATGCTGAAGTACAACACTAAGGTGTTATGCCAAATCATAATCTTCCTTTATTCCACAAAAAAAAGTATCCATACATTTTTACAGAGAAGACAGAAGTTATCCAGACCTGATTTTCTCATATTCTGCAATGCATTTAGAAAAAAACCCAACAAGCTAAACCACGCCTGTTTTAGAACAATGGGAAACAAGTGTGGTTGGACTTTATGTACTGAAAAATCATACCTTCACTCCTATGCTAGCTATGACACTAGCTCTCCTGTTAGCTAATATAAAATTATTCTTCTAGAGAGATATTTACGTTTAGGAATGCCAGGTTTAGTTCAATCAGTGTTACAGCACCAATACAGAAAAGAAAGCACTGTTCTATACCAAAACATTTAATAATATTTCTGAAAGACATCTGCATTCAGTTTCCTACTGTTAGGGCACAAAAATAAACCAAGGTAGTCCTCTATATTCTTTTAAAGCAGGTCACCTCTCACAGCATTAAAAAAAAAATATTCAAAAATCAACAATTGTGTACTGTCCATTAACTTTATTAAACTACAATAATCACATCAATGTAAGATTTTTGGTGGCAAACTCTCAGAAACAGGAAAATACTGGATGCACCCAAAAAAAGAGAAAGGTTTCTAAACACAGGTTTAAGCCACCTTTGCACTCCCCAATAGCAGGATTGCCAATACAACCGCTCTGTCATCCAACCTATATCCATCACTGGGGGGGGGGGGGGGGGGGGGGGGGGGCGAAAAGTATTATCACACAATATCATCAGGGCTACGGTTGGTTGATTTTGTTTGTTTGTTTTGCTACAGTAAAGGTTTAATTTTCTGTTTTCACCATGATGTATGCAGTGCTTCTCATAGCATAGAGTAAAAAAACCCCACTGTCTTGCAGGGTATAACATTCAGCCAGGATACAGCTATTCTTGCTCCAACAAGGATTTTTAAAAAAGTCAACCCTCCCATAAAACTTAATGAAGTGGCAAACCTGCAATACACTGTCAGCAAAAATTACAAGTAATCTGATACAGACACTGCCCCTGCCACTAGCAGGGCAAGAAATTGCACTCTATTTCCCTCATCTCATGCAAGTACCTTAATCATTGGACTACTGGATTGTATTCATACTCCTTAGAACAAAACATGAGCTAGCAAGTATTCTAGCAGGTCTCTGCTGAGCTAAGAGTGCTGCCACTTTCATAAATAAGAGATTTGTCTGGATCATTCAGAATCAGGCAACCGTTTTGCTGACAGAACACATCAAATTCTTCATCTGTAAATGCAATGTAACCGCATGAATCCACTTAGCGAACAGGAATCAATCAAGTTATCAACAGCACTTAAAGAGGTTCTACATATTCTATGAAAATCATGTTCTAAAGCATTCTCACAGCATTAAAACCTGGTCTATTTAAGTAAAAACTGATTAGATTCTGAGGATAAAACAAAATGTACTACTCCAGGGGTAAAAAAAAAACCCCAAACCAACAACCTCATAAAACTTCATTTGGGGGGGAAAGATGTCTTATTCAGTTCTTAAGACACTTTGGTGTGAAAAGAGAGCTGAACAGTGTATTCCCACCCAGAAAAGCAGGGATGGACTTAATGATTTTAGCATGCATTGATGTTCACGTACCTATGCTGCTAGATGTCAGCAAGGTTTGAAGAAACCCAATAATCTAAATATGGCCACTAGATCGTGTTTGTGCTTAATATACATAGGCAGAAGGATTTATATAAGAAAAAAAGAACAAAAGGTAAAACAAAAGCCACTTGGCAGTGACCTTCAGGCACGTCTTCCAACGCTCCGGTCACAAACTTCCTTAGAAAATGGAGACGGTCCCAGACCCTCACCGCCTGCCCGCGCTGCCCCCTGACAGGTGAGCGCGGCGGGCGCTGCCTCCGGCCCCACGGGACGAGCCGCTGCCCCCCGGGCTGCGGGGCTTCTGCGGGCAGCCCCTCGCCCCCGCCGGCCGCCGGTCGCTTCAGAGCCCGGCTGCGCGCAGCACCACGCCAGGCCCGGCCGCGGCGGCACCGGGGCCCCGCTCAGGGCCCGCCCCGCGGGGTGGCGCCGGGGACCCCCAGGACCCCCGCCGGCGGACGGGCAGCCCCGCGGCGCAGCGCCCCTCCGGCTCACCCGCCAGGCGGGGACCGGCGAGCCCGTGCCGGCTGCGGCCGCGGCGGTGACAGGGCGGGCTCCTCCGCCGGCGGCGAGCGGCGCTGCCCCCTCGGCCGGGCCCCCGCTGCCCCCCGCCGGCGGGCCGCCCCCAGCTGCCAGCGCGTTTCCCCCCCGCCCCTCCCCACGCGCCGCCGCCCTGCTCCCCGCCGCCCCCGTACCTGCCGGGGCTGCGCGCACCTCCCGGGCCGGCGGCGACGTGTCCCAGCCCGGCGCGGGACGGGGGGGCGGCACCCGCAGTCTCTATGGCAACAGGAGGGAGCAGAAAAACCCCCTCCCGCTCCGCGAGGGCCGCGCCGCCGCCGGCAGCTGGGGCGGTACCACTGAATGCAGCGCGGGGAGCGGGAAGGCGGTGCACCGGGGCAGCAGGGCTCCGGGTGCCCCCGTCCAGCGGTGGCCGCTCTCGTCTTCACCCGGTGCCGAGCCGCGAGGGGAGGCTGCCGGTGTGGGTGAGCGCTACAGCCCGGAGCGGGTCATCCGCCACCCCCCGCGGTGAAATGGTACACCCCAGCGGGCGGGCCCGAGCGGGGCGCCGAGCGCCGCCTGGCGGCGCGGCCCGAGGAGTGCCGCCGGCAGCGGCGGGCGGGTGGCTCCGCGCTGCCCCCGTCCGTTCGCCCGTCCGCGGAGCTGCAGGGGAAGCGCGGGGCGGTGTCCCGCCGGCGGGCCGCGCCGGGGCCGCTGCCTTTGCCTGGTGCATCGGCCTCGGCTGCTCTGGACACCAGGCGGCGGCTGCGCGGAGCCGCAGCCTTGAGTGTCCCCCGCTTGCCGGCCGCAGCTGTGCGCGTCCCTGCGCGGGGCCGGCGCCTGCTCCTCCGGGCCAGGCGGGTCTCAGCGCTTCCTTGCACCAGAGCCGGGGAAGGGGCAGCAGTTTTGCTTCTGTGCCAGATGGTTTGGGGCACGAAGTTCTTCCGACAGGTGTTGTAGACGCAGCTTTCACGGGGACTCAGCTGCCACGCTTACAGTGGGCTCAGCGTCCATCTAAGAAGCCCTCTGGTCTTTACAAAAACTTGAAAGAACGTTAATGTGCTTTTCAGATTTTCAGTACTCTTATAGCGAAAAAAGAAACTAGTAAAATACACTATCATGCCAGACAAAGATTTATATCCTGTGGAAACATGTTGTTTAACCTCAGGGTTTTTTCCTTTTTTTTTTTTTTTTTTTTTTTTTTTTTTAATATGCAGCCAGAGCATAGTCCTGGTAGTTCAAAATAGCTGAAAAAATCAAGGAAAATCCACCTGTTCAGTTACTCAAGATAACAGAAACTGTTAAGCTTTTGATGGATACTGTTTCAGCAGTGATCTCCTGTAAGTTTTATGTTAATATTACTCCTATTTTCTTGAGACCACTTGCCTTTCCCCTTCCTAGCTAGATTTTAATAATTTGGTATGCTTTTCTTCTAGCAAATAAAAGCTGCAGCTCCTGGCAGCTGACGAGACTGCTTTATGCATGTGCCAGAATGATGGAAGCAAGATGGGA
The DNA here is from genome assembly GCF_023638135.1 of Falco biarmicus. NCBI lineage: Eukaryota > Metazoa > Chordata > Aves > Falconiformes > Falconidae > Falco > Falco biarmicus. The sequence goes on along the minus strand of NC_079289.1, from coordinate 76,815,189 downwards.
GGGTAGGGAGGCTTCAACGTGTGCTTTTGCTCCCCAGTTGTGTACATCTCCAAAAGCTGGAGCAGGTACCAAAAGGCACCGCTAGCTTAGCTTCACATGTGCTGCCTCGCCAGAAAATCTGAGCAGCTGTTGACCAGCTTTCGTATGGCCCACGTGGCTCTCGCACATTCCATCCATTTGGGCAGTCAGCATCTGTCAGCAGGCAGTGCCGGGGTCAGCATGGACTCCTGAAAGGCTGGGTAGCCTCAGAGAAATGTGTAACACGTGGGAAATGTGTGTGATAAAAATATGAAAACGTTTTGCAGTGATTTACAGATTTATTGCAGATCTGTCAGCATTTAAAAAGACAAATCCTCAGAAATGGGGGTGGTATTAGAGCACACGGTCAATCAGGTTCTAAATTCAGATGGGGTCTTCCTCCTAACAAAATAAACTGTTTGGATCCTTCAAATATAACATTTTTCCTTAGGTATACACAGCAGGAAATATTTTCAGTACCACAGACATCAATATAGCTTATCTTTCCAAACTGCAATGCAATCAATTTAAGTTTCAATTTCTAAATTTTAGGGTTTTGTAACTTTTGAAGTAGCTTAGCTTACTTCTTGCAAATGAAGGTTAGTGCTTGAATACGTGCCCGAATGAGCAAAGAAGTCTTATTTTTGATGTTGTCCTTAGCACATGATATCAATGTCCTAAAGTATGTCAAATTAGTTGGGATATTTTCAAATTCATTTCTGAGGGTTTGCTATCTCTTTAGAAGTTCTTTTTCTTGCAAATTTATGGGGTTTGACTGAACCAGTTGTATATGGGTGCCTAACCATGTTAATTTCATTCTGATCTGAACCTATTTGGCATTTCTACCACAAGATGTCTTCTAGAACTTCAAAGAATCAGGCAGGCAGGCAGGCGGAGGAGAGGGATCCTCCTGGGCTCCTGCTGAGAGAATGGCAGCAGTATCAGATCAGCCACCAGCAGGCACCAGAGCATCTCCTGATGGAGAGAGGCGCCACGGAAGCACACAGCCTGCTGGGAACCTTTGATCATAATGTGCACCAAAAGTGACCACCCTTCCAACCAATGTACTTCTCTGCTTGGGTCCTTACAAATCTGCTGGATGGCAAATTATTTGAAAAATAATTCCTAATGCTGTTTTTTGTATCAGAGGTTACGCTAATCGAAAGCATGCCTATCGTACTAACTATTCAAAACTTCTTTCCAGGAAGGGCTATAAATCAGTTTGTTATACGCACCATGGCAGCACTGCCCATGCTAAATCCTGGCCCCTGGGATGGGAATCAAGTAATAGATTTACTGATGTAATCACTTCTGGAGACAGCCAGGCTGCATTTCAATCGAACGAACATTCACATTAACTTCCACGTGATGTTAACATGAATCTGTTTCGTACTGGAAAAAGTCTACTCCAATCATACAGCGCTTGACAGATTTTTTTAATTTATTTTTAGAAATATCCCTCACAATTTAAAATATGACATTTCTACCATGAAACTATGTAGTGTTTCTATTATTTAGTGAGGGAACTCTAACAAGTTGCTTGCTTTCAGTATTTTATCTCCCTAGCAGAGTCTAAACCAATACATTCACAAAACACCGGAGCCACTAGTGCCTTATGGTCACTAAATACTGTATAACTTAAAGCAGACATGCCCATCACATCAAGGCATCTGAGTATGTGGGTATGTACCTGTAGAGGGACAGGGTAGGATTTTTAAGAGTGCTGAGTAACCGCAACAGTAGATCAGTGAGCAGGGTTCAAAGACAAGACAAGAATCCAAACTGGGATATGTGAAGCTGGGTTTTACTCATTCAGATGTAAGTGCTATGAATAGCTGACCTTGTGAAGAGATCTACCAATGATGAAAACTGGCCTCCAAGACCAGAATTTTGTCCAGCTGACAGTTTCCTTTATAGTCAGTTCCAAAATGAAGTCTTTGCAGAACAAAAACAAAACCTGAAGAATTTCCATTGTAAAACATCATTATTGTTCCTTCTCTTTTTTCAGTATTTGAGATTAGTAAAGGAGTGGTTTTAGCTTTTTAATGTGAGACTGGAGTTCGAATTATATTGTCCATTTAAGTCTTTAAGTAATACTGGGCAGCATATATAATTAAATTTTCTAGGCACAGTTTTAGGCTGAGAGGAACGCCACAGCATTCAAAGTCAGAACGCTGCCTATATGTTGGGTTATACTACAAGAGATGGGTTTAATTAAAATTATCTGTGGACGTAAATGAATTCTCAAGAGCTCTTGTAATCATTATTTATATAGGAAAACACTTAAATGGAAAATTTAAGGAAACATGTTAAGATGGGTATATTCTCTTCAACTTCTTAGGTAAACTGACCTCAAACTCTCTAGGCATGCCTACAGTGCAGCTTTGAAAATAAAGTGCCCTCCACTATGCAGTACTGGAACCATCACGGACACAAAAAGTCTGGCCCACACTGCAGTTATAAGCATTGCAGGGGATCCAGATAGAAATGACCTGGTTGTAATACCCTTTATGTTCAAAGAAGTTTAGATGAGAGCAGTCTCCTTACTGATTGCCTCCATACCTTCAGATCACTGGCTTTGCAAAGCAAAGCTCTGCCAAACAGCCGGCCTACTACAGCCTTTGAAAGTGATGGCTGCATTGTTAACTTGCACACTGGGATGTCTGCAGCTTCTCTTTCAGAAAGTCCCAGCAGCTTTGCACAGCGTTTATATTCAGCTGATGCAGCAGCAGGTACAGCTTCCACTCCTAAAGTTTTGCCACTGCTGCCTGCCTGCATCCCGCACAAGCTACGGCATCCCCAAGAAACTGCCTCCACTGAGCTCTCACAATTGTGAATCCAGGTCCTTCATTGTCCCACATCACCACAGCTACTGCATTGCCAGCCATTTTCTTTGGCTAATAAATTTCAAAGTAAAAATAGCAGTGACATGCTGTAAAAAGAAAAACAGTAAATCACGCATAAAGTTTTTACACAGTACAACAGACCATTATTATTTCATCCCCTTCCTAACCCTTACACTTTACACAATTACTACTCAGCAAGCGTGCCAGAATCTGAAAGCAACAAAATACTTCAGACACAACGGACATGGGAGAGAAGCAGGGAGAGAGCTTAAAAAAAAAATAATTTTTTTTTGTTGAACAGCGCAAGCCCTGTCCAAAGATTCAGCCTGCCATTCAGCCTGCCACTCATGCCATACAGCCTGTTCTCCGATTCTGCTCTCAGCAAACAGCCCTCCCCTGGCAGCTTGCCCGGTGCAATCCCAGCTCTCTTCCCAGGACACAGTTCTACTGGTGTCACTAGGATATCTGCTTCTCCTGCTTAAATTCCTTCCTGACTCTGAGTGGTCCTCTGAACAGCCAGTATTTTCTGCCTGTTGTTTCCACCGCCTACAGATGAGGTTGTATGTGTCCACACAGCTGATACTCCTTCCTCAAGTACCCCACCACAGCTGCAAAGGTTGTGAAAAGATCTGTCCTCTGTTCTTTCTGTTCGTACCAGAAGAAACTGTCTGTATATTTGACCATGAAATATGACGTTTCTGAAGATGATTACTTAGCCATAATTTTCCACTTTGCTTCCTTACCCTAAAATGGGGTAAGAAACAAAGAACAAGCACTGTGAAAGGGCTTAATATAAGAATTTGAAATACACCTTCTGTAAAACTTTCTAACGTATAATAATTTGTTTGGCTTGAATGTAAAACAAACCACCAAAGCTACCAAAACCAAACCCAGATCTTGAGTTTGACTTAAGAAGGCACTTTATAGAGCACAGGGGATACTTACAAACTAATTTGTTTTTAACAATGGATACTACCGGCTACAGTAAACACACCTAGGACTTTCATAGTCTAGACTTTGCACAAACCATGTGAAAGCCAGGTCAAGGTTTGTTTGGGAAGTTTGTACATGCCAGCCAGTACATGTACCAGAAGGGTACATAACTTTTGAAATTTAATGACTCAAGCAGCATTTAAAGTATGAAGAACTAGGTGTGATTCTCCACTGTTGGGTTACATCTCAAAGTCATGCACAAACTACTGCTAAATCAGAACAGCCATATTTTGTTTTGCTGAGATACCATTAACACAACTAGAAAAGCATACACAAACCATGGTTCTTTCTGTTGCCTAACAGAATGACAAGTTCCTGTACGAAGTGGATGGCTTTTGGAACTATCATACTGTAGGCAGCCTGCAGATAGTATGTAAAATGCATTAAAAAGTTTATACAGGGATTTTCTAACTGATCTTTTGCCCTTTAGTTTAAGGCCTCTGAGAATTTTTTTTCTTCGTAAGAGAATAGGTTACTGTGAGAACATTTGGAGCAGTAACTCATCCTTCTCTTCAAGTTCTGGGGCATGACTCATTTGGCAATACTTCCACTTTTATAAAAACAATAGCTACTGTATTCTTAAAAGACCAACTAATAATCACACCTTTTTTTTCTGTGCTGATAAGCCGTTACTGAAACCACACATATTATTTATGTCCAATGCCTTTCACTCCAAGGCTTCCCTGAACACAAATCGTACCAGGGGACGCCAATGTATAACCTGATCAGCTAAGCCACTTTGGCACTGTCTTGCTGACTCTGCATTAACAAGCCCATTACTGATTTTTCATTACTAATGACAGGTTTATAGGCACTTGTTTCTAGATTCTTCAGCTTCTGGCAGCAAGAGAACAGGGCAGCAGCACCTTGCTCTTCAGGGAAGAAAGGGCAGGGCCCCAGAGCCTGCCACAGCTTTTGGGCTGGCTGGCAAGACTTGATGGAGAATGGGCTGCATGGTTATAGCCAGTGGGTGACTAAACCACTAAGCCACTCAGCTCCACTTCTACGGCTTGAGGTGCTGTGGCAACCTTTCAAGATTCAGCATTTGAAAGAAAATAACCAGCATTTAAAATGAGGAAGCAAATTTAGCACTCTCCACATTACTGCTTCCTCTGCTTGCGATTTTGCTTAATGACTTGTTTTGGTTGCCATCATTGGTTGCCATTATGTTTCAGTCCTATCCTGCAATATTATTGTAACAATTACAGTTCATTTTCTCTACTACACGAAGAGCACTTAATCCAGGTTTGTAATAATCTGACTGTGCAAGAAATGAACTGGAAGTTCTGAGAGAGTTTACTATATCAATTCTATAGTTTATTTTCTCTTTATATAGTCCAAAGATCACACATTCCAGCTACAAACTTAGCTGCAGAAAATGAAAGTGTATTTTCAAACATCATAAATTTTTAGTATCAGAATAAGCCAGTTGGATGAAGACAAAACAGGAAGTAATCATTTATTGACATACATATTAATAAAGCCAACTGATTAAGTTTTCCTATTAATGGTATATCACCGCTGTTTTTATTTTCACCTAATTCCATTTTTTACCGATAGTAATGAGCCTCTATATAGCAGTGATTCTGTTCTGGTCTTATTAATCTCCCCCCAGACTGGTCATACTGCAGCTCTAAGGATGACCCCCTCCCCCCTTTAAGAAACCCCATACAACCTCAAGAAGCAGTTATGGTCCCTTGAAAGAGATCTATTGTGCTGAGAATGTGTAAGGCATCTGCTTCCTCATCCTAACTCCATGGCAGAGACCTGTCTCACGGTGAGTGGAAGAAGGGTTGGCAATGACTTAATTAAGAGTAAATTCACGTAAATAAGGTCAGGCACCTCTACATTAGGACCAGATTAGCCAGTATCATCTTGGCTGGAACGCCCACAAAACAGATTCCAGGCTACACAGTCAATACTGTGAGCAGGCTAATGCAGACTGTTGGGAAGTGTAGCCTAGCACAGACTTAATACCAGAGGAGTACCCTAACTGTAATGCTCGTTGCAATGGTAAAGGACCCTGCTGCTGCTGGGGATGGGATAAGACTGCTCTGGGTAATAGCCCTACCACAGAACAGGCCAATTCACATCATATCACCACTTGCACAAGTCCACACACACAAGCTTACCAGGTTCGAACAGTCTTGTTACTAAGAAACTGGCCATGAGGACCATCAGCATCCAAAGGCAAAAGGGCCAAATAAACTGGGGTCTCAGCCCCTTCATCTGGTGATTTAGTGGCTTTAGGACCTGCCATGTCTGTTCTCACCCATCCAGGACAGCAGGCATTGAGAAGGATGTGGTCACCTTTTCTTTTCTCATTTAACATCCGGGCTTGAATCCTGGACAAGACTGTGACACCAATTTTGGATACCCCATAGGCAGTATTTGGCCATCCTTCTTTCTCATGCACACTTTTCTTGGTATCTTCCACAAATTTGGTCATGAGTTCCACTAACTCATCCTCAGTGATTGTGTTGCTGCGAAACTTTTGCTGTAGTTCTTGGCTGCAGCCTCCCAGAGCTGAGCTACTTACCATACTAGAGACATTCACCACTCTACCTGGTAAAAGAGAATAGACTGATTAGTTTCACACATATTAAACAAGCCCAGACATTGAGGTGGACTTGCTCTACAGTTACATATTCACTACATAGGTGAATACCTGTGAAATATTTTGTGTGGGTTATTTTGTAGAGCTGCTGGAAGATCACAGTGAACTGTCAAGTGTTTCTAGTGTATTCTATTACAGAGTGTAATTTAAGGTGTAAACCTGCAAAAGCTCCCTATTGAACTTCAGGTATGCTCCCAGGAAATAGTCTGTTACTACTATGAATATGCCTACAGATTGTAAGTGGTTTTCTCAGTAATGGTAGCCAGACCTTACTCTCAAAGTTCTGGTTGAAAACATTTTCACTTCTGCTCAAGTAATGGGCCGTGACAATGTACCTCAAAAGCCAGAATAATACAGAGTTCAGGAAAAGCAATCTAGTTCTTAATGCAGGGAGACCGTCAGCTTGTTTAGAGAATACTCAAAGATTTACAAACCCCAGCATGCAAAACTGCAGTAAGCTATTCATATCCCAGCACTTCAGTACAGAGGAACAAGTCAGCTGAATCAGTAATTCACTCATCTTCTCCAAAATTATGTTCCACCATTTCCCTCTTTCTTGCTAGTTCACAGCCATTCAGGCAATGAACTAGAGAACGAACATAAGAATTTAGAACTTAAAAACAAAAGAAATTAACTTTTTCTGTTAATTACTTTATTAACACACTCATCCTTCACCCCTACCGCAAGAGGACTATATTGCAATTTTGGCACTGTTTACTCTCTCCCTTACTGTCCCACCAAATTAATTTACTATGTCCTTTCCTTCCTCCCTAGGGACTAACTGTTCCCAACTTCTCTCTTATCTACTTGACTTCTTCTCTTTTAAAAACCTACATGTATTTAAATGTTTGTACATTTCATTTATAGCAGCAAGCACCTAAATATCCATTAAAACATCTAGTGATCACAAGTCTTGAAAAGAACTACATTTAAAAAACCCCACAAACCCTTAGATTTGGTGTAGGCGTTAGATCCAAATACCCTCCTTTCAAATAATCTTTGATGTCAGTAGCATTCTAGGGCACTTCCGTGCTCCAGGTTTTGAGAACGGAAGCATTCTGTGCAGGACAGTTGTCCAATGATTACAGACTACTTGCATGTTGCTAACACCTCTTTTATTATTGATGCATCCATCTTCCTTGACCCTGCCCCATTCTATTTGCCATTTGTATAAAGGGTTTCCTTTCAGTTACTCCTAACATCACCAAATCACAGCAACAATGTACACCTTCAACTGTCATTTTTAACTACATCACTAGATGCTTGCAAATACAGCAAGGGCTGCAGTCTAGATTGAGACAGACCAACAGCGTACTGGGAAGGTTTCTCCAGCAGTAGCAAGAACACGCATGTCACATCGAACACAGTTGAAACGCTATTTTTACGTACTTCCTCATACTAGTTGTATCATCAAAATGTCCTTGCTTTAAAGAGGACAATTTATGTAGGGAGTTAACACGGGCAACTTCTCTCTGTGTTCTTAAGGGCACCACAAGAATTCCACTTCAATATGTAACAGAAGAATGTGACCAGTTTGAAAGTAGATTTAAATCTACATAGTGGAGACATTCTGGGGGTCAAGAAATGCCATGTTCTCTTATCTACAGTACAGCAAGGTACACTCCTCTTGCTATGGGGCAGTGTGCATCTGAGACTGGACAGGATTTTCCTATTTAATGAGGACAAAAACTAATGTAAAACTATTTCTCTACTTATGTTACACTTACCATAAGGCTTCACAAGAGGCAACAACTCTGTGCAAACGTTCCTGGTTCCAAAAAAGTTTGTCCTCAGCGTAACCTCTGCTTGGACCGCAAATGGAGTTGTGTCATGAACTTTTCATATGAGGTGGTAGCAAGGGAAGGAAGAAAAATAAAATAATAAAAAACATTAGAATTGTACTACTGTTTGAAAGGAAATTACCAAACCCCAAAAGTTTCTTAGGTCCTTCTGATTTTGTTTCTTTTTATAATTAAGAAACAGGTATATGATCAGTTAAAATATGCAAAAAAAAGCAACATTATTAACATTCACATTCTTGTTAATGAAAAGACCTAGCTCTGCAATATTATATTAACAATGAGCTAATCATGTTTTCACCTTTTCTTAGCTGAGGGTTTTAGCTTTGCCCCAGGAGAGCCAGTTGCATCACCCTGTAGAGTCACTTGCCAACCCACAGGCTGCTTGTCTTTCTGCCTTTTACACGGAAGACACAAGGGAAGACTGCTCTCACAGGACGTGCTGGCCAACCTGCCCACTGACCTGCCTGTACCTACTCACACCCAGCGAACAGTCTGTACCGTCTCTACCACATACAAACACACTTCGAGGTGCCCTCTCCTCCAAAATGCATAGCACAGCACTTTGCCACCATCCTGACATGCCAGGGAATGGGAGGGGGCAGAGGGGAAATTGGAAAGGAAGAACCTGAATCTAAGATGCTGTCACTGAAGATGCAAAAGTTAGATTACCATCCTGGTACTGCCATCCAACAACAGGGTAGACAACTGCTTCTATATCCTGACTCTTACATTGTCATGTCTCGGGTTCTTAGCTGGGACTTGAAGTCAGCACACTGTCGAACTGCAACATACACTGTAAAACCTTCTATAAAGAATGCAGGGATAAGATTTGGTGCAGTTTGAAGAAAACAAAAAGTCCCAACCAATCCCAAAAGTGATAAATACTCATGTCATAAATCACCCTGTGAACTGCCAGATCTATGCCAACACAAGCAAAACAGTGGGAATCAGCAGCTAGGAAAGGGAGCTGACTTAGGTAGACATACGCAGACCATGGAACTGCACTGTAAAGATACAATTTCAGGCAGAATTGACAGCTTGCCACCACCAAAAGTGGGGGAGGATGTGCTATCAGCTGACAATTTGGCTCACCAATAACCCACCTGCTATGCATCCTCTACTTTGAGGGGGAGTAAGAGTTAAAGTAACAGCATTCCTCCTCTTCTGCTACAGGCCCTATCTCCACAGTGATGAAGGCCACCTACATAGGTTAGGCAGGTCTTCACGGCCCAGACCTATGCTAACTCAAAAGAGAAGCAGTAACAGGTCATTTAGTATTCAATGTAGTTGTGTTTTTATTGCAAAACACAGCTTTAATGACTCATGTTCTCAAGCAATAGGCACTGATGGCATCAAGTTTTTGCAAAGCACTTGGCTGCATTTTAATGAGACATGAAGCCAGATCATGACATATTGCTACATAACTCCAAACTCCTGCTTCCATACCCACTTTGCAAGGGAGAAGCTTCCCTGCACTCAAAAACCCACTCACATTTGCCTAACATGATATATTACTTGTAACATCTGATAGATACATACTCCTTTGATTTAACAAGCATTACTAAAACAACTGTTTTCACAGAAACTCATTCAGAAGGCAGCCCACAGGTACATAATCATTTCATACAGGAACAGTTTTTGCTGGACTATCTGTAGTGCAGCACAAAACCAGAATAATAAGTTAAGTTTAATGGCAAATCTAATCTTTGACAGACAGCAACAACACATAACACCACAATAAAGAAAGGAAAGCATAAATTCTGGGATGGCAGCTGAAACCTGGTGAGGCAAGAAGCAAGCTCAGGTAGAAACATCAGTCTTGGAAGATGTCACAGCAAGTTCTTACACAAGTGTTAAACCTTCTAACCTCTGGACTAAATACTTACACAACATTTACAACTGGCTTCTTTCTCACATTTCTTAGTTGTATGACCTACTGCTGACTCATAGTGAGATGTCAGCTTGAAGGTCTAGGCTAAACATCTGGAATCAACTTCCAAATAGAAAAATCTATGATGTAGTAAAGGAAGTAACAGAAACTCCACTGCTTATGCTATTTTAACTATTTATCTGTTCAGTGGCTCCATGATAATAAATCTAAGCTCTAGCAAATCTTGCTGCAGCAACATGAGGAGTTCTATTTCACCTGTCCAAGTATCCACTTTGATAGAGGCTACAGCTACTGCACAGTCAGCAACAGGAAACACACACTGCACTCCAATTGCTGTAGTTGCAGCCTAGTCTTACTCAAACTCACTATCACTAGAAAGTTGAGCTAAGGCCCTGATTACGAATGGAAGAAATACTGCTCTGAGCTCCTGCAGTCTTTATGACTGATAAGCATGGACAGAGATACAATCTTTTAACTGTTGCTGCAAGGTTTTAACACCTGTCTTGAGGCCATCCTGAAGCTCAGGCAATCATATTAAGAGTTGCCTCCTATTAAGCTGATCTTGAACACAAGCAATCTTGCAAAGTATACAGTTACTGGACTTCAGAACATCACTGCTGCACTCCCACTACATGAGAAGCTCCATCCCCAGCAGTAGCTGATGTTTGATCCATACTACCTGACAGGCCTCCTTAACTCGTGCTGTGAGCAGACAAGCGAGCACAACACTGTGCTTGAACAGTTACATGACCTAACTGGACACCAGCCAAAGAGATTAAAAAGCCCACAGAAAACCAACCAAACAAAAAACCCCAAACAAACCAAAACCACCCAGAAAATATGGAAAGATCAGGTTTGTAATGACAAGGAAATGAATGAGTAGTCATGCTTGTGATTTGTTCTATCTGGAGCTAACGTAATTCTCAACTTGTTTTTATAGACACCTACAAGGAGAACACACTCTTCTACCTTACAACTGCTGTGTCTTCCTCGCTTTCCCTGCCTTACTGTCCACTAGAACATGAAAGGGTTAAATTCTTGCTCAGCACAGCAAGATTTAGGTTAACTGTTCTATAGGTAACTGAATGGTCTGACAAAGTCAAAGATAAGTAAAGATGACAAAATCAGCCAGGGTGCAGGGTTCCTTTTTATCAACTGGAACCCTTCAGCAGGTAATGCATAGAAGAAAGCACGAGGCTTGCAGGAGAGAGAAAACACAGAACCCCGAGGAACATGGCTGATATTCATACAGATCATGGGCTCCCACAGGCCTGGGGAAATTCACGGGCACTGAGGCAATAAACCCAACTCTGCTCATGTGCACTGGGTGCCTTAAGTATTTTCATGCTCTCCGTGTGATGTAAATACAATACTCCAGGAAAGCATCTTTAGGGCTAACTTCGCATATAGAGGAAGAGCCGTTTCACAGCATCCTCTCATCATGTTTAAAAAACCAGAAGCATGCTACTGGCACATAAGTCCCGTAAAAGAAACTTTGCAAAATCCTTGATACACCTACTATCCTTCTCCACACAGCTTTGTAGCACATAGGACTATTCCAGACAGTTTCCTACCTTTGAAAGCAATCCCTGCATTGTTAACCAGCACATTCAGCCCTCCATATTTCTCCTTTAGGAAATCACGGAGAGCTCTGATGCTCTGCAGATCATCGATATCCAGCTGATGGAAGAGTGGACGCAGCCCTTCCTCCTGGAGCTTTGCCACTGCTTCCTGGCCACGGCCAGGGTCTCGGGCTGTCAGGTACACGTCCCCTGGGAACTGCTTGCACAGAGCCCGCACAATTGCGAATCCAATCCCTTTGTTGGACCCAGTCACCACAGCCACTGGCACGTTGGACATTGTCTTCTCTAAATGTATGACAAAGTGACAGTAACTGCAAACAGCAAAGAAATTTTCACACTCAGATGGACAAAGATGGCTATCTGAAAATGGATTAAAGTGTTTTTTTCTTTAAAATCGTATTTAGAATTCTAATTTGAATTATAAAAAACTACATTAGAGTGCAAAGTAACTATAACTTAGTAAAGTAGCATGAGGCATGCATGGGCAGAGACATACAGATTTAGTGTTAATGTTTTGAAGAAAGCTCAACCAGTAACTGGGTTTAAAAAAAAAAAGTCAATAACTAATCTTTAGTGGTACATTAACTTTTGATGGGAGTAAGTTCTTCTGCAGATACACCTTACAGGAATACCATTTCTGTCTTTTAAGGATATTCAACTGGTTCAGTTCAAGCACTGAAGCAAAGGTGAACAACTCGGGCTCAAAAAAAGGGGAGTAGCTTGATCTTCAAGTATCAGGCCCAGAGAACCAATTCTAGCATTTTCAGAAGAAAACAGTGGAACATAAATTGACTACAATGTTTCTTCTGTTTAACACTCCAGTCAGCTCTAGCTACAAAACCTGCTTGCTGCTTTTACTCCAGACATAACATGCTTGAAAAATACGCATTTCCCCCATAAAAGCAAGTTTAAAACGCTGGGTTTGTCCACTTCCGACTTAATTGCCACCTCCCTTCCAAATCAGCTCGTAACTGACCACAAGCAGACATCTAGCTTGGGTGAAGTCCCAATCAGCTCCTAGAAGCCTGCCCAGCTATACTGACTGACTTCACCAGGGCCAGGAGCCACCCCCCGGCTCACCACCAAGGTCCCACCTCGCCGCAAACCAGCACGTTTCACTCACTACCACCTCCTCAGGACCGGTTTTTCTGCTTAAGGGGAACGCAAAGCAAACCCGCGAGCCACGACGAAGCCCGACTTCCCAGGGGACCCCCTCCTCCCCGCGGGGCCACCACGGCCGTCCTGCGGCCCCGCCGCGCCCCGCACAGGGACGGAAAGCGGCGAGAAGCTGCGGGTGGGCCCAGAGGGGCAGCCAGCCCTCCCTCACCCACCTCCAGCAGTGGTGCCTTCCTCCTCGTTCCCCAACTCTACGCGGCGACGAGAGGACGAGCTGGCCGCCAGCCACACACGCCCACACACCGCGGGTGACGGCGGCGAACGCGCCTAAGATGGCGGCGGCGACGCCCCGCCTCCTGCGGCGGGCGGGGGCGGGGCGGGGGCGGGGCGGGCGAGGGCCTGAGGCGGCCAGGGACAGGGTGGCCGCGCGTGCGCCCTCTCCGGCAGGTGGGCTGGCGGGGGTGGGGGATGCCGGGCAGCGCATCCGCCTTTGCCCTCTCCCTCGTTGCGGTTTCAGCCCGGGAGGGAATGGGGAGCTGGAGCTGGGTCGCCCCGGGGTGGTGGGGTTTCTCGTTACACTCCTCAGTCTCCACTACCTTAAAATGCCGGGGGCATAGGCGGCCCCAAGCGGCGTCCGCTTCTCTGGGGCGATGCGGGGCCTTGCCGGTCAGAGCGGGAGGGGCGGAGCGGCCCAGCGTGCGGCGGGAAGCGCCAGCGCTCTCTCAGCGGTTCCGCCCCGCTCTGGGGCGCGCAGCGGGTCGCCCGTCACTGGCGGCCGCACGGCTTGTCCCGAGCTGCCGGGGGGGGGTGTGCTGTTAGACCAGCCCCCTCAGCGCCGGGGGACAGGGTGGCTGGCGTCCTCAGGCGTGCTGGCGGCGGGGGAGGCCGTGCCGCGGCGGGGGAGAGCTGCGCGGCGGCGTGCCCGGCCTTCTGCCCCGCCGTTCGGCGCGCCCTCGCTTCAGGCGGTCCCTGCGCTCCTGAGGCTCAGCTAAAGGCGGTGCTGGCACGGGGAAATTAAATACACCTTTCAACAACAGACCGAGGTGTAAGGAGCGTGGCTGATACAGCTCAGTTTATCGTGCATGCTGGAGTGTGGAGCTGCGCTGTGCCACGGTGCTGCACCGGGCCGGCGCTTCTGGTCAGCACAGGGGGGGCGAGAGGTTTTCTGCAGTGTGTGCGATTAGAGACCCCCATTCTGCTCTTGTTATTTGAAGAAACAAACTGCAGAGGCTGTTTATGCCCATTAATTTTCCATAATTGTAATACATTAGCTGTTTGAAAACTCAGTTGTGTGCCCATGAACACGGGTGTCTCGTTTCCTTTAGAGGGTTATGGCCGTGCCTCGGCCAGGGTGATGTTTGGGAGGTAAGGGCTTCCCGCCTTTCCTCATCCCTTTCACCCACCCTCCTCTAGGTGTTTGCTTCTAGCGTGTTTCCTAAACTTTAGAGACACAGCTTATTAAACAGTCAGTGCTCTGATTTTATTGAGATAAAAGAAACATGTACTATTTGAAAGGGACTTAAAGATATTTTTAAGTAACTTTTTTTTTTTTAATTCAGGTTGTCTAAATAAGGCAAAATCTGTTACTTAATATGAAGAAAAACAGAGGTCGAACAGGCCGAAAGAGAAGAAGAAAACACTTGCAGAGTTTTATGGGTGGAGGTACTGTCCCTGGAAGTATTGCTAAATAATAAAATAACCAATTGTTTGTCAGGGTGTCATGATGTATATTTGTCAAACTATCTTTGTAGTTTGAAAATAACATTCATAAATGTTAGCTTTTTCTATGTAAATATTCTAGCATTAGTTTAGAATCCCAAGCAGAGCATCGTGATTATGAGCTCTCTTTTCTGGCTAATGGCAAGTACTACATTACTCTTTAATTCCTTGACCCTTGAATATGCTGAATAACTCCTACAGTGTGAGAGCTCCTGGTGCCCAGAACTTTGTAAACTAGTTGGAGGGGAGCCTTTCTTGCTATTCTATTATGCTGTACTACAATGTCCAAAACACAGTTTTTCTGACTATACAGTAAAAATTTTCAATTTTCTTGATTTTCCAACAGAGTGCTATTTTATAGCATTAATCCCCTCATTTTTTATTTTTAGTCAACTGCAGTCAAAAGCTGGAATACATTAAACTTAAGAAGTGGCTGAAAAACAGAGGATTTGAAGACAGTAATTTAAGGCCAGCAGAGTTCTGGGGTAATGTTTTAATTATGTATTGGTGGTATGAATTTCTGATTCTTCTAAGAATATTATATTCCTGCTTTCATTTTGAACCCCACACTTGGTTGGCGTCAGGAAAAAAAAAAACAGTTACGGTTGGTCTTTTAAGGACTTCTGGCAAATGCACATGAATGCCATCTAATGTAAACAAGTAGGTATGGAGGCCTGAAGTAGTATGAACTGTTTCTTACATAAAGATGATCTCATGTAAAACTCTTGTACAAGAATACTCTGGTATGCTGCAAAACGTGCACACCTATGCTGAATTCCTTGTAGAAATTCTTAGTGTCAGTAGCACAGTTTTAAAGAAGAAAGTAGTATCTCTTTAAGCATTTCCAGTATCAGAATCTAACCTAGTTATCATTTCTTCATCTTTTTTTTCCCCCATGCAAGTTCAGCAGATCTAGTGATACAGATAAGTAAATGATTTTAGAGCTGGGATTAACTTTGAACTGTTTACAGTAAAGGTATATACTTGTATTTTTTCTCTTTAAGTAGATTATGTTACAAAACTTTTTCAATATTAAATAGTAGAGAGAATAGCATGAATCAAAGAAAAACATTGTAAATAGAAATTTTAAAGTTTAGTTAAAACTCTGAAACCAAGAACAGCAGCCAGTGATGAAAGATGTGTTTAAAGAAAAAAATTAGGAAAAAGAAGTTGAGTATAAAGAACTGGACAGGAAGTGTTGCAGGAGATTCAGGGAAGGGCTTTCACAGGATCCTGAAAAGTAAAAAGAGAATCAGAGAACAAAGAAATAAGGTATATATATGGAACAATCCATAACCAGCTTTTATGATTTGTAAGAGATAATGTATGTTCTTTTAGAGCTTTTCCTTGCTGGTCTGTTAATTTATTGCAGCTTATCATAGTCTCCTGTATTTTACACATATACATGTATTTAAGCATCCTCTTTGTTCTCATTTCAGATACAGGAAGAGGACTGATGACAACAAAGGCTCTTCAGGTTAGTAATGTTGATTGTCATGCAAGAGCTCCTCAGATTTTTTTTAGATATAATAACTTTTGCAACAAACAAAGCTCAAAATTCCAGACAAAGTCTTCACAGTTCCTGTTGTGAATGTAGTTTCCAGCTAATACCAGAATTTGCAGTGTTAGGATATCTGGGAGGGCTTGTTGGATGAAGACATTCCTGTTTACATTTACAGAGATTTGGTATATAGTCTCGTGTTTCAGTTTAAGGCAATCAGTGGCTAACTGAAACCAGAAGGAGCAGGCCCCTTCCCCCCTGTATGCCTTCTCCCTCAGCTGCTGGCTCCCCTAGCTTCCTTTGCATTGACTGTAACAGTCTTTCCCATTTGTGTGGTGAGTTGCTTTAGGAAGTTAAAGTAACAGAAAACTGTCTTCAAAAAAATTATTAGTTTCAATTGCTTTGCTCCTTGAAATCTCTGACCTTGGTTAGACAAGTGCTGGTACAAAGGGAGGAATGGCTTATCAGGGAGGGGGATGGAGGAAAGGAATGGGTTTGTAAGCAGCATTTGGCTTTAGATTGTTTTAGCCATAATATGAAACTACAGATTTAACCTCATGTTGACAGCACGGGTCATTTTGGTAGACCAGCTAATAGAAACATAATTTCTCAGACGTTCCCAGCAGAAAAGGGGAATGATACAAAAAATACCTTGCCTTTCAGATATTGGCGGAGAAAGGCTGAACTCTGACTGAATAGTGTCTCTCAGAAAATAGGCTTGTTGGAGACGTTTCCTAACTGGCATGAGAATAGTATACCAAATAATGGGGAATCAGACCCAGAAACTTTTATGAAATAGTATAGCAAGAGGTAGGAAGGAGATGCATTGGCAAAGTCATGTGTAGAGAACAGTGTATATTCTTACGCTGGCTCAGGGTTGGAGCCAGCAGTTGAAGCCACAAGCTGAGGTTATCCACAGTGTTGGGAGTCTGCAGAAAGTGAAATGAGAGCTAGACTCAACTGGGCTTGAGCAAGATAGGGAAACTCAGGAGATGAATGGGAAGGGGAGAGTATTGACCTGGTTCATGTCCTCTCCCTACAGGCATGGGCACGTACGGCTCAAGCCAGACATGAATTTGATTTACACACACAGCAGCTTGGCAAACAGCGTCAGCATAGACATGACCTAAAATATCCCTACCCCATACTGCTGTGTTGATAGAAGTTCAGTCATTTGTGAGATCTACTCTAAAATATATCTCAGTACAAAGAAAGTGAATAGCCAGACACCAGACTTTCTGTGAACAGTTAACACTCTGCAGGTGGCAGTTCCTAGTGACTGAAATTGTCCTCCTTCCCTGGACTGTGACTGTCTTAAAACCATGCCAGTTTCCATCAAGTTCAACACCATGTCACTGACTGGCTCAGCCTTGGCCAGCGGTAGGTCCATCTTGGAGCTGGCTGGCATTGGCTCTATCAGACACAATGGAAGCTTCCAGCAGTTTCTTGCAGAAGCCACCCCTGTAGCCCTCCCAACTATCAAAACCTTGCCATGCAAACCCAATACATATCTGTTTGCTTCCTGACATTGGTGTTCTCTGGAGAAGGTCTCTCTGTTCAGAAATAGTGTAGTAGATGAGTCATTTACACTTGACCTTTACTAATCTTTGTGTGTGGTTCCCTCTTCCCCACCCCCCTTCCCCAAAGGCAGGGGATCTGATTATTTCATTGCCTGAGAAATGCTTGCTCACCACGGGCACTGTCCTTAGTAGCTGCCTGGGAGAATACATTATGAGGTAAGTGAAAAGTGATGCTTTATGGGCAAGCTGGCGTTTACGGTGGGTTGCTTATTAGTGGATCAATCATCTTAAGCAGTGGTAGGGCTTTAAACTGCATACCCTAACTTGTTTGAGTATTTCTTGTGGACTTTCATGCATGTGGAATGCTCAGATAGGTAAGGTTTGGACAAAAAGCATCTCCTTTTAGCTAGGCAGAGCTGAGGACTGGTACAGGCTTGAACTTGACCTGCCTCTAGGGAAAGCTTGGACCTAAATGGCGGTTATGAATGGCTTATTGGGAATTTCTGAATGTGCTTCAATAGGAGAAGGAGGATAAAATGGAGTTGCAAAGCAGTCCCATGAACACGGCCTTTTAGAAAATTCAGAACAAAGACCTATGCTGGATATGTAGTACTTCTTATGTATCCTACACCCGCCCACCCCAAAGAAAAAAAAACCCAACCCAAAACCCAAACAACCCAACCCAAGAGGTGAGCTTGAAGTTGTTACTACAAACCAGCTTTTATAGCTCCTTTGAAATCATCAAAAGGACTTGGAAATGAACTACAAAGAAGTTTAAAATAGAAGCTATTTATAACATTTAAAATAACTAGAAGAGAGATAAAATACTGCTGCATGCATCCATTTCCTATCTCACCTCTGTGTATCTGCTGTGTTGGTATTTTTGTTTTGTTTTCTAATAGATGGAAGCCTCCTGTATCTCCTTTGATAGCACTGTGCACATTTTTAATAGCAGAGAAGCATGCTGGTGAGAAATCTCTGTGGAAGCCGTATCTTGATGTTTTACCCAAGACATACACTTGCCCTGTTTGTTTGGAGCGTGACGTAGTAAGCCTTCTTCCTGAACCTTTAAAAAAGAAGGCTCAGGAACAGAGAACGACAGTCCATGAGTTGTATGTGTCTTCCAAAGCTTTTTTCTCTTCTCTGCAGCCTTTGTTTGCTGAGAACACAAGAACTATTTTTAACTACAGTGCTCTAGAGTGGGCTTGGTGCTCTATTAATACCAGGACAATATACATGAAACATGCACAGAGGGAATGTTTTTCTCTTGAGCCAGATGTTTATGCATTGGCACCATATTTAGATTTGCTAAACCACAGTCCAAATGTTCAGGTAAGAAACAAAATAGATCACTTAATTTCTTTATTTGTAAGTGCAGTATCTCAATACAGTATGTATTTCTGTGATGGTTTGGGAGTGTCTGGAGGTCAGTGAGAAATCTCATGGTGGGAGCAATGTCTGTTGAGGACACATGCAGGCTGAGTACTCAGGGTTCATATATACCCTGGAGCTTGTTATTCAGCCCAAGGCAGTTGAATAAAGTTGATTCAAATGTTTCAGTTTATGTAGCAAAGCAAAGTTACAGGGAGAGCCCATCGCGGCTGGGTGAGATTTGCATCCAGGGTAGCAGTTTGTAAATATAACCCTACTCTGCTCCCCAAAAGGCTCAGCTCTTGAGACAAATCTTAAATTACATGGTCCCTGGGTTACTTCACCTCTGGCTGAAGCTTCTGAGCAGCCTTAGGAAAGTGCATAGAGCAATTCCACCCTTTGTCAGGGGCTGTGTGCCAGCAGAGTTGGGACAGAACAAAAGGGGCCAACTCTGCATGAAACCATCTTTATTTGCGGATTTGAGTCTTCTATAATAAGTTGCCACAGTGGGTAGCACATCCTGTGGACTAAGGTTTTGATGTCTGTTCTTCATGCTGATGGGTTGCCTTTTCAGACATCTGTAACACTACCTGTTTTCTTCCAGTGTTAGACTTGAGTGTTCAATACTGTTAGACTTTAATATTCAGGGTCTGATTCCTTTTTCACCCCGTCTTCCTGCCAAGAGTAAAACCTTTTATTTTTAACTTCATGAAGGTAAAAGCTGCATTTAATGAACGGACAAGAAGCTATGAAATTTGGACAAATTCACAGTGCAGAAAATATGAAGAAGTATTTATCTGTTATGGGCCTCATGATAATCAGCGACTGCTACTAGAATATGGATTTGTTGCCGTGGATAACCCTCACAGCAGTGTTTATGTCTCATCAGGTTGGATTTATAGATTGTCTTGACATTGAAAGGCCCAATAGTAGAGAACAGAGCATATGAACTTGTTAATACTTCTGTTTTCAACAGGAGATGTCAGTTAAAAGGTATAACTAAAGGATAGTGATGAAGTTCATGCGTATGCATCTACATATATGCACAATGCACAATATGCACATTAAGGCATTGTGGGTTTTTTTTCAGTACCATGAAAATATTTGTGTGTATTTCCAAGAAGTGGAATAGGGTTTGATACTACTTTCAACTGCATAGAATTTAAGGACTGGAGCTTTAAAATGGAAAGTGTTCTTTGGTGACTTTTCCTTTTGTAAAATTGCAATTCTTAGCAGCATATATGTAGAGATTCCAACTGGCTGTCTTAGATTGTACCATTGACTTCAAGATTGAAGTCCTGATCCCCACAAAATGAAGTTGGTGAGAGTGGTCCGTAACTTCAATTTGAGTCAGGATTTCCATTATAAGGTTACAAACCTGGAGATTTCTGATAGCCTTTCAGAAGTAGATACATTTTTGATTATGATAAAGTTCACCAAAATGTAACAGGTTTTGATCTTTGTCTTGTAGGTACTTGAAAAATATGGTTGAAATGTCATTTCAGAATTGAGGATTGTGGTTTCTTCTACATACCATTTACTTAAGTGTCTAAAATGTGTTTTTATGCAGATACTCTCCTCAAATACTTTTCACCACTGGACAAGCAAAGAAATGCAAAACTCTCCATTCTAAAGGATCATGATTTCTTAGAGTAGGTGTCTGGAGTTTTTTGTTTCCCTGTGAGCTTTCTTTTCAGTTTTCCTGGGAGTCAAATTTTGCTTCTAGTATCAGAATCCAGCATAAAATATTCTTTTTTTCAACAAACTGATTTGCTTGCTGTTTGTGAGAGAATGTAACAGTGGTTAACACCAATATCAAAGCTTGAGATAGGTTTCAAGATGTAGCCTGTCACCTATCTGTAGACAGCAGCACAGAAAGGGGAGTCAAGGAGTCCTGTAGTTCTGAAAAGCAGATCTTCCCATGTTGACACTTGTGAGGAAGAAAGCTATCATGCTCTAAAAGATCACCTGTACTTTTTGCATCTCATCACTTTTGACTTTTTAGGAACCTGACCTTTGGATGGGATGGACCATCTTGGAGACTCCTCACAGCCCTTAAGTTGTTAAGTCTTGGAGCAGATGAATTGTAAGTTTCAGTACTCTGAATATTTAGACAATTTGCATTTGCTCTTTTCCTTTATTTGCTCTTTGCTGGCTGTGTGTGAGGTACTGGGACAGTTGTTTTGGATCTCCAGTGTCTATCTCATTGACTCCAGGTGAGAAGTGAAAAGAAGAAAGGCAGAGAACACCATATAATGCAAAGTGATTGCCTATTTGCTGCTTTGGGCTTTTGCTTTATTGTATTAAATACTAGATACACCCCATTGTTTTCCCTTTCTATTTTGAGAATCAGCTATTACTTTAAGGCTCAGACTCCGGACCTTATTTTTTTGTTGTTGTTCGTTTCATGGGACTTTAAATGCTATTGACCTTGCTTGATTTCTTTGAAGCATGTGTTCCACAGGCTGCTTCTGAAATTCTAGGGCCAAGTAAGTTGCTGAAGTTCATCTCCAGTGACTGTTAGCGCAGATTTGATCATTTGTTCCAGATGGCAAATATGCCTCAAACAACATTAATAAAAATTATTACCTGGACTTTGCTGGTAATAGTAAATAAATAAAAAACAGTTTCTCTTGTTCAAAGCTGTTTATGCTTTGAAGATTAATTGCTGAGGGAAATAGATTGATTATAAGAACTAAAAATAACTCCCAATGATACTGGTTACAAGCCCAGGTGAGGTGAAGTTTAGCAGAAGCCATGCTAATCAGTTCTGAGTGAACAGCTCTTATTCCTCACTAGTGCTGCTGAAGTTGGTGGCAGCACGGCAGAGCAGTAAAGACCAGAAGCATTGCTCTTAGTGCAGACTGTGGCTTTGGCTAAAAGGGTAGTGGTGGAGGATTGGAACTGCTGCTCCAGACCATTAAATTTCAATTTTCTTTTCCTTGCCTTATCAGTCTTATAGCTGAATGCTGTGTGCCTTTTTCATGTATGCTAACCTTACTTACTTATGCCAGCAGTATTATTCTTAGCATGACCATATGTTTATCATTCAGCTGGGGAATATAGCAAATGACTGTGTGTTGTTCAAACATTTTGATTCTAGTACTTGCTGGAGGAGAACACTGCTCGGTGATATAATCTCAGCCAGAAATGAAGAGCAGACTTTGAATATAGCAGCAAAAATATGCAATTTTTTAATAAAGGAGACACAGCATGTCCTTCTCCAGGTAATTTGACTGGAATAACAAGGTAGTCCAGATTCCTTTCTTTCCTAGCGTTAAGTGTACAGCAGTGTAATTTTCTGGGGTGAGAATAGTGATGGAGGGAGTGGACTGCACTGGGGTGGTATAGAATTTATTTTCAGGGTGACTGACAGCACTGAATTGCTCAGCAGAATTTGTGACTGCAGCAAAGAAAGGAACCATGTTACAAAGCTTATATGAAGCCCTGCAAACAAGTGAAAAATGCTTAATCTTTTTCTGCCTACAGTATCAGTGTGTTTGTTGAGGTTACTTCTTAAAAGAAAATGGAGACTTGTATGAGATGGGCACATAAGATGTTGCAGACCTGCCACGAGTGCCTTGTTGCAGAAAGTGAAGGCTGTGTTGGTTAAAGCCAGTGAAGCCAAATGAACTACTCATGTCAGCCAGTGTCCTGTGAAGGGAGGTCTGTGCTCTTAGAAAAACAATCTTCTCTTCCTTTCTGAATTTTGGCAAACAAATGTGTACTTAATGTCAAGTTTGATAGCTGTCATGGAAAAGAATTACTAAAACCACACTTTTGCAAAGGAAACTTATATGTGTACAGGGTATGAGGTCAGTCTGGTTTTGAGCAACATCTTGAGGACAGTATGGACTTAGGAGCCAAATATCATGTAAACATTACCCTTCCCTTCCTCTCCTTGTTTTTGATATGCTTCCTATCCATATGATTTTTTGCTCATTTTTCCCCTTTTTTCCCTTTTTTTTTCTTTTACTACTATTACTGTTTCTCTTGTGTAAAATTAAACACACCCCCACACCCCCACCATTTTGACATAGTTAATGGAATCTCTACTATAGATAAGCTTTCCACAAATTTTATGTTCATGTCCTATATTAAATAATTAAATTTTTAGTAATTTCATCCCATTTGTATAAACTTCAGATTTCCCAGTTGAAAAGGAACAAGGAGAACCTCAAAAACCACCTGGCTTTGGTAGAAGCGCTACGCTTGGAAGACCTGAAGGTACTACAAAAATCAGCTGAGATTCTTTCCAACTTGAATGTGGTGACAACTTGACTCATCTGGAGCTGTGATAGCTGTGGCTGATTGGAGCTCATTTGCTATGGATGTGACTTGCTCAACTGTTTTAATGGAACGGAGCAGCAAAGAATAATGTAAAAAAGTCATCAGAATATGGCTAGTTTTGTTTACAGGGTCACACAGGAGCCGGGGTCTTATTTTGTTCTTTGCTGACCTTCTTCAGTAATACAAAGGATTAGCCCAAATGGTGGGGGAGCACAGGTGGCTTTCGACACATCTTGTTGAAATCATGGCTGCTGTGAGCAAAACAGCTTCTGGGGTAATTTGGGCAGCCCCAGGGTTGTGGGCTCCAGCTGTCCTAGAATTTATAGCTGCCTGTGTGGCTCAAGTATGGATCATAGGATTGAACAGATACTCCTCAGCATGTGTTTGAGCTCTGGTTGTTGACAGAGAGGAAGAGGACAGAGCCACTTAACATTTGCCCTGTACTGATCCTGGAGTAATAGATGCAGACTAGAGCACAGATCAACCCTACTGTGAACCAACTCCAAATAATTTCCTTTGCAATATCAGCCCAAGTGTTTCTTGAATGTTAAGGAAGTATGAATTTCCCTCCTTTACTCTCTCAAAGCTCCTTCCAGACTCAATAGTTTGTGTTCTGACGACTCCTGCTGGGAATGAGAGCCGAAAGGATATATCACTTCAAACTCTGTTTCTTGTTTGGAAGACCACCCAGGCAATTAATTCTGTTGCCATTTGGTCCTGGTGATCACATTGAGAAATGTTTCTATTCCGTCTACAAGGGGATAGTCTCATGAGCTGCTTTTCAGTATTAGTTCTACTTAAGTAGGGATCTAGAGCTCCCGATGTCAATTAGGCTAGAGAGACTTCTTCAAGGGCTATTTCAGGGCAGGACCCTTACTTAAGCTGTAAAAACTTCATTTATAATTGTGATTGTGTTGTGATTATTTTGCATTTTGTGGGGAATCACATTTAATAGATTTTTTCATTATTTTTAGCATTTTTTTAGAACTCTGTTTTTAAAGTGTTTATTTTTGTAGAAATATTGCTTTATTTTCTACAAAGCTTCTCTATTTTTGAAATTATGGAATGGTATACAGCAGTAAAGGCATTCTAGCTAATGATATAATTTGAGGAAAGAAATGCAACAAGAGAAAACCGTTAAGTATTCGAGCTCAAATGCACTTTCAGACTTTTTGTGGTACCTTGTGAACAAGAATATTATTGTGTAAACTTGCTAGGATTCCAGGGGTTTTCCTTGCCTTTTTATTTTTTTTTCCTTGCCTCAGTCTGTTTGGGAGAGGAAATGTCTTGGAGCTCTGAGAAGGGCCCTTCCCTGCCTAGAAGGATGTGTTTGGTTTGTGTTCAAAGGGAGAAGTGTAACTGTTGTTACTCAGTTCCCAAAACCAAAAGTTCTTGGTTTTGAGGTGCCATCTTTGTAATCTCTTCCTAGGATTAGGAAATTCTGAAAATAAGCTTTTTTTCTGCCTTGGTTACTGTAATGCACTGAGACTCTTGTACTCTGAGACTTCCTGTATTGTTCATATGGAGATACAGCGTGTTGTTACTTTACATTTCAGAGCAGAGGGCAGTATGAATGAGTTGAGAGAGGAACTGAAGTGCTTTTTGGCACTAGAAGCACATTTATTGATATCCTTTGGGCCAACTTGCTTTCACATTTGCCTAAACTGTGGTTTTAACCTCTGCAAGTCACTTGGCACCATATTTTATACTCCGGTCAGTCCCATTCTGAAGTACTGACTGGGGTGAGGTGACTGTCTGGGTTTGGGAATGCAATCTCTACTGAGATTATATACAGAGGGCAACACTCATTAGCTTGTGTGAGGGTCCTTCTGTACCACTGAGCCTACCTACAGCAGAGATAAGTGGGGCTGAGACCCTGACCCCCGTGCCTGTTGCCCAGCCATTTTGGTTAGGTCTGCAAAAAGATCTACAGAAGGTGTGGATGGCTTAAAGCGGGTGGAGGGTGACTGAGCATTCACAGTGTAAGGGCTTTCAAAGGAAGCTTAAAGAAGTCAGGTTCAAAATTAACAGAATGTGGTGACAAACCCATTGATGTTACTAAGGTATATGGATACAAAAAGTGACATGGGTGAAAAGCACATACACATGGAAGACAGAGCTGTTGGCAGTTACCAGCCAAACAACTTTGTCCTTATGTAGTCCCCTGATCTCAAAATACTTGAAGGCTGGGAGGGTATTGATGGCAAGTATTGTACGTGCTTGACCTGTGCTTGCTCTTTTAAGGTGTTGGTGGACACTCTGGGAAACAGGGTAGTGGGCTAGAGGGATTCTTGCTTTCAACATGTCCTGCAGTTTCTATGATTACATTTGAACTGTTTGACCTCTTTCTTTCTTTTAATAAATTCTTTTTTCATTCTCTAAGAACAGATGTGTTACTCATTTTATAATTTTATAATGAGATGGTACCAGAGTTAAAGATGATAAGGATATTTGGTTGTGGTTTTGGTTTGGGTTTTTTTTTTTCTTTTTCTTTTTTTTTTTCCTGGGGATGGCTATTTTGAGAACAATTTTTGTAGGATGTCTTGCAAGATGGATACTAGTTTGACAGAAGTTTATTTGCTTTGGTATTGCACTATAGACTACACATTTATACCAGGTGGTTTGAATATGGGCTCTACTTCTGTAACTCCTACGCACCCTCCAGGGAGTGTCGGAAGGAGATCTGGCAGTGCAGGAGAGTAGGCAGTATGAATTGCTTGTCTGTGTCTTTCATGTAAGCACAGCAGTAAGCCCCTAGCTTTGTAGCATTGTAGCAAGCGTTCTGAATAGAGCCATGTGTGTTTAATGTCAAAGGCAAAATCCTGCCTGAATAAACTATGGAATTGGAACTAGTGCTTTTGTAGCACACATCAATAGCAATGGATTTTTAACAAGAATAAATGAATGTAACCTGGGTCATGATTTGGCATTTATGTATATATATGCCTAGTCAGCAAAACCTTAAATTCTTTTTTTGAATCAAACCTAAACTATATGCAAGGCAGGGCATCCCAAGATGGGCTAAGAGCTAGGGTGCCTGAAGAAGTAACGGCACTGGGACTGCTCTCCAGCTGTCTTACAGAACACTAAATCATGTTTTCAAAGAGTGAAGATGCTTAGTCTCAGCCTCTGCTTTAACTAGAGCCCCTTTGAGCTGCAGACATCTTAATCGCTTAGCTTTAGTGTCATGATGTTAACATTTGACTCTGGCTCTCTGTTAGTCTAAGAAGGGATTTAGCTGTGATCTTAGTGTGGAAAGACATAGTTATTCCCCTCTTCGTATAAATTCCCTTTCAGATAGTATCTGCAAATCTCAGCAACAGGAGGAATAAACCACAGCTTTTTACCATTAGCAGTACAAACCTGGTATAGACCACGGCAGTGAGCTAGATTCTCTTCCAGCTTGTGCAGTGTTACTCAGAGACCTAAAGTAGGAATGCATTCTGTGACTACAATGAAGACACTGAGTTTGAGTAGGTGCAATGAGAGAAGCTTTATTTCTTATCGAGCATGAGAGAAATAGCACAGATTGATTTTTAATATTTTTTTTTGAGGGGGGAGTTGATTTAGTGCAGTCCGAGGTCACCAAAAATTGATCAACATGAAATCTCATGACAGTATCTTTCCTGTGTCAATTTATGTAAATATGGCATGGATTTTCTTTGATCTTCTACAGAGAGTGGCTTCTAGTTTACAGTTTTCTTCAGCTGTAATGTGTGGAGATCATCTATCATTGCTAAGTGCCTTTAGACCTACCTGTTTCAGGACAAGATAAGGCAGTATCAACTCTCACACCCTGATAATTAAAGCTTTTAGGTACACTGTGAAAACATTTCACAGATGACATTCCCAAAGAAAGAACTTTTAAAAAGGATGTCTCCCAAGTATGTAGCCCCTCCCCACCTAGCAGATAAAGGATACCCCTTTAAAAGTGCCACACTTGGGCATGACTTGAAGGGTTTGTTTGTGCTTGGTGCATCTATGACTGCAGTGATGGAGATAATGAACTCCAGGACAGAGGGAAATTGTCCCAATAGAACTTTGTGTGTTTCTTTACACAAGAAATGTGAACTAAAGGTGTTAAAAATTTGCTAACTTTCCCTCAGTTTGGATGAGCAGTTGGATCTGAACCATGTGAAATCAATGGTTTTAATCCTTTCAGTACAAAAGCAGTTCAGTGGCTGAATTCAAGTAGAACAACTTGATTTTATCCCTGTCCAACAAAGCTTAGGTGGCATCAGTCTGCTGCAGGTTGGAATGTAAAGGAAAAAAGTACATTTCCAGTTCATTCCACTGAATGTTTTAGTGGATATCTGTAATTCCAGTATAAAGTTTTAGAAAGCACTGCAACGAGTTGTATTCAATGGAAAAGCAAAGATACTCAATGAACCCCAAACTAAATTGCATAAAACTAGTACAAAATTTATGCAGTCTCTGTGTTGTCCACTAGATGATGCAACTGTACTACAGAGAAACATGAAATTACAGTATATCCATATGCAATTATAATCCTATTCACTGTATTATATTTTTAGTAGTAGAAAGCGTAGTCTTCAATGACACACCATGGTTGGTATTAGATAAATAGTTGAAAATGCAGTTTTCTTTCTGCTGGTTTCAAGTGAAACTTGAAGCTTTGTAATCTTCTTTTATCTTTTTTTTTTTTTAAATTTATTTTAACTTTGTTGGAATTTCTCCTCCCTCAAGTTGAATCATGTTGTTCTTCCCTGACACTGTCACATGAGACATAACTAATAGTTCAAATCATCTTTGTTATGTTAACTTGACCCTAATGGTTTAGTTAGTGGGGTTGCAATGGAGAACTGTCTGCTCACATATTTTTTCTTCAGAAATTACAGGCCAGATTCATCTTTTGCACAGATTGCTTTCAATAATGTCCTTTGATGTGGCTGATTGAACTCTGAAATATTTCCTCTGTGTACGGTGATTTTGTGCACTGTCCCTTGTGTCAGTTCTCTGGCGTCTAATAGTAATAAGCTGATGTTTGACCCTTTCCTTTGCTGGGGATTTCTACACTGCCCGTTTTTGTGACTTGTGTCTGCTTATTATTTTTGATGTGTGTTTGTTGCCTTGCTCAGTTTCCCAAGGGCTTCTGAAATAGCCAGTATGTGTCTACTCTGTGTGTCCTTAAGAGTCCCTTCAGGTTGCCCCAGTTGCCCCACAGCTAAAAAGAGGAAGAGTGGAGAGATCTGCTCCTTGCAAAGCTACTGTTTTCTCCTGAGGCCCTATCTCCTTCCCTTAGCTCTTTCCCCGTACCTCTAGTGTCGGACCATACTGTGACATACCAATCTTGAGAGCACTGAAGTGATTTGGGCTCTAGTACTACCCTGTGTGTGGCAGGAGGTAGTTGTTTGCAGTGCACTTTTAATGTAAGAATGTTTTCCCTCTTCACATATACCTGTATTTGTTCCAAGTCTGGCAGGGCTAGCTGTGTCCAGTGCTTTACCTCTCCACTAGGATGCCAGAGTTGGACTGGAGACACTGTTAGATGAGCACTGTATCCCTCGCAGATACATCCAGCAGGCACTGGATGTGCTATTTTAGTAGCTCACTCCTGCTGGGGCTGCTCTGGAAGGAGCTGGCAGTAGCAGTTTGGTTCTTTTGACCCTTGGCAGGGAATGATGACTATGGAGAGGACAGAGGAATATTCTCAGCATGAGGCTGGTGCCATGCCTGTCTGTACCACCCTGCCTGGGCTGGCATCCAGAGCCTGTATCCGTAAGAAGCCAGCCCTCTTTACAGCAAAGTAGTGCCAGTGAATTTGTGTATCCTTCCCACGAGATGGACTTTGCATGGACACAGATACTTGGTGAAGGTGGTCTGGCCTGCAGAGGATGTTGACGAGAAATCAGAAGGGACCGTGCCATCCCAACATGACTCATGCTGCTCTGCACTGTTTCTGATGAGTACTGAGATGCTGGGCTAGCCAGCCCCTGGCTCAGGAGTGGGAAAACACTGTGTAGGTCATGGGAGACTCCTAAAGGCCTGCTAGGAGTGCAGTGTGGGTTGGGTTGCAGAGGTGGAAGCGGGAGGGTGGGCTAGTACAAGAGGGACAGGGTGGTCCCACTGGAGAGGGGGTGTTTTGTACACTAATAAAGAGCACACACTCCTCTGACTTTTCTCTGCCTCTGACTTCATGTAGATAACTGGACAGTCCTGCTGCTCTGTCAGAAATGGTGTGGTGGCCAGGGTGGCAATTTCTGTGCAGAGTGGGAAGGAGCTGAGAAGGTGAGAGGGGTAAACATACAGTCTGGACAGTAACCCTTAGAAAATTTTATAGCATCAGGGAACACATATGTGTGCCATGCTGTGGCTAGCCAGTGCTATCCCAGCTTCATGAGAGCAAGGCTATTTGGTTTACTTGGCTGTGTAACCCTAGTTTGGTAATTTTTCTGCGCAATTAGAGCAGAGGCCCTCGGCTGAAAGGCAGGGGAGAAAAAATGCTGTTTGTGCCAGAGCTGCAGTGATAAGGGAGCCTTTTGGTTGTGCTGGTCCATCTGGGTGTCTTGGTGCTCCATGCTGCCATGTACCGATGGAGACGGGTGTGGATCTCTCAGTGTTGCCAGGTGGCAAATCGGTCATGTCAGGCTTCTGGTACTGCAGTGTGGTCAGCTTCTCTGTCTTGGACAGACGTCTAATGCCTCCCACCATCACTCAGTGGTGGGCTTGCCCTTCTGTATGGAATAGGAGTTGGCAGATGTGAGCTGCTCTGGCTGGGATGCTCTTGGGTGTGGAGCTGTCTAGTGAGGTAGGGAATGTGTATTGGAGGAAACAGAAAGCAATGAGAAGTCCCCAGATTTCATGTGGCATTTCAAATGGGGTGCTGTCATGATCACTGCTTTGAATATGCTCCGAGGCTAAGATGGTGGTGGTGGTCAGAAAGTTGGGCTTTGAGCATACAGCCAACAGCATTCACAAAGACAGTGTAGGTGTGGCATTTGAGACTGCTCTTTTATGTCACATTTGATAGATATTGGCTAATGTGTTCAGAAAATATGTGAGTGGGAGAACAGCATATTGAGATATACAGAGATTTGTTTTTTCGTGCATCCAGGCTACAATCAAAATAGAAAAAATAGAAAGTCAGAAGTTCTGAACCCAACTTTGGGCTTAACTATGTTGGAGACAATGGCAATGCTGGGTGCTTGTACCCCTCCAGAGAAGTCCCTGCCTATGGGAATGGCCATTCCCTTTCTAGATACGGGTAGAGAACCACATCTGCTTGGCATAGGCCCTGAGGAACACAGCAGATCGGTCTGATCTGAACCTTAGGAGACAACATTGTCTCTCTCCCTGTCTGCTTCCAGCAAAAACTGTGGAAAAATCAGTTCATCCCGTGTCTATTTTACAGTGATTTAATTCCACTTGGCTTTAACGGAGTTACACTTTGCCTTTGATATCTGGCCTCAGGGCTTCATTAGGCATAGTTATAGTCCCAAGCTTGCTGAAAGAAATTGGTTTATGTGGGTTCACGCTTTCTTTTTTCCTTTGTCTTCCCCTGCCTCCACTCCCCCCCACCCCCCCACCCCCCCCAAGAAAAGAACAAAATGAATTGCAATTACAGGGTAGTTACTACAGCCTGATAGGAGGATCAGAAAGCATGTCTCCTCTTCCAACCTACTCTTAACCTACTCTTTGCACTGGAAGCACCAGAGTCTAGGCTGAACTCTTGCACTTGGGGAAAGCTGAGAGAGAGAGAGCATGAAAGAGCTCAAATTCCCCTCTGTGCAGGGTGGCTGGATGGGTTAAGAATTGGCCAGTTACGATACCACTCAGTTTGTTAGCAGACATACCCCAGCCTTGGCTCTTTTGGAGCGCATTACACTTGAGTCATGACTGTGGTAACATCCTGCAGTGTGGGTAGAAGTCTCATGGTCACAGGGTTCGCACCGTTTCAATCTACTCTTGAGGTAGCTCTTAATTTCCTCCAGTGAAAGCACAGAGATGAAGCCATAGAGGAACAGCACCTGACACAGCTGAAGTACCATGGTTAGGCTGCTATATGCCTGACTTTTTACTGAAAAAGTGTTTTTCAGGTGGAAAAAGCAGAATTTGGTTCTTACTCTGGGTCTCCCAGAAGGCAGAGAGCTCCTTTGACACAGCAATACCTAGAGTGTGCCTGACCAGCCCCATCTAGCTCAGGAAGTGTGGGTCAGATGAGTAGACACTGAGGTGTACTGAACGGCAGAGCTCAAGAGGGTTGTGATCAGTGGCATGGGGTCTAGCTGGAGGCCTGTAGCTAGCAGTGTTCCCCAGGGGTCAGTACTAGGTCCAGTCCTGTTCAACTTACTCATCAGTGACCTGGATGAAGGGATGCTGTACCCTTAGCTCATGACACAAAACTGGGAGGAGTGGCTGACACACCAGGAGGCTGCGCTGCCATTCAGTCAGACCTGGTCAGGCTGGAGAGTTGGGTGGAGAGGAACCTAATGACGTTCAGTAAAAGCAAGTGTAAGGTCCTGCACCAGGGAGGAGCAACCCCATTCACCAGCACAGGCTGGGGGTGATCTGCTGGGAGGCAGCTCTGCGGAGAAGGACCTGGGAGTTCTGGTGGACAGTGGGTTGCCCCTGAGCCAGCGGTGGGCCCTTGGGGCCAAGAAGGCCAGTGGGATCCTGGGGGGCATTAGGAGCAGCATGGCCAGCAGGTCGAGGGAGGTGATCCTGACCCTCTGCTCTGCCCTGGTGGGGCCCCATCTGGAGTGCTGGGCGCCCCAGTTCAAGAGGGACAGGGAACTACTGGAGAGAGTCCAGTGAAGGACTACAAAGATGATGAGGGGACTGGGGCCATCTCCCTTATGAGGAAAGGCTGGGAGAGCTGGGCCTGTTTAGCCTGGAGAAGACTGAGAAGGGGTCTTCTCAATGCATACAAATATCTTAAGGGTGGGTGTCAAGAGGATGGGGCCAGGCTCTTTTTGGTGGTGCCCAGTGTCAAGATAAGGGGCAGTGGGTACAAACTGCAACACAGGAGGTTCCATCTGAATATGAGGAAAAAGTTCCCTGTTTGGAGGGTGACGGAGCACTGGAACAGGCTGCCCAGAGAGGGTGTGGAGTCTCCTTCTTTGGAGGTATTTAAAACCTGCCTGGATGCGATCCTGTGCAGCCTCCTCTAGGTGAATCTGCTTTAGCAGGGAGGTTGGACTAGATGACCTCCAGAGGTCACTTCCAACCCCAACCATTCTGTGATTCTGTGATCTATGCAGCTGAGCAGTGCAGGAAAGGCTTTATACGTCCAATGAGACCTGCACATGTTGGTCTTAACATATGTGTGCCAGGCAATCATTCTGCCCCCATACACAGTCTGATATTTGTCACCTGTACATGCTATGGCCACCTGGGCCTTATAAATAAAGCCATATGTGCATGATTGTTGCTTGTCCATGTCCGTGCTTGTTGGGCTTGTAGGCAAGTGAATCCCTGGTTTATGCCTTTCTCAGAACAATCAGGGAGCCTGAGGCAGAAGTCCTTTCCTGAAGTCTGAAGGAATATCCTGCTGAAGTTTTAAGCTGTTATGTCAAAAGTAGGTGGAAACTCAAGTCACAGCATTTATTATTTTTATTAATATTTTTCAAGATTCTTGGGAGAATCACCTGATGAGGGTAAACATTCCCCCTCACCTTAATGAAAAAAGAGAGATGCACCAATGGAAAAGTAATGGGTTAAGCATTCCTAATTTCAAAATAAATTGTTTTTGTTGAAGAAAACGTGCAGAGAATTGTGAAACAAAGAAACCCCAGACCACTGCAAAATGAAACAGCAGGAAAAATGTTCTTAATGTACCCACGTTCTCTGGAGTTTTCCCCCTGCTTTCCCCACTGGTTCAAGATGAAAGTATGATTTGAATCTGAGAAGTCAATAACAAGATGCAACTGTTGAATGTCAAGTAGCAGGGAAAATGTGAGCATTACTTGGATAATTCAGAAAACAGCTGCTGCAACTATGTAGCATCATACTAGTTAGAAAAAGTTGCTACTCCCCTTGGGAGGAAGAGACAAATTTCTGGTAACTTGGTGTCCTAGGGAAACAGTCAATATGGTTGTGATGCTGTGTGAGCCCAGGATGGACAGAGACTGGGGTGGGGACATCTCTCAGGGTTTGGGCTTTGGTGTCTCAGTGCCACACTTTCTCCCTTCTTAATACTTGCTTGCCTCTGGTGGGGTGTAGAGTTAGAGACAGTGTGGCGAGCAGGTATTGTGACACAAGGACCTGAGACAAATACTCTTGACAGTCTTAGGTAGAGCTAAATGGACTACAATCCTGTGTTTAAATGGAGAAAAGGTCAAAAGAGGACTAATAGTCAGTTATTTAAGTAATTCTTTAAACACTTCTTTCAGTCGCATAGCTTGAGCTATTTTTACTTGTCTCAAAGCTCTCCATGACTGATAAATATTTTAAAAAATATGGTATATGCTGGCTGTTACTAGTTGCAGGTTGTAGCTTGTATGTAAATCAAGTGCTGCTGACAGAAAGCTCCACTGTACACCCTCTTTGCACTCTGACCACTTCAGTATTAGAGAATCATTCTCTCCATTAGTGCACTTATATTATGAAGAATGATGTGGACCAGAGGTGCTAGCAGCTCCTCCTTTGTTTATAGCTAGAAAATATCTGACTGCTTAAAAGAACATGAAAATGAGTTTTGTCTTCCCTTCCTATTACTGTCAAACAAACTTCACCTCCGTGCTCAACATCACATGGAATTTGTCACTGACAGGAAGCGTAAACCCTACCTTGTGAATATGTAACTTACAGTCACTTCAGAGGGAGAAAAAAAATCCTTTCATCATGTTCAGTTTTCTTCACTGTTTTATTTCACTTAAAACATCACTCACTACCAAATGGTATTTGTCAGTAGTAATTGGCAAATGCTGGAGGCGGTTTTCAAGGCTGTCTGAATGGAAAATCTCAAAGCAGTTGTCTGCACTGAAAGAAAATATTACATTTGATCTTTTTATGATTCTTGCAGACATGATGTATGTCTGCATTCCTTAGCTTGAAGAATTCTTGGTGTTTGGGTTTCTTTGCCTTTAAATGACAGGAAGTAACACTTCACTCTTATTTTGCAGTATTGTCTGAGAATTAACCACAACATAATGGTAATGTACATTTTTTTAATGTTTTACAGAGATTCGTTTTTATTAGCCATTTATTGTGGTTTTGCTTGTTGGCAAGATTCAGATCCTCTGAATTGATAACTGTGCCTATTGCACTTCATTTGCCTTTGTATTTAGACGTGTATATCTTCTGATGTCTTCTTTCTAAATAATGTCTCCCTTGAAGATTGCCTTGCAATAAATCAGCTTTCCCCTAATGCAACCGTACAAATGTATTACTGCTCTTGTCACCTCTGCCCCTGCGCTTTTTGGTCATCAAGATGAAGGATATATAGCATGTTACATTAATGCTGTGGTTCAAGTCTGCAGAGCTGGGATGTTCTTAGTGCCAAGTAAAGCCCAATACCAGGGAGTGGAGGACACAACAGCAGGTAAAGAGTAACTCTCAGAGCCTGAGAGCCTCAAACACTGCTTAAAAATGCCACTACTGGGCTCCTTAGCATTTTAAAACCTAATGGCATGTAAAGCGTAACTGATTCCCATCTTTTAATAATTTTTACTTTGGTATTATATATAACGAAATGCCCATTAAGGGGTTCTTTTACCTCCAGTGTTGGTGATGGCTATTTCTGCAGCACACTAGCAGCCTGGTAGCACAGATCAGGTGTGCAAAATGTCCCCCTGTTCTGGAGGTGAGTGTGCTGTTACTGGCTGCAGATCTACTGTCTTGCATCTGGAAAAATCACTAATGCCCTGGCCCAGAGATTCCTAAGTGTCTGAAATCCCAAAATGATGCCTGAGCTTCCTCAGCACTGGTGCAAAGCCTTGATAGCAGCAGTTCTCTGCAGTAAATGAGACCTCTTCCAGGCACCTGAAGCACAGCAATGACTTGGTGGTACCGTGGTGGTCTCAACAAAAAATTAAAAAAAAAGAGACGAGTGAGCATGTGGCTTTCCATGGCATGCTGCTCCAATGGAGGACAGCTGTCCGGGCCCCTTCATCTGCTCCCAGCCTGGTGAGAGAAACCCCTCCATGCCCTGGTGTCCTATGAGGATGACTTCTTCCTGTTGCAAAGCATTGCTGAGTTTGTCTTTGCCGTCAAGGTCTGTGTGACAGCCAAGGCTCTTCTCTTCTGCTGTATCCTGCTGGCTGCTGGACCAGAGAAAATTAGCACCACTTGGAGGTCTTTCTAGAAAAGGCAAAATTGCTTAAAACTTCTTCAGAGAGCACCTTCACTGTCGCCTGGGTTGAAGGGCCTGACATCTGCCCCTCCCTGCCATCATAAGGCTGGCCTGAAAATGCCAAGATTCTATGAAAAAAACCTGTGCTGATTTTTGGTGATGTTTTATTTGCCTTCTGGTTTCCAGCTGTGCTAAACTCAAAGTTTCTTTACAATAATCAGACGAAGCAAAGAATGATTTTTCCATGCAAGCTAGAAGCTTGGTCCCACAAACCAGAGGCTTTGAGCTCTGCAACAGGCAAAGGCTGTAGGCAGCTCTGAGGTGTAGTATCTTGGTTATATCACCAGAAACAAAAGAAATTCTAAAATCCTGTCTACCTCCTGCAAGAAAACTGTGTTATGCGGCTTGCTTTGCTGCAGTGAAACAAAGTGCTGTCATTCATATAGATGATGCTCTGAGAAACAGTGCTTATAGTGAGATGGGTGTGTGTACAATATATACACAGACACACTTGCATACACATATGATTTTCTTTTAAATGTCAACACACCCTTCAAAACATAATGCAATCCCATGGGAGTGGAATGACAGCTTATTTGCAAACAATGCTGTGTTTGTTTTGTTTTGTACCAGAAATGAATTAAGTTATTTTCCCTCTATGAAGGATTACGGGTTTTGCAGTGAGTCATTGTGGAGCTGTGGGCCAGGGGAGGTCAGATAAGGCTTATGTGGTTGCACCCAGAGACTTGGTAAGCTACATTATGTGTTTGGGGGCCAATAGGGACCCCTCTTGGGGTGCCTGTGGGGCATGCAGGGGCTGCAAATGGGCAGTCAGGGAGCGATGGGAGCTCACTCTCCTCTGTGTGTAGGGATGGGATCCTGTTCTTCTTGGGTAGAATTCAATAACATATACCATTTTTTTTGCAGCCTGTGACCTGAGCTATTCAGCCACATCTGCTG
Organism: Falco biarmicus; assembly: GCF_023638135.1. Taxonomy (NCBI): domain Eukaryota; kingdom Metazoa; phylum Chordata; class Aves; order Falconiformes; family Falconidae; genus Falco; species Falco biarmicus. Next base: position 76,778,709 of record NC_079289.1, on the reverse strand, counting down.
TGGCTCTCATGATTGTCACTTTTCAACAGTTCCCAAATGAATGTCACACCGGAGATTGTGAAGCCAATAGCAGAATTAGTTAACAAAACTATGCAAGATCACAAGCAAAATTAAAGACAAGCTGCGATAGTCTTCTATCCCCAGAAGTTTTATGGGCCTTGTTTCATTATTATCCTCAGGCAGTCATGTTGTCTTCTTGTAAATCTTGTGTGAGAGTAATCAGGAATGTTTTGTTTTATTTTTGTCACCAATCAGCAGAACAATAAAGGCACAAAGAACCCTTCATTTTTCTCCCCTCTGTTGACACATGGAGCTGAGGACTCGGTGATGTGTGTGAGAAATGATCAGTCTTTTACAAAGAAGTGCCAGTCAAATGTTTTCACCAGGAGAGGGTGTGATGCCAGACCCAGCAGAATAGCTCTGCCTTATGTCACTTAAGTTATTGCTTCATGCACAATATGTGCAGAGCTGTGTGGTCAGGGAAAAGGCGTGAGGAACCACAGACATCCATGGAGACATTGGAGCATCCTTCAGATGTAGAAGGGCATAGCAGCAATGGATCCAAATAAGGGCTCTGTGTCTAAGACCTGAAGGTTTTGAGGTGTTTCAAGTCAGTTTGTAGTCTGGATCCATCTCTAGATGATGACTCGGGAACAATTGATCTAGCCTTGTGCCAATTGACCTTGTGCCAATTGACCTAGCAGTGCTGAAAGGTACACCTTAGTGTGCCAGAGACGGGAGGAAGGGAGAAAGGGAGAAAGGGAAAGGAAGGGAGAAAGGATGAAAGAAAGAGAGAAGGAAAGAAACGCTGTGCTGGAAACAGGTGGTGCAGGAGCACAGACTGGTTCACCATACTGAGAAAGGTACAGATGTGACTGTGAGGCATATAGGAAAGAGAAGAGTCCATGCAATAATCATGAGGGTTTCACAAGCGTTGGTCTTGGTTTTCATACAAACGATCAGTTCTGAGCATGTGACACACTTATTCACAGCAGGGGCATTTTGCAGAAATGATGGGCTGCTTTTGTGTAGCGCAGATCAGAGTTTGCTGTGTAGCTTTCCCCAGGTGCCAGCTGATGGGATATGTTTGCAAACAGCCTTTTAAATAAAACCTGTAACCTGAGCGGTGATTAATTGATTTATTATATTCAAAAGCAGACTGAAGTTCTAACCAAGATCAAGAGTCCTTTGATTTGAGACAGTCATTAAAAGTTGCTTTTTCTGTAAGTCAGTTATTTTAATTTGTACATAAAGTTTTAAAGCTTAGGAATTCTACAAATGCATATTTTTATTTGCTTTAATAATGAAAATATATTTTTATCATTAAATATATGGAATTTTAATATTATTTTAGGGTTCGCTTCCTCATGTTCATCTCTCTATCACAATGCATACAACTGAACTCATATTGAAATATTTTATTGATTGGATTAATTCGTCTTAGGGTCTCTCCCAGAAAATATATGTCCATATAATTGCTGTGTTCAAGAGCTATGCATATCTGTAGAAAGCCATCTGAAACAAAAAAAGTGGAAGTAGGGAGTGCTTCCTTCTTTACTAGAACAGTTTGTTTATGGTCAGAATGAGCAAAAGGCATTTGTATCTGCCAAATGTGCACTGTTTCTGGCCTTTTAAGGTTAAATAAAGGAATCAGAGTCTTTCTTGCTGAGTTCATGCCAACTAGAACTGGCTGGCAGTTCAAACTATTTGGGGTTAAATTCAGTTCTATGCAAAACAGCAGTTGTTCCACTTACTTTCTAACATGAGCTGTTTGAATAGGAGCTAAGAGATGTCGTATTGCAGCCTGCTCTTCAGGAATGGATCCACTCCATTGCACATTTGTTCTTCGGTTCAGACCCTTTGAAGTCAATGGGGTATTTAAATTGGGGATTTGACTGCTTCAGGATGCTGGTATCATCTTGTGACTGTTGGGTTATGGTGTATGAAAATACTGGTTCAGTACTCAGCAGCAGTCAAAAAGGCAAAGAGGCGATTAGAGATTATTGGGAAAGGGACAGGGAATGAACAGAACATTTTTCAGACTCTCATGAGTATACCTCCTTTCAGATAGGAATAATACAGCATAGTATACTGTAGCATAGTATAATGCAATATAACAAAAATAGTATAATCCGTGCTTCTTTTGTTATCAGTTCTTGAACACAGCAAAACTAGCAAAGGTAAAGAGAAGAGCAGAGACTGAAATGGTCCCTGCGGAAAGTAAGTTTAAACATAACAATTTTCCCAAGTTTGGGAAAACAGACAAATGGGGCTGGAAAGGGTTATGGTAGGAGACTATAAAATCCTGAATAGCATGGGGAAGACAGATAGGGAAAGATTAAATATTCTTTCTCAAAACACAAGCAGTAGGGGGTGCCTAGTGGGAGTATAAAGCAAAAAACAAAAAGGAGAAGTTTTTCACAGTAGTGCGTAACTGGTTTATTAAACTTATTGCTGCAAGATGTCCTGGAGGCCAAAAGGAGAAATGGTTTCCAAAAGGGTCAAGGCAAAGACAGAGCTGGTGGTCTGGATGCAAACTGGAACAAGACCATCACGTTTGTTCTCTGCCTTACGCTTTTTCCCTTGAGCATCTGTCCTGGATGCTGTCAGAGAGTGGACATTGGGACAAATTATCTTAGTTCCCATACACAGCAGCCATTTCTTTCTGTTTTTATATGCAAAAGCTGCCAGATGGTAGCCTCACCAATGTGTGTTTTGCTGCTCACCCTCTTCTAGTTCTATAACCATGAAAGATGTGTTACATGCCCGTAAGCCACACGCTGGGCACAGGAGGTGATTTCTACTTCCTGAGTGGACAAATTGTGTGCTAAACTTATCCAAAGCAGCTGAAAATATGAGTATGCCATTGTATTTTTCAGTAATGCAACTCACAATAGAGCTAGTTCATCACAGCTGATTTCTAAAAGATGTGCGTGGGGTTGGACTAGCATGGTGTTCGAGTAGCATACTGATTAGAGAGCGGTGAAATAGCTCTCAGAAATAGAAATGTTTCTGATTTTGCGGAGTGTTAACTTGAGAGACAACTCCAACTAACAAACCAAATTATTTATGGCAGAATTAAAGGAAATAATACTATGGTTTCCCAGAATGACAGACTAGTACTATGGTACCACAATACATTTGAGAAAGTTGAAACAAAAGAAGGAATTGGCACTGATCTGCATTTGTTTCCAAAGGACCAAAAATGCAGTGCAGTACCCACATGTTAGCAGGTGATAGGGTTGCAGTTTGGAAACTTGGGGTGTCTACCCCTTTATCTAGACAACTGTGCTTATTAAAATATACAAGTCTGCTCTAAGCTGCTCTAAGCTGTAAAACTTTGTGCCTTAAGAACAGACTTAAGAACTACTAAAAATTTTTATTATTTAAGTCTTAAGGAGCCTTTCTTTGGCAAATCCTTTCTGGGTTACAAATTTTGTTTAGTCAGGATAAGCTTTTAAGGGAAAAGCACTGGCACTGTAACAGTGTCCTACTCCTTCTTAAGCTGCACATAATTTAAAATCCTATAATGTTTAAAAGAGAAATATGACCCGTTTAGTGCATTTCAGTGGCATTTCAGGACCTTAGGATCCTGCAAGTCCATCTCCAAAAAAATGGTGTTTTATTTCTGCCTTATAGTTCTCCTCCAGATCTATTGAGACCTACGCACAAGTTTTAAAAAAATCATTGTGGCTTGGTGTGTCTCTTACTCAGTAATCTTCATTTCTCAATTTAAAATCATTTTAAATAGTAAATACTAACAAATACTTAGTTTAAGATTCTTGGTGTATATGGCTTGAGTTTGGTGCTTCATCACTTAGCTGCAGACAAGCATATTTTTGAGAAGCTCTTGTAAGACTTGCAGGAAATATATACGAGATTTAAATGTCAGGTCTCTAGGGAGCTGAGAGCTATGCACAATTGTTTCTAGGTTTGGACTTGTGTGATTCTGCTAATGACGTGAATGATGGTTTTTGCCTGTTTCTGCTCTTTCCAGGATGCCTTTGCAATGAGATGCTTCTCTGAAATAAGATTCTCCTGTTTGTGTAGTCCATGCATTATTTTAAGAAGAAGTCAAATGGACAATTATGGAAATATAACTCTGGGGTGTTAGTGATGAGGAAAATAGGATGCCCAGGTTAAACAGGGAATAGGAATCAGAAAAGCTGACTCCTCCTAAGTCTGCCACTATGTATACTTTACCTGTCTTTTGTCTGGTTACCTGCCTGTGAGAACCAGAGCAAAACCAGTACAGGATCCTCTGGATGCTCTATTAGCTGTAGGGAGTGCAGATGTTCAGTCTGCTCTCAGCAGTCTCTGCATGGGATTCCCTCACAGTTGTTCATACTTGTTCATTTTGGGGATGAATAAAAGCACTTGCAACACCTGTTCTGGTGTAGTGATTATTCTGTTGAGTATGCAGCAGTGAGTTATGAATCACATTACACAGCGCTGTTTGTTTTCATGAAATATACATGATGCAAGAGAGGTCACATCAGATATTTGCTTACCTTTTGGCTTGTTTGAAGACCAAACCACAGCCGTGTTGGGATAAAACAACTGAGGTTAGATAGTGCTAGTAGCATGCTGTTAACTCCTCTCCCAGCTTACCACGAAAACCTCAGCACTGATACACTTTTGCAATGTGTACAGACCAGCAAAGTAATTAAAAAAAGTAGCTTATTGTAACGCCACAGTTGGCTTTCACTGAGTGGTGTAAGGGAACTGCAAGCCTGCACTGGGAGACAGCGAGAGGTGTAATGCCAGTAACTTTCTTAACATGGTCATGCTCCCAGGGGGACACATCTGCTCAGAAAAGCACAACAGTTGGGGTTTTCAAAGGCATGCAAGGTGTGCCCAAATAAAATGAATGTGTGTCAAGTGCCTGATTGCCTTAGGCACCTCTGAGAGTCCAAAGCAAGGGTGATACCACAGCTTATTCTTCCAAATTGTATGGAGCCAAAGCAATGGCTAGAAGACAAGAATTTTACAGCTTTTTCACTGTAATAATATTTTTTATTACACTTCTGACTGACTTATAGAGGACTGTATCAAGGAAACAAGACATGGGATATGTGTATGGCAGTTCCTGCAAACATACCTTAGCTGGTGCCGTGCTGGCTCCAGTGCAGCTGGGAGTATGGGGAAGCAGCCTGCAGCACTGGATTGAGATGCTGGTCAGTTCTCAGATGATTAGAGAGATTAATGAACTCATGGATTCACAGATGATTAGAGCTCTACCTGCTTAGCCATCCAGTTAATCAGAACCAGACTTAGCTATCTGACACTTATCTTTGTTATGCCTGCAACAAGGCACAGGCACATCTTTTGACTGCGGTGTCAATGTACTTACCATAAGCTGTACTGACAAGCTGCTGCATTTTGGTCAGCGCTGCCTTGGGCCTCATACTGCCTTGAGCAACCTGTGCAGGGTTAAAGTCTACCAGATGAGGATGATTGCATTTCATTCCTGTGTTGCATACGTTCAGAGGTCTGCACGAATCACAAAACAACCACCTCAGAGTCTCTTGCATTGCCAGGGTGTCACATTTTAATGTGAAGTCTGTGGAATTTGGGTACTGTCCAGGTTCACCTGGCAGGTGAGCACTTCTCAGTCTGCAATGTGTTAGTCCACAATGCAGTTATATGTTTCAGTCAGATGCTAACATAGCAAATTTCCGAATGAAACTTTACAACTCAATGGAACAAATGCCATTTTGCTGCATCTTGACTTTGTATCACTAAATGGTGAGAGACACACCCGTGTTCAGTAATAGAGAGTTACAGTGTAGTTTAATTTGTTTTAGCTTTGCTTACACACAGGGAGGGTATTTTGAACCTGCTACCCTTCTGAGCCAATTGACTCTTATGCCACATGCTGAATGCAACAGCAATGGGACAGATGCATGCAGCAGGCCCAAAGATGTATACGGTGTGGATCTTAACCAGTTTTTTCAGCATCTGCAAGGGTTTTGTTTCTGCAAAGCACATTCCTTCTGTGAAGAAAAGATGCTGTGCTTTTCAGGGTGTCATTAAGAGTATCACCATTAAGAGTATCAACCTTGGGACCTTAAACTTCTTTAGCCTGAGCTAAAAAAATTAAATCCTAACTCTTGAAGTAGTAGCAGCTGGTCATGTGGCCCACCCACCATTTAATGCCACCATGCTGAACATGTGCATCTGGATGAGAAAAATCTACTCTGGCAACTGCGCCTCTTCCCATGTTGAGGTTTCCATCTGTTTTCACTCATTCTGAGGGGATGTGGGCAACACGCCTCTTGAATATTTGAAGAGAACTGCACACTTCCCCTCTGAAGAGCAAACAGCTCCTTGATGATAATACTTTGATGACATATCGTGGTTTTCTGCAATGGAGGATTGCTCGTGTCCTGTGTTATCAAGTGCTGCAGATGGAAGAGCTGCTGCCCTAGCTGATAACGTGCTCACTGGATATGACATGCTCCCAGTGCGGCAGTGGAGAGATATACATCCCAGTGCCAAGGAAAATGGCAGCAGGTGGCAGGGAAGATGGTCAGGACCAAGTGTGAGTTCATACACTGAGATGCTAGCCATATTGTGGCAACAGTGCTATTCACTTAAAAGGGCACTGCACTTATTTGTTCTTTCTTCTGTGTATTGTAATGTTAAATGTGGAATTTACCACAGCACTTTCCAAAACAAACACACCCTCCCTTTTGCATCATATGAATTTTCTGCACCTGCTGCAACAGAAAACATGATAAAGAATTACCTCAAACAGATCATGGGCCAAGTGAGTGGCAGGGTAAGAAAGATAGCTGCTGCTGTTCTGATGAAGTTTTCTTTGAGGTGGATGTACCACTGAAAGCCTGATTTTTATAATTTAATCACTTTGAACATTGGACTCCTACTCTGCAAATAATTCTTCTGGGATCTGTGAAATGATATTCTAAACCTTTGCGGAGGATAATCTCACTTGTAAGCACAACATTAATCTTCAAGCTGATGAGTCAGAGGTACACCTCTGTAATTCAGGTTATCACCTTCTATCCAAACAAAAATCTTGCTGCCCCTTGGCAAGCTCCTTATGGGTGTCTAGCTGTCAGCTCAACAACAGCATGACTGCAAGTGTACAACAGAATCATTTTGCCTCTCATTCAGTTTATAATCGGCATATTGATATGGGGCCGATTTCTCATCCAATTGAAAAAGCAGCAAAATCCCCTCACAAATAAAAACTAAAAAGCTCCAGAGATATTCAGGAACAATTTGAGTTCTTTGCCCTGTTTTTTACAGGTCTTCTGTTATCTGCAAACTAGATTACACACAGGGTGAGATGCCTTCTTTTGCTGAGCCACCTCATTAATCGCTCCTTTGCCTTGCTGTTTTCAAATAATTGCACTTGTTTCTTCATGTTTCTTGCCTGCATGAGTCTTGTTTTGTATTTCAGCTGTAAACTTTTTGAAGCATGGGAGGATTTTGTATGCTAAGGTTGTACAGTACCGAGCATGTTTGGGTCCTTGTCCAAGAGAAAGGCTTGAGAACACTTAAAAACCAAAATCCACACAAAATCCATACAGAGCACTGTGAAGTATTTCTACTGAACCATGGTACAGGGTCAAGGCCTGCTTGTTTTGAACTTCCTGATCTTTTGCAATTATGTAAAAAAACTATCCATGTGGGATGAGAACTTAATTCAGTTCGCATTTATGCAAAAAATTATTACATAGATAGAAGGACTGGGTCTTCTGTGTGGACACACTGCTGCTGTGAAGCACTCTGAGATTTCTTGGCATTGCAGGCACCTAGTGACACAGCTGTGTCTGAAAATGTTTAACTGCTTCAATCTACAGTGTTTAACATGTCTCCAAAATGTATTTGGAAAAGTTTTAAAAAATAATATGTCAGGTTGGTTTTTGACCTAGAGTGTTTTTCCTCTGCTCCAAGGCACAACTACAGGAAAATGGCTACTTAATGCCTTTGCTGATGCCTGTAGTTTATAAGAGATCCATTTTGCAATATATCACTACTGGTTTTTTTTATTCAGAAGGCAGATGGTAAAGGCAATCTTATACTTCCTTACAAAGCAGATGACTGTGTCAACAAATGTGTGTATAGCATCACAGCTCAGGCCTCAGTCAAGTTTGGACAGCCAAAACTGTTGTGATAGGCACCAGCCTTTGAATCCTATACAATGTGTAGTAAACTGGACTTGGATATTGACTGGTCGTTATGTGTCCTTGCTGTGGGCCATCACTGAGCTCCTTTGTGTGCCTGGTACCTTTCCTGGGTAGTGTGACCGTTATCTAGCTCCCGAGCTGCTAGAGCATGCAGATTAGGCTTCCCAACTTTTTTTGCTAAGGTGCTTTCTGTGTCTGAGGCAGCTTAGATATGCCATTTTCATCCTCCTGGGTTCAAGTGACAATAAAGTATGGAACAGCTAGCCTTATTAAAAAATGCCTTGAAGCATTCACTGTTGAAAGGCAGAAGAGACAGAGACCCAAGAAAAATGCAGTTCTGCAAATTCTCCTCTGATCACTTCCATGATGGTTTAATCTGAGTCTCTTTCTGCATGGCTGCCTTGCTCTCTCCCTTATCCTCTCTTAGCAGCAAACTGTCCTGCTTCTTATCAGCCATGGCCCCTGTCTCCATTCACGTGCTTTGCACAATTTCCAGGCTTCTTTTCTCTGTCACTCTTTTTCTTGTATTAGAAGTTGTTTCAAGTCACTGTGGATTAAAAACTTGGCTACTTTGCTGGGCTGAAGCCTCCAGCATTGCTGGCCCTTGATTCCTCTTCCACCCTTTCCTGGACTTAGGTTAGGTATTACTTCCCTGTTATGAAATGTGTGCTGTAAAGTCACACTGAAGGTGACTTTTAAAAAGAGGCTGTCATGGCTTTCTGTAATAAGAGTGGCACCCATAATCTGTCGCAAACATTTCCTTAATTCTTCACGCGTGGGAACAGCATAACCACGTTGGCTTATCAGAGAGCTGACCTCAAGGCCACAGGAAGATGTGGTCAGAGAAAATTTACTGGAGATTTGGTTTTGCTGTTTGGACCATTTCTCATTTGATGTTTAGGAAAACATCCCCCAGACCACAACCTGCTGCTGTGAATTTGAAAATGCAGCTTCCGCCTGGGCACATCAAAGAGTTCAAAGGAAGGGAGTCCCCTCTTGTGTTGGGGTACACACTCTCTTTCTGGAAGCCCTGAGGTTCAGGCAGAGGAAGAAACCATCCAGGTTTATTTTCACTGTTGGGAATGAGTTGTGGCAACTCGGCAATGAAAGCTAGAAACAAAAAAGATATGACGGCTGCCCGCCCGCTTTGTAAACTCAGCACAGGTGGCTGAAAATAATACCTGAGCAAATATCACCAGTCAGTTCTGAAACTTTCATTGTATGAACATTTGCTGTAGGTGGTTCACACATCTATTGGTGTTTGCTTGGCAAACAACCTGCTTTGGAACAAAAGAAGAAATCTTCCAAGGAACAATTATGCATTAATTAACCTTATAGGTAATGTTATCGGTGTTACTTTTTCTGCCATTTTAATCTTAACATTGACACTGCTTGAGTAACTTCAGTGTTTAAAGGTGGTGAATTTTTAGGCCTTCATGTTTCAGAGACCCCTTAGTAACTTCCCATTGTCCCCTACCTGTGCAGCGTCTGTTCAGCTCCCTGATCCTCCACTGATGTGGGCAAACTTTTAGTATTTGCAGGTCCCAGTTTTCCTCTGTAAAATTGGTAAACTACATTGTCCTGTCCTCTGAGGATTGTAGAATTACTCATAGAAAGGTATATATGTTTTGTGGATGCATATTTCTTCCTGTGGGTAGGTTTTATTCAAATAGGGAATTCACATTTTTGCAATCTCTGTTTTAAATAAAGATTCACTAATATTAAGGGAAGTGGTCTACAGGGTGGCCTGGGGAAAGCTTTCCGTAACTGAAAAATCTGGTCTTCAGACTCACCATTGATAGGGTGGGTGTTTGGAGAAGGAATTATTAATTGCATTTTTTTCATAAAGAAAGGGGCCACAGCCTATTTTTTAGATCATTGCATCTTTCCCCAATAGAGTTTACCCTTGAGTGACCAGGTCTTGAGTTTTGGTGCAGGCCTGTCTAACATATTAATCAGCTCAGAATATTTAACTAAGACCTTCAGGAAGAGAACTGTTTGCAGCTTGATTCTGAGAAGCCCACCAGCAATTTCTTTTAGCCCTCAGAGTTCAGCACAAAAGAGTCTCGACCCCCGAATAAGGCTGTGTCTACTTTAGGACAAATAAAGAATAGGAGGATAATTTGAAACATGCCATTTAATTATTTTTGGTAAGGATATTGCAGGAACTTCAGAACATTTTAAAATGATATACATTTCTTGGTACTGCCCTTTGAGGTATTGCATTTTTGGGCCTTCCTGGAGTGATGAAGATCCCTGTAGGATCAAACCTTCAAGTCTCTCTCCTTGCCTCCTACACCAGAGGGAAGATGCCGTCCAGGCTGTCCATGCTTTGGGTGCCGGCGGTGGTGCCCAGGTTCTGAAGTAGCGGGTGTCTTCCTCCTGTGCCTGCAGCTTCAGCCCTCCAGCCTCCCATCACACCAGGGCTGTATCTGCCCCTCACTTGACTGCTGTGGCTGGCAAGATTAGGAGAGGACAGATCCAAGGCTCCTTAGTGCCCAGGTCATAAGTAATAAAAAGACAAACCTTTCCCTCCTGCTCTGACTAGCGCCACATAGTGATGTTCCCACAAGATGATGTTCTGCCTTTAAAATAACTTTATTATGCAATTCCAAATAGCCAGAGCTTCATGCCCACAGATGTGAAAAGCAAGTTTTTTTTTTAATAGGAGAAATACAGTTCCTCTGGGAATAATTTCATCTCCGTTGGCTGAAGCACTGCCTGCGTTTAGAGATGTTCTCACTCCCTTTTTTAGATGAAGAAAAACTGGCTCCTCAGGCCCCTTCCCCCAAGGCTGAAAGCACTTGGAACTGCAGGGCTCTTTTCTTCTAACTGATAAATACTTTAAGGTTTGAGCTTCCTTTCAAAAACATATTCACAGAAGCAAAGGTAGAGCTCCAAACACAGTGGATCTCATTTCTGAGGTGAGCTTCCTGATTTGCTCCAACAGTTGGTGCCCTGGGATGAGTGTGAGTCCAACATGGTGGGCACGGCCCATCACACTGGCTGGCAGCTCCAGGCTGTGGAGAGTCCCGTATCCTTGGCATGGGGCGTATCAGCACAGTGGGGAATGTAGGTGCTCCAATGCATTGGGTCTGTACTCACACAGGTACAATGCTGACAGCATCAACAGCCCTGAGAACGTCAGTATCTCCATGGGGTTCTAGGAAGGTGTTGACCACCGTTACGCTCATTAGTGGAATAAAACCCCAACACCACAGCAAGAAACAGTTCTGACTCTACAGAACTGTGATTTTTAAAAATTGTTAAAAATTAAAACTGTTAAAAATACACTGGGTATCTATTGGTTAGTTAGAAGTCAGATGTTTGCACTTAGTATTTATATTTGTCTTGGTTTGTAAAGCTCTAGAATGTGGTAGTGTATCTTTCTCTTTTAGCATACATCTCTGTGACTACTGGAAATGCTCACCCTGGTAAACCTCCTCTGCAAAATAAACCTTCTAGTAGTCCTCAGGAGGGAAGCAGTGTGATTTTTGAGACAGTTGCTAGTGGATGTTCCTGTTTCTTTGGAGGCCAAATGTGAATGGACTTTGCTGCACCATCAGCTTTTGCTAGAAAATCCCACGCTAGCAGCTGTGATGAAGTAAATTTTTTAGTGGAAATCGTTATCTGACTTCACTGTTATGTTTTTCTGATGCTTTTACTCTTGTTGGCTGATCAACAGCAGCCACCTGTGCAAGGAGGACTGTGTTTCCTATGGTCACCCTGAAGACATCATGGCAAACCTGGGCCCGGGGCCATGCATTACTTCAGCAGAGGAAACTGGTCATCAGCTCTGCAGACCCCGTGTATCCTTCCTTCCTGAGCCCTCCAAAGCCCCGCACCGAAGCTGGCTTCCTTCGGCTGTAGGTGGGGTTTGTGCCACTGCATTGTTCCCAGAGTCCCTAGCCCTATTTACCCAGCTGGTGTCAGTTCAGAGCACTGTTTGAATTGCTCCATAGAAAGATTTGCCTGAAAGGTTTGCATATTCCAAGAAACCGCAGTGATTAAGTACACATGAAAGAAAGCCTTATGATGAATAATCAGGACATAATCAATGATACCCTTTTTGCATTATAAATGATGACGCTTATACTCAACAGCTTTTAGGCAGAGCGTGGGTGTGACAGTTTGAAAAACAGCGTATAGCATGACATGAGACCTGTCAACTCTTAAATGAGGTAATTAATGACCTGCTAAGCATGCAGATTCTAAATGTCAGTAATTTTTTTGAAATATCTCAAGAGTAAAAAATTATTTGCAATTTATCATTCTTATTAGTAAAAACTCAGAATAAGAATACACAAGTGCGATGAGAAATAACACTGTTATGGCAAAAATGCTTTATGCTTTTACCACTAAAAAAATACATTCAAACCTCCCTCCAAGATTCCTCTCACTCAACATCCTCTTCAGTGTATCACTTTAAACAAGTTTATTTCTGCATACACAAACTGGCTTTATTTTAGGACATTGCCCTTAAGGCCAGAATCAGCTGTTTAAAATAGGCTCAAAAGGAAATCATGGATTAATTTATTCTGCCAAATGTCTGATCCTAATCCTGAAGTATCTGAATTTGTGTAATCCTTCTTCCTGGACTTGACTGGTGTGAAAAAAAAAGGACAGTTTTCAATTTTAAAGGAAGGTTATAAGGCATCAGTTTTCAGGTATTTGTAGGGAAACAAGACACAGATCTACCTCCTTGCTCTGCTCCTGGCTACACCTCATTCTGCTAGCTGTGTGTCACTAACCATTGCAGCTGTGTAATTTTTTTATCATTTCATTTTTTGGCAATAATGCATACAAGATGCAAAATGAACAAATTTCTTGTCCACAAAAGACTTTTAAGTACCTTCTTCTACTTCATGGATTAAACAGGTTTTTTAGCAAAACTCCACATTATGGGCTGTAGTACTTGTACACAGTGGTGGAAGCTGATGGTGTGGGAACTGCTCACTCCAGACATACTTGGGGACACTTTGTCAACTCAAGCTTCCATCTGTTGATACAGTCCACTTTCTGGTGTGTGTCCCCTTTTAACAGAAATCTCTCTGAGTATAAACCATATGTCTGTAAAGCTTGTCTTTTGGTCCCCTTTCTTCACCAGATGTTAACAGTCTTCCTCCTCTTCAGATGTTCCCTCTTGCCATGCTTTGGAGATCAGTGGGGGATACTGGAGAGATGGGGAGCTGTGTCCTCTACACTTACATTTGGCCTCAAAGGACCATGTAAACCATTTTCCAGGATTTATTATGTTATCTGTCTCAAGTCTGGATGTTTACAGCATGCCCTGTTCTTATGAGACAGTTCTCCACAAACCTCATCACTCCTTTAGTCTGAGTCCTTGTTCAGGTGGCTGTTCTGGTAGTATCACTTAGTAATGAATGCTGCATCTGGTGTATGCATGTCCCTTCCCCGGGGAAGCCTGTACAATAAGGATATCTCAGAGACTCATTGTTGCATAAGCAGTGTGTGGCATTGCCTGAGTAGATGTAATATAAAGTCCTCATCCAATACTCTGTCTGGGGATGTGACTATTGACCTTGAATGAATTCTTCCATTCCCTAAAACAGCCACTCCTTAGACCTTGTTTCATTGAGCGTTACCCCCTTTCTCTCTCTGATTTTTCATCCGTATACTCTCCTTCACATCTTTCAGATTTATTTGTTTAGTCTTTTCTTGCCTTTCTCTGATCTTCCATAATATTTGGGTTCTTGTTATTCAACCTATCCTTATCCATGGATTCTCAATGCCTTCTTTGCTTCTTTTGCCTTCCTGTCTGCCAGTTTTCCCTCCATTCTTTACACTTCTTTGCGGTTTTCCCTCACATCCCCGTGGTAGTGTGGACTTCGGTTCTTTCAGGGTTTTCCTGCTTTGGTAGCCAGACCCCTTGCTGCTGGTACCTGGACTGCCCGTCTCTGCTGGCATGTGGACGGACACTCATGGTGCCTGCCTTGCCAGCACTGTTAGAAAGGGAGCTGGGAGGGGAGGGGGTAGCTGCAAGGTTGCAACACCTGTGAAGGGAGCTGGGATGCAGGGGGACCCAGAGAGCCTGAAACGATCCATGAGAGCACGTGGCAGGACCAAGTGCATCTCCCAAATGGAAAGGCAGCACCCGTGAGCTGAGGGAAATAAACACCCTCCTGATAATATCAAATGTACCAGGGAAGCTGGGTGATTTCCTTGAACAGGGGAACACACATGAACTCTTCCAGGGCTTGTGCACAGCTGTTTTCCCCTAGCAGTAGCACAGAAAAATGCGTGCTGAACAATGTGTGTGCCCTGTGCTTGAAGGCCAGTGGTGTGCCAGTGTGTCCGCAGGGCACTGCCTCCTCCTGCATGGTTTGAAGGGAGGCTGTGAGGCTGAAGTGTCCGAGGGCAGGCACAGGGATATCCCATCTCCCCATGAACTCATGGAGCCACCTTTGCAGGGTGGCACGAGCTGCCCGCGGGCAGGGTTGGGGCTCCAGAGAGGGTCCCCTTGGTCTGGGCTGATGTCAGAGCAAAGGGTGTGAGTGGTCCCCCAGAAAAGGAGATACAGGTGGTGTCCTGCAGTACAAGGACGAGGCAGAGATCAATTCATCTGTCTGCCACGATGCTGAAGCACTGTTCTTGGTTGCTGTGCTGCTCACATTGGTGATTATAGCCAGTATTGTCTGTGTCTGAATGTATGGCTAAACTCTGATCTTGCACCCCTGAAAAAAGAGAAAGAAAAAAGGTAAGTAACAAGTGAACTGTAACTGTTCTTGTAAATTAAGAAGGCTTCTGATGGCTGAAGTAAACACATGGGATACTTCCAAATTGGGGTTAATGTATCAGTGGCAGCATAATACAGAGACTCCCTACGTTATCTCCCTCAAACAAGGCTATGCATTTGTGTTTTGGTACAGTAAATCTTAACTTTTATATGGTTTTGAAACCTGAATGTTTAAAATAAACAAGGCACAGAAAAGGTACACTTTAGTCTCTGTAATGACAGCTGGAATATAGCATGAAGCTCAAGAGATTATAATTTAACAAAGATCATTTCCTAAGTGCTATTTTAAGATTGTGTTTACCCTACGCATGCATGATGAAATCTCATTTAGATACTTTGATAAAGGAAAGGAAAAAAACCCCATGCTGTTATGGTGTTTGGGGCACTTTGTGCCAGGAATCATAATCACTGAAAACTAACTTTGATCCTGTTGTAAAAATCAAAATGTCCAATTTTGTGTTGTAATGTTCATGAGACAAATAACAGCAGCTTTGCCAACTCATTGCAACAAGATTTCCGTAAAGATTAACACCTACGTCTTGCAAGGCTAGATGTATATTTTCTTCGTAGGGAAAAAGAAAGGATGCAGGTGTGCTTCTTTAGTCTTATTCCATAAGTACTGTCTGGGGGGGGCAGAGCTTCCCTGATCCATCAGGGCAGCGTGCTAACGGGATGTTTCTGACTGAGCTTTTATTAACAGCATGGCAGTTAGTTTATTAGTTGGAGTCATACAGAAGAAAAAGGCATTAGCAATAAAATAAAACACAAAAAATTATGAAATCAGTGGTGTCATAGAAAATATATGATTTGATAAATATATTTTAGGGGGTTGGTGTTGGCTGCTCATTGTGGAAATATATGAATTTTCAACTATGCCAATGTGTAATATTAATGCAGTCTAAATTCCTGTCAGCTAGAGACTGATCCAAAGGTCCACTGAGATGAATAAGAGCCTTCCTACAAATTTCAGAGGCCTTGTATCAGAATCCACGTATCTGCACACAAATAGGCGGCTGTGTGCCTTACACAGCAAGGAGCAAAACTAATTTCTTTGGGTGTTGGGAGACAGGTTATATCACACAGTGTGTGAGCCAGAAGGCTGTCAGCTCCAGCTAGTGCATTATGACCAGCTCCTCAAGTTCATAATGCTATATGTTGGTAAGTATTGTCTTTTATCTAGTTACTACGTGTGCTGGAAAGCCTTATCAGACTAATAAAATACTTATTTTTAAGGCATAATAATTTTCATTGTTAACCCCAGCAACGTCCATTCCTGTGTCAGTACATGTGGTAAGTTGTTGAATGCATCTAACCTAAATATTTCTTTTTTAATTCCCTTTTTTGTTATTTCACTTGACACTTTTACTTCAGTTTATATATCTTGCAATTGTGATTCAGAAAATAATCCTCCTTTAAAATAAAAAAACCCCACATTTCTCCTATAATGCCAGTGGAGTATTTTTACTTCAAAATGGTCTACAAATGTGTTTCCTTGCACTGCATATTCAGATATACTCACTCTATGGAGAATAACCTGCACCTCCTAAGCTGGATCTAAGCCTCCCAGTGATTTCAGCCATGAAGAGCCATAGAAGTCCAAACAGATCTTTGTCTTACTGCTTTGAGTGGGCTTTGAATGGAGCCCAGAGTCACTCTCCTGTCCCCCTTTCCAGCTGTATGATCCATTTTCCAGTGTCTTGTAAATAATATAGTTTATCTACCATGATGCAAAGTAAAATGGACTTCAGGAAGCCTTCTTGAAAACTATGGTAGCACTGACTAATTAACATCTGGGAAAGTTAGGATACTTCTTTCCAAAGTGTCTAAGTTTCTTGCATCATCGTGTGCCAGTATTGGCATGAGTGTCTGCACTGGTAGTATTATCACATTGCCCTCGGCCAGAGGCTTAATTTTATTTGGTGTTTTGTAAAATCACAGCCTTGAGCTTTCAGTTGAACGCAATTGTACTGTGTTTCTTTTCCCTCTATTCAACACAAATATCTATGGCTTTTCTCAGCCATCCAGGTTCACGTTCGTTTTCTCATGTTAAACCACAGACAAGTGAACAGTAAAGTCCCCTTCATGATCCTGGTTCTGCCTGAAGCTTACAGGGGAATGTTCATTGAGATATATACTTCATATTTTCCTTAGAAGATGTAGGAGCTAAGTATCAAGATCTGAATGGAAATCACAGGTATGTGCTTGAAAGATTACTTTGAGTTCAATGGAGCTTTATTTTTTTTTTCTTGGTCAGTGCTTGCAGATTAAAAAAACAACAGCAAACCCTTCTGGAAACGTGTCTGAGCAATTGGAGAATTCAGCGGGAATTCTGTACTGTGCTGTGCTGGGCTAGCCTAGCCTAGCTTGATAGTCCCCCACATATTTTTTTATGTATTTAATTGCAGAGCTATGCTGTTTCGACTCATGCTGGTCTGGTTTGCAGAGTGCTGCTTTGTGGCAATGATTAGGCTCTGTACTGAGCAAGGAATCCCATACTGGTTTCTATGTCCGGCCTGATCTCTAAGGAACAGTTTGGGCTGGAAGTTCTCAAGATCCTTCCAAGCTGAGTTATCCGAGGAGGTTCTCTTTTTTTTTCCCCAGCAGCAATACTACAGCAGAACATCCTTAGCAGCATAATTAGCTGTAAAATGTGGCAACATTGACAGGTAAATCTTTATCTTGTTCTAGGCTAAAAGGACTTAGCAGCAGTCTAGGCTGGCTGATCAATTGTTCCAAAACAGCTGAATTTCGAGGAAGAACAAGTGATTTTTTTGCACAATGCATTCCCCTTGCTCTTTGGTGAGGAAAGAATGGAATGAAATGTATCTTTCATTGCAAACCTTGTCAATGACATGTTGAACTGCAGCCACAGTGGTATAGTAACTGGAATATCATGGGCTGAATCTCTGCTGAGATCATTTACAAGCTATTTAGAACCTATCAAACCCCAATGACAGTACCAAGAAGATCCAAGGGAGACCAGTTTTCTAATTTTGTCACCTAGCTGAGGTTTGACTCTTTGCTGGAAAGCTCAGAGCAATGTTTTCTGAAAAACAATGCTCTGGAGCGTCTCTCAAACACTGGTGAGACTATCCTCTTATCCCCTTTTGGACTCAAACATTTGGGAAGTAATTTGGGCTCCACCAGGTGTTTTCCATTAGAAACTAAGGCTTGAATCAATGTCTTATGTCTTTGGTTGAAGCAAGAATAGCATCTTTGCAACAGATTCAAGACTTCTTACAGTGCTTGGCCTAAAAACTCACTCTCTCAACTTTTTCTCTGTACCCTGCAGCTACAGCTCCTGTGTTTGGTGCTTCCTTGCTGCCACCTTTGTTAGCTTTTCTGATTTTTTCTGCTATTGCTTCCTTGAAATTCCTAGCAAAAGAGCAGAAGAAAAGCCAGCTCCATTGATCAGTAGCCTAACCTCTCCCTTTTCTATATTGAAACCAAATGCCTTTAAGGCAGATGGTTTCTACTCAGAACTAGCTCTATGCTGATGCTTTGATCAACAGTGGGTGCTCTCACTCTTAGTCGCCTGGTTCCATAAAAGTTTAATAGCTTCTTTACATACCTCTGCATCAAATCTGGGCATTAATTACACTTACCACTGATTTAATCTATAACACCATTTTTTCGCATGTCGTAAATTTAAAACAAAGTAAATTTTCTCTTGCTCTAATTGCTGTTTTTAATGTACAAATTGATTGTGACCATTTCACATCAATATTTCATACACACCAAATCCTGAGCCTGTTTTTGCAGACATACCAGGGCTGTGGGTGACTGTGCTGCTGTCAGTGTAAAAGCTGTTGTGTAAGAGCACATCTCTTGCACTGCCAACACTGTCTGGAGAAGGGTCCAGAATGCAGCTCTGCTGTGCAAAGGGAAATATAGTCACCTGAGGGGCTTCAGCAGAAAGTCAGTGCTCCAGAAAAAAGCGTACTGCTATGTTCTTGCCCTCTAACTTGCACAGTTTTGTTGTCTTAAAGAGGAGCAAATGTTCCTCAGAGGGCTGCTGAGATGATGTGACTGACTGCATGCTAGCTGGCGTGGTGGTGGGGTGGGAGCTTTGTCCAGAGTAATGCGAGCAGCTGTTCATGCAAATTGGTCTTGATTTCCAGACTGGATGTGAATTGGTTCTGATGCCCAGGCTGGTGATGCTGTGGGCTCCATTTTGGTGTTTCACTTCAAAGTATGTCAGTTGAAACACATTTTTTTCTGTTGTTTAGGTGAGCTACAAACTAGGTGTGTGATGAGCACTGGTTATAAAAAGAGACTGTCACAATGACATTACAGCAGTGGATTTTCTGGAATGACTCAGTTTGCCAAAATGATTCTGTTTTGCATCTGCTGTAAGCAGCAGTAACCCTACTGTGGAAAACAACGCAACACCCTTGAAAACCAAATGAGGCCTCTTTCTTCTGAAGATGACAGTTGAGTCTATTTTTTTATGATGTCTTTTAAGGCTGCTAAATTGTTGTCTAATCCTTACCTCAGGGCTAAAAGCCTTTCAAGAGAACAAACACATGTAATATCAAAAAGGAAAGGTCTGTACTGCACACTCTCCAAAGCAGCTTGTGTGCAGATAGCTCCTCAGAGGTGCATTCAGATGAGCAAATGTGACAGAAGTGCATTCAGTAATAACAATATCCTCAATCAAAGGCATCAGCTGCACTCATATGCACTAAGCCTGACTTCTGAAGTCTTTGAAAGAATGAAAATTGGCACATGTGGATACTGCACGGCATTTGCAAGGAGGTTTGTGAATATCGTCATGTTATCAGAAAAGCATCTGTCTGGGAGAATTTGAGATCTTTCACCTTCCTGCCCCCCAAAATTACACTAATTAACTCTTTTTTTTTTTTTTTTCTATGTGGCTGGATTATACCATTTTTGTGGCAGATATATTATTTAAATAGGTAGATTAACAGAGAAATTTGATCTCAACATATATAGTAACAGATTCACAGATCTCAGATACTTCTCTTACATGAATTAAATGAATTATTTGGTTTTTGGTTGGTTGCTTTTTTTTATTATTTTTTTTGAGCCTGCTTTTTATAGTGAACTACTCAAGGGAATCTTTCCACTCTCCAAAGTTTCATTTGTTCTGGCAGACTAGTCAGCCTTTGGCTTTGAATAATTTCTGTGCAAAGTCAGAACAGCGATGCCTCAGAACAACTTCTTTCACATATGTAGAAATTTCTGGACAATGAGGGAACTTGGATCCCTCATCAGATGTGCAAAGATGTGCAGAAGGAACCTCTAGGGCTCTCTTTCAAGGCTGGACATCAAGGGTGTAATACCAACTGGGATATCCAAGCAGAAAGTGTACATGAAAGGACTTATATAGCTGTGAAAAGGCACTGGAGATGATAGGGGCAGCCTCTGATGCAGACCAGTGGGTTGTCAAAGCCCAGAGCTCCCACAGCAACCACTCCTCCAGATCTCCATTGAGGGCCCTCCACCCACAGCTGTGGAAGATGGCCCTGTGTAGGGTTGGTGGGCTCTTCTGAAAGTGTTTTGTGTTGGTCAGAGGCTCAGCTGCTGTCAAAAGGACAGCGGTCTTGTGATGCCCCCACCAAAGGTTGCTCCTCATGAAGCAGGTGGAGGTCCACGATGATCTGTGAGATGGGACTCCTGCTGCTATGTGAGGGGCTGGGTGTACAAAAGGTGACCAGTCTCTTGATCAGGGACCACAGGCAGAAATGTGGGTTGTCCCTCCAGGATCAGGTAAGCAGATTCCCACACCTGAAGTTGTCCCCGATTTGGCCAAGCATGGTGTATAGCTGGACTCCTGCATCCCCTGACTGCCTCGTAATGATGGGTTCCTGGTGCGGGCACCCTTGGCTGTGGATGCAAATTTGCTTTCTGATATATCCTGCAGCATTCACTGGAGAGTTGGTGTCTTGGTGAGCATTTTGCCAGTAAAATTATTTATGAGAACATGTGTTCAAAAGGTCATAGGAAATTCATCTAAATATTCAAATGAATTTTAATGGAAACTTTCTGTTTAATTCACTCAGAATTAAAAAGATCAATAATTATTCCATGAGATGCTCCATGTGTCTGGGAAGGAAAAGCTACCCATGAAATAGCTGATAATCAGATTACTCATTCACCTTTTGAAACACATATGGCACACATCATTTGGGAAAATCAGTGCTTCACCCATGGTAGATGCAGGGTAATGTGAGTCTTTGGAACAGACCTTAAATACTCTCCCTGTCTGCCTATTCCCGAGACAATGCCCAAATTTAAGGATATCCATTGCTCTGGCATAAGGTGTCTTTGACCTCAACTCATCCACATAACACTGGCAAACTGACCTGAGACCACTTTCAAGATTTAATTATTCTCCAAGGCTGTCATTTTTTACACCTAGATAAAGAAAGAGATGACATAAATGGGCAAGATATATTTCTAGCAACAAAGCTATGGAGAAACTCACGTAGCAGAAGCTGTTTCGGGTAGCAATGCACAGGTTGCTTGGTTCTCAAGGGGGATCTTCTCTGCGGCTGAGTAGGCTATTCTGGATGGTTTTGGAAGCTTGGGGATGGACTTCTGGTGACCCATGAATGGAAGGAAGTCTAGACAGAAAATCTCTCCTGTACCCCACTGGGGTAGCTATCTCGCGACATCAAGCTTGTTACCATTGAGTGGTTTTGTTTCCTTTCTGCAAAACAATAAAAAGTACCATGGTCAAAACATTTTGAACTCCTTTTGCTGGCTTTCTGCAGCTACACCATTTGGGTGTCCTATTTTCAAGCTTTTCCTGAAGGGGGGGGGGGGGGCAGAAAATTTCATTCTCTCCTTTGCCTTGCCTTGCCTTTTAGTTAAGAGTGTGAAAGGGCTTGTACTGGCCCATCCTCTACTGCCTTGTCTGCTTCCTCTGCTTCCCATGGGGTGCTGGGTTTTGGTGGGTGCAGACCTGCATGGTTTGGGTCATTAGGGATTTGTTCTTGCCTCATGATATCGGAGCTACCTGAGTTTTTAGTGTTGTTAGTGCTACCCCTACACAACTCCTGTGTGTATTTGCCACGTGAACAGATAAGTCCCACATGAATGATGGATACAAAGGTGACTCTGCTCCTTCTGGGTGATGATGTGAGAGTCATGCATATCATTCCTTTCCGAAATAAATACAAAAGTCTTCCAAAGTAGGCTTCTACTGGGAGCCTTGTCATGTTCACACTGTGGAGAAATCAGCTCGTCTTTTAGTGTCTTTGCACGGAAACATGACTGAGAAATGAACTACTGTGCAGAGAAGAAGGAGAAACTCATTGAAGACCAGTAAAAGAAAGCAATGTGACTGGATTGTTAGCCATGCTAAGAAACTGTTTTGCTCAGCATGCTTGAATTGAACACCCACTTATCATTTTTTTTCATAAAAAAAGCAAAAAAATCCCCAAGACCCTTACTGTATGTCTCTGCTTGTCCATACTTTTGAGTCACTCAACTCCATACGTTCTTCCTGCCCCACATTTTGGGATTGATTTGGCAGGAAAAAAAGGCAGTGGAAAGGCCATGAGACAAGCTGTGCTCATTTAGTTGTGGTTTCTAAGCGCAGGTAAGAAGCAGCTGTCCCTGGAGGTATTTGCACCTGACATGGAGGCTTGGGATGAGGCTTAGAAATTTGTATTACCCAGAAGTTTTGGCTTTGTAAGGCAAAGCAGCAGTGGGGGCCTTTTATGTATCTTAGGGCCTGAACCATATTTTGGCTTTGTGAGGCAAAGCAGCAGCGTGGGTCTTTCACGTACCTTGGGGGCTGAACCGTATCTGTGATCAGATCTCCAACATCCAGCAGTGCAAAGGGGCAACCAAGCTGGAGGGAAGAATTTGGCACATGCTGAGAGAAGGTATCACCAGTCCAACTCCCTGTGGCTTCCTGCTGTGATTTTAGTTCAGTCTGCTCTGGAGGACTCACTGCTTGTGTTCCGGTTCCTTCTGGGAGAGCCATTCTTGAAAGATTATTGTCATCTGAAAATCAGAAATTCATTCAGAACAAGGCATTGTTATTCTGAGTTAAGAGTTGTATATGTGGGGTGGTATCCAAGAAGGGTTATTTTGCTTTAAATTTGCATCCTATCTTAGTTGGGATTAATTTTTGAAAGTCAGCAAGCTCTTAGGTTTGTGGGTGTGTAACAAATTCAGAATTAAGCCCCAGAGATTTATATCTGAAATTGCTGACGTACACAGTCACCAATTTGCCACTTTTGTCTTTTTCCTGGTAATTTGTTTACCCAAGGAATTGCACGTTTTCCCCCATGGGTCTTTGATGAAGTTAATATGGGAAACAGCTGGTCAGTGGAACTGGTTAAAAAGAGCAGAAGAAAGTTTTCTGCCTACATTTACTTTTTCCATCAAATAAAACCAATATTTTAAAAGTTTTTTTTTTTTAAAAGAAAAGTTCTGCTGCTTACATATAAGTCCAGCACCCATACACACAGTCAGGATAGCCACCATCTGTTAAACACATTGCTTAAAACATCTCATTGCCTGTGTTTTAATAGGTTATATATTAAATTTTGAGCTCCTAAATAAAGACACAGCGTAGTTCTTAGTCCATATCATGGAGATATCAATGGCTCTATACCAGCACTGCTGCTTAAAAGCAGGGTATGATATGCAGATTTTTTTATTACTACAAGAACAATTTCCCATAATTTCACATTCCTTTCTCAACCCATTCTGTTGTGTGGGATTTGGGAAACATTTATTTTAGGGAGAGAGAGGTTAAAAATAGTGCGTTTTATGCAGGAATGAATTGATTTTTAGCCAGAACAAAACCTTGATGAAGCAAGAGCATAGAGTGAGCATTTTATCTTACCCTCAGTCTCCAGTGTGTTTATGTAGGAGCTCATTCCTGATGTTTTCTTGCATTAGCCTGATCTGGTCACTAGATGTTGCTAGGTATCTATGTCAGTAGTCGTTTTGGCCTATTTAACTATAAGGCTTTATAGGTGTAAGAAAAGAAGGTTACTATCCGTAACAACTTAAGAGTTATTTCACTCAGTTTATTGATGTTATCAGTAAAAAAGCCTCCACTTCCCTCACTTCACGATAAAGCCGTGTCCTTTCGTGTTAATGGACTCTACTGGGCAAAGCAGATTTCCCCACCGCCCAAAACTTGAATTTCGTTTTGAATGCTTGAGATGTTTCTGGTAAAAGTAAAGATTTAGGCAAACAGCTCTTGTCGCTTAGGACTTGAGAGTGGCCCATGAGAAACAATGGGCATGACCTTACTCTGGCCCTGCAATGTGACCACGGGACTTCTTGCTTCCCCCGACTGGACAGTCGATTATTCCTCCTGAGACCTTTCTCCTCAGTGGCTTCCCAAGTAAAACAAGTTTAATATTCACAGTATGTGACTGCTTCCCAGTACTGCTGGATAAATGCAGTTATACTTAAATATATATAAACTAGATGTACTGAACAGTCTCTTTACTTGCTGGTTGCTACTGTTAAAGAAAACGGATTTTGTAAAAATATCGCAGTTGATTTGGTATCAGGGGGATTTTGAACTAATGGGTTACTATCACATAAGGAAGATGGGTTAGGTATCTTTCATCTGATTAGTCCTTAGGAAAAGCAAAAAAAGTGGTCACTGTTCTCTACCTTTGAGTTACCAGGCATCTGTGGAGATAATATTCAGCTACTCCCTGGATGAATGTTCCTCTTAAATCTTAGTCAAAGCTTGAGATCTCAGCCAAAGTTTAAGCAAAGCTTAGTCTTTCAATCGGTAACTCCCATACCATTGGGCTTGTATATGACATTTTTTTTTTTTTTTAACTGCTGAAACATACCCTTTTCTTGAAATATTTCCCATATCAACAGCTTGTATACAAGTGACACATCTTGAAATCAGCGGAGTACTTCAGTAAATAATGATTAATCAACAGAGTTGTACAAAAGTAAATTTTATTTCACCCAAAATGTTGAATTCTTAACTTTAAACTTAATTTTGAGTTGGAGGTGAAGATATTACAATTTCAGGAAAAATTACAGAACAATTTTTAAAAATCAGGAAGTGTGGAGTAGAGTGTTTATGTAAGTAATTTTGGATTAAATTTGGAAACAAAGACTTACAAGTTAAAATGCTCACATGCTTTGCTTAAATATACTTGAGTGTTTTGTGTCAAAAACAGTGATATTTTTCATAACAGGTATATTCACTATGGGTGAAATCCTCCAGCCAAACTTCGTCTGTCTCAAGGTTCAGAGCTTAATCTAAGCCAGCAGTTCAGCCTTCCCGGCTCTAGCAAATGTGATTCATTCCATCCTAGGAGAGGTGACTAAGACTGGGAGGATGAATTCACCTGGGCACATGCCTGTCTCTGTTGACTATAGAGGAAGCCCTATAGAGTATAGGCTGGTTTACTAGATGTCCAACTTCTGGAAGACTGAAATTAGTGGAAGTGAGGCTGAGTCTTTCTATTAAAAAAATGCCAAAGCATGGCAGTTAGTGCTTTTCTTCCATTCTTACCAGTTCTCATGTTGAAAATATTGAAAAAAAATGTTTTGCTCTTTTTCTACGAGTATATTTCCTAAACCAAGAAATAACTGTGTGGCCATTTGCTCTCAGGCATCAGGGAAAGGAGAGAAGAAAAAGAATAAACATCTCTGCCCAGGGCAAATTGTGATCGGCAGAAGGAAACTAGGAAAAAAATGGAAAAGAGAAGCACTCAGAGGAAACCTTGAGAAGAAGCAGAAAGTACCCAGAATAAATCTGAAAAAAAATTGAATGAAATGCACTTTTTCAATTCAATTGTATCTGTCTGATGAAACACAGGTTCCCTATTTTTCTCAAACCTAGCTATCATCAGAAAGAGCTTGCTGAATTGGGCTATCTGAATCTTTTAATTTATCACTGTTCTTTACCTTATAAATATCACATCTCTTCTTTCCTGTATTAGAAAGATAATTTATTTGAATCAGTCTGAAAGGCAAGAAAAATCTGAAACCATGTTCTTCTAATTTATTTTTTTTTAAGTCCTTGATGTACAGAAGTGCTAAAGACCAGGAGACTAGGAAAAATTGTGTATTATAGGGCTGGTGATCAGAGCATCTGCAGGGCTGGTAATCCCAGCATTCAAACACCAGTATGATTTCCTTCACAGGATTTGAAAATGCTCACTCACATTGCTCTCTTTTTCTAAGGGGACTGTAAGGAAATGTGCTTTGCACCCCTCCTGGGAATCCCAGGCTCTTTCTTGTAATTGAGCCTGAGACCATATTCAGCAAAAGATTCCCTGAAAAATAAGTACTTTACTCCAGGATTTAATTTGGGGGTAACTATTTCTCTTCTATTGCTGGGAGAAAGAGAAACAATAGTGACTGGCACTTGTTTTTAGCCTGTAATCTGTGGGCTTCTCGTCTTTAAGAGGTCTGCTAAAGATAACAGAATCCATCAAGCACAAACAACTCAAAAACATTTGCCTATGGAGTTTGTATACTACCAAGCAAAGTAAGGAAATATGTTCTCTCTTATTTCAGGTTCCACCAAGCCAATAAAGAGCCTATAATAGCCAGGTTTATTATGTATTTTTTGTAGTTCCTATATACATTAGTCATCAGTAGGGTGCATGAGGTTTTGCAAAGACGATGTTGCTCTTTTTCTTTTACAGGTGAAGTGACCGAAGCACAGAGAGGCATACTGTGTCCTAACCAAATGCTGCAAAAGTCATTCTGCATCTCACATATGCGTAACTCCCTCTGTTCAAGGTTAGTTTTGGTTCAAACCAGGCAAAACTGGCAAACCCGAGCTCCTCCTCTGGGTTTCAGTGCCCAGAGTGCCTTGGTGAGGACCAGGTGGGGAAGCAGTGTAAGCACAGCAGTTAGTCCTGGTTGGGACAGGTTGGCAGCCTGGCCAGGGTCACACTGGCTGCTGGACCATGGCCTCTGTGGTGCAGGTGGAGGGGGCACCCTGGGGAGCCAAGCTGCTCCTTCCCGCTGCAACGCCAGCAGGTTTCTAGTTTCCTCTCTGCCCAGGCTGCCCATGTGCCTGGTCACTCCTGGAGCTCCCTCTGGCTCCTCCTGACCCTTTCCAAGACAGACAGGAGTATGGGAGATTCAATGCGACACCCCAGGGAAATGTTGAAATTTTCCACTTTGCTTTCTCTGCCTGTCCTAATGCTCGGCTGCCCAGTTACCAGTGCCTGCTTTTAAAGGCTCACCATTTCCTACATTACAGCTGACAGGTTGTCTGCTCTTCCCTTCAAGGATTTGCTTCCCAAAATTGCTGACCATAACATTTTTTCCTTGGCCTCCTGGCTCTTGGATGCACACACCTTTGCAAAGCTGCTTTGCTGCAATAAGTATGTTGTGTGTAGCTATGTGCACATGGTATTTATACTGCTCTTTTTTTTATTTCTAAGTTCAAAGAAGGAGATGGAAAAAAAGAAAACTTCCCTTTCTAACTAAATTTTGCATGTACAGAGAGAAGTCTACAGATTCAAATGTGTTAAGTATCCACACAGTTAACAACATGTCATTCGTGAGAGAATTTTCATAATTAATGAACTGGTTCAATTTGCTCTGCCGCTTGACTTTGATTAATACATTTTTGAGTGTTCCCACTGGGACTCTGTCCAGTTTGTTTAGTAAGCTCTTATGTCTATATCCAGTTCATGTGTATGGATCAAAGTGTTGGCACCAAATACTGGCAATATTAGGCTATGGTACAGCCATTCTGACTCCACTTAAAAAGAAGATAGCAATATATCTTAAATCAAGTTCTTTGTGATTCATTAAAAAAAAAAAAAAGGAAAGAAATTTCACGCTGTATTGTGTGGAAATGCTGTGATTTAAAAGTTCATCTCACGCAAGCTTTGCCAATTAAAGAGGTATTTATCAAGGCAGACAGTAATCGTGCAGACCCAAACCAGCAATTTGTTCAATATTAAGCACTGAGCTGCAAAACTTCTATAATTAACATACTGAATGAAATGACCTTTCTTTGCCCAACTGCTGTGATGGCATTGCTTTGGTCCCAACCCCGCCCCCGGCCCCCTGTCCCCCGAATCCTCCTTACAGCACAAGGATGTGCACCAGGTTTTAAAAAGGGATCAAGCCCTGGACTGATCGGATGCACGAGGAGGGTGGGCTCCACAGCGCGCATTGCACGGGGCAGGGGGCCTGCAGGGGTGTCCCAGAGGGGGCAGTGGAAAGGGGTGGCTGCCCTGGCTGCTCCCAGGGCCTCATCCAGGGATGCCCCTTCCCTCTGCAGCTGTCCCCAGTCACCACCAGGCAGTGTCCAGCCAGCTGGGGCCAAAGGGCTCTCATTTCATGAGACCATGTCTGTCTGAACAGGGTGGTTTAACAAAGGAGAAGGAACTCATGGCTTTGGGGCATTAATTCACTCCTTGCTTGGTCAGGTTACAAATAACCTGTTTCTGTCTGGAGCAATATTCAGCATCAGTGTGATCCCAACAGGGAGCAAAGGGAGCACAAGTTGCAGGTATTAAAGTTTCTTTTTTAGCGAAAGCTCCAGTGTTTGCTGGGAAGAAATCACTTCCTTTGGTTTTTGTCTTAAAAGAGATCATTCAACGTCATTTGCCTCCCAAATGTCATGAGGCATATTCTGTGCTTGGTGTAGGTGTATAAATGTTGCTGTGCCTTATTAGCATTAACGAATATGTTGGGGAAAGGGGAAGCTTTGCCGCGTAGTGCAGAGGGCCATTGCCAGCCTGCGTGTTAAGTCAGGACTATACTAGCCTTATTTTGAAGGCTGACATGTAGTCCTGAAGTACTTCTCTGGCTCTGTTTCCTGGGGTAAATGTCATCCCCAGAGAGCTGGAGGCATGAAGAGGATCAATGACAGTGTCAGAAAACCCCCAGAGAAATCCTTTGTAGTAAGAAAATATGAGAAGGCTCAAAACAAGTTTTCAGTGAATGCTGTGTGTATATATATCTCCATGTCAACTCAGGGCTTCCAGCTCTGTGCCCTTGGCTCATGGCACCGCACTTCCAAATGATGGCAGTTGGAGAAGCATATCTTAAGCCTATAGGGTTTAAATTAATTAGAGAAATTCTCCTGAGCTCAATCTCTGCTTTCCCTGGGGGTGACGGGGACCAGGCAGTTAATCACCAGCAGTAACAAACTGTCATGCCTGTTGCCCTGGTTTTGTTTAGATGTTATAAGGCTGAATGATATTGGATAATGAACAATGGCAGACAAGCTGATGGAAACACAGAAAACACTGGCAGATTTAAGTGCACATTGTTTAGCTACTAGTAGGAGAACGGCCTCAGAAAAAATGTATTCTTTTTAACTTTTCCCATGGGGTTCTGGCTCCCATAATACTCGAGTGGGTTTTATAGCTGTTTATTCCCGCTCTGCGAGGACGCCAAAGCAGTCTTTGTATCCAGCGGCTCCATCAGTGGAGTTTGGCTTACAATTTATGTCTTGTCATTTAAGCACTTGCAAGCAGTCTTTGGCCCAGCAAATAAATGCATGCAACATGCTGCACACAGCAAGTAAACTCCGCAAATAACTTGCAAGGATGGGTCCTTGTTCATTCAGTGCTTTTAGTCATGTGGCAATTTTCATTACATATGTTACAGGTGAATTGACAGCAAATTATGAGTTGGTTAATGGCTGTTTTCCTCTACCATATACTGAAAGAACTGTAAAACTAAACCACTCATTAAACTAAGTATGCTGGCTAGCACGGTATCCACACAGATTAGTCTACCAACAGCCTACACATTTGAGGGACTCCCTCCCTTTTAAACCCTTGCCTGTAACCACTTCCTTTTCTGAAAGAACTGGAGTGACTCTGATAACAGAAGAGTGAGATATAACTGTAATTTCAAAACAATATCCAATATAGAGAAGTCCGTTTAGCCTGTGCTGATGTTTTAACCTTCTCTTATATGAAGTATATATGAGCACTAAAACAAAGCACAGAAAAAGTGCTTTCTTTTTTTCGATTTATTTGATTTATGTGTTGGGCTGATGTTTTTACTCTTTGCACTGACTATTGATCAGCTAGTTGGTTTCCCTTCTTCTATGCCTAACTTTCAGTAGTAGTGATACCAAATGTTTTAAAAATGAGAAAAACAAAACTGATAAAATATAGTGCAGACAGGAACACTCAGAGTCAGGTGTGAGAGGCAAAAGAAATTTAAAGCATGACTTCTTTTTGACTAACTGGCTAGGTTTCAAATGAATATTCTGCCTTTAGCAAATCCTCACAATAGTGCACGGGCTGCTGAAGACTGGCTGCCAGTCCTGCAGCAGACCAGGGCTGCTAGTTGGGGCTGCCATTTCTTGGTCGTTACTTTTCTTCTCCAGCTACTACAGCATAACATCTCACATCATTTGCTCTAGTTGCAGTGGAAACTGTACTTTGGGGAGGATGCTGCCTTTCCCAGTAGCAGTATACCCTCTCCTGAGCAGATTTTTTTCAGTATTTTGGCCAATGACAACGCAGTTTGGCAGTGGAGAAGTTTCAGGAGGTGGAGGAAGTTAGCTTCTTGCCCTTATGCTTTTGCTCATTAAAAAAAATGTAAGTAAACACAAAGACTGCTGTGTAGCTGTTGAGTATGTAGGAACTACTGCTTACTTGAAGACCTTGGGGATACATGTGTGGTCCCCAGGGGGGAACAGGGGCTGTGAGGAGACCCATTCAGGGGCTGTACCATGTGCCCCGCTGAGGTCCATGTTAAGAGCATGAAAATTTGATGATTCCACACTTCTGGTCTTGTCTCACTATAAATCAGTTATGATTTCTTTACTTTGATACTTTTGAGGCATTTACCAAAAATCCTACACCCTTTACATCCCCTCACTCCAGGCACACCAAAGGCCCAGCCCCGCTCACAGCATAGTCAGTGGCCAGCCCCCTTCCACCCGTGGATCAGTGCGGGGTCTGTCTGGGCATGGGTATATGCTTTATATGTTATACAG
Organism: Falco biarmicus; assembly: GCF_023638135.1. Lineage (NCBI taxonomy): Eukaryota > Metazoa > Chordata > Aves > Falconiformes > Falconidae > Falco > Falco biarmicus. The sequence goes on along the minus strand of NC_079289.1, from coordinate 76,747,880 downwards.
GGTCAGGTTTTGTTCTGTATTTCTTACAGCAGGATACATTCACATCTGCCTTTTGTCCTCCTGAGAACTGAAATGCTGAGAAGCTTCTAATGTAGAAAACTGTTTGCAATCTTTCTGCCTTCCAAAAAAAAAAATATCTGATATTGGTTTTGGTGTTATTGTCACCTTTATTTAAACAGAAAACATGAAGGGTCAGAGGTGATAAGGTTTTAAAAGGGGGAAATACCAGGCTATCTAAGAGAAGAGGAAAATTGACATCATTGACTGGAAAAGCCAATGAAGTCCTGGAAAGAAAATCAACAAGGCTGAGGTCTCTTCTGATGCAAGAAGCAGGGAGGAAGGAGGGGAGCACAAATTAAACTAGCAGATGGGGGATTTACAGTCAACAAAAACATCCCAGCGCAGTGTGGGTTGAAGCTGTAGGTCTCACTGTTGCAGAGCAGTGGTGACAGCAGGAATTTACTGTGTTCAAAGAGACAAACAGGATGCACAGGCACCACCTCCATCCCTAGATGAAATCCTTCTCACCCATAGGAAGAAACATGCTGGCTGAGTCAAAAAAGGGGTTCTTTGTCTAAGGCATAAACAGTTAAAATTCTTCTTTACGCTTCTCTGCATTTGGGCTTCAGTTGTGAAGCATCCTAACTAATTTAAATGACTGATCCTGATCTGTAATTAATTTAAGTGTTCATGTAGTGCCATTGCTTATGTCATAATATGATATGACTGTCATGCTTAAGCACCTTTGTTATGCACTCTAATGGATCTGGCGGGGTGAAGACAGAGGAAAAAAGATAGTCCTTACCTCCCAGAAGCACAGTTTTCAGTTCAATCCAATAAGGGTCTTACCACTTCAGGGAAAACAGCTTGCTAACTTAGAAAATGCTGTGCTAACTTTTCTGATCACAGAAGCATATGAGGAAAAAGTAGTGGTTGATCAAAACAGGATCTGTCACTGTCATCCGCTAATGAAACTCTGCAATTGTCATTCTGTGTTTCCAAGAACAAAGGAGAAGGACTGGTGCTATTTCCCTGCTTCTTACAGAACACAAAGGTCAGTGACACGTAGAAAATGGCATTTCATTAACTAGACATTTGTATTATAAACATTATTCCCAGACAAGCAGGAAAGTCCCAAAAATCTGAGTCACTGGTGTTTGAATAGATGTTTTGTAAGACCAAGTGCAGACCTTTATAAATAAAGCATTGATGAAATAAACAGTCACTTTGTATCAAAAAGGGAAAGTTTTCTTATACACATGCAGTTTTCATAAAACAGTGCCATGATTTAGAAGCTTTTTTTAAAAAAACGTGTAGTCCTGTCAGGAGATTTATTCTGTCTAACCAGCATCTTAACTGGCTGCTAGTTTAAGATGTGTATTTTTTACAGAGCATGTGTCTGCCTCTACTCATACTTGTGCCTCATTTATAACTCCTTAATCTTCCTTCCTCTTGATCTGAGTTATGATCATGACCCTTAAATGATAATTTTGAGCTACTGTGGCAATTCACCATGTGTTCACTGTATAAGAAGAAAGGTAGATGAATCTCGAGTCTTTAAAACTTGAAGCCAGTTTTGTTGCTTGGGAAGTGCTCTGTGCCCTCTGACTCCAGGCAAGTTATTTCCCATGCAAAGCTTCCCTGAAAACACTTTTTATTGAGTACTAGGACAACATCACTCAACAGCTCAGCAGATACAAACAGGGGACTTTCAGATGTGTGTTCTGCCCTATCAGAGTAAGTAGGTGCAAGAGTGGGAAGGCAACTCTAGCTGCCATTGCAACTTGCTCAGCTGCTGGCCTGCTGGGGTACCTTAGGTTGGGCTCCTTCAGCAGCTCTGCTTGGCTTCTTTCTCCTTCATCTCTCTTTTGCTGTGGATACAAGCAGAACCTTTGCCTATGAATCTGCACAACACCTGCTGCTTTAATGCCAAAGGTGCCCCTGAGTGAGGCTTGCTCCAAAGAATAAAAAGCCCCAAAAGATTGGGAAAGTTTCTCTTGCCTCATTTTTTACAGTGTCTTCATTTTCCCTTGTGCCTATGCTCTGATGAAACCGACCTGATTCTCCACTGCCTTGCACAGTACTCTCCTTGTGGTTGTGGAAAAGAAGCACCAAGAAAGCTTTGGTGTCAAAAGGATTTTGCTATGGACAGATGTGCTGTAGCAGTGGTAGGGATTTCTACCTTCCTCTGCAAGTTGCATTGGTAAAAATTTCCTAATATTTCCTTGAGACTAGGAGAATGCTTCTCCCATTGAAATCACTAGGACCCTGAACTCAGGACTCCAATCCTGCTCTCATTTGAGACTGATAAAAGGATCAGAGGGAAGAGCAGCAGTGTTGGGAATGAAAGCTCTTTGCAACTGCAAAACAGCTGACAGCAGCAGATGAAAATGTGTGAAGAGGCAGAAGAACCTTAGCTTATAGAAGCTGGATTTAATGCTGGAGGTCTTAAAGTAAATTGCTTTGCACAATTATTTTGTACTTCTTTCCTTTCATTCACATACCCCAGGAGAGCAGATGACAGAGGTACTGCAAGAGCAGTTAGTTTCTGTGGTAGACCAAATAGGAAGAGTAATTCCTGCAGGTAATTCAGGAGTAGTATGTGCACATACAATTTCTGTGTTGGAACTTTAGATGTCAGGGGTTTGCCTACCCAACCTGCCAGGGCAGCATCAGGAGGTCTGGGGGAAGCATCCTTGGAACAAGCAAGATGTTCTGTTTTCTCTATTGCAGGAAAGAGTCTCTTCTTTCCTGTTTGTTGGTTTCTTTAATTAATCTTTAATGATAGCAGATCTTTTGCTTTTGTTTATAAAGCTAAAGCATGTAAAAAGTTGTTTGAGTCATGCAGAGATATAAACAGATACTTGCCTGTCGACCTACCTATCTTTTTTTCTTACATGTTAATACTGTTTTAGGAACAAAACAAATAACACCAGGCTCACAAGTGATGCTAAAAAGACATTTTCCCAACACTGCTAATGGGAAAGCGGGCTATGGGATGTGGTAACAACCCAAATAATAAAAAAACAAGAATAGCCTATTTGCATGGATTTCATTTGCTTGCCTTTTGCTTGATTGGGCAATTTGGGGCTGAGATTTTAGGCACAACTTCAATCGGCTAAGAATAAAAATAAAAACTCCTATCCAGAGGGCATGAGCAATTAAAGACAACTGTGGGAAACATAATTTGCACATAGAACATTTCCTTTCTTTTTAAAGTGTGCTGGAGATGTGAAAGAGTGCCATGTGAAAAGACAAAAGAGTCATGACTAGACACTCGGTGTATGTGCTTCCTCCTCCAGGTGAACAGCCTCTCTGGGCTCCCCAGGGCTCCCCCCTCTTTTCCTTGGTACTCTTGACTGCTGGTCCACATCATGATGTGGCTTGGCTATATCAGCAGGTAGAAGCAAAAGGGCTGGTGAAGAGTCTTCAGCTACCTTTGCAGGCACCTGGCAGGAGCTTGAGCACTGCAAAGATCTTCATTTCAGGGCATTTCCCCCATATCACAAAGATGATGCCTGTCCTTGCTGCTGGGGACATGGCACCCGCTGCTGAGCCCTGCATCAGCAACTCTTGCAAGGGGCTCCCTCCTTTCCTGAAAGTAGAAGATATGGACATGGCCTGGGGACATGTTGGCTGCTCCTTGTGCCTCTCCTGAGCCTTTGCAAAACCTTCACTCCCCTCTGCTTTTACCTCTGAGACTTGTCCTCATGCATACTGTGTCTTAGGGAAGAGATTCAGTTTATTCTGAAGTGCTGAGAGATGAAGGAGTTTTGCAAAACACTGTATGGTCAGAAGAGGAACAAAGCCAAAGATACTCCAAACATCCAAAGACAGACAGCCTGGGGAGAGAAAAACAGGAATGTGGAAATCCTGCCTGCAGCTCCCTGAAACAGCAGCTGGCTGAAGGGGAGAGCTGATGCAGGGGGTTAAGCAAATGTACTCACATTCAGAGAAGGAGGAAAAGAGTGGATGTTAGAAAGCTGTGCAGCCCGTGAGGCTGATGTCCCACTGTGGCGAGTGGTTTGGCACATGAGCATCCTGCAGTTTTGCAGTGCTGTGGTTCCAGGAGGCAGCTCTATTCCCTAGGGTGGCTGCAGGTTTCTGTGCCATTTTCACAGGACTGGCAAAATCCTCTGCTGGTGTCACTGGTCATGCACACTGCCCTGGGTGCCTCACTGCCCACAGGTGGGTTACTGCAAATCTCTTTTTTCAGCTCAAAGCCTGAGAGTGCTGCATTTCATCCCTTACCTTGTAACATTTGCACACCACATGAGTGGCTGAACATATGATTTTAAGCAGTTGCATTTATTTCAGTGGCCTAATGTTGTGTTTTAAAGACTTCTTATGGATGTAAGCAGGTAAGCTTTCAAAACATGTCTAAAAAGAAGCTGAGTTAAAAACCACAGTGTGAAAAAGCATCAATGGTGGCAACCTTGTGGTCACTCATGAGTGTAGATAAGATATGCATCACTATGGATGGAGGATTTCCCTCCACCCCACATGAGAAAATTTCTGTGGTCCTCGATGCAAAGACCATAAACACCTCCTATCCATGCTTGCCACTAGCTGTTCAGTTTGACTGTTTTGCAATGTGCTTTACTGGCTGTTTTGCCATGTGCTTTACTGGCATCAGCTTCAGCCCTGCAGGAATGGATGGGATGATGCCCAAACCTTCTCTTGCCCCTCGTGTCTGCTCATGTCTTGCCCTGGGAATGTTTACTGGGATTTCCACTTTCTAAAATGAGCACTGGGCAACAATCCCCCTGTTATTTATACACCCTTTGTACTTTCGCTTAGGCTAAATGTGAGACGGAGCTTTTGAAGATACTGCTGTGATGTGAGACGGTACCCACAATTCTGGCAGATTCTGTAGTAAAGAGGTGGATAAAGCTGGACCCTTTTAGCTCTGCTGTGTAGACTGTATTTTAGGGAGGAGACTGTGTAGACAGTCCAGGGGCTGTTTCAAGGCAGCAGGAACCTTCTTTTTCACAGAGTGAAAGAAGTGTTCACTTGTATCTACTGCAAATTGTTCTAGAGGAAAGGCTAGGCTGTATGGAGAAGACTAGCTTTATATGAAGTCCCAGGCTAAATGCAGATCTTCCACTAAAGTCAGCTCACTCCACTGTTGTAATTCTGTGAGTGAAGTTGTCCTGGAGATAAGTTGCTCTTTGAATATACATGAGGAAACATGGCTTGAGATCCTTCTTATAATACTGAAGTGAAAAGAATTGCTTTGCTATTGAAAGTGTTGTTTCAGGAGGAAGACAACAACATCTCCTTGGGTAAAGAATATGTCCGGGTATGTCTGTCACGTTGTTAGGTTAGCTGGTTGGAATGGCATTTCTCTCTGAGCTTGGATTCCTGCTGTTTTTGCAGTGGAGAAGTTTTATTCTTCTGTGAGAGAAAATTGGTTCTTGCCGTCACAAACATCTTCATTCATTTGAAGAAAGAGATCTTTGGAAAGATCTAAGTTATAACACTGAAATATCAGCACAAGCTGAAATCGTGTGCTCAGTATGGAGAAATTGGTTCATACAAAATAAAGCCATGGTATGTTTCTCTGTAGACTTCATGACTCCAGACTACACCTAAACTTGCTTTGATTCCTTCTGCCACTTTGTCTTCCACTTTCTTATATCTCTGGGTCCTGCCTGTGAGTTGAAATATATGCTATGTTGGAGGAAAGGGGGCTGTCACAGCATCTCTGGACCATCTTCAAGGAAAAGTCTCACAGGAGAAAGTGCATCTGTCCGATCTTCAGCCTTCCTTTCATTCGCCTAAGAAACTAAGGTAGCTGCAATGAAAACTTTGAGCTTTTCCCATTTTACTATTTCCCCTTTTTAAAAAACAATACCTGAAAAAGAACTCTTTGAGCTGAAGGCAGGCGATATGGAAGTTGTGCGGGTGCTGCCTTGCAGCAGAGAAAATGAGCTGATGAACGGTCTGCAGTTCCCTTTGGTCAAAATTACTTACGTCTATTAGTGCAGGAGTGTTCTTGATTTCCTGATTCATTACTTCTACCCATGAGGTATAAACTTTGTAGGAGGTTTCAGAAGTCATATTTAATATTAATGCTTTGGTCTTTATCTTCAGGGCACTTACTGACCTGGACACAGATTTTCTGAGTGTTCACTTAAACCTCTGAGAGGCAAACAGCTATGAAGCTCTTTGTGAAGATGAAGACTTTTGCCATGAATCGTGATTTTTTTGAGGGGAGGTGGGCTGGTCTGAGACTTCAGGACAAACCTCTGCAAGAACTGAGAATGATCCTGGGCTTCACTATCTTTAATTCCAATTATCTCTAATGTGTCTTCTCTACCTTCTGTCTAAGGCATGTTGATATAAGAACAATTTAACCCAATAAAACATTGCAACAGGCGTACAACTTTTTTGTGCAGAGATGATAAGAGCACAAACAATTTACATGTGTCAGATGTTAGACATGACACATAATGCTCTACACGTTCTACTACCTTGGTTACAAAGGTTGATACAAACACATGGCTAGAATAAAGTCAAATATGCACGCTACAGGATCAAAGCTACTGGAGTTTAGGCAAGCATTTGCAATTAAATTAAAGTATTAAATGATAACAAATATGAATTTTCAAGTTAGAGTTTAGAAACATGGGGAAAGATTAAGAAACTGCATTTAATATTAACTTGAGGCTGTAAGAGGTATCCTGATTTGTTTAACTAAACTTATAAATCTTGTGTAATGAGGAATTTTTTCTTTAGCTCTATTTTCTGGCTTGCTTTCTCAAGGACAGCTCCTGGACCCATGCCATATGTCTGCCCATACTAATTTTGGTTAAACCACAACACTGCCTTAAAACTGGACAAATTTCAATTAAATTCTTGGAGGAACTTAGTATCTCTAACAGATGATGTTCTGTAGGTATTTTTGAAAATTTAAGGTTGGGTGGAGGAGGGACATCTGCATTAGTACCCCACTGAGAGGCAGGCCACAGCACAAACTCCACTGTTACACGCTTTGTTTGGATTATCAGATACCCACTCAGCACAGTTCAGGCTATGGCCCCTGCCACATGTTAACCAGCAGTTACATTCTAGGGAGAGCATATGAATCTAACCTACTGCATAGAGGGAAGTTATGGATATGGCAGAAGGAGTGAAGTCAAGGAAGAGAGCAAATGCAATGGGAAATTGCGAGGAGCTGTAGGGATGGAGGGCAAACATTTATAAGAAACCATGCTTCATTAGTTCCTCTGCTCAAAGTACGGCTTGTAAAATTAAATGATGACTCAAAACCTTGCATCTGAGATGTTCAAAGGACCCTAAAGTAACTAAGTATCATAAACTCATTGAAATTTATTGAGTCTGTGAACTTCTCAGGATCATTTATCAATCCCAGGCATCAGAAGTGCTGTTGGGCTAGGCAATGAAGGAGCTTGCTGGAGCCATTGCCACAGATGATTCTTTGGGTAGCATTTTAGTAGATGGCTTCTAAAACTTAGTGATGAAAAAAGAGTAATAAGAAGGTGAATACTCTGAGGGATTACATATAATTAAATAAACTATTATTCAGACTCAGTGAAGGTGTTTAAGACTCTTGGGATTCCCCTAGAAGATAGCTAGCCTGGACAGGCAAAAAAAATTATAGCAGCTTTTCTGCAATTTTTTTCCAACATTACAGATTCTAGTGATGTTTGAGCTTTGCTGGTCATTATAAACCACTTTGAAAAAGAGAGGAGAATAATCCCTGCTACTTTCCTATAGGTTATGGTGGATCATGGTCACTTCCATTTGCAGGCACAACAACAACCCTCTCAGGAGCTGGGCTTGCACTGTCACTCTGGCTGTCCCAGATTGCTTTTTCTGCAGCTTTAGTTGTGAGACTGGAAGGAGGGCAATTGTTTTTTAATGTTCTTATTCCTCCAGTTGCCTGTAATTGAACAAGTATGGAAGTGGAATACTATGGTGATAGTTTGCTATTACCAGTAAAAGCAAGATAATAGAGAATCATGCTTCACAATATCCTGATATGGACAGCTATGAAAAAAGTAAAAAATAATAATAAAAAAAAAAAAGCCAGAATTTCAGGATGTGCAAATCATGAAAACTTTATTGTAGTCAACAGATCTTCATTCTTTTCACCTCCTTTCAAATGATTTATTGCAGAAAAGCAGACACAGCAGCATGCAGAACTTTCTGGTCTACCTCTGAAACATTTAGCTTGCCCTGGAGTTGTCTGAAACCAGAGATATCAAGAGCTGCTAAGTCTGGAATTTGGATTATGTGAAATCCTGTGTTGTTCCGCTTGCATGGTGGTGTGATTGCTACGTGGTCCTCTTTCTTTTACACACCAACAAACTAAATCAGCCTTCACAGGAACGGTGAGTTTAGCTGTAGGCCTGAATTGGAAAAATGATGTTTCTGCTCAAGCTGCTGCACTCACTTTCAAAAATCCATGCAGCTTTGCCTCTGTCCATGCCTCCAGTCTGATTTAGCATGCCTCCCCTTGTGCCTGCCAGATTGCCAGCACCACGTGCTGTGCTGGCACCACCATCTCCTCTGCTCCTTCTGCCTGGCCATCATCTATGAAGCTTTCCACAGAAAGCAAATGTTCCTGCGCCTCCTTACATTACTTGTGTTCAAACCCATCGCAGAGGTCTGCTACTGCTGCTGTTAGTGATTCACTGGTAATTTTTTTTTTCTCTCCATATTTTTCTGATTGTTTTGATGCTTGTATGGTAATCTACACTGGGAAAAGGGTCACTGGAAAAACATAGAAAACATACATCTGCTTCTTAAGGGCAGCACACAAAGTGAAATGCTGGAGATGAAAAGTAATCTAGAAAAATACATTTTGAAGAAAGAAGTTCAGATTCTCAAACTGAGTTTGTGTCGATATTTCTCCAGAGAGAACTGTTGTTAGAAACTTGGCCCACTTGCATGTAATTTTACAGTATGATCATGTTAGAAAATGATGTTTATAATTTTCTAACATGGTTCTATAATTTTGAGACTTATTAACCACTACTCAGTGTTAGTTGCTTGGTTAAGGTAAGGAAAAGTCAGCATCCTGTGAAGTGAGTTAGTATGACCTGACAGAAAGACTCCTGGTGTCCCTGGTGTGTGGATTTCCTACTCAGATATGACAAGAATAAATGCAGGCTGTTTGTAAAATGGATCAGCAGTATTCCTTACATAATGTAATGCTGCTGTTAACATATCTCACAAGTTTTGTTTCTAAATTTCCTTGTGGTAATGCTAGTAGGAAATTTCTGCTAAAAACCGAGAGGCTTCTCTGTATTTATCAAGGTGCTATTTAGCCCAAGTTGCTAGCTTCTAATAGCTAAGAACTTTTCAAAACCATCAGAACGGGCTGAATCTCTTTTCCTTTCTCTTCTTTTCTTTTCTTCATTGGGCATTGAAATTCATTAGTTTTCAGTGACCAGCACAGACAGAAGTAATCTTTTTGCCACAAAACATTATTTATTAATTCAATAGTTACTTTAATGTGTCTCAGAAATCTCATTATAATTCACATGTCATGCTATGATGGTTTTTATTCTCCTTTAAAACAAATACAAAGATTGCAAAACATTTTAAAGTTGTTATGCTGGTCTTTTTTTTCCTGGAAAATAAAATATTTTGAAGAGTCTCATATAATGGATGACGATTTTTCTCTGTAATAGAAAAGATACTGTTTCTAGCACTGCTAACTCCTTGTATGCCTATACTAACATACATTTGATGTGAATGATAGGTTAGAGACTGTAATTAGAGGGCCTTGGCCCCAGTCACATGATACAGGCTTAGAAAATGTTGAGTATTCACACTTTTAGTACTGGATAGGTCTGTCAACATCAGCACTTAAAAATTAGAACATCTAAAAATGGTTTGTCATTTTACACCAGCAGGCTATATGATCAGTGGGAAGAGCAGCCTAGTTATGCATTATAGTCTGAAAACTGTGTGGTTTTATGTCACCAGATATTGTTATATGTTGATTGAACTGAGATTTTGTTCTGAAAAATAATTGTTGTTACTACTTTATAGCATTCCTGGGTTTGTACAAGCAGTAATTTCATGCTGAAGGGCATCAGAAGAAGTGTTTTCATATGATATTTCTTGGGGTGTAGCACAATTTTCTTAAGGCAAATATGTAAAGACAGAGAAATATTTGTACCGTATCTAACCCTGGGGCCCAACGTGAGAAAGAGAGAGAGAGGAGATACTTCATGGTAAAATTACAGTGTGAATTCCCACCCACATACACATTAAGATTTTCAGTCATTTGTGCAATATGAGGAAGTCTGAAATACAAAGCCCAAGAAAAAAACTTAGCTTGTGTAGTATTTAGAGTTGCCTTTAGAAAAAGCATTATTTTTGACAACTACAGTGTTGCAGGCATGGGAGGAGAGGGAAGAGAAAGTGTTCTACCAGTATTTTCACCCATCAGTGGTTTTGTTCCACAGTTCTTGCTACGTGTGGGAGAAAAAAAATAGACATTTGTACATTGAAAAAATAGGTCCACACATTAGTGACGTGATCCATGACATCTTAAGAAATGCTTTCAGCCATAAGTAACCTTTAAAAATTAAATCTAGCTATTGATCTAGAACAATGCTTTTCATTGCTTGGAAAGTGTTTGAGTAGATTCCCTCTTGTTCCTGTAGATTCAAGGTTTCCAGCCCAGTTTGGGTCAGAACACATTGATCTACCATTTTAGTATTAAATTAATTGTTAGCTAAGATAGTGATGAAATGGCTAACCACCTGTTCAGCAAACTAAAAGTTCTACAACATCAAATTTGGAACAAGGCTGACTAAGCTGGTAGAAAGAAATCATATTACACGAGCGAAAAGGTGGAAAACTATGGGATATAATGTGAAAATGGGCAAAATAGGAGTTTGGGTTGAAATACTTGCCCCAAAAGGGAATAAAAATATGGAATAAGTTAGCGGAGAGAACAATTTTACAAGTGCAAATCTGTTTCAGGGCTTGCCTTGATTTGTTTCTGAGACAAAGTAAAGGTTAAAGAGCATAGTAATAGGCTAAGGAACCTGAATTAAGATATCCAGAGCATGTCATCTCTGGAAGGCATTTTTTGTGCTAGCCCAGGCACAACTGGCTTCTTATTTTTGCCCATATATGTACAGTACACATTTACTTTCTGCAAAATGATTAATCTTTACAGAAGACTACTGGCTTAATTATTCCATGAAGAAATGTTATCTAAATTATGTGCCTGGTTAGCTAAAGTAGGTCAAGCCATATCACTCTGAGGTTGTGAAGTCAATGGTCCAGCTTTCAGAAATTAATTCTTCTGCTACTTGAAATGAATAATATTTTGATAAATGAGTCTCAATTTGTTCTTATACGCATCTGTAAGATGCTTTCTGTAAACTCTCAGGTGAGCAAGCTGGAAAATTCATGAAAACCAAACAGCTACCTGTATCAATATCAGTTTGAATGTGCAAATAATGCTAAAAGATACTTTTCCGTCTTGAAAGCTTGACCTAAAATGTTTTGATATGTTTGATTTTCTGTCCAACTCAACACAAGTGTTTCCCATTGGCTTCAAGAAGCTTTGGGTAGGACACCCTTTGCCAGATGGGTTGCTACTTTTTTACTTTTGCGTTATTGAAAGAAGGCTCCCTGAACTTTGTTCACTTGATTCACATTGGATATGGAAAAGATAAAAATTGTCTTTATGAGTAAAGCTGAAGCATTACAGATGACTGGCGCTTCAGGTGGCAGGCTACTCAATTCATTCTGAGGTTTTCTGTGTGATCTTACTGAGATTCACTCAGTGGGAAGCACTTTGCTAAATCTCTTGATATTAAATCTGTTGGAACTGCCATGTTCATGCCTGGGGGAAGCAGTGAGAGCCTGAAACTGCATTTCTTGCTGTCTGGGGAAAAGCAAGAAATGTCAGGTCCCTAGGGGGTGGCATCGTGTGTCTTGGACCTTGGAAACAGACGGCCAAAGGTTATTGCAGAGTTTATTTTGTCAGACCCCAGTTCATTACTGACAATGCCTGTTCTGGGGTATTAGATGCTGAATAAACATCTAAGAAGGATATAAAAAGGACAGCCCCTTCCCTATGGGAGTCGATGCAATACCCAGAAGTAGAACAAAAGTCAAAGCAACAAAGATATTTAAAAATAGGAAAATGCCAGCTTCCCAAATGGCCTATCACCGAATTTAAGAATCTTCAAAAATGAACCGTGCCTATTGCTTTAAGACCACTGAAGAATACTTTGTCTTCTGCATAGCTCTGCTTCTTTAAAAGATACTTTATCTCCCAGCCATCTGTTGCTGAAGTGTAGAAGAACAGGATGATGCTATTCTAAAGAGTACTGGGATGATGTTTTTACTTTCCCTCCCCAAGAAAAAATGATTTAAATTCAGAAAACGGTCTCTTTCTTCTCTTTTTCTGCCAGTCATAATGCAGCATCCTATGTTCTTCTCTTGCATGCAAACAACCAAAATCTCAGTATTTCTATTATTGCAGTATCATTAGCTTTTGTTCTCTTCAGGGCTCGTGCAGTATGCTCTGCTACACAAGATGCAAAGAAGGCTGTGCCTCTCTATGAAACTGTTTGTTATGTAGATCTCACAATCCCGTGATATTTTTGAAATAATTCAGCTTCCATTCAAACATACAGGTAAGGTTCAGGTATGTGGAACTGCTTTGAACCCAACAGCACTTAAAACACTTGCAGTTGAGCATTTCCTTCTCCCAAAACAGTTTGTTGCACAACACGTTAATATTACTAATCACTAGAGTCCTCACCCTTTATTTTATTGCCAAAGTAACAACTGAACATTTTTGTAATCTGGCTCATACTCTACCTAGTGAGAGTTGTGTTCCTCCACTCAGATGGTTTTAGATATCACTTTTGTAATACGTTTTTTCAGCTTCCTGTCAGAGAAATGCATTTTCCTAAGCCACCCATGTGTAGAAGGAGGTGGACTGTGTGTGCACAAATGAGTTTTTTTCAGGCTTTCTTCCCAGCCACTTGCCATGAGTGTTTGGATGTGTCACTTCTGGGCTATCTGGATGTCAATGGGGAGGACTGAAAGGCTCAGAAGCAGGGGATACTCCATTTAGCCACTTACGGCTTTGGAAGAAGGTACATGAGGGTATATGAAGTCCGCTGCTAGCTGTTCTCCACAGGATTGCTTTTTTCTTCGCTCCCTTGTCACATGCACCCTGCCTGCATGGCGAGGCAGGAAACACTTGGCTCTGAATGTCTCGTGTGAGGTGCCTTTATTGAGCTGAATGTTTGTCAGATGTGCAGTTCCAACTAACTTCCCTCTTCCAAGCTCCCAGATTTAAAATAATTTTTTTTAAGGCTTGAAATGGAAAGAGAGACTCCCCAAAGACAATGGGAGGGCCTTCTGGTTTCAGCAAGTCTAGGATTTTTGCCCGACATTGAAACTGGGAGGCTTTTAAAAAAGGAGTCATGTGAACAGGAAAAATATGGAGGTGTGTGTGAAGCTGTAAGCTCCAACTGTAAGTCGTGCTCGAATTTTGAAGATGATGAATGACCTTTCAATCTTTAATTTAAGAACATTAATTACTGTTCTCCTAGGAGGTACATTCTAAACCATTCAATGTCAGTCTCAGGCTGCAGCTTTTAATTTCTTTACTTTGGCAATGCAGAAGCATCTTAAAATTGGTAAGAATGGCTATGGCAGATTGCTAGTTCCTGTCTCACCCTGACTAAGGCACAGCTCAGGCAGCGTTTGCTCCCCACCATCAGGGCAGATGTGAGGACAAGGAGATACATGGCTGGCACCAGATATGTAGCCTGAATACTCTGCCCTGTGGCCCTCTGTTTTCCATGGCTCAGGGAAGAAGATGAGTTATTAGACCTGGAAGCAGCAGTGGAAGCTTCTACAAGCCAGCTAATGGCGTGGACCAACCCTTCATGTCACCCGAGCAGAGCCCAGGGCTCAGTCGGATGTGACTCAGGGATGTTATTGCCACAGGTGAACCGCTTAACTCGGTCACAAATGTCAGGGCATGGAGTTACCAGCCAAGTCAGTCCCACCCTGGGTGCACCAGTGCCAACAACTATAAGGCATCATCTGAGCATTTATTTTCTTATGTGTCTCCTTGGGAGCGTGGCTCAGGCCAGCTTTTTGGCAAACATTGCTGCTTCTATTTATTTGTATATTGATAGGACAAACTTAAAAAAGGGAGCATGGTATGTTAATTAATTTTGATGGTGTATACAACCACTGGGATGAGGTAGCTGGACAGTCTTTTTTAAAGTTTTCTTCATGATATAGACCATTTCATGCTCAGACAATAATGCTGCGTTTCCTCAGCTTGACACAGTTCCAGCTGGCTGGAAGTTCCTTGGCTACAACACAACATACTGCATGGAACATGGCTTTTACTCCATTCACTTAAGTGTGAAGGATAGTACCCGATAAATATTAATGCAAAACAGAGAACGTATGAATGCCTGCTTTTATTGCTCTCTGCTTGTCTGCATGTCTTTGCTACTCGTAAGTAATACATTTTTCTCACAATGATACTGATGTAAAGCCAAGGTAACTCATGGGACACCACCATAGGTATCACTTTGCTTCCTATTTGGGTTGGTGAGAGGATACAGAATACATTTTTTCCTTTATTTTTAAGGCAAGTGAGGAAAAAAAAGTTTATAAATATATAAAAAGCTTATTAATAGATATACCTTCCTACTTTAGAATGCCTGTTGCAAATAGCTGGCATTATGTTGCTGAACTTAAGCACTGACGTAGTTGCACTATTTTCAGTGTGGATAACAAAGAAGCAGAAAAATAGCGCTCATATTACCAAACTTATTCAGTGAATTCTTTCCTAGGCTCCTCATCTATGAAAATCAGAAATATCTTTATTTTAGTCATGGAGTTACTATTGTGAAACACATGTGGTTCACCTGAGTTAAAAAAAAAAAAAAGATAAGAATCAGACCCTAGTTCCTGAGTTTACAATCCGTTTTTATGTGCACAGCAGGAAACATTTTTTAAAAATCCTGGGTATTTCCAAATATCTGTTTTCTCAGAGGAGTAAAAATGCAATCGAAGTATTTCCTTTCAAGGCTGCATCATTTTATGATTAGTCAAGGGGTTTTTGTAACATGAATTTCCTTTTCAGAAATGTTTTCTATTACATCTGTTTATTAATTCTTTTTAGTAATTCAATTAAATTCCTCTTTCATCAGGAGGGAAAAGCTGGTGTTGCTCATCTTAAAAAAATACATATATATCATGGTACGCATGGTTACTATAGCAAATCTTTAAATATTTCCTGGGTTAGGTTTAGCCCTGCCTGTGCTAAAAAAACAGATCAGGATTTGACCTGAACTATTATGACTATCCTTTTTCAGAATGTCCTTTGGTTCCTTTTCCTTCAAATATAAAAGCTTTGGTATAATTCATACAGTGTCACGTATTTTATTAGCCTAAAAGATCCATGGCACATCTGGATGCACAATTTGGATCATCTTGTGATTTAAGGTCCTTGTCATTTTCCCTCATCTTATGCATTTTACTGTATGTGCATGTGCTGGTACACTTTCTCCAATACATTTTAAATATAGATCTTTTAAATAAAAGTTATTGCCCCGATCATGCAATTCAGAGACATCCCAGTGTTTATGGATTGTTTCAGCCAGATTAAAAGAATTAAAGGACAGATATTTACTTTCTTTGACTTTGATTGACTACGATTACTTTAACATGTAAAAAATCTTGCAATCTTCCTGCCTCTTTTTCCAATCACTCCCGACAATCAGTTCAAATCATGTTGTAATATGAATATTGTTGGCCAAACTGAGGACCAGCAAGCCCAGCAGATGTACCCTGCTCTTTGCTCTTGCCGGGTGGCTGGAAGGATCACCTTGCCGTGGCACAGCCTACCACAGCTGCTGCTCGCTTGTTGCTCCATGCACCTTGCATGGGAGCTTTGTGGTGAGTTTCATGTTTAGCATCAGTCATCTGCTGCCCTCCCTCAAGACTGCCATGTTTCAGCAGAAATGGCTGCATGGGAACGTGCACCAAAGCGCACCTTTGTTCCCAGTAATGAAAGCACTGTTGCTAAGGGTTTTTTTTTTTTGGGTGGGAGGTGGAGGCTGGTGGATATACCATCCACGAGACTGGTGATTGAGGCATATTGTCCTTCCACATGGCAATGAAGCAATGATACCAACATGTTATGAGTCTGGGTTTGCTACGTGGTAGGTTATTGCACAGTCAGCCAGTGTCTGACATTTTTTTCAAGACATACTGGCAAAAAAGTTTTTTCCCCCCTAGCTTGGTCTTGTAAAGAAGAGTCCAGGCAAGTGTGGGCCTGCAGCTTATCATGTACAGTAAATGAAAAATATTAATGGAAAATGAGGAGAAATCTTTGAAAGCAGAAGTACCGAATATTTTTGCCCTTTGCTAGGAGCAAAGTGGCAGTATGGACCCCGAAACAACTATTCAACATAATGAAGCTCCTTTGGGAAGCTCCCCAGTTGCAGAGCAGAAAAGCTAGAGGCTGTATACCACACTCCTGAAGCACTCTGCCAGCTGCCTCAGAGAAAGTAAGTTTCTAAGGGCATCTACCTCTGGGGGCACTGGAGGGGCTGGATATATGCAGCCCTGCATGGCAAGACCTGGCCTGGTAGGGCTGATGGTGCAAAGCCATGGAGAGCCATGGCCTCCCCACCTCTCCTGGCAGTGCCAGGCTGACTTTGGCATTTTGCATTCCGGTTTGAATGGACAGGCTCACCCACTAGCTGGCTCCCCGAAAATGCTTTTGTACAGCGCATCCCTCACCACCTCTTCCCATGTGGCTTTGATAGCACCTGGCAGACGCACTTATGGCAGGGCTGTGACTGCCGGGGAGGGCTGAGTGCATATCTTTGGCTGAGGGGCTGGGAAGCCTGACGCACAGATGGTCCCAGATTTATTTGAACTGGCTGTAGCTACTCGTGTCACTGGGCGAGAGAGCTGAGGGCTGGCAGCAGCACCGAGGAGCGCCGGGCGGGTTGCAGCCCTGCCAAAGGAGGAGCCAGTGCTACTGGGAATGGCAGCTGCTCTGGGACAGAAGAGAAAATTGTAGGCTGTGGAGGAGGGCCATCAGGGCTCTCTCAGAAATTCAGGACACTCAAAGGAAGAAAAAAAAATTAATTCAGTAAACCTTTCCCATTGCAAACGTGTTGTTACTGTTGGCAAAACATACAGGTTGCAACATTTTGGTTGCTTCTGCTAAGACATGAGCTGTGTGCACTCTTCTGAGAACACCTTAAAATAAAGGCTGACTTTGGCAATAACAACGTTCTTGTAAATAAAGTGGTTTACTTTTGAGAAATGTTATCCTTAACTGGAAGCATTTGAACAGAGCCCCCGAGGCTATTTTCCTTTCCGCTATATACAGAATAAAGATTCACAAACAGGTCAATGTGCCTTTTGCTTTTTGAATTAGAGTGAATTAGAGAGAATTAGCTACAGAGGGTGTAGCTCAAATCACTGTCCTGCAATCCAGTGCCACTTTCCAGCAGGGATCTTTGACAAGGTGTGTATATATTGCAAAGTGCGCACTGGGTAACAGGTACCTGCTTCAGAGCTGGCTTAAATGACATGGTAAATTAGGTACACAAAGCAGCATAAGTCAGTATGTGTACAAGATACAATTTGTCTGCTGTGCTGGTAGAAGGAGAGGGCTGTAGTAAGAAGAGAGGTCGTAGAGATTTGCAACTTCCTTGGATGGCTTGATTTGAGAAGCAGTGCTGCCTTTATATTTTATACATGTTTTGTCTCATAACATGACTGCTGAACACTGAAAACCTCAGCTGTGAACCTCAGCCTATTGGCAAAATGTCATGGCTACTGCTGGACTGTGTTCTCATGTCTTACGCAAAGTCATGGGAAAGAAGACGAAAAAAGCCACTTTCTAGCCTAGGTTGCCAGCAGAGCCAAAGACAAAAGCCAGCTTTAACTCCAGGCCAAAAGCCTGTGAGCTTTTGGAGCTCTGAAACTCCATGAGATAGACACCACTGGTTTAGAGTCTTTAAGCTGCACATCCCAAGTAAACCACAACAAAAGCTTAAAGAGGAAAGGTCAGACCTGTGAAGTGCTATTTGTTTTCACTGAAACTTCATCTCCCACTTATCCCCAGCCTAACCAGCAGTGGAATCAATTACCACTTGTCAGACTGAAACCTGACCTCAGAAATGAAAGAAGGACATGACCTCCGGGGGAAAAAGAAACCACGAATGAACCACTTTCTCCTGCAGCGAAGGGTTAACAGGCCTGATCCTCTTCTTTCCCCCTTCAAGAGAAGATCAATACCACTGTTCTCTACATTTACTCTTCCTTTCATCAAGGGATGGCCAGTAGGACAGTGAGGTTATTGAGATTAGGTTTCATAAATTACTCCATTTAATAATTGAAGACAAAGAGGTTCCATACATTTTAATAGCATTTAGCGTAACTGTTCAAATTTGTAGGACTCATAATAGATCAATTTCAGCTGCCATTACCACTTGAGGTAATGGTGCTTTCACTTACCAAGCTTCTGTTAACTATAGGATCAGCTTGTCAAAAACTGGTCAGGTTTAAGGCAATATCCCCCACCCTCCCCTTTCACACAAGTCTAGAAGGGCATTCCCAAAGGGGTGCCTACGACACACTGGGAACATCGCTGCTAGTGTAGCTCACCTGCAGCCTCTGTGGCAGCTGAGAAGTCTGGCATTTCAGTGTATGAAATGATGTAAGAGCATTACTTCTGATATCCTGGACCAGCCTGGAGTATTCCTCAGTTGGAGCATCAGAAATGAGTCTAGGCAGGAGAGGAAGAGTACCTTCTTATGTTTCCATTTCTTAATGCAAGAAAATACAAACCATGCATGAAGCTGAAGAAAAAGCTCTTTTCTTGGGAAGGGGTCCTTTTGAGCAGTAGGAGTTAGGTAGCTTGTGGTTAACAGCACAAGCTAACACTGATCTCACAGGATTAAAGACACTACTTTTTTTAAGCACACTCCTCCCCACTCACATTGAAACCACCTCTCTATTTGAGCACTCTGCCATCTGGGTTTTGTTATCATCTGCACTGCATACGAAATGATCTAATTGCAACTGTGTTCAAGTGTCTTGACTTTGCAGATGCCCTCCTGGGAGATGTCCATGGACATCTTAGCTTTGCATTCGTTGTGTATTGGTGTTGATCTTTAATTTGTCTTTACACTTTGCTAGACCGTATTCTCCTTGAGGTATTCTATTTTTGCCACAGAAATAGAATACATTTTTGTGTGGTCAGCTTTATTCCCACAGCCCTGGCTTCTTCCAAAGGTACTTAGGGTCTGTCATTGTACTCTCTGCTAATTTTCTCTAGGAAAGAGTTACCTACACAGAGATTAGTAACATCTCTACCATAGATAAGAAGCGGATATTGCACCTGTGGTGTGTGTTGGGTGCTGAACAGAGCCCACAGAGCAATCTGAGGAAAGAAGATCTCCCGAAGGGGGTGTTGAATGCACACAAACATGCACTGTATTTTTAAGGACTGCTGCTAGGACCCTACTGGTGCATCAAGGACAGAGAACTGCTTGGCATCAGCCATTTCTCAAGCAATTTCTCCTACTGTGTGATATAGAAAATGTTGCCAATTTGCGTATTTTTTTTAATGCTTCTCTATGTAAACAAAGGGAACTTCACTTTTTCTGTACTTTGGTGTTCCAGTGTCTACTTTTCTCCTATAATAGTCAGCCAGGGAAAGTACTTCTCTGATTTTTTTTGCCCTACACTTCCCTGAATAAAGCAGTTTTCCTTGCTGCCTCTGCCTCAGGAAAGAAGAAATTTCTTAAGAACAGTAATTGTGGAAGCTTTATCAAATCAAACCAAGTAAATGGACATGAATTCTCTTCTTTCCTTCCCACACCCTTCTCCCATTCTCTCAAAAGCAAACAAACCTGGCTGTATTTTGAAGGAGGCAGGAAATGAAGGCAAGGAGGGACAATTCAGAAAATAAAAGACACTTTATTGAGCTTCACAGAAAAATGTCTTCTGCAGTCCTGATTTTGCAATCTTGTGCTAAACTGGTGATAAGATGATTTAGAAAAACCTTTATACATAATGCTACAGAGGGGAAATCTCTGGTTCCCTACTAAATCAGCAGACCGTGCCAAACACGAATAAGCAAATGCGATGAGGTGGCCCATGGGTTCTCTGCACTCTGGCTGAAGAAATTGTTGGATGTGAACTGGCACAGATCAAGTCAGAAAGGAGAAAACCCATGAAGTGTGTGAAACCAGAGATGTGAGCATCTTACCTTCTTGTGGCCTTCATCTTTCTAGTCTGCGTTTGTGAGAGAGGTCAGGTGTCTGAGCAGCCTTAACCCTAGTTATGATTTCTTGAAGAGAATGGATTAACCCCACAACCTGGAATTTCTTATGGACTCACAAAGAAGTGTTACATATAGCGTAATTAATCAAGCATAGTAAAAAAGGACTGCTGTCTACCTGAACCTGGCACAGCTTCTGATTAAAATAATGAGTGCAAAGTCGCTTTGGAGGGATAGAAATCCTTAACATTTATCAGCTACACCCTGCTAAACATATTTATTTACAAAATATATCCACAAATAAATCTGTGAGAGGAGAGTATGGAAAGTAAAAATAAAACTTTTGGGGGAAATAATTCAGAACTTCTAGACTTTAAA
Source organism: Falco biarmicus (assembly GCF_023638135.1). Taxonomy (NCBI): domain Eukaryota; kingdom Metazoa; phylum Chordata; class Aves; order Falconiformes; family Falconidae; genus Falco; species Falco biarmicus. The sequence goes on along the minus strand of NC_079289.1, from coordinate 76,727,200 downwards.
AAACAGCAACTGTTTTTCAAAGGAAATGTCTGAAAATTCTACAAAAACATGTTTTTCTAAATAGCTGAGATTTTTGGCATTAAAAGATCAAGACACAAGAAAAGTCTCAGACTTAATACCTACTTGGCTGGACAGTCCATTTTGTGATGGATGGATCTTTTAACAGGGCTCTTTAGGCCCTGAGTTTCACTCCTCCAAGACTCCTCCTGTATCCAGGGCTGGATGTACTCCTCTCTTTTTTTAGGTCTCCGGAGTCTTAGCTCTACTTCCTCTTACTCTTTGCTCAACTTTACAAGGCTAACCCCCTTCTGGGCTGCTGTCAACCCTTTCTTCCCCGCTGAGAGGTCAAGTCCCTCAGCTTGCATGAGTACCTCTCCATTGCCCAGTGGTTCAGATGGAGGAGGTTGTGGAGAGGCCGTATCTGGGGAACTCTGGACTTTGCCCCTTTCTCACATCTGCTTTTGGCCCATGGATGGCTCCTGGGGTGCCTGCCAGCTGGATCTGGGGTGCTGGCAATGGGAAGCTGGTGTGGCTTTGCCTGAAGCCTGACCTGGAGCCTGTCCTCAGGATGCCCTTGCCAGGGCACTTTCAGGTATAGAAAAAAATAACGGGGGATTTACTGCCATTCACAGAGCTGTTCCTTTTCCATGGGAGCTACCACCATTTCTCAGCAGGACCAAGACGCAGGCCACCACTTTCCATTTTCTATCCAGCTCTTATGGTGAGTTTCAGCAGCAACTCTTTCCTAGCTTTTCCTCTGTGCACTCCACATACCAGAATTTATCATCTGTCCAAAGCTGTTGCTTTAGTTTATGAAATTCCGGCAAACTGATCAAGATTTTTCTTAAAGCTATCCATTGTTTGCAGATTTTTTGTCCAATAATTTCTTCTTAGCTTGTAGGTTGCTCAGAAGCAATCTCATGAGAATAAGAGTTGAACTTGGTGATCCTTACAGGTCCCTACTAACTTAAGACATTCTATTATTCTATTGGGGCATCTGCTCTAGAGCCTAGCATGCTTTCTTTTCACATTAAAGCTTATCGCTATCTCGTTCTTCATTGACAAAGGAAGACTGGAATCATGTTTGTCTCACATAGGGATTTGAAATTTGCTCTAAAAAAGTTCTGTGCTACTCATCCCAAACTGTTGAGTTTGGGAAATATTTGCCTGCCTATGAAGATCCCTGCTAGAATATTTATTGGTGGTGAATCCAAAACCTGCATGAGCAAAACTGGAGTATGGACTTCATATGCATGAAGGTTTCTTTTGCCACCATTTGTCCTGTTTTACTTTTGTCTTGTTACATGTTTGGGTAATCAAGTGACTGCCCAGTCATGATTACTAATCCTGATTTATTGTATCTCAGGCAGATGGAGGCACAGGGACTTCAGTTTAGGAAAGCTCTTAAGCATGTGATTTTCTCTGTCCCTGTTGCAAAATAAGACCAATTTCCTGAGTGGGACATAGGGAATGGCGGAGCTGCTCACAGATCTCCCTGTTGCCTACAAAAGAGGAAACATTTCTGCCATCCTCTGCAGATGCTCATATGCCTAAATTAAGCTTAGATCTGACATTTGGATGGGGAACAGAGGATGCAAAAGAATCAGTGTGATTTTTGTAAGGTAATCTTTTGCTCTGTGCTTTGTTACCACTCCAGTTTGCTAAGGAGAGATAATTCAGCTCATCAGCCACTGTCTTTTCCATGTCCTCATTAGATATGCTAGGAACTAACCGATCCTTGGTCTGAGGCCAAGTCAAGTGGATTGGTTGTGCTCATGCTGCTGAGGACTGACCATCCTTTAACAGCATCTTTGGCTTTGAAAAAGCTTGCTAGGGTGGTTCAAAAGAGAGCCAGAGAATGAGGTAATATTTAAATAGTGTGGGCTAGCACAGTCCTGGTGCTCCAGCTCCCTCCCAGGCTCTCTTTTGCTCTGTGGTATGGACACACGTGAGCCCTTTGCTAAGGAGAGCCTCTGGACAGTGTTGCATGCCTAGAATCGGGCTCTGGCTTTGTTTAAACAGCACTCCTGCACTGAAGACGAGGGAGTAACAGCAATGAATAGCTGTGTAGCATAGTCAATAATAGCCAACTTGGTGATATGAACAGCCTATGTCTGCAAAGTTGTTTTCCTTTTATTTGGTGAAGCATTCCATCTAAGAAAAGATTGCCACTGATACAGAGCGTACAAAAGTATTAACCATGAGATGTAAACACTCCTAAAGTGTAATTTCATAATCCTGACCAGGAACAGGAAAGATTTTGATTTTTCTGGAATTTAATAATTCACAAGTGAAGAGCCTTAACATCTGCAGAGCTACAAACTTTCCAGGAGTGGATGATGAGTCATGAGTTTGAGAGCAAGCTCCTCCTGCAGTCCCGAGGATTAACTTTGTGAAAATAATCTTGGCTACCGGCAGATTCAGCCTGTGTTATAACTGTTGCGGGAATGACAGGAACATAAGTGAATCTGTATTGCTTGTCTTCAAGGTCCATGCAGAACTTGTACGGCAAAAGGCTGTTCTCAGGCCAGAGGTGTTAGGTTTGGCTCTGCAGCTTGTATGTGGCAAACTGCCCATTTCCTGAAGCCCCGACTGGGAGGGTGAAAGGTATCCCACTGCTTAGTGCTATTCACAGGCTGTTTATTGGATTTGGCCAGGAAATATTCAACTAGATAAGCTGAATGAAAGCAAAATCCCTCAGTGACTTACTAGCTATTGTTGAAATTGAGTGGTGTTTGGAGAGACCCAGCTGACCATAGTGCTGATGTTTTTTGTTGTGTTGTCATTATCAGATGTATATTTATAGACAAATACCAGTTATAGAAGTAATATAGGATGTATTTTTGAGGATAAACAGCAATTCTACTATGTCCTTTATACAGCTAATGTTAAAAGTTTGAATTGAAATTATGTCTGACTACAAACCTCATTGGAGGGATGATTTTAAATTAGTCTTCCCCTTTCATCCTCTGTCACAATTTAAATTTCCACATGGGTTATTGTAGTCAAGTCACATGCATTGCTTTCTTCCTGTGAAACCATGTGGTTCTTTAGTATAAAACATGAGAAGATGTGGTGGTGGAGGTGACATAATAGCCTTTTGATCCCTATTATGATTTAGGTAACAGGTTTTATTCATGGCTTCATATATTATGCAGGTGACAGAGCTATGAAACTGGAAGGGTTGATTCTCAATATATAAGCCTCAATTTTATTTGTAAAGTGTGTTTTTTCCCCTTTGATATGGTCATTGTGCTCATGGGTTAGGAAATAGGCTTATCAGTAAGAAGTCACTGTAGTGAGTGGGTAGATTTAGGTAGGGTAGGATTTAAATTCCTTGCAGGGGTCTACAATGGAGACATGCATGTGTCAGTAACTCCCATGAGAGTACCTTTGTAGTCAACGAGGAGAAAGGAGCCCTGTCAGGGTGCTATTCCTCTTGCTCTAACACTGATGCCTAGAATAGATGAATTGTAAGGTAAGATGAACTGTGGGTTAAAAACATCGAGTTCCATTGAGTGTAAAGGGAGCCTGAACTTGAGCCTCAATGAATTCCACCCCTGCTGTCTGTTACTGTGCAAGCCTAAGTCATTAGTGGAGAGCATTTGCATCACAGTCAAAATGCCTGCTACACCATAGCAGCAAAGGAATGCGCCTAATAGCCTTTCTGCCTGGCATTGCTTCTGGAAATACTGTCTAGGAAATAATGATACCATCACACTTGCACTTTGGTACCGCTTAGTATTTGTGCCCTATTTTTACCATATAAATGAACTAATCTGCACAGCCTCCTGCTTTTACCTCCCCTTTAGAGATGGTGAAACTGGAGCAGAGGCACATCAGAAACCAGAGATGTGAGCTTCCTCAGATTTCAAGGGAAAGGATGTCCCAGAGTGACTTAATCAGTGTTTTGAATGCTCCAGCATAATTTCTGGCAATCTGTCTGTGGTAATACTTGGGATGATACAAAATGCACCCTTCTCCATTTGGAAGGGAAGAAGGTGATGAAACCACATCCTCAGGCTTAAACTAGAAGCACACATATTTGTTCATATTATCTCATTTCCTTTGTGCAATTTTTAAGGCTATGCATGGAGGTCATTGCCTAGTCAGCAAGCACTAGTTTCACCCTTGAAGGCACTGTGGTTCTTAAGTGAGTTTGTCCTAAAAGAGACCATGATTTGCTACTTCCCTTTACTCCAGTCCCCTGGGAATGTCCAGCACCTTGCAAGAACAAATATCTGAAGAACATTTTCAGTGACAACTGGCTTTTTGAAGGCTATTTCCATGTGTCAGGACCTTGCTGAAAATTGATGAGCCGTGTTTGGCTGCATTGAAATTCTTCATAAGAGAATGTGTCACTGCCTACAAGGATCTTGAGTATGGGTTGGAATCCTTGAATGGTCTCAATTTATACTTTTCATAATAGTTAAACAGTGCTGAGAAGTACACTTGATATCTATATACATAGATAGACTTAATTTCAATTATAGTATGGCTTACATTTTTTTCTCCCTGAAGAATGCACAGTTTAAATAGACAAGCAATAGAAAGGGATCATTGAGTTGCATGGGGTTTTTGGTCAAAGTCATGTTTGCAAAAAAATGCTGAATTAAATGCACTAAAACTATGTGTACATCCGTGTCATATGATTCCAAGGGTTTCAGACAAAAAGTCCCTAATTTAATTTTTGATGGTAAAACTGCTAGTAATTGTCATTCTGAAATAATTTTTCACTTCAAAGCCTGTCTAGGTTTAATTCAAAAGAAGCAAAATACCAAATGCAACTAAAACCTGCTAAAACAAAATGCATTTGATTTTCTGATGTTCTTTTTCAGCAAGAAACTGATGTTTCAAAAATTTCAGGGAAAACTTGAACATGAGGTTCTTGTTTCTTTCTTGGCTTTACAGGTTGCTTCTGAGTTAAAAGTCAATTATTTATACAGCTCTTATCACTACCATTTTATGGATGGGGAAATGAAAGAGAGAAGAAATGACTTGTCTTAATCACATGGGAAGTCTGCGGCTGTTCTGGGTAGGAAGCCTCGAATCCCACGTCCCAGCATAGCAGTTCAAAGCTTCAACCACAAAATAAACAAAACAGTCAAGTTCCTTTTATAGCTGGAAACCATCGCTGACATATGTCGAAAGACCGGCGTGAAGTCTCACGCTTTGAGTGTATGAAAACGATACTGCTTCTCAGCCAGATGGCAGCCTCTTGCCCTGGGTTAGAAATACCAGTTTTAATGTGAAATGTCTGTTTTATGTAGTTTGTTCACGAGCAGGACCTCAGATCACTCGAATCTCAGGATTTGTCCGGAGAATAGTCTGAACCCAGGAGTGGTGCTCTTCTTCTACACAGGCTCATTACCTCAGCAAGAAGCGTGTCACAGCGCTAACATGGATGCTGCCCAAAACATCAGCTGATCTGTGATAACAGGAGGTGGCAGTCACCTCTGATGGCTGGGGTCTTCTTTTGAGGTCTGTCATGGGAGCAGCACCCATGCAGGCTCCGAGTGTCCCGAGCACATAACATCACCTTGTCAGGAAGTGACATCAGGACTGAATGACAGGGCATCAACCCCCTACATTATTTAGTGTGTGATATTGTTGTGAGGAGGGACTGCACACTGAAGAAGATATTTTCTGAAGGAAAATAAAGGAAGGCAGAACAGCTGATTAGTTACTATTATCAGACGCTAATGGGTGTCGTGTTGATAAGATGGTAACCAGATAGCATGTAGAAAGGGTTTTAGTGCTAAGTACTCCATTGCCTTTGTGTGATGCCTCATTACTGCACTTGGATCCCCTCCTCTATAAATTTTTCATGACTTCACCGTTTTCCATGTAACTCTCACTCCTTGCTTTGCTCTCTTTTTTCATCCTGTCCAAGTCCTGAGCTGAAGTGGAAACGTATTGTGTGATCAGGTATAGAGACTCCAGCTTATTGTCTTGCGTGACATGCCCATCTTGAGAAGATGTGAAAATGGAAAAAAAAATCCCAAACTCAGTTTCAAATGTTCATTGTGTTACACTGACAGTAAAGGAGTTCTATTAAGTCTGCTCCACGGTGGTTAACAATTTTTCTTAAAGCTTTGGGATCGATACAGCAGAATTATGGGGTAACATGATTGCAAAGGGGCCCCCAAGGTCTTCTTCACTGAGATGGAAAGTGTGAGTCTCTCTCTCTGTGCCCCCTCTGTGCTGGGGATGTTTTTAAGGGAGCAGAGCATAGCCTGAGGCTGGCTTGCAGGAGGAAGGCAGCAGGTGGAGGGAGGAGAAGCACAGACAGGCCAGTCTCCTGCTGGCTGGGGTGGCGAGGCTCAGAGAGGTCCTGAGAACCAAGGTGCAAATCACAGCACCTTTGGTCTTGCTCTAGTCTGAGACAAGGGCTGAAATATGCAGTAAGCTGATGGGAGGGGGAGTTTACACCAATTCCTTATTGCCTTGTGCCAGCACCAGCTCCGGGGAAGAGGCAAAATTCCTTACTTGGACGACCCACAATTAGCGTCTTCTAAAAACAGAGGCACAAACTTATTTTATTTTCAGAGGATGATAGTTAGATTAATGTATGCTACTTAGTTAGAGGAACAGCAATTAGTGCCAAGTAGTATGGGTCAGTAAACTCTTGGTTGAGGTACATTAGATATGGGTAAAATCTATATGGTCTTATTTACCTCCAGTGACACAATGGATGAGGACCCAGATCCTTGTCATGGGAAGAAGGATAGAGTGGCTGAAAAAGTACCTCGAGTCTTTTAGATAATGTTTGTACTTTCGGTTTTGCTTATAAACTAGGAGATCTTGGTGAAAGCCTCCTTTGGACCTTACATCTGACACCAGTTGGAGGAAAACCCTTTTGGCTTTTGGCCGCTTTTGGCTGTGTTCCTGCCCACCACATGGAAGCCCTTAGCCCCAAGGGTTGGGCTTGGCAAATGCAGCCTTGAGTCATGAAACCCACAGCTGGGCGCAGAGCAGCTTCTCCCCAGCGCTTCTTGAGTGAGTAAGACCTGTCTGGAGTTTCTTCTAACTCAGGCTTGCACCAACTGCTGAGAAAGAAGTTTTTCTTGTGGTATTATCATAACGAAATTTCCATGGATCCATCATCAGCACCATTGGTTCCTCTATAGATAATGCACGTCTCAGAATGAAGTTCATCAGGGCTGCTACCCAGGCTTTCCTCTTTGAAAGGGTCTTTTCTGAAAGATGAGACATACGGTCTCACATCTTAATCTTTTTATCTGGAAACATCTGAGTCACACTTGCATGAGTAACAGGACAAATGACAAGGAGCAAATGACATGTCTGGTACAAGTGAGCTCACTGTTCCAACTTGCTAGGCAAATGTTTATACATCCAAATAAACAGCACATGCAACTCCTCGGCTGATCCACATGTGACACTTGACGAGCTGATGATGATAGGGGGAGAGCAATGCTGTAGAGCAGAGCTCATGGTCTGTGGCAAGGTATTGTGCACTCAAGAAATCTGACTGCCAGGAACTGGAGACGTAAAAAAAGGATGTTCATGGGGTAAAATTTAACTCCAGAGTCCCAGTCACTGTATTTGAACAGTCTGTGAACATACACCTTTTTTTTCACAGCACCTCTCTTCTCTATGAAACCTTAATAATAATGATAATAATAATAATGATAATAATAACAATAATGATAACCTCCACGACCACCACGTAATAGATTGGAGACAAAAACCTTCTGGTTTTGTCCTGCAGAGAAGTGGAAAACTATTTAGTTTTCTACTTTGGAATATTTATCAACATCATAGTCCATACCTACCTTTGTTCTAGAAAAATGCACAAGGATCTGTGCAAACCTGGAGCAAAAGATAGCTCTTACTTGATAAACCTAACAAACCTGTGATAGAGTTTTGGAATAATCATGTTCTTGCTTTCTACCCCCCTCCATTTTGTGTGACAAATTTTTCATACCAGAAGAACATCAACAACTAAATATTAAGTATCACTTGATCCTAGTTTTCTGATTTTTTTTGGTTGGCTGTATTAAAAAACACAAGGAAATTTTCAGATTTACAAACATTTTAAATTATCTGAATCATTGAAGGACTTGGAAACTGTGGAACCTCTTGAATACTTAAATTAATTGTGGAAGTAACATTATACCTTTCCCTTCCTGTCCCCACTCTTTTTCTTTTACTAGTCAGCAGCTTCAGCTAAATCCTCCTTAGTAATTCCTGTTGAGCAGATATTTTAGTACAGAAGTTAATCTGTTTGCATTTACCAATTTCAATGAACAGCTTTGCAGTACTGTTTCAAAGCTGACCAGTAATATTCTTAGAGTCACATTGTTGTCAGAGGCCAGACTAAATTTGAGCATTGTCCAGGAATTTGCAGCTTTCACCTACTTTTTAAATTCTAAGCTGGTCACTGATGTCAGAGCTGGAAGTGAAATTCTAGGAAATCAAACTCTCATGAATATTTAAAACCTGAAAAACATTATGGAAAAATCAAATATTCGCTAAAATGGAACATGCATATGTCTGCACTGCTAAAAGCTGCAATGCCAAATGCAGAAGGGGATCAGCCCTTCATAAAATACTGTTGACCTTGAAGATCTGATGCGAGGCTCCAAGATCTTCTATATCAGTGACAGAACTGTATAAAGTCATGGAAAAACGTGTAATCCCACCAACATCCTCACCCAGTCTGGGGAAGATATAGGTCTGCCTGGCCAGATGAAGTGAGCTTTGCTTTACTCCCAACTCCCAACACAGGATTTTTCACCCTTTGTCTGACACTTGGGTGTCCTCAGGAGCAGAATGGGCATTCACATGCCAAGGCCACCAGTGTGTCCCAGTGCTCAAATATGAAACAGCTGGGTAGGACTCTGGGGAGCCCTGTCTATAAAATAGGTGAAGAATCCTCCTCCAAAGGCATGGAGTGGCTCCAAGGAGACTCCTTTTCTAATTCTGCTCCTCACTGCCAAAGAGCATCTTGCTAGCTACTTTAATCTGCAAGATCCATCTTACTTTAACCGTACTGAAAAGGACTGATGTTTTGGGGTTGTGCTGTGGTATATTAAAATCCATATTTCAAACAATAAATGCTTTCCATTTATCCAGGCTAGTCTCTTTTCTATTGAGCCAAACTTTCAGGCAGTTAGCTAAACCTTTCAGTAATATGAAGCACCTTTTTCATCTTGTGCCAACACTGTAATGCCTCCAATAATTTATGTTTAATTTTTAATACAGTTATCTATCATGAGTAATTATGTGGGCTGCTCACAATATTCCATTTTCTGTTATGTGGTTTTTCTGAAGATCACAGACTTAAAAAAATATCACAGTAATACTACTTTTCTGCTGAATTTCCTCTAAAAAAGAAATATTGAGGCATACTTGAAGATACTGTATGTTAGATACTGTATGTCAGACCCTGAGAAGTTCTTTGCTCTGTCTTTAGATCTACTGATACTAGTGTGAGAAACAGTTTAAGCTGCTGTGATTTATGCACTGCACAGCTAGAGAAAGGTCTGAGCAGAGTTCTTTACATTCACAGGGATTTTTTTGCTGGTGTTTGTGTGCAGAATTCAGGTGCTGGGGACAGAATTTCCCTGCTGACTCTGGTGCTGTTGGTGATGCATGTCAGTACTGGCAGAGGCTTTCACTGTCATCTCCAGTGGCTAATGAAAAGCTAGGTCTACCCTAGCTTTTCCACACTTTCCATCTAGCAAACTTTTTCCTCTGAGCTCTTAAAAATTTAAATGGCAGCACCTGACGGTTGTGCAGCCCTGCCTGGTGTGGGTCCTGCTGCAATGCCACTGAGGTCACTGCAGCTGCCCAGTTGCTCCAGCTGCCCAGGGAACTGCCTTTAAACTAAACTGCACCCTTCTGTAACATCCCTTTCTGCACAGCAGGGAGAACTGGAAGGGTATGATGTTTGCCAATGGCAAAATGGAAAATATCTGCTCATGGCCCAGAGCTGCTTACACCAGCATGAGCCACGAAGTGACCCTTGAGCCACGGCCTGTTTCACACGTGCAATAGGAACAGCTGGTTTTCTTAATCTATATGTGGCAATAAACACTGATATGAGTACCAGATCTGTCTGCGGGACTGGAAGCTGAACTCCTAGGGGTCATATAAGTTTTCTCTCCAAATCTACATTTTGAGATATCTGTGTTATTTCTCTCAGGCTTGGGAGCTCTCTGTATGAGCACTGCTCTTTTGGGAGGGGAATAATGGTTCTTCCCTTTTTTTTTCCTGGCCAGACCACAGCTTGTCCTGACATGCTCCTGCTCTGGGAATTGGGACTGGGATGTGTGTGGAACTGCTGACAGAAATCTATACCAAGGAGGCCATTTGAGCGCTGGATATTCATCAGGGCCATTTCCACCCTCTGTGTTGGTGGAGAGGCTGTGGGACAACAGCACTTCTCTGAAATGGCAGTGCTTCATGAGTGAATGATGCATTAAATTCACACAGGTCGTCAGAGCTTACAAGTGCCTTTGTTCAGGAAAAAACAAAAGTTAAAATAAATTTCTTCTCACAGTAGACATGCCCAAGTTACTGGTTCTTATCCAAGTACCTGAATGTAATGTATTTTGCCGTATGCACCAATTATTCCCATGGAGAAGACACAAGTGAAACCAAATAGCTACTCCATTATGGAACTTGCACAGCCAGCCAATAAGGGACAGAAACACCTTCCAAGAAAAGTTTCTGCTTACAGTCACTTCAATCCTGATCCTCAGAGAAGACCTAGACAATACCTTCAAAAGACAGAAACTTGGAAACTAAACCTAACACTCTAAGATACTGCATCTCATGGGCTCAGTACGGTTGTTGGTGCAGTCTGCCTGGCATGCCACCCTGTCCTTTGCTGGAGTGAGGTCAGAAGCTTTCCTCCCAGGCTGCAGCACTTAGGTTATACTCAGAGCTGTTGCTCCCAGTGAGAACTCGTTCCATTGCTCTCTGAGTCTTCATCAGACCTAAAGGAGATCTTGTACATCCACAAATGTATTATTTTTTTCCCCTCAAAATTATTTGACCTAATGGAAGCTATTACCTGCCCTTATGAACGCTGTATCATGGGATGGCTGCAACTACAACACTGGGATTAAAGGCAAAAGGGCTGCAGGCTTGGCCTTGTCAAAGTCTGAGGCAGAACTTCGCTTGATGTCAGTGTCAGAAGATTTCACCCAGATAGCAATACAGTTTGTTTTGGTAGCAGTTCAAGATTTACTCATCATATCAGATGTTTCACCACACATATAGGTAGCATTGAATAATAGAAGATGTGCAGGTAAATCTAAGGCTGTAAGTCAATCAAAGATCTTTGTTAATGTCTTAAGCTGAGAGTCAAGCAGCTTACGTAGTTTATGACCATGGTAGAACTCCCTTGATTGAATTACTGCATAGGCATTCAATTGCATAAATGTATTGTTATTTATATGGTGTACCAACCCCTGGCTTTAAAGTTAACTGTGGCAGGCTGTAACTAATGGAGAAATAGCAGTATGGCATTACAGTGCCCCTTAAGCAATGAAAATGAATGATGTGCGCTGTGTTCTGTGCTTATATAAAAATAATTATTGTGGTACCATAGGGAATTAATTAATTTGTATGCAAGAAAGGAAGGAGAACTCGAGGTTGTTAGTCAGAAATAGTCCCTGGCCCCTATACCAGAGTGTAGGACCTGGGCAATGGCCATTACTGTTAGGGACCTGTTTAAAGACTAGATCCACAAATTTTGAAGAACTCTTTTACATTTAAAGGCAAAAAAATGAAACAGAGAGAAGATCGGCACAATAGGTAAGAATGTTATCAGTACAACAAGAGCACAATACTGTGCAAAGGATAAAGGGGGTTAACGAGGCCTCTCTGGATCTTAGCAGCCCTGTGCGGAGGGAAGGCAGGCGCTGCAAACCCCGATCCCCATGAAACCACTTACAGCGACAGGTGGGAGCTGTGTGCTGGCTGCAGCCCAGCTCTGCTCTCTTGCGTCCTCCCAGGGGCTGCAGCCTTTTGGTCTCCTCTTTTGCTGGTGAACTGGACAGATAGCTTTACCAGCAGCTTTCCAGGGGAGACAGCAGAGAGCATGCACATTCAAATCAATCCTTTTCGGAGGTGGTCAAAACTGCTCAATAGCAGCGCAGGCTGCCTGTATCACGGGCTGTCATGGCAAATTGGAGCTGACAGCTAGAAACTGCTCACATAGATTTCCTATTGCTCCTTTTAACCAGCCTGTATTAAATTGCACCAAAAGGGCTGACAGCCTTAAAATCCATGCCATTATATCACATTAAGGGCTGCAAAAATCTGCCTGCTTTCACAAATTTCAAAGTCAATTGATATATAAGCCCAGTAGACATCCTAGAGCCTAGAGACACAGTACAACCAGCACACGTATATGCGTGTTCATTCTGCATCCAGTTCCATCTGCAGTTCTCAAGTATTGCCCCATATCAACATTCCTCAAAATCCTACACATAGAGGAAATTCTTTTAATATAGAAAAAATAACTACAGGTATGAATATTTCCTTTGGGAAGCCTTCTGGCAGCACATGGCTTTTGAAAACATATCCATATCATGGACTCATTAATTACAAGAATAGCCTTTATATGTATGAGCACTCCTGTGGAGGAAAATGGTGCTGACTGTCTTAGTAAGGAGTGAATATGAATACTTGCATGTCAGGTAGAGTAAGGACTCAGCCCTGTGTATAATTTTTAACACACAACTTCTGCAAAATTTTTCCTCTAACACATCTCCATCACCTCAGCAAAAGTACTGAGTAGAGTAGATAGTATTCCATAACCAGTTCAGCAGAGAAATGCTCATACCAATGTGCTGGTTACAAAATAATCTTTTTCCATAAAGCTTAGGATACATTGCCATTCTCATTCCCTGGATAATTGTGGTGATGGGACTGGGGGGGGATGAATTATGGCTCTGCTTCCTTACTCCTCAAGCATGTTGCCCTTGCTATCCTGACTGTTAAAAAGTCAGCAGACTGTCACTTTTATAGGGAATATCAGCAGAAGGTAATTTCCTTTTAGGTCTCTAACTAGTTTCCCTCCAGGTTCAAGTGAGTATAAATAACATATATCAAGGACTGGGAGATAAGCTACCTCTCTCACACACATAGATCCTTGGAAACTAATGAGACTTCCTTCCTGAAGGGGAGTTTATCAGAAGCTAGACAACCCTTAATTTGACACTCAAGAGCAGTTACAGGCAAAAAAGCAGTTAAAGGTACTTAAACTGTATTCTTTTTGTCTTCCTTCACCAACACAGAAGAAAAAAAATTGTTCATGTCATCCATGTGACGTTTTTCAAAATCCCTTGCACAACGAAACCTCAACACGTAAAAAAAGCTGCACACAAAAAGCAGTTAGATTTGACATTGTGTATATTATGGTGTCATCCATTCTTTTGGTCACCGGACTTGGGGCTAGTCTGCTCCAAATCCTGAGAAGAGCATCAGGAATTCCATAGGTCACCCCAGTCTGTAGCAATGGCAGCCTGACCTTGGCACTACTTGAAAGGTAAACAAGGACTGGGAGGGCCTCTTCACTAGCCTTCAAAACTCTGTGGCCCGATAGGAAAATAATTAACAGAGCTGGCTATGTCCTCAGCTGTGCTGGAGAGATTACATCAGGACTTAAACACACAAACACAGACATTATTTAAAGCTGTAGTCTAGATTCATGCTTTCTATCCAGAAATTTATTTTTCTGTCAATGTGCATTGGTCCACTTCTTTATTTACTTTTCAGATCCTGGGTTTGGACAGTAATAAGTGTGATTTTACTAACTGCATAGCTTTCCTGGATTTAATTTATTATCACAATCAAGTATGTCTCTTAGCGTCTCTTTCTGACTCTGAAATCTGAGTGTTTGGGTGTGGCCTTTAAGGTATCAGTGACTACTTTGATTCAATGTTATGTTAAGGACTAATGTTGATTTGATTGGGGTGTGATAATTTCCACTGTGTGGTTCAATGCTAGTAACAAAGAAAAATCAGGTTGGTTGATTTAAATATTGCTAAAAAAAGATTCTCGCACTAAGTGAGAGGGTCAGAGCGGCTTTCCTTCAGATCATTAAAAAGGGAAAGTCTCAAAAGCAGCCTGGGAGGTCATTTGTGGCTCAGAGTCGTGCACCAACAAATGCATTGATTCTCCCTCACCCTTGAGAGCCATAGCTCTATCCAGGCTAAAGTCCCAGAGATTTAAGAGCATTTCCATTCAGAAGGCCAAAATTCTTTGGCATCCTCTCTTTACATGCCCCACAAGGCACTTGAAATCACAGTGCCTGATTTTATGCACCAAGTCATGCAAACGTATTCACTATTTATATCACTAGCAACTGAAACAAAGATTTAATCCTCAAGTTTCCAGGGAGGGAAGAGCCATATATGTTCCGGTTCCAGCTCTGCCGCCTTCAGTAGGCCTTCTCCAAATAGATGTTGGGTTGATGCCAAGGAAGTGGTTCGTCCTTGATTGAACACTGTCCGCATAGCTTGGACAAATTGTGTACAGCTGGTTCTTTCTACATTAGGATTAATGGGGCATAAACAAGTCCATGGCTAACAATCAGGTTGTTTCGATCAGCCACGACAATGAAAAGCCCTGTAGGAAACATGGTTATCAGACACCTATTACGGAAATATGAGGAACTGCTGAATGAATTAGCAAGTCTTAGTGAAATAAAACTTCTCTGTACTGCTTTCTGCATTTTTCCAGTCTGAGTGCAGCATCTTTCAAGAACAGAATTTAATATATTCCAAGGTAATTTCACCTTAAATATTACTTTTCTTTTTTTCTGTTGTGAACTACTGATGCTATTGCTTCTGACAATGTCAATCAAATGGATTTGAACTTTTTGCTGGAATGCCTAAGTTGTTAAAAATGAAACAGCCTGCAGTATGCATAACTCTGCAGTAATTGTGCTGCCTTCTTTCTGCATAAATTAATTCAAAATCTCAAATAATTTGAAGTAGTAACTACATGATGATCAAGCAAGTTTTGCAGAAGTAAAATGAAGATACTGAAGTAACAGTGATGAACAAAACTTCCAGGCTCTAAACAAACTTGAAGAATCATTAAATCAATGCTGGGATTAATTTTATTTTTCTTACCAAATGAAAAAAAAAGGGTCATGAATTCTTATCAAGCTTCCTTAAAGGACAGCTTGGCATTGGCTCTGACTTCTTAAAATTAAAATTATATTGATTTTCCATTTTATTAAATAAATGTTCCTCCCTGAGCTTGCTTTAGGAAAAGAAAAATGTTTTCAGTGCAATTTTCTCTTCAGCTGTTGCCTGGACTTTGACTGTGGAACGCACATCTACATCCAAATTAAAAGAGGCGAAGGGATTACCCCGAACAGCCCTTGTTCCAAGCCCCTCGTGGCACCATGCAAGTTTTGCCCTCTCAGACAAATAAACAAAATGCAAGTTCTGTCAGGTTACCCTGCATGATACTTCATTTTAAAACTGTTCATGAATGTTGATGTTCTTGAGGAAAGAAATTGGTGTGCTACTCAAATGCATTGTAAAAGATCATCTTCTCCCCCACCCCCCTGCCTGCATACCTCACTGTGAACATCTTGGAGCACTTCTGCCTCTCACAGCTTATTAAACATGGACAATGCTAGTGCTAGTACTGTGTACAGTCTGCCTCCTGCTTTTGAGGGTATTTTATACATGCACCACCAAAAATGGTAGCTGTTAATGCTATTGGATCCATTTGGATTAAAACTGGAAACTTCTAAATGGGCAGAGTTATGAATGACGTCCACTACTGCTTGTTGGCTTCTTTTGGATCTTTGTAATTAAGGAAGACTAGAAAGACTTTTTCTAAATCTGTCAACTATTAAAAGTGTTCCTTGACCTCAGGGGCAAAAACGTATTTTGAAGTGAAAGGACCAACCCAGGATGCCCTTGTGCTTTGTACTTATGTTGGAGAACAAATAGCTGCTGAGGTGAAACATGCAATGAGGTCTGGTGCGAGATCCCTTATTTCCCTCCCTGGTCTTGTGGCCACTTTTCGTGTAAGGTAAAGGAAGAGCTCCAGACAAGTCAGTATTAAATAAGATGGTCTCCGAAGGAGCTATTAGTACTTTCTGTAGTGCTATGTGTGATTGAAAATGAATAATTTGGTAAGATAGTTATTGTATTATTTGCATAAAGGTTTTTAAGACACAATTTAAGCTCTAGAGAGATGCCAAAAATCCTTTCTTTGTCTGAAAAGCCAGTTAAGACTGTTAAGCAGCATAACATTCTTAGCCCATCGCATAATTTACAAAACTCAAGCACTCAAGAGCAAGGAAATGAATAATTTAGAAGATCATTAATCTCACACTGCCCACATGATAAACACAATTATCAATCTTATCAACTATGGAGAAGTGAACATTTCATCACAACACAAGGACCATCACTCTGACTCTAGCTACAAAATATTTCAACAAGAAACACCAAACCAAAAACATAGAATAAACCTGTTCAGAAATATGACAGTCAGCTATGAACATGTCAGTGACGCAGACTGATAGGGCCACATGCGAGCCTGATGTCAGTAAAATTCAGACCTGTCCTAAAGTTTTTCCTGTTTTGCCACATCTATTCCAGTTTTAGACTCTTTTTTTTTTTTTTTTTCTGATCAGGTTCCTCTGTTGGTTGATAAATACAGTTGCTAGATAAGATTTTTAAACAAAAGTATGGTGATACCGAACTAAGGATAAAGCAATAGAGAAACGCTCCACCTGTAAGAGCCAAGGTGTTTTTTTATGTGGTACAATAGCTTATTCCTTGAAGCAGGCTTAATAGTAAATGAGTTACTGAACTCACTGAAATCAAAAGAGGCAGGATCTCGCTCAGTAAACCTCAAAATGGGAACAAGCCTGAATTCTGGCCACGCTGCAGCTGAACTCTGAAAGCCTGGAGGACGAGATCACCGTGCCAGCTGTTACTGCCAGAGTGCAGAGGGCATGTTGGGATTTAATAAGCTACAGCTATAGCCCGCGCATTATGTTGGGAGCAGGATACGGCTGAAGAGCATTGCTGTTACACCATCCGCTGAAACAAGCTCTTGCCAAGCTTCTCGGGTGGCTCATAGGGGTAGGTAGGTGGTGGAAAATCAGCCGCAGATGGCACTGTTTGAACTGTCTGAGCTTTTTACATTTACCTACCAGCCAATACAAAACAAGCAATGTCCTCATCTGTTAATTTCCTTAGGTTTTCCTGCCTGGCTTTTGCAAATGGCAAATGGCATAAGAGGTAAGTATTTTTTTTTTTATTTTTTTTTGCTGTTACATATTAGTTTCAGCTAGCTTTAGAATCAAAACTGTATTTTTTTTATTTTGTGTGTGTGTGTTGGTGTGATGATATTTCGGGATAATGGAAGGTTAGAAAGTGCTGCCTGAAACCATGCTCACCTGTCATAGATTTGAGATGAATTTTTGGTAGGAGCAAAATAATACCACAATATCTAATGATAATCACATTTTTGAAGGGAAATACAATTCTGTTTTTTGAAAGAATAATAATGCCTTTTCAGATTCATTCTCCTTCAGTGGAATTACATAAGAAAACACCTTCTTGCTGACATTTCTACAGGAAATACCAGGAAACTGAGCATTCCTTACCTTATGGCACTTGCATAAAAACATGCTTTCCTGCATTATTTCATTTAGAAATGGAAAAAAATTGCTTTTCTTGTGTTACAGTGTTTTCAGCAAAAATCTTGAAAATATACTTCCCAGGCTTACCAACTGTGTGGATACTCCAAATCGCACTTAATTTGCTGTGCTTATTGCTTATATGAAGCAGTCATGTAAAGCTTTTTTAAACATGCTTCTGGTATTATTTGAACGGCAAGGGAAATGTGAAGTTCTTGGCTGTGCATTTCTTTCACCTGGGCTCATGGGTTCACAAACGAATTTCAGGAGACCAGTGTCTGGGTTTTTCTTCGTTGCTAAATGAAGATTCTTCCTGATGACTTTCTGCCCTAGATCTTACAGAGAAAGTCATGAACCCCTGCTCTGTGTTGATGAATTAGCATCCCAAATTATGGCAGTGGCTGAGACTATTGTCACCTTCTTTCTGTTTCTAGAACTGCCCTTCTTTTTTTTTTTTTTTTCTCCAGCTGTTTTCATTTCCCACTGACATTTCATCTTTTTTCAGGTTTCTCTTTTGTCTTCTCACTTCTCCCTCAACAGTAAGATCTTTACCTTGCCCGGAGAAAGCTGCTAATACTCTAAGGTTGTTGGTCCTTCACTAATGGTCTTGTTTCAAGGCTTTTGACGGAAGTCAACGATGACAACATCTCAGGTCTAAGAACTTACCATACTTGTTCTTGTTTTCAGTTTCAAACATGGTCTCCTTCTATGCTGTGAAGAGATCCTGTGCAAACTACATGTGATCTGCATGGAAGCCAATAACAACTGGTAAAGCCCAACCACACTGGAGTCTGTGGAGGTTTGGCTGGAGACATGAATTTGTCCCCTTTCTTGTAATGAGCTGCAGAGGGACATCGCTAAGGGCAGGCCCTGAAGAAGACGTTGAAGATGGCTTGGCCTTTGCTGCATGCTTGTGTAAATTAAGGAAAACCATTTGGAGGGAGGTGAGCTTGGAGTAGGGTACCTCTTCCATCTCCAGTCAGCAGGGCAGGTTCTGGCAGCCAGGGCTCATCCCACCGTCCCAGGCAAGAGAAGGACAGCTGGTGGGTGCTGGGGACAGCATCAACCCCAGGCATCAGACATCTCTCTGGAGATGGGGATGAGCTGAAGCTATGCCAGGACATGGGCCTGTGGGGAGACAAACTGCAGCAAGGGAGGTCTTGACCAGAGACCTGGAAAGCAGTTTTCACCATAAGGATGCTGGCAGGGGTACCCAGGAAGGCTGTGAAATCCCCCTGCTTGGCAGTATTCAAAGCACAGATGAAACAAGACCCTTAGCAACCTTATCTAGTTCAAAGCTGGCCATGTTATAGGTAGGTGTGTTGGGCCAGATGACTTTCAAGAGGTTCTTCCTAACCAAACCATTCAATAATTCAAAGTCACACTGCCACAAGCATGGAGGGAATCAAAGACCAGAAGTAGGTACCTGTTGTTTTTGAGCAGCTTCTTGGAGACAATACAGATATAAAGATGTCTCAGCAGATCTATTAGAAAATGAATACAGCCCCCCCCCCCCCCCCCCCAATTCTCCCCAATATTCCTGAGACTCTTCTCTTTCCATTCTCCAAGATCACTCATAAATTGGGAAGAACAAGACATGCAGAGCCTTCCTGTGGCATTGCAGCGGGAGCTGCAGATTGGTAGGTCATGTGCAGGGTAGGTTCTTCGTCCCCGTCCAAGACCATGAGTTTTGGTAGGACCAGAATTCTTCTCCGAATCCTATCAGAAGTCTCTGCAAAATCCACTTGATCCTCTTCTGACAGGCAAGATGGTATGAGGGCTTGCAATCTTCATGCTGCAAGGCCATTAGCAATTCTTGTACCTCAGGTGACTTATTAATGTCTTACTTGACAACTCAGATTTAAATGCATGTTGAAAAATGTCTTTATACTGTCGGAGCTCATTAGGTTTTATGCACAAAACAAAATCATTATTCAGAGATTTGGAACTGCTTTACTAAAGTGGGCATCTATTGAATATCCCCAATGCAATTCTTCCTTCTAATACGGTAATTCGTTATCTGTATTTAATTATCTGCAAGGTGAAAGGTTGCTGGGCAGTGTTGTTCAGCAATGGCCCAATGGAAATTTTTAAGTACTTTCACTCTGGGCTGACTGTCTTTACAGATCAATCTTACTGCTAATGACAACCAATACTTTCAGATGTGATTACAGACTAGCTCCATCTTTTCATGAGCCGAGACTCTTTGGAATCATATGTATTGATCTTTTTAATAGAAGTCAAGAAAAATGAAATTACCGTGCCTTCTTTTTGCAAAACTATGATAAATGGGAAGTTGGAAAGTTACAGAAGATTTTTTTTCTGTTGTGGATTATTTTAATCACTAAAAATGATGGTCTTTTTAATAATGTTTGTCTTTCCATTATGCACATTTGCAGCAAAGCCAAAACTTATTTTTGTATTACTTTATATAACCACATTTAAGCAAAGACATGTCAGAATTGCCTGCTGGTATATTTAGGTAACTATCAAGTAGATTCTAGGCTAGAGGAGAAACCTGCTTTTAGATGCCAAGAGATTGTATTTTCTTGGCATCTACGAGTATAACCTAATTTTTAGAACAGCATTTTGGGATGTCTACAATCAAGTATTCATCTGTTTCTTATATAGAGCTTACCCTTCATTGCGTGTAATATTGTGATAAAAGACTTTACCTATGTGCATTTTCTTTCTTCCTGGAAGTGTCATACTGGCTTTCACTTTTCCAGTTTTCAATGGCAATATATGTCACATGGCTCTGTCTCTTGCTTCATTCCTTTCTTCATGTTTATAAACCTCTAGTATTTTACAACAAAATGTGCCTATTGTACCCTGCCCTTGAGGCCTAGAAGACAGTGTTTTGGCTTTATATTGTGCTATAAACATATGTGCACCCCACTGAGAATAACATTTGCTAGCCTGACTTCTCATCCTTGTGCCAACAGAACGGAAGTAAAAATATGTTAGATCCCACAGTAATTGTAGCTATTCCTCTTGGATAAATTCCATTGCCAAGGTAGCGGGTAAGATAAATCTTGGTGACACAATGGCAGAAGAAAAGATATGGATAAATCATAGGAGTGATGGAAGATATATACTGGTGGCTCTCACTGGTATTAATTGGAAGATACATACATGACCTACAGATATTTAAAATCAGAGGCACTGGCAAACTCTCCTCAGTTTGAAAGGCAGTGTTATACTTTCTTATTGCTTGATTGATCCTCAGTTCTTTTCAATCTTCTATGTTGTAAATCCATGCTCTTTTCAAACTTATTTCCACAAAGCAATTTCCTTTTTTTCTAATCACACCCCCCATAATAATTTTTAACTTCCCCTTCACTTTTCATTATGCCTTTTGTTACAGAAATCTTCAACACCCAGTCATCTGGTTTTATTGCTGTCCTTGAAACTCAATATTTTTCAGTCAGGTTACTTTCTGAACACTTTGGTAACCTGTATCTTGCTGTTTTTAGGGATCCAGACTTAACACCTTTTGTGCATATTTTCAGCTTCGGAAGTCTGTGGTTTTTTAAGCCATGATACACAGAATTTACGTTTAGTTCAAGGAGTTCCTAAACTGTATGTATGTGACTGAGTCCACTGTGTGTGGAGTGTACACCAAGGGCACTGTATGTCTGCCCTGTTTTGTTTCTGCTTGTTTCATAACCTCCTGCTGCTGGCCACTGTTGGACACAGGTTACTGAGCGGGATGGGTTTGGGTAGATTCAGTGCGAAGGTCTTCTGCTGACATCTCTATCCCACAGATCCTTGCTCTCGCTGCTCTTGCTGTGCCTATTTTTCTTTGAATATCCTGTTCACAGGAATTATTACTCTTACAATGTTGAAAAACCCCTCAGAACCTCACTGATTATAATTTTATGATATATCTTTTTGTGATGGACTAGATCTTCTAAAAGTAAGCTTCTATATTTCATATAGACTGGGGTCTGTCTGTATTGCAGATGGACTAAGCCAGGTGATAAAAACATTTTGTGACATGCTGTGCTCAGCTGCAGACAATCCAGTACTTAAATGAGAAGTCTGAGAAAAAAAACAAAACCAAAAACCAATTGTCTATTAATTGCTTTAAGTATACCTCAATATTTTCATTAAAAACAGTGAACAATGTTTCAGAATGTCTTGCAACCATTCATGCGCAGTCAAAACCAGCCGGTTATTTTCTGTGGCCTTCTTAGACTTTGTTTTACAGAGTTGTGTCTAACTGATTTTACCTAGGAAAGCTGTCCCTTTGTGATTTAATGAAGTTGTGAAATTAACCACTGTGGTAAGAAGACTGTAGAATTGCATCGCAATATATTTATTTCAGTTTATCTGGAAAAGTCAAGTTATTCTGCCAGTATAGTTTTAGTCACGAAAAAAACATTTCTTTGGGAAAAGAACGTCTTTGACTGGCTCAAAGATGCCTTGTTTTGAACACTAGAAGCTCATTTGTTGGCATGGTGAAATAGAGAACACTACAGTTGCCATCTGAAAGATGAGTAACATTGCTGATTTAGTTCTGTGAACCACTGGCTTTGTGAAAGATTTTTTTGCCAGTGGATAGCATGTGATGAATAATACATAGCATAGGTGTTCTTCCATCCTGCTTATATGAGTTCTCAGCTCATATTAAACATTTTTTTTAGCAAGCATTGCACTGTATGTGTACTAAAAGTTGTTACAGTATGTCCAAATCAGCCTGGATTAAATAACTTAAACCATTCAGTTTAGTCCATCTAACACTTATGCACATAAGTGAATCTATTTATTTGAATGTATTCTTTAAACTCAAAGGTCCAGCTACTCCTGTGTTACTGCATCCCTTGAGGAGTTTCATTATTAAATTGAATAATCCTGATAAGATGTGTCTGGGTACCTGTATCACTTGTGTGTCAAAGGAAGGAGGACATTGCTATTGCTCTGAGTATTTCCACCTTTTTCTTCCTTAATGTAAGTATTTATGGGATGAACATGAAACAAAGGTTAGCTGTACAAATAATGCTTTACATGTAGAATAGCTTGCAGGATCAGGCAGGATGTAATTTTATTTTTTTCTTTAGTGTGGCTGTGTTTCTCATCTGGGCAGGAAGCAAAGACCGGTGTATTGAGGTAGAAGGGAAAACCTGAAATTAAATAGGGTGATATAAGCTAGAGACAGTTTTCAGCATGTTTTTTCTCATCTCAATTCCTTTTTTTTCTTTTATGGCTCTCTGTATAATTTTTTTTGTTTCAGTCTACCCTCTTACATAGTAAATGTACTAATTTCTTTGCTAAAGCAAATAAGATAAGAGAATGCACTATTTTTCTAAATGTTGAGAAACTTGGCTTTACATAACCTTGAAATTTTCTGCACAGCTCAGAGGGAAAAATCATCAGTTTTGTCTGTGTAGAGCTTTATTCTTGTTCTTTAGCACCATTACTCTTTGGTATGTGCAACACTTGGGTTGTGTGACAGCTAGTCACTATTCCATTTCTATAAAGACTTCGCATGTTATTATGGAGTCTGACAGATCACTACCAAAGCTTATAGCACAGTCCACAAATGCACAGCAGTTATTGCTAAAAAGTCAGCATTTCCTTGCACTTATCATGTAGTGGCATCAAAAATCCACAGTTGTTTCTCATTTAAATGACAGAGAAAAATAGTTTATCTATCCATCCATCCATCTATCTATCTATAGTTAGTGCTGCTTCATAAAATTTGTCAATGTTAATGTTTAGCAGATTAGAATAAGATCTTATTTTCTTACTTCAGAAAGAAAGGTTAATTTGGAAAAGAAGATGAAATATACATAGTACCCAGTGAATTAGGAATGTGAAGGAGGGAAAGAAGAGAAGGAAAGCATTTGGCAGAAAAGAGAAGTGACAGGGATGGGATGAGCACTTGCATCAACAGTTTTGTCAGATCTGTGTGTCCTACTATAGTGAAGAGATAAACTGGTTTCCACCAGGCACCTTGAGTGTTGCTGAAGCTTTGCAAAAGGTTAAATCAAAGAGTAGTCAGCTCTCAATGTGACCTCTAGTTCATCTAAGATGGTCTTTCCTCCATCTTAAGTATTAAAAAAGACTGAAAAGTAATCAACAACTTGGTGTGGGTTTACAGTGGTCAGGACTATAGTTTTGGTTATCTTGAAAAGATCTGCAATATTCTGAAATGGCAATGAAAGAGTTAAATCTGTATTGAGTATCCCCAGAAGAATAAGTCAAACACTAGTTATTTAAAATGGGAAAATATTTGGGCTGGTAAAGAATTTTTTCCATTCAACTATATTTAATGGAAAACTTTTTCTGATGAAACAATTTTTTTTAATGAAAAGTCTAATGGAAATCAGCTGTCTGGTTGTTGTTTGGTTTGTTGTGTTTTGTTTTTTTTTTCTCGGAAAATTTTGGCTTGTTGAAAGAAGAAATTATAAAGAAGACAGGAAAAGAACACTTCAACAAAGATTCGAATATTTGGAACATAGTGGTGGCTACTGAATGGTTAAATATTCTGCTGTCTAAAAAGTCAAATTACCAACAAATATAAAAGCTGGTGTTGCCCCAAAGGGTTCTTGATGCTGCGCATGTCTAAGTGTAAGTGGTGAGAAGAGTGCTGAAACATGCCTTTCTGGTGGGGCTTCCAATCCCACTTCCACAGAAATAAATGAAAATACACTTTTTGACTACCGTAGGAAGAGAACTGGGACCTGGGATCTAGGGCTTTCATGAATATGCTGTGTGCTGAGGAAATGAATCTTAGGAGACCGGCTGCAGCTGATGGCCAGCAAAGGGAAATTCATGTCTGCAGATGGAAGTATGACAGTTGGCAACAGACTCTAACAGAAATTGTTTTCTCTCTGGAATTTGATAACTGTTAATTCTTCATCTACTTGGCTTCCGCCAATGAACACAGTACTTTTCACTGATAAGAAATTCGTATTGTTAAACTCCACATGAACTCAAAAAAATATTAAGGTATAAATGCTTACCAGCAAATATGAGCAGCAAATGTCAGAGAAAATTTAATAATTGAGCTTAATAAAATAAGCTTGTTTTTGGAACCTTGCTTTATATGTTTCTGAAAGAACAATCACTCTTATGAAACTAAGTCAGGAATGAAATGTAGCGTACGGCTAATTGGGAAAGGATCAATAGATCTAGCAAAGCCATGGGAGCCTTAGGAGTCCTTCTAAATGGCAATATAAAGCAGTGTTGGTTTAACAGTCTGCTCCATTTATCTGCCCTTCTGCCTTATGAGGGACTGAATAACTAATGCAATGGCATGGTATGGGTTGTCCTTGATGGGAGGTGCGGCTGGTAAACCAATATCTCGTGTGAGGCCCTGAGCAAGGTGAGATGGTGACTTGAAATGAACGCTGATGAAGGCTTCCCACCAGTGTAGCCTACAATGGGGTACTTCATCTACACGACTGATTCTCCATTTGTCATGCTAGGAATGGTTTGTAGCATTAGAACACATGAATAATATAATTTTTGTGTCCCTTTACCTATCAATCCATTTAAATGAATCTATTGTGATTCAGTTAGTTCCAGCCTGCCCTCACTCCCCATGAAGGAGCAAAGGACAGAGAAACGGCAGCCGCCCCAAGTCTCCCCATCCATGGCCGGGCACTTTGCCGTGAGCATAGCCCCCGGCTACAAGTGGGGAAGGTGAAGTGAGGAAAGAAGGAAAAAGAAAGGTAGGTATAGCTCAACTGGAGTAGAGAAAACAGGGAATTGACATGAGATGCACCATAAATCACAGGTATTCAGTTATGCAGACTGAAATAAATGAGTGAGAAGGGACAGAAACCTTGGAGAAGTAAGTACAGGAAAAAATGGTTGTGTATGGGACTGGTAAAGAAGGCAATGGAGACAAGGGCAAGTATAAAGGCAGTCTGAGCTGGAGACCATCTGCTTGTCAAATTCAGAGGTCCTGGTGCAAATTAAGGAGGTATTCCTGAAAGATGTCTCCAGCATTTCCCAGCATGGAAAGCAATAAGTAAATGTCAGGCTGCTACTCCCCCTTTAATTAGAGTAGGGCTCAACAAACTATCTGCAACAAAACATGCTTAGACATGCTAGCGAGCCAGCTCTAGCTTCCTGATAAGGGATGCTTCTTCTGTTCTGTGCCAAGACTGTGGAGGATCCTGTCTTTATGTTGGTCCTGCAGAAGGTCCAGCACAAACTTCAGGCCAGTGAAAAGGAAACTCTCATCACACCACATCACATCAATCACATACCACATATCAAATCACACCATGCCTTTCTTAGTCCACCCATCATATGCTCTGAGAAATGTCTCAGTCTTCCCTGGTTTTGTACTCACAGTAGGGTCAGCAGAGCTACTGTCACTGCCATCTTCATGCTAAGAGCTTTCATTCTCAGTGGGAACTTTACATTATTCTGGTTACTTTAAAGATGTCCTGTGCTGTTTACATGGCACACACAATTCAGCAATACTGCAGTATAAGAAGGTCTTCTCGCTTGTCCTGGACTGGGGTGAAACAGCAAGTTACCACTGTTTTACTACTCCTCTTGTTTATGAGTCAGTATGGCAGTCTCTTTTTTTTCCTAGCAATACATTGATGAAACAGGTGGCAAGTATCAGGAAAGTGTCTGAAAAATGTGATCCAAATGAAATCTTCTTTCCTGTAACATCTCACAGTATCTGTTGACTATTAAATTTAATCAGATGATCAAGAAGAGATGGCAAACTTTGCATTTGACATGATCTCTCTTTGTATTTTCTTTATAATTATTTCCATATGCCTCTTATCTGAAAAAAAATGTTTTCATCTGCTTCTTTGGCCTGAATAATTCTATAGTAGTCTTGAATAAGATTGAGAGAGCTTTAGCCAAAATCTTCTTTGTGAAAATGCAGTGCTGGAGATCACAGGAGAGAATCTAGAACTAGTTTTGGGGCAGCTGGCCACATTTTCTGTTTATGGACACGAAATCCAAGAAAATAGGATATTTTCAGATACATTTTCAGATACCCCTGCAGATTATCCTGGTGTTTTATTCCTGAATGCTGCACAGTTTCTACCATTCTCTTTTTCTCCAGTGAGGATCTACTCACAGAATTTCTGAATAGTAGCAAATTTTGCATGCTCTACACAACATGAATGGTTTGCCACTGCCAACTCTCTTATAGCTGCTTCAGTCTTCTGCGGGGTTGTAACATCTGCTATGCATTTATAGAATTCCTACTAATATATTAAAAAGAGTGGATTTATTATGTGAGTGCTGATTGTGGAGATTTTTCCACGTGCTGAAATTGGTCAGTAGGTTATCCTGAAAAAGCTAAATATAGCTGTTTCTATATTTTAACATATAACGGCATGCTCAGTGCTGCTATTTTGGTCACTCAGCCCAAATCAGACTACGCAGCAAACAATGGAAAAACTCCCTTTGTTTGCAGGACTGGGCCTCAAAGCTTATTGTAGTCCCAGTGAAACCATGTGCAAGGAAATTTACTCTTGTCTGTTTCTAGAATGAGAATACAAGTTGGTAGGAAAGTTTTCAAGGAAACATGTCCAAGTCTTAAAATCAGAAATTTTTTTAGAGACAATGGACCAACTTCAAGAAAGCATTTATAATGACAGATTACTGAGGTCCAGACTAGACTCTCTGGTCAGACCTAAAGCTGGGCACATGAGAGCTGCCTAATAGTTCAGAATCTCAACTGAAGTGAATGATATGCATCTTCTTTCAAGCCTTGTTGATGCATTTTGTATGAATTACCTTGCTCTTTCCCAGGGCTGGAGAAGACAGTCTTTCTGCAGGTATAGCTCTTCAGGGGAATGAGGAGCAATCAACCAAACTTCCATTCCCCACATCCCAAGGCTGTGCTGCAAGTGACTGGCTTCTGGCTATTTTGATAGAGCATCCTCTTCCCACTGGCCTGTCATAAAAGTCTGGGCTCCTTTTGCCTCCTAGAAAATGTCTGTGGGTTGGGAAAATAACTTCCTATTTGTGCTCTAGTCATAACCCTTAGCGCAAACAGCAAGGGCTGGTAATCCAGTTTACTTGTGCTTCTTCTGTTATAATATTTATTTGCCTAGTGGGTGGGTGGTGATGACATTTCCCTACAGGAAAATATTAAATGCATAACCTTTTCCATCCCTCGGCTCATCATCGTCAGCATTGTCAATGTTGTCAGACGTCAAGTGCCCTGGTTTGAAGTCAGCAGATACTCCTCCTGTCTGGGCACACAGCAGTGCCAGCAATGCCCTGGTAAACCTAGCCTCCTGAGTGCCACTCTTTGTGTGACTGCTAGCCATCTTCGACAAGGAGAATGTTTTTCATGAACGACTAAGGAAATCGTTGGTCAAGAGAAACAGCTTCCCCCCTACTTGCCTGCTGCCAGGAGGCTCTAAATAGAGCCTCTGTAGTAGTCTTAATTTTTTTATATATTTTTTTTTTATTACTTCACATTGGAGTTCAGTCCTGAACTGTAAGCCAGAAAATCTAAGCTGTGCTGGAACTTCTGAAAGGCCACAGACCTTGCTAAAAGTGCAGGTATTTCAAAGCCCCAAGAACATGTGTTATCATTTCCATCACATTTATTTGTGAGCGCAGCTCTGCTTATACTTTCTCTCTACCTGTGATAAGACCATCTTTGCCCCGTGACTTTCCTCTGAGATGTATCTTTCACACTTTGTTCCCACCAAGTCTTTTATCAACTCCACCCATGCTCATCAGTGCACAGCAACTCTCATGGCAGCCAGTCCTGCTGTCATTACGAAGGCAGTAGCATTCTAGCCTCGTACATTTGCAGAAGAGGTGAAGAGCCAAGAAAAGCACTGACTTTTATTCTTAAAAAGCCAAACCAAACCAAGCCCCTTTGTGATCTTTCCAGGCTGCCTCATGATTTCCGAGTGCTAATATAACTGAAGAGTTTGAAATGCAGCTTTGCTGACCAGCCCAGGTGTTTGGGTGTATGCAAAAGATTATAAAACATGTTGAGAGGAAGATCATCTTAGCTATACTGGAATGTGTGTTGTCCAGAAATAATTTTTGGCAGTTTTCTCTTAAAATTCAACATTTTTCTACAGATAGGGAAAAGACAAAAAATGTCTAGAAAAAGCCTTTTTCTTGTTACTTTGAAATTTGTTACCGCAAATAGTAATTTGCATGTGTAATTAATTATGAATGACTCCTTGACAATTTCGGTAAGCAATGGCTGTGTTAAAAAAATCTGGCAGTCACAACAACGACACAGAGGCAAGCTAACATGTGAAAATGTAGTAGTGGAGGCAAACACAGAGGTACTGACCTGAGTTGTGCATTATTTCTGGTGGCCCTGAGGGTGCAGATTGCCCCATCGTGGCTGAAAGGAGACAGCAGGACCTAGAAAACAGCAGAGAATCTGGGAGTGAGGGTGAGATGAGACAAGATGAAGTTACAAGAGCCTGAGGGAAAAGGGGAAAAGACTTAGATGCTGGTTAGGGGGTTGTGAAAGGAGCCAGGGAAATGGGTGCAAGGACTGGAATGATGGGAGTAAAGTAGCTGGTGGTAATGGGAGCAGCTATGGAAAAAGAAGTGGGATAAGAAGAGGAAGAAGGGCTAGAGATGAAACACTGAAGCATTGAAGAGAAGGAAATTGGATCATAGTATCTTTAAAAAATACAGTTGGGAAATCAGGAGCAGTCTTTTTTTTTTCTTCCAAAATTAGTTACTATCAACAGATGTTGCATAATGTTGCACAATGCCCAGATGTATTTGCTTTCCTCTATCCTATTCCTGGCATAAAGTGTTTACTTCACGGTGTAAGAAAAAGCTGCTTTGCTGTCAGCAGATACAAGGAAAGAGTACTAGAAATGTTTCCTGAGAAGAGGACTGGGGATGTTGTCTTCTCACCTGCATTGGTTTGTGATCTCTGTTAATGCCAGAACCAGGTACTTCTGGAGGATTTATTTGAAGGTCTTGTTAAGATTTTCATCTACACAGGTATTTTCCAATACAAAGCTGGTCCTGCTGTTATAGATCATCCTACTCAGGAGAGTATTGCTTGCAGGTGTCCTGTTTTTCAGAGGCCTTTTCAGTCCCACACAATGGTGGAAGACCTGTGGTGGGTTTACTTTCCCTAAACTCAGCCCAAGAGTGAGTACCCTAAGAAGGGTCAGGATTATACTTTCCACCTTTAGGTGTGTTGCTTTGTTTAACAGAGCAAGTGCTTAGAGAAGGGGAGGATACAGCTTTGTCAAATGTACATGGTGGAACTGAGCTCCCCACCTTCAGATCCTCTGCTGTGATGCTACAAGGGATTAGTCATACTTCCTGCAATGTCTCACACTTACAGTGTCCTGCATGCTTACACAAAGGACCGAATATGCACACAAAAAAAAAAAAAAAAGGAGAAAAAAAAAAGGAGATCTAAGTCTGTGTGCATGCTTCATGGTGTTTCCTTTTGCCCAACCATGCAGTTAAAAAGTAAAGGAATATGTGA
Organism: Falco biarmicus; assembly: GCF_023638135.1. NCBI lineage: Eukaryota > Metazoa > Chordata > Aves > Falconiformes > Falconidae > Falco > Falco biarmicus. The sequence continues at coordinate 76,697,102 of NC_079289.1, read as the reverse complement.
CAGTTGGCAGATAGTTCCTGGAGTGAGGGCTGGGACTGAAATTAGTGGGAAGAAGGATTGGACAAAGGAAGTAAGTGTCAGACAGGAAAAATATAAGAAAGTCTCATGTTTTGGAACTTTTAGTGAATTCTTAAAGGCTCATTGCAAGTTTTCTCTGTCAGGGCAGGTAATTATCTCCCAAAGCACTCATCAACAATAGTGCACTATAATAGCACTGCCTTCTGGGGAAAACCCGAGTGAACTTTTTCTTGGGAAGGGGTATAAAAAAGCTTCCAACATCATGCTTAGATTCAAGGATAGCAACAAACGCTGGTTTTGTGGAAACATTTTATTTTAATTCCACAATATCCTCTTACGTAAACACTGAAACACATTGAATCAATTTTTCAAACAAACTTGTAAAATCAGAAAATACACCAGCCTCTGATAGGCAGCAGCATTAATTGCCAGGAGCACAAAGAGGCATTTAAACATTGAAGCATTTTGGCAAAAATACAAATGACTTATTTTCCTTCCATGCCCTTGAAAATAGCTTTACTAAAGTCTGAGCTTCCTATGATGGAGGTTCACCATTAATCACCTTTATGACATCTCATATGTAGGCTGTGGATAAATCCATGGGCCCTAATCAACCACTTTCCTGAGGAAATTGGCCAAATCCCGAGTCTTTGAGGAGGGAGGCGGGGGATGAATCACAACAACTTTGCTATTCAGACAAATCTCTTTTCAAGTGCCCTTAAAGCTTTTTTTCATATACAGCAAAGACAGCCACACAGGAAACAATAATAGTTTAATCTCTTGAAAAATTTCCTTCCTGCACTGCAGCAGCCTTTCAGACAGGTAGTCAAAGCACGCCAAAGAAAATTAGCAACAGCCGATGCCAAGAGCAGGCTGTTACGTTAGCCTTTTAGCTCTGTCCCTTTTCCTTCCATGTGAGTAGAGAACAAGAAACTACTCATCTCCCCAACTAAACACCCTCTGAGCCACATTTTGCTGTGCATTAGTAACACTTACAGGCCTGGGGAACTGATAATGGAGAAGACATGGAGGGACAGGTCCTGCAAACAGTTACTGTGGTACCTCCACCATGAATAGCCTGACTGATTCACATCCCAGGCCTACAAAGGGAACTGTGTTTGTAGCCTCCCACACATGTGCATACTTACTCGTAAGTATTTGCAGGGGTTTTACAAGTTGTCTGTTGGGGGATTTTTGCCTTCTGAGTTTTTCCTCCTTCGACTTGAAATTCTTCTTTGCTCAATGTGGACTAAGGCGGAAGAAAAAAAAACCAATCTTAACATAGAGCTGGGAATGAGTCAGGGTAAGACATCATCACATAGAGTTTCCTTTTATTTGGGATTTTGTTTTGCTTGTGTTTTTCTGTACATATGGCACTCCATTCTCAATTTGTACCACAGTGGCATGGCAGCTTAGCATGGGCCCTAAGGTAGAGAAAGAAATGAGACATCACCCCCAGCCAAAAGCCAGTGCTTGCCCCTATCATTGCAGACTGCTGCCTGGTATAATTATACTGCCTGTTAATTTGGTGATAGTATCGCTGTTTGAACCAGGTTTCAGTGTCTATACCTCTGCAGTGCTATTTAAGGAGGTACGAAAAGAAATAGTTAATATATAGCACTGTGTACACGCTTGGCACAGCCAGAGCATAAAAGGATAGCAGAAAAAGGCCAGAATGGTGGAAAGAGTTTTGCGTTACATTTTAAAGATGCTTCATTGCAAACACCATAATCTGAAATGTATTTGCCCGTTTTCAGTGCAGAGCTTTCACTTTAAGTCAGCCTTGTGTTACTCAAATTGTTGATAGACTTTCATAACATCTGTATGTAGAAATAGTTTTGGTTTGAGTTCATATTAAAAAGCAGAAAAAAGCACACCTGCTGACCTATTTTCTAGAAATGATTGCAAAACAGAACAAGAGTGTGTGTTTGCTTATTTTATGGACAATCACACAAACAGGGTTAAATCCTGTTCCCAGAAAACATGGGGATGTAAATGGATGAGAAGCTCTTTAGAGTAAGAGGAAAGACCTTTAGCAAAAGTGAAATGCCAAGCCAAGCGGTGTGGCAACAGGAGGTGCAACAGCAACTTCTCTCTCCTTTGACTTCCTCTGAAAAGTCCTTATAAAGGTCTTATGGCAGGGCAAACCCTGGCATGTGCCATAAGAGCTTCATGTTGGCCTTTGGTGCTGCTACAAGGAAGGCTAAAAGACCTCATCTGTGCTAGGCCCACTTGCACATCAGGTTGATAAACTCATGGATTCATCCTAGGTTCAGTGCTGGCCAAGTTTCCTCTTCCCTCCTCTTCTCTGGAGGTTGCCCTCAGTCATGTATCCAGCAAATTTGAACTCAGGTGATACCTCAGGACAACAGGCAAGGTACAACCAGAGTCCAAAACTTCTCCTGCAGCTCCAAATATTCTATCGCCACATCCAGGGAGGTTGTCGCAGCAGTATAGAGGATAAGGGTAGGAGGAGAAGGTGAAATTTCTCTGCAAGTGGCTACTACAAGTGGGTGGTATGAGTGGAAGAACTTGTGCAGAAAGCCGTATTAGATCATCCTATGGAACTGCTGCCGTTGTCATCAAGATACCACCTGAAAGTGCAAATCAAAATCGGGGCAATCCAGAATGAGGGAGGCACAGCAATGGACAACATACTAGAAGGTGGCAGCTTCTAATCTAAGATTATTGCAGTATAAGGACAGCTGAGGTAGCAATGGACTCTGGAGACAGAAAAGTCTGTTTCACCACATTGTTGACTTCCTGGGTGCAGTTTGGGAAAATTCCATATAGTAGCAGAAAGAGGGAGGCCACGCAAGCTGAGGATCTCAGGTACTTTTGGTAGGCCACATGGCTGGTGAGACTTCAGACAGGTTGTATCATCTTGTCCAAAAGGTCTTTTTGGTTTTTAACCAGATTTTATAAAAGAACAAGTCTGTAGTTACTGTAGTTAACAGTCTGTAGTGGATACCGAGTACACAGGGACAGTATGGGTAGTGAGGCGTGTCAACCAGATACCTCAAGAACAGAGTGAGAAAAACCAAGTCCTGCTGTAAATGGAAGTTTTGATACCATATTGCTAGGGACTTTGCTTCAGTTTCTTCACCAAGCCACACGCTGAATGGCTGTTAATTGCATTTAGTGACAAAGATTGTCCCTGTTATTTGCTAGACACAAGGATGAATCCTCGTTACTTAGTGCAAAACTCAGCAGTCCCATGTCACATTTTCAAACCAGTACAACAAGCTCTGCATTTGCCATTGGAAGAAATGAGAAAGAGTCTTTGTTTCTTCAGCATCAGTATGCATAACAGTGGCTTCACATCTGTGCACTTTTTACATAATTTAGTTACATAATGGCAGCAATGAAATATCTACATGTACTTGTTTTTTTTCCCATAATGTGTCTAATTGTGCTTCGGTTATGCTATGGAAACAGTATACGCTTATAGTGAAAAACTTGACACAAGTCAGATGACGTGCGATGTTTTCCATCAGTATTTTTAATGCTTCCTGTTAATAGAACAAAGTGTTGTAAAACGATACTTATTTTTCCTCAGCTGTACTTCTTTTTATAAAACATCAACTTGATTTTGCAAAATAATGAGAAGAGTGTAAATAGCTATATTGGCCATGTCATAAAGGAAAACCTTTCCAAAGAGATTGCTTTTCCTTTCCAGAAAGAAAATGTCCTGCTGAGCAGGGGCCGGATCCAGTGCCCACAGAAGTCAGTGGAAGAACTCCCACTGATGACAGTGGATGTTGGATGAGGTCCCATCTCATTCTCATGTTTAAATGCTGAAAAATGAGTTGCCAAGTTCTAATGAGTACAGTGAAAGCCTTGTGTTATATAAGTTACTTACAATAGATTATTACAACCATTAAGAAACGCTGATTATTTTTATTAAAAGCATATTTTTGTTGGTTCCTTTTAAGCTGTTTCCAAAGTCTACACATATCTTTCTTCACTTTGCGTTTTTGAGTCTCTGTTTTATAAACAAAACACAAACAAAACCATGATTTCCTGTTGGTTGTTGAAGAAAGACTGTGGATTTATTCTTTACATGGGAAAATGTTTGGTTGCTAAACACATGCAACAGCACATGGCGTTGTTCAAACATCCTATCAAATTAAAAGCAGATTCCAGCTCTAATGTTCCAGATGAAGGGCATGGGGCTGGGATAGGAACTCACATGAAATTGTATTGCATTTAAGAGGACAGTGATCAAAGCACTGCACCTCATACAATGAGTGAGTGGCGAATCTGTCTTATCTGAGCAGCAAGGAATAATTATAGAGAATTATTTGATCTTCTGCTAAGGTAAACCTCACAATTATGATGCTGATTGAACAGGTTCTTTTGTTTCAGGAAAGGCAACATGTATACTCAGTGCTGTAACTCAATTACCAGATGGTTTTAAAATAACATCCTGACACTTCAGTAATTGGCATCTTCTCAGTCTACTTTTTCATTGATTACTCCCTGCTCAAGCTTGTGCCATCCTGGAAAGATGTGAGATACTTTCTGATGATCCAAGGTGGGCAATCCTAAGTTCCCTGTGTATCCAGATATGACAAAGGCAGTGCAAATGCCCAAATAATGGTATTTTGAAACCAAGTGAATAGACCAGACCTTTGCCCTAGGTACATGCTTACCTTTTGAAATACAGTTAACTTCTGCAAGCTATTGCTTGATTTTGCAGATATGTTATAGAACAGAAAACTTAAAAATAGAATTCACCTCTGCTGTTAACAAGTTTTGACCTTTGCTCACATGTGTTGGGGAAAGTAGCTCATAGTACCAATTAACATGAATTATTAACTCCTACATTAATAATTAATTTATTAGAGGGCTAAAGGCATCAGTCTTTGCCAGCTAACACTATTGAGAGAAAACGAAGAAAACAACACAACCCTAATTATAACAGCTTAATGAGGATGTCTGGAAGATCTGATGGGATTCAGTCACTCTAAATGCTCTTTATTTCCTCTCTGAAACCACACTGGGTGCAAAGAATCAGGTAGTTAACTACAGTTCCTGTAGTGCAGGGTTTCTTCCTACTTTCTGAAGAGAGGAAGCCCACTAAGGAGAGCTCAATTTAGATATTATTAAGGACTGATGAAGGATGCCATCACCTAAACAATATGAATGCTGCCTCTCTCAGTAATGAACTATTTTAGTGGTGTCTGAATCACTAATGGCTTCAATAGGCTGCTAAGAAAACTTCTTTGTCTAGGAATTGTGTTGTACAGTCATTTCTTGATTTCACAGGATCCTTCCTTTTTAATCTGTATTTTGACTTTAACTGAAAAGGTTGACTGTGATGTGGTGGTACTTCTTGAGATCTCTGTGCACATTTTGGTCAGAATGCAACAGCAACAGCAATGAGATCCAGTGTAGTTTATTAGGAAACATCATTCAATGGAAAACTTTTGAGTTGTTCCTTTACATAGATGCTGATGCATCCCAATCATCCCATCCCCAACTATCTCAGGCAATTGTGTCACATTTCATATTAGTGGAACTGGTCACATCTTTCCTCTCCTACTGCTCCTGCTGCGACATGTAGAAACTTTTCTAAGATCCTTTGCTGAAACACAATCTTTGCTAGTTCACACTTTCTTATTTTGTGCCAACATTGTTCATTAACATACATCTTTTTTCATTCCTCCTGAACTTTGTGGACAACAACTACTGGACTGTATAACCTTCATTTAGCAATATTATAAAGCTGAGGTCTCTTAAATCTGCACTTGTTTCCCTGACTCTCAGTCACTCTGATCATCTTGATAATATTTCCTTGCATATATTCCAGCCTAAATTCATCTTTCACTATCACTCTTCACATGCTCTTTGAGACCAGCTCATGCTTTCTGGTAATTCCTCGGATACAGAGATGGCAGCCATCAGATGGGACAATGTTCTATACTACTGCTCCTGTCAGACATTGGCATTTTTTTCTTCAGAAATAAATGATTGAATTAAAAAAAAAAAAGGTAGGGTAAACTCACAACTTGTAGCTTCTCTATGAGCCTTTATTTTTTTTTTTTTTAATTTTGGTTGAAGATGCTTCCAGTTTAAAAAACACTGGACTATGCAATAATACTTCACTTTCTTTTGGGCCTTGGCCCACAGACACATCACAAAGCTTTGTAGAGCAGATAAGCAGTATTAGAATGACTTAGAAAGACTAAGATGAACATCAAATTAATCAGGCAATGCTCTTGGGGGAAATTGCCACTAATTCCAGATTTTTCATCTCCCAGAAATCAATTATTATTATGTTTATTGATATTGTACTTGTCACTACTTTCAGTATTTTTGCTATGGTGAGAGAGCCTAAGAGAAGAAAGACACGAGGAAAGACCCAGCAAATCATTTAGAACTTCTTCCTAAGGCATCAGAACTTAGCAACCAGCTATGTGTGAGTCAGTAGGTAAGAGTGGTCAGAATCATGGGAAGATTTTACACATACACACATCTTTTTGATGAAAAAAATGTACCCAGCTCTACTCATAAGTTTTGTGGAATACAACTAGGACTTAAAGATGTTTGTAACATGTCAGAAAACATTTATAAATTCCATTGATTTTAGCACATGAAAGATTAAGAGCATCGTAAAACACTTTTTGTGAGCAGACATGGTTAAAAGTTCTTTAACTGCCCTCCAGAAGGTGTTCACAAATACTTCCCAAGTAGGAACAAAATTCTTCTAGAAATAAGTGGAAGCTACTGAAACTTCAGTTTGATAAGTATGACAATAACACAGCTCTGAAAACAGGATGATAAATATGCCAGGGTAAAATACAGTGGCAGTGGCAACCAAAGGAAAGGTGCTTTCTAAGGCAGCTGTGTCAGGTCCACTACTGAGGCTTCATTCATTAATGGCACCAGTTCTGGGCCACATGGTCACAAGCTAATGCTGTGCTGCATCTCCTTTCTCTCCCCATGAACACCACAATGGCAGAACACAATGGGTGCCACGGATTGTGTGATCTGTTGTGTGCAGGGAGTTAGGGTAACTCATCTGAATGTTTCTCCTTTGAATCATTAAAGTTTTTCACTGGAAATTGTTTGAACTTGTTGAGACAAGCGCTCTTTATACTGCATAAAAAGCATCAGTATTTGGCATTTTGAAATTAGGACTAATTTAATTTATATTGGTAGGTTTCAGGACAAAGAAGAGTTAGTGCTATAATATTACAGTCATGACTTCTCATTAAATCAGGCTTCCTACTTTGCAAACATCAAATCCAGCTTTAGAATTTAAGAAGAAATTTGACTTTAATAATAAAATATAGAAAATATGTCTATGGTTTCAGAGTGATAACAACCATGATTATGGCAGTCACTGAATACTCCTATAAATCTTGTTAATGAAATCCCAACATTGGAGTCCTCCAATCACAATACACAAGTTAATGCTTAACCTTTCTCCAGGATACAAGGTAACTAAAGTCTGCTGCAAGTGAAGATGCACATCTATTAGATTTAGAAACTGTCATTCAATTCAGTTAACATTTTTTTTTGGTTTTAACAACATTAAATTGGTGCCTCAGTGGCACTGGCAGGCATATGCGCTTGTTTGTCTGAATAATATTTAATTTAGAGCATGTCCACATTGTGTGACTGAGATGTGAGAAATGCAGAAGGGATTATGACACAGCCTTCTGCTAAGAGGGCTGTATGGCTTCTGGGACTCAGGCTAGTAGCTTTTGCCTAGTACCTCTGAATTGCATGTTGTGAGCATTGGCATTAGCCTGAGGGGTACTGGAACTTTGTTTTCATGGATCGAGTCAACATATCCAAGGAGGAAAAGCTCCTTATCAGCTTGGCAGATCAGACAGATGTGTGCTTACTTGGTGTAATGAACAGAATATCTCAGCTGGAAGGGACCTACAGTGATCATCTAGTCAAATTGCCTGACCACTTCAGGGCTGACCAAAAGTTAGAGCATGTTTTTAAGGGCATTGTCCAAATGTCTCTTAAATGCTGTCAGGCTTGGGGTATTGACCACCTCCCTGGGAAGCCCATTCTAGTGTTTGATCACCCCCTTCATAAAGAAATGCTTCCAAATGCCCAGTTTAGACCTCCCCTGGCACAGCTTTGAACTGTTGCCATGTGTCCTTTCACTGGATCCCGGGGAGAAGAGATCAGCACCTCCCTCCACTTCCCTTCCTCAGGAAGCTGTAGAGAGCAATAAGATCACCCTTCAGCTTAATTTTCTTATTCTACCACCTGTTTTTTGCTTATGTCCTTAAACAAGAAGACTTTTTTAGAGGTACTTCACAAAGGCATCCTAGGTAGAAACTTTATCACCTGAAGTTTTCCTATGCTTGGTGAAAAGAGGTACCTCTACAGGGTGATGCAAACATTTGGTGGGCTGGATTACTCACTACGCAGGGTCTTGTCTCTCTTAATTATAGAGGAAGTATCATGCAAATAAATTCCTGACTTAGACAGCCTATTGTAGCTCCTGGAAATAATTTCTGTGAGGGAGACTCAGGTGTTTTTTTTAAAAAAGAAGATGCAAACTTGAGAAAAAATGGTTCACTCTGGAGCAAATGTTCCAGCTGTAGAGACATCTGCCACACCCTTTAGAGACTAAATTCGTTATTACTATGTGGTTGGGAGGTACATAACAAGGTATAGGCCTCTCTCCTGCTTTCCGTGTTCTGTTTATTTTGGCCTTGAATTTCCTTGAAGCAGAGCCATGAATAAAGAAATGCAGATAGACTCTATTAAAAGTACTTTAGCTATTCAAGGCAAACTTATATCCTTGATTTTCCTTTCCTCCAGACAGTGTTAATTTGCTTTTGAGCTATCCAAAGACTCTGCTACTGGTGCACTTATCAGCCAGTTGTACAAGGAGAAAGGTCAGTCTAGCCTTATGTAAATTTTTCAAGCCTTAATCTCTGCTCATGTCCCACAGAGTTCCTAATGATACTGAGAGGAAGCCTGAAGGCAGGGCAGTAGGACCACATTTTTAAACACAGGCTGAAATATTATAGGTAATCTCTGAGTAACAGTTTGTTTGGCTAAAACTCTCCTTCCTCCTATTGTCTGCTGTGAAGCTTTACGTTGTTGTTGGAACAGGCTTTTCTTCTGTGGGTAGAAGTTAATCAAATGCCTGAACCTCCAGGCTTCTGATGTGAGAAATAACTTTCCAAAATAGTTATTTATGCATTTCTCTTGGAGGTAATAATTTTTGGGCATTGACGTTTTGTTAAGACAAAAAGTCCTCTTAGCTTCATTTGTAACCTAGACTTGCACTGATTACTAGCCAGCTGCATAGTTTTAGTTGGCATTACTTAATAGGGGTGCACTCAATGAGTCAAACAAATTACTCTTTCCATCTGCCATGAAATGCAGAACCTGCCTACATTTGTTTTAGAATCTTGGCTAATTAACACTCTGGACTTGTAGACTTCACTCAGTAGATGAGTGAAGAATTTAATTTTCTAGGAGATTACGTGAAGACCTGCCAAAGAGCTGGGAACAATTTAGGCAATGTACTTTCAATATACTAACCTACTGGATTAATGGATCTGACCCTGCACACGTAGGGCTCCTCACTGAAACTACTGACCCTAAAAAAGGGGGGAGAAACTATGTACGAGAACTTCCTTCCTATTCTGGTCCAGTTTAGAATTTCAGAAGGGTCATTCAAGAATGAGTGGCACTCCTCAAGGGTTCATACTGGGACCAGTGCTGTTCAACATCTTTGTTGGTGACATGGGCAATGAGATCAAGTGCACCCACAGCAAGCTGGCTGATGACACCAAGCTGAGCGGTGTGGTTGATACACTGCAGGAAAGGGATGCCATCCAGAGGGACGTCGACAGGCTTCAGAGGTGGGCCCGTGCAAACCTTACAAAATTCAACAAGGCAAAGTGCAAGGTTCTGCACATGGGTTGGGGAGGCACCCAGTATCAATACAGGCTGGGTGGAGAATGGATTGCGAGCAGCCCTGAGGAGAAGGACATGGGGGTGCTGGTGGGTGAAAAGCTCAACGTGGCCTGACGATGTACGCTTGCATCCCTGAAAGCCAACCATATCCAGGGCAAATCAAAAGAAGCATGGCCAGGAGGTTGAGAAAGGTGATTTTCCCCCTCTACTCTGCTCTCAGGAGACCCCACCTGGAGTGCTGCAGTCAACTCTGGGGCCTCCAACATAAAAAGGATATGGACCTGTTGGATTGAGTCCAGAGGAGGGTCACAAAGATGATCAGAGTGCTGGAGCAGCTCTCCTGTGAAGACAGGATGAGAGAGTTGGGGTTGTTCAGCCTGGAGAAGAGAGGGCTCATAGAGAAGACCTCATAGCCGCCTTCCAGTGCCTAAAGGGAGCCTACTAGAAAGCTGGAGAGAGACTTTCTACAAGGGCCTTTTGTGATAGGACAAGGCATAATGGTTTTAAACTGAAAGAGGGTAGGTTTGGATTAGATATTAGGAAGAAATTCTTCACTGTGAGGATGGTGAGACACTGGAACAGGTTGCCCAGAGAAGTTGTGGATGCCCCATCCCCAGAAGTGTTCAAGGCCAGGCTGGATGGGGCTTTGAGCAACCCAGTCAAGTGGCAGGTGTCCCTGCGAATGTCAGATGCTTGGAACTAGATGATCTTTAAGGTCCCTTCCCACCCAAACCATTCTATGATTCTATTCTATGATTCATGTTGCCTTCCCTTTTAGATATTTCTTGAAGCCTACTCTTCATTTTCAGAATGTCTTCTCTTAGGAATAATACCATCATGTCTTAAACTCTAACCCTCCAGACAAAATTTCAGATTTTTTTTTTTGTGTAAAATATCAGTAAAATAAAAATAAGAAATAGCAAGCCAAGAAATTTTCCATGTACTTTACTTACATGTAAAGGATCTGTAGAAAATACTATGCTTTTCAAAGAATTCTTACAAATCCAAAAGAATCGTGATTTTTCAATTCATATATAGGATGAACTATGAAGAAGAACCCCTCCTCCTGCAAATACAAGACAGACTCCCATGGTCCTCACTAAGAGCCCACACTCTACTTTTTTCCAGCAACAACCCCAAAGCATTCAATAAAATATCCTTATGTGAAATGAGTGTCCTGAAAAAGTCAGTAGGAAAAACATGTTAGGGAGCGAAAGCACTGGAAGCTGATGTAGCTCAACATGAATCAATTACTGATAAAGTAATACTTTATACTGAGCAGAAAAGTATTTCTGCCCATCTATTCTACTTGAATGAGTCATGTGGCTGAAGAGCAGTGTCAGCGGCAGGTGACTTTGGAAAATAAAACTGAAAGGAATTAAATCACACAGGAAGAAGGGCTAGTGAGGCAAGAACATAATGCTTTGCTTCTGATGTCTCAAAATCTTGTCTTTTATTATTTGGCCATAATGCAAATCACCAGGATGAAAAGAACCCCAAAGAATGAGAAAAGAATCAGATTTTATGTGGTTGCAGTGATCTACTTTTGTTACGACTTACATTGCTGGCTATGCTAGTGTACATCAACAGAGGAGCAGCCATTATGGTAAGAAATGTTACCTCATCATCTGTCAGTGGCCTGTGTAGAGTAAAAAGAGTAATAGCATGGTGCAGCTTGGCCATTCTGGTACATCTTAGTCATAATTGTTACAACATGGCGCTAGGTTAAACCTAACTATCTAAACAACGATTTATTGCAGGACGTCATATCAATGCCAGAAATGGATAACAAACAACAAATATAGTAAATGGTATATCTTTGATGCTGGCAAGTCAGTACTTGAGAATCGAGAAATAATACACTGGGCAGAAGAGTTACCTTTTAACTGTGCCTGTAGATCTCAGTCATGACATAGGAACACTAGTTAAGCTTTGTGCAGGACATTTGTCATGGGAAGTTATGGAGGGGAAAGGGAAGATTTTCTTCTAGATGGTAACAACAGTATAGAATAGTTAAAATACCAGAGCTGAAATTATTTTGTTCAGTCATCAGAATGATCCATTTTGTTGGTTCATGGATGTTTCAGAGGTCAGAAAGAGTTGCTGACAAAAGAATCCAACCTTTTTTTTTTTTTTTTGTATTTTTTTTTCCTCTTAAATTAAGGTCTGAGCAGAGAATTAGGAGGAACAGAGAAGGAAAGGCTCTCCATTTGGGCAGAACAGAATGTTGTGCCAGTAACACACAAGGAAGAATGAACATTTTAATTTACATTTTCTTAGCACAAGCTAACTCCATGTAAAAAGTTGTCATGTAAACAACTGATGACTAAAAAGGCCCCAAAAAACTAAGGACATGTAAAGGATAATAAGGGGCTGGATAAGATGTTTGAAGTAAAGAAGGCCTATAAGAACAGAGGGCAGAATTGTAGGATTAAGTTTTTCCCCGTTTTTGGTGAGAAGACAGGTTTCTGAAAGTTTGAGGAAACACTGAAGGGAAGGACCTTTCCTGACCTTCGTGTTCTGGAGGAAGAGCCGACACAGGTGACATTTGGGAGTGGAGCCCCCCGAGAACTCCCTCAGCCCCAGGAAGCGGAGCCAGTGCGCTGCCGCTGCGGCGGCTCCGGGCCGGGCCGCAGGGCGCTGTGGGGCCGCCGCGGGCGGGCGGGCGCTGCCGGCCCCTTCAGCACCGGCTCCGCTGGACAGTTCCCGGCGTGGGGCCGTGGCACCGCCCGCTCGGCGCCTGGGCCCGGGGCCGCTCCCGGGCGGGGGCAGCGCAAAGGGGCGGCGAGGTGGAAGGAGAAAGCAGCACGCAGGGCAGCGTTTGTCCGCTCTGATCTGCTTTTGCCTGTGGGTGAAGCAGGGAGAGAAACGAAGTGGAGATGACAAGTCCGAAGCTGGGCTGATGGCTGTGAGGAAAAATCAGAGAGGGAGAAGCACGGGAACCAGTGGACAAGAATGGGGTTCCCTGGGACACACTGAGTTAGAAACATCTTACTGACAGGGGAGGACAATGCTTGAACAGCTGAGAGGAAGTAAGAACAATCTGAGGGGAAGTTTTTTTTCTGTGGAAGAGAATTAAATTCCCCTTATGAGGAGGATGAAGACACAATAGAAGGGGACTTTTGTATGATCTATTCCCTCATATTAATTCATGAGCTTAAGACTGCAAACCCTGATTTAGTATTCTCGTCACCGTGAGGCTGAGGAACACTGTTCTAATGGCTTCATTTATAAAACCTCGGGTGAGGACAGGTCTTCATCTATATCTTCTTCATTAAGTATTATGAGAATTGGCATCTCCTGTGGAAATGGGCAGGACTTAGAGAGTAAAGATCAACCATTTCTCTTACATCAGGTTCTCCACCTGTTCCATTATAATCTCAACACAGCCACCGTCTTGTTGTGGGTGCAGAAGAGGAGCTGAATGTACTTATCTAGAAAAATCTAGACTAATTTTGCTACCTATAGGGGCTCAAATACTCTTCATTCTAGACCCACTTCAAATCTCCTTAGGGAATGGAGTCATGTTTCTGAATGAATCCCCATAACAAACTACCAAATTTTCTCACCCTCTGCACACTGCCAGGTTGTGCTTTGATTGCATCTTTCCAATACCTGCCTCAGCTTTCAGCCCAGTCCAGCTGCATGTCGATACTGCAGTCATACACACTCTTTTCCCCTTTCTGGCTCTGAAATTTTTATTGAATTTTCATTCATCATTATGAGGGATTCCTTCAGCACTGCAAAGGTGCCATTTAGATGTGAGCAAATTCAGTCAAAGCAGCTTAAACTCTTAATTTATTGCTTGTTAAACACATCAGCTCTGCTATCAGGGTCACTCTTGCTGAGGTAGTACTGACTAGCTCTCACAGAAGGCTAGTGTAGGAGCCAGAAGTGGAAAACATGAAAATGTAAAAGCCTGTGGACCTCTTCTGACCATGGAAGTGGATGTACATGGGGGCTGGGTGTAAAAGAGCAGTGAAGACCCACTGGTAGATTTCAAAGCCTGTTTCTTGTGTAAGGACACGACTGCCCCCAGAAGCAAGGTACTGTTGAAAGAAGCCCCCCTCTAACCCAAGTGTCAACTTGAAGTCAGAGCAACCTCCAAGAATTAGCCCTGGCAAGTAACAACTGACAGGAAGATATTTCACGGGATCTCAAAGGATTCTTTGAAAAACCTCCCTTAAAACTGTGGTAAATATACCAGCTTTCAATACTGAGAGAGAGAGAGAGGGAGAGAGAGACCTTGCAAGTGAGCAAAGGTTCCTGAAACTCTTCACTCTTGGATGAAGAACAAAATACATGTAAATTCTGCAGGTAGAAACCATGTCTCACAGGGACTGCTCTACGTGTATGCTTTGACAGTGCTGTCCAGGGTGGTAAATAAAGAACGCTAAATTCCAGCACCCATCTGTGACAACTAAAGAGTAGGGGAGAGCAGCCCATTGAGTGTATTTAACTATTTCTGTGTCACATAACTTCAGAACAGTTATGATTCTTGGTGGTTTGATTTGGGTTTGTGTCTTCTTTTTATTAGTTTCCTCCTTTTTTGATTTACAAAATGGAGCTAAGGAGTAGTTTTAGAGTAATATCAGATTGTCATAGGAAAGAGTCACTCCCTGTGTTTTGCTTTTGATCTTGCTTCACTTGGAAATGCCAAGTGACATTAGGAAGGGTTTAAGAGTTTATTTTCTTCAAAAACAACATGGAGTTGATTATAAATGGAAATAAAACTGTTAGTACAGGCTGAAGACAGAACCCCTGAAAAATAAATTGTTTTCAGTGTCCACTTTGACATAAAAAAGATGGCTATTAGCAACATATATGGTTTGTATTTCTTAGAATAAGAGAAGACTTTACCTTGACATCATCCGTCTAATTTCAGAAATCATAATTGAAATTAAAAAGAACAACCTGCTTTAAGAAGTTATGCTGTAATGCACTGCTTTTCATCATAAGTTTTTAGCTCTACAGTAAGTTTGTTTTGCACCACACAAACCCCTGCTTGACACTTGAACTGTGGCAAAGGTGCTTGAGTTTACAGTGCCCTGTTCCCTAGCCAGGGGTTACTGCTGTCACAGGGTCATTTGCCTGAGTCAGAAAAACCTTGTGAAATTTCTTCAGACATTTCCTTCTAATGACCATTTACAGTTTTCTTTCTCAAGGCATTGTGTCTATTTGCCTCTTCCTTTCAAACAGACTGTCGCATCACTCTGGGGTCAATAAACGAATGTGGAACCTTTGCTTCTTTGGATGCTTGAAAATCCTGCAGGCGATTGCTTTCCCTGCTCCAGAGATCTACTAATTCAGGCTTTATACAGACATACACACACATTGATCCTCTTCTTCAATGTCATGAATTTTAATGTAGTTTAACATACTGAGTTGTCACCAATTTGATTTTCTAGGTCAAAGAGTTCAACCTCCTTTAATCACTGTGTCCATAGCTCTCCATTACATTCAAAGAGCTCTTCTCTGCAATTTAAACTGCCTACCATTAAGTTACAGTCTTTGCCTTCACTTTCCCTCCAGTGTTCTCTCAGCTGAACTTACTACAAGTTTTTGCTTAGGGCCTTAAGGAGCCTTCTTCAGGCAATCTATGGCAAATTTGATGCTGTCTAAATATTTGCAATGACTATGAAGGCATCCCATGCTTCTAATAGGAAAACAAATGACAGCTTGCAATGTGTGCTGTTAAATATTTTATGTTCAGTTTGTTTTTTTCTTTTTTTCTTTTCTTCTTCTTCTTTCCAGAGATCTCCTCTGTGCAGCTCTGCTAATCCCCTAGATTTTTTGGCTGAAAGACTCCCTGAAGCAAAGACCACATGATCAGAAATAGGCTGTGTCAAAGATGTTGGTTATGTCTATAGTACAGCATAGTGATCTCCCAAGCAGTTTGAAATGGAGCAGCTTGGGCACCAAAAGAAATCTAGCTGCTTTTCACTCTGGTCCGTGTGGCATATAGCCAAGACCTGGTAATGCAGGCACCTTGTCAAGGTGGGGCTTGCTGGGTAATAAACTCAGATTTAGTTCATGCTGAGCTTAACAACGTTGGGCCTAGCTCTGCATCAGAATGGCTGAGCTTGAAGCTGATGTCTTTGGAGTCTTCAGTCTTCTATGCACTGCCTATACACCAAGAGTAGTTTGACTCCCATCCTTTGCAACTAAATGCAAAGCCACGGACATCTTTTCTGTACATCAAGGTAAACTGTGTGTGCAGACAAGCAGGCAGTGAGAGTTCATGGTAAGAGTGGTTTTCATCTCTTTGTATGGCTTTTATAAGAGCCAAGAACAATAGAAACCATATAGTGAGAGAGGGATAGAGACCTTCTTAATCTAATTTTGTTCCAAGAGTTTTGCAAAGCAACATCTGAAGGAGAAGGAAGGGATTAATACATATAATACTGTGTTTTTCATAGGAACTAATCAGCATCACAAATATTTGTAAGGTTTATTTTTTTTAAGTCTGCCATTTAGGTTTCCATTGCAACTTTCAAAAAGAGAACACCAATGTCAGTTGTATAAATTTCATTGAGAAACCAACAATAATCCCTAAAGGTCTTGGGGTGAAGCCTGCCATGTTATTGAAGAAAACAGCCAAACTCCTAGAGCTGTTAGGTGATTTGGACTTCCACTTTTAATGAACAAGGCATGGAACAAAATGCATGATACAATTTTCCAGCTGTCCAGCCGTATCATTCTAAAATAATTTTGTCATCATTTTTAACTAGCATGATACTCTGGAATTTAGAATACAAATAAGATTTCTGTGATATGGAGTCCAAACCCCACACATAACAGCACAGTATATCTTCATTAACAAGAAACATTTCTATTGATTTCATTTTGCAATGTTTCATATTACACATAACAAATATGTATGGTCACCTAAATGAATTATTGCAATTCAATTTGGAATGATTGCATAAGTTTATTGTATTATCTCTAGGATGCCTTGGTCTCTGGGTGTCAAAACTGTTTTTATTTAATGGAATAACATGGAAAAGTTAATCAGAGTAGGTTAACCTCTATGGGACTCAAGGTCACAAACACTCAGTCTCAGCTGTAAATGGTGAGCTTGCATTATTTATTTATTTATTTATTTTTAACTTGGATAATATATTTATGCAAGAGAAAAAGACAATGTCAGATTTCTTAACAGACTTGGTGCTGGTGAAAATCGTATTGAGCTTTCCGGCAGGAAATCTTTTTTTTTCTGCGGAAAAATCCTGCAAGGCAGTAACTGTTAAATGAGGAAAAGTTGTACCACAATCAAGTGTTCCCCAAGAATTCTCTTCATTTTGGCATCTGACTGAGATTTTTTATCACCTTTGCAGGAAATGAAACAATTGTTTTTAAGAAGATAGTATTGTGCTAAGATGGCAACATACAGTGCCACTGTTCTAGTTGTTCCACCAACATTTTGCTTTTTCCTCTTTGTCCTGTTTACTTTGCCTCCCTTTCTATCTCATGACAGGCTAATGTTTTGAATTCATTGAGTCAGGAATTGCTTTTTGTCTCTGTGTGGCTGCACTGTGCTTAGTAAAGCCTGCCTAGGCAGGTAGGATCTGCTCAGGCTGCTGGAACAGAAAGCTGAGTGAGCAGCTCCGAAGTAAACAAATCGAGTGTGTGTGCAGCAGTGGTAAAGCAGTTCCACGAAGAAAATAGATTGCCCATTCAGGGTGCCTTAAGAAATAAATCTGATCTGCAGATTTTTTTTTGAGGGCATGTCACTGTTCATGTCAAACACTTCGCTGCTCGGTAACAGAGGAGGCAAGAAACAAAAAGATCATCTGAATGAGCCTACAAACTGAAACATGTCTGGAAAGTGCCTTTGCTCCTAGCTGATCTTCTCCCTAGCATCATCCTCTGGCTTTTCATACTGTGTTGGTTAGACAGTGATGGCTGAAAAGGACCACGAAAAAGAGTTGTTCTCTGTTCTAAATAACAGTTTCTTTCAGACAGATCATTTCCCACCTTCCTATTTCTAAACCTGACTTTGCTGCCCAGAACATCACTACTGTCACAGTGAGAAATAGCAATGGTTCATCTTAGCTTGGTATTTTTTCTTTTAGAGTGACTGGTAGCAAACACTTACGGAAGGACATCAGAGGGAGTGGGTAGATAAGGCAGTCCTTCCCTGGCGTATCTACCCTCCCATCATCTGGGTTCATCCTGGTCATGCTTCTCACATTCCAGACCAACTAGCTGGGTTGTTCTGCATAGACATTGTTGAACAGAAATCAACAAAGTGCTGCTTGTTCAGACTCAGGCTCTGTCTCTGCCAAATCTGCAGCTGTGGTACAGCCTCCCCTCTCCAAAGCCACAGAGTTTTGGGTAACCATCAATACTGAGTCCTCAGCTGATGACAATAAATAGACACAGAATCCCTGAACTCTCTTGCAAACAAAAAGGAGCTGCTGCATGTCACTGTGATGCAACAAATGATTTCCGTTCACCCAGAGGTTTGACTGAATTTCAATCACAGGCTTAAAGAGTCAGCCTTGGTTTACTCAGGGGAATGGGGCTGTTTTCAGTGGTCAGCAGAAGGAAGGCCTAGACTGTTCATTAATATTTTAAACAGCCAAACACCAAAATGACATAATGAATGATGTATTGTCTCCACTGCCCCTACATTAAGACAAAGCAATCAGAAGGTTTCTAGCTGAGGGTCAGTTAAAAGAAAGCTCCCTTAGATGCCAGCAGTGCTTCTGTGATCACATTACTTTCCCCTAGAACTGATGGCCAGATCCTCTACTTGTTTTCTTCACTCTGGCTGCCTGGGAGCCAGTGTTTCTCTGCCTGGCCTTTGAACCTCTTAGAGGCATGTATTAGCTTTGCCTCTGGAGAGCATGGATGGTTTTCATTGGCATGTGATATTTTGAATTGGACCTCCAATACGGAACAGTAAATTCTCATCCAGAAAGCTGCCTATGGATGGCGTTGGTGATGGCAACTGCTCCAGCTGACAGCACCCAGCTGGGGCTGCACCCTGCAAGCTCAGCCCCACTGGGTCTGAGCTGGCCTGCCCATGCAGCCCCCAGCTGATAACTGGTGTTACTAGTGTGGAGGGTCCCTGCACTGTTGCTGCACATTAGGCAATCCCTATGTTACTCAACTCCCCTTCACTTGTACAATGACTTCTATAACCCTATACATTTAGATTCCTTCATAAATGGGACTCTGCATCTTTCTGTGTCCTTAGGTACCTAATTACATTCATGCAGAATCTAACTGGCTGGTAAGGCGAGAGCACTTAATGCTCACATTAGAGGGGTTTTCTGCATGTGTTCACTGTGAGGTCTTCTGTGATGGAAAATGTCAGTGAGAAAGATTTAACATCAAATATATGTGTCTGAGGCTAGAAATTCAAGGAAGTATTCCCCAGTTTTCCTGATGAACTGTTGTCTAGTAGGCAAGCAACTCTTCTCTCTTAGTAATATAAGGATTACTTTCTTACTTGTAAGTATAGACTCTGAATATATAACATTTTTACAGGGTGAAAATATTGACTTCAAGTTCCTGAAGTGGTACTGACATTGTTACTGGCAGATTCAGGAACCTGACACTTCTACATTTGCTTGTTTAATGAGATATAGATGGGCAGGCATTAAGACAAATGTTTCACAGAATTTGAATGATAATAATTCAATAAAATAGTCAATGGCTGAAAACCACAGCAATTTTTGAGAGCACATGGCTGATGGCACAGAAACCTTGTGGAGAGGAGTCTCCGCTCCCCTGGTGTCCACCAGCGTGGAGGTGTGTATGGGTCTGATTCTGTCTCAGTGTTCATGCAGGACCTCTTCCACTGACCTGGGTCCCCAGTGTGCTTTGCATGTAATGCAGAACCTCTGCACTGTTCAGTGTACAAAGCCATCAATTTCATCTCAGTTTTAAAAAGTGGTCTTTTACTCAACCTGAGAAAGTGTTCATCTTCTACACAGGAATTAAAAACTTTCTGATTGTCTGTTGGTACTAGTCAATGTAAAAAAGGAGTTTTTTTGTGATAAAATATATATTTGTGGTTTCAATTACTCAGCTTTCAGGCAGTGTGTTATGGAAATAGTTACTAGATGCCACTTAAGACTGCAAATGCATATTTGACACTCAGACAGACAAGCTAGAGTTTAGGTGCTTGGTGACCAGGACCCCTGCTCTGGGAATATTTGCTGGGAAGAAGACACTATGAAAGAAAAATGTGGGTGTAATACATATTTCATTGTGGACTTCATAGCACTAAAATTTACACCTTGTCAGTAAAACCACAGGCAAACACATGAAATAGAGGAAGGAGGACAGGAAGGTTTTTTTTGTGAAAAGCAATACCAGGATTTTTCTAGTAGAGGAAACCCAAAGGATTGTGAATGGATAAAAATGTGTTGAATTGAGTCAGGCTGCTTTCCCAGTGAAATATTTTTTTCTAAAAAAGTGGCATAAATCAGCAAAGCAATAGAAATACCAGCACCAGGTGGAGACTCAATGTAGAGAAAGAACTAATAGAGGTGGGCTTTAGCCTTAATCTCCCCAGAAAATCAAAGCTTAAATTTGAAATTATGGCTTATTTATTAATTTATTCTTGTAAGATGCTTAAGAAATCTGGTCCTATGTGTTTGGAAGACTTATCCTAAACCATTTTTATGTCCTTACTGGAAATGTGCACAAATAAGAAGGAGAGTAAACTGACATGTCATTATTGTAATTAATTCCCTTTTAATAGGTATTCTCTGTGTGCATGTATAGTGCACACACAGACTTCTTAGGCAATGTGTTAGATATCTGCAGATCTGTATTTATCAATGAAAACAGCTTGCATTGCAGCTGATTCATAGATACAATTTTTCATTTAAAATTTTTGCATAACCACTGTGAAATTTGGAAGCAAGCTGACTAAGTTTTACTTGCTGGTGAATTGCTCTTGTCTTTGACTAGAAGAAAGTTTCACAGAATTCAGAGGTTTGGATCAGACTCATCTGTAGTCTGAAAATCCCTATCTACTTGGACCACATGAGTTTGTACTCATAAATTTGATAGAGATTCAGCTTCTTCCCAAAAAATATAAACCGGAAAAGAAAATTAATTTCTGTTTGAAGGGACTAAAGAATGATGAATTTCAAATGAGAATATGGCTAAAACCCATGGATCCTGTAGTTACCCTTATATAGAACTCACTGAGCAATGGTACTGTGTGTTGACAAAATCAATATTCTTCCTCACACTGAAACCCCCATAAAAATAGCTTCCTTCATAGCAATGTAAAGTATGTTCAACTTCTTGTTTTTTGCAGACTGCCTTCTCTGGTTTTATTCTTTCTCCCTGTGTTTATTATCACTGTCTACCACAGGTTCTTCTCACTTCCTCCATCCCTCCTGACATTGCCATGTTGTCCCTCACTCCCTAACTTGTAGGTCCAGTAGAGCAAACATTACTTACAGACTGATGTGCTGACTTCCAAAAGAGTCAGTCCTTTTACATCAAGGGCCCAGGAGAAAACACTCTGTTAAAACCTTATTTCTAGAAAAAACAGACACTGTGCCTAGTATGGTCAGAGTCAGAAGGCCTGGGAGCAGTTAACATATGAGAATTATACCCATCCCTTCTAAATTACTTGCAATGCTGTATAGCTTTACCTTGGACTATCATAGAATCATAGAAACATAGAATGGTTTGGGTGGGAAGGGACCTTAAAGATCATCTAATTCCAAGCATCTGACATTCGCAGGGACACCTGCCACTTGACCGGGTTGCTCAAAGCCCCATCCAGCCTGGCCTTGAACACTTCTGGGGATGGGGCATCCACAACTTCTCTGGACAACCTGTTCCAGTGTCTCACCATCCTCACAGTAAAGAATTTCTTCCTAATATCTAATCTAAATCTACCCTCTTTCATTTTAAAGCCATTACCCCTTGTCCTATCCCTTGCAGAAAGTCCCTCTACAGCTTTCTAGTAGGCTCCAGCAGGTCCATGTCCTTTTTATGTTGGAGGTCCCAGAGCTGACCACAGAACTCCAGGTGGGGTCTCCTGAGAGCAGAGTAAAGGGGGAAACCCACCTGTCTTGACCTACTGCTCATGCTTCTTTTGATTCACCCCAGAATACAGTTGGCTTGCTGGGTGGCAAATGCTTTCTAGGATCCAAAAAACTGTTAAGGTTTTACTTTTTCATGGACAGAGTCTTTCTTCGCAAATCTTCCATGATTGTTGTAAGGCAGAATGGCAGAATCTAGTTTATTGTGTATTTTCCTAAGATAGAGTTAATAAATTATGTGGGTAAAGTCTTCAATATTCCTGTTTTAATTGCTAAAGGTTAAACCCTGTCCCCATGAAAATAATCAGACAAAACTTCACTTGATCTGAGTGGGTCAGCGTCTCCCTTCCTCAAGTATTAAGCCTTAGAGACAGGAGAATGCCAAAATATTTTTCTTAGCATGAAAGCCACTGGCCTTGTTTATTTTTTTAAGTGTTTCCGTGTATTTCTTAATTTCCAATGGACAACCTACTCGGGACTCCCTTCAGTCCCACCCAGTAAGTGTCTTTGTGATGTTTTGTGTCACCACGTCCTTTTCACAGAGCAGTTTTGTGACAGGTTTCACTCAGGTTTCATTCAACAGCTCTAAACATAAATTCTGACCTACCTTAAAAGGAATTACCCAGCTACCTCAGCTGTGTTTCAAATGTTTGTGATTATTTCCTTAATTTTTGTTTTAATTGTGGAAATCTCCATTATGCTCCTATTCTTCCATGGGTTAAGAAGAGAGAACAGTATGAAATTTCAGTGGATGCAAAGGTGGATGTCTTTGTTCCAATGTACTTCTTAAGAAATGAATGAAAAGGCTATATAGGGAGGATAAATTGACAAATTAGTAAACATAATGCATAGAACACTTCTTAAGATTGCAGATGCTGTAATCTGACGGGAACCTCTACATCTTAAAAGAGGAGCATGATGGAGTTCTAATTATTCTGCAATTGGAAGAGCTGATAAATGAAACTGTCCATCCCCAAAACATGCAGAGTATCTAACAGGCATCTGATCCTGAATTTCAGATCAATAGGGTTTAATATTTCACTAGCAATCATACATTTGAAAATCAATGCTGTCAGGGTTGGTAATGCTCTCCCATAGAAGAGATAGTTACAAGTCAAGGAGACTGAAGGCAAACATTCAGGGATGAACTAACAAAAGCTGTTCCAAAAGTCTTGTCCGTTTGTTTGAAAAAGTGAAAACTATTTTACATAGTGACTTTGAAAATTTAGTTCTTTGATTTTCTAACTAGTAGAGCAAAGCAGAGCCATTGCAAAACACAAGGGAAAACACAAGAAGCACAGTTAAATATTTTCAGAAACCTGTGGTATGTACACTTCTCTGGAAAGGAGCTCTTCAGATCCATATTGACGTTTATTGGGGGAGAAACAACCTTGTCATAGATATTGAAAACCTGTACTGTCTGGCACATGCCCATATAATGTAAAACTTTGCTGTGAAACTTTGCCAAGTCTTGAAAAATGGGTGAGATATCCAAGGGTCCCTAAATCTGTGCTGCCCTCCAGGCTGGCCGCCTTACGCCAGGTATGTCTTTGATGACATTCTCTCTCCACAGCCCTCCCTCCTTTAATATGCTCCTCCTGTATCTACCGTGCAAGAGATGGACTTGGACAATGACAGGATTTTTTTGTTTGTTTAGAAGGAGCACTGACATGGTGTTCTGGGCTGATCACAGACACTATTCCACCAGTCCAAAGCAAAGCTTTCTGGTATGATTTCTTGGCCTCCGGCACTAGCATATTGTGAAGAAAGGATTTGTTTCTGTGTGCAGATCATCTCGGAGTTTGAGTGAACCTGCAATTGAAGGATAGCTTTTTCCTGTGGTTTGTCTGAAAGAAGAGATCACTGCATGCCACTAAAAGAGTGCCACAGAAGTGCAGAGCCTAGAAAGCAAAGAACGGTATTGCAGCAGGCGCTTCAGCTCCCCAGATAAATTTCTTAAGCACCACATTCTCTATTGTGGTGAGTCCTTGGACAGATGATAACTTGCATTGGTGGCAGTCTTACCTTCAGATTCTAAATTATCCAAATTCTTCCCAGATAGCAAAGGTGAACTTCAGGACTCATCCACTTCTTGATTTCAGAGTGGCTGAACACTAATCTGGCAGTAAACCAGAAGCTGCTAGAAATTATTGCTTGGTTATATTTCTTCAATAACTATTCTGTGGTCACTGCAGTTGCTCGGCTTTGATTTTTTTCTGGTTTTGATATTTTATTTCTCTGTATGTTAAAAAAAATGCTAAAAAAAGACAGTTTACAGACTATCCACCCTTCTGCTGACTTTGAATGACCTACCTTAACCTGAATAGAGAACACAAATAGTGCCAACTTCTTGGAAGAATATTATATATCTGTCCTCTCCACTACAATAGAAGTAAGGTTTTCTTAACTGCAAATTATTCCTAATTTGAGAAATTGCATTTCTAGGGGGGGCCTGATAATTTTTGCACTTAGACTTCATCTAAACTTGACTCTACGACCAGACATCACTATCAGAGATAGAATGCATGTACTTAGCCTCATTTGGTACTATCTTGCAATCCATACTTGTGCTATTCCAAAAAGTGTGGCTGTTGCAGCAGTGTCGTCACAGGGCTAATATCAACTCAGATCTCAGTCAAAGTAACATAAAAAATTAAAAGACAGTAAACAGGTTTGGTTTTTTCCTTGCTTTGCTTCATTTACTTTTCATTCTCTTTCCTTCTTAGTTCATGACTCTTCTGTTTAGCTTGGAAACTTCAAGGCTTATCTGCAGCTAACTGACCATGACTGTGGTCTGCTAGAGAATGGATAGCATAAGTATATTAATGGCCATGTGGTACTTTCCCACTGGGAAAAGCCATTTTTAATATGTGCACATTAATAATATAATCTATTTGTACCCTTGTAGAAAGATATGATGGTCTTGATGATTTTTGACATTGTTAGACTACGTTTCTGCTTGTGGAGGTATAGGAAAATAAAACCAGCCCTTGTCTACTTCTATATGCTTATTCTGTGTTAGGCAGTGCACAAAGGAGAAGCACAATACTATTCCTGAGTCTAAAGAGGGGACACACACTGTAGAGTACAGTTCACCGAATGATGGAGATGTGCAGTGTTAAGGCAAATAAAGGGAAGGCTATGTCAAGAAAATTGTGCCTTGCATCTCATCTGTCCTGTAATGTGTAATGACTACAGTGTTTGGGCCTCATTCACTCATGAGAATTTAAGAGAATGCCTACACTGGTAAACTGAAACATGCTAGGTCATTCTTGGACACTGAAATACAATTATTCACACCAACAAATTGTGAGCCGGATTGCTGGCATCATCTCAACCCAGTGCATTTGTTGCTTTCCAGGGAATTCCCAGCCATAGCTCAGGGTTAGCAGGGAAAGGGCAATGCTTAAACCTCCTAGCAGAGATGAGGCTGTCCCTCTTCTGCATTGGCTTTCTAGTGTGATCCCCAAATCCCTAATGCCCTGCCAACAGGCCTGTTCATCTCCTCATGTCTATCCCACTAATGCCTTCACCCAATGTCAATAAAATTTTGGTCCCACGTTGTAGAACGATCACTCTTACTATTTTTGGAGCCTCAGATAAACAAACAGACAATGAAAAACCAGCAAAAATTATAGTGACTGGGCAATGGGGTGGGTCCACAGAGTCCTGGTAATGGCAAATGTCTGGCCATGCCTGATGAGGGATGGGGGAGGATCACAAGGACTGATCTCTGCCTGGATTTTCTTTGTTTTGCAAGATGAGGCTAGCCAAGAAGGTGGTTACAAAAGCATCGCTGACACAGGTTTACCATAAAGAAAACAGCAATGGCCTATATATACAGGGCAGAAGCAGAAGTCCTTCAAACTGATGCCTCTCCTTAATCATTTTCAATCTCCCAGACTGAATTAATCCGCCTTGAAGACAAGGACCAGAACATGAAGGGCACTGGAGATTATAAATCAAGAAAGTCCAAAGTTTTGCCACAAATAAATCTTTCATAGTATTTCTCCTCATACATATGTGGATCACACCTGCCTTTCCACAGGCACATCGGCTGAGTGTTTTGCAGTTATATAGCTATATATCAAGATCTCTCCCCTTGTGTCTTTTCTAATTGATAAGCTCTTAATTCTTACCAGAAATTTTTGTTGGTACTTACTAATTTTCATTTTCATTTGGTTCACAAATTTGACCACTAAATTGCATCTTAACACTGTTACTATCAAGCTAATATAATTGTCCCTGGAGGATGTTTCAACCCTCCTACCTCTACATTTCTAGCACACATGCTGTATTTTACACCTGACGTTAATGAATACCAGAGAATCGACAAGCTGGATCCTTGTTACTGCCCTCCCAGCAATCCGAACATTTTTCTTTAAGTGGAGTTCATTATCATCTCTCTTTTAGTAGTTTCTTACAGTTCTCTAATTCTCCAACAATCTTCATCTACTCCTATTACCTGATAACTTCCCATACAGTACCAAAGCAAATGTTTTACTGAAGTATGAATAAGTCCAGCAAACTCCATTGATTTAAAACTGAATAAGTCAGCCATCACATTATGTGACAAGTATTAGATTAATCTGGAATGATTATCTTTTCAAATATCATGTTGATTTAATAATATTTTCTACTTTCTTCCAAGATTTTAATTATTCTTTCCTTCAAAATTTGTTTGAAAGCTCTACATACTACTCAAGTCAGACTAATGAGCCCAGAGTTACCTAAGTTAGAAGGGGGGAAACTCCTTAAGTGATCCATTTGCTATTCTGTGAAGATTTGCTATGATTATTAATTTGACAGGTTTAATAAAAATCCTTCCTAACAATGTCCAACCGTAAGCAATTTCACCTGCTTCTTCCTGCCACATTTGGGAATGGACATTGCAATGCCTCCAGTTGAAGGACTTGCAAACCTTTGTACCTTGCTTTAATCTCATAGAGTGGCTATTTCTTTTGCTTGTACATTCATTCTTATTAACTCATTTTCCACTTTTCTGTATTCAATGATCCTTACTTAATGTGAGGCAAATTATTTGTTTAATAATTTTCAGTTTATCTGCATTACTTTTAATCCTTAATCCATCCTCAACATTGCAATTTGCCCTGTTTCTCTCCTCACCACTTTCTTCTTTTATTTATATAGGTGCAGAAGGTTTTGCTGTTCTCCTTTCCTTCACAAAGTTTAAGTAAACTTTGATTTTGGCAGCTTTTGCTTCATCCCTACGCTTCCTGACCTCCAGGATGCAGCTGCCTGTGCTTCAGTCTCTTTTTTTCCTTCCTTGCCCAGCACAGGGCACACATCTTTCACTGCACAGGGGTGCTGTCCTTGTGCAGTGAAACATGTGTGCCCTGTGTTGGGCTCTTTGCTTACAATTTTGTGTGCAGTCCCCATGCTCTCAGAAGAAGGGATGGTAGTTGGATTTCTCCACCCTGCTATTGCTCATCCTGCTTATATGATGATAAGTCATATCAGTCAGGTTTATAATGATGAAACAGAAAACAACTGTTTTCCATAAACAAAGCATGAACCTTACAAGCATGTTCACCTCATAAATTTCTTACTCAAGCACTGACACTGGCTTCTTTGCTTAAAATTTGCATGTTATTTCAGGTGGGTGACCAAGGTGATAGTATATATGCATATAATATTGGGACAGCAAGCGGTCCAAGCCAATCTGAAACTCAGATTAGGAATTAAGGCGTTGGATTCCATTTTCACTGTGTGTTAAAATAATATTTTTTTTCTCACCCCCCCTTGGGTCATAGCTTTTCTACTATTCTAGCCCAGGCTGAATCCCAGCAAACCCATTTTTTCTTCTTGGGACAAATCAGGACAACTCTACAGAGGTAAGCAGGGTTGGAGGGACATGAAAGGATTACTCTGAGAGCAAATCCAAGCACAGGAGGATGCAACATCTTAAAAGAGCCTTTTTAGAACCTACTTCTTTTAAAAGGACCTTTCCTAGAAGCATTTTAAAGCAAGTTAAAACAGAAAGAGGTAGGTTTATTGAGGCTAGCTGTGAACTTTAAAAGAACCCAAATTGTCCTTTTGCTTCCAGTTACTGTGGTCGTGGTTGGGTGGGAAGAAACAATGTCTGTGTTGAGGCAATTACTGTGTCTTCTGGTTTGCCTTCATTTTGGATCAGCAGCCCTTCTGACATCTTCAGAAACACTTTGGAGGCAGCATTGAGTAACAAAGTACTGTCTGGAATGGGCTTTGTAGGCTCTGCAGGGGGCGAAAAGTTATCTTACGTTAAATCTTCCTTAATTTAGAGATACATCCAACAGTACAAGCACCAGTGGGCATTCTCTTATTGATCCACAGGATTCCCTTTCCACAGTGGTTACCAGCCATGTCCTTTTGCTGCTAACCCCATGTCATTTGTGGCTAGAAAATGAAGACACCCAAGTGTGCTATTGTCAGTCCCATCCTCAGCCAGACTGTAACATGGGAGCCTGGGGAAGCCTGAGTCTGCAAGCCTCTGACGCCTGGCTCAAAGAGCAACCCCAGTGCCACCAGGCAGCAAGATGACAAAATGAATTTCTATGATGCAAAAATTAGATCTGATTGATAGGAATCTACTAATAAAATGTCATATCTTATAGATGTGGAAGGACCACAGTGCCAGTGATAAAGTGAGATTGGTCAGGTCTGACAAACGTGCATCAGAGCTGTATTATTGACAGTGGGGGATAGTATTGATTGAGCTGCCAGGCTTATCATATTACACAATTATGATATTAGATTTGCATTTTTAATTCTTTTAGAAGAAATTGGCCCAAGACAATTACAGGAGAGAAATACTGTGATGGAGCCTGCTGGTCCGGAATCATAGAATCATAATCTTTTAGGAAGAAGCAGTCACTGTCAAAGAAAAGTTTTGTTTAGCAGACCCATGACAAGGAAACAATGGAAACACAAACCCAATAAAGCTTTAAAGGATTTTTTTCCCAACAGGGTTGTCTCAGGGGACAATAAGGCAAAAACAGATGACCATTAAACCTAGGCTAATAAAGATGAGATCTACATGCTATTTACTTTGTACAGTTCACAGTCCCCATGGATGTGCAGCCTAGAGAGTCCTGGAGAGTTTGCACAGGCAGTGTCTTCTCTTTCTTACAGCACACGATGCAAAGGAGTTTCTAAATCTTTCAATTCTAAGCCTCCTCTGTTTGCAGAAGCCACCCAAGCTGGGAGCTAGACGTGTAGCTCTTTTGCCAACCAGTGACTAGTGCCAGGAGAACGGACATAATCTCCTCACTGATAGGCTCATTGCATAAAACGGTGTAGGAGTTAGTTCTGAGATTCTATGCTCAAAGGAAATTTCTTGAGGATAATCCATTGGCCTATTGCAGGTTGTGTAACTTGAACATGGGGCTTTTGCTGCCTTCGCTGTTTTATCAGTTGGAAAAGGCACTGCCCATAATTATTCTTCATTTTTAAAATAGTTAAATTGAAAGAAAAGGGTTTTTTAAGTGTTTGGAGACCTGTAATTTTCTGAAATGTTCTGAGCATTAGGTTTTTGACTGTATAGATCCTTTTTGGAGTACCTGGTCTTTGAAGAAAATTTCTGTGCTGAGGAAGTTAAACAGATTCAAAAATTCTATATTAAATGATTCCTCCCTCTCCCCAGTTCCAGCCTATCTGTTTTCAGCTAGCTCTTCTTTGTCTTGCTAACAGCCAACCTTCTGATTTGTAGCTACTAGATGATTTGCATTGAGAGACCACTTTTAGGTTTTTCTTGAAGACAAAAAATATGACAACCTTGTGATGTTGTAAGGACTGGAAAATTTCAAGGGTATATTTTCCTTTCCCAGATCTACAAAAAGGCAGCAAATACTTCTTTGGAAGAACAGCCAAGTCAACAAATTCTTTAGGGCATAAAGGAAAAGGAAAAAGGAGGGAAGAAGTATGTTTTCTTGTTTCAGAGCTTGATATAATTTTTGTTAGGGTCAGACTTGAGCTGCCCAGGTGGGACCCAGAAGGTTTCCACAGCTCAGGGCTAGCATGTACAGCTGGGTTATGGTTCAGGCCCTCCCTTAACATCTCAGGAAACTGGCGGAGTATGTCTTTGTTTATTTAGTGAGTCATGAGTAGTTTGAAACAGAAGCAGGAGGCTGCATTTGGGATGAGAAGGGGAGGTGTGTCAGAGGGGCTCCTGACCTCTCTCCAGCCCTCTGAAACCTCTGCACTGGGCAGAGAGTCTGCAGGAACCAGCTCTCATGCTCACCGGCCCAAACAGTCCAAATGCTTCCGAGCTGCTCTCTGCTTACTACTGCTGGTAACGTGCTCCTGAGCTGTCATGCTGGCGTGATACTGTGTGCGTGATTATACAGTTAGTGTGAGGGAGTGCTGTTGGTACTGATGAAATGAGCCTTTTTACAGGGTCAACGGCTTTGGTATTTAAAGCTGAGATATTGTCCAAAGGGCTGGCCAGGCCTTCTGGGATGCACTGGAAACAGGTCTGCTTTGCCATTTACAAGAATAAACACCCCAAATAAATACTCTGGGTGAAGCTTTTGTTAGGATTAAAAGAAAGGTGTTACTGAAATACTTTGTAGTCCTGTACTATTGCTATTACAGGTAACTCGTCAAGGTAAGGGACAAAGTATATATTGCAGCAGTACATAACAGAGGTCATTTGACAGACATGTTGTCAACTTAAAGATCAGTCCTCTAGCAGTTAACTTTTCATTTACTATTATGATTGGAAAAGAAAAAAAAAAGAATTTTTAGAATACATACTTTAATACAACTATTGTTTAGACTGTGTATTGGGCAGCGCGTTGTGATTAATGAGCTTCGTGGTCATCCTTTCATGGTATAAGACTGTTTCACCTTGGTTTGCATGTTTCAAAGAGCAGCACAGTGAAAGGACACAGCTAAAATAATTCTGATTATTAAGAGACAAGTAAAAGTCCAAGTCATCCAGGAGTGAGGGAAGTTCCTAAAACTCATTTAAAAGTTTTCTTTTCCCTTACTTATTTTTTCCCCCCAGTTGATGACATCCTTTTCTTAAGAAAGAATATATGTAGTTAGTTATATGTATATATATATAAAAAATATATTTTTATATATATACATACTATATACATATATATTTTTATATATAATTATATAAAATTTTTAATAAGAAAAAAGTATTATATACATATATATAAGAATAAATGTAGTTATATATATATATAAAAGAAAGTTATATGTATTTAACATAACTAGAGAATGTTAACTACCATTACTGTAACAGAATGTTAACTACCATCACAAGAACAATACTTTCTAGAGATGGCAACTTAACAAATATCTGGTGTCTGTGTATTACCCCTTTTTACAAAATGTAATATGGTCCTGGTCCAGGAAAATATCTAAGCTTTGAATTACAGAATCATAGTATCATAGAATCATTTAGGTTGGAAAAGACCTTTGAGATCACCAAGTCCAACCATTAACCCAGGACTCCCAAAGTCACCACTAAACCATGTCCTTAAGAACTGCATCTACACATTTTTTGAACACCTCCAGGGATGGTGATTCCACCACCTGCCTGAGCAGCCTGTTCCAATGTTTGACCACCCTTTCCACGAAGAAAGTTTCCCAATATCCAATCTGAACCTCCGCTGGCACAACTTGAGGCCTTTTCCTCTTGTCCTGTGACTTGTTATCTGGGAGAAGAGACCAACACCGACATGCCTACAACCTCCTTTCAGATAGTTGTAGAGTAATAAGATCTCCCCTGAGTCTCCTCTAGATTAAACAACCCCAGTTCCCTCAGCTGCTTCTCATAAGCCTTGTGCTCCAGACCCTTCACCAGCTTCATTGCCCTTCTCTGGACACGCTCCAGCACCTCAAAGTCTTTTCTGTAGTGAGGCGCCCAAAACTGAACACAGTGTCCAAGGTGTAGCCTCACCAGTGCCCAGTACGGGGGGACAATCACTTCCCTTTGTCCTGCTTGCCACACTGTTTCTGATACAAGCCAGGATGCTACTGGCCTTCATGGCCACCTGGGCTCATGTTCAACTGGCCATCAGCAGCACCCCCAGGTCCTTTTCTGCCACGCAGCTTCCCAGCCACTCTGCCCCAAGCCTGTAGCACTGTGTGGGGTTGTTATCACCCAGCTGCAGAACCCAGCACTTCTCCTTGTTCAGCCTCATATAACTGGCTTCAGCCCATCGATCCAGCCTGTCCAGATCCCTCTGCAGAGCCTTCCTGCCCTTAAGCAGATCAATACTTCCACCCAACTTGGTGTCATCTGCAAACTTACTGAGGGTGCACTTGATCCTCTTGTCCAGATCGTCGATAAAGATATTAAACAGGACTGGCCCCTGTGCTGAGCCCTGAGGAACACCACTTGAGAATGGCTTCCAGCTGGATGTGACTCCATTTATTACCACTCTTTGGGCTCAGCCGTCCAGCCAGCTTTTCACTCAGTGTAGAGTTCACCCATCCAAGCTGTAAGCAGCCAGTTTCTCCAGCAGAATGCTGTGGGAGATGGTGTCAAAGGCTTTACTAATGTCCAGGTAGACATCATCCATATCCTTTCTCTTATCCACTAGGTGGGTCATCTTGTCACGGAGATCAGATTCATCAAACAAGACTTACCTTTCATAAACCCATGCTGGCTGGGCCTGATCACCTGGTCGTTCTGCACATGCCATGTGATGATGGTCAGGATGATGTGCTCCATAGCCTTCCCTGGCACCAAGGTCATGTTGACAGGCCTGCAGTTGCCCAGGTCCTCCTTACTGCCCTTCTTACAGATGGGTGTCACATTTGCTAACTTCCAGTCTTCTCCAGTTTGCCAGGACTATTGATAAATTATGGAAAGTGGCTTGGTGAGAACCTCCACCAGCTCCCTCAGCACCCTTAGATGAATCCCATCTGGCCCCATAGATTTGTGCTTGTCTAAGTGGAGAAAGAGATCACTAACTGTTTCCTTCTGGACTGTAGAGATTTCAGCATGGGAATTGAGCAGGACTTGTGTGGAAAAACAGGGCTTATGGCCTTTCCTAAACCATGATCACTTCTATTCTTTCTGAGTTATGTGAATTTCTTTTGTATGTATGGCATGGATATCACACATGTTGCAGAACAGGTTTTTTGTTGTTGAGTACATTGAACTTTGCAAACAATGGAATCAGCACATCATAGCAGAGAAACAGCTATGATTACCCATGAGTATGTATCATCTAATGGTAAAACTTAAAAAGGTAATGACACAGTCTATGCCTAGTTTCTTCTGTGTCAGTTCAGCTATCACAGCATTTTGAGAAAAATAAAAAAAAAACCTCCTTAACTCAGAGAGTGATCATGTCATAGGTAGGAAAAGACCTCAGATGGCTTATTGGGATACCCAAGCTCATGTGAAGTATTAATCATAAATAAATACATCAATAGGGAACAGAAGCGGGGAGAAGGGGGAGGCAAGAAGCCTTAAATGACCTCTCTTACCCACTCCTGGGAGAGGTATTGCTCTTCTGTCTTTCACAGCTGACCCACAGCAAGACCATAATAAACGGCTACAGAAACCAGCTGCCCAAACAAACAAAAGCATAAGCGATATAAATTGAATTCATACACACATGCACACATACAGAAAAACATCAACACCTATGAAATACAGACGTTTCATTCAGAATCAGCTCACATGAAGAGAATTTTTGCTGGAGTTGGCCAGAGAGTAAAAATTCAGTGTCATGAAACTTTCAAGGATCCAGAAATGTTTTTGTTCCACACTGGAATGAAAACAAATCTTTTAGAACATTTTTCTGACTTGGAATTGTGTCAAAAATTACTATTTTCATATTTAAAAGCTCCGGGTTTTGGTACAGGCCTCCCTCTGCTTCTAGTCAGAAACCCTGGGCTTCAGACACCTTTGTCAAAACCAATATGTCTCCACAGAATATTTCAGCTTTGATAAACAACATATTTTAATGAAACGACATTTTGCTGAAAATATTCCAGGCAGCTCTAGCTGCGGCCTTTGTGAGATTGGGCAATTGAGCATTATTAATATTGCTAAATCTTTCTTTTCAAAGGCCACTGTGTCTCTTGATGATCACTGGACATAAGGAATTAATTACATGGGGCAGGGGGGAAGACAGAGAGAGGATGAGGGGGTTAGTAGTCTGGTTTATTGGACCCAGGTATGGGATAGTAATAAAGCTACCCACAGTCAGGTCGCAAATCATATTTTGTGTTTTTGATGTATTTACTTAAAAAAAAGAAGCACTCCACCTCAGCTGTCTGTGAGTTCCCATCCCAGATGAGAATAGGGGTTCCCTGAGTGAGCACCTGGGCAGCAGGGCTGGGGCAGCCTGCCACTGGCCATGAGCCTGATCCATTCTGGTGGTGGTGAACAGCACAGCAGCCAAAGATCTTGCATAGCTGTGAAATCCCTGCTCATCAAGAGCCTGATCTCTTTGGTTTTGTGTCAGTGCTTTGTGGAGCTCCTCAGGGTGGGACCGGGCATGATGGTGAGAGGAGGTATCGTCTTGTCTCTGAGTTGATGGAGGTGTCACTAATCCTCCTCTGTCCTTGCCTTCCTGCACTGCCAGTATTTTGACAGTGGAGAGCTTCTTTGCCGGATGTAGGGAGGGTGCTTGCTTGGAAGCATGTTGAACATACAGAAAGGAGTTGTTGAACCCCTGATGTGTGGGAAGAACCCTGAGAGTAGCCCACAGTCCTGCAGGTGCATGCAAGGGTCACGGCATAAGTGTACATGCAAAGCTGGACAGTGTCACATATATTGGCTCAGGGGCCCAGCATGCTACCAGAAGTATCTGGGTTGGGATGTGGTGCTTAATCCCTTGAGTCTTCAGCGTGATGGGAGTGGGAAATCATTGTGCCATGTTATATCTGACTTCCAGTTGGCTGTCCCAGGGAGTGCCCTGGTGATCCTGCCTAACAGCCAACTGAGAAAGTCAAAGCTGCTGAATGTGAGCGTAGATGGACGAGTAGAGGAAAAATGGAGATGATGCTCCTGAAGCTTGTCCATCCCCTGGGAAGGGACTGCATATGCACTTATGTGTGCATGGGTGCACCGGGAGAGGTTCATTCTCTAGGAAACACTGTAAGTTTTGGCAACACTGTGCAATGGACTCAGCTCCCTCCAAGATGCTGTTGGGCATAGACGTTAGACTGCATACATTATCTCTCCAGTTTAAGTTTTTGGTCCACTATGTAGGGGAAATAAGAAAAAATAAGAGCTGTCTATGCCCTTCCTTTTCTTTCTGGTGTAACAGTGTCAGCTTTACTGGCCCTGCAGAACAATCAGTACTGGAAAATCCATACACTTCACTCTTCTCCCAGGTTGTCACCCATTTGCTCTGGCTACAACACCTCCTGGGCCAACAAATCCTCAGAAAAAGCAGTTTGGGTGTAGAATATAACTGGTGTGTACGGCTTTGATCACCATGAGTTTCCATACTGAGTTCATTGCAAGACATCCTTATTAGGTGGCTGTAAAAAACCAGTGTGCTGCAAGAACAGTAGGATATTTCCCTCTTCATCTTCACTGTAAGTTAATTTGTAGGCAATTATTGCATCTTGAAACAATTTCAACAGCACTGCAGGAAGCAGAAGTTTTGTAAAGATTTTTTTTTAAATTAATTATTGATTCAGATCAGGAGCCATTTACCACCTCTTTATTTTACAAAAATAACTGAGCAGTTTTCAGTGTAAGGGTGCATATGGTGCTTATGAGCGCACATAAACATGGGTAAATCATTGACTTGGTGAAGAAATTTGTATGAGGGAAGTGGTTCTGCCAATTACACCTTTGATTTTCAAAAGCAGGGGAGATAGGCTATTGTCAAGCCTCATCTGGATCCAAATTATGTTATTGTAATGCTCACTTGTCAGATGGAACACACTTATTTCCTGTTGATAGCATATAGCTGATGGCAGATAATTGCACTGACAGATTTAGAGTGATCAGGCAGAATTAAGAACCAGAGTGTTCTGAAGGAAAAAGGAGGAGCAGGCTGTGGTTTCACTGACAAGCAAAAGCCACAGGGAGACAGCCTTTCACTGGGCTTAGGCAGCTAACATCCATTTACGCCTTTGGAAAGCTCCTCAGTGATTTGTATTAGTTCAGACTTCAACCACAGTGCTCAGTGAAAATCACAGTATGTAGCTTCCATGACCGAGTTATTTTAGCAATCAACCAGCTTTATAATGTCATTCTGCCTACAGACCACATGATCTTCCTGTGACAAAAGATGGCCAACAAGAAAATCATAGTTGTGCCAGCCCTCTTTGCTGTTAATTTCTACACCTGAGTATGCGGGAGCACTGGGGAGAAGGGTGATGCAAAATAGTTGTATCTATGGCACTTGTCTTATGAGACTGGCAGAACCCACAGTTGCCTCTCTTTGTACATTTCAGGTGAAAATTACTTTTAGCTCACACTTTATCTGTTGTTGATATAGATGTTTTGGCTAGACATAGGTACAGGAAAACCTAGATGCAAAGACGAAGCAAAGAAGTTTTTGGCTAAGGAGGCTTGACTCTTGTTGGAGTAAAGATAGGAACTGCTCATTATGAGCTTCTCCTGACAGCACCGTAGGGTTACTTGGCTTATTGCTAAACTTGGAGATTTTGATTTTCAGCTGAAATTGTACCTGACCCTGCTTTTGTCAGTTACTCAGGGATGCACTGGTGAGAAGGTGAAATGAGCTGTTCCTATATATACAACAAGAATTATGGAAAAAATCTGAGAAATTGTTGAGGTAAAAAACTGGATTTATGAAGTGAAGTATTAAACATTTGCTTATCAGTTATTCTTATGTGCCAGGCATTTGCAGAAGTACATTTGTGTAAGGTTGACTCTTTTTGCGGGATGCTTGAGTCCTTACACAATATCTGATGTAGTATCTTTGAAGTAAATTGGGGTGGTGAGATTTTGCCTGAAATAGTATAAGTTTTTTTGTTGGTGCAAACAGAAAACAGATACAATTCAAATTTCGTTTAATTACATTATTTATTTGCCAGATAAAGTGACAAAAAGGCAATGAGCATAATTCCTTCAGTCATTCAAGTCCTTTGAGTCCCAGTCAATAAGTTTATAGCCTTTCAGCTCTTCTGCTCTTAACATAACTTAAAAGCGTTGGAGTAAAAAAATAGTCTAACAAGTGCTCATGGTATAACAAGACTATTAGTTTCATTGATTTTCTAAGAGGAAAACCCCCAACTAAATTTCAAGAAAGAGATTAATACAACTACCTTTTAATAATATTAACTTTGTTGAAATCAATATTTTTTCTCATATTACACTATACTTTGCTACATACTAGCCACTACACAAGTAATGATAATCAATACAAAGCCTGTGTATTTGCAAGGACCTTTTCAAAGGCTGGCGTAATGGACAAGGATTAGTCAAATCTGGCCTGAATAGTAGAGTGCCAGTTTGATCTCAAACCACAGCAAGCTCCTGCTGGAGGCTCCAGATCCAGAGGACTTTTAGGGTACTAACAGCTAGGCTTGTCATGTCATTCAGATGGCAACGGATGTGTGATGATGGAATCGACACCCTTGGCCATGGTGGAATCAGTTGTTTCCGTAACAGCTCTGTGCTGCAGAGGCCAGGTTGTAGACTGTTGTTAAAAGCCTGCAGCTGAATTAGTAGAAAGTTTGAGGTGATTTTCACCCTTGAGTAGGTTTCACTAGTGTTCTGGATACAGAATCACAGAAAGACAGAGGTTGGAAGGGCCCTCTGGAGGTCACCTGGTCCAACCCTTCTGCTCAAGCAGGGCCACCTACAGCCAGTTTCCCAGGACCCTGTCAAGATGGCTTTTGAGCATCCCCAAGGAAGGAGACTCCACAGTTTCTCTGGGCGAACCGTACCTGTCCTCAGTCACCCTCAGTAAAAATTGTTTCCTAATGTTCAGATAGACCCTCCTGTGTTTCAGTTTGGCAATGACAAGTTTCACACACTGCTTAGTGAGATCTGCTAAACCTCTCAATATTTAAATGACCAGCAAGTGTATTCATCCCAGGGACATTAATTACCACTACAGAATGATGGGAAACCTCAAGTAAGGATCTCTTTGTTAATTGCAATGTATCAACACCCCTCAGGGAGACCAGTGAATCAGGATATTTCATGGCCCCTGCCAGATGGCCAAAAAGAAACTCAAGGGCCTGGCATGTTACTATCACAGACCTTGTGACTGCGTGCACGTTGGATAAATCAATGGGAGTGACTGAGGCTCCGTGAGGGAAGGCTCAGGGACTGTGAGGCACACATGAAGTACTGGAGCCAGCACTGGGGCTGGGGGAACTCCTTCCCCACCAGACCCAAATTGCTAGCTAAAGGTGTGACTCTCATTTCAGTGCTTAACCAGAGTGGGAGATGAGGTGGGCCTGGAAGCATGGCTACAGGCTGTGTCTAAACAGTGATCATCTGAACTTCGTGTCCATATGCAATTCCACCTCCAGGGTCCATCTGGCTTTGTTGGAAACTGAGTTTTGGAAAAATGGCTGGAAAACTTCAGATCCAGTAAGCTGTGTCCCCTACCTTTTCTGCCAAGATAGTCCCTTAATGGACAAAACCCACTTTGTAATGCTCATTGTGGGTTATAACAGGGGGTCCGTATACCCTTACAGTGGACAGTAACTACACCTTATTGTAAATATAGATTTATGTCATATAAATAAAAGTTGCAGCCTGTCAATGAATCTCACATTGATTTTCTATCTCCTGTCCCTCTTAGTCTGAGTTAAATTCAGCTAACACTTGGCCATGGTAAAATACTCCTATGCTGAAACTTAAAGTCCCAGGAATGCTGTGAGAATTTGTTGTAGGAGTAATAATAAGGAAACTACTTATTCTCCACATTGTTTTCCTTTCCAATTATTAATGAGTGCAACATGTTGATATGAAAGTTTTGCCAAAACTGATATTCTTCAGAGGATGATGTTTTAAAGAGAGATTTTCATGATTATGAAAATGATTACGTTAAGATTGTGAGAAATTACCTTGTATAGCCTTTAAAACTACTGCATTGTAAAGTTTCAGTTTTCTGAGAAAAAGAATATTTCTGTAGTGTAATGGTTCTGTTTTGGATGAAAGCCTTCTTGCCAAACAAAATTACTGACTTTTGATCAATTCTGCTATGAAACTTTGTTAGCTACAGCAGCTAGGACAGAGACCTAAATGTCAAGGCCTAGAGCACATGAAATGAAAAATATTGTTTCTCATTTACAGGCATAAATTATATGCCTAAAGATAAAAGTCATTTTGGATATTGTTAGGATATGCCAAACGTTCCCTCACTTTCTGCAAAAAACTTACTTTTAGTTATCCTACCTGTTGGAAGAGTGGTGTTAGACACTTTTATATAGTGAATTTCTGTGCATAGCAGAATAACTCTCATGAAAAGCATTGCATGTACCGTCATAAACTGTCATCCAAATAGGTGGAGTTGAACTTTAAAAGGATGGATTTGTGGTTTTGGGAACCTTCTCGCACTTTGCTATACCACCAAGTAAATCTTGACAGCAGGGGGTTAAACAGTGGAACCAGGCACAGAGCTGAAAGCAGTAGCTACTGCTGATCCTTCTGTGTGTGTAACAAGTAATGCTATTTTCATGCATGAATGAAAGGTGAAGAGAGAACAGATTGGGGATCCATGGCAGGGCTGGGAAAACTTTCACCTCATCTTAATTCATAGCTGCTTCCCCTTTTCTGCTTTTTATCTCCAGTCCCACAGAACTTCTTCCTTCCTTAGCATGGCATCGGTATTGCAAATGTCTTTTGGGGGCAGAGTGTGTTTGTGAAGGAATTGGTTAAGAAGAAGAAAAAATGATTTGTTTCCCAAGTGATTCTGATAGACGCACCATGAGAAAGACCCCGCTGGTATTTTCTGTAAGAACAAGTTTTTCTGCTTTCACAACTTGTCAAGAAAATAATCTAGCAAAAAAGAAGACAAAGGTAAGCAGAGACTGTTTAGACAGCACTCTGAGAGCTAGAGCCAGTAATTCTAAATGTGAAAATTTTTTTTGTTGTTTGTGTTAGCATTTTGGGTCATTTTTCCTAGTTTATCATCAAGATTTCTGTGTCTTTCCCTGCACTGTCCCAACTGCAGCAGCAAAGACCAGATCCTGGACTGCAAAACCACAAGGACATGACAGTTGCTTTAGGCTTTCTTCTTTATTAACTTCTTCTAAATGTATCAAAGTATTTTTCATTTACTACTCCTTGCTGTACAGAAGACACATGCCACAGGAGCCTATCAGCCTGTAGGGGCTGGCACAGCAGGCACTGGGGAAGCCCGGCTTGGGGGCTGAGCAGAGCAGTGCCGCGCTGTGATGTGCCCTAGGCATCTCCCAGTGTCGGCGGGAAGGCACGGGTCTTGTGCAGGTGGTCAGCGCAGCTGCCTTTGGCTCGCTTGCTCTGGGGAACGATGGGAGGGTTAACCCTCTGCTGGACCTCCTTCACAAACTCTTGACCCTGCTGCACTTAGGGCAGTTCTGCATGCAGCAAAATGCAGCTCTGAATGGCAAGAGTTAGTGACAGGCAAGGTTTGACGGGGCTAAACAATTTTCGGTGTGTATGAGCACACATGCACGCACAGAGAAAGTGAAGTTCTCTCTCTGTCCAGCTTCAAAAGACACTGTTCCCCAAATGAACGATTAATGCTAGAAAAAAGTCTGAAAAATGGGTATCCTTTTGACCTTTCTAAGGTTTGTCATTTAGTTGACATACCCATTACCTCAAAAATCAAATGTGTTTGTCTAAACATTATTCTGATGTTTGGTTTGGGCACCAAAGGTCAGACAGCTGACCACTAACTCGCTGACAGTGATCAATTCAGTCTGAAATCTTGTCACTTTCCCTGTTTATTCTGCTATCCATCTCTGCTTTGCCAGCCTCTACCGCCACTTTCTGCTGTTGAGGCGCTTTTAAACCTAACAATAATCCAATTTAGAATTGATCAATGGGAACGTGTGGTCAGTAAGCAAAATGACAAAGTCTGCACACAACCGCTGACCACAATCTGGTGGTATTTTACATAGGGCTGATTACAAACTTAATATATGTAAACGGTTCCCAACCACAACTGTTCCAGCAAAGAGGAGGTGGTAGGGACAGAGGTCTCACGTGCTCGGGGCTGACACTTGTCTCATGCAACAAGTCTCTGCAGCCCTCTGGTTCCCTATGTGGCTTCCTACGCTCAGTCTGATGGAAAATCATTTCCCACAGGCATCAACAGTGTCCCAAGTTTTCTTGTGGTGCTTTTCCAACCAAATTCTGCTGTGAAATCCAGCTGTGTTAGTAGGAAAAGTCTGTGGCAACCATTAGGAATATCTCAGAAGAAAAAAGCCCACCACCCCTCACAGATGTAAGCACAAAGTAACAAGGCATGGGAAGGAGAGCTTCTCATTCTCAGTGTTTATAGGCTTATTATTTAAACGGAAAGAAGATGAAGCACCATGAGGCTGTTCCCTTCATTTTAGTCAGGTAACGTAGAATGACAGCATAACAAGAAGGAAAAAACAATTTAAAAACTACTTCTTGGTCTTGCAATAGAACAGATAGATACAAATGGTATTTAGGTAAACACCTGGGCCAAAAATCCTCCCCAGATTTCTAGGCACTTTTCAAACATATTTTTCATTCCTTCTGCTTGCCTTGGGCGATCCCTCAGCCTTGAGATTGCAGCTCACAGGCCAGAATGGTGCATGAGAAATGATCAAAAAGTGAAATGCTATTATATATTGTGTGTGACAACATTTTTCATTAACTGCTAAACCTAGCCCCAAATCTACTTTGCTTGACTGCCTGTATGACTATGTGTGGGACAGAAGACACTAGTCTTGGGAACACTATAAAAACGAAAGCTTTGATAGGTGAGTGTGCTCACAGCAACAGTGTCAAAGTGTATTTTAAGGTGCTGCTGCGAAGGAGAAAAAGACTCTACTCCAAGTATTTGTTTTCACACTTGTTCAGATTGTGAGCACACCACAGTGCTCAGTACTGGAGATGTGGTTGGTCTCATCAACGCGTGCAAGCTTTTATGGCAATGCTTTGTACAGCCTGTGTTACATGGGGCAGTGTGTGGCCCATACGCTTTCCTCTGCTGAGATTAACTTTTTTTCACTGCTGAGATTAAACTTTCTCTGCTATGGAATGACTTTTTCTGCCTCCTAAATGCCATTTTACCTATTTCTGCCCTGATCTGCTCACTCAGCCTACTAGATAGGGCTTGCTTTTGAAGGAATTTGTTATTCAACTACGTGTCAATCCTTCCACTTGCCTTGCAGGTTTCAAGTGTCATCCTCCTTGTGAGGGCTGCTTTATGATGTGCATATGCACTGGCTGTGCTACTTGTGTGCAAATCACCTGTCCAAGCATTGAACTGCAGTTGCCACACCCCTGCTATCATTGTGGACCTGTGACAATTCACCAAGGTGAAGAACAGGCTCTGTCCACGGCATTTTCAGCCATCAACTGTCAGCATGTCTCTTGGGAAAGGCTGCTTGATGTTGCTGGGATGATATCCTCTATTCAGCCAAGGAGTGCGGCAAAGACAGCACTAGACTAGGTGGCTTCTCTTTGGTTTGGTTGGAAATGGGACAAGCCAATGGTCTGAGCCTTGGCTGCAGTTTCCACCTATGCAGGAGATCTGGAGCTGGGCGTTGTGATGTGCTTCCTTCTTGAAATAAGGAGGGAAAACACAGATCTTAATATAGGGGAGCTTCTCTCCTGGCAGATCTCCAAGGAAAACATGAGAACATGAGCTCTTGGCAGAGCCACAGGCCCAAACAGGTCTTGGAGTCTTTGCTCCAATAGGTATGGCATCATCAGTGATAGGAGAAAATGGTGCCACTGGTGTAATTTCATCTGCTGCAGCTGTTTTTTTGTGTCCTGCTACAGTGTACTGCTCCTGCTTGGGCTGCACCTCCCTCCAGCATGCTCACTGGCTATGCGAGAGACCTCAGGCTATCTCTCTAACTCCAGACTTGTGACATGGAGGTCATTCACACATTCAGTGTCCTTGTGACTTCTGAAGGATGGTGGGAACAGTTTGGACTCCTCTTGAGAGGGACACCCAAATTCCCCAGGGTGTTGTGGACCCTTGGCTCATTCCTTTCTTCTGCAACTGCCTTTTTATTGTGTCTGTGCTTAATCCTGCAAAATTTATGAGGCAGACTAGTCTCAGTGCTGCAGCCAAGTTGAGGGACAGATCTTCAGGCCTGGCAGATTTCCTCTTTTTCTATTGTTTCTCCATTTTCCTTTGTCACAGTGAGGAGCAAAGGGAAAACTACCTTTCAAGAGTCATGACAGACTAACTCGAATGAATAGACGCCTGAGATAATCTTTTAAATCTCTCATATTCAGTTCTTTTTGCTGAACTCAGCTTTCCTCCCTATATTCATTCAACTTGAGGGAACCTTTCCATGACATCTTTCATGTACAGGAGGATGAACACTTTTACCTTTGATGGCAGAAAATAAAATTAATTTCGTATTTGAGCTTCCTCCTAAGATTTCAACTGCAGATACTCTGGCGGAGTATGCTGGAAAGCAAATCAGCTGGATGTCATTTGGCTTGAGTACAGATACATAACTTCAATATTTGGGGATAAGAGTTGTCTTTTACTGTGGAATCACTGTACTTGTGAATTATGTGCAGTAACATTCAAATGCTTCAATGACAGCTCCTGAGAGGAGTACATAGCAATAAAAGACTTAGCTGGGGAATGTTACAAAATGTTTTTAACAAAGATTTTAATGAATTTTCAAGTTATGTGTTCAGCCTCAATTTGTGCAATGTGTGGAGATGCCTAAGAAAGCATCTTTGCTTATTTTCATAGAAGATTTCATGCTTGTGGATCAGAAACACTGAAGACTGGGTTTACAGCCTAATCCATTGGCGCCCAATCAAGCTGTCTACTGTTAGTATCATAAATGCTATTGAATTAACTATTCTGGCATCTTTCATACACCAGGACAACTGTCTACCTGTAAAGCTGGCTAGACCACAGCATGGGTAAGTAGTCAGCCAGTAAAGGAGGTCATCTTGGTCAGTAGTGAAGAACTACTAAATTTCCAAATTTACGGAGGGTTATTAAAAATGAGGAGGAAAAAATCATGGGATGTGATTAACAGTTCTATAGTGATTAAGAGTTATACAGAAATAATTTACTATGTGTTGCTTCATGCAGATTCTTGATGTGTAAGATCGTTTGTTAATGTAAGTTTATGTAAGTTTATGGAACACAGGGGTGTTATGCTAACAGATAATAATGCTGTGGCTCCAAGCCCATGTATTTTAACTGGCTATGAGGTTCTTGCCCCTGCACCCCCTTTTCTGTCTTCAAAAAGTTATTTTAAAATCTAATGTTTATTCATTAGGAAAGAAGTCTTGAATAATTGACAGCATTACTATGCCTATACTAATGTTTCCAGAGATACAGAGATGGACTGTGTGGAAATAATGGTTTTCCAGGTATGATTTATTTTGTTCTTTATTTTTGAGCACATTTCTTTGATTGGAAAGTTCAGATCTTCAGCACAGCAGATTTAGATTTGTATCAGCTGTGCTCATTTAAAACTATGCTCAGATCACATTTTCATGCATTTCTCCTACTCAACAGA
Source organism: Falco biarmicus (assembly GCF_023638135.1). Lineage (NCBI taxonomy): Eukaryota > Metazoa > Chordata > Aves > Falconiformes > Falconidae > Falco > Falco biarmicus. The sequence goes on along the minus strand of NC_079289.1, from coordinate 76,652,535 downwards.
CATTGGTTTGTTGTTAAAATAATAACACATATCAGCAATATAATCTTGCTTTGATAGCCTGTTCAATATATATTTTAGAATATAATTAAACCATATTGGTACAGTGACAGCAAATTGATGACCTTTTAATTATTTTGGGATAGCTGAGTGTGTAATCATTTCTCATATATCTTGAGAAAACAGAGAATGCTTTGTGAATGCACTAGAAATTTAAATATGGCAAGATTTTTTTTGTTTTACACTTTTAAACATATTAGCTAGTTCTTGCTGTGCACCAGGGAGGTAAGAGCAGATGTATACTCAGTCCCAACAGCTGCTTTACTAGAAAGCTTGTGTAGCTAAATCCTTCAAATCCTGGAAACAGTCTGAGCAATACACATCAGAGGACTAAGATGTGTGTGACCGATGTGGACATATTTCTTTGGCCAGTTCTAGGATTGTACTGTGGGCTGTGAACCTTTGGAGCATGTGGTCCTGTATGACTGACCTCCCTGAGCCATGGCTGATGAGGCTGTCACCTCCAGCACAGCTGTAGCATAGCATGGTGAGGTCCAGAGCAAGCTGCACTTTGCTCTGCAAGGGCACGCTTCTCACAGCAGGACTTTGGAATTTAGAATCCAATGTGTCCATGTAATGCAGACAGCAGTTGTGTCTCCTGGGAAGGTTTTCTTTTCTTTTTTTTTTTTTCTTTTCCTTTTTTTTTTTTTAGGGTGGCAGGGTAAGCCGAGGTAACACTGGATGCCCAGGAGGCTCAGTTCAAATACAAGTCCAAAACCAAAGCATTTGGTCTTTGTCACCTTCATGGATAAGGATGTGGGGAGATGATACCCATTAATTTGGCTTTTAGACTGTTACCATTGATGCTGATCTGCACAGCTACGTCCCAGAACTCTTGGGAAGTCAGTGGGCTCTGTGTTGACGTGGGAATTACTACAGTAAGAGTAGTCTTTTAAAAAAGAGCAAGTCTTTTAAACACTTCGGGGAATAGCATTCCCTGAAACAGAAGTACTTCTAAAGACTGTCTCATCAGCCTTTGACCCAATAACCAAGTGCAGAGTGAGGGCTTGAACAAAGCTGAAAAAAAGACTGGATGTGGGAGATGATGCCTTTTTTCCCTTAATGAAATTAAAGTCAGCTATTTAATCTTCAGCAGGATTTTTGAAGTCATTAATCCACGAAAGAAGTAGGACTCCTTTATAACAAAGCAGCTAAAGATTTTGATTTATTATTGTATATGGGGAACATACTCTGTGTCTCAAATAGCTTTTTACTGGATATATTTTATAACTGAATCAAGCTTATGAACTGCTGTCATATAGTACACTTTGGTTTTGTTCTTGCTGAGTTTTTTTGTTTTTCTTTCTCTTCTGGCCATTTCCAGCAGTCTGAGTGTTTCCACTGCACTGTTCACGTCAAAGATTTCCATTAAGGGCATGCCTTTATGATGATATAGACTTCTAGCTTTCTTTTAAATGGTAGGAAAAGGGCAATAGGGATTACATGAGGAATGATACTCAGGCACTTTTACACATCCAAAAACCAGCCGTAGAGCATACCCTGAGATGAACAAGATCAGGGGCTTCCCATATGACTGCAAAGAGCGTTACAAGTAAAAGCTGGCCATCTTGCTCCACTTATCCTCAATGAAAAAACATCGATTAAAACTTTCTCGACTGCAAAACCAGGCATTTTAAAGATGAACAACCTAGTTTGTGCCATATAGACCAGTTATCTAATTCATAAAGTGTCTGCTATGAGTTAGACCATGTGACATGCTTTTGGCCAATGCGAAACTGTTAGCTAAAATGGCTATACAAGGAAAAACATTCTCACTTTTGTTCCAGCAACTTAGCATTTATTTTCCACCAAAAGAAGCAAGCTGCTCACCACAGCTTCTTGCCCAAACCAAAGGATGTCTACTTCAAACATTATCAGCTGTGCCCTACAGAGTTGCCACAATTCCTAACAGATGGTGGAATGTCTATACACTGTATTGTTCAGATTAAACTGCATGAGGACTGTATGTGAGTAATATCCCACTATGACTTGGAACCAGCCAATCTGGTAAAATTCAGTGACAGCACTGAAATCCATAGTTCATGCTACATATTGCAGCCTATACAGCATGGTGCATAATGTGATACACTTGCCCAAACACCCCTGAAAGAGGGAAAATGACATCATTAAGGTATCATAACATTTTTTCCAAACTTCTGAATTTCCTTGCTTTTATTAATACTTTTTGACCTGAGCTTCTGTGGTTTAATTTCCTGTAGGTATCAAGTAACAGTGAATCAAGAAAAGACCTTAACCTTTAGTCCCTTTTGCATTTAAAGCTGCCTCGTCTTGACAGTGTTTAAACTGGCATTAATTCTCCCTCCTTTCTTCCCCCTCCTCATTTAATGCTTGCTCTTTAGTATTGTAGAATATCAACCTACTCCCTATACTGATCTGACCTACCTTTATTAATTAGAGAGCTTTTGAACACCATCACCATGACAGACAAAGCAAGCAGTTTTCCAGCTACAGTTAAATACAGTTTGTTTTGCCCAAGCGCTCCAGGACTGCTCCAGGCAAAAGCTTGCACCATGCAGAGCAGCGGCTGCATTGTCTGACACGAAGGAGTCACGGCACTGCTCTTTCGAGCTCTTTCACAGTAGTGCTGTGAGAGAAACTATGCATGACATCAGGGTCCTGCATTTGCAGCAGGTTTACTCTCATCTGATAGAGCTGTGCTCCAGCTGAGGTACCTCAAGCTTACAGCAACATCCCAGGGTGATCAAAGATACCACTCCTGCGAGTTGAGGAACCAAGAAACTACTGATTTCAGATATCACTAAAAGATGAAGGATTGAACTTATGCTGTAGGGATGAAAATACATAGCGTAGTTGCATCTTGCTTCATTTTCTACTTTTTTTCCAATCCTTGCCTTTCATTTTCTTTTAAAAATCTCTCTGTGGAGCTGACTGCCTAACCTGTCATCTATACCATACCTTGCCAAGTTTTTCTGTTCCTTTCTTTCTAAATAGAACCTCTAAATATCACAACCTATATTACGCCAGTAAAAAAAATGTTGCTTGCTTGCATCTAAGGCAGTACCTGAGGAAAACACACACCTGCTAAAGGCAGGGCTCAGGCAAGAAAGCAGCCCTTTAAAGCGACTGAGCTGCCACGTGCCAGCATCTGTGCTAACAAACAGCACTTACTCCTTTCACATTCTTTGATTGAAGGGCTTCATCTGTCTCAGAATTATCATGAGTGATTAGAGACAAGGTTCTGAGGAGAATTTGTGTCCTGTAATAGGAAAAAGTATTTCGGTGCTAGGTTCAACATGGTTTTTAACTCAGAGCTGAAAAGGTGTGCTAGGTGAAAAGCGGGTTTTTTAAATAAGGTGATAGAAACTGTGAGGGTTAATAGATACATGCGTTGTGTATATGATAACTTGTAGACACGCAGGACGCCTAGTTATGAGTTTTCTTGAGTGGGTTAGTCTATGTTAGCATTTTGTTAGCAGAGTCCCAAATACCCTGTCAGACTTGTCCCCTGGGGCTGGGTAGCTTGGTTCTGGGATGGTTTCCCAGTGAGTATAAGAGGGGTTAATGGATGGGACCCTGTGAGTGACTGGGCCTTCTTTCTGCATCCTTGATGCTGTGCTGCACTTCAATGCCAAGGCAGCAAAACGCCTCCAGGTTACATTGGCTCAGTCTGGTCACAGACACATCCCCCTTATAGCTCTTTTCTTCAGATCTGTGGAGCCTGCAAGGGAATCCAAACCCAGAAGCCACCTCAGGGCAGTAGCTTCCAGGATCCGTATCCTGGGATGAGTGGGTTTTCAGGAATTTGAATGTTTTTTCAGGCTATGGAGTTTGAAATAGCTTGGCGTCTTCAGCTACTGGTTTTTGTTTGTGGAGCCCGCAAACTATTTTGATGGTCAGCTTCTACCAACCATGTATATTTTTATATTTATTTGCTATAAATGTGTGAAGGGTTTTTTTTGTTGTTGGGGTTTTTTGGTTTTTTTTTTAATATATATAGTACATTGCAACTATGATTTGAGGAGTTCTGGTTTTCTGAAGGGAGTTTATACCTTTCACGGTGTTTTGCATCTCTCCTTCTCTTTTCTGCTGTCATATCTATTTCACTTTGCTGAATGAGCTCTGTTTTGCTTCAGTTGTTCCAGGCTTATACATCTGAAAGCGTTAAGACTATAAATTCTCTGAAACTCAGGATGCTTTGCCTCAAACTTTAAGGAGTGGCTGAGGAAGGCTTCACCATCCCCACCCCTGCACAAGAACCTGTGTATTTTCCTCCGCTGCGGTGGGCACAGCAGTGCGGGGCGATGTGCGTTGAAGCAGCAGAGCCACACCGAAGCTGTTCTCCTGGCTGGATGCTGCCTTTCCGAAGGATCTTAGCACACATTCCCTGCCTGCATTTCTTCTCATGGCCTTTTGGTGTCATTCTGTTATTAACAAGGAGAGAGAAGAGACTTGTAATTGCTTCTCCCGTCTTCAGAGCAAAGCAGAGTTGGTAGCAAATGATGATACTTGCTGAAAAGCCATCGATCACAACTAGTCTCATAGAAGTTAAGGATGGAGTTAAGCCAATATATTGGGCCCGGTTCCTACTAAGGTCCCTGGGAAAGGTGAGCCCATCATTTTCAGTAGGTAAGCTGACTTCATGTTTAGGTCAGTGATGTTCTGCTATAAACAAGATGGGGTAAAAGATTCAGGAAGCCCCTACGTGGCCCTGCCTTGGCTCAGCCCGTGCCCTGGAAAGCATCCCTGGCAATCATGTCTACAAGATTTGGTGGCACAGATGGCCGCTTGGTGCAGTCTGGGTGAGGGGAGGAGGGTACAAATGCTGCCTGGAAGTGCAGGGCTGGGCTGCAGTAGTATTGCTGAAACCTGGAAAGGAAAAAAAGTGCAAGAGTGCCTGCCCGTTCAACGTACAGCTGTTAAAAAGCAGAACTCTAAAACTGAAATCTAAAAGATGAGATGGGCATGGGAAGGTACTGTGTGATCAGCTGTTGTGGGGATGTATTGTAATGCAAGTCTGCAAGCAGGAAAACATCGTTCTTTAGTTCTTTTATGTTCCCAGGAGCCCAGAAACACTGCCCTCCGGTACACACTCCTGCATCTTGTGGAGAGAAGATGCACATGACAGGGCTGAGCACACAGGGGAACAAAAAACATGGTAGAGCTGTGCCAAACCCACTTTTTTTCAGTTTGCTGATTGGGAAGGGGGAGTGGAGGGAGGGGGGAAGAAATTAGTTGGTAGGATGTTCTCCTGACAATTAAAATAAAAAGATCAAGTGGACCATTTCCTTTGATCTCAAAGAAAATATTCTAGCACTCAGAAATGTGTGTGTATTGGAGTAGTGCAGATTTTTGCAGGTTTTTACATCCTGGACTGAAGAATTATTTTTTTTGATTCCTTTAAGTGGTGTAAATGAATAAAGTGCATATAGTGAGTGCGCTGGAGCAGGTGTGTCGTGGTTGCGTGGGTAGAACTGACTGGCCAGCCTCTGCAAACTCAGACTTAAGACCATTTTGTGCCTGCAGAGAAATTGCACAACACTTTGAGTCTGTTAGGCTGAAACATCTAATAGCTGTTTTAGGACCTACAAAATTAGGAGGCACTTGAGAAATGATAATGCAATCCTGCCTGCCACTTTGAAAGGAATAATTTATTTTCTATGGAGCTATCTTGCAGAAGACAATTTAGTTTGCTGTGTTCCTGAAACTTGCTCTACCAGCTAAAGGCATGGAGGAAGGCACTGCATTTGTGGTAGAGCATAAAAAAGTGTTTTTTTCTTTTTCTAATGAGCTCTTTTCAAAAATTAGTTTTGCTTTCTTTTAGTACAAACAGATATTCATAACCATTGATAAAGGGCTCTGCTTGAATATGTGTATTAAGTAAACACAGAAAGAGCTTAATTTTCTTTCAGACTTCCATTAAATGTTTCTAGAAATCTGGAAATATTATAAAAATTATTCCCTTCTTCCTTCTTTTTCCCTCTTCCCTTTGTGATCGTGTTTCTCTAGGAATAGGAAGTAAATCGATATAGTTGTATACCAGGGACTACATTCCTACACGTATCAGAATAAAAATACTGAAAAAATAAAATGAAAAACAAACCTTTAAGGAACTTGGACAAATTTGCATTTTTACTGCCTTTATTTCACAACCCTGCTGGATTATATTCTCCTTTTCTTGAAATTCTCAACATGGTGGAAAAAACTTAGTTATAAGATTGTTTTTAGAAAAAAGGGTTTACCCTTCATTGAATCATCTAGGGAGAATTTTTCAGTGCACTGGAAAGATCTAATGCTGGCACTTCCTTTGCAATAACCAAGATGTTGAAGAACAAGAGTGTTAATTTTGATTACAAAGCATTTCATGATCCAAATGCCTGAGCAAAGGGACCACCAATACAAGGTCTCAATCTGTTCCAGAACATACTTGAAGTTATTTCCAGACTTGTGAGTCAGCCAGTCTTTCCTTACTTCATAATAACAGCAGTGAAGTTTGAAAACCACTGGGCTTCAGTGTGAAACTGAGAAGTCAGATCTCCCCAGCGCATTTAGGGCAGTGAGAAGGCTGTCATTTACTTCCACAGGTTTTGAATTGGATGCAGTCACCTAGGCTGGTACCTTTGTTCTGCGCCAGGGTTGTCAAGGGCCTTCTAGACTCTTCTCCATGTCCATACCAGTCCTGCAGAGAGTGCTTGCCTTTGCTGAGACCCTGTGAAGTGCTGCAGTGGGTGTCCCTGTTGCTGTTGCTTGCACAAGCTGGTGGATGCGCTTTGGGAAGGAGAGCTGTGGCAGAGGGGAAGGAGAGGTGCAGCATTACCTTGTTCTGCCCAAGCCCTTTTGCTTCTCTGTTTCCAGAAAATGCAGGCAATTCAGGATACACAGCTCGACAGCTGTCATTAGAGAAAACTCTTTGGATGTGTATTTGTCTTTTGCTTTTGAGATCTTTCCTCCAGCCCTTCAGACCTCTCCAAGCTGATAACATGCTGACAACTGGTGTCTTCTGGAAGAGTGCTTTCTTTGTTTCTTTTTCAGTCTGCTTTTGAGTGATGTTCTGTTGGGCTGCAGGAAGAAAAAAACAGTGACTTTTTTTTATCCTGTACCAAGGTACTGGCCTCGTTCCATAAACCCTATTCTCTACAGAGATAGAAGACAGAAGTATTTTTCTGAACCAGTTCTAATCTTAAAGTATAGAGTTTGGTTTGAGGTTTCATGCTGAGGTTTGGAGTGACTCATGTTTTGCAAACAGGTCTACTCAGTCTCTTAGAGTTATACCACCTATTTAAGGTAGAAATATGCAAGCTAGTACATAATGCATACTGCCTGCATGCTCCAAACCACAAGTTGCTCAAAAAAGCCAGAGTGGTGAATCCTGCTGGGAAAGTTCAAAATAATGAAAGAACAGCCACTTCTTGCTCTATTGCTGCCTATGACAGCTATATTTGTGATGCCAAGTCACACGGGGAATATAAACCTAAAATATAGTTAATAAGCACCTTCAATCAGTGCTGGTTACTCAAATGTTCTTTCAGTACCTTCTGCTGTCATTTCAGCTCTGTTAATCTATAGAAAATATATGCCCTATTTAGAAAGAGAGTAGGTATTTTGTATATTTTGCTCAGAGTATTGTTTTATGTCTTACAATTCAGGACATTCTTATTCTGCCAAAAACATTATTCAAATGTGAATGAATACATTGCTATCTTTTAGAACAAGTAACACAGAAAAGGTAATTCTGCTTTTAATGAGATGCTTGCTGCATAGCTCTAGAGTTTGCAGGATGACAATAATAAAGTGTCAGAAAAACCAATAAAAGAAAGCATAGTGCTAATGGAAACAGACATATTTTTCCACGCTCCTTAAGAAAAACAAAACCAGCTGCCACTTTTTGTTGAATGGTATCACTGATTGGACAGAATCTGTTCTGTGCTATTCTTTTGCTCTAATGGGGGCAAATAAAATATTCTTCTGTATAACCCAGGGGAGCAGTTAGCCATCTCCTCTTAATTTGAGTGATCTTTAGATTTCTTATATGAGGTTCTGAATCAGACAAAGTGCTCAGAGTCAGCTCTTATCTCTACATAGTAAATAAGGTTGAAATTTAAAAAAAGCCATTAGCAATCAATACGACTGGGAGATTTAATTTCCAGCACATGGTTGTTTTGTTTTATTGTTATATACCCTAAGAGTTCCAAGGGATTATTTCCTTATTATTACATTTGCAACATTTTTCTATGTAACCTGCCCTTCTCTGCTCACACCGCTGTTTGACTGATCTGCTCTTGCAGTGTTGCTACCCTCTTGAAGGGCTAGAGGACAGTGGCCTTACTGGAGCAGTGACAGGTTGCGCTGTCTTGTGGCTAGGATGCCGAGGGAACATTAAAAAAGAAAAATGGCCAGAGCCCTCCCTTGAGATAGGAGGTACTCCTCTTCTGCCAGCTTGGGAGATAGAGCCAATTCACTGCTCTGATCTTTCCACCTGTGGCAGAAAAGCAAAAGCTGTTCCAAATGCAGCTCCCTCAAAACTGTTCTTCAGGATAAAATGCAGCTGTTCAATATAATGGTTTAATAATATACCGCATTTTCTGTAACTTAATAGACCAAACACTGTTGGGGCAGATGTTGGAATTGCTCATCCCTGTCATTCTCTTCAGGGATAAGAGCCTAAGTTGGAATTTAAAACATGCAAACAAACAAACAAACAAACAAAAAGTACTGTAGGATACAACAGCAAAACTGGTGGTGAATTTGTGCTGTAAAGTTAGAGGTGCAGCTTGCCTCATAGCTGCGACTAGTTTATCTGTTGCAATGAAAAAGTGGGTTTGCCATCCCAAGACTAAAATGCAGAGAGGTAAGCTAAATGAACCAAGGAGTGAAAGCTGTTTTTTCCCCCCAGAAGCGCTCAAAATTGCTTGTGATGTGTCTTGTAGCATCCCCTGTTAAACAAGACATCTATTTCACCCAGAAAAATCTGAAAGTGATCCCTCCTACAGTCATTTTGGCTTTATGCTGGTGATCTCATTGAGATTCACAAACAGGATTTGGCTCTAATGTCAACTAGCCAATGTTAAAACATTGATTTGTGGACTAAGTATAAAAGTAAAAAGTCATAAAAATATAGTGCATCACTTATTCTGTATTCTGCAAGAGGATATTATGAAAGCCATACAAAATTACCCCAAATAAGATTTAGTTCATGTGAATATTAATGGGATTTTTCACACTCAAAAATATTCTTGCTGTATATTGTACATTGCTGTTCATAGTAGAATTTTGATGTAATATATCAAACACCTCTAGAAGTAGTCTTCTTTTTAATCAACAAAATTTTGAAAGCAAATTGTGTTGTCCAGTCCACAGAAAGAGGTTTAGTTCCATGTGTTCCTAACACGAGTACAAATATTTTTTGCTTATATTCTACAACACCTTTGAAGCATAAAATTGAGGCAAACTAATGCATGACGCCTCTGTTCTGGTCTGTGTCATTAGACCCACTGCATCTATATTAAATTGGCTTTAAAAATAAAAAGAATACATAAGTAGTTCATTGTGATACTTTGTCAGGATTGGTAATTTAAAAAGCCAACTAAGGCTGTGGCTGCGCTCTGTGTAAGCTGGATTTAGGCACTTGCAATCAGTTATTAATTAAGGCACTGATAGATATTCTGCCACATATTAAGCTGGGAGGTAGACACTATGTTCTCTCAGGAATGGTCCTTTAATGTGTAAACACAAAAAATTCAAGTGTAAAACACCTGCACTGAAACCCATCCTTTTTTATTAATGTCACCTATTTTGACCTCCAAAGGGCTTTTTTTTTTCTCTTTGTAAGCTGCACAGACTTTAAGAGGAGTCCCAGAGCTCTGAATGGAAGACCTGAGCCTGTCATAGGCAAGAACAGACTTAAAGGGCAGGTTTTCTGGATGTTGCTCCTTGAAGTGATGATAACGCTGTACGTATCAAAAATTTAAAGGACAATGAATGTTTTAGTTGTGGGTTAAAGTGAGTATTAATAGCTTATCAATATGGTCAGGACTTTTTTCTAAAAGCCTCCTCAGCTAGAGATACAATGGAGTGCACTTGTTCATTGTGAAGGAGAATTAATTTTTAAGCTTTCCCCGCCTCTTTTTGTATTTAAGCAATTGTTTAAATTAAAATATTAGGGTTTCTTTATGCATGCATTATTATATGTATGCTGTCATAATAGTCCATCTCAAACCGTCTGTGGATTATCAAAAAACAGTTTCATCTTTTTTTGGTCTTTAAATCCGAGCTAGGTAAGATGTAACAGTGAGAAAAACCCAGCCTGAATAAGAGGGTTCCTTAATTAAAATTAATGTACCCTAAATAGGCAAGACTATGTAATCATCCCTAACAGGGGTTACATTTGCAGCTGATGATAAGCTGGGAGAGGCTGCAAGCACACTTCGAAGTCAGGCTTAAAGCTGAACATGATCTTGATAAATAATATAAATAATCTGAAGAAAAAAACAGGGTTTTATTTGCTAAGGAAAGAAGCAAATATAATAAAATAAAAGCAACTCTTTGTGCAAGAGCAAGAAGGGAATGACTGGCTGGACAGAAGTATGGACAAGCAGTACCTGGGCGGTTGGTGGCAATCACGAAATGACTATAGGGGTGACTCAGCTCCAGCATTGCCTTGAGCCCCAAGGGAGGGCACAGAGGCTGGGTCCCAGAAGTCCAGCATGGGAGCTGTCAGGCTCCCACAAAATCACCCTGGATTTTGTCCACTTGCCCAAGGACATGTGGGAAACCTGCAGCAGCATGTGGGCTGCAAGCTGCTTCTCAGGTCTGAGACATCTCCTCGGCAAAGAGCTGCCTTCAGAGAGCTGACAACTCACAGCTTTGGCATTTAGGATGCTGATATTTTGATTATTATGAAATACAGCTGTTTGTTTCGTTCTTTGAAATGAAGCATGCTGTTAAGCTGGGAGACAGCATTAGCTTCAGTTGGACCCTTTTCCTGAGTACAAATGAGGTAAAATTCCTGGGTTAAAACACTTGCTTATATTCTCATTCTCCGCCTCTTCCAGGATAAAGCAAATATTCCTATCCAATCTCACCTCCTCAGGCTTAGGGGTACAAGAAAAACAAGCTGGCAGCAATGTCTCAGCTAGTGACCACGTCATTGTGAGTTTTATGTTTGAAACCACCAAGGCAAAGGGATCTACCAATATAATTAGATTAATGATTCTGTATTTTCTTCAGTCTCTGCAATTTTACAATCCGGAATTGTTAATGTTGCTATTATTCTACCATAATTTCTTGCAAAATCAAGTACTAATCTTCAAAATGGCTGTTTGTTTTGAAAGCTTGACAGATATCAAGAACTTTGTTTAATATTTCACAGCCTTCTCAATTTCACTTTATTACTGAGGTACCTTTAGCACAGACACCAGTGCTGATACCTGACTTAAGCAAGGTGTTGTAATATATTTGAAAGGAATAAGGTGATAACAACAATGGCAATATTATAAACTTCTAAGACAAAATATGTTCTTAGGCAGAATTTTCATTGACAGAAGAGCCTGCAGGGTGGGACTCCAGTGGAGAATAAATGGTAAGAACACAGCTTTCAAAAGTGGTTATAATAATCATACCTTTCAGTCTAATGCTATTTTTCAGCGGTTTAGAGGGTGTTGAAAGAGGTGTACAACTTTTTAGAAGGACAAAGATGCAGCTTCATCCTGGAAACTTAGAGATATTCCCCCAAAGCCTTTGTTTGCCCTAATATTCCGTAATGTTAGGCTTTTAGAGTCAATAACCCATTAGTAATCAAGAGATGTATCATTTATTAATTATGCACCATATTAATATTTAATCTTTTGGGTTGCCGAGCATATTTCTAAATCTACTTTTTAATTACATTTAAAAAAAAAATCTTCAAAGCAACCATTAGAAAAGTAATTTTTCTGCGCATTATGACTTCAATTACTTTGAAACAGCTGTCTGTGAACTCTTTGTGATGGTACAGTACTTGGTAAAATGGCCATCTCAGCTCATCCCTGCTCTTCTTTTGTTTGAAAGCTAATTGAATATTAGAGCAAAGGGAACGTTACAAAGAATTTCCTATGAGTACTAAAGTACTCTGGAATTAGACCTGGAAATGCGGTGCCGACTGCTTGCCACCACCCACCCAGCAGGAGTGATGCTGGCCACTGACAAAGAGCCGTCTGCCTTCTGGCTCCACACACAGGGTGAATCAGGGGTAGGAAAGAGCCTTTCTGCCCCGGGGGTCGGAGGAGCCGAGGGGAGTCAGGCAGTCAGGGCAGCTCCTTGAAGCGCCCAGATGCAGGACCTGCCTCAGCCCCACCGCAGGCGGGGTGGGATTGCTCAGGGGGAGCATGCTTGGGGGTCTGACACTACTCAGAGCTCTCCCAGGTGGGTGCAGGGAGTGAGGTAAAACCCAGGCTCCTGTGTCCTGTGCAACCTGCGCGGGACAGCAGAGCTTTCCTACTCAGCTTTGCACAGATGTATTATTAATAATGACAACAGCATTATGGTAGACCAGTGCCCCATCAAGCTAAGCATGTGCAGAGACAAAATACAAAAGTACTTTGTTTCCCAAAAGATGAAGTCTGATAAGCTGTTCCGTTTAAGTGCCATTTTCCCTCAGCACTCCTTGAACCTGTCAGTGGAAGTGTCAGTAGGAAGCTGCTCACCAGAAGGTCTCTTATGGTTTCCTTCGTCAAAATCTGAGTTTTAAAATGTATTAGAGGAAATATTCCCCCTCCCCCCACACTTTTACCTCACCTCCTCTAATTGCAAAGTATGTATGATAATCAGAGTGATTGTTTGGGTATCAATAAAGGAGAGAGTGTGTTTGAAAGATGTGGATTTTAGAAGGAAATTTTCTGTAGTCATGCAATAATTTCAGAAACAGCCTCTAGAAATAAATCCTTTCAGTCATAGAAGAAGTTATCTACAAAAAAACCTGTCGTTATTCTGAACACTGTGTTTATGGGAGCATCCAACTGAATAAGGAAGGACAACCAGGGAAGTTAAGATGAATTACCTGTAGGGTTGATATCAGTCTACATAAAGAATATTAATTAAATCCCAAAGGGCATTTTCTTTATAGGATTGTAATGTCCTTAGTTCAGTGAAACTTTTTCTGCTTTGTAGTCCAAACCAAGAAAGAGAAGTCCTGAATGTGTTTAAAATAAGTGAACGTGCTTCTGAAATAAAAAAGGTGTCTGGAATCTGACTCTGGCTGAAGCCCTGGATGTTGCATTTGACCCTGGCAGCATTTAATGATGAATTCAAAACCAAACAGAAATTACAATAAAGAAGTCTAGCATCTAATTCTCTGAAAAAGTTTACGTTCAAATCCAGAACTGATAATGATGTCCCCTACTTTAAACCTAGATTTGACGTTTTCTTCAAATGAGGCATTATTAGTACAAAAAAGTCTTTATAAAAAGATATTTGAAGTGGATGTTATTGATGTCACCAAAAGAAAAATATTCTCCTTTATTTGTGTGTCAATCTACATAAACAAAATTCAGAAATGAGGAGTAACTGTTGTGTTCATACTGCTTGCATATTATTATTATTGCATACTGCTTTTAAAACTATATGTATGTATTTGACTTAGAGTAGATTAAACCTCTTGGAAGGTGTAACTTGTCAAAGCTGGATCACACCGCAGCCCCTGAAAAGGGACAATACTTGCAGACGCCAGGCGTCCTGGGTTCAATTCTCCTGTCCCAGCTGCTGATGTTCTTTATTGCTCTCAACAACTTCTCTTTCCCTCCATTTTCCCATGTGGGTCTATTAATTTATGAAGTGATGGTGAGTCACTTAATGATGCTGATGACGGGAAGAGTGCCATGGAACTAGCCAAGTATGATTTCCCGAGGGAGGAGGTCAGAATGGGATGCAGGGATGCTTCTGCTGGTGGACTGGAAGGACCTCGTGCAAGTGAATGATCCTGGCAAGGCAGTGCTCAGGGAGAGCATCTTCCCAGAGCCTGGCAGGGAAAGCAGTTCCTTAGGATTGTTAACTTGTTTCCTGACTGGTCCTCTTTTGTCTCCGTGTTAATGCTGTGGATACCTGAGAGAGGAAAAAAATATTAATACTTATCCTCCATTACATACCTGATAAAACGAAAGCTGATTCTTCCATTAAGCCATGCAATAGCCAATTCCTTGAGTTTTCACATGGCATTAAAGGAATGAAGCATTATCAAAAAGACATTCTGTTACAAAAGAACACTAATCAATGCTGAGAACATTGGTTATAAATTATTCAAGTTTCGTTATAACTACTCAGATCTTAAAAAGACTCAAACACCAAACCCTGGCGGTGTGCAGCACTGACAGTGGGATATGGCAGTGTGACTGCCTCACCTGGGAAGTTCCAGCACAATGCACTGCATCTTACAGCATCTGAATAGATACAGCACAGAAATGCCTGTTTCAGTGGATTATAAGGAATAAATCACTGAGTGGTCTTGCCCCTGATAGAACCTGATAGCTGCAACTTGTTGTGCATTCTTCCTTCACCACACATTAATTTTTAATGAAAGCATTTCAAAATAAAGTCATAATGTGAGTCATAAATCACAAAACGGTGGTAATAAACCACTTCGGTTTATATTAGCTCTGTGCAGATGATACTTAAGCATTTCCACCATTAGCAGGGAATACGTAAGCATTCTCCACACAACATTTCCTCTGTTACTTCCACCTTAAACTGTGGAAATGTGGGAAGAAAAGCCAGTTCCAATCAACCTCTAGGTCACTGCTTATTTTCTTAATTGAATGATCGTATGCTAACGTGTCAAGATTTTTAGCACTTTTCTGACAGCTGCAAGGTATTTTTCTGTGACTTAGAGTTATACAACCAGTGCTGTCAGCCACAGCTGAGACGGAAAATGGAAAGAGAAGGAGGGTGGGAGTGGAGGGAAAGGCATAATTAACTTGACACGAGGGCTAGGCGAGGGTGAATAGTACTGTTTCATTATCATGTAGTGCACAGGCAGATCAATTGACCTTATAGGGCCACCTCTTATTAAAAGGCGGGGCATTCTTGTAGATCTGTAATACAGAATATGAGTTTTGTATTTTTAATGGCTTTTAGTTTTCCTATAATTACTTTTGCAGGGTATGCTGAGCTCTTCTGCTGGTCCCTCCCCTGTACTCTGGGCCTTAACAGAACCTATAATACACAGTAATGAGGAGTAATTAGAAAGAAGACCTAGACTCCACAAGCTAACACCTCACACAATACAAGTATTTGGGGTCTCAGGTGTCTGAAGACCTGCACAGAACAGCCTTTCATTGCTGGACGGGCTTTCTGGACACAGATCTGTTTGCAGGACATGTAACAGTCTGGATGTGTTCAGATGCAAGTCCTGACCGGAGCAGGGAATTATAAAAGAGTAATATAGACTGTTTCTGCTCAGCAGAAACCTTCTCTCTGTCAAACTTGGTAAGGTACCAAAGAGAATATACCTTATGCTTTTGTCCAGTACAAATGAAGTGTCAGCACTGGAATAAATAAGATAACTTACAGCCATCACCTAACACTTTTAATAATTTGTCAGGTTTCAAGAATTTGCAAAATTCTTGGCAACTTTCACAAGTGTTTTCTTCTCTACTTTCAAGCATGCAAGAATCTTCAGGCCCATAACCCATGATGATCTCTCTAATTGGGAAAAATGTAATTTCCAATTAGAGTTATCCTTGTGTGCTTCATGACCTTGAGAAATTCAAAGTTTGTATTCACAGCTGCATTGACAAGCTTCTGAAGGACCTTGGGAACTCTGGAATATAAATTAACAATAAGCAAATATTTAATTTCTGGGTTTGGAGAGAGAGTCATAATATCAATATCTACAGGAAAGAGCAAATAATACAAACAAGTTTGAATACAGTCTGAGGCTGTATTAGGGGAAAAATTAAATGGTTATAGTGATTTTATGGCAAGCACTAAATGCACAGATTGACAGGAAACAGGCTGTTCAGTGGAGGAGTTTGGCCATAAGGCCAAATCTTCCCTTTCATGAAAGGAAGATAGGGGGAAGATGTGGTTGTAAGGTCCCTTATGAAGCTGTCTAACCCACCCTCCAGGCTGGAGGAGGAGCAACTGTGCCAAGGCCATTTGCTGAGAGACCGTCTCTACTTGACAAGGTTTCTCAGCTTCTCCTGGCAGCCCAATTTCCTGCTTTTGTCTAAGGGTGTCTAACAAGCTTCTTTCCTTCTGTGCTTATTCTTCTAGTTGCTGTTACAAAAACCGTAAGAGGGCATTGGCTTTTTTCAACAGCCTTGTTATGGACATAAAGACAGTGATGTCTTCCAACAGCTGTCTCCTTTAGAGTGAACAGTTCACTCTTTTACTTTTTCCTCATGATCTTGAGATGATAATTCCCAACATGAGATCCCTTCCTAAAGTTACTTTTCTCTGAACTCTGTTCCAGATCTTTCTACGTGCCATGCTCCAGCATGGCTCTTTCATTTCAGCTGAGACTGAGCAGAAAAACTGCTTCGTTGTCTTGCAGACTTCACTGTATGTCCTAATATACTTTTACCATTTTTGCAGCAGAGCAGTGCTGATGCAGAAAGTCTGCCACGTGCTGTATGCCTTCACTTGTATATGAACTAAACACACTGTACCTGCTTGGGGGGACTAGAAGATGTAGGGTGCTTTCATTATTACCCTTGGTTGCTGAATTTTTGTCACTCACAACTTAAAATGAGGAGTTAGTTTCATGAGTCTTGGGTGTTTGGATTCAAATCAGTCACTGTGCCAGTCTCGGATCTTCAGTGTATGAGTGCCACCCCAGCTTGTGCTAGGCTGATGTCCTTACCTTTCCTTCTATAAAGGCTTCTTGCGGCTTTGAATAGCCCACTTCAGCCCAGCCAGGTCTTTCCGCAAGGGCATGGGATCAGGTTGTCCTGTGAAGAGGCAGCTCCAGCTCAAGGATGGCCTCATGGAGCAGCTCTTCCTGCCAGGCACACCCCCAGCGACACCGATTTTCTCTGTACTGTGTAAATCTAGTTTACAAGGTTCCTGTAGTAATAAATAGGAATGCAACATACTCAACAGTGAAAAGGACAGAGCAGGAGCTGAAAATGTTATCTTTGCCTTAGGACAGCAAAGTAGAAGGATGAGATTGCTGAGGTCTGTGAATTAAAAGTAGAGAACTTGGAGCCTCCTCTGAGCACTTGCTGTCACTGGGCTAGGAAAGGAAAAGCCGTACTTGAATTTGGTATTTTTCCTCATTCACCATCCTCGAGAAGAGGGGCCAATGACAAATCCATACCGGGTACTGGCAGGAACCAAATGTGGAATTTCTCTTTGCCCTCCTGACTTGGATTTCTTGTTGCAACAGAAACTTAGTCCAAAGACCACTGTGAACTGGTAAGCTCTGTCTGGCTTTGTGTCAGGCATACATAGTGGTATTTTAAGTGTGTGTTATAAAGTTATCAAAAAAATAAGAATCACTTTTTTTTTAAGACGTACCATTAACCAAGCCATCATTTTCTTCAATGTAAATATTAAATTACTGTTTTAAATGCTTATGTTATAAGTGTATATGTTTTAATGTTTTCACAAAACTCCAAAGCTTTTTATAATCTAGATGAACACAGTCAGATTTCTTTCAGTGTGTTTTACCTGCTTCTTCTGTTAAAACTGTTTCAAGCAATACCCAACATGTAGCAGAAAACAATTTCAGTGAATACATCCCATCACTGCTACAGTTTTGAAGGCAGTTCGTTAAAAATACATATTTTCTCAAGATAACAATTTTGAAAATGATTGCAGGAAGGAAATATATTAGCAATTAAATTAGCGTGTTTTAGCACAACAAGCAATAAACTGCTTAACACTGAGCTTCTGTGAATTAAAAGCCAGAACAGCATTGGACAAAAGTCAAGGTTATGCTGACACATTTATTTCTCAGTAAATGAAGACTGTTTAGTTTTAATGCATTTGTGGTTAGCAATAGTTTCAAAAGATCAATGTAAATTCATTTTGAACTAGTAAATATTGTCTTAATGAGACTTCTGACAGCATGCTTTCACACCTTATGGTTCCTTACCTTTAAAAATGCCCAAAGGTGAACCTATTTTTCCTGGCATTTTACAATAAACAAATAACATCATGCAGTATTTTATTACTTCTGTCTGAAGTGTATTTGGGGGAACTGCAGTTTGGTTTTAACAACTACAGAACTGCGGTCGTTCAGTCCACAGTGTGTTACTGTTCTTCTCCTACAAGGGCTTGACTCTGGCTCAGGGTAAAAAAGAAGTTAAATGATCCTTTTTTTTTTTTTTTCCTCTGTCACATGAAGTAGCTTATATGAAATGAAATGCAGGATTTTGCCATAAACCTCTGCTGGTATCATGATGTAAACCATCTGCCATGCAGAAACTTGCTGGTGTTTATAAAAGCACTCCCCCATTTTTTAACTAGAAACCCAGCTCAGTTGTCATGTAGCTCTACCTGAATCCTCCTACGGGTATTTAATAGGTGTTGAATCAGACACACAATGAATCCACCATGGTAGGCATAAGGATTTTACAACATGAGTCTGAGGTGGCATCGTTGCTCAGAGGGATATGGCCACAAGGATGTAGTGCAGGCTGTCCAGGAAGAGTCATCAGACCGGTTTTTCTAACACAGCATTGCTGGATATGCAGAATTTGAGTTTTGCAGGAGGGCACGTGTTTTTCAAAAGTGCGGCTTCACGTCAGTCTGTGATGCCAGATGATTTAGGTTGCAACCAGCAGCCCTCCCAGCGGTACCAGTGATTTTCACAGGGCTGTTCACGTGACTGACAGTGTGCATCTGCTTTCTGACTCAGGGTGCTAGTTTGAGCCAACACTACAGGTCTGAAGGAAAAACAGGAAACATAAATCTTGCATAAATTTTAAGAAAGTTCTAAAAATAACTCCTAAGCTTGCATATAATAGGTTTTCAAAGTCTGACACCTTGCAACTTGCCAGGTCTATAAGGGAGCAGTCTGGCAGACAGTTACATAGAAGTAATCCCCTTACTAATGATATCTAGCACCCTTATTCTAGCTCTAATAAAGTGGCAAAGATAATAATCTGGATCTTAAAACTGTCTCATCCTTGTGACTATTATCCAACTCTAACCTTGAAGTAACATAATTCAGAGGAAGTGATTGCTAAATCTTGGCAGGAAAAATATTTCTTTGGCTCTCAACTTCTGGTGAAGCAAGTTGCTGTTTCATGACCCATTCCTCAGGAAAAGTGCACGTCCTTAAAACCTACTTCACTGTCAGATCCTCTGCTGGTTCCACCTCCTGGGGAGGCAGGATAGTGGGGTGAAATTGAGCTTGTCCCAAAGCACCTGCCCTCATGAGGCTACAGATGTCTTCTGAGGGCTTTATAAAAAGTTTGTGCTTTCCTGAAGGAGGTTGTCAGAGTGTTATTACAGATATTTTGATAAGATTCTCCATTGTCTTTAACAGACTTGTGATTGGGTCCTTGTCTCTTCGCTACTTCGTCCCAGTGAAGGTCGGTGTTTGTTGGCAGAGTGACCCAGAGGTAAGGTAGTGAAGGATCCAAACTCTGCACCTTAAACTGGCAATCTCCTGTGATTACCCAGGTCTGATATTTCATTTACTTCCTTGTTTTCTAAATGTAGTCATTTAGAATGTCTTCCAGTGCAGTCATCCAAATCAGCTGTATTTTAGAGGGCATCTTGTACAACCTTGGTAAAGGCTGCAAAAGCGTCTGAAAATCTTCAGTGTAAAATAGATGGGTCTCAGTGGAGCTCCCCTTGACTCCACAGGTCTTCTAGCTGTACTCACTTTTGGCACTACAGCTTGAAGCGTGACCTACCCCTTGTAGAAAAGAATGGACTGGGAAGAGGTTAATAATGCACGTGTAATTTTAGATGAGTGGAAAAGCAAGTAGAAAGACTGTGGAGGTGCAACTGTGTGAAATACATTGTTTTGAGAATCAAAGCCTGAGACCAATCCTCCAAGCACACCATCATCATCAGAAAAAAAAAGCAAAAAAAAAAAAAAAAAAAAGCAAAAGAAAAAGCAATCTTCCAAAACTGGAAAGAAATTAATCAACCTAATCAGCCTAGGAGGGAGAATTAAAATAGAGTCTATAAAACTTTACAAGGAACCTCTCCAAAAGTGTAAAGAGAAGAAAGTCTTGAAAAGTGATCAAATATAACCTGTGCCAGTAATTATACTTAAAGAAAACAATTATCCGTCTTAAAGAGAAAAAGTCAAACTACCACCAGGGTGTTACAATAATAATAATGCACAGCAATTCCAGCAGTCTTGCAGAAGATTAAAAGTTAAACAGGGGAAGCAATGTGGAAAGGTTCAGTTATTTACCTAGATTCATTTTTTTGGAGGGATTTTCTCCATTTGACCCTTAGCAACCTTTGCATGAAGAGAAGAATTAAGTTGTTTTTAAGTTACTTTTCACAAATCCTTTTTTTTTTTTTTTAATAGTGAAAAATTTACATCTTCTTCAGAAAACCATTCTTAATAAAGTACACAAATATGTCTCTTGTGGTCTAACCAAATTTTTTGTTCATTCACCCAATTTTGCACCTTAGATGAGATTGTCCAAACATGTAACCGAAGCTACACAGTGACTCAAGTGGCATACGAACAGCATAAAACACTAAAAGAGAAATTAGGCTACCAACTGGTTTAAATAAGTAACCAAAGCAGCACAAAAATTGGCCACATGCTAATGTGCCAAAAAGATGTGGCAATGTGCAATAGCAAGCTGTTTTGTTCAAAAGGAGGATGAGCCACTAAAAGGTCCAAAACAGCGTTTGTTATTTCCTTTCTGTTTCCAGTGTGAACAACTGCATTCAGTTTGATGAGATCTGTCTCTTTCCTCAAATGCACGTATCACTGAAGCCCTTAAGCAGATTCTTTTCTGTTGGAAGGAATGTAGGCGGGTGCTTGCACGCTCAGCTCAACAGGCTGGGCTGCAGGCAGGCACTTTGAGGGGAAAAAGTTTGTGTGGCAGCTAAAGGACAGAGGTCTCTTTAGGTGCTCCTTGGGGGTTCTGTTGTGTTGTCCACCTTGCCTGCATGCAAAACAAAGCACCTGAATTAGGCAGTGATCCAAATGTTTCTGAGACAAGTTATACTTTCTGTGGACTTCAGTAGGCTTTGGATCAGGGTCTTTGCCCCCCCTAGTTCAGCAGACCAGCTTTTGGTTTTAGTTGGTTCTGTATGTTTTACCTGCACCTCTGGAGGCATGCACTTGATCCAAGAGGTCATGTGTTTTTAACAGCTTTATGACACTCCACCTCTAACCTTGACTTGTAGGGATGTAGGATTATGAACCTGCCCCTGATGGTATAACTGGACCGTAGAGTTAACAAGACACCAGTGAATTTGCTAATGAACTTGCCCATAAGGTACAGGAAAGGGTCAGTTCTGCACTTTCCCCGAGACAAATTGAACCATAAATTTTACAAGTTTTTGTTGACATTAATTGGGTTACACTTGTGTAAGAAATTCTTCTTTCTTGCTCATTTGTCTTGCGAGTTGTTTGCAGTGCCAAATATTTCTGCCATGCCAGTCACTCAGCCATGTGATTTCCAGGCTTAACAATTTCTCTGAGACACCACAGACTCAAACCTCACTGTAGTTTATTGCTCAATAAAAAACAAAACCTTCAGATATTTTACCAGACTGCCATTCTCGAAGGGTCAAAGTAAAACTCCTATTTAAAGAAAATTTTCTCCCAGCCTCCTCCTTTTTTATTACTCCTTTATTCCCATCTCAAAACCACTGGGCCTTGAACAAAAGGCTCTTTTCAGAACAGTCACTTCTGTTCAAGATTAAGTGAAGTGATTTATTACATTTATGTAGTGTTAGGCAGTGATCATTCAGATGTTAAATTAATGGACGTTTCCTCACCAGCTCCTTGCCAGTTCCTGTGGTACTGTTAATGCACCATTTGATCCATAATACATGAAATAATCCCCTCACCATCTCTGGAGAAAGCGTTGTCCTTTGTCACTGTTGTTAATCCCCAGTAGGGTGAGTTGCCATGCCCAGGTATAGAGAGACCTGAGGGAGTTTTGCACTCAGAGTCTGTCAAGGGCAGGTGTGCTTGTG
Organism: Falco biarmicus; assembly: GCF_023638135.1. NCBI lineage: Eukaryota > Metazoa > Chordata > Aves > Falconiformes > Falconidae > Falco > Falco biarmicus. Next base: position 76,630,395 of record NC_079289.1, on the reverse strand, counting down.
CTGTGCTGTGCTCTGGGGAAATTTTGACACTCCAAGAAGCCACTCCGGTGCAGAAGTGCACAAATTGGTCAGAAATCCTAGGAAACTGGGGATAGAAAGGCAGAAGGTACAGCCTTTGGGCTTGAGTACCTCGCTACTGCACATTGGCACATCACTGTTCCAGCTAATGTCCCTTGGGATCTGCAGACTCATTCTTCAAGGCACTGGAAAGATGCTTGCTGTAGGAAAGGAGATCCTGAAGGAAAGGATGGCTACCTCACTCACTGGAGAGGTTGAGATGTCTTCAGGACTGAATGTGTGCTGGGAAGAATACAGATAGAACAGTAAATGTAATTTTAGCTGCAGCTCTTGTCAGTGAGATCCTGCATTATGCAGAGCCACAAATGGGAGGTTTCCTCAGCTTGTGTAAGGACAGCACAATGTGACTTCTCCCACGTACTGAAAGCATGGGAACACTTGAAGATGTGTACTGCAAGTAACTGACTATTACTTACAGGAGAAAAGTAGCACACAGAGGGGTTACTTTTTGGTTTTTGTTTTATTATCTCGGTATAAGCTTTTTTGTTAAAGCCAAATTCTCCAGTCCAATGTGCCAGACTCATAAATGTGTTTGCTCTTAACTGGAAAAGCATTGACATTCTGCCATCCTTAAAAAATACAGGTTTCCAAATCTCTGTGATCTCTGTGCTTGTCAGGGCAGAGATCCAAGCAGAATGGTTTGGTCTGAGAAAAGATGACTGAGCGGTTTACCGTCATGTAGGATCTCTGTATAAGATGTCATCTCAAAAGAGTATGTTTAACAGCAAGTTGCCATGACACAATGACATGCCTTGGACAGATGTCTAGGGTAGTCCTAAACGAGCTGGCTATGGTCCTGGAGCATGTATATTTAGGCTGATGCAGGTTTCTGCCTGGCACCGATGTAGCCTTGGGCAGGCTCGTAGTGTTCCAGCCCTGGCAGAGTGCAGCACTAACACGGTTTCTGATACCTGAGCTGGCTGTGGTACCTCTGTGTGGCACCAGGCTGTGTGGTCAGGGCTCTGATCCTGCTGACCAACTCATGGCCATGCAGTTTTTTTGACCCTTTCATTCATCAAAGACATTAAATAGAAATTGACATTTAGGCAGTCTCTTCTATTGAGCAAATTCACTTTTGTTGCATGGAGCATGTGTTTGCGAGGCAGCTGGAGCACAGGAGCTGTTATCCAGAGATAAGTCACGCGGACAGAAATACATGCTTAAATACTCTGAAATAGGTTGGTTTCCTGACTAGCCGTTGGGTTTGTGCTCAAATTTAAATATGTGGTTAAGTCCTATTCATGCCAATGATATCTAAGCATGTGCTTAAAATTGAGCAGTTTATTGAATTGTGGCAAAACTGAGCGACCTTTGTAGAATTAATTAATCTATCTGAGTTACTTTTTATGTATGTGACCCAAAGAGAACTGTACAGCTTCTGTGTGAGTTTTAAACATATCTTTCAGTTAAATCAAGGATCCAGACACAAATGGTAGTACACATTATATGGATTTATGACATTCCCTGGAGGATTCTGGGTCAATAAAGCAGTGAATGGATTACAAAGAGGCCTCTGAAGTGTTTGCTGGAATTCGCAAGGAATGAATGAACTACTGTTTGTTTTATGACTGGAAAACATCTTTCTATGGATGCTGCAGATCAGGCTGACTGACAGACATAACGTGCTTTTGCTGTGTTTTGAACAACCGTATTTATTGTATGCAGGCCAGAAGTCGAAAAATAAAAGGGAAGCAGAACGTCATAGTAGTATACTCTTAAAATAGACTGGAAAATAATACAGGTTCAATGCAAATGATTATTTATTATTCAGCATTGTCACTTTTGCTGCAGTACCCCACAGACTTCTGTCAGGACCCATGCTCCATTGTTATGCAGGCACATTGTACATGATACAAGCAGCTTGTACCACATGTAAACCTTATCTAAATGCCTGGCTTACATAGACAGAATTCAAAAGCAAGTCTGAGTTTTCTAAACAACTAGAACTATTGCTGAGCCCTATGCAAAGCAGGATGTTTCATCTCCAGCTGGCACAGAAATGATGTATGTAGATACAAGCAAAAGCAAGACATAACAAGCAAAAGTTAAAAATGTGAAAAGCAAAGTTGTTGTGAAGCATGAGAGGCTAAAGGAAGAAACCTCAGGTCCGTCCAACACTTTCAACAATGATGAAGACCAGCTTCCTCGCTGCACACATGGGCTCCAGAGCTCCTGAATGTCAGCTGTCCTCTCTGTCCTTGCCATACTGGTCAGGTGGGCAGAGGGGATCTGGCATTGGTTGCCTAAAAGATGAATAAGTTTTTTCGGGCTATTTTGATTTCAGGATGAGGAAGCTCAAGTAGCAGGAGGGCCAAGCTATCCCCTCACTCCTTGCCAGGCTGGTGGTGAGGAGACTGCTGTCACTCCCATGTCCCCCTTCCTCCCTCTTGCCAGAGGCAATGGGGATGCTATTTGCTGATGCCTGGCTTGGACATCTGGAGTCACCTGAGAGTGAAGAGTGGTCAGTGAGGAAAAGGTTAGGCCTCTGGAGAGATTTTTGCTTTCCTGAGGTATGACTGATGCCACCAACAAAGAAAGAGCATCTAGACTTTGATTCCTGCCTTGTATTCCTTTCCTGGTCCTGGCAGCAAACAGAGATTCCACACTGTGATTTGACTGCTTGACTTTTACTCCACTTTAAATTCTAAATTCCAATTTATGTAGGAAAGATTTCAGTGGTGTATGGTGCTTGCTAAACACAGACAGCAGTGTTAGTTACCTTGCAGCTGTCAAAAAACAGCAGTCTATTGAGCAGTGATCACATTCAACAACCACAAGATGCATTCAGGGAATTGGTACTGTCAGTGTTTGATATTAGCACTCAATGGCATAACTGTAATAATTAATACATAATGATAATGCAAGGGCTAATGAAATTAGTAATGCAATTACTATTAATACTTTGCAAGCCTACCTAATCGCTTGCACGGAACCTACTGTGTTGAGTTGGGGGGTTTTAAAGCACGTGTCTCCCCATGCTACAGGAAGACACAAATTCTGTCAACTCTGAGGAATTCAGGGTAGGATTGTCAGAGGAGGGAAAAAGGTAGATGAGAATAGCAGCAATAACAAATATAAGGAAAGAATTGGAGGATGTGTTTGCGATTTATTATCAGCAATGCCAGCAAATACATGTTCTAGGTCACTTAACTGAATGGAAAATATCCAACAAGACAGCCAAATTAAATGGAAATAGAAGTTCTCTACCTTGAGTTCAAATAAAGCACAGACAGCAGGCGGCAATGGAAAGTCCATTAAATTTTAATTTGCTAGTCATTAAAGCATGCCATTCACTGTAATATTACATGGCAAGGAAGCCCAAGTACAGAAGTATATGGCTTACTGTTCTTAATGGTCTTCTTATAAATTTCTGTCTGTGATTATAATCAGTTCTTTCTTATCATCCATGAAATTTATGAACCAATTTATTACATCAACTGAGTGGAAATATCAGATAATGCAATGCAATAAAAAGCAGATACTGATTTTAAGAAATTGGTGTGCCCTCCATGGTCTCCTGCGAGAAGAGCTAGAAGAGAGCACCTAATTACTTCAGCAACATTAAAAACAACTGCAACATAATGGCGTATGGAACCATTTAATCAAAATGGACACACAACACTTGTAATTATATGAAAAGGTCATGGAAATCATCAATTTAGACGAATATGATGTGAAGAATATGACTTAAAACTTCCAGTAAAGCTATCTCCTGGAGATTATTTGAACCACAAAAAAGTGGTTTGTATTTCCAGTTTAATAGCTGAGGGCACGATGCCATACTGTGTGTTTTGGCTTGCGAGATCTCAAAGCAGAACTTTCTTAATTGGAACTGCTCAGATACACAGCATGGAGGTTCATTTCAAGTAACATACCTGCTGCTGGAAAATATAACTGCCTACAATTTAATTATGTAGAAGCTCTACTCTGGCTTTTTGATTGGTCCTGTGAATTTCTCCACAGAGCTGAAAGAGCTGAAACACCAATTCATCTGTTTTAGCAGAAGCAAAGAAAAAGTGAACTGCTTTCAATTTCCTTTTTAGTATGCAGTAATGGATAATTTCCAGCTCTGGAAAAAAAAAAAAATCACCCCAGACTATACCTGGGGGTAACCTACTTCCACCAGGTAATATAATCTGTTTTCCTTGCTGCAGCTAAACAAGATTGACCTCGGCATCTTGATTTTGGTCAAGACAACAGAGCAGGAAGAAAATCTGCTCCTGGAAAGTGGTAGATGTTTTAAAGTGAAAAGGAAATACACATTTATATGACTATCAGGGTAGGGCCAATTAAAGCATAGACACAGGGGATACTTTTACATGGCACAAAAAGTACTGTGCTCATACCAAAGCCTGACATTGCAGGGGCACCGGAGAAAGAAAATAACAGTATTACGATTTGCTCATGCTATTACTGCGTCTCTTCATTGTGCTGAGGATCCCATGAGGATGGCCTCATTAATGCAGCTGTTTAGCTTCTGGTAGCTGTTTGGAACTAGTGCTGGTATCTTTGCACAGGCTTTTCTTGTGCTCCACTTGAGCACATGTGCACTTCATTGACATGTCTCTAGGAGCTGAGAAAGATGTGGTTACTTTATAACCTGATCTTTTTAAGCAGTCTCCAGCCCACCGAGACTGCCAAGGAGCTTTTACAAACCTGGTGGAGAATGACCAACCCCTACTCTGTTCCTCAGAGGTGCACTTCAGCCCTGCCCATGTCATAGAAGATGCTGAGCCAGTACTGAGGGATGTTCCTGCTTTTAACCCTACACTTAGTGTGGAGAAAGGGGACCTTTTATATGGGGTACACAGTCAAAACTGGCTCTGTCCCTGCTAAGAGCCTTGACAAGTGTGAAAACTGAATCAGTTATATGTTTTGAAAGATTTTTTTTAAAAAAAATGAGAAATAAAAAGGAAGAGAAGATATTTGCCAGTGTATCAGATTTCAGTTATTTTTTATTATTAGGCATTTCTTTTTTCAAAGCACATGGTGTAAGCAAGTGAACCTATTTGTCCAGGCATGTAAGAGAGAAGAGAATTAAGCTTATATTTCTCATTTTAAGAGGCAATTGTCAGTGGATTTATGAAAACTCTGAATTAGATAAAACAAATTCACAGCAGTACAAAGAAACCTTGACCAGGTCATGTAAAACAATGCTCTAAAGTGGCAATTTGTTGTAGAGTAGGTGATTAGGTCATTTCAGAAAATGAGAAAATATAATAACTGTCCAGCTGTCAAATGGCTAAACCTAACATGAAAACATTCAACGCTCAGTAACAGACCAGAACTGAACGCTCCCAAATCCATAATAAGGCAACTAAATGAACTGTCCTAGACACCCAGCAGCTTCCCCCCTGCTACATTTTAGAGAAGATAAATCATTGTGGCAGGTTCTTTGGTACCTGTGAACGGCTCAGAACATTTTGTCTTGCAGTCACCTGTGCTTACACTTACACACTCACACTCATGCTTAGGGCTGTGCCAATGCCCCCATATCCAACAGCAACAGGGAGCAATCCATGTCCCCGAGGGCTACTGGTTAAGTCTGGCTATTGTGCAGCCCATGACTTTTTGGGACCCTGTGTTGTTACCAGACGCTTCTGACCCTTACAGCTTGCTGGGGCACTGGCTCAGGACCTTCAGATCTGCACCAGACATGATCGTTGTGGAAGACTGCAAAACCACCAGCTGCAGTTTTTGCACTGGTGTGTTTTGCCAGACTTGAATTATGTGGCTTTTGCCCAGCGTGGAGGTCAGCTAGCTGAATTCATGCTGTACCTTTTCTCCACAGGGGTCAGAGCTTGCAGGAAGGAAGGGCACAGCCAGCTGTTATGAAATGGGAGCAAGAGTCGTGCCCAGCGCAGGGGCGGTGGGGGTGGTGCCTGTCCTGGCCCAGGGGGGCACGAGGACTCGTACACAGATGTGCTCAAGCATACTTGCTGTCACCACTACTGCGCGCCATGGCTGTGGCTGGTGCCCCTGGACTGAGGGACAGGAGGGACAGTAGTGCTACCATGGCTCTGTGTGTGTCATGCTACCACCATCCTTGCCTGTGTGGTGTGAGGTTGCTGAGCCATTGCAGCTGGATCTGGGCTCCCTGACCATGGAGCCAGGTGAGTCCCCAGCCTCAGCCCAGGGACCCAAGGCCAGCAAGGACAGACGATGGTGTGGATTCATCTATGCCTTCCTGGCAGAAGATAACAGCATTGCAGCCGTCATGTACCACATTGCAACATCAGTTCCACCAAGGTCTCTAGTCTTATTGCAATATCTGTAAAAAAAAAATGCAGGGTTACTTCTTTCTGCATGTATGCAGCTTTTGTTTTTCCTCTTTCCCTCAGCCCTTCGTCTCTCCTTCTCTCCTTCCTGTAAGGAGGGTATTTCTGCTTATATTCACATGTCCAGTCACGCAGAATACATTTAATGTCTCACTCTCACCGTCTGTGTGAATCTAGTCCCTCATTGGAACAACTCAGCCCCATTGCTATCTGATTTACAGGCTCTCCTCTCCTTCTACCAGCCTGTCAGCTGGGGGTCTCAGGGCTCTCAGGGCTACCTGACCTCCAAGACCAACATCTGCTGCCATGTTCTGAGGGACCCTGAAACTGGGAGCACCCTTTGGAGCGGAGATCCAGGCAGTTCTGTAACATTGTGAAAGGCAAATATACCGTAATATTGGCTGGGTTTGCACACTCCTGGTGTTCCTGGGAAGGGCAGGGCTCTCTTGCCTGGCAGGGGTGGGCAGGGGCATTTCTGGATTCAGCGCAGCATCCTCAGCCCTGTGTGGGAAGTGTGCCAGGAGAAGGGTGCATGCCTGTCTGCCCATGCACCTGACAGCTCATGAGCTCTGTGTGCTGTGGTGTGTCTGCTGCCATCACATGTTGCACTGCCAGCAGGCAGGGATGGGAGTGGAGGTGTTGATATGGCTGATAAGGAAATAATCTCTTGCTGCTGTGGTCTTAACTGCTGTATTTATCACATGAGGCTGCCAGTTTGAGAAGCTCCTGCTGCCTGCTTCCTGCTGCTGTGCAAGTTGTTGAGCACCACAGATCAGCTCTCCCCCAGATTTGATCATTGTTCCCTCAGCACTGTTAAGATGTGATGGAGTGGTGCACCTGTGCTATTGTTGCGTATGCATGTCGTTGCTTTTACTCCTGCACCTGGATACAAGTGTGGAGAAGGCATATGTCCAGAGGAAAGCTCCTCTCCTCACATGTCCCAGCCACCAGCACTCTCCTGGAGGCTTGGGGTCTTCAGGTCCTCCTGGCTGCTGGGTAGCTCCCAGCCCTGGAGTTTTAGGTTGCGGGTTGTCAAAGCACAGCTTCTTCACTGGAGCCAAACATCTGGTGCAGCTTGTTATAGTACCCTCCAGTGTCCCAAGCCACACTGGCATGCTTTTTGGCATCCTGTGTCTCTCTGTAATCATATTTTTGTTTCTTAAATTTGCCTTGGCACTGCTGCTCACTGCCGGTACAGTCTCAGTGATGGGCCTCCAGACCACGTCGGGACAAGCTGCCACTGGGACAAACTCTCCTGTCTTCTGCTTCTTGCCCCACGGTCTACTCCCCCTAAATGGCCACAGGGTAATGTCTCTGCAGCCCTTTGCAGCTCTCTGGTGTGCTTCAACTATCTCCCTGTGTGTTTTACTGTCTTTTACTGCTGGAAGGATGAATTTGGCCCACACAGATAAAAGGGCTGTTTGCAGCCCCTGGGAGGGGTGTTTAGGTAATGACTGTGAGGGTATGTGCTGTTGCCGGGTGTGTGGGGTAAGGATGTGGGGTGCAGGGGACACAGAGCCAGCTGGGACAGTGCCAGAGTCATGCCTGGGGCAGTGCAAATGAGTCCTGTCAATCTGGTCCCTACCACCTATATAAAATAGCTGTATGAAATAGCTGTAACCATGCTCAGGTGTTATTTCTGGGACAAAGTGGGGTGGCTCCAGCATGGAGCCCGGGAGTACAGCAATACCTGAGCAGTGGAGAAAGTCAGAAGGCCACTGCTCTGGCTGGGGACGTGGCCCTAAGCTTATTTAACACCATAAACATATACTCCAGCTGTATATATACTGGCAAACAAGACAGACCCAGGGCACAGGGTCAAGTGCTAGCCTGTGATTTTTTTCTACTTTTTAACTGCTATCAAACTCTCTGGTCAAGTTTGGACCTGTGCCAGCCAGAACTTTCCAGAGCAAGGTTTGGAGATGGTAGATGCTAGAGTCTCTTCCAGTCCAGATGTAACCACTGTCATTGGGTGGAGAGAGCATGGGGGAGAAAGAGATTTAACTGTATAGATGTAGCATATGGTTCTACCTAGCTTGTGGGCCAGAGAGCAGCGCTTCCCTCTGTTTTATTTCTTAGCGTGAACCTAGCCAGACAGGATCAACCCCTTCCTTTGAATGTACTCAGCAAAGAATTACTTGGTAATCTGCTTGCATGACTGAAAGCAATTGTTCTCTTCAAACAAACAAACAAAAAACTCTTAAGTTAAAAGAACATTATTAAGGTTGCAAAGTCAAGCCCTCAGAAATTAGCCATTGCCTGAGATGAGAATGCTTGTGCAACCTTCATTTGTAGCCTTTATGGGCTTTCCTTATGACAGTCTTCAGTCACTGTCTGCATGCTATTTTTTCCACTGAGCTTCTGTTTCCTTCAGTACGCAGAATGGGCTGCACACAAATAATGACAAGTTTAGTTTTGTCCTCTACCTAATATGTGATTCCAGGCTTTAATTGTTGCACAATGTTCAAAACCTGTTTTGAAGATAGGGCTATCAGTTTCCTCATTGCCTTTCCTGTGGTAGACACCAGTAGCCTGTGCATGGGCTCCACAAATAAAAGTGATTTTTAACTCCTAGTGTTCTGCTGAAAGCAGAAGGTATAATACCCTAGTTTTACAGTTGCAGAACACCTAGTAGTCCGCATGTTTCATTTGTAAGAGCCTGAGAAATTTATCTTTCTGTCTACTTAACATTAACACCAAGATCCAAGAACAAATGCCATTTGACTTTGATAGAAATTATGAGTTTCAACATTTTGGCAAGTCAGACCACAAAGCCTTACATTTGGCATGCAGAAAATGAGGAATGCATGACTTGTGATAAATCCTCAGACCTGACATCATGCAGGCACACTGTGGCAGAGGCAAAAGCAGAACTCAGCTCCCCCAGAGGTGGCACTCAGGCTTTTCTGTTCCTCCGGTCCCCTGACTCATTGGCTTCATAATTTCCAAACTCTGCAGCAAATACAGTAGATGTACTTCAGACTTAATGATACTTTATCATGCCCAGAGCTAGTCTGCTCCATTTTGTTCAGTAAAGCACAGCTGCTATGGAAAAGATCACAGAATGAAATGCCAGGTCTGTCTGGACCCTAACCTAACCCAAAACCTAGGTCTTCCTTTTCAGACCCGTAGGGAAGGAGCTGGGTGAGAAGCCATCCTCCTCACCTTGAGAAAATTGGACTTCTAATCCAATTTCAAACTCAGACTCTCTTACTCAGACCTAGGCATCTCTTACATAATCAAAGATAAATAGTCCTAATTACAGCAGCCCCTAGTTTCAGAATTGTTGATTTTGCAGTCTTAATATTATTTCTGGAAGGGGAGAAAATAAAAATGGGTAATGGGGGTGGAGAGGGGGAGAAGGAAAATGTCTGCACCGGGACCTTACTGCTACCTCTGTGGTTTGAAAGCAGAACTGAAGTATCTGGAGCTGATACAGTGAGCTTCTCTGCTGGGGCTAATGCAGTGGCTGTTAGGAGCACCAGGTAACAACCCTTGGCAGGACCGCCAGGAAAGATGAGGAGAAACATGCTTCACAGAGGCACTCATAGATGTTTGTAAACAGCACGGAAGTAGCTAAAGCTCTTTCAGGCCTTTGAGGGAATTGGAGTCTAGTGAGCCCTGAACATGGTCTCCCCAACCACCTCCCCTGCTGTAACCCCTCCACCCTGAGACTTTCAAAGCTGTTGTTTATCTGCCACCGACAATGTCAAAGCTAGTACAGCTACTCAGGGGAACACAACTGGGCAAACTTGGGGCCTTTTGGAAATACTGTCCTCTGAGTACAAAAGAACAAGCACAAGGCCAGGGAGTCATCACTTTTCCCTCCAGTCCTTGGTAAACATTTTTCACTAGTTCTAAAAATAAAAATGCTTTAGACAGCTACCTAAGCAATCCAGACTCAACAAATATCTTTATTATATGAAAATAAAGAAAACTTCCTGCATGTGGTTTGCTTTCAGCTACCGTTATCTGTTTAATAGACACTGAGCTAAACAAGAAAAGCATAATAAGAAAAAGCAGATTTATGTTAGGCTTCTTGCATAACAGAGGGCAGGCATTTTCTTTTCTCCAGTGACCTTAGAAGTCCCTATGCTCTATTAATTGTTGGTTTGTTGTATGCATTCACTGAGGGGGGAAGCACACAGTTGAAAATAAGCTTTCTGCATTGTATATTTGCCACATAAGAAAGGAAAATAGTGTTTCAGATTTAAACCATGTAGTTAGCACAGGCTGACTGACTAGACTAGTTCTCCCCAAGATTAAGTATTAGAAGATGTGCCTGATATCTTATTTGCAGGTCAAATCAGACTCCACAAGGTCAGCTGAACACTGCCTGCCCCACCCCAACTCTGCCTGGTGGCAACTGCTCACCACTGGAATTTGTTTCTGAGCATTACAGAGCTCTTGGACAGCCTGCCCTAAAGCAACTGTGGCCAGACAAAGGCAATCTCTTTTCACATAGAGCAGAATCCCAAGCCCTGTGAACTTAGCTCCCTCTGTTTGGCGTTACTGATCCGTTAGTCTAAATATGGTACATGGCAGTTTGATGGAAATCATTTCCAGTAAGAGAGGATGTTTCCTCAGCAGTTTTCAAGCTGGCTCTGACTCAGGCATTCTCATGGGAGCCCATTTAACTGGTCATTAGGGAGACAGCAAAAAGGCATTGAGGAATTTCGTAACAAAGATGTGCATCCTGTATGAAAGACCTCCTGAGAATCCTCCTGGCCATTGGCTCTGTGCATGCTTGAGAGATTTTATTAATGCTGCTGAAAAAGTATTGCTGAAACTAATCTATTATTTGTGCATAATTTTAAAGATGCTGTATTGTACTTGTTCCAGCAATGTGATGAACCACTGTGCTTGTAAAATGCTTTGCTCAAACAAACCATAATTAAATGTTTAAAGTCGATTAACACCCTATATTGCAACACACTAATCGGTGGTAGAAGGGTTGCAGTTACTAAATGAATAACGGGAAGAAACATCCAGAATTTGCTAAGCAGAGTCTTGTCACAAGCTGGGACCAGAGTAAATATGTCAAGCAAAAAGTCTATGTAAGAAAGTAAAGGTTGTGAATCGCCCTCATAAAAGCCGTGAGAGACAAAATAAGTAATGCTTCATAACACACATAACATATGCCTTTTTGTGCATAAGTGTTTCAAGGCAAATCCTTTCCAGATTAACTGTGGTGGAAAGTTAATAAGACTTTAATCCTGTAAAGGCTCTGAATATGCAGATTTCTTTTGGTCTCATGGCTGTACCCACTGACTTTACTAGGATTACTAACATGTTTAAAACCGAGGCACATCTTAAGAGTTTAATTGGACTGAATCTAGTAGCTGGCAGAAGGGTGGGTGTCACCCAAGGCTGGAGTTTTGCTTTCTGTTTCAAGTCATCCAGATTGTGGCTGCTCCTGACCTCAAAATACCCCAGTATGGAGGTGGCAGGCCAAGTGACAGACCTCCTGCAGAGGTGCTTCTGTGGGGTTGGGATGCCCCAAAGCCAGTTGTCCTCCCTACAAGTCTCAGGCGGTCGAGACAGATGACGGTCTGTTGGATTAGCAACCCATAAGGGGATCTTCTCACCCAGGCCCTGACAGTCATGCAGAGAAAATGTAAAAGGCCTCCCTTATTGACCCCTCTTTGTAAGGCTCAGGCTATAGGCAGGAGTTTTCTTCATTTAGAGACACACCGATTCATATCATCAATAGTAAGGCTCTTTGTTGAATGTTTACTGCCAAGCCAGATTGAATCACAACCATTTTCTGCTTGCCTGAATAAACAAGAGCTATCATGAGTGAAATCATGTTGCCTAAGTGTTGGATCCAATACCTATGGGATTGCAAATTTAGTTCCTGGACATGTCGGTCTGGTGCTACAGGCAGAAGTAGTGACACTGGGGGAAAAAGGCCTAGAAATGCAGCAAAAAGGCACAGGCAAAAAACACACACAGGACAGAGGAAGAAGGAAGTTTGGGTAGATGTGCCATAAATTTTCTAAAAAAAGTTGTAGTGTTCAGATGCTCTGCCCTGAAAAGTGAGATGTAACATAGCTAATCAGCTCTCTAGGCTTGCTGGTTGAGGTTCTCTGAGAGAGGGAAGCACTGATCTTACAGATGAAGTTCCAGAAAACTTTACATTAGATAAATATGACAGAGTTTTCTCCACCCACAAGATTTCCTTTCCTTGCATAGCTGGATATTCCCTACAGGTGTCTGCTCCAATACCTTATCTCTCTGTTGACGCTCTCTATAGGTAGTGCTGTTATCACTCCACATGGTCTTGTTACTCATCTGAACCTGTCTGATGTCCTTCTTCATGCTAAGCTCTTGACCTTAATGACCTCTTGGGGCCAGGAAATCCTTATCCTAACAATATAAATTAAAAAAAAAAAAAAAAGTTTTTTTAAGCTGATCTAACTGGCTAAGCCTCTATTTTAAGCTATTAAGCCTAGTCCAGCCTTACTGATGTGTAGCTTTTGGGGCAATCTTATCCAGTATACCTCACCCAAGGTATCCCTGTAGCTGAATTTAATATGTAAAGATTTAGCAAAACAAACTTGCTGGTACTTGTTTTGAAAAAAAATAATTCTGCAATGAGAGGCATGAATTACACATAATTATTGACCCTGCAGTGTAAATACTGACGATAGGAAGCTTTTAAAATGTACATTATTAAAACGGTAGAGTGTTTATAGCTAGAGAGACATCAGTGGTTTGGCAATTAAATGCATATTTATGAACTCTTCTAAATAGATATTATTAATCCAAAAATTTCAGGTTTCAGATAATTTAAAAAAACACTTTTCAGATCCAAGACACTAAATTGTGTACAAGCTGTTATAATCTTTAATTTAAAACTAAATATCCCACACATAGCTTCTTTTAGGGCCTGTTCCAAGGACCTTAAGTGAATGTAAAGTCTTTCCACTGACTTCAATCAGCTTTGAAAAGACACTTAATCTCCTGCCGGCATTACCTGCTCACCATTAACTGCTCTGGCATGTTCTTGCTACTCTTCTGGCCCTTGCAGAGGAAGGAAGGGGATGAGGAGTTTGATGCCAAGAAAGACTGTGTACTCTGTGTAATTTATTTAACAGTGTTATCCTGATGGCACTCATCTCCTTTCTCATCCAGCTTTTGCTGCTGGTCACTGATGATGTGTTCTGTGAGTGATGGAAAAAACCCAGTTGTATTCAAGTATGTGGTTGCAGCTGGCTCTAGGCAGAAATGGGACCTGGTCTGTGTCGTGCCTGCTCTAGGTTCTGGCGTAGGAGAGGTCATGGTCCTGTGCTGCAGCAGGAGCAAGTCTGGGCAAGGCCTGCAGAGGACAGGGCTTGATGAGATATAGGTCCAAAGGGTGGGCTGGACCTTAGGGAAACAAAGACTCAGGAGAGATAGGCTGGGTTATGTTGGCACGTGGGATGAGTGTGTGGGACCAAGGTGAAGGGAAAGGCATTTGCCCCCTTCTGGTATTGTGCAATACTAATATCTCACTCAAATCTTTGTTTTAAACCTGATGACCCATGAAGAGTACGAAACAAAACACACCAGTGGTGTCCACAGTGGGCTTTTCATCTGCAGCCATAGGGAGTAACATGATTTCCCAAATCATCATTGCAAAAGGGTCACATTGCACAGTCCACTATACTAACTGGTCACCAAGGACACAGCTATGAGACTGGATTTTAAAGATGGGTTTAGGCTGAGACAGAAAGTGACAGGCTGGAACCCAGGTTAATTAGAAAAATGTCACCACTTACAAGTCCCCTTCCTTACTCCTCAGCTCTCATGCTTGTACTGCCACAGCTATTTAGACATGTCAGGCAGGACAGGAGGAGATGGAGATGAGCATATGTGCGGAGAAATCAAGGGATGCAGATCACCTGAATCATGAAAGGAACTGGTTTGAGCTAAATAAGAGCTGCTCTTCTGTTCGAGTTCAGGACTCGAGTAACCTTTATGGAAACCACAGTGTTTAAGTAACCTCTCCTTTCCCTTTCCCCCTCACTCCCTCACCTTCTGCCTCTGAGTTTGCACACAGTAGAGCAGGCCGATGAAGACTGTTGAGTCTAATTTTCAGCCAGGTAAGTTCAAATGAAAATCAGAAGGGTACTACTTACCTTGGCCACTAGGCAACGGTGGGGCTGGGCCCAGTCACCTGTAATTCATTGGCTGCTCTTCTGATATGCAAGAAGTCAGTCTGGACAAAAAGTCCAACTATTAATTTACTTCTGAATGGATGAGGGGACCTGACTGCTGATGAGATCCTGTCACCTCTGACAGGGCCTGAGTGGCTCTTGGTGCTGCCTCTGGCACCAGAGAAGGATGCTTAGGTCCCAGGGTGCAGGGAAGGAGGACAGAAAAGCCTTGAAATAGTTGTGATCTTTGGCTCCAAGCCAAGGGAGTTTGGCTATCTCTGGAAAAGGGGAAGCTTGAATAAAATTATCCAAATTGTTATAGAGATTGTTACTCCCTCTGGGTCTTCTCTGGGGAAGGTGATGATGGTAGAGCACGAGAAAGGAAGCTGCTTAAGTCTGACAGAGCAGAGGCTTGTGCTCAGTGCTGGGCTAACCTGACAAAACCGTCCCATGAGAAGTGTGTGCAGTAGAGGAATCCAGCGGTGTTTGTTTTCGTTGGCTCAGCATCTGTGTTCTTCAAATATGGCAGGAGATATTATCAGGGTACGGAAGAAGTGAGCTAAAGTTTTCTGGGGTTTTCTGTCAGGCTTTCTTTCAGGGACTTCCTGGTGACAGGGTCAGAGTGGCTCTGGAGAGTCAGAGAAAGGGGCAGAGCTCAAGGTCTGGCTCTAACCCTGGTACCTCTCGCAAGCTGCTCTTAACCGTACTGGATTGGAAAAGCTCTATATCCCTATATATTGTTGCAGAGAACTTCTGCACAGAACCTGGAGAATCAGTCCCCTGACATGTGAGCTGCTCCCGTCATCTCACTGAGGACCAAACGTAGATATTCAATGCAGCTGGTATTTTAAAAGCCCCAAATGCCAATGCTTCTGTTGCTCGTAGGGGAAGGAGAGCAGGGCGGCTGCCAAGTGGCCTCTGAATTTCCCCTCGGTTCTGGGAGGGAGAGGCATGCAAAAGGGGATGGCAGGCACCTGCTCCCCATCCCTGGAGGGGGGACTGGCTGGGGAAGCCATGGGGCTGGGGAACAGGCTGCCCTCTACTAGACATGTGCACAGACCTCTGTGTACGGCTTCTCATCTGCAGGGTGAGTCACAGGAGCGGGGCTCGCTGTGTGGGCATAGCTTCAGCAGTGTATCATTGCTCCCCCTCTCCATCCCTGGGTGGGTTCTGCATGGAGAGCCCAGATGGAGGAATTTCTTTCTTTACACAGTGGGTGTTAATCAACATTTTGGGAAATGCAATTACAGGTTCACAAGCTGTGGAAACTTCTGGGTTTCCCACACTTGGTCAGTATGGTCATCGTCCATGTCTCAGCTCTTTCATTAGCTGCCAGGGACACTTAACCTCTTACAGTGTCTGCATGAGAGTGGGAATGTGGGAATGTTTTCTGAATGACTAAGGTGCCAGCCCTGGAGGCATACGTGTATGTTTTGCAACAGCCAATGCCAGGATTTTTCCTAAGAGAATTAGGAACGCAGTTTATCTGGGAGCCAAACTCTATTAGTTTTTTGGTTTTTTTTTTAAATCCTGGCCTTTTTGTTACTAGCTTTCCAGCTGAACATGTTAGATTCCTGGCATCGCTCCTGTACTCTGCTGCATTACTCAGCTTTTGTGCTGCCAGACTGAAATGTCAATGCAAATAACTGTCAGCCTCCCAGGAAGCAAAATGTGGAGCACCATTCCCCGCTCCCTAGGTAAGTGGTTTCAGGATACAGCTCCGTCGGTTACGAGAAAGGTTATAGGATATGTTACCTGAGGTAGCGAGGGGCTGGACTTGCCAATACACAATGCCCTTCCCAGTTCTGAGTTCCCAAGAACACCCTGACTGATGTGGAAAAAACTGGTTTTCCGATTATGTGCACTTCCCTGAGTTGTTCTGCTAAATTATATTCCCGTTGCCATTTTTCCGCATTCCTACATGGCTATGCCCTGACTGCTATGTCCAGTGAAAACCTTCATTATCAGAAGCCATAATTCACCTACCAGCTCTCAGAGGTCACCACTTATTGGACATTTGTATCTTGACCTTAAGGCCTTGCCTGTACAGAAAGGCTGTACTGCACTAGCCTTACTGGTATAATTAGAGTAAACCAATCTCTACCTTTCCCCCACTTCTTGGCACGGATGGAATCACACAGCTATAAAGATGTTTATATAAATCTGGGTTATTCTTACAGAGAAAGTGGAGTGTGTTTCACCACAACAGGGCATTTTTATTTCAGTATATCTGCATCCCCACCAAGCCTTATGCTGATCTAATTAGGGCTAATTTTGGACAGAAGTGGATGCCAGAAGGAACATGCTGAAATGCTGATATGCGGGGGCAGATACATACACAAGGCTACTGTCTATGTCTTACATATGTTCTGATGTGGCACTCCCACCTGTGGCAGCACAGACCTAGCACTGTGTGAGAAGGAGGTTGTATTGCCAACTGAGACAATTGTATGCATGCAGAAACTGTGTTTAGACAAGGTGTATAGAGAAACACAACTTATTTTCTATCATGTACTACCATTTGGAGGCTGGGCTGCCCTGCTGTAAGGTAATCTGCACAACAGCCAGAAGTGTAAGGTCCACAAGATGACATTTAAGGTTTAGTCTAAGAGATGAAATACAGAAATTATTCACCATTTAAATAGGCAGTTCAGGAGAACAAGCTCCTATGAATTAATGCTTCGTGGTCTGAAGTGCTTTTAGTGTTTCAATTAATTTTGAAGGTTCTGGGAGAAAATGGCTCCTGTGACTGGAAAGAAACCTCACACTGACCTCACTCAAGAAATGTGGATGCCTTCTTCCTGGTTTAAAGGAGCAAATAAGGATGAACCTAAATGAAGTGGCCAGCAAAACTTCAAGCCAAGTCAGTTGCAACATATCTGAGACCACAGGCCAATTAGGCCTGCTCTGGGGGTTTCATACAGTGTGCTAGACAATGCCAGTATCTGAAAGTCTGTAGTTCTTTCTAGTCCATGCAAAAAAAACCCACCAGAAACCCAACCTGAAAACAAGGTAAATAATAAACCTGTTATGTAATATATTTTTGAACATGTAATATTCATGCCATTTCTCCAGGGCACCTCAATTCCAGGATGAGATGAGACTTTATATTCAAACTGTGCTGACAGTAAAGCACTTTTTAAAGGGACAGGGATGTTTGGCAGAGCTTCAGTAGTCAGAAACTCCTCGGCCGTGCACAGCTGTACCCTGCCATACTGACTCAGATGCTGATCCTGAGGTCTGAATCAGCTGTCCCTATAAGTTTGAGCAGCTATAGGCCTGCTCTGCAAGCTTATTTATCAGCTGGGAAAGTCCCATATGCCCCATTACATGCAAGGTGGCAAGGCCTAGCATTGTCAGGGTGCACTTTGCTTTGTCTTCACTATCTTGGTCACGATGTGCTCCTACATAGGGAAGATGGCCTGAGTAAATTTGGCTTTAGCCAAGCATTATAGCTGGCTGCTAATGACCGGTCTAAGGAGCTTTAGTTCTACTCTGGTAATACAAAAGGGTTTCAGTGGAGACTGAAGATCTCTCCAACAGTAGTAAATTTTAGAAAATTTTCAGGTTTTCCAATAGCAGTAGCAAACCCAGGCTGTGGTAGTAGTCATAATTTCTTTCCCATTGTCCTTAACTGTGTTGTGAATGTGCAGCCAGGAAGCATAGCCTGTCTTGAGTCATGCATCTTCAGTTCCTCATACTCTGCAGTGAAGTTGGTCAATGCAATTTTTAGACAACAAAAACTGAAGTTACCATCCATTCTCCTTCTATAATCTACAGTCAGGGATGAGAATTTTCTTTCTTTACCTACAAACCTTCCCAACCTGTGGGCAACTTTCAGTAAAGTCAGTGGACTTCTGCCATTGCTTTCAGTGGAACCCAGAATTCACCGATGTGTTTGGAAGGCATGTATTTTACAGGCAATACATTAGTCCTGAGGTAAAACAAACAGCAGACACGAAATACTATAGTTTCAGGCACATCATAACCACATGAGTCAACCTTCACTACTGTAAAAATCCTCTGCAAGAAGAACTCCACAGTCAGCCTGTATTCTCACAGAGCCTGCACAGGACCAGAAGTGGGACACCAATGGCAGCAGGCAGCAATGCTGAGCATTAGGGGAAGGGCAGCGGCCCTGGGGGAGGATGGGGTTAGAGGGACTCTGGGGAGAGAGGGAGGGCTGTGCCACACACATTCATTTGCGTTACCTGCATAAGTGTACAACCTACTCTGTTTCTACATCATGGGATTTTGCTTTTTGCAGCTACCCTCTGGTTATACAAGTGATTTCTTACATGGTGCACTGAGCAACACCTAATCATTTTCCCTCACACAGGGAAATGAATTGTCTAATGTGCCTGGAGCAATGATGTCCCATGTTTGGCTTACAGGTCTCTAAGGCTATCTGGGAAGTTTAACTGTGCAGTATTCAACAGCTGAGCTTTCCATTTAATTAATTTTGGCATTCTTTTTGTATTCCCATCTCTTTTAATTTCCAAGAGTTCTTTGGAAAATAAACAGCATCTGTTTTTGCATATTAAAGCAAAACCCCACATTATTTCACATCAAACATTTTCTCATGGATGAATGAGGAGGGGAAACATCCTTAGGCCTCTGATAAAGAGAAGAGAGATCCCACGGCTTCCACCCTACAGAGAAGATTCTTCTCCCATGGAATTACGGGTTTCTGCACCCAAAAACACTCAAAAGCAGCAGCTCACTCTTTCCTAGGTGGCAGAAAAGGCTCAGCAGCTCTCTGTTGTACTCTGTCTGGTGAAAAAAGGAAGAGAAACTGATGATGAAGTAGTAGAAGTGGTGGCCCTGTGGTTTCCCATACAGACCTCCTCAGGTGGAGCACAGAGTTGTTGCTGGTATCAGTCTCTTCTTGGTGATCCCTCTCAGTCACAAGATATACCAAACTGATTTAAAGCAATTCTACTGGCTTACTTCAACTGCAATTTGGACAGCATATTCTCTCTTGCTGTTATTTGTATCTCACCCTAAACAACTGAAAACAGGTAAATGGTCTCTGTGGAACCAGAAGGTCTAAGGTACCTGAAATTTCAGGTAGCCATCTTCAGGGATGAAAAAGACTTAATCTGGCTTCTGTTTTCTGTCTGGGTTATTTTTCTGAAGCTTGGAGCTTTGGAGCTGCCTTGTTATTCCAGTTGCAATTGTTTCCAGCCAGGGGCACTTGTGGGCCCAGGCAAGGTAGGACTGCTGTGGGATGCTTTGACTTTTCTGCAAGCAAGTCCATTAGTCAAATATTTGTTATTGATGGTGTTTATTATTCTCATTTTGAAATTTCACATTGAGTTTCAAAGATAACATAATGCAGAAAAATGCTTTTAATCATCAATCTACAAGGGAGGAGGAACTGCTGTTCAGGAGATCAGAGATAATGCAAATGCTCTCAGTGCCTGGGGATGTAGACAAATTAGGGAGAGGCCAGAGGAGAGCTACAAGAACAGTAAGAAATTTAAAAAAAACAATCTGTTAGGAAAGATTAAAGGAAGTAGGGGGCTTAGTCAAGGGCAAAGGTTGGTGAAGCATATATAAAGACTTTGAATATTTAAAGACTATTATAGGGTGGCAATCAATTTTCTTCAAGTACACCTAGGAAAGTACAAAAAGAAATCTACACAATTTGTGGCAAATATAATATACCTAGAAAAATCTCTTGTTCTTGTTTGTTCCTCTTTTAAAAAAGCATGTTAGTGAGATGGTAGAGCAGATTATCTAGGAAAATCATGGAATCCCTTCCCAAAACATTTTCAAGACTCAGCTAGACAATCTACCAGAGATGCCTGGTTACAGTTGCCTCAGTACAGGGGTTTGTACTAGATGAAATTAAGCTGCATAAATATTGATAAGCAACAAATGATCATCTCTCCATCATGTTTTAACAACCTACGCTGTGCAATGTGACCGTGGAACCCAACATAGTTCAAAATAGAACCTTGTCTATCAACAATTGGACTGAAAAAACTGGCCCAATGGAGGTTTTAGGGAATTAGCAACCAGCATTAATGCTTATCTGGGACTCAGGCAGCCACAGAGACCCTTGTTGACCAACCTACTGAGCAAGAAACAGTCTGCAGACATGTCCAAGGACATCTCACGTGCTCTGTCCTTGGGTTTTTCCTTGTTCTGGGGAAACCAGGTGATTTTTTCCTCCTTACTTATACCCAGTTGAGCGTTCTTCTCTCCTGAGTTGCTATCCTTTGTCAGGCTCTCTGGTTCGGATATTTGTGCATCATCAAAGCAACACTCGCATCCATCTTGTTGAATCAGGGAAGCTGGAGAGAGTCTAGGGAAAGAATGTCACACGTAAGTAGTGAATTAGCAAACATAAGGCAAGATGGAAATACCTGAGTTGTTCAGTGGGGTGGTGAAATAACAAGTTACCAGTATAAAAGCTGTCCCTAGGGACCATGTCATGGTAACTCATCCTACATGTCTGCTAGGAGGAGGGCCAGGTGAGGAGTAATGCATCCTTTTCTCTACCCTGGCAGCTTCTCTGTGGATGTTGCCCCTTCCCTCTTCCCACCTGATTCTCCAGACCTCACTGCAGAGATAAGTCACTTTTGCTTTGAGCCTGCAATAATCTATGTTGTTGTGTGTGTCTCCGGTGCTGGCTGTACTTGGCTCAGCAAGGGGGCTGAGGAAGCCCTCCCCCACGACCACCAGAGCATGCTAACAAGGGCCTGTGGGAGCTGCCAGAGGACGTGGTACGAGGAAAGCTAACTCCACTTTGTTGGCAATGAAACATCTTTTCTCTGGATAAAAATGTCCTTGAGAAAGAGTCTAGTTTATAGTTAATAGCTGGAAGGATTTGTGAGAACTTAGCAAGGGCCTGAAAGCTCTGGAGTCTTATGGTCTGGGATAGAGAAGGATGATTTCCACAAATACTCATGGGTATTATTTTGTGCTGCTCATGTTTTTTTTCTGAGCCTGATCTCTTCCTACAATACACAGCATATGCTGTACAGAAGCAAGACAAGACAAAGCTAACCACGTAGGTCATGACTCTGAGCATGTGGGAAGCCGCTCACCAAATATAAAAGTTAAGGTAAATATCTGGTGTTGATAAACACATTGCGCATACTTAAGGCCACCACTGTTCCTTGGGTGCCCTTTGTTAGTGTAAATAAGCTTCATCTTGGTTTGTGGCAAACCTCAAATATTTGACTTGAGTCTCAGCACAGTTGAGCAGACAGTATACAATGTTATTAATCTGTTCCTGTGCATGGTTTTTAGCACTGTAACTTATCATATTAAACTGTTCTTGACAATGAAACCCCTAGCTTTTCCAAAGAAAACAATAATAGAGGGTTAGAGGATCCTCCCCTTGCCCAGTCCAGTTGCTTTGCTAAACATCCAGGTGCTGAACATTCTCCCACTCCAAATAAAATATTAACGCTTTCTGCCCATTGCATCAGTTTTATTAATTTCAGTGATAACAGGAGGGGGTACAACCCTACGGACACCATGTGTGTGCCTTTGCCCAGGCTAAGGCACAGAGAAGGGACTGTGTACAGGTCCTGCTGTGGGAGGGACGCATCTTGAGTCCACATTTCTGCAAAACCCTGCACTGCCTCCTGAAGTCAGTGTGAGCATTTTTGACCACCATCATCTGACTTTTGGGAGTACAGGGAACAGTTGGAGTATGTGGGGAACTGCACCTTTGGAAAGCTCTGACCAAAGCCAGATGGATCCCAGATTCCTTGGCTCTGAACACCCTGGATTGTGCAAAGCTGGTGGCTATGTTGTTGGAAAAGTACTAAGTAGCTCAGCACAGCGGGTTGTCTCCTTCACTTGTAGCTATTAGCATGACAAAAGCAGAAGTTGCAGCACAGTTTCACCCTGGTCACTTCAGCTTTGGAGCACTGTCTGGGCAACTCTGGCTCAATGCGCCTGCTTCACAGCAGTGTGACTCCCTAAGAGGACATGGTAAAGAGCTAACTATGTTTGAATGGAAAAGTAGTCTAGAAAAGTGTTTTGTGCATGTGGCAGCCGTATCTGTGCTCCAAGTGACATGAGTGGCTTTAGGGCTTAGCTGACATATCTGTGTAAGCAGCAAATTTAGATCATCCAGCTCTTTCTTGTCTGCCATCTGAATTTGGAAGGAAATGAGGTTAGACACCATGTTCCTGAGGAGCCAAAGGTCTTGCACACAGCTGAGGGGTGTGCATGCAGCCACTTTAGTTGTGATGGCTCCCGCAGGCTTTAGCTTGGAGCCATCACAAGGGCAGCTGTATGTACATCTTTCTAAACACAGCACGTGGTTCTCTGCTACGCTTCTTCTTCCCATCAGTGCTCACACAAAACGCAGGCACGTGGTAATTACTTTCTATTCAACAGTTTGGCGAGTAGTGCCTTGCATGGAAACTTGGGTCTCAGTCCTTCTTCTGCCTGGTTGGGGCCAGGCTTTGTCTCTTGGGCGATGTGCCAGCCTCGACTGTAAGGTATTTTGGGGTGAAAGCTTCCTCTCTGGAAGCTCTTCCATTTGGCAGAAAATGCTTAAACATATACTGTGTTTCAGAAAAAGTGAGACTGACTGTGTGCCCTGGTGATTAGGATTTCCAGCAGAATGCCTCAAATTAAATCTTCTTTCCAGTGAGCACAGTGACTGAGGACACTGTTTTAAAAGGGGCAGTAGCTGTCCCAGTAACTCACAACTACACCCTTGACTGGACAGGGAGTTGCTGGTTTTGCTGATCCTCTATTACATATTTAAGTTACTGGTTTTGGCAACATGTTCATAGCAAAGCTGAACTTGCATATTTTTTCTGCAAAATTCTGTTTGCTCCTTGTTCGAAGACATGTAGACATACCTTTCTGCCAGCGCAGTCTATGCTTCATTTTTAATTCTCTGTTTTCCTCTTCCCCAGCCTCTTTCGTCTGTCTCTCCCCACTAGCAGTGAGCCAGGCAGAATTTGCAAATCCCAGAGGTTTGACCTGTCTGTGGGCTGTGGGGTGGTGGGGTGTGGGTGGTGGGGGCTGTTCCTGTCAGCACTTGGCCAGGGCGGGTTGTTTCCGAGCTCCAGTTTCTTCCCACCCACGCGGATGGGACACACAGCGCCGGCTGGAATTCCCAGAATGAGCCTGGCCAGGAAAATGCAGAAGCCTTGGCTCTGGATCTGGGTTTTGGCAAAGTCCTCTCCCAGCAGTGGGGCTGGTAAATGGCAGTGTGGTGTGGCAGGGAGGCTGGATGCAAACCCAAGCAAGCAGCTGGTACCAGGAAAGCATCTATATTTTTTTAAAGAGAGAAAAAGACAAACAAACTCTTCTTTCACCTGGCCAAGGTTAAAATGCCAGGTCTGGCTCCTTTTCAGCCCGTTGAGCCCTTTATTGGGAATTACATCTTCAGTCATGCCCCTGACATCTCCAGCTCCCATGGGAGGGACAAACAGCTGCAGCTCCTTGGGAAATACTCCCTTCCCTTCCTTCCTGGCAGGTAGATGCTGTTCTTGGGCTTTTTGAGGAATCATTTGCATCAATGATGATAGCCAAATAGTTACCAAGGATGACAAACTTTAGCCATATTGAATGGTTTGTTGTGGAAACCATGAAGGCTGCAAACTGCTCAGTACATGACCCACTCACTGGTTAGTCATGAAGGTGACCCCCGGCTTTGCTTTGTTGAATGGAGCAGACAAACCCCATCTTGCTGTCACCATTAAACCTGATAGACCTGTGCTGACCTACAGCAGCTGGAAGACTGAGCCAAAGCACAAAGCAGTCCTTAATGTTAAGAAAAAAAGTTTAGTGTTGCAGGAGTCACAGAAGCTGCAGGAGTTCCTGGATATGCTGTAACTGTGCTGGCCCTGCCCATTCTGAGGGGTGAAGTCTACTCCTCTGGAATATGCTGAGCTACCTAACAGCACAGGTCCTCAGCACAGCCATGACTTATCAGAGAAAGCAAAATCCTAAAACTGTCAAGGCAGAAAGGAATGTGCAGGTGGTCCTGGAATAGGTGTTTTGCCAGACTGGCGTTATCCATGGAGTTATGGGCACACATAACATGCACCTATGTCCTCATGGAAGTCAGAAGCATGGATCTGTAGGAAAAAATATGATCAAAAAACAGAGACAGGCAACCAGATTGTTTCTAAATTTCAGAAAATTGTAGTTAATTTGAAGAAAATGTAAAAAATCTGCTAATAAAATCTGAGCCACTGAGTAAGACCAAATGTCAGTGTGTTGCCTGGCACTTGTCAGTCACTAAAAGTGGTCACTAAAGAAAATAACAAACATTCAGTGTTACCGTCACCAAGTGTACATCCTTCCAGCTTTCAGCAGTGTGTGACTCCTGAAATTTTTGAGCCAGAAGTTATATCTGCATCTTGGTATTAAATACTCTTTGATGAAGTTTTTCTCCTCCTTATTTTTCTGATTCACACTTCTGGTATCCATGACACTCTGTGGCAGTAACTTCTACATCTGAGTCGGGGGAAGATTTAGTTTGTCTCTTTTTTTAATTGAACTGATGCATGCAGAAGCCACCACAACCCTAAATTACAAATATAATGAGTGAGTCATTCAAAGTAGTAACCCATTCCAAAAGGTGCCATTGGGTTTCTCTTGCTGCCCTCCATTGAGACTTGGTATTAGCATACGGAGAACTTGGAAAATTGGAAGAGACTTAATAAACTAGCCCTATATTCTTTCCTTTATTTTTTTTCCCCATAAACAATTGTAGATTTACTCAGCATTAATTTTTTAACTTTTAAAGAAGTGTTGCTTTGAAATTCAGTTTGCAGAGTATTATTGCAATGCTGTCATTAACTTGGCCTTAAGCAGGGAGTGGAGCAAACAAGCAAGCTTTCACAGTGTTTTAGCTCAGAAAAATTGACATAATGAAGATAAGGTTTCCTTACTACATCTTCCTGTATCTTGTTTATCCTATCAGATACAAGTATTATGATACACCTTTTCTTTACTTAATTGTCTCACTCTAGATAAAAGCAATATAACATTATTTAGGTTGCAAATAGTGTTATCTGTCTAATTAGCTGTGTAGGCATATATCATTATGTTTTACACAGTGAATGAAAAAAATCAGAAGGCCCACAGAAAACCAGACCTTTTTTATGGTCTATATGATGCTAAAAGATGATTTATCAAGTGGAAAGAAGCTGGATATTAGGTGTGCCATTCTGCCAGGTGGTTATCCGATAAATGCTTTGGCAGTGTGCAAGTGCAGTGCTCAGGTTAAAACACCTTTGGAGGTGTAGGGCCATATGGACAGAGCTGACAGCATTTTGCTTCTAGCGGTGGCTGGTAGCCCACACTAAGAGAAGAGGTGTTAAAAATAGGATCTGTGCAGTACTGCTGCCCAGGAGTACCCTTTCAGTGCAGCCAATTTCCAAAGATGGAAAACATCCTGCACATTTTATTTCAATAGTCACTGGTGTATCTAGATGCTATTTCTCTTCAAACTCATATTTAAAGAGTAAAGAACTGCATATTTTAATTGTTCTGAGGACATCTGCATTTCTACTTATTCATATTCTCTGGGTCACCTGTTCTATTTGGTCAGAATTTGCCATGGGTCTAACACACTGACCTGACATGCCCTGCAGTTGCGTGCACCTCACTTCAGGGCTGTGTTGGGGAGTTTGTGAGCCTCCATAGCAGCCGTTCATTGCTGGTTTGATGGCAGCAGTGGGACTGGCACACAGGACTCCCCTTGAGGAACTGGGCAAAGAGAGTTTAAAAACGTAACCACTAAGATGTATCGGATCTCTGTGGTTAGACCTCAGGTACCCTCTGCTTCACCCACTACAGTGAGGCACCTCTGCGCCTGTCATCCTGCACATGTAACCACTTCACAGGCTGAGCCTGGCAAGGGAAACCACAGGCTGAATGAAGACAAACTGTCATTTCAGGATTCACACGGGAATATAACTTACCCTCTGTGTTATACAAACTCAGTAATTATGTCTGTCAGTGGGTTGATATTTTACATAGATAATGTGCATGTTACCAGCTGACTCAAGCAACTCTGGAGAGCAACTCTTCACCGTGAAATACGTTTATAAACTAAGCTTTCTGTTAAATTTGTATAATGACTGCTGTGGCACCAACAGGATATTTTTCTGATAAAGATGCCCACAGTTAGAAGATCAGTTGAGCTAGTGCTTTAAATCCTCCTTTGGCAGTCCTAGGGGTGGCATCACACCCATCACTGCTGCTGCTCTGTTGGTAATACGGATGTGATTTTGGCAAACAAAAATGTTTGCTTTTGGGTTCAGCTTTCAGGGAGCAAGCTTTCCTGAATGACAAATTAAGGAACGAGAATTCCTTGATTCAGGCATGTAGTTCAAGTCCTCTGGACTCCAGGAGTTAGATGGGATTTCATTTGCACACATCTCCCATGCGGTGTTTGACAGGACAGGGAAGGGGGCAGAGGAGTGGGAGTAGGACCTACTTGATCTCTGCTCTGCTAAGAGGGTGTGAATTGGGGTAAGACTGAGAGCCACTGAATCCAGACTGCTGCACCTCTTCACCACGGACTGAGTGTATATTTTATTGCTTCCCAGGCAGAAACAAGGCTGAGAAACAATGAAGAGACTCCTCCAAACTGTTCAACGCCTCTGTGTTGTTTTCACAGCAGAGATATACAATACCGGGGACGTTTTGTGAAGGTCAGAAACATGCAGCAAGGAGATGCCTGTCTATGATCAAGATATTCCTTTCACAGAAAGAGTAATTCTTTTTATTAAGTGAATATGAAACAAACTGTGCTGCTTCTGCTAAAGGAAGAGAAAGGGTAGATCCTGGACATAATGCAAAGCTAAGCACTGATGAGCTAGCTTACTCCTGAGAAATCTGCCACCCTTTGCACCCAAGGCTGCAGCCAGACAGATTCCTAGGGCCTTTGAGAGAGATAATGCAGGCAGTGGGGTTGCTCTACTGCCCACAGTGGTATGCATGCCTTGGCAATGGCATGGCTTGCCCCAGTCTGGTCTTAGCAATGCCTCTAGATATCTTAAGCGGAATGCCTCTCATCTGACCTCAGATGTTGGGCAACCTACGTCTGAGTTTGTTGTCTGGGCTGGCTTTACAGTGAGTGGGGAGAAAGAGGGCCTGTAGCAAACAGTCCACCTCATTCAAGGATCTATTGCGAGGAGGAGACGAGTTGTGTCTTAGAAGAGCCTGTTTCTCTCAGGGCTCTAACAGGAGTCTGTGCAACCAATGCTGACATGGACACCAGCACTGTAGATATTTCCATTGAACCACCTGTTGAGTTAATGACCCCTAGTAAGCATATCTAAGAAAAAAATTCTGGTTCATGAAAGGATGTGTTAGCCCTTCTCTGTCTGTGGTCTCCTCCATTGGGGCTACCTCTGTGAAGGGTCGTGGGCACTGGCATTTTTTATGCTTTACCTAATATAATTATAAATGTTTTTAGACATGCATGTTAGTTCCTGGCTGCATTTAACTGAAATGTTTGTGCCAGATGGCACTGGAATTTATCAGCTCTTAACTTCTTGTCAACAGTATAGCATAACTCGGTAGATACTGCATTACAATGATATCTTTCAAGTCTTGTCAACATACTGAAATGTTTTAAAACTGGTTCCAGAATTGTATTTCCTTTAAAAAATAGAGGGAATGAAGTTAAAGAAATCCCTGCCCTTAGCACTGTGATGCTATTTTAAATTACAAAATCAAAAGTACCAAGTTCAGTAACTTCCACAACTGCATATCTTCAACAACATGAAGTGGCTGCACCAGGTGCAGTATGAACTACCCTTATTTTTCTTGCTAACAGATGGATTGTCTCATCTAAGAAGTGCCCTGAGTTAATGTAACATTGAGTTACATCACCCCTGTGAAGCATTGCACTACTGGGTTTCTCAACCCTTTCCAGAAAGCTAAAGGAAGCTCAGCAGCTATTCCACATCCTCATGGAAAGCACATTCTCTCTTTTCCTGGCTTTTGCAGAAAGTAAGTGGACTTTGAGGAGCCCAGATGCTAGAGGAGTTTACTTACAAAGCCAGACTGAAAAACAGTGATGTCATTCTTTTTATTTGTTAAAGCTACTGTTCTACACACCCACCCCTTCTGAGCCTACTTTTTGTCGTCATTACAGACTCCCCTATGCTGCCAGCGAAGGGGCATCTTTCCTGAGGGTCACCCTTCTGTTAGGAGCCAGAAGTGTCTACTAGTCCTGCAGTGCCTTCACTCTGAATAGCAGGTAAGAGAAGAGAAGAGGGAGTCACCTTCTGTTTTATGTACTCACCCCGCTGAGCTTCTGAAAAGGAATGCCTTTCCTGAATATACATCCTTTGCGGAAGTCTGTCTGGACCCAGAATATAAGAAAATAGATAGCTGACTTCTATTGCTGTATTAAAGATCAATAATAAATGGAAGAAATTGAAGAATGTGACTTCTAAAAGGCCAGTGTGAACCACTGATTAGACTACTTTGGCACTGACTCTATCCCTTCTCCCAAAGCTGTCCTGCAAGCACGCCTCTGCCTCATCTGCCACGAGTTACAACAAACCACATCAGCATCCTCCCTGTCTCACAGACACCCTGTGACAGGAATATGATTAATTTATATAAAAAGAAATCTCAGGGTCAGAATTCCAGTTCTTACTGGTTTTGTTTGGCAAACTAGCACAGATTGATAGTTTTCCACATATGACAGAAATTTTCTCTTCTTTGAGTGCATTGATGTCCAGAATTCAAGCTGTTTTAGGCCTAGTGGCAGCTGCCTGGAAGAATATTAGTTTTCACCAAGGGAAAAAAAAATTAAAAAAAATAAGCCCAAGGTGGAGTTTATTGCATCAAAATACTTTACCTGAAATCAGGCAATTAACCCACTTTTTAATCAGTCAGAACTAGCTGGAGTATGTCCAGGTGGGCTGGATGCCTGGGCCCAATGCAAGCTGCCTCTGCTAAAGTACAGTACCCAGGATTTCCCACAGACAGAATTACTTCATGTTAGAGATGTAAGTGACAGGTGCACACACCTTTCTGCAGCAGAACCAGAGGATGGCTGGGCATGTACCAGTTCTGTATTTCCCCAGCTATACCATCAACACATTGTTCTTTTCTGAAAAACTGTCAAAGTAGTAGCTTTGTACTAGATCCGGGTTTTTTTTGCAGAGCACTTCCCATTTTTTGAATTGTGCCCATTGGATCTGGTGGTAGTTTTGTGAGGAGAACAGTGGAAAACTTTCCCTCCAAAAAGTGCAACTCCCAACCCAACAATGATGATCAACACTTTATGTTTCAGTGTGTCATAAGCAAACTAATTACACCAAGTGCTTATGTGCTGCTTTATCCCTTCATCTTGCAGTTGTTCTTGCAGCAAGTTGCAAAATGACACCCCGAGGGTGTGAGGCTCTAGCACATGAAGGGAAAATGTTCGTCTGCCCAGTCTTTCAAAGACTGCTTTCATTTTCACAGCATGTGTGGTTTCTGCAGGGCCTGGAGTCTTTGGGTTTTGTTCTGATATTACAGAAGAACATAATCAGTTCTCATGTTTTTCACTTGTTTACTGACCATACGCAAGTGGCAGCAATGGGAAAGGGGAAATACATGGGAGGAGAAATGACAGATACAGTCACAACCTGGAATGAATTTGAGACTGAAAGGAAACACCCATGTGGTGTCCTAGAGGACACTGTTTTCCTTTCAGTCTTTCTCTCTACAGACTTTCTTCAAATGGGGATTTTCCTTTTTTTGAATTAGATCCTGTAATCAGAGCCCTCTCAGTCAAGGAAAAGAGCTCTCAGTTATCTTCCTGACATTATTAAAGCTAGGCTAATAAACTATTAATATTCCCTACCCTAATTAATTGCCTGGGATTTATGGACACACAGTATTTACAGTATATCACTTATTTTGCTGCTGAGCTAATGATTTACTGCAAAAACTAAAATAAAAAGGGGCAGAAGTATTGTACAGGTGGCAGCACAAAAACAAAAGCAAGCTCTTGCAACATAGTGGAATGTCAGCATTTGCTGAGGACCATCCAAGATCAGTTTCAGGCCACATTTTTGTATTCTTGTTAAAAACACTGTGATGTGCATTGCAACAGCACAGTTGCAACTAGTTGTATGCAGAGGAAATTATAAACTCCAGTCTATGACTAACATGCTGAAATTTGGGATTAATGCAGCTCAGAAAATAAATTTTAAAAAAATATTCTGATTCAATATGTTTTCTTTCTCCTGGTCTTGACACAGTACAGTAATATGCTTCTTGTAAGGTATTCAAGAAAGAATAGGCAAATTACAAAGAAGGGAAAGAAGGCAATCAATGAAGGCGATCTATATCTCATTCACATTGTTGAATAAATAATAGCAGAGGAGGTCTAAAATTAGGTTTGAGAAGAAATCTGAACTAGTCTGAACATGGGCTGATGCACGTCTCCAGTCTAAGTATCATACTGGAGAGTCAGATTGTCAGCTGAGGCAGATTGACTGAAGTCAATGGTGCCCTCCCACTGCTTGCTTGGCTCCTCCATCCAGCCAGAGATGCTTATGCTGGGTAGGGGGAGGGGTGTCAATCTTGCAAAGCACTTGCTTCTGGAGATTCTGACCAGTTTTAGGTGTCTATTGGCAGGAGCTGCTTTGCATGTTGCAGGAGTGAGCCTTCCCAGCCCATTACTGAACCACAAAGAGGAAAGCTATGCAAAGCCTCTCCTCCACACACTGCATCCTGATGAGATGGGGTTGATAGCTGACCACAGATATTCCCCATTTCTAGTCCTAGGCTAAAGAGGAGGGTAAGGAAGACACCAGTTAACCCTGGATCTTGCAAATTCAAAACAAAGATCTGTGGTCTTCTGCAGGTAGAAATGAGAACCAGCCTGGCATGTCCCTCTGCAATTAAGAAGAAATGAATGCTAGCGTGAGCTATGTAAGCAGTACTAGCTTGAGGTCTACCCCACTGAATTTGAAGATTAAATAGCATTAAGGCATACCACCAAAAATGCAGCCTTGCTGACTGATCACATCTACTTCAGCGCTTGCTTAGGAAGCACTAGACAAAGCTCCCTCTTTAGATGCAAGCTGCTCACTTGCTATAAAACCTCAAACCCCACAATGTGAACACTATGCATCACCTCTACAAAATCCTTTAATGGCTACCCCCTAAATAGCCTTTTTACTTGGCTGTTTGGTAAGGTTTTTGTGTTCCTCACTCTCTGAAGGGGGGGAGATCTCTGGGTTACAGTCCTACCCTTATCTTATTTATCAATCTGGCTCAAACCATGGAGCTTAACTGTGCAGGGCACCTGAAAGACACTTCCTTCCAGGCAGCTGTGACTGGTAATTGATGTGACTCAGAACAGCTTTCCAAAACCAGTGCATTGTTCATCCACCCACAAGCACGTTTATGCAGAGGAAACAGTTTTAAACAACAGAAGTTCATGCATCTCTGATCTTACCTAAACTTTCTACATTGCTTGCAAATTCAGAAACTAGATGTATCCTCTGCATCTGGGTTGGGAAATACGGGTTACTTTCCTAACCCCCTTACCTGTTTCTCAGTCTCCCCAGAAGCGGCTGAACTTCCTCTCTTTCCCTTGACCTTCAGAAGCTGGAGGTTTTGGTGCTTGGGTTTGCTTGTTGTCTTTACGTCCAGAAAAATTAGTCCGTTAACCTGTCTGGGGTCTCATAGACAGAAAATGACCAATCCATTCCTATTCTTCACTTGAGGACTCAGTACTTTCCCCAGATATATCTTACCACTAGCCATAAATTCTTGTCCTGCTTTTGCACTTAAAAGCAACTTTGATGGATTTCATGCATGTAATATGACATTTTCAGAAACAAACCTATGCAAATAGTTGCTTATTTTTGTTTATTTGGCTCCTGAGCTAAAGAAAACCAAGAAAATTACACTTTGGGGCCAAATGCCGATATAAAACCCGGTGTCTTCCTTAAAGAGGAGAAAGCTTTTGGTTATGACATGGAAGTGAGGTGCAGTAAACTGGAGGTGATATCCCTTCTCCTGATACATGAAATTTGGTTACCTTCACCATGTATGCATGAAGGGGTGACTGGTGTCTAAAATGCATGTGATCATTATCTCTAAAGTCTCCAAAATACCAAAGTTCACATTTGCAACAATTTTTCCTTCATTTTAATTTGTTTAGCATGATTTGTTGAGTTTGACCCCAACTTACAAACAAATTCAGATCAAGTCAGTGCATTTTTTTCTGAAAATGCCATCAGGTCTACACATAATATTGAAGCATGAAGATATACATGTCCCACATGACCACAAAGAGAGCTTTTCAAAGGCACAGATGGTGGCTAGGCACCTAACTTACATTTGTGCTTTTACAAATCCTTTTATTGATGGGCTAATCAATAATGACAAAACTTTCTGAGAAAGAGCAGTAAATAAACCCATTAATCCCTCTTCAGTATAATTGCACAGAAGGTCAGATCACTTTATCTATGTCTGAGTGAAGAGGAAGAAAAAAACCAGCTCAGATGGGGAAGAGAGCCCTGGAAAGGATGGATGGAAGGATGGACATCCCTTGCTACATTATGAGACATCCCTTGCTAGACATCTACCTCTTCCCAAGCGCCTGAGAGTTTCCCACCTTCTGGCAGCTTTAAAGGTCACTGCTCCTTTTGCCAAACCAGTCATGTTTACAAGAATTGCTCCTTTCTGAGTTTCCCATAATTTGGAAATGCCAATTCTCTTCAATCTCCTCTTCTTTTTGAGTGGGAAAACCCTCTCGCTGCTGGCTGTGGAGTCAGCAGCTGGACAGAGCTTGCTGGAGGGATGGCTCCGTGGGCTCCGAGGAAATATTATTGGAAACAACACATTTTGGGCCAGTGACCTGGGAGGACAGTTGCGACATCTCAAGGAAAAAGGCTGTGGTTGAGAAGGGATGAAAATAAAAAGAAATTAAAACCAAAGGAGAGTTCAAAGGTTTTACCCATTTATGTACAGAACTGAAAGTTTAGGAGCCAGACTTAATTTCTTGCTTGAAAAAGATGGAAATGATTCTTCAACCTGAAAAAATAAAACTCTTCAAAAAGAAGCACCTCAAAACAATGTGTCTGATTAGACTGGGTGTCTGAATAGAAACAGGAATTATACAAAGAATCAGTAGAGCACTGTCACTGGCACATTGCTGGAGAGAGTCAATTTCTAACCAGGGATCTGCTTCCTCTGGCTGAAGGACTTTGGATTGATTATAATGGATTACTAAAATGTGTGGCAAGTTCATTACTGTCAAAGGGAGTGGATAACTCTCAAACAGTACAGATATTTTATTTATGAGTGAATAAAAGAATTTTATAGCTATCACTAATCTCCAGTGCCGGAATGGAGTAAAATCAATTCAAAGTTAAAGAAAGAGAAAGATTTGAGGGAAAGGGAACGGTTTTCATAGTCTTGTTTTCCTTTGTTATTATTTTTATTCTTTATTTTGTTTCTGCTGACTTAGATTTCTCCTTTTTTTATTTGAGATTTAGAGGCAAACTGAAGTGTAACAACCAGACAGGCTTTAATAAAGAGATGTGCAGTGTCTCTGATGTATTTGAGGGAACCTTTGCTGCTTGTGGTTTTGTATATGGTTATGGTAAATAACTATCATGCTGATTTTTGTGGTCTGGCCTTTGCTGTGAATACTTGACCGCTGGAGACTTGTTTAACCTACGTAACCCAAAGCCGTGCCCAGCCTCAAACTAACACCACCACGAAAAGTTGGGAAACTCCCTACCAGCCCCCAGCACGGTGAAGCAGAGCACCCCAGGAGCGATCCCCAGCGAGGAGGTGCCCGGTCTCGGGGCTGGGGCAGCGCACGGCGGGGAGAGCAGCCCTGACAGGGCCCAGCCGCAGAGAGCCTCGTTATGCCTCGGGTTTGTCACTGCGAGATCCCCCTTTCCCCATGGCTGGTTCCTGCCGCCTCTCTTAATAAATGAGCCCAAATGGGAGACAGGATGACAGGGCTGAGGCCCCGAGCACAGCTCGCTGTACCTCGCAGGGGGATAGCCCTGACAGCGGGCACTCAACCCGAACTGACGCGGCGGGCGAGGCTGAGTGTCCCTGTCTCCTCGCGCGCCTCAGAAGCACCGGCCCCTGGGCCTGGGGGACCTCCACTGAGCCACGTCTCACTCCTCTTGGAGAAATTAGTGTTGAGCTCCCTACGCTGGCAAAACCATATTAACAGGACACAAATCCGACAGTGACTTCCACTCAGAATGTTCCATTAAAGGGACAAAATGCTTGTGCATCCTGCTGATCGCTACCAGAAAAAGACCCTTCCTGATACTTTTTCCCTGCTGGCCTGTAAACATGCTCCATGATATATATACACACACACACACATGTATAGAGCTATATATATACATGTCTCATATGCATACATGTCTCTCTGTATTATGTGTATGTATATATATGTGTGTGTGTGTTTACATATACATATACATGCACAAACACACATATTTCAGCCCAGAACAATAACTATGCATTTTTCTATGCAAAAGGTAAAAAGCCCAGCTGGAAGTGTAAAAAACACAACTGACATGCACAGAGTCAGGGGAAATTTCTCTGAAATTTCACTGAACTTTCTAGGAGGATGTCAGTCAGGGACATATGCAAGCAGTGAACCACAAAGTCAGAAGCACGACATTAGCAGGAAAAGGAACTCTCTGGGCAGGGTTCCTTCAGAGCGTGACATTTATGATTCATCTGACTATAAATTTGTGTCCATCTGAAGACAAGATATTTTTTTTCTTTTCCTGTGGAAATTTCTCACATAACATAAGCCTTTCTGGCTTTCAGCAAACAAAGAGTACACTTTTTACTTACACTTTTTGGGAGACTGGTTTCCTGATAAACACAGATGTTTTCCAGAAGAACAGCTGCCTTCTGAAATATATGCAATGCAGTTAAGCTGTTTGCTCAAAACTGGTGACAAATAGTTTTCTGAATTACGATTAATGCAAAGGAGTGCTGTTAGGGCTCTAGAAACAGCAGATAATGAAAAATTCCATCTTCTGACACTGCTCTCCTCTTTTGTTTTTATTCTTCCTCTTACCTAAATGCTATCATGCAAGCTAGAGCATCTTTCTAGGGGGTTTGATTGTTAACATTAAAAGACGTGAAGAGAAGAGTTAATGCTGTACGAACTGCAGAGTGATAAATCAAGGCACAAGGCCATGCCAAGTCTGATTTCCTCCACTTGTCCTGCAATCTTACATGTAGCTTAAGTTTGATTTAATATCTATTTTTAATATCTATTTTTATCTCTGTGGTGGTGTTTTTCCTCTCTTCCTCTCTCCTATATTCTTTCCCTTTCATCAGGTGAAAAGAGATGCAGATAGGGCTCCCCGAGACAGGGGTGGCAGGTAAGAGAAATAGTCATTGGGAAGTGCTGTAGAGCCAATTGCCTAAAGTAAAATAAACTGACAGGCTGTTGAGAGAAGCAAGGAGCAAACACCTAGTGAGGCCTCAAAAAGAACCAAAAGAAGATTTCATAGGGACCAGAAATGGCTGTACAATCATTGCTGCAATTCAAAAAGTCAACAAATCGATGGCAGGACTCTCAAACCATAAATTCATCTGCAAAGACACAGTGGGAAGGTGGAGATATGGGTATAAATTTCTATATTATATATAATAAACTTCTAATTTCCTGTTTGGGCACTTTGTTTTCTCTGTTTACAAAATATATATCCTTGCTTACAACCTCCCTTTTTAGTAGTTTTGTAGTTCATCCTTGTTTGAGGAGCTCTATATAAGGAGAAGATAGCCATCCCAGAGCTTTGGCTGACTCAGATCCTGTCACACCACTTTTCTTCTCAGTTTCCAGACAGAAAAAACAGAACACAGTTTACCCTAACTCTTCTGGTCTTCTCTGTAGAGTACAGGTCTGCTCCTGAGCCCAGCCATTCCTCTCCCATGTTCACCTGTTTTCCTCATCCCACTTTTTGTGCACAGCCCCTTCCACTCTTTCTCTTCCAGCTGTTAATAAGTGAGATTGGGAATACATATGAGCAATTGGCCTGCAGAGAAACCTGCTGAACTGAGGCTAAAATTTCCCTTCAGGGAGCCAGGGGAGGTTTGGGTTTGTTTTGTGTTTTTTTTTCACTTACAAGAAAGGAGAGACAGAAGCCAGCGAAGGAAGCCAGCGCAGCTGGCAAAGGAGAAATTAGTCTGATGGAAAATATACTTTCTTCCCCACCTCAGTTTTATAAAACTGACCAAAAGGCCAAGCCAGGATATGAAACCTGAGAAACTCGTACTGTACTAAATATATATTTTTTTCTCAGTTCTCCAGAGCTGAGCCAAGTTCTGGAGCCAGGTGGCAGCCGTACTGAAACAAAGGTGCAGACTATCAACAACATGGTGTAATCAAACCACATTCTTCCTCTGTCATTGCTGAGGGGTACCCAGACAGATGATAGCTGCAGGATGATGTTGATTTCTTCCTGTTGGGGAAGAAATCATGATCAGAGAGCTTGGTATTTGTTTTATGCCATTTGTTTTTCTTGCATTACGTACATCTGCGCCTTTGAGCAGAAGTAGCTGCAAATAGTCTCAGACATCAATGTGTACTCCTAAGGAAACTGTGGCATGAGGAACTGATTTCTGTGAGACAGCGAGAGGGAGGAAACTCCCTTGCTATCTGCCATGGCTTTGCTCCTGTTGTTACAAATTAAAAACCAGAATTGTTCCCCTCAGCATTGCACATTCGTTTCAGCTGAAAGCAAGACACCACAGCAGTGCCCGGGGTGATTCACATTCCTAGTCAAAGCCTAGGACTAGGCAGGAGGCCTTTTGAAAGGCTTTTGGAAAATCGAGAAAGATTTTTTTCCTACATACCCAACTCATCACCTGAAATATCAAGAAGGAGCCCTGACCCTTGTATCCCATGACAGCATTAGATGATTCATCCGGTTATTTGTCCAATGTCCAGCAACTTGCTTCTTGACAGCCGTCATGGGCAAAATTCTCCAAATTCAGTGGGCTACAGGCTTCACAGAGCCATGCGGGATAGCATTAGGGGCAAGCTGAGAGTGTTACTGCTGGAGTTCTTCAGAAGTGTGATGACAGTGCTTATTGTAGGAAAGTTTGGTAAACATGGCTTATTTTGAATAGATTTCTCTCTTGGCATGGCTGGAATCTCTGTTTTTTATACAAAGACATGCCAGATAAGAATCTAGGAAGCACTTTTTCAAACCAAAATGTTTTATCTTTGGAGTAGCAACACTATAATATTTTCTTGCTCCAGTTTTGTTATCTTGCAATTGTATTACAGTTTTGCTATTCAGCACTCCAAATCTCTAAAGCCTGGCAAAATGCAAAAGAACAAACCAACATGTCTGAGCACCTCTTTGATTGTGCATTTAAATTTAAGTATTGTATAGAGTACTAAACTGTGACATGTCTCTGTGACTGTCTTGGGTCCTTCCAAGAAATGCTATGCGGTGTTTCTAGGTGAGTAAATTCAGATTCAGATTCTGTAGAAAAGTTTCCCACTGCGGCTTCGTAGTTTCCACTAATCTGACCTTCATATGGAAGACGTCCTCTGCATTTGCAAGATTATGAGAAAATTAGTGGCAATTCTATTTCATCTTACCTCTATGAAATATTTCTAAGGGAGCAATGTCGCACCTTTCTGTTTGCCTGGTACTTAGAGCCTCAAGCTAATGCAATAGTCAATATCATCACTCTCTGTATGACTGTGCTTAAGTTCATACATGTGCTAAAGTGCTCTCCTGGTCTGGGGTGAGCCCCCTCTGGACCTCCTAAACAGAGAAGGGTTTTTCTGACTTGTACAGCTACACTTCCATCTCATCTCATGAATCATCTCTTGTTTCCCATTTCACTTTCATTGCTATGCCTTCTCTTAGACCCCCAGTATAAAACACTCCCAGGCAGTGCTGGTGGGAGAGGTCCCTGCTGTTTAGAAAACAGACTGCATCTTCCATGCAGAAGTACAGCCAAGCTGTACCCACAACCACGATCTTCTGAACTGGGCAAGTCTCTGAGGCAAAGCTCTGCGGAGCTGACATGGATGACTGGTGGGCTGAGTTACTACCTTTCAGCAGCTTGGTCGATGCCCTCCCTTTCTTGTCTGGAGAACATGCTTTAAGTCCCCCATAAAAGATCAGTTGCAAAATCTTCTGACACACTAGTAAATAATGGAATAGCTGGAATGAATCAGAGCCTTAGCTTACACTTTAGTCACATGGACTCTGCAAAATCAAAGGGACAAATTGATCTGACAACATCAAACTGCTCAGTGTACAACATATTAAAATGAATTTCTTGTTAGCTGTTAGGAGCAGCATCTTGATTAGTATCTCTGTACTGAATGTTTTCCTGGGGCTGTGCCAATGGTGCCTCGTTGTCTGATTTT
This sequence comes from Falco biarmicus, assembly GCF_023638135.1. NCBI lineage: Eukaryota > Metazoa > Chordata > Aves > Falconiformes > Falconidae > Falco > Falco biarmicus. The sequence continues at coordinate 76,591,534 of NC_079289.1, read as the reverse complement.
GAAGGACTGTAATTGAGTGATAATTGCAAGTTCCTATTTTGAACCAACACTATCTGCAAGCTCCGATAAACTTCATAACCATTTAGCTAGAAATCTGAGAACTCTAAACAATTTATTTACAAAGAAAGACACAGACGTCTTTTAACACACTATACTAACTGCCTGCCCTTCACCGCAAGGATGACATGTACATCGGCATTTGGGTGGCGCCAATTAACAGCATGCTGCAGCTTGGATTTTTTTGGGGGGGTTAATTTTTAAATATTTTTTTTCTCTTTGTTGTGGTCTACATTAGCCATTTGCACAAGCTTCTTCCTGCCTGCACTGCCAGAGTAGTTTTGTGGGGTTTTTAGAGTCACAAAGGCTGATCAAGGCAATACCTGATTTTGGCCAATTGGTATTTCTTGTGCTAAGTTCAAGTGAAGAGAAAACAAATTCTGAAGTGATAGATAAAGATGAAAAAGAATAAAGCACAATGCAGAAATGAAGAAAAGTGTTGTTTAACTTATGGGTGGGGTGATATAGTCTGTTTTTCTGTTGGTTTTATGATTTGGTTGTTAATGTCTCATCTCTCTCTGGAAGTGACATACTCAAGATTACTTACTGGCTTGCCTCTTCACCTCAAAGCTTTGTAGAGAATAATTTTCAGTGATAGAGAGATGGATGGTAAAAAAAGACTTGAACATCTACTGCTGTACAGACCTACAATAGCAGTATACACATCATGCACATTGGATATTGCATTCCTGCTGTACTTACTGGAGATGTAATCAGCAAAGCTTAAACTCAGAGTCAGGTTTTCAAAACCAGGGCTTCAGCGAAGTCCTAGAATGTTAGAAAAATAGGGCTGGAGGGGACTAGGAGTGTCACTTGCCTTGAAAACCTGTGTTATTCTTGACAGATACTTCTTCAGCCTGTTCTTAAAAGCCCTAGAGATGACAAGTGCCTCCTGCTCAGACAAGCCCTCTTAGTGGCGCCTTGCCCTTAGTGTGGGCAAGCTTGTCTGTGTTGAGCCTGACCCTCAAGTTCTGCAACTACTGCCCACCCCCCTGCAATTTCTGCTCTCCAAGACTGAAGAGAACAGTTCTATTTCTTTGCAGCAGCCTTTTTTGAGCTAGATGGCAGTAATGTCTCCCTCTGCCTCTAGTCTCCTCTAGCCAAAACAACCCTACTTTCCATACCTTCCTCACAGTCAAAAGGGGCTGACTCTTCGGCTCACACCAGCCACTCTGCTGTAGCTACCCAAAGACAGGGTGGGGATTTTTTCTGGAGCTGGGATGGACACCTGTGGGCAATAACCACCCCCCTGCAGTTGCTCCAGTGAAATGTGCTGGAGCCTATTTACCAGAGCTCAGCAGTGATGGCTGCGCCGTGCTCTGCTGTGAACTTGGCTCCCCTTGCTTTCGTCATGGCTGGTGTGTCAGGAGAGCACGGGAAACCCTTGTGTTTCTTATTCCCTCCTTACCGCAATCTCCAGGTTTCAGACAAAGATAATTTAAAGGGGTTATCAGTGTGTAACCATAAAGGAAGCAGCAGGCTGACCTGCCTTTACCAATGCCCAGCCTGTCTGGGGTCAATAGTGCAAAAGACTCATTTTCACTTATCTCTAACAATACAGAAATTGATCTGCAGGTCCAATGGGTCATATTTATCTATTTGTCCAGCAGCAGTATACTATGCACACGTGTAGGGAAAAGCACCTCTGAAGCTTTTAAACAGCTTTCTGCTCTGGGTAATGCTCATTCCATGAACTATAGCTATTAAAACATGATGGCTATGGGCCATGACTTTTTGTATACTTAGTTTACACAACACGATTCACATGCATGTCAGAGTACGCTGACCATACAGGCTATTTTGCAAAACACCAAACTTTTCAAAAGTCTCTTCTTTAGAAGAAAATATAGCTCTTCAAAAGGCCACATTCTCAAATAATTAGAGCAGCATTGCCGTATGCTTTTGCAGCCAAATCTAAATCAGAAAGTGTATCTGTTTTATTTGATAGAATGATGGGTCTTTCTGTGTTTCAGCGCTAGAAACTTTTACAATGACAGTTCAAAATTAGACAGTTTTTCTTTTGTTTCTGTATAACATGCTTTCTTACTGAAAACTGACTTTCTGTTCTCAGCCTGTGTTTCGTGGTAGATAGGACATGCCCACCTTTGCTGTAGCTTCACCCTTGTAGAGCACTTCGGGGAGAGCTGTAGTGTACCTTTTTGATTCAATCATGAATCTCTTGACTTTTATACCTGGCCATACATAGACTGAGAAAAGCAAACGGAGTAATTAATTCAGACGCATTTATTTGGAAACTGAAGATGGTTTTGCTACTGACATTTGTGATTTACTTCAAGAAATAAGCACACGTTTCAAAATAGAAAATATACTTTTCCTTACAGAAGGTGAGAGGTGTGGGTGAATCACATCCATTGCCCAATGCTAACTAATATAGAAATTAGCTTTTAGAAGAATCATCTCTGCAGCACTCCCCACCCTTTTCTCTCTCTCTCACTCTGTCTGAAATGACCACAATCTCCTAAATTAATACTGAACTCACCCAAACCACACATTTAACTGTTGCCATCTTGCCTTCAGTTCTCCTCCCTCATATCCATCATGCTGCTGCTTCTTCACACGCATTTGGAAACTGTTGAACTCTCAGTTGACTCTGGAGCAACGCTTCAGAAAGAAAACTGTCTGACACTCATTTTTATCATCATGTTTTCTGTTAGATTTCCCTTTCCAAAAGATGGGCAAGGTCTTCTTGAACCTCAGCCAGGCATACAGATAAACTAGTACCTTTTTGACACCCTGCCCTTCTTCTACCACCAGATAGATATTTTTAATCTTACACAGAGATACTTGACCTTGATTTAGCTCCTGAAGATTTTTATAAGCTTTGGAGGTAGGGCAGCATATGAAAAGGGAATTCAGATGTCAATGTGAAAATATGGAAGGTCTGGACATTCTCTGCTCTGGCCCACTCCTCTGCAGAAAGCAGGACCATACCAGTTCAGGTGCCTTTATCAGAAATGAATGCATACTGTTCTGTTTTGGCTGCTGGTTTTGGTCAAAAGCTCAGGTCTAGGATGGCAGCTTTTCGTGAAATTAATAATAAACTCTTCTTTCAAAAATGACAGGTTTACAAGAAAGATTTTTTTTCCAGAAAAGGTTTTAATTAAAGATAAAATAGACAAAATCTCACCTACCTCTTCTTACATATAAAATTGGACTGGTTGTTTATTCTATTTATAAATATATATTTATAAATTTATATTTATAAATATAAACATCCTTCTCTGTTAACAAGCTTAAATAAGCCCCTCTACCACAGCTGTGTCTAGTACAAACATGACTTGCAATTGTATGTTTGAAAGTATAACAAATGGTAGCATGACCTCTTAAAGAAACCTCTCCAAAGATTTCTTAACTTTATTTTTTGTCTGATGCTGGTCTGTATAGGAGCCAATAACATAAATAACATAAAAATTACTACAGATATTGACATAGGATTTGTTGCAGTACATCCAATGCAATTGCCGCCTCTGCCCTCATCTATCACAGAGGCCACCAGCTGTGGGGAGATACCTCAGCTCCCATGCCATCCTGTCAAGTCCTGCCCCTGGGGTTTGGTGTGGGAAAACGACCTTCTCTGCTGCTGGCCATGCAGCCCAGGTTGTGACATCCCTGCAGGGTGGCTGGCTGGCTTTCCCTTGATGTTTGACAGTGGATGTAGGTCAAATATAGTCAATATTTTGTCAACTATGTAGGTCAATATAGTCAACTAGTCAATAATAGGAAGCAATATGTGTTTGCCTTGGGGGTGTCAAGGAAGGAGAAGCCACCGGTGGATCACTTGGAGGTAGAGCTTGCTGAAGCTTCTGATAGAAGGCACTTTTGCTTCAAGTTACCATCTGTGCTTCACCCTGCTCAGCTAGGTTGGGAAGCAACAGTAAGATGGAGAAGCAGAGGCTCCATTTTTCTCTTTCAAGCTACATAAAACACATAAAAACTGTGTGATGAGGTGAGAGCTACCAGACCTAAAAACACAGAAATGTCTGCTGATACTAAATCCTTTCTTAAACAGAGTCAAACACAGAACAACAATTTGTGTCCAGCACATTTAACTGATAATAATTAATATATAAAAAGGTGTCATATGCAGTTTATTTGGATCTCAATTTCTGTCCAAATAGAACATGCCACAAACCATAAGCAAAGAAAACAATAAATTGTCCAGTGGTAATGAAGTGTATCATTAATTCTTTCATAACATTAAAAAATTAAGACTAAGTACTTAGATTTCAGTCTACATTATTGCTTCTAGTTGACCAAAAGAAGCATAAATGTTAATGTAAAGCACCTATTCATCAACTTCTTAATAACTTCTAACAAAAAATATCTACCTTTAAGAAAGTAAACAAACATACGGATTCAAAATAAAATTGAATCTCCAAACATAGTGCTTGAATTACTCAAATGAATACTCCCAAGCACAGGAAGGTATGCTCACCAGCTCAGAATAACCACAGCTCTTCCAAGTCAGCATTTAATACCCAGGGGTGAGTATCTTTACATGATAACTGCTGCTGACAGAAGTGTCTCGCCTGGCTCTTGTCTCAGGAAACATAGCCCACACAGGTTTTGATCAAGGACAAGGAATACCAACAACCCCCTGCACCTGAATCAGCTCTGACAGGCTTCCCCACCAGTGCCCAAAAGCAAGGAAGAAGAGGAGGAAACTTCATATTAACAGCAATTATACTAAACATGGGCTCCTGTACCAAAATGCTGGCAATGCACTCCACCTCCAGCTTTCATGCCTGAGGTTTGTCTGCCTAATTAGCCAACATGGAAGTCTGGGTTTTTCATGCTTCCCCTTGGGGGAAGCTTGGCTTTAAGTCCAAATATTGTGGTCACTCTCACTACGCTTTCCTCAGAGTCGTTTTGCTGTAGCTGTCTTAAAATAATCGGAGCTTTTCAAGGAAAACAACAGAAAACAACACTTTATTTTTGGTTTTTTTTACTTTTTTTATTATTATTGTGGAGAAACAGGAAAGCTTTTCCTGGCTTCCTCCTTAAGGGGTGTGTGTATGTGTGTGTATATTTATATATGCATATGTACATAAATATTTAGAGCAAACCTGTGACTGATAGTAGGATAAGGAGTGGAAAGTAGGATCGTAAACCTGTCTGTAACAGGACATATTGTAAGATTGGCGATGTTAATGAAGCATGAAGACTAGCCAAGGCTGGCTTCTCCTGGAGGCCAACCTTCCTGTGCCCCCCCCCTCACATGGGGAACAGCTCAGCCCTCACTCAGGCGAGCCCCCCAGGCCTGTGCTGGACCCCAATGCCCTCACTGCCGCCTGTGCTGCAGACAGCTGACTCCTTGGCCCTGCTGCTATTCTTGGGGTGTCAGGGCTGCCCCTGCCTCCACCTGGGGAGCTGCTGGGGTTGCCTCAGGGGTAGGCAGTGGCTGCACCTGCACCCCATGGGTACCCCACCTGCAGCATGCTATGGCAGCATCCCCTCCTGCAGCACTCCGTGGCTGTGCCCTGAACCTGGCTGCCCCTTCCCTGGCCACACACAGCACTTGCTGCAACACAGGAGAGGCCTAGTCTTACCCCCTAAAAATAGTTGCTCTCCCTGTGTATATCTTGGCCCAGGTGGCTCAGAAACACATCCTGTTTATTTTCTAAAAAAAAAAAAAATGACTGTACATATAATGTGTGACATAACATTTGTCTTCAAAACTAGCAGGGATCTGATGTCATGGAGTAAAGGCAATTTAGAAAGTCTCAGAATTACCACACAAGCTGATTGTTTACTATCTTTACCCCAGTGAAAAATATCAGCTGGTTGCATTTTTTTTAAGGGGTGTGTGTGTTTGCTTTTTTCTTCTTTGTTAGCCATTTAACAGTATTTTATCTGAAACAGGAAACAAGGGTTACAGTTAGGTCAGGCTATAGGGTCTCTCAGACCGTTGATGAAAACAATAAACATACAGACAGCAAACCCTTGTGAAATAAGAAGGGAAATGTTGCCTCCACAAAGACTAAATCAATTATTTTTTCCATAAAAGAACAAAGTGAATGAATGGGGACTTCAGACAATGACAGATAGGAAGGACCTGAGCTAACGCCACGCATGAGTGATGTTGTGAATGCTGGTGTGTGCATATGAGACAAGGAGAGACGGTGGGAGGCAGGCAGTTGTTGGCAAAGCCCAGCACCCTTTGAAATCAAGAAAGTGTTACTTGCTTCTTAAAAGTTGGGGTGAATCCAGCATCCTCAGGAGGGAGTGTGCTGCTAAGTCTGTCAGTTTGGAGTTCAGGCATTTAATCAATTACATTTGTATTGCCAAGCTTGTAAAAATAAAATAGTTCATTTCTATGCCCTGCATTTTGACTGTGTAAAACCAATAATGATGTTTGATTTCTGTGGTGAAAACAGTTTAAAGAAAGACCACTTACACCAAACAGCCTGTAAACAAGCATTTTCTGGCTTGTCTTTAGTCAACCTGAGCACAAGTAAGAAATTCAGGCAATGCCTCTGTTGGTTTTTTTTCCCCAGAAAGTTAACTTGGCTGCTTTCCATGGGGAGCACATAGCCTTCTCCACCTTCCCCTCACTGTACCTGCCCAACAGCCTGACCAAGGCTGCTCCAGCCCAAACCAGGATGGCAGCCCCTTGACCAGCTTCTCTCCTGTGCCAGAGCAGCCCTGTACTGAAGCTGCAGCATGATGCAGGGGCTCCCATAGGGTTGGGAACTGGGGTACATGGCCTGCAGGCACTGCAAGGAACTTCCAGCACCCATTAACTGCATCTTATCTGCTTCATGCCATGCTTTTATCTTATGGCATGTTCAAAAAGTGGGTAAGTTCTCCTGCATGTGTGATAAGGCCATGTCTGCCAATGGATATTTGAAGCATCTCTCATAGAATCATAGAATAGTTTAGGTTGTAAAAGACCTTTAAGATCATCGAATCCAACAATTAACCCAGCACTGCCAAGTCCACACTAAACCATGCCCCTAAGCACCACATCTACACACCTTTTAAATACCTCCAGGGATGGTGACTCAACCACTTCCCTGGGCAGCCTGTTCCAGTGCTTGACAACCCTTTCAGTGCAGAAACTTTTCCCAATATCCAATTCAAACCTCCCCTGGTGCAACTTGAGGCCGTTTCCTCTTGTCCTATTGCTTGTTACTTTGGAGAAGAGACCAACATCCACTTGCTACAACCTCCTATCAGGTATTTCAGCAACTTGAAACATCAGGACTATGGAGCCCTCGAAGGCTGGGCTGCAAGCGAAGGGAATAAAACAGTGAATTATACACTTTTACCTTTATGTAATTTGCCATAGCCTTATCACCCAAATTATGAGTTTCTCTATTGCTGGTCTTCAGGGTGAATCTCTCCCCCTTTTGGAGCTCCAAGGTTGGAAAAAAGCAAATAGGTGTTTATAAACAATTACATTACACTGTTGCCATGGTATAATCACAGATGCTTATAGAGTAGATACCATGTGCAGAGTGTATGCCTAAGAGAAAAAGTACACTGTCTGATACACTGAGGAACTGTAGTGATGTATGCCATTTTTTATTGAATTATGACTTGAAACCCACTAATTTCTTGTTAAGGACTTTTAATCAGAAGGTGACTACTTCCTCAGCAACCTTCTACGCCCCAATGTGAAGGACTTGCACATCTTGGTGAACAAGATGCCAGTTTACTTCTCTAAAAAATCCAGTAAAATTTTACACCAACAACTGTGACAGTTTGTAGATTAACAAACCCAACAGAACACTACCCAAATCTTCCTAGATCCTGTCTTTCCGGCAATTTATGCCAAAATTGCTGCTTGACACATCAGCATTGCTTTCATTTTCCATTGATTGAGACTAAATAAAAGCATAAATTCATCATTTCTTTGTAACAGAGTCCAGAACACCCTTGATATTTGCAATGCTTCTGTCCTGGTTCAAGACACGAGACACAAAAGACAACGGAGCAGAGGTAAAGAATGGCAACATGGTGATATAACAACCCTGACTAAAGAGTACAAGGAGGGCTCTTGTTGTGTGTAAAAGGTAGAACTTCCTGGTGTGGAAAGGGCAGCCTGAGCAGAGGTTCTTACTTGCGTTGCATTGCACAAAGGCAAAGGAGGGCTTCACTTTCTCACTGTGATGCACATGTAGGGAGCATCTGGCTGCATGCTGCACGTAACTTTCTACTTGCTTGTTGCTCATGTCAAACACCTAGAAAATAATTTTAAAGGATTCCTTCTGAGACTGTTTCTTCAGAGTTTCCATGAATATTCCATTTTGAAAGAGCAGGAATTATTACCATGTTATTACAGGAATCATTACCATTATTACATACACTGCTGGGGGGTGTGGGTGGGGGGTGTGGGTGGGGATAGGGGATTGTAGGGGTGGGTGGGTGGGGGGAGGGGGCAGGGTTTTGCCCAGTAAGATACAGATACATGCCAGGCTTGTAAGGTTGGAAGCAGTGAGGGAGGAATGCTCTGCCCATGCATGGGTGTCTGGTGCTGTTTCAAGTGCCCGTATCTTCCTCGGTCCAAGCTGCTACTCCAGAGTGCGTGACTTCTCTATCTCACATCTAATATCCTGGTAGGGATGGCTTGAATGCTCCAAGGCACCTCAAATGGCCAGCAGCAGACTAAGTGGACAGACCATCATGCACTAGGTGCCTATGCTCAATAAACAGACACCTGACACAAAGGGAAATTTTAACACCTGGTAAAATAAAATGACCTAACCTAACGCTGATGAGTCAGTGTAGGGATGCCTTAGACTCCATGCCTTTAGAGAAATGATCTTGCCAAAGCACTAAAGTAGGTGAGTGGGAAAGCCTTCTCTATGATGTAGTTTCTGAAACTGAGAAAAGGCCTACACCAGCAGTGTTTGCAGGTGAGGTAGCTGTGAATATATCTGACAAGTTAATCAAGCAGAGCCTGTGGGAGTCCTGGGAGTATGGGGCAGATGCTGGCCCCGCTGGGAAGCCCATGCTGCCACATCCTCAAAGTGGTGTGTGCCCTGAGCTGGCCAGGCTGTACCACTGAAAGGGACTGATGGGGCATCTACCTGTCCTGGCATTGCACCCAGGAGTGTGACTTAAGGATGCAAAGATGTCTGGAAGAGTGTAGGTATCATTTAGAACTTGCATTGCCTGAGCTGTTGAAAGGGCTTTTGGGTAACTGGCCCACATGGACACATGTTGCAAAATACAATATAGGATGTGAAGTGATATAATCTTAAAACACATAGGCTGGTTTGAAGTATAGCTTAGTTCGATAGAGACCACTTAATGTCACATGCTCTCAGTTACCTTACTTCTAATCCTCTGTTGGCATTTCTGTGCTCTGTGTGTCTGGCTTGCAAATCCCTAAGGGCAGGGACCTTTTCTCACTCAGTGTTTATTGCAGACAGAGGCACTGGTCCCGAATGAGTCATGAGGTGGTAATGTGATTCTGAGTAGGTATAAGGATGGGTCATCTCTAGTTTTGAGCTGGTGTAATTGCAAGTTTGCAGAGATCTGTGACACCTCACCCATTTAAGAGTGGAACCCGGCTCATTACCCATAAAGAGCTCTTAATAAGGATTAGCCAATCACATGAGTTAGCCTGAAGAATTTAAAGTTATCATAACATTTCCTCCATACCTGAGAAGCCACAACTGTTGTCTATGAATTCCCAACAAAGCTGAAAGGGTTTTCTGTTTGTCTTTAACTAGGAGAAAATTAGCATTACATATGCTGAGATAGAGAGAGCCTGTCCTTTTCTTCTGTCCTCTGTCACGGTTTGCAAATGCCACTTTTAAAGCTCTGTATAGGAGTTTAATGCAGAGTTTGTGGGTTCCATCCTTTGTTCTCAGAAGACACAGGTGAACATCTCTCCTGAGAATACCGCTATCTGCAGGCATTGTATGAGACCAGAAATCACCTCTCCCTTGTCACCTACAACTAAAAGCAATAAAATATACCATTACAGGCATCAGATGCAATTTTTTCATGACTGAAGTGCTGGAAAGAACAGAATTAGCAGGAGAGTTTCCAGCCTGGAATGATTTGACTTTGTAATTCCTGAACACCGAGATCCCTATCTCACACTGGCAAAACCTATCTGACAGCATTCTGGGACTCAGACTCACTTATATGAACAGCTGACAACTATAGCAATGCTGTCCTAACTGAACAGCTGCCATTACCTTAACTGTTGCACCAAAACAGAAAAAGCCCAGTTCTTACCCTTCACTGTAGAAGATGCTGTAATTTCCTTCTGTTTTCTTAACAAGCACAGCTACCTAACAAGGAGCATTCCTGGGGTTCCAGATAATACTACCTCCCAGGCTAGACCTTACAAGCAAACAGCCGCCCCCATTCTAGGCAACACATAGCTGTGGGTAGGGCCTTGGCTGGCCCTGGGGCAGAGGGGTGATAATTCACAGCACCTGCGGGTCTGACACCTGCGTTTTTGTTTACTGGTTTCCCTATCACAGAGAACATGGCTGGGAATGAACCTCCTCGCACCTCTCTGGACTTTGTTAATTTCTTGGGATTGGATAAACTCACTGATAATTACGCAAATATGTTTTCAACACAGCAGATAAACCTCATCTATCCATTTATGATGGAGTGTGCAATAGTCATGTTTTCTATTTATATGCTGCATTCCACTTTCTTCATTTGTCTGCACTTCCATTAAGTTTTTGACCTGGGAGCAATATATACATAGCAATGATAACTACTAGATGTGTGTACCCCCCAGCTCAGGGGGCATGAAACTACTTACTCTTACAAGCTGGATGATATACGAGACATAAGTCTTTCCCTGTTACTTCTATTTTTTCAGCTAAGTATTCCTTACTGGATACAGCCACCATTTGTACTGGGCCGCGTTGACTTTTGGTCTGACTCAGTGGATCATTTTTCTGTCATAAAACTCAAAGGCTTAGGAGATGAATCTAGCACTTTCCAGCTCCAGAGGACTGTGGTTTTTCTAACCCTAGTTAGCCAAAGGTGTTTCCACATGAGCTGCGCAGCACCTGGCTTTGACCCTTTGAACGTGTACAAGACTCAATAGACACCTATGGAAAGGGAATTACTTTGTGGAGAAATCAAATTTGTGGGAATGTGAGGCAATTATATCACATTACATGCAAATTTGCACAACTAAGGAAATTCAATTAAATTTGTATTTCCTGTGAAATAGGAATTATTCATCTGGACAAATTAACAATGAAACATTTAAAACTCTTTAGTCTTTATTACCTACTAACTCTTCATGTGATGTTTCAAACCAATTCAATCCATCAAACCTGCATGTTTGATATGAAATTTGGATGTTCATTTAATCAAAGCATACATTGAATGTACTGTATATTCAATCACAAACAAGAAACTTGTGTTTCAAACACAGACATCTAATACCTTGCAGCAAACTGTCCACTAACACCGTGTCCAGAAAAATAAACTTAATTCTATATTACAAAGTCATATGTCATAGGATATTTTAAGAATTAATTGGTAAAAGAATTCCCAGCTCTTTAATTTATTGATTGCTGCAGTGTTGCAGTTACAGAGATCTGTTGGTGAGACACTAACCGTGGCTGAATGAAGGCAGGTGTCATGGTTGCAGGTATCCATCCCGCCTCATTCTGTTTGTTTTGATGGGTGTTGGGAGGAATGGACTTGGAGTATCAGGAGGGAGGGCAGCTGGCGGGCGCGCTGGCAGACCTGTGCGGTTCCCTATGCTGCCAGTCTGCCTGTCTGTGTTTTGCCGGCTGCTGTAGGGAGGAGAGTGAGGGAAAAGGACCCAGGCTGAAGTGCAGCAGAACTGATCCCCCTGCAGAGCTACGGCAGCCTGGCTGTTCAGCTTAGAAGTGGCTAGCGGTGAGCCTGCAGGTGGCTGGTAGTTTGTGGGATGTGTTTCCGAGACATATCACAAGAGTGACTTTTAATGGCAGTTGTGAAGACCCATGGCCACATCACCCTGATAATCCATTCTGGTCCTTTGCTTCAGTGCTGGAAAATGATGCTGAAAAAGTGTTGTGGAACTCTGAAAGTAAAAAATAGTCTCCTTTTAGTTTTCTGCTTAATTTAACTGCAAATGTTATTTGTTAGGGCTGCATTTTCTCTTTCTGTCCCACTCCTCTCATCAGCTTCCTCAGCAAGAGAAACATTTTGTTTACTCTTCTCAAAATGCTGTGCATCACTTGCACAAATGTTCAGTCATGTGATGCAAAATTTTAATGAATAATGAAATAGCAGCTGACCCAGAGCTTGTACTGGAACATCTACTTGGGAAGGATATTGAGGAACAGAGCTTTAGACAGCCATGGTACTAATTAGGCTCTGGGCAAAGGAATACCATCTTTGGAAGAATAGAATATATTGTCCTTTCTCCATTGAGTCTGTTGAGAAGAAATGGGCCGAGTCCCACAGTGTAATGGCGTGCAACAGATGGTACCATCTGGGCAGTGCAGGCATCGCAGCACCAACAGCCTGCCCTCTGGCTAGGGCAGTCATGCTCTTGGCTCCTTAATAAAGGCGTGGGAGGTGCACGGACAGCAATGTCACAGGGCAGCAGGTACGTGGGGATGGGGTTGGACCCTGCTGCCAGCCAGTCTAGCCTCACCAATGGTGACGGCACCACTGCAGTTTGTGCCAGTTAAGAAGCTGGCTTGTAGGCAGCAGCCTGTATTCTCTCAGCTTTAAAACTGTGTGTAAGGCTATATAGCACAAAAAATGAGAAAGCCAGGCCTCTGAGACTCCCTCAAGCTGGCTGCAAATCCTCTTTTTAGCCCTACTAGTGTTATGGATTCAGGAGAGCCTGAGCCCAAACCCTTGTGCCCTATTTGCTCTCCCTGTTCCCACTGCTCACCCGAGGCAGCGGTGTGCATAGCCCCCAGCTGTGCTGCCCCAGAGGGGCACCCGCCCGCAGGCACCTCCTGGCATGTGGGATTAGCCAGCTCTGCTGGGAAGAGCTCAAGTGAGCTGGAGGGGAAGAAAGAGAGTCTTTGGGGTTTGCTGCACTCTCCCACCACAGTCCAAAGGTTCTCACTGTTTTTTTCATGCCACCACTCACCCCCAAGCTTTCTGCAGGACAGCTGGAATAGGGATGGGGACATTTCAAACTAACACATTCCTCCCAGCTTTAAAGCCTCCCTCTGTTTTTTGTCAGAAATTTTACTTCTCTTGCAGGGATGGGCTCACTGAGAGCTCTTCTGCACAGGGAACTCGCACTTTGGTGTTACCCTGGAACTCCCATTCTGCTGTAATACTGGTCTCCTTCCTGGAGCACACAATTGTTCAGCTATGTGATTATTTTTAACATACATATATATAGTTTTTATGCAGTTGATTCCTAAGGGGCATAAAACACATCAGAAAAAAAAAAAATGTTGTCTGTGAGGGGCAACTCAATTGTAATAGCAGCAGGTGAAGGTGAAGCTTTTGTTCTGTAGTATGAGCTCCCACAGGGCAGTAGCTCTGTGCTTACAGCATGTGCCCGATATGGAGGAGAATAAGGCCCACATCTTCAGCTTGGACTCACCTTCCTGCAGAATAGGTTTGCTGCTAGTTTGGTTGAGGCATGAACTGCAATAGCTAGAGCAGAGGTCCTTTGAATTACTTTGCTCAGCTGAGGAAGCAATGTTCCCTCCTTCCTCCCCTATCCAAAGGCATGCCTAGCAAAGGTTGCTAGTTCAGACATAGCACAGGGCTCTGTCACATCTCTTGTTGTTATGGGACTGTGCCCTGACAGCTCAGAGGATAGGCAAAACCCCCTAACATCTACCTGGTTGCACCCACAGAGACATGCTGGTTGTAGTGCCTTCACTACTTATCTGCACTCTGCCCTGGGTGTGGGACACTTTTACTGATTTTGTTTGAAAGGTTTTGGGTGTTTCCAATGTGCAATGAGAATATTTTTTAAATTACCAAATTTTTTTGCAGGATATGAGACCTGTTTCCTGCCTAACTCTACAGGCAGCTCCTCTGAGTTGTGAAGCAGAAAAGAAGTCATCTGAGCACAGTAATAATTCTGCCTGTTGTTATGGAGCAGTAATTATTGTGCCCGGCTGTATTAGTGGACCGCAATGTCTCTTGCTCTCTCTGCTATCCCCCAAACAATACTGCTTCTGGCTAACTAAGAAGCCAACGCAGAATGAAACACCTGTATGCTGTGTGCAATACACAGAGTTGGAAGAGGTTCCCTGGAGACCCATCTGCACTACTTGCCAGCGTCTTTACTGAGGGTGGATTGGAAGGGGAATCCATTAAAAAGAATGGGGGGAAAATCAATAATATAATTAGAAAACATTATATGAGGTAATGATGCCAATTAAAGAGCAATGCACCCATTTACAGAGGGCTTGGTCTAACTGGTGAGGGTGAAGGGGTGCGAGCCCCTGTAGCGCACCCCTGGCATGGGGCTGGCACCACTCCCAGCACTGCGCCACTGCAGCACGCCTTGGTGCTGTGCCGGGAAGCAATGGGTGCCCAAGAGGGAGGCTAACAGGGGCAAACCCTCTCCTCCTTCTCTTGGCAGGCCTAGGCAGACCCGTGGCTCAAAGCAGGCATGGCTAGGGGGTGTGGAGGGTGAGGTTTCTGGATGCCTTGGCTCATCCATACAAGTAAGAGAAACACCACCCATCAACATGCCAGGAACAAACAGAAAACAGCAGAAAAGCTGGAAAAACACTTGTTCTCCTGTCTAGGAAGAAAGCAAAGAGAAGTTTGGGAACATAAGTCCTGTCTGGGGAAGGGTCTTGAACAGTGCTTTATGGAAGTGTATGATGGTGTCCAATCCATTTGGCATTCAGAGAAGGGAGGCGGTTTGCCTGCTCTCTTTACATTAGCAGAACAGCACAGAAGAAATGCCTTTTCTTCTAATGGAAGCAATTCACACAATCCCAAAGATTTTGGATTCAAAGGAGCAGTAGCATGCTAGACAGTGTCAGTTTTAGTTGATGGCAACCACACAAGAAACTCCTTCTTCAGATTTCTTAGTAATCTTTAGAAAAGGATGAAATAAACATAACTTGCAAATACTATTAAAATCTGGGGAATGGTTTTGAGAAGGCTGTGCTATGCTCTACATAACCTAAATGCCTATATTGTTACTTGTGGGTAAAGAAACAGTAGATACACAGTTTAAATGTAGGAAACATCTGACAGTACAAAAGAAGTGAACTTCTATTTTATCTTTTACTACTTTAAAGAGAAATTCCCTCTCTAAGATCCCGACAAACTCCTTCACTTTCTCTGGTTGGGGTCAGGTGTGATTACACAAAAACTAAAATAGTCTGAAATTTGCTAAGGGTTATTTGTTATCAGAGTAGGAGCTTTTTCAACAGCAGAATGTTTTTCATTTTCTTGATACTGCTTTTCATTGCACTTTTCTTTTAAGCTCTTTCCTTCAACATCAGAAGAAGAAATGAACAAATGATGTGAATCTGTTTTATGATTCCATGGCAGCTCTTCCCTTTTCACATGCTGTGGAATGAAAATTACTGTATTTTTGTATGACTGTTTCACATATTTGCACCCATCTCTACAAACATGAAATGTGTGCTGGCTTAACATCTCTGGCTCCACTTGTGGAGGTGAAGTCGTCAGATAAATGCATATTTGGAGGTTGAAAATCTTCATTTTGGCTTGTGTAACAGTTTAGCTTTTCCCATTCTGTTTGTGAAATATTACCAAGAGTTTGAAGTGATGAGAGGAAGAATACTATATATACTGTGTTGCTCTATTGCTGCCTTCAGTTACTTCTCCTTCTTTGTTTTCATGGCTATCTTGATCACACCTGAAGATAAAAGTAATTTCCACCATTTCAATGCCAAGCCCATTTTTTTCTCCCCTTATGCCTATAAATTGTCTCTTTTTAACTGAAGTCTTCCCTTGGTATTCAGCTTAAATACATGGGTAAACATTCATTGGACCAGCCCTTAACCGTACAGACATTTTCTTCAAGAAAACGGTTATCTTGCATCTGCTCAAGAAAACAGGTACTGGAAAGTGGTACTTCTCCCTTCTTCTAGGGCTCAGATGATTCTTCTCCCTTCTTCCTTCCCTGCAGTCCATCAGCTGCATGAGGGAAACCAGCACTTTATGCATCGTTCCTCTGAGGTTACTGCTACTCTCCCCTTCTTTTCCTCTCTCAATCTCAGCTGATGCTCAAGGGGGAGGAAAGCACTTAAGTGTCTCTTTTGGGGCTTAGTCTACATTCCTCTCAAGTCTCCAGGATGCTAAAGGGGACCTGTGGGGGCTTACCATAAATAAAGTATGGTTTTAGTGTTCATTAGACATCCCCCTGTCCCCTCCTCTCTCTCTTCATCTCTTTGACTTGTGCTCTCATCAGCAAACAAAACAAGTTCACAGCCAGTGCAGTGGATGAGGATGCAGCAATGTTGTTCGGAGTATGGCCTTTCTGTGCAGGAAAACCACAATGTTATCTCCTTCCATGTCCAAGCCTGTGTCCTCCATACAAGCTGGATAGATGAGTGGAGCAAACCAAAGAGGTGTAGGACAGAGAGATGTCCTCGTCCTGCAAGGAAGCAGCAGAGCCCTGCATGGTGGCCTGGCTGTTCTTGCGGCCTGCAGAGGACATATGCTTTAGCTCTGCTTCTCATCTAATTTTACAGTAATTACCAGGGCTGTTCCAACTCGGCTGAGCACTACAGGCAGGAGGTAAAATGAAGGCATGATTAAATTAATTGCTAGGTGTGGCTGGTCTTGTGGTGCTCAGGCAGCCAGGACAGCACCGTGTTGTGTTTGCATGAGCCAGAAATCAAGCTCACATCACTTCTCTGTGCAGAGGCTGCCCAGTCACAGAGGTGGTAACAATCTGCTGCAGGACACGAAAGGCAAGGTTGCTGCCACCATCAAATTTAGGAACAATGACAGGGAAGAAATATCAAATGAGATCTGAAGTCGATGTTTTTCTATCCATATGTCTTTTGATTTAAGAACTTCTTACCGAACCACAAATATCCTTTCTGAATAAAGCTCCCATTTATCACACACACATATATATATGACTCTTTCATGTCTAAAAATACTGCAAAAACAAGGCAAATCCCACTTTCTTAGTGGCTGCGTGTTCAATGAACTATAACTCTATATATGTTTTCAGTTATACTGACTCAACCTGAATACTCTTTTGGTAGAGTGTTGATTTAAAATTGCTCTTATTTCTCTGGAAATATTAAAAGCCGGAAGCAAATATATTACCTGGAAGTCAGCTTTTTTTGACAAAACAGTGGTTCAGGCATATGATTTCTTTCAAATTTTGGGACACTGAAGTTATGGATTTTCTATTATAGTCCAGCATCCTATTGTTTTCTCCTTCCAACTCTAATAAACTTGTTGAAGGATCTAGGAGGGGAAACTCAGGCTATTAGACCAGGAAAAAAAAATATGAATCAGAACAATCTGTTAAATTTGATGCCATTTTGTATCAAAATTCATACTCTTTAGTTGATCAAGGTATATTTCTTGGCCAGTGCTGCTTCTCCTTCCAGTCCTGCTTTTCAGCTGCACCTCAGCTGACAGAATCCCTGATGTTATTATACTTATGCTTGCCAGCTACAAACAAAACCTGGCTTCACTGAACTTCCTCAGCATGACCAGTGTGTCGGATTTTACTTGAAAAATAGCAGCGTTGTATGTTGTTCTGTGTTAACATACTGCCCTCCCAAGTAAGATTGCTCTGACAAGCAAACACAGTCACCCTTAGACACCACTGCTAGCACCAAGTGCTTCTGCTCTCCCCTTCTGAGATTAATTTCAAAGGCCGACTGATAATTCAGATTTCATTCACAGGTCTCTATGGCTGCTTTTTGCCACTTTGGCAATGGGAAGCAGGCACATACCAGGTTACAGTAACTGGGAAAATCAAGCATAAAGCCATTTTTAAGTCTAGAGAAATGTGTAGTATGTCAGTGAATAACACTGTTTGAGCAACAGAAATTCTTACAAGAGTAAATTTAATCTCATCATTAAAGTCACTGCCTGCTAATAACAAGTACAGGTCTTAAAATATTATTTAAAAGTCATACAAACTTAATAAAGTGCTTTAGTCATTAGAAATGCTTGGCTTAAAGTCAGTCTGTCACCTTGCATTGCCACAGTATGTCACATTATAATTTCCTGTTTTGTTTCACACCCAGGTCTCCTCACCCTAATGATTTTATCAGAAAGCAGGATAGGGTAAAATGAAGTGCTTGAAGACACAAGAAAAAAGTTCCTGTCTGAGGTAACAGTGTTGAAATTGGTGACTTAACACCCAATGTAAAATTGGACCAGTGGCACTACAGGACACTGAAGCTGTAGTACACTTCCTAAATAACAAGTATGATGAAAGGCCTCCATTCTTTGAAGACCAAGAGCATGGATCATGGAAAATTATGTGTTCTTTTCAAAATACTTCATAAACTCTAACTAATCCCTCTCTACAATTCCTCTGTGAGACAGACATTACAATTTTTATCACTGTTTAGCAGATAGCTTATCCATCTCAATTTCTTTACCTGCTCTCCCTCTCAAAGCTACCCAGAGATTTAATGGCAAAAATTGGACTGGAGCTCCTGGGTATTTATGATTAGAATATTTCCATCAGAAATGCTCTACTTGCTTATGCTGTAAGACCATCCTCCCACCTAACTAAAATTAGAAAATGCCTCTGAAGGGTCATTTAACCTTAAACTACTGAAACTGGGAGGTATTTGGATAATCTGTTCTAAGCACATTTCAGTCAATAAAAATACCAAACCTCAGAGTACTCATTTGTTGAAAGAGAGAAGAGTTTAACTACACAATACAATTCTCATTTATAATGCAGATAGTAATACTTAGCCCGGATTTTTTTATTATTATTACTGTATGACTTTCCTTAAAAGAATACTGATTTGGAACAGAAAATTAAAACTTGAGGCAAAGGAAAGCAGGGGTGAAATTTCTTGGAAAGCACTGGGAAAGTAGATAAAAGCTGAAGGGCAAGGCAAGACCATTACTTGCACTGTAGGCAGCCGGACAGTGAGATGCTGCCTGTTCTGGCCAAGAAATGAGCTCCTCTTATCTGAGAGGAGTGCCACTGGTTCTGACCCACAGAAGCTGGTCAGTCCTTGTCCTTTCTTTCCCTCTTTTTTTTCTCCCTTACTCTGCTGCTCCCCACCCCACCCCCTTCCCCCTGGCCCCGCTTTTGTCCCTAATCAGAACAAAATGTTATAAGGTCTTGTTTATCATTCTGATTCAGAGCAGGAAAATATTTTAAAATCTCAAAAAGTTTTGCAAGATGGGAAAGCCATTTCCCAGACAGGTTTAGCAATGTCTTCCAGGACTTTCAAACAGCTATGAAGCAAGATCGCTCCTCAGCCTAATCCATTTTGGCTATCTCCAGTTAAATGAGTCTTTTCAAAGTATTATATCATGACTTCATTAAATCCCACAAAAGTGTTTCCCCAGGAAATAACTTCAAGCCAACTGGATTCTACCTACCTGCTGTACCTCATAACCCCTTAATAATAAAAAACATGGTTGAAATAAGTCTGTGCATTGTGTTGCTCCCTTCCCCTTGCTCTGTAGCCTAACCTGTCACAGGGGCAATTGGAAAAAATCTGTAAAGGCTTCACTAATTTCTTTCCTCATTTCCTTTAGCAGTCCTGGTAGTTGCCCAGGATACTTAGTCTTCCTTAAGAGCATTCAATTTTTGGCACAAGACTTTTCATTTGTATCTGCTCATAATCTGTCTCCTCCTGTCATATCCGGAAATATGATCCCTTTGTTAAACAGTTAATTTGCTTCTCTTTGCAGAGGAGAGAGAGGGAGAGAGAGGCTGGAGGACTGCCTAACAAACCTGCAAGATATTCCTTCCTTTTATTCCACTCTCAATTATTATTTCTTACTTTTATCTTTTTCCTGTTGTGAAAAGCATTTCATCCTTTCTATACACATCTACAAAACACAGAAGATCAAACCACCCTTATGAATGTGCTCCTGGACTAGATCCTTGGCTGGGGAAAGCTGACACATCCCTGCCACAGGCAACAGAGCAACTTGCATTTACAGCAGCTGAGGCTCTGATCTAGATGTAATGGTTTGCCCTTGCCTATTTGATTTTGATTAAACCTCCAATGTACATAGTCTTCATGGTTTGCTTCCTCCTTGCACAGCTTTAAATGAGAGAAAAGTTCAGTTACGCTCATTTCTGTATAACTGAAATGAAAATGCTCTAGAATTGAGATAAACAGCAAAATTTCACTTTACTTCTTTCTCTGTGTGCTGCATCAACCTAGAGCTCCTCATTTCTGATGCGGTGCTTGCTGGTGACTTGGCTGCTGTCTGTCAAGAGACAGGCATTAACCAACGATGGTCGCATGGAAAAAGCAGCTGCAGCAGCAAAGGGTAAACATGTTGGGTTTCTCAATGAAGGTCTGACATGTTGGTGCTTTGCACAAATAACTAAAATCATGTTGGCAAGAGACTTCTCTATACCTTCCAAATGGTTTTAATAGAGAGTGAAGACAAAATGCTCTCCTAAAAATATGCAAGAAAGCTGCTATGGTAATAAAGCCACATTCACCATAGTAGAGTCTGCTACAGATGCTTACTTGTAACAGCAGAGCAATAATTAAGATTGTGACCTTCCTTGCTAATCACTGGTGGTGTCTATCAGCAGACAGCAGAGCTGCCTTAAAAAGCCTGGGAAATGCCCTGCAATTGAGAGGTAAAAATGACAGAAAACCACACTCCTGGCAAACAAAAAGGCAATAAATTCCTCCTTCCTCCCTTAAGCTGTCAGGTGCCTTTTTTCCAGCAGGGTTTTTCAGTTCTTTTGTTAGGTTTTCTTTAAAACATGAAGATGCCCGTGATAAAGTGGCTATTGAGTCTGAGAACAAGAGAGGAATGAGGGCATGAGAGAGTACAGAAGTCAGGGCTTTCTGGGTCTGGCTGCAGTTTGATTCATGTTTGCATCATCACAGCAATGCCGTATTTGTTGCAATATTACAAGATGTGGGTTTCCAGGGCAAGAGCCTGAGGCTTGTTTACTTATTTTCTGGATGTGGATTTTTTTTTTTAGAAGTTTGGAAATATGTCTGTCTCTAGCTACAGGAGTTAGAGGATGAAGGTCATGCAAATAAAAAAAAGTTACATGCTAAATGTTATTGGAATACTTTGGATATTTTTCTGCTTTTCTTTCATTAAAAAAAAAAACAAAAACAAAAAACAAAAAAAAACCCCCAAAAAACCAAAAACAAAAGACCAACACAAAACTGACTTTAAATATGTAAGACCTTGAACCTGAAAAAAAGGCCCATATAGTAAAGCGCTTGGTCAAAAATACTGTGCTTAAGAGTAAATCCTTTTCACAGTACCTGATATTGAGGAGGAAGGGTATGTTACATGATGCATTTTCTCCAGATCTGCAGATGGGCTATCATGCATCTGTATTCTTAGCCACGTTGCCACAGTAATGCTCTTGTTCCAGTACTGAAATCTCCCTGCTTTCAAATGGAGTCTCCCAGGCACTTTAAAAAGAGGGATTTCAGCATCCACGTCACCCAGGTACTTCTGAATACCACAACTGAATACTATTTCTGAACATAATTAGATTTCAGTGAAATAACAGGGTAAAGTTTAAGAACATGTCTAGCTATTTAGGATCAAAACTGAGAGACAGAAAAGATTTCCAAACAAAACAGAAATATTTTTTATTTAGTCTTGTCCTCTTATCCTTCATTAAGAGCAGCTATTTCCATCTCCAGTCTTTGATTGACACAGAGGGCCGTAGCACGACTTTAACCACTCTTATCCAACCCCAGTTCATAGCATCTGTGTTTTGCACAGGACACTTGTGGCATAGGCTAATTTACTGGTGAGAAACCAGCTCAGGACACTGCTTATGCAGCAGACTTTCCAGTGGGATGACTGTTTTCCTTTTTTGCATAAGTAATGTGGAAAAAAGATGTCCATGGTTTTTTTATGAGAAAAAAACGGGACAAAGAGAAAGAAACTATTTGCATGGTTAACAGAAGGTTTAGAAAATTTATCTTTGTGAAATGCAAATGAGTGGCAAGATGAATCAGGGTCTATTATTCTTATCTGACAGAATTAAAATTTGCCAGGAAACAGAAAGTTCAGTGTAGGATTAAAGCTATCTATTGTTAAGAGATGAAAAACTATTGTATTGCAAAATTTGTACCATGTATTTTAGAATCAGCCCACAAACTTTTATAGAGTTCCATACTTTTGGCTATCATATTATTTTAACATCTTCTATAGGCAATATTATCTCATTTTTGAGTAGTACAAAACTTACATAAGTCTATCCTTAGATATTAGCTAAAATTTCACCCTCACTATGTATTGAATCTCCCAAGTACAGTCCAGTAAGTGTGCATATTCATTTCCTTGACTACATTTCTAATATAGTCTAATGTATGCAATTTCATACAAGGAACAAATGCTACTTATCAAAGGAAAATGGGACTGAAAACCTCACACCCACGGAAATTCATAAGATTCAGTTTCCACTGAACTCAGTGGAACAGTCATCAATAAAGGGTATGACAACCTTGTAAAAGTATTGTGAGCTTTCCCTCCTCATGGAAATGCTAAATTAGCAATGCTGTTTCAAGCCACGCACAGGCCTGAACTTGTTTCAATTGGAATCAGTGGTGCTGCTCATACTGGTCTGTATGGTTCCTGGTTAGTCTTTCAGCAGCATTAAACACACTGGGGATGTCTCCCACTTCCCAGTAATCCTGATTCAATCCTGATTTATGTCAGAGCCACTGACTACCACCAAAAAACCCTCAAGCCTGGTGTTGCAGTCCTTCAAAACGGTGATCTGAAGAAACAAAAAGTAACAGTTGTGCTTAAGCTTGAGATAGGTCTTTGCCGGATATGTGATAGCCCATGATATACAGGGGTTGAGACTTTTGGCTCTGTCCCTTGTGGCAGTATTCAGGTCTAAGGAGAGTTAGGAACTGGATTTTTTTAGACACTCAGTAATCTAACCTTGTCACTTAGCATCTCTCTCTCCATCGCGTCATGTGGGCACATTAACTAGATGGCTAATTTTTCTGTGGCAAAAGCTAGAGAAGATGTGTGTCCCCCAACACTGAGATGTAAAACTCAACACTTCTCTTTATAGCATGGCGTGGTTACCTGAAACCATAGATTCTCCTCAAGCTTTTACACCGCATCAGGATAAATGTGCAGCTGTGGGAGCTGTGTGTGTATAAAGAATATATGTGTAAAGACAATAATGGCATCTAAGATGGAGCACGTTGATATTTAACACATCAAAAGGCTAGAAGAGTAAGTAGGACAACAAAACCAGTTGTTATATTTTTCCACTCTCTTCCAGTTTCTTGACATGTAGAATGAGTCACCATGGAATTCTGCATAGTAAATAACATTTGTAAATAGGTATGTTAGCTTGGGGTAGTACATCAGGTACAGATCAGAAGCAATCCTGTTGGTGCCAACTTAATTGTGTTGCAGAAAAATTGATTAAGTTCTGAACAGAACAAAGGCCTGCGTATGTAAAAATGTTTGTGCCTCTGTATTTGATGCATAGGGGTTTGTGGATTGTCAATGTTATGTCAAGATCCAATTCAATCCAGCATTTATGTGAAAATTTGGTTCCTGCTATTCATATTTCTAGGTAATTTTCATTGCAATTGCCCCTTTTTTCCAGGCACATTTATGTGGTGCTAATGCAAAGCAAGCATCCCAAGTAAAATGAGAAGTTTTATGTTGTGCAAAGATGAATACTCCTAAATTTCTCAAAACAGTAATATATGCTGTGGTTGGGGGATACCAAAAAGAAACATTAATGTAAAGCATAAAAAAATCAGATTCTTGGTCCTGATTACTGCTTATCAATGACTGTGCCATTGGTGAACACTCTCAAGATCAATATCAAATGGGTCCACCTTAAGTCCAAAAAGGGCAAAAAGAACAGAAGAGAGGCCAGAGAGTGATTTCATTATACAAATGAAATGGAAAAATTCAGTGAAATTCCATCCATCCCTGAGGACTGGCTCCACTTAGAGGTTAGAGGCATCGCTGAGAGTGATCTCACATTTATGGGCTCTGTAACTGTCATTTGTTAGCAATTGTAATGTGATTATGACTCAGGTTAAAGCAACCAGAAGACAAAAATGCCAGTTGAAAACTTGGTCACTTAGAAGGCCATAACAAAACCCTCTTGTTCCCCTCCAGGGTCAGGATTTCCCCCCTGGAGTTTACTTGTTCTCTGTAGGATGCACACAAAGAGACAGGCAGCCCCTCCAGAAGCCACATGCCCTTTAGTGGCCTGTAAAGGCAGGGGACCAGAGTGCTTGCCTGCGTGGGCTGTGGGAACAAGGGGTGCTGCACACCCTCTCCATCCAATGGAGACGGGGACTGCACTACAGCCACTGACCCGCAGTAAATTTGCACCCTGAAGAGATTGGTAGGACTCTTCTGGCTTGACCTGGGTGCAGCATAGCCTGGTCCTTCCCCACTCCACTCCACCTTGCAGGAGGTGACTAGTGAGTATGGTGCTGAGCTCTGCTTGCAGGGAGCATCCTCCTCTCTCTGTGGTGGCCTTATCTGCACCAAGCAGGTTTAGAAAGACACCATGTCTCTGAACACATTTTCCAGGCATGATTAACCCAAGGCTTAACCACAGCCAGCTGATGTGTTTTTATCTGTATTGTCTCAGGAGGCTGAAGGGACATGTGGAGGTGCATCTGTGTCAGCCACAGTGACAGTCTGGCAGGGTTTTGTCTGGGGTGTCCCTCTCATATGCAGGAGCCAAAGCCACCGGGAGTGGCTGAGTCATCCTGGCACATGGGTCTTGCTACCCCTCCTTTGGCAGCAGCAGCTCTGAGAAATGCACCTTGGAGAAAAGTTAGACATGGTTTTAGGTTTCTGCTAGCAGTCATTCCCCATAGTGCCAGGCAATGCCAATAGAAGGAGGTAATTTAACCCTAATCTCATATGTGTGCACATTCTGTTCAGGGCAAGATAGGAAGGACCTCTGCTTCTCCTGAAGAATGAGATCTTGCTAAAATCAGGACTTTGGCAAACGCAAAGGGGTGAGGAGCACAAGAGTGTCCTTGGATGAAAACTGTCAGGGGAATTCTTAATTGTCTGGAGGAAACTCCACTCCAAGAAGGACACTAGCACTCTCCTCCACCTTCTGCCAGGCTGTAATTTATGTCACCTAAGCTTGCTAGGAGAAGCTGCTTCATCTTCTCTAGCTGCAGGGATCCAGACATTTGCCATCTACAGGGAGAAATGATTACACTAATTTTATGGTGAAGGATGAACAGGCATTTGTTGATATTGGGATGGTTTTGCTCACCTCTACTTGCTTCAGGCTACCAAAAACATGCTAGATGTGTGCTCCAATTTTTGTGCTTCCGGTCCTAATTTTCAAAATAAAGTGACAGGCCAAACCGTTGATTGATCTTAGGAATTGCTTTGCCATAGAGGTCCTTGGGCCACTGTGGTGACAAAGACCATGGGAAGCCCAAGAGGACTGGGATAAAGTCTCAGGAGAATCCACAGACTGCCTAATGCTAAGAAATGGTATGTTGTTTATTTATTTCCTTAACAGTACTAAATGCTTACTACGGTTGCTTTCCCACTATATTATGGTCATATTCATCATCCCATCAGTGTTCTCATCCGAAATTTCCTAGCAAACTCTCCATCAAACACACAGTCTGACAGCAGGCAAGCATCCACCATCAAGGCAGAAGGGCCAAAGATGCCCTAAATTCCACTGGAATATTCAGTGAATTCCTTCAGTTTGTGGAAGAAGTGCATGGACATGGTAGCTGTGGATATCAGCATAAAACTATTGGGCTGGTGAATCCTGAGGAAGAGAAAAACCTATACGTAGCAGATAAATTTCTCTGCACAGCCTCAGTGCAATTGTGCCAAATATTCCTTGTGTGTCCCTATGATCTTACTAAAGGTCGACTCATAGCCTGGCTGTTGTATCATGCTTTCAAAAGCTGGGACATAGGCTGAAATATTACCCCATGCTGCAGTAAATGACTAAGCTCCCGTTGGCTTCAATGGGATCAGTTTTTTTTTTTTTCCCATGCCTTTTTCCTCCCTTCTTAGCACACATGTTGACCTAGCTAAGTACTAAAAATGTTTTTTCTAAACTGTAAGAAGCCTGCTGGGGCTGCATCTGAGTGCAGTGCACAAAGGACTGTGGATAGATGTCAGAACTGCAAGGGCTGGCTTGTTTTTAAGTCATATGGTACGTGCCTTTTCAAGGGTATCAAATGCTTGCTCAAAGCACTGCCAGAATCCAAATCTACTGATAATTAAAGAAAATATATATATCTGTGAGGGGGAGAAGAGATATGAGAAATACTCACATTTTTTCCAACATTTTTCTTATTTAAGAACAGGAGATGTTGATTTTAGAAGAGAGAATCCCAGCAAAGGTCGCACTCACTCTGCCTGATACGATGGACATGCTGGCTCTGCTGGCACCTACATTCATGGTGAGGAGTTCAGGCTTGCTTCTATGTGAGGGTACTTAGCTCTGGTTCCCTGCATGATCAGTGGAAGAGGAGTACTTGTGATGCTCAGCATAGGCACCTAGAGTCAGGGATACATCCCACTTCTTGCTTGGGGGATATGTGAAAATAGAAGAGCATGAAGTAGGTCTGAACAGCATTGGCTACAAAGGAAAAAAATAAATAATGAAGTGAATACAAACTCTACTTCTTAATTGCTCAGAACTTGCGTTTCATGCTGACAGCCAGTGCAGCCCTTCTCCTGGCATCTCTTCTTCCTCTCTGCTCCCTCAGCGATCATATTGCAAACCTAACACACTTGGTTCAATTCCATTTTTAAATTCACCATTGCAGATTCTGCTGCAGAGTGACTGCATCTGTCTCAAAAGAGAGCTGGAACAAGAATTTAAACATGTTTTATGTGGGCATTCAAGTGCCTCATGGAGCTGAGAGAGGAGCATAGCCGAACCTGTCTAAGAACATACATCCAGCCTGAAAGGGGCAACGCTGACACACACAGCTGTGTTAAGGACAGTAAAAAGTGGCTAGCATGTAGGCATGAAAACAAGCTGCTGTTTAATTCCCAGCTCAGCAACTTGGGTTGAAAACTGTAACAACTGTAATTATCAGCAAGTTTCCAAGCCAGACAATTGAATCACTCGTCTGAGCAGATGCCTTTGGGGAATAGCAATAGAGCTGCACTCTTCAGCTTGTAGTACACGTACACGCTGTATGGGAGCATAAAACCCTTCAAGGCGTGACTCTCCCATTGCCAGCACACTCATTGACTTCTCATCACTCACCAGAGTTTGGATAAACCAGGGGGGCAGCTGTTCTCACCAGTCCCTGCTCAGCCACGTGATGCTACCAGGGGCAGGGTGATGATCCTGGCCCCGCCAAGCACTGAAGAGAGGTGTGAGCACTGTGGGGTGTCCCATGGGCTGGGAGTCTTGCCGGGTGTTCACTGCAAGGCGCAAGAAGGTTTAGAGGGAATTCCCAGCCTCAGTCCTGCCTTTGACCACAGAAGGAGCAGTAAGCATATGTGTTTTACAGCCAATAAATGTTGTAAGGCAGCAATGGTGAATTTAGAGGCACATCTTAGATGTGTAGTTTGCTACAGCTGGATGAAAGGCAAGTGAAGGAGCTATCCTCTGCTGTAACACAGGATCTCCTAGACTGAATTAATGTACTAAAGAGCAGCTTAATTGCACTTATTTTTGGTGAGCATGAACAGGTTTGTTGTAGGAACTGCAGTTTACTGAATTTTCTGGGGGAAGCTACCTTCCTTCTAGCTGTTGGGGTTTTTTTTCCCCCTGCAGTCAGACAGGATTAGCTTTGGGCAGTGGATACATGTGTACCCAGGGGAAAAACTACCCTGGTTTTGTTCACAGTTTATTGCAAGGCTGCCTGTTTTCCACAAGAACTGCTCAAGCTCCAGAAAAAAAAAAAAGCAGTGGGACTGAAATGCCAGAAGCTTCCCTCCGATCATTTTTCTTTGTGAAAAGTGTGTATTTATTCCAAACCTTGGTAATTTCCTCCATGTGCCTTGAGCTACATTTCTAGACTTGGGAGAAAGGGATCTTGCCATGTTAAAGATCTCTGCTGTGTGACTAAGATTATGTCCCACTGTGGATATTTCAGTTTTAAAAGTGAGATGAGACCTGATAGTGATACCACATTAAACACATCCTATTGATCCTTTCTAACCTTGCAAAAGAACTGCTCTGCATTAAGTACCTTTTACTTCAGTGCTACTGATGGGACCACAGATGTTAACTGCCAGGCTAAATATCCTCAGAGGTCAGCAGAGAGGGCATTTGAGAGGTCATAAAGTAATAATTTTCTGGCTAAGAAACAATAGGAGTGTTTACCCCTCTGCCCTCTAACTCAGCCTGAGGACATGCTAGCAGCTCACTCTGAAATGCATTTACAATATTTATAAATAAAAGGGAATTAATAAAAGCTCTCCTTCCCAGTGCTCCCTCCCCACCACATAGTGTTTTGAATGTATCGCAAACCAGCTTGATGTGTTGAATTATTGCACTTGACTGCACTGATGACAAAAAGGCTTTGTACTGAACAAAGCATTGTGCCTATAAAGGTATATTTTCAGACCATTGTCTCCACTATTAAAGGCTACCTGCTCTATACAAAGACCTGAAAGTAAATCACCTACTCTGTACTGAGTGCAAAAAATCATCTATAGATGATAAGAGAAAAATCTCATGCTTTTTAGATGGTACCTTTTGGCTTTCTGTTGTGCCTCGGCTGGGTGTGGACAGATAGGGGCTGACTGTTCTCCTGTCTTCTGGAATTTCCTCAGTATCCACCCCATGGGGTTTGATTTCCAAGACCACTGAGGAAATGGCAGTTGGGCATTGCTGCAGAGAGGACAGCAGTATCTTTGCTGAACTGTGTGGGCCAGATTCCCTGCAGCCATTAAAGTAGGTGATCCACTTTCTTCAGCTGAAATACAACAACTTTTGCCAGTTGAGGAGTCAGTCTGCAGATGCAGCCACGAATTTGGAAGAGTTTTCTTTGTCTGGAACTTCCTTGATTTGCTTACCAAAAAAGCAGAAAAAAATGCTATTTTTTCCTTACAGAATTCAAGCAAATCATGCTAGTTTTCTCAAAGAATCAATGGGCAACCTAAATCACCTTTGAACGCCTGCTGCTGGAACACCAGCATATGCTATAAGCACAGAAGGAGAGACTTCTGCTTATATGCTAATCCTTTTATTTTCAATCCACTTAATTTTAGATATTCCATGACTCTTTACAATCTGATTTGTGCTGAATCAGATCCATCTGCTTGCCTTGGGCACCTTGTTTTGTATATTATTTTGGGAAAAGATGCAGTACATATTTTCTCAACTTTTGATAGTTGCTTTTGACTGGGTTTTTAGCCCTGGTTTTATTTATTTTTCCTCTTCTTTCTCTCTACCATTATTCTGTAAACAAACAAAACAAAAAAAAAAAAACCCAACAACCCATAAAACAACAAGGGAGGGGAACAATAAGCCTGTGTTTGATACATGCCACAGCTTGAAAATGAGGTGAGTGTGTAATGGATAGTGCATGTGTTCTGTGAGAATTGCGGTGCCTGCCAAAACATTATTGTTGTTACCATGTGTGTGAGAGGAAGATTAAGCTAATAGACTCATGCCAGCCATCTCTGAGGTACGTTGTGGGAACCAAGGGGGTGGACGTTCTCTGGCTGAAATAATATGTGTGTGAGTAATTCCCTCCTTGAATTTTGAGTAAGACCTTAGGAAGCTGACCTGTTTTGTCTGTGGATGGGAACGGTCAGTCCCATGCAGTGGGAGATGCTCCTAGTTTTTAACTCTTTGCTTTAGGGCAACACTATTCCCAAACACTCACTGGGCTTGGTGCTAAAATCTCCCCACTGGCAAGGGCCAGGTAGAGGAAGGCTGCCTGTCCTGTCAGCGTTAGGATGATGGAAAATTTTCCTTCCTGAAACGGGGAGGAAAAGTAAAAGCTCAGACATTCCCAAGGCAATTCTACTAATGATATTTTAAAAATCGAATGCATCAGTCAAAGCATTTTATTCTGATCATTCACATTTTTTAATCAGCTACTGCAAGTCACTGATAAGCAGACTTTTCTTTCAGACTTCGTCAAGTGAGCTGTTCCTATCGTACAGATATAGAAACAGTGCAGAAAGTTATAGATGTGTCTACTTTTTAAGGAAACAGACCTTTTGTCAAGATTTGGTTTCTTTCTCTTTTGCTTCAATGAATTAGTATTTTTTACTGAGAATCAACTTCCCCAGCTTTACCACTGACTTTCCTATATTTGTTTCTAGAGGTGTCTTCTAGCTTGAGTCATTTCTTTTAGTCTAACCAGATTTTAATACTGAATAGCACTGCTCTTTACCATCTGCCTGTTTATTCTTCTTCATGATCTATTCTGCTGGAACTTATAAAAAAATCTTTTGAAAACACAAGAAGATGATGCCCATCAGATCACCTCTCCTTTTTATTATATTTTTTTTTTCTAGTAGATAGCAAAGCGCTAGGTTTTTTTTTACAGAAACTGTGTGGGCTTTGACCCTTGGGGATTTTTCTTGTCCAAGTGCTGGACTGTACTGTCCTTAATTAGACTCTTACTCTCCAAGTACTGAGGTGAGGTTGGCTGGACTGTAATTCCTCTCATCACTCTTGACTCCTTTTGTTAAAGCATAGACACTAACAGTCACTTCACTGTCTCGAAGAACTGATGCTATTTCAAGGCTTCAATGTGTCTCCCTATCAGGATCTCTGCTCTTCACACCTAATTTCAGCAGATTGCAAGTCCGGGCCTCTTTGAGTCTCATCCAAAGTTACTGAAGCCAAAAGGAAAACTTCTTTAACCTTTCCCCACCTACACTCTATCCCATCCTGTGCTTGTATCCGAACTTTGATGACTGGTTTTATCTGCCTACAAATGGGTCTGCAGGTTGTGTAGGGATGGGTCTTGATAACAGGGAGGTTACAGGAAGATACATTCCAGCAGCACAACAGATAGGTATTATACTAATAACGTATAACTGCAGCACCATGCATTTAATTTCTCGGGTTTTGTCACAGGAGTAAAAGCAGATGCTTTGGCAGGAGGTAGTGGCGGTGCACGCAGCAGAGGGCAGAGAGTCTGTGCTACCCCTGGGGAGACCTTTCTTCCCACCACAAACACTGCCCCGCTGTATCCCCAGTACTCATGCAGGGAGCAACAAGCCCTCTGCCAGCCTGGGCAAACACCGCTTCTCCAGTGGAGGGAGAGAGGCAAGGCCTCCACTGCCACCCACCAGCTTGCCCTTCTCTCCTCTCACCCTGCTGCCGTTCCCGGGAGGCTTGGCACAGACACAGTTCAGCTGGGCCAAGGATCTGGTCTGTAAGTGTGCCTCCTCCCAGTTTCATGCAGACGTATCTCAGTGCAGTGGGTAGGAGAGGATTTTCTGATGCCCAGTTCAGAATTTTCATGGGCTTTGGTGTGCGGCTGGTTTGGAGAGGAACTGCCCGTGCCCCAGCTCAGCAATGGTTCTCCTGGGTAGAGAGCAGTGGGTTGGATGGGGACAGCTGCCTAACATGCCCGGTGCAGCCATGCTCCCACTATAGCACCACTATTCCTTTCACTTGAAAGCAGAATAGTTACCCCAGAAAGATGCTACAGTTGACAGTTTTGCCAGATGGACTTCTCTGTGAATGGAGAGAAAAGCAAAGCCCAGCTTTAGAAGAAGAATAAGCAGTTTCCTCTTTGGAGTTTTTGCTAGCCTTTACCAGTGGGGTGGAAAGACCAAACAGACATCCTGGAGCATTGCTCAGGGTTTATCCTGGTTGTTGGCACTCCTTGAATTTTCACAGGCTCAGAGCATTTTACTCTGTCAGTACTTCAACTATCGGCTCCTGGAAGGTGAGGATGAGGGAGAGGGTAATAATCTGGAGTGCAAGGCTCTTCTCCCAAGCTTTTCACAGTGTCCCGTCTTGCCCTTTTCAATGTTGGAGTGGGCAGGCCACAGGTCACCTTGAGTGTGCCCTGCCAAGTCATCCACCTGAAAAAAACATATCCTTCTTTCTTTCTTGCACTTGTTTTCAGACTCTGAGTCTAACAGGCCTGGGTAATACATACATCAAGGAAAACTACTTCTGTTACTTGAACAAGGAGGGTTTCGTGTTCAGAGACCCACGTTTCACCTGGACAAGTGTTTATTGTGGAGAACAAGCTCCGCTATGATAACAGACTGTGGCCTGGTAAGAAGAGAAATTCAGCCGTGCGCTTCCCTTATGCTGCAGCTGCAAAACATCTTCAGATCTGTGAATGTTACGTTGTGGTGACGACTGTCTGAGAGAAACTTCTTGGAAGTGTTCCTTTGAATCACACTGTGATGAAGTTGATGCTCCACATTTATGCTTCCTCATTCCTCGGGAAGTTGAACACCAGCAATACTGCTGGCTCTGCCAGCCAGCTTGTAGTTAAAAGATGCTCTAAGTGATGGGAAGGGTAGTTTCCACCAAGGCCATTAACAGCTCTAGTATTGTGCTAGTGGTGACTGTAGCGACCAAAGGGTTGGGACTGTGTATGGAGTGGTTCTTCCCCTTGAACAACCCTTTTTGCTCTTTGATAGGAACAGCAGTCTGTGTGGAAACTTTTGTGGAGACTTTGACTCCCACAAAGCAAGATGTTTACTGGATTACTCAATGGACAATCATCAGGGTGGGAGGGGGCTTAGTGGCCTTTAGAAACGCCGTTGTGATGAGAGGTGATCTGAGGCTGCTGAAGGGCTGTTCAAGCAACTTGGCTGCTCAGCAGTTTGTTTCCAGAGCATATGCAATCTGCAGAGGGGAACTATGCTCAGACTGTTGAGCCCTTGTATTTCTCAGGAGAAGGCGCTGAATTGCACAGGGGTGACCATGACAGTCTTTGTGTGAGCCATGTCAGAAGGAAAGTGATAATGAGGGTTTTTTGAAGATTTTATTCAACAAGTAATTAAGACAAGCAACCTGTCAAAAACTTTCCTTAGTATAAGCTTTGCATTTTTTTTCAGTGCTCCTTCTAATTCTTTAGAAATCTGATCAAAGCCATGGCCTGCCTCTGCAGAATTCATCTTTTGCACTCAGAAGAGACTTGGTGACACTGCTGTCTTTGTTCAGACCAAAGATCCAGCCCGGTAGCCTATGCTTGTTTGCTTAAGGAAAAAGTATAAACCTAAGCCAGGTTTTTCATGGTACTTGCCCTGATGCCTGCCCTCCTCCCAGAAACCAATGCTTTAGGGATGACTTAAGCTAAAATCAGATCCCTGGTGCTAGATGTTGTGCTTTTTCTTCCGCAGAAATGCTGCTAGCAGGACCTTACCATTTAAAACAGGAAAGGTGGTAGAGGCTCATTGGCCCAGGCAGTGTCTTTGGGCAGGACGTGGAGGCACAGATGGATCAAGGCCCTGTAGAGCCCAGAGCCCTTGACTGCTGTTACTATGCTGACCCAGGTAGACTGACCAACCTTTGACAGACTTTGCTCCAGTGGGTTCCAGACTGGGACACTAAACTGCTGTTGTCACACCTTTTAGTGACTTGGCTCTTCCAGGTCTCCCCAACTGTACAAAGGAGGAAGAAGAACTTTTTCTGTCTTTCTTCAGCTACAAGATGCAGCCATTTGACTCCTGGGAGAGACTTTAGGATTAGTCCTGTTATTGGACTCTTTGCTCCATTTTCAAGAACAGCCAAAGCAAACAAAGCCAGCTGCCAGAAACGTACATTGATACAATGCTTTGCACTATGCTACTCTGCATTTAGGGAAGACCAATTCTCCTTTGTACAGTTGGGGAGACCTGCTTGCTTGGTCAGTCAAAGCTACAGGAGCAAACACACTTACTGTGGGGGGACACACAAAGTCATCCCCAGGAGGCATCTGACAAACAGTCATTTCTTTGTGGGCTATGGTCAACAGCCTCAACCTTGGCTTCTGCAACAGGTACAAAACCATGTTGATGATGATTTGAAAATGAGTTGATCCCCAGGAAATCACCCCTTTGCTCACAAGGGCAGAAAATCTGTTCACCACCCACAAACAGAGGTGCCTCTCTGCGACTCTCCCATCAGGTGCTCTTGTGTCAACACCAGCCCCTGTCTGAACAAGTATATGTTGCCCAGCAAAGCACTGAGAACGGACAGGGACCGTGTTGCCTCTTAGTCAAACCGATGTTGCCTTCTTGTTTCCAGATTTGACAAAAAGATGAGAGATTAGGAAAAAAAGTGATTGAATTACAGTTCTAATGTTGAAAGTACTGTGACAATGCACAGATCCAAGTTGCTATATGTTCTCCTCATATGGCTTTATGCCCGCCATACTAAGGAGACTCTCTCAAGACACCAGCATACCCTAGTTTTCCCTCCTCATCAGAATAAGGACCCAAGGAAGCAGTGGGACAGGAACACCTCAGGAAGCAGTACAGGCCTCCTGAAAGGTGGGATTGGACAACTTCAAGAGACCAAAAGTGCCAGGGGCTTTGTAGAAATCCTTACTCCAAGGGATGAGGAATTCAGGCCAGACAGGAGTTGCAATAAATATAAGCAGTCTGGCATGTCCTTCTTGTCAGATCTGTGCCAGGCATGGAGCAGAACAGAGTTTGTTCTTTTTGTACTTCTGGAGTGTCTCCTTGAGCAGCACCTGCTCTCCCAAGCAGTGTTCTGGAGG
Organism: Falco biarmicus; assembly: GCF_023638135.1. Classification (NCBI taxonomy): domain Eukaryota; kingdom Metazoa; phylum Chordata; class Aves; order Falconiformes; family Falconidae; genus Falco; species Falco biarmicus. The sequence goes on along the minus strand of NC_079289.1, from coordinate 76,556,777 downwards.
TGATGGGAGAGTTGTTGCCGAAATCAAGGTCTACAAAGGGTGCAGAGACATGAGACTCTGGGAGAACTGGCTCTGGGTAGCCCTGTGCTCTTGGATAGGTGAAGGGTCTGTTTTCCTTGACCACGTTTCCTGTATTAATACTCAGAGATTGTGATGATGTGTGCAGATGACTTCCATTTATTAAATAATTATTCCAGGAGGTGGTCTGGGTTTGCCATTTTCTTCAGATTTAAATGAATGAGGGTTTTTTTTTTCATGGAAGAGATACTGCTTTGCAGGGTAAAATTATATTTGATGCAGTACTTGTGGCTTTATCCCACTGATCCAGAGTGTCCAGATCCCTCTGTAAAGTGTTCCTACCCTCAAACAGATCAACACTCCTGCCCAGCTTGGTGTCATTTGTAAATGTACTGAGGGTGCACTTAATCGTCTTGTCCAGATCATTGATAAAGATATTAAACAGAACTGGCCCCAGTATTGAACCCTGGGGAACAGCACTTGTGACCAGCTTCCAACTGGATTTAATTCCATTCACCAGCACCCTTTGGGCTAAGCCATCCAGCCATTGTTTTACCCAACATAGAGTACACTTGTCCAAGCTGTGAGCAGCCAGTTTCTCCAGGAGAATGCTGTGGGAAACAGTGTGGAAGGATTTACTGAAGTCTAGGTAGACAACATCCACTGCCTTTCCCTCATCCACTAAGTGGGTTGCCTTGTCACAGAAGGAAATCAGGTCAGTAAAGGAGGATCTGCCTTTCATAAAACCATGCTGACTGGGCCTGATTCCCTGGTTGTCCTGTTCATGCTGTGTGATGGCACTTAATATCACCTGCTCCATAAACTGCCCTGGCACCAAGGTCACCTTGACAAGCCTGTAGTTCCCTGGATCCTCCCTCCAGCCCTTCTTGTAGATGGGTGTCACATTTGCTAACTTCCAGTCAACTGGGACCTCCTCAGTTAGCCAGGACTCCTGATAAACTATGGAAAGTTGTAGAGGAATGAAGGCAGTGGGTTGATTGACATGAATGTTGTACAGCTGTAGCTCATTCCTGCTAAGTAGTTAAATAGCACTGAGGATTGTGGGAGAGGGTGTTGGATGGAGGAGCAGCAGCAGTGTGGTCTGATCTCTAGAGGAAGGAGAAACAGCATGAACAATAGAATTTGACCAACAGTAAAAGCCTTGTTGCAGCTTACTAGTTTGTTTGTGCTGCAATAATTGGTGCCCTGTGTGAGGCTGAGTTGGACCCTGACTACAACAGAAAGTGGCTGGGTGAGCACTTCTCTCAGCTTCCTTGGTACCCTTGGGTAGATCCTATCCAGCCCCATAGACTTGTGTGTGTCTAAGTCATGTAGCAAGTCACTGATCATTTCCCTTTGGATTATGGGGGTTTCGTTCTGCTCCCCATCCCTGTCTTCCAGCTCGGGGGCTGGGTACCCAGAGAACAACAGGTCTTACTGTTAAAGACTGAGGCAAAGAAGGCATTAAGTACTCCAGTCTTTTCATCATCCTTTGTCACTATATTTTCCCCGACATCCAATAAAGGATGGAGACTCTCCTTAGCCCTCCTTTTGTTTTTAATATATTTATAGGAACATTTTTTGTTGTTGGTTTTTTTTTTCAGCAGCATTCACATTAAGTTCTAGTTGGGATTCAGTCGTTCTAATTTTCTCCCTACATAATCTCATGACATCCTTCTAGTCCTCTCTGTTCAGCCAGGCCAGTAGTTTTCCCCACCGGCTCATCTTTTGGCACATGGGGACAGCCTGCTCTTACACCTTTAAGATTTTCATTCTTGAAGAATGCCCAGCCTTCCTGGGACTCCTTTGCCCCTCAGGCCTGCCTCCCAAGGTATTCTGTCAACCAATCTCCTAAACAGGCCAAACTCTGCCCTCCAGAAGTCAAACGCAGTGGTTCTGCTGACCCCCTCCTTACTTCTCCAAGAATCAAACTCTATCATTTTGTGATTGCTATCCCCAAGACTGCCTCCAACAATCACATCACCCATAAGTCCTTCTCTGTTTGCAAACAGCTCCAGCAGGGCACCTTCCCTAGTTGGCTGTGTCAGGAAGTTATCCTCTACACACTCCAGGAACCTCCTAGACTGTTTCCTCTCCACTGTATTTTATTTCCAGCAGACATCTGGTAAGTTGAAGATCCCCATGAGAACAAGGGCTATGAGACTTCTCCCAGCTGCTTATAGATTTTTGTCTGCTTCTTTGTTCTGGTTGGGTGGTCTATAACAGACTGCCAGCATAATATCTGCCTTGTTGGCCCTCCCCATGACTCTTACCCATAAACACTCAACCCTATTGTCACCATCTTTAAGCTCTAGACAACCAAAACACACCCTAACATACAGGAATACCCCACCACCTCTCCTTCCTTGACTATCCCTTCTGAAGAATTTATAGCTATCCATTGTAGCACTCCAGTTGCGCGAGTCATCCCACCATGATGGCAACTATGTCATAGTTTTCCTGCTGCACAGTGGCTTCCAGCTCTTTCTGTGTGTTGCTCATGCTGTGTGCATTGGTGTAGATGCACCTCCACTGGGCTATTGATCCTGCCGCTGTTTTGTGGGGAGAAGCCCTAATACCTATGTGACCATTCTCAGGCATTTCTGTGATTTCTAACACACCAAAAACCCTCGTGTCTTTGCTGCCACGTGGATCATTATCCTTTACCTCTACTGAGACAGCAGACTGAAGAACCTTGTTAGCACACTGTCCCTCAAACACTGGCAAGCTGCCCCCAGGCTTACCTCTAGTGAGCTTGGGTTTATCCCTTTCCCCTTTCACACCTACCTTAAAGCTCTTTCAATGAGCCCTGCTAACTCCTCTGCAAAGATACTTTCCCTCCTTAGACAGGTGTACCCTGTCTATTGCCAGCAGGCCTGGCATTGTGTAAACCAGTGATCAAAAACCCCAAAACTATGTCTGTGACACGGGGCTTGGAGCCAGGTGTTGATCTGCTGGTTCTTGCTGTTTCTTCCCTCATCATTCCCTGCAACTGGAAGGATAGAGAAGAACACTGCCTGTACTCCTGATTCCTTAACCGGTTGTCCCAGAGCCCTGAAGTCTCTCTTGATTGCCCTCAGACTTCTTGTTGCAACTTCATCCCCGCCTTCCTGAAAAATCAGTAATGGATAATAATTTGAGGGCTGTGCCAGGATAGGCAGCTTTCTCTTCACATCTTTAACCCAGGCCCCAGAGAGGCAGCAGACTTCCCTAAGAAGTGGGTCCAGTTGGCATATTGGGCCTTCTGTTCCTTTTGGGAGTCTCCTGTGACAGTGAGCTATCTTTTTTGCTTTATGGAAGCAGTTTTGACCCAGGGTGTAGGCAGACGTAACCTTGGAGACACCTCGATGTTAGATGAACCATCGTTCTTGTTATTCAGTTCCACTTGCAGAGCTTCATATCTATCATGCATGGGCACCTGGGCAGGTGGGGCAGTCACAGAGGAGACGCGCCTGCTGCACTGGGCAGGAACCTGTCACCATTGTCCCCTATCCCTTCAGTCACTGTGTTCAGCCAAGCAGAGAAAGGGTAGGGAATACTCCATGTCATGCGTCCTGTCTGCCTGTTGGGCCTGTCTCAGGGAAAGCAGAGTGTGATTCCAGCAGCCTCTCTCTCTCACCCTCCCTGATACTCCTCACCCTCCTCCCCTCGCCTCAGTGCTCTGTCACTAAGCGGAGGAGCTGCTCTCCCCGGGTGCACCTCCCACGGGAACGCTCACTGCTGCAGCCGGGTATGGGTATAAGAGCAGGGCACAGCCGGCAGCCTGGCACCGGGGTGGCTGCATGTTCCCACCAGAGCTCTGTCTGGGCAGCTGTGCCAGCCGTGGTGGGCGCAGAGCCTAGAAAGGCCATGGCTTCTTGCCGGGTGGATACCATTGCTCCCTGGTCAAGCTGGCAGGGCTTCAGTACCCTTCCCGTGTGCCCTTCTGGGCAAAGCACTGCACATGCTGCTGTGCCATGCCCTACTTTCCCACCCTGGTCACTCATGCTCCCTAAGGGCTTCTTTTTATAGGTGTGGGGGCTTGGCCACCATTGCTTCTGGACCCACACAGGTCCCGTCAGCCACTGTGGCATGAGCTGGAGGCTCTCAGCTCCCCCTGAGTCCCCCTGGTTCAGCCCCCTGTGCAAAGCACTAGACTGCTCCGCTGCTGATCGTGCTGGCACTGGAGCTGTTCACCTTAACGATTACTTAGAGCCAGCACTGGGGAATTTCAGAGGGGTTAGTGTCAGAATTGATTTTCTCAGTAGACCTCCTCCTCTTTCTTTTCATGTATCTCGTACTAATATTTTATTTCCCATCCTGAAAGATGCAGAAACTTAGCATGATGGATGGGATATGCTTTTATATATAAAAGTCCCATCTTTTCCTTTGGGACATGATCCCACAGCTGAAGGGGAAGAACAGCTTCCTCTCCAGTGCCACTGCCCAGGCAAGAAGCTTTTGTGGCCCTGCCTGGCTGGCATTGCTAGCAGGCACCAAGGACATGGGTAAAGCAGCAGCCCCAGAGCCCTCTATTTAATTTCCATGTCTTTTAGTGTCACTCATGTGCCTTTCTGTGTGTCCCAGAGCCCTCCATTTGACTTTGGATCTCTCCCTGTTTCTTTCAGTGCCTTTCAGAGCCCCCTACATGTTTTTCTGTGCAGACCAGGGTTGTTTGTGTGCAAACCAGAGTCCTTTGTATGTATTTTCATGTGCCCCAATGACCTCTGTGCACATTTAAGTGAGCTTCTGAGCTCTTGTTTGGCCTTTTGATATGCCCCATAACCTTTTGGTTACAGAAGGCAGAAGCAGAGCCAGGTAACCTCACTGTCTGAGCCTGCAGGGATGGGTTTCAGAGCCCACCTGCAGTTGAATCTGGTGAGAAATGTGAAGGGCAACAAGAGGGCCATCTACAAGTATACCACTTGCAAAAGGAAGATAGGCGAAAATGCAGTTTGCTGCTTAATGGGGTGGGGCACTTGGTGACAAGAGACATCAAAAAGGCTGAGGTACTTAACACCTTCTTTGCCTTGGATTTACTAGTAAATTCTGCCTTCAGGAATCCCAGGTCCCTGCAACTACAGGGAAAGGCTGGAGCACTAAAGACTTACTGTTTGTGGAGAAGAATCAGGTTAAGAAAGATGCAGACTGGACATACACAAGTCCATGGAACATAATGTGATGTACCCACCAGTGCTATAGGATCTGGCTGATGTCACTACAATGCCTCTCTTGATTATCTTTGAACCATCATGGAAACCATGAGAAGGTCCTGAAGACTAGAAGAAAACAAATGTCAATCTTCAAGAAGAGGAAGAAGGAAGATCAATGAAATTACAGGTCAGTCAGCCTTTCCTTGATCCCCGGGAAGGTGATGGAGCAACTAATCCTGGTAGCTTTGTACTAGAACTATCTCATTTTATTTTCAATTTCTATTTAAAGTTGAGAGCTAAATGACTAATGAGACAATACGTTTTAGTTCTTTGGTCTTTGTAGTCGAGACATTCCTGCCTCTAAGGGGCAGGATTTGTCCTCAAGGGTTCCTATCTCTGCTTGTACTTCTTTATATATTTACCTACTTTACAGGGGGTAGAACCACTTAAGATTGGCAAGATGCTTTGAAACCTTTAAATGGGAGCCTCTATAGAAGTATAAAAATACAACTATACATTGTGGTCTTCTTCAAGTCCTTGTTATACATTGTCACACATTACTGGATTTTTGCATTTCTTCATATCCTGAAGGTCTTGAGCCTGAATGTCCATTGTCTCTGAATTAACTATGTCATTGAAGTCAAACACTTTATAGCATCTTGCAGTAGTATGATCCACAGTGGTCGCCTTCTCTCAGCTCCTGATACAAAGCACAACATATTTTATCTGCCATGTGCCCTATGGTGACTACATGATTATCATGAGTTGTTCATGTATTTACAAAGTTCATATGTCCTCTAACAGAGATTTTTAGTGTGCTGGAAGTGAAATCTTCCCACTTTCTTACCTTGCAGGAAAGAATTTGTTCTGTATATTCCATGCCAGCAGTACGTTGTGTATCTCCACTGAAGAGAAGAAGACTGAAGGATCAAACAGGAAGCTTAAGAGAAGTGATCTCAGAAAGAAATCAAAGACTTTTGACTATAGTCACTCAATGCCAAATGATCAAGGCTTTAGAGTTTTGCACAAAGCTAAATAAAAGATTTGGCTGCTACAAGCAGAGTCCTTATTTTGCTATCTCCCTTTACTAATTCTTACTGGGCACTGAAGAGTTACAGGGATCTTTTGTTCATTCAGCCGAGTCAACATGGTTTAAACCTTACCCACTCTGCTGTAACTGTCCACAGCAGCGGTGGCTCACGTGTGGCATAGCTGTGAGTGCCCTGGCAGAGCCCCTGAATGCCTGCTTATTTTTCTCAGTATCTAGCCTGGCTTTATGTCAGAGGGAAGGCAGGCAGGGAAAAAAGAAAGCGATTGTCATGAAGAGAAAGAAGCAGAGAAGAACAGTAAGAGGAATTTGCTGACCAAGCACTAACGGTTGAATTTCTAGGCTAAAGAGAGCATTTCAGGAAATTAAGCAGCGAAATAATGCATTTTCCTCAGAGATGACCAAATTCCTCTGAATGAACCATTTTTGTTGTGTTCAGCCCAAAGTATTTGAAGTCATGAGTCAGACTGAAAAAATCCCTGAGATTTTTTTTCCTAAAAAATTAATAAATGCCTGATAGTTTTTTTTCTAATTCTCTTTTCCCATTTGAGTACTAAGATACTTAACTCATGCTTTCAGGGTTTTGTCAGGCCTTATGCTTCTGTACTGTTATTAGAGGAGTGGTGCTGGGACTTGATGGTAAATACCCGTTGCAGTGAAATTCCCAATCATATCATGAGAGGTGGTGACACTGTATTTCCCTTGCAGTCATTTTAAGCCTTCTGTTACAGTCCAGGAAAAGCCAATATTGCTGCCTTTCCAAGGAGCGCAATTCCCCAGTGTTATTCCCTGCCACCAGAGCACTGGTACATCAGTGGGGATGTGTGGAAATCAGCAGATTGATGCTGAGCTTTAAGACACAAGACCCACTGGCATTTTGCCCCTGTAGCTCTCTGTCATGCTCACACGACATGGGAGCACAGAGGGCTTCTGAGGCAGTTTCTAAAGTTTACGTGGGCTCAGTCCATGTACTTGCTAGTGACTGTTTTTGTGCAGGTGTCAAAGCTGGTTAGTGTGCATACTTTGGAGTGATACTGCCTGGAAAGCATGTGAAAAAATGAAACTGCTTTCTGAAAAAAGCTTCTCCCTGGCAGAACACCAGCTACTCTGGTGTCATGTTTTTAGAGAGCTTCTGCTTAGGTGTCTCCAGTGTTTGCTCGATGATTGAGTTTTGACTTTTGATTCTGTAGATTCAGGGCTCAGTCATGCTCTGGGGAAGTAGCTTCCACCATGAGTATGATTAAATATTTACTGTCAAGGGAGGACTGGGCACTGAAGGTACTGAACATTTGAGGTTCCCAGTCAGTTCTGGGGGGGTCAAAAATGCTTTGGTTTTGGCTGTGGGTGCTCACCACACCCCAGCCAAAGCGGGTCTTCCAAAGGTACTCTTGGCAAGGAGAGTACAGATGTGTGCCACATTTAATGATCAGCATGTCTTACTCTGCTCCTGGGGGCAAAGTGATTTGTTCCCATAGAAGAGGTGCAAGTGAGACAAATAGCAGTTCAAGTTATTTTGATGATGTAGGTAACAAAGAACAAAGAGATAGGGCATATTCACACAGGATAACAGGTTTTCCACCCTGAGCACTTTAACAGTCAAAGACAAGAAACAAGAGAGGAGCCTTCCCCAGCATGGTCAGAGTTCACACAGGGAACTCCTCTCCTCAGTCACTCATTGTTCCTTTAGCCTCACGATGTGAGAAGGTTTACCTTTATGACTAACCCCCTTGGTTACTAGGTGGCAAATGTACTTCAGGTTTCCTCTAGGTATAATGGCTGCTCTTCAGCTGCAGTGTGGTAGACAGAAAGAAACGACATTTCCCCAACGCCAGTGTGTTACCCTTAGAGGCTTGTTGCACAGAAGGAAGGACAATCTGAAGTAAAATATGGTTGCCTGTTTTTAAACACACACTGTTTGTCACAGGCACTTTTCAGTGAGCATTTCCTCCTAAGATCTGCATGTACGAATCTGTCCTTTTCTGTTTGTTTCTGCTTTGAGTCTTTCCAGAAAGAGTCACTTTCAAATACACATTAGAGAGCATCTGTAGCACATAGTTGCTGAATTTGTAGTCAAGAACATCCATGCTGAATCGGTCTGGCCACCGGAAATATAGGAAGTGGCTGCCAGATAACCCAGGTTTCCCATCAAAATAATTAACCTGGCTTGAATTCTGCAAGCTGACTGAATTGCTGATGAGTTTTTATATAAAGATATTCCTACAGACCCACCATCATACTCGTCCAGGAATGATGCATATTAGTAACTGAATCAACGTTAGCCTCTATAAAGCCAGGGCCTGCAATTACTGTCCTTTCTCAGATGGAAAATCTGAGACACAGAGGAAAACTGCCATTAAACATCCACAGAGCCACATTCTTGCCTTCCTCTACATATTTCCTAAAACAATCTATTTTGGTACAGTAAACAACTGATGTGAGGGACTACTGCTTGGCCTGATGACCAGCCTGGGCTCCCTTCTGCATCATACTCGCTTGCTGTCTGGTGATCTCTCCTTTCTTATAGATAGGGACTTACTCTCCTTGACTTCTCAAGAGTGTAGTGTAAGGGGCCTTGACACCTGATTGGAGTCCATAAGGACAATTTTAAATAATAAGGGCAACAATAACAAAAGCAAAATCAAGAAAATATGACTGAAGATTTAAAAGATGTGCATGGGATTCAGCTTTAATTTCTCTAGTCAGCTTTGCAACAATTTCTCTAGCCAGCTTTGCAAACCTTAATCAATGTAATTTCCTCAAAGTCATACAGAGTCTTTGCTGTCAGGAATAATATCCTAGTGACCTAACCCTGGGTTACAAGCAATCTTCCTTCTCTAAATAGTTAATTGGAAAAAAAGATGTATAGCTCAAATACATGGCTCTAGACCTTTTTTTTTTTTTTTTTTTTTTTTTTTAGATTTAAAGTAACTGTTGAGACCACCATTAAAACTGGTCTGAGATCAGACTCTCCTGCTGGATAAATTTTCTTGCTAAACTATTTCAAACAGAAAATGTAATAATCATTATGACACTTTCACAAGCCACCTTGCAGCCAAAAAAGCAAAAAATTAGGAAGAAAATGGCAAGTCATTTAATATCATCTGCCTGTTTCTCTGTTACTGTATTTTGTTCTTGTATTCATGGAAAAGCCTGATAAGTAAGAAACACTAGTGCTGGTGACTGCAGTGAATATCTGAGTTTGAGGACTGAATGAGGTGGCTTTCATAAAGGGAAGAGCTAGATGCTCTCGAGCGAGATGGGGGAAGAAGGGAGGGGGGAAGTGAGAGGATCTTGCTGCATTAAACACCACTTTCTGTGGAAACAATTAGTGCTGTAAGTGTATTCTTGAGGACAGGCGGCTTTACAATGAGATTACTTACAAGCACCATCTCTGCTAAAACACCCATAAAGAGTTCCGCAGTTCTGAGAAGTCATCTTCAGAGACGCTGCTTATTGGAAGTCACAGACAATATTTCATGCTGTACTCTTTTGAAATTAGCTAATGTTTGGGTCATATTCAGCCTTCCAAATTGCCAAAATCTCCAGGGCTTTGCTGTAGGGAAACCTGATGGAGTGTAGACACCGCAAATCGTTTGCAGCCCACAAGGCAGTGTCTTCAGGGGGTGTTAGTGATATGTAGGGGAGGTCTGAGGTCTGCAAACCAGTGTGGGTTCAGAGTCAGGTTCCACTTTATCTGGACCGCCAAAGTTTTCAGAGTTGTGGGTTAGATGAAAGACTGTATTTCCCTTCCCTGCCCCAATTGTGTAATGTGTAACTTGGGATAGCTGGGGTTTTTAAAACCTCAGGAGCTTGCTTTTTGACCCTGTAAAACAAAACAAATCCATGTGTGGCTTCAACTAGGAGCTTTGTTCTAAATATTTTTCTTTTTCTTTTCTTTCTTTTTTTTTATTTTAATTTTTTGTTTTACCCCATATAGCTTACACCTTAGGCAAACAAGCATCATCTAAGAGATATAAATTAAGAAGAAGCTTTACCCACTATAGGTTATCTAATAATTGACTACTACAGAAACCATCTTTAGAAGCAGCTGGCTCTTCTGAAGACTAAGTGCTGGCTGAGTTGGATGATTAGATTTCAGGCATCAATCTCTATGCTTTTGTGTTTGAGCCATCAGCAATTGAGAAGGATATTGGGTAAGACCAAACAGTTCTTGCAGCAAGGAAAATAAAGGAGAAGAGTTAGGGAAATCACCTCACACTCAGGATGTTGAAGAACTTGAATAAATTTCTGAGGTGAGACGTAGTCTTCACTGAAAATCTTTAAGAACAGGTTGAATAAACACCTGCCAACAATGCTGGTGCTGCTGATCCAGCTTTTTTTTTTTTTTTCCTTTCTATAATTTGTAAATGAACTTTGACATTTGTGTTATGGCTACTATCATGTCTTCCTGCTTTAGTGAGCAGTTCCATTTCACCAATTACTACCACATTTGTGAAGGCTCTGCCCAAAAGCTAACTCTATTCTTTAGGGCAATGCAGGAGAGATTTTCAAATTACTTCCTTCACAGGAGTTCTTGGATTTTTGTTGTCATCTTGATCAAATCACACAACTCATTCCAGAGTCTGTGCCTTCCTGCTAAGTCTGTACTTCATACTCATTAACACAGGGCTAATAGCCATCAGTAAATTGCGCCATTATGGACACGAGCTGTGCAAAACTGTTAGAGTATCTTTTGGCAGACATTGGAGGGGGTTCTCTCTGCTCTCAGACTAGATGTACACCTGTGTGATATATAGGTAAACGAGGCAACCTCCTAGAATGGCAGTCTGCTGGGGTCTGCAAAATAGCCACCACCTTGCCGTCCTAACGTGTCTAAGCCAGAGACATAGCAACGAAGGGCCAGAGCATCTTCTATCAACATTATTTGTAGCCTTGCTCTTGCTGCTCCACCATGGGCAGCTGAAGCAAAAACATGGTCTCCCCAATGCCTTAATCTCCTTCATTCTTCTTCCCATGCCAGTTTACCCTGACCTCTTCCTTTACCAGTGTGGACCAAACCCACCTTTTAGTCCCTGAAGTGGAAAAACTGAACTTTGACCACATTGTTGAGAAGACATGCACCAGCTCATTTTATGTAGTCTCACTCATGAGTCCTACCATTGTAATCAGCTGAGGAAGGGCCCAGAATGGAGTAGATTGCAGGACAAATCCTGTCCCTGTCTTCTCTTAGCCTTCACTTTACTAGTACAGAGCAGACCAGGCAAGCGCTCAGATCAGGTTCAAATCAGGCCAATCACAACTACATTTTGCAATTAACTTGAAAGAATGTTGCTGCACATTTTGCCTAAAAATAATTTGTACATTGACCAGAGTCTCTAACGTAGAATCATTACAGATATTTCAGGGATTGATTTAGCATGAATAATTGAAATGTAGTGTAGAGACAACAGTCTCTTTTAAATATGTGGTATTTTCAATATTTATTTCAATACAGGTAGTGGTAGGACTTCATTCTTATCACAGTCTCTGGACCAGTTCTTCTCAGGACTCGGTGGGTGTCCTTGGATAAGAAAGCAGTTGCATCAAATCCTGCTTATATGATTTGACCTTCTAGAGATATGAAACCAAACCTACTAACCTTTATGGAATGATATCCCCCATACTCTTCTATTCCAGAAGAATAAGATGACCAAGCACCAAAACCAAAATAGTGTTAGGTACAACACCATAATGAACATCCCCTGACCATGTCAGGTAAGTTGTGAAAACAGTATGGATTAGTAAAGAGCAAACACAACAATAGTGCCACTTCATGGTGTGTCTACTGTTTCTAGGTTTATGCAAAAATATATTTGATCTTCAGGATTTTGTGTTTCCCCAAAACTATACATATTAATCGATTTAACTCTATCACCTTTCATCATTTCACTGACCTTAGCAAGGGTACCTTTGTGCAGGCCACTCTGGAAGGCATTACCATAAAGGAGTTGGTACAAGCCCTAACAAATATCACTATGCAGAATCCCAGAAGAAAGAGAAAAGTTCTGTAAAGATGAGGCTACTCCGATATTCCATGACCATGTAAGATGGAATTTCACAATGATGTTGAATAACATAAGCAACGTGACAAGAATGGAGTCCTAGACAGTGAGCCTGAGTATCAGTTTGATCCCAGGTACACCAGAGCACCTCAATTCCTTCCCACCCTCCATGGCACTAGATAGAAATGGGTCTACATTTCAGTGGCACCTTGCAGCAAGAAGATCATGCAAGTACCATGCCTTGTCTGATACACTAACTGTTTAGGCTGACACCTGACTGAAAAAATAGCGGTGCTTCTTCAGGTACCTCCCCACAAGTGTTATTCACAGTTCTTGGTAATTCACAAGTTTCCACCTTAAATCCTGAAAAGGAAGGGACACTAATAGCATCAGGATTTCACTTGGAAGACATGTCTGGCTTTTTCAGAAAAACAGGGCCTTTATTTCATCATTTAGAGTATTCTGCTCTTTAGAGCATAATAGCTAAAATTCCTGAGAATGGCATTTGCTGAGATTTTTCTGTAATCTTTTAATGATCTCCAATACCCAGAGTACAATTAACATTATGCCTAATGGATATTTGATATCTGTAGTATCATCCCCCTCCCTCACCTACACTATAGATGCAGTACTTCCATGTAACCTCCTCTGGGATGCTCATTTGAATGGCATTTTTAATTGCATTGCCTGGTACTGGGAGAGGGGTAGTATGTCATTACACAGATGAGCTGTGCTGCCTATGCTTATGTCAAGAGCATAATGACTGTCAAACTGACTTTTAGCTGCAGGTTTTTTGATACTTCCTGTCCTTCTTTGAGCATGATCCGTAGCTCATCCCTGACTCTTCCTGTTGCTTCTGCAATAACTAACAGTTTGCCATGAAGCAGCATTTCAGATGTGAAAGATCAGAGAAACTATAACTACTACATGTATCCCTCATCTAAAAAGAAATTTACATCAAGTAAAGATTTTATGATAGCATATATTTCTTGGTTTACTCAAAGTGTATTTTAGTCTGTTTTCCTCTGTCTTCCGAATTAGTTTTCAAAGAATCACAGAAGCACTGAGTGCTGATCTGAAGGGACCTCTGGAGATCATCTAGTTCAAACCCTGCTTCTAGGATTTTAATTACTTCAAGGATTGAGTCTCCCACAGTCTCTCTGGGCACCCTCACTGTAACAGTTTTGTTTTGTTTAAATTTCTGTATTTCAGCTTGTGCTCATTGCCTCTTGTCCTGTCACTGGGACTTCTTTACTCCTTGGCATCAGGTGTTAATATGCATTGGTAAGATCTCCCCAACAGTTCTCTGCTTGGGACTGAAGTGTCCCAGCTCACTCAGCCTCCCCTTTGTATGTCAGATGCTCCAAGACCTTGACCATCATAGTGGTCCTTTGTTGGACTCGCTCATATGTCTATGTCTTTCTTGCTTTCCTTAAGAAGTCATCAAAAGACTTTCATGCTCTCCAGCTCAGCATGGTGGGTGTTTAAGTTAGTAATGAAACCTGAGACTATGGGTTCCCAGCTCACATTCCTTCACCAAGAAGAGCCCTATTCCCACAAACATCTTGGAAGAGATAAATAGCCCATCAAGCTGAGCCTTTGGACTATATGTAGATCTTCATCATTCTCTGATGCCATTGTGCTTTTAGAGACAATTTCCAGAACTTCTGTATCTTTAATTATATTCCTCAAGTCTTTGTCCTTCGCAGTGTACCCATCCACTGCACTAGAAAAATGCTAATATATCTGCACAGTGTGTGTATACAAAGCTGAGGTGCCTTGCTTCCTTCATGGGAAAGACATGTAAAACCTGACCCTAGGACTGGAATATCAAAAGGATCAGGCCTAAAATTTATAGCGTTAATGCAAAATTAGGAAGTGGACACAGGGAAAAAATTAACAGCATAACAACTGCCACTTGATCTAGCAGAACTTGTCACAACTGGCAGATAGATGGGGACTTTACAACACTGCATGAAGCTGAAACAGCAATTAACAACTACTACGGAGAGTCTGCTATTTATCTAGAGTACATCTTATCTAGAGTACTAACATACCTGAAATTTTGGAACGAAATTTAAGGTCTTGAGAAATCAATTGGATTAAAAAACAGAAGAAAGGACATATAGCTGTTAGGAAAAATATAATAACATTTGTCTAGAAGATTGTGGATTAAATGGAAGGTACAAAATTCTGGTATTCTTCCTTGATGACACTTCTGTTTTCCAGGTACATCCTTGAGCTTGTGTTATTCAAAGCCATCTATGCTGGGAATGTGAACGTGATAGAATAGAAAGGAGTCTGATACACAGATAATTTTGAACGTTGTTTTTCAACTAATGCAACGTCAAAACAAAATGCTGTGAAACAGGTTTCCACACTCCTAGTTTTCCTGGGTAACATGCTTAAAGCTCACATGGTCACACATAAAGCAAACATGCCTGGAAACATTTGTAGTCCCAGCTGACATCTTTCTGATTGTCTACTGGTTTCATGTCCTGTCATGTCAGTTTTTTTCAAAACCCCCACTCTTTCTGGGTGGCTGAAGAAGACCATCCCATACTCCCTCTACCAGATTGTCCATCTTGTTCTTTTCACTGAAGAAAATGTCTGGACCTGAGAAAATGAGGTTAAAAAGCTGGTCACACAAATAGGGTGCAAACAGTGTAAATACGGTTTGTTGACATCCAGAGCCAATGTCCTGCATGTCAGGAAAGGCAGTACGTCACAAAAGTCTTATGTTTTCTTCTTCTTGGTTAAAGCATTTATTTTTCAACCCAACCCCCACCATTTCAGTGCTATTCCTCATGAATTTTTGGTTTGGCTTTTTTCTTTGCTAGAGGATGCAACAAGATATACAGAAAGATCAAGTCCATGACAAATGGGCATGAGGGCAAGTAACAGAAAATTGGCTAGAACTACAGAGAGAGACCTTTCTGATTCAACCTTAGCATAAATAGATCAACAGTGATTTTTCTTCCATTTCATCGTAAACATCTACAATTGTGTTTTCTGTTTTGAATGATCACACTTGCCTTTCATTATAAGAGTGTTTCCAGCGTAACTAGATCACAATTTATTCACAGGTGCAGGAAATCTATGGTATGAAGGATGCTTTTGTAAATACCCTGGCTTATGTGCCCATCCCCATAGAAACTGATTGGACCAGACTGAGAAATGGTACTGAGGTCAAGAGAAAAAAATATGGAGTCTTTCAGTGGCCTCACTAATAAGAAAGGGTCTGGGGCATAGCAGGTAGGTGCAAAGTCATAACCCATAGAGTTTATGTTGCCAGCATAGGAAGGGTTGGTATGGGTGTTTATCACTAGCCACAAGGGTTAGAAATCATTCCCATGAGTATTATGCCAACACATATACAGTGCAGTGTTCTTCTGCATTTTTCTCTACTCGGATAATGACTTCTAGTGATTTTAGTGGTTGCTATAAAAATCACATTAAAACGGTCTTACTGTAGCATGTTTGACTTGGTTTGCTCTTTCCACTAGGTTGTATAAAGCTTCCAACATTTTCCATTTCTTTCATTTCTCATTAGTGTTGATTAGTGCTCAGCTCTCATTCTAACACACTGAGTCACTGATCTACTGCTGGAAGCTTGATTTCCAGAAACTGACTTACCAGATTACCAATTTAATACTGACTGCGGCCTGTGAAATTTAGGAAAACCTTATCCACAACATTGATAGAACGTCTGAGTATTTTCTCTGAGTAAAATCTTTGTCCAGCTGTAATATGTGCGGCAGACCAAACTTAGTCTGACCTCAGGGTATAACTTTGCTTTGTGGAAGTTTTCGAGATTTCAACATGTATTTTGAGTTCATACTGGAATGAAAATAAATTTTTTGGAACATGTTTATAAAACCAGAATGTGTCAAAATATCCCTTCTGGTCCAAGGCTTGAGACTTTCCACTGTGCACACCTACTTATTAGTCCATGTGATTCTGCAAAATGGAAGTCTCTGCATTTGAGTCAGAGCAATTTTTCATTATAGGTAACTTTGAAAGAGGTAAGGCCAGGTCTCAAACGCCTTTACCCCAATACAGCAACACGTCTGTGGGCTAGAAGAAAGCACTACTCTTTCTGCCTTTCTTTTTCACTTTCCCTAGGAAATTGTCATCAGAGCTAGCAGTACCTCACCGTGGAGGTTTCTTCATCCTGTGAAATTTCCTATTCAGCTCTGGCTGACCTTTGACGAAATCTGAGCTGCTTCTGCTTACTGCTGCTTACTTTGAACTACCTCTACCACTGATATGTAAAGAAATTTGTCATGGCTGGTAGATGAGGAGAGGGCAAGAGTCTCTGTCATCCTCACTACTCAGCTGAGCGCAGTGTGGCATCCCTTGGGACTTGGTAAGGAGACTGTACCATAGGTTGTATTAAAACCTATGTTGGCTTTAGACCCTGTTTTTAAACCCATTTTCCACAGTTTGGCTCCCGACTGGTTAATGTACACTAACTTCAAGGATTGCATTTGTAGGCCTCTGCATGGGCTTAACTTGGTTTAAAATCACACCTTGAGTTAAATGGGTGCAACTATCTTAGTGTAGACAAGCCCTTGGAGGCACTTTGTCAGGCGTCTTGCCACTAATCCACCTACTGAGGTAATTAATCTTGCCCCAAGGGGAGTAACAGATTCTTCCCTGTTAATATTTGGATCTGTCAGAGCAGAGATGCCATAACGCTGCCCCCACTTAAATCATTATCCAGTCTCCAGGTACATTATGTAGACTAAGAAACTGTAAAGTAGTTTTTTGGCTCATTATATTCTAAACAGGGCCCTGCAGAAAGCAAACATCCATTTGGTTGGGTTCAGGGCACCTTTACAGTTATAGATCTCAGAGAAGAAGTTTTCCTCTGTGTTTGTAATTTTATCTTTGAAAGTGGGTCCAAGTGCTTGCTAATATCCTTTACAAATGTTTTCTGGCCTTTAGACAAGACCCTCCACTTGTACATTTTACACATTGTATATGAATTAGGCTGCAAAAAGCACTGCTGCCCCTGGGGAGCCGCAGCGTCCTCATCAGCCTGGGAGCCCAGGGGAACACCTGTAAGTCCCAGTGGTGGGGCTCCCCGCATAAAAACGCTCGCTCAGCCCTGTGCCGCTGTACAGTCAATTCCAGCATATACATATGCCTTGCCTTCAGAGTACTTAACATTTCAGAAGCGAGCTTGTAGCAATTAGTGCTTGTTGTGTGATGGAGACTGCTGTGTTGACTGAGCCAATTAAGAGATCAATTAGTGCAGTACAGAGCGCTTAGAGAAGTAGTCTTGGGTGACTTTGTATTTAAAAGAGTACCAAAACACTTCTCCCTACTGTTTGGTTTCGAAGGTAAAACTAGTTTTGCACTATTGTAGCCCACAAAGCATTTTTTTACAGCAGCATGTTACTAAGTAGGGGTTTCCATAAACTGGAAACAATACAAACAAACTGCACAGCCTGTGTTTCTTTTTCTTGTTGTGTGTGAAAATATGTATAAAATCAAAGATTATACTCTCTAAAGGTCCAGTCTGCCTTCTAACGAAGTCTGTAACAGGCCAAACATATTGCTATTTTCTTCATAGAAAAGCAAAACGAGTCCAAGTCTTTATCTTTTCAAGTTGGACTGGGGCTTAAGGTCTTTATTAGATTATTATTGTTCCCCTTATTCAGCACTTGCCAGAAGTTTATGGATGAAAATACCAATTGGACCTAGTTTCACCACCTTTGCTTGGTTTCCTAGCCAGGCTACCAGGGAACCTGGGCTTCTGAGCTCTGCAGTGCCTGGGCTGACTCACCATAGCAGGGCTACAGGCACGTCAGATGACACTGCTAGGAACTTTAAGTTTCTGGAAGTGGAGGCCAGCAGAGGTGAAACTAATAAGAAAGTCTCAGGAAATGATATATTTCAGAAACACCATGCATGTTTCCTTTTAGAAACAGTGTTCGGGGATTTCTGGGTCATGAGAAGGTCTAGAAAAAATTGATGTAGGTCCTGACCAAACAAAACCACATTAAAAACAGAAGAAAAAGAAAAAAAAGTATAATGAACCTTAAATCCTGCATTTCAGCCAGTTCTACTCTTGTTCTGCTTTGAAATCTATTTATGTCCCTACAGAAACTTTCAAAAATCAAAAAAATAGGCAGTCTGTTGTCCAGCATTGTCTTAATTTCATAGATTACAATACCAAACAGTCAAATAAACTGTTTTGGTTTTGTTGTTTGGTTGTGGGTTTTTTTTTTTTAATTAATTTTGTTCTCTTAATGTTGAGGGGTTAAAAGAATAACATGGAATATTTAATTTCACTTGGGTTTTAAAACTGCCAGGAGCTACAAACACTATATTTCCTTACCCTGCTCAGAAACAGCAGAAAACCAGCTTGTTTTGTATATACTAGTCCTTCATAATCTCAAGAAGACTTAAATTAAGATTTTAATGGATTGTTTCTTAACCTATCACTTACTTGGTTCTGCATTAATTTACAGCAGTCTTACTGCATTTACAGAAAAGAACCCTCCTTTTGCTTTTGCTGGAACTGCCTCTATGGGCACATCTGCTGAGGAAAGGAAGACACAAAACAGAACAAGCGGGCATACTTTACACCAGTACCTTTTTTTAAAATATGCTTTTTAACTGTCATACGAGACCAGAAACAGCAAGAAGAATAATCACGGTTTAGACAAGATCATAACCCCCACCCCGTATCTTAAAAAAACCAACGCAACCCAAACCAAAACTGTGGGAAAATAGTTTATTTAAATATTAATGAGTATAAGTGATTAATAAAAATGGAGCAATAACCCATGATTTTCTCTTTCCCCCCACTTAAGACAAACAAACTAAAGGAACATTTGATTATAATTTCTGGAGGTGCTACATTTAGCACAGCGTTTAGTTCCAACTCTTTTATAGACTTCAGTGATAGATCTATTCTGAACAAAGAAAAAGAAAACTACGGATACAATTAGACTCTCTTATTGAGGACTCAGAGAGTTATCCATAATGACGTACAAGAAGATGCTAACTTTTCTCCAGGCACTGGTGACAGTACCTGTAGGATGGGAATACCAGTCTAGGCCAGGTGGACCAGGCTTTCAGTCTGTTACTGCTACTTGTTTAGCACGTGTTTTTGAAAAGTTCTTTGACTGAGGGTCACATCATCAAGTTTAAACATCTACATTGAATCTTTTCTCCCTTGACTCGCTTTATAGCCACCAGAGGGTTTGCCCATGCTGCTAAAAATAAGCAGTACAAGTCTGGAGCACTGGACATTTCACATCTCTTGAATGCAGATACATTTCTTAAGTTTCTTAAAGCTCGCTTCCTTGACCCATTTTGGATAACTCCAACTAGCTATTTCAAAGGCAAACTGGTTACTGCGGGAGCTAGTCCCAAACAACATGGATAGCAAGCAGCCTGATCCACCTGGCCACGGGGCAAGGACTGATCCTTGACTCTTTTATTTCAGAGTACTGGCAGAACCAGAGAGAACGAGAAAGAGATGCATTTCTAAAGGAGTGTGTTTCCATTTACCCTACAGTAGCTGGTTACACAGGTTGGATGAATCACACTCCTTGCATCTTGTTTTCTACAAAATGGAGAATAGTATAAAACAGTACACAACCAGGCTGGTGAAGAAAAACAAGTGAGTGCTCTGGGTAAGATGTGCACCACCCGGGGAGAAGGAAACCAGCCAAACTTAAATGAAGGCACAGAAAAAATCAAGACCAACCCACACAGCAACTACAAGGCAGTGATTTTTTGGCCACTGTTTAAGAGGTAAATCTACATAACCCCATCAGATCACCAGAATTGTGGGGCGGGGGCGGGGTAGGCAGCCCGGAGGGGCTGTGTCCCGGGGCAGGGCTGGCTGCCCGTAGGGTGAGCGAGCAGCAGGGCTAGACCCTGCCGAGTGGAAGCAAGTGTCCCAGGAGCTACAGCAGCACCTTCCTACGCGGTGGTACTGAACGGCCCCCCTCTGCGCTAGGCACTTCTGTGCGGTGCTGTAGGGAGTATTTCATGGTATATCACAAACTGGTTCAGTAAAGAAAATAATGTCCATAGTCTTTCATGTTACGTGAATTTTAAGATCACAAATCCTGGCTTTGGAAACACATGTTTGGCTTACCATGAAAGTGGACTGCAGAAAAACAAAACAACCGTTCCATGACACACAGTCACTGACTTTTTTTCGCCCCTCAAGAATCAAGGCACAGGCAGGCGTGGTTACAGAAGGCATTTCTTATTGAATCTGGCCAAAAGATGTCGTAATATTTACACTGGTACACAGTCGTTGGCCTAAAAACTATTGTGTAAGGAGTCAGGCCGCGAATACAGATTCAAATGTAACACCAAATAAATAAAGTTTCATTAATGCATGGCTTAGCGAGAAGAACATTGGCCGGGGACTCAAACAGCCGAAGTCTCCGCGGGCCTTTCGGCGGACATCAAAGCGCACTGACGGGCCCTCCCCAGCCGCCGCTGGCAGCCCCGGGCCGAGCCCCTGGCAGCGCGGCCCAGGAGGGCCCCGCCGGGCCGGCGCCCGCCGCCCCGCCCTGCCCCTCAGCCGGGGGAGAAGGGCCGCGCAGGCGGGCCCGCTCCCCGCCGGCCCGCACCGCCCGCCGCACATGCCGCCCCGGGGAGATCGGGGCCCGCCGGCGGCCCGGCCCGGCCCGGCAGCCCTCGGCGCGGCAGCGCCGGCGGGAGGCGGGCGGGCGCGCTGCGGGGCCGGGGCCGATAGGTGGCAGGCGAATGTCAGGCCTGCCGCGGGCAGCCGCCGCCGTCCCACGGCCGGGCGGCCGGCAGCGGCGGGGTACGGCGGGGCCGGGCCACCCCGGCAACGGCGAGGTGAGCTGCGGCCCCCCCAGCCCGGGCCGGCCTCGGGGCTGCGCGGGCCGCTGGGTGCCTGAGGTGGCGCGGACGGGAAGGTGGCACAGCTTTTGAACAGCCACCAAGAGGCAGGTTCGTTCCTTTGGTTGAAGGGCTAAACCTATGCTGTTTTAAAAATCGAAGCAAAACTGGGTAGAACATCTCCTGCTCGGGTCGCGGAGTTACTCCAGTAACACTTCAGCAGGCGCCGAGCCGCCTCTCTCAAGCTTTAGGACGCTCGGGTCTCGCTGTCCGTGCTGCAGCGTCGCCCCATCTGGGTGGACACCTGCGCAGCTTGGCTTCTCGCTCTGCTGGCGCTTTGTGGCTTGCCCCTGTGCCCGGGCAGCTGGGACAGGGATCGGGCAACACCGAAAGAGGGGGCAGTCACAGAACATAGTTTAGGACAAGAGGAGACAGCTTCAAGTTGCACCAGGGGAGGTTTAGACTGGATATTAGGGAAACTCCCTTCACCGAAAGGGTGGTCAAGCACTGGAACAGGCTGCCCAGGGTGGTGGTGGAATCACCGTCCCAGGAGGTGTTCAAAAAACGTGTAGATGTGTTGCATTGAGGCATGGTTTAGTGATGGACTTGGCAGTCCTGGGTTAATGGTTGGACTTGATAATCTTAAAAGTCTTTTCCAGCCTAAATGGTTCTATGGTTGCCCTCCTATATTTCATCCTGTCTTGATACGACATTTTTCTCGGCACTCCACACAACAATTCTGTGGTGCTTTTTCCCCAGCTGGCTTTCACAGCAGGCAATTTTAAGAAGACCCAGAACCCCATCTCAAAACAAATAAAGAAAAAAGGTAATGGAAAGCACTGTGAACTTAATATTTTCATTTTTAAAAATCCCCAGTTTTAAACAAAATTCATGATGCTTCAGGCATACAAAATTTGTTGACTGTTCCCCAGTCCTTGTTTCACAGTTCTTGTCTGTGAACACAATATAAAGGCAGGACTGAGCAAGTGTCCTGACCACAACATTAGTGCAGCTTTAGGCTGGGCAAAACAAAGGTTGAAGTGGAAATCAGGAAAAAACCCCACATGTTTTTTAGCCAATTAAAGTACAAGGGAATATTTGTTTTCTAAGTAAAGCTTTCCCATACATTGAAAAAAAAGGTGAGGGGGGGATAATTTTTACCTTTTTTACGTGCCTTCTTAAGAATACTCTGCTGTTGTACCCAATAAGAAACTGAATTAGATATTTTCTCGAGTATGTAGCATGCAAAAACCTTATTTCAGCTTCGAGTTTAGTGTTTCTGCTGAAATTTGTTTCGGTCCAGCCTGCCTTTTCCTCAGCACCCAAAATACCTCACATATGCTTGCGTGCACATGAGGAAGACATGCATATGTGTGTGTACTGCATATAGCTGTACATAGTGGGGTTTGTTTGCATCGATGTGTCTGTGTGTATGTGTGTGTGTGCACACACAGAAAGTTTTATATAATCATTGCCATGACAATGTGGTCCCTGATAATAGTATCTAACCCTAGTACCTGCCTTCACAGAAGAGGTGGGAATTGTTATCATCCCTCTGTTGCAGAGATGGGAGCACGGAAAAGTCAGCTAACAGCT
This sequence comes from Falco biarmicus, assembly GCF_023638135.1. Lineage (NCBI taxonomy): Eukaryota > Metazoa > Chordata > Aves > Falconiformes > Falconidae > Falco > Falco biarmicus. Next base: position 76,534,134 of record NC_079289.1, on the reverse strand, counting down.
GAAGCAACTGGGTGACCTTCACCTGCAAATGCAGACAGGCGGAGAACACAGGTTACCTGATTCCCTGAGTCACAGGACAGCATCCTCTTCCCACCAGAGCCTGAAGACACTTAAGTGTCTCCACAAACCCCGGATATATCAAGTCTATAGCTTTACAGTGCATAAAATCTAGCCCCCAAATAGGCTGAAAAAATCATTTGGTGCAATTATCGGCACTTTCCTCCGCAGATGAAAGAGTGCAGAAGCATAGGAAAAGACCAGTATGATTAAGAGCCCCTTGGGTGTTTAGCGTGAGGACTGGGACTCGTGGGCAGTCAGCAAGATGTACTTGAGGTCAGAAAGAGGAACTCATGAGTAGTTTGAACTGGGGATTTGGATGACTTCACTGCTGGCTTATTGTTTGCATTGAAAGCATACACAACCGTCACTCAATATGTAAAAAATATTGTTTGGGTTTACATGGACGTATGTAATTTCAAAATAAAATTGGGATGTGTCTCAATTAAATGTATGTGTGATTCACATGCAAAACTCAGTTGCATCCATTCCCAACATTAGAAGAGTCCAAATATCAAAGAATGTTAGCTACCAGAAAGTCCTTTTCTGTATTTCCAAATAATTGAGAAGATCTTGAATGGAAAAAGAAATTATTATTTGCCCCAAGTTGGGGCAAATCTGGACCCAGATTTTTCGAATCCCAGCAGGCTTTATAAAAGACTAGTGGAAATGCTAATCCCCACCTCTGAGCTGTTCAAAAGCTGATGCAAATGCTTGCATTTTAGGCTTTCTTCAACTACAAATGTGGCTCAGGGATAATCTCCTTTTAGGTGCAAACCTCTCACCACCGCTGCTTGGGAAACTAAATATCACTTAGTCTTATGTAATTCAAAACATGTTTCATCAGGCAGGTGAACACAGTGCTGAGAGTTCAGCAGCAGTTTACCTTTTGAGGGGGAGGAACGATTCATTATGTCTCACAGTCCCAGAGATAGGCCTTGCTGAAAGATGTCTCCGATTATGTCTAAGCATTACTCCAAGACAAGCCAAAAGGTTTGAAGGTACAGCTAAAGCTATGACAAGCCAAACATTTGTCTAAGCCCCGTGAGGCAAAAACATCGTCAGATCTTTGGATCTGAGTATGCAGCATGAAAACGTGAACGGTACGTAATGTGGCACACACGCATGCGTGCACACACACATGCACACATACGTGCATGCACCTCAGGTCACCGTGACCGCCAGGAAGCGATGCCAGACAGTTTTCAGTGCTTTGGCTCTGTCCTGACTCTCACTCATTCATGGGCACAGAGCCGAGACAGAGCCAGGTTTTCAGCTGCAGCCAGACTTAATGCTTCATTACTTTGCCCACCTCTACACAGGATATAGCGTTTTTAACATTAGTAGTTAGCATTATAAGCTCCCATAAATTATCCTGGGCCTGTACTGCTGTAAATATGTTCCAGTGCGTGGCCTGTCCATCCCCTGCCCCGTGAGGTGGGTGGGATACCAGCTTTGTGAACCGTGGCTGTTTTCCTTCTGCAGCCTTCGCTCAGTCACTGTTCAGAGCCTTTGAACTGGATCCAGTAAATGTTTACCTGCTGCTAGTGTAGATTTCCCATGCGATGCACTAGGATTGTGTGAAACCTGCTAGACGCGAGTAACTCACGTTGGGCTCCAAATGTAAATATTGAGGATGGGAGTGAGCGCTTCTCTAGCCAAAGAAGGTGCAAACTCCGTTGAAGCAAAGCCATCGCTGGGCATGCCAAGGGGTAATAAACACATTCTTTTTTAGAAGGAGAAAGGGAAGGGCAAGGAGCAGGGCTAGGGTATGCAAGTAGTTTATAGTTACTGCCAAGCTAACACCCACACAGACAAGGGAGAGCTACAGCGTGCCAAAGGCCACCCTTCATTTCAAAGCCAATTAGTGAGTTGCAAGCTGCTATGCATCCCTGCAGGACCAGATTCCCTGCTTCAGCCGCAGCCACCAGTAAAGGGATGACACATGAGATGCTCTACCTCAGAAGCATCCCCAAGAGGTTTAATGACTCAACACGCACATCTTTGAGTTACAGCTCCTTTCTTCTTTTCAGGATGAGAAACTTGTCAGGAGCATCTTGCCTCCGCATTCCCTTACAGGACAAGGGAAGGGAGACATCACCAATTTTTCCTTCAGTTACTACACTGATACACCAGCCTAACACTGTTGCTCCACTGCCCTAAGGTTTTACCATGCACAGGGAAGCCAATAGAGTCAAATACCAGGTTGGTGAGCACTGACAAAAATGTCATCCTCTTCAGCTGTGGTGGAGCCACAGGGCTTTTGGCTAGTTCTGAGCTTTTAACTGGGTCTAGAAAAGTTCACAACAGCAAGTGGAAACTAAGAGAAAAATATTTTTCTCCCAGAAGCCTACAAAAGAAATAAGGGCCATGCTAGGCAATGCTGTACCGGGCTTCAAGGTCCACTCTGCTGTAGAAATTGCCAGCTTAGTAACACGGAAGGACACTCATGGGCCGCAGAGATGGTGTAAAGACATGAGATTGCTTACTGAGAGCTTTTGAGTTAGTTGTGGGACAGGTCAAATACAGCCTGGAATTTGGAGGAACAGAAAAAAGTATAAACAGACTGTAAGGATAAGGAGAAACCATGGATGAAGCTTTCCCACAGCAGGATGCACAGAGCATACTTGAATGCTCAGGGGGCTGTAAGAAAAGGTGCAGTGGATAACCAACCTAAATGATCAGAAGCTACTTGCGTGTAGGCCCTGCCTGCCATTTGGGAGAAAGAATAAGTGAAGGAACTGATAGAGTCTTTCCTACCCAAGCTCCAGTGAGAAGGGATTGGTGGTTCACTGGAAGAAAGAGAGGAACAGCATCCTAAATCTCCACCTCTCAAACTACTACTACTGCTGCTACTACTTCTACCAGAGTGTTTCTGGTTTTATCCTTTAGACTGGAATGGCCTTTATTGCTCAAAATTTTAATTAAAAGTTAAAGACAAACAACCTCCACATCAGTTACAAGCATTTTGCATTCACAACTGACTTTGGTTTTCATCACATGACTTGCTTTTATAACCAGCTCAGTTAACGTTTTAATTTTAAAATGTAGTTAACACTTCGAGGAGTGCTGCTCATTTTCAAATGCTGGAATGCATACATAACCTCAGGGACTTGTGTTTGTGTTTATTTTGACCAGCACAGTTAAAAAAAAACCAACACACTTTGGCACACAAATCATATCTTTTACCCTAGGGAATAGCACACAGAAAAGAAAAAAAAAAACCAAAGAAAAAAAGCACCAGAAAGTCATACACCTGAGTATCAAGGAAATCATTGGGAAGGCAACAGAAGAAGCAGGGAATTGGGAGGTGGTAAAAACAAGCCAGAAGTGCTGGGATTTCAGGGTGTGAAAAGCAAAGCTTTTGGAAAGGACAGCCAGTCTGCATATGCTCGCTAGGCATGAATGCAGAGGACAGATCCTGTATTTTTCACCCCTTTGGTGCTGCTAGTTGTATTTTTGGCACTGACCATTTACTCAGGAAAGATCCCAACTTTGCACGCTTCACTTTTTGTTTGGCAGCCACCACTTCGAGTGCCTGCTGAAGCAATGTGTTGAATAGTGGGATTTCTTGTTCCTTTTGAAAAGAACAATATACAGCAGCTATAACAAGTGCCCTGTCTATCTCTGTGAGAGTTAACTATATCAGAAATGGGGGGAAAAATAACCTTCTCCACATGGAATATGCTGCCTTGGAGAGACAAAAGACTTCATTAAAACCAGACTCACCAGAGCTTTCTTTAAAAATTTTATAGCTGTTCAAATGTAAAACATATTTAACAATGGCTCTTTTGCAATGTTATAAGCTTATTTATTAGTCTATGTGTGTTCATAAATCATCCTTTTATCCTCCTTTTTATTTTTCCAAATTAACACATTTTCGATAAAAGAGATTACGAGAGAGATGATGAAGTGCTAGATTCTATCTCCTGTATCTTTTGTGCTCCCAAAGAAAAATCATTAAAAAAAAAGAGAATGGGGCAAACACCACAAAGCTTTGCTGATGGTAGTGATCAGAAAGGGTAATAAGGCTGCCTCGTCTGTGCTCATACTCTTTTCCTCGTCCTTTTTTTGGCCAATATTCCAGCAAATGACCTACAGGATTATGAATGCACATAGTGTGCTGCGGATGTGGTTCTCCTTGTCAGGCCTCTGTCTCAGTACAGTTGCTTGTGGAAGTATAGATAGTGTAGACAATGTCAGATAATGGGACTGACAGACGTTTTCTGTGATAAAACTGAAGGTTTTGGTTGCTTGTAGCTTAGTAACATGCTAGAAACAAGTGTGCTAGATTTCATGGTTTTCTAGTAGCAAACCTAGAGAACAACAGTGCCTTTTAATCTCTGTCAGCTGTGCAGTCTAAATGCCACGCTGCTACAGAGAAAGGAATCCAGTCCTGAGACAAAAGTTGTATCACGCACCTTTTACAACCATCAGCACAGCATGAAGATAAATGCAACCTAATCTATGGCAGGGACATCGTGACTGATCATGTCTGACAACACGCTAAAGGATTTGGCAGCCTCCATGGGTAACTATCACCCTTCTATCTTAAAGCGGTGAAGGGAGGTACATATATTGTGAAGTATCTTCATATGTGCCTAACTAGGCATAGGATCCCACCATCGTGCAAGGCAAGCAGTGTCCTCCATGATGTGGCTGAGGTCTCCATCCAGGTGCTCCAAAATCACATTGTTTTTTGGAGAGGCCTTTCTCTTCCCACAGCTATGCAAGGAGGACTGGCCTCCTAACTCAGTGCCCTGGTGAGGCACCGAAGTTAGATGGGATGCATCTGTCCCCTTGCGACCCTAAATGAAAGAGGCAGGGGCAGCATGACCTTTCACTCTTTGTGCCCTCCCTGAAGCCCTGCTGGCAGTGGGGAGCAGGGATGACTTCCGGCATGACCGAACACAGCCCAACCTACTGCCATATCCCTAGGGGAGCTGGCTAAAACTGCACTTGCTGGCTATTTATGTTACGCCAGGCAGAGGCAGGGGGTGGGCTAGAGTAGGATGCTTTAAGAACAGACTTACTGTCCTCCGCACTCATGCAAGTCCCTGGATGCCAGCAAAGGGCAGCTCTGCGTTTCATTGTGCAACTCTGATGGGATGTGAAGCCTTGCCAGGGATAGTGAGCACAGCTCCCCTTGGAAAAGGGGAAAGAAAAAAAAGCAAATGTAGCTTTTACTACATCGGCTTTGCATTAACTGTCCTTGTGCTAGTTGGAAAGACTGGGAGGGGGGAAAAGTGAAATGGGGCTGGCTGACCTTTCCATTAACTTTTTGGCCTCACGTGTCATCCTTTCCACAGCACTAATGCCCAGAGCTGCCAGTGGTGCCACAAGAACCACTTGAGGCCATGATTGCCACAGGCACTGTCCTGATGTCAAGCCAAAAGTGGCAAGGAGGATGGTGGCTGTACCTACTGCAGTGGTACAGCAGTACTGGGATCTGGGAAAGCAGCAGGCACAAGGGCAGACCCTGTGTTCCCTTTCCTAGCAGCTCAGAGGGTGGGCTGGACCAGCATCAGGAGCTAGGACGGTGTTTTCTGGAGTGGCTCTGTCTGCTGGGGATGTGAAGGAGCAAAACCCACAACTTCAAGTCTGGAGATTTCACTGGAGATTGCTCCTGCACAGCGGGAGCCAAGTCCACCACTTTTGCAAGCCAGGTCAACACATCACATGTGTTTTCATCACAAACATTTACACTTTTTAAGCTGCCTTTGCAGGTGATCTTTCTGGTTATTTGTGTGGTGCCTGAAAGTGAGAGTTTTGGAAAGACCTATTAATTTAGTGGAAGCAAGTGAAATATTAAGAAACGTTGGTGGTCCCTTGCTAACAGTGCAAATCCCCTCATGAACCAAAAGGATCAGCACATTAGTGAGGTAACTTCAGTACAGGCTAGCTCTCCTGTAAAATCCTGACAGCAAACAGCCATTTTTAATGCGGTCATATAGGCAATTTCGTTGCTCAGGCGGGCTTTATGTTAGCAATTTGATAATCAATGTATCTGGCTGCTGATTTACATTGCTTTCTTCCTTAAATAATCAAGACTGAAAAAACCCAAACCCAAAAACCTCCACAACCCCCCAACCCCCCCAACCCCCCCAACCCAATTAGAGCTGTATTCATACAATTCACAGATTAGCATTTTTGAAATGCTTATCCTTAGTGCAGAGTAGGGCTGCAGCATCTTCTAATTATACAGAGCAATTAGAGAAGATCATCAAGACATTCTGAGGTCTCATTAGGGAAAGTGTTGGTTGTTACAGACATCTTCACAGATTACAGTAGTGTCTAGGGCACATCAACCCCACCTGCCATGCGCACACACACACTCTTTTGGAAGAGTTAGACCGTGACTCACTTCTATTGAAACAATGGTCAATGGTCTCACAGAACAGTCTTATATTGGCTTCTTTTTTAAAAAAATGGTGATTTGTTCACACCATCAAAGACCAACTAAAAAAAAATCCACTGAATTTACCTGTCTTTCCAGCTTTCTTAATTGAGCATTCTCTGGTAGACAAATACAATTTCAAGGCAAAATTATTGGACATTTTCTTATAGAAAATTGTTAACAGCCTGTGCCTCACTTATGATGCGAATATAAATTTCAGTGATGAAAGAGCTGAAACAAAAATAGTATTTTTTTATAGCTTTCATGGTTAATCAGCATGGAGGATGCAGCAGCTTTTAAACTCAAGGCAGTGCATCCTTCTGCCACATGGCTCATGCTTTTTCTTGTGGAATGTGGTGCAGGGGTTCAGAGGCAAAATAGTGAACATGTAAGTAATCAAATTTTCAGACCAGTCTAGAGGCTTGAAAAGAACTTAAGTTACATGTGAGGCTCATCACACCTTTCTGCACAAACATAAATTTCCTCCTAAAAATACAAAGTTCTTGTAGCACATTACAGTACAGCAGGAGCTGCTCAGGGCCTTGGCATAAACAATTTAACAGACAGTTGTGCTGGCTGCCAGCTGTGCAAAAATCATTTTTCCCCCTGCTAATTGGCCAGTTCCATGCTCTGGAGCAGCTGAAACAGCTATTGCAGGAAGATCCTGTTGGAAGTGGCAACCTACCCTGAGGAGCCAAGCGCTGGGGTCAAAAGGAGCATGTAGAGGAATTTGCCATGGCACAGCGGCATCACACAACATACACCCTGACTCGCCCATCTGCAGTGATTCCTATCGTGCAGTCGTGCAAGAGGCGACAGCCTCTGACAGCGCTTTTCCCCTCGGCTGATCCTTAACACGCTGCTTCTGCTGTCTGTCCTGTGCATGTGTGGCAGCGTCTGCAGAAGGCAGCATGGCTGCTCAGCCCTGTCAGAAGAAATGCAGGTAATAATGCTCTACCCACAAGGTTAAGTAGCATGATAACTGGAAAACCCTTTCATTAGTGGCATCACACTGCAGTTTGTGATGCCACTTTGTGTCGTCATTGACTGTTGTTGAGACCAGAGGAAGTGGTCACAGGAATAATAAGAGGGCAGAACAGTCAGTTTGTGGAATAGTCAGTTTGTGACGGAAGAAGCCACTTGTATTTTTCACAGTTGTCTTGCATATTACGTTCTCACAACCCAAACCCAACCCAAAACCTAAAGCAAAAATGCTACTTTGGGAAAGCATTTCTGAGACTGAGTATTTCTATTCTAACACAACATGACAAGAAAGGTCACTGCTAAGAGCTGTGTGCAAGAAGCTAAACATTGTATACAGCAACTTACCAAACTATTATATATGTAGCTGCAGAAAAAGTTAAGTATTCCCAGTTCTAGTAGAAGGTGATTGATTCTTTATTAGCAGTCTGTATCTACAGATAGATAGACAGAGAGACAAACAGCCATTGTTTGTGGGACATTTCTGGAATACCTACTTAGTAGGACGTTAATGAAGTCTCGAAGAAAGTTTAAAAGTGGCATCTTTTCTTAGGAAGTTATTTTTTTTCATAGATAAAGATTACTTGTGTTTCTCCTTATTTATGTTGGTGCTTATATACCCTTCTGTTATCTTAGGCTTTGGTTGTGTTGCTTGGTGCTACTGGTTGTCATGGAGAATGTTGCACAAAGCCAGACAGCAAAGAGATAAGAGCAGAGGTTTTCTGTGATATTTTGGTTCATTTTGGAATGTAGTATGTAAGTTTAGGGAGCAAATTTATGGGAAAAGCAAAACAAATTATTACAAGCAGCGCTCTTTTTTAACTTCAGAAGGCAGAGGAATGGGGGAGTGTTCCCAGACGGTAAACAAGCCATCCCATCTGCAGCAATGATTGGCATGAGCAGCATTCTTTAGGAGCTCAACCTTGAATGGTCCCCAGGGATCAGGTTTCTGACATATTGCACTCTTGATGGTACAAGAAAATCAAGTTCAGAAATGTTGCATTAACAGCATGTCTCAGTGTTGACATCTTCACTTTAATCTGCTCCCTTGGGGGTCACAATGTGCTCTCTAACTGGTTATTGCCATACAAGTATTTATAAAATATCTGTGGCGTGAATATATAGATACTTTTTAAAATCATAGGGCTAAATTTTGCCTTTACTTCTGACCTGCTGTGCTGCTCCTTCAGGTCCTGGGTTGCCCTATGGGTAGTGTGGTTATTTCCATGCACGGTGCTTCCCCAGTCACAAGAAGGGGCAGGTACGCCTGGGTCCCCAGCCCCTCTGTCCCCTGCATGATGCATCTGCATTTCTAACCATGTACAGTGACATGCCAGGTACCTTTGGATGTCTTCCCAGAGAGGTCTGGATGTGTAAATACAGAGAGAGGGGGAAAATGAGAGGGAAAGCTGATGGGCAGAGACACAGTTGGATGCTAACACTGGAACTTGCCTCTTTATTTGTCCCCTCATCCTTGTTAGTTTATGTCACAAAAATAGGAGCATCCTAATGAGGACAGGGGTTGAAAGCTGAAGCACCAGGAGACCGAAGGTCACTGTAAAGATTCACAGCAGTTTAAAGGCGTGCTTTACTGCAAGTCAGGCTTGGGGAGGAGGGCAGCAAACCTTTTGGAAATTTAGAGCAAGATAATTCTTTAATGAAAACAGCATATATTTCATATGAATCATCTCTTTGACTCGGCTGAGACAAAACAAAGGTATTTATTTTCCAGACTGGTATCTTTAAAACTGTCTACAGTTTTGGGTATCGATTCTGGCCTCAGGAAGTGTTTTCTGTTCCTTCTATCATCATGAGACAGGATTAAATTACAATTGATTTTACTATGGATTAAATATGTTTGTACTGGATTAATCGCTAATGAAAGTACAATTGCTTTGAAAATTTACCCTACCACCAAACTCAGAGTCTACAAATAAGAAATAAATGTTTTCTTGGGTATGATCCACCAGTTTGTTTCATCAGCTTGTACCATCTGTTCCCACCTCTGCCTTTGCAGTTTTCAAAAATAGCTGTGGATTTATTTTTTTTAAGTGCCTGACGGTTTTGGAAACCCATTACCTACTAATTTTAAGGGGAATTGGATGGCTATCTCTTTGAAAAACTCAGCTAGGGTGCTTTCACCCTTTCCTGCTTGCCCTTGCCTCCTCTCCCAGCCGTCCTATTTTTAATGCAGGGAGGTCAGCTATCATTCTGACAGATATTCAAGCACAACAGACTTCTGGCCTGGCTTGCCTTTCGAGCAAGCGTAGCTGCCAATTCACATCCACTTTTCAGTCAGCAGCCATGAGATCAGCTGTTCCAGGCTCCGGGAAGCTCTGCGCCTGGCCAGCATCTTCCCTCTCCCTGCCATCCCCTCTGTCCGGCCACGCAGCTGCGGCACCGCAGGCAGAGACCAACCGGCCCTGGGTGCCAAACCTCAAATGCGAGACGCTGTGCCGGCAGAGCAGATGTCATCTGAAATATTTGGGCAGTACAGGCAGGATTTCTCAGGCTGGCGATGAGCTGACCAGCTGCCCCTCGGGAGGCACTGCTGCCCTGGCCCTGAAGAGATGGAGGGAGGTGATTCTGGCCCCACGTGCCAGCCCCACACTGACACGTGGAGCCTGAGCAGGGCTGGAAGATGCACGACACCTACCCAAAGCTGGTAGGTCTCCCAGCCACCTCCAGGTCAAAGCTGTGTCATTAAAGCCCTTAACATTTAACAGCCACAGGTATTAAACAAGCGACTTCATGTAAGAAAGCTCTCAGAAGTTGCAAACTTTTGCCTCCTCTTCCAAAAGTTCTTGACTTCTGTGTTCTCAAGTAGCTGGTAGATAAGGTTTATTTTGTGTGATGGATTGCTGATTCCTGCTGCTCACAAACTGTTCAAAGCTCAGTGCAGGAACCAGGGACATTCAAATGGTTTTGAAGGAGAGTGCTACGGTCACCCTGTGGCTCCCAGGAGGGAGAATTTATCATGGCCAATGAAAAGCATACCTTGTCTTAAATGGCATCTCCATGGCAGGAATGAAATGCGTAAGATGCACTTTTTTTGGGCCAGCATTGCCGGCCATCTAGCATTAACATGCTCAGCAAGACGGCAGGATCCTCAGTTGCTGTCATCTGTAGAAGTATGTGAAGCAGTGGAGGTATGTTGGTTGGTAGCAGCTGAGAGTCATGTGGCTCTCCCTTGTTTTGACTTTTCAGATGTCCTTCTGTCAGGGTGCCAGGACAGTGTTTTGGTTATGGAGAGCAAGAGTCAAACCTGATATTACTGAACCACCCTGGCCAAGCTGATGTGTGGTGACCAGGTTAACCTGTAGGCCCGTGGCTGGGTTGGGCAATAGGAAACACCAAGTGCTCCAGCATCCGCTATCAGCCTGTCCAGCTGGAGTGATTTTCTCCTCTTGCTTTTATAGACTCTTTCTTTTTAAACTAAGGAAGATTTTTGCGGTTAAAAAGAACTGCTCCACATATGCACACATAAATCTTTGTGGACTTTTTCAGGCTATGCTCAGCTTTAATGATAGTCTCCCCTCAACTATGTAAAGATCTATTAATCTTGAGTCAAACTATTAGACAGTCACACTAGAATGGGTTTTGAATTAAACAAAAATGAAATTAGTTCATGCGCTGTAATTCCAAATGCCTTTGCTGTAATGTCTGTGTATCTAGGACACATGTTTCATCTTAGTTTGAGATTTTGAGTTGATCTCAAGTTGCCCAGCCAGGACTGGAACTGGGTTCCTAATAACACTGGGTTCTTCACTGATGCAGCAGAATCACCAGCTGCTGCTGAGGGCTGCAGAGCAAGCACTGTGCTTGTGGAAGGCACCACACAGCAGTGTTGCTGTTGCTGTGGTGGCTGAGGTCAGGGCTTTTCTGTACCAGGGACCTGGGAAGGAGGGAATGGGGAAGCATCCTGGCCAGAGAGGCAGCGTGGTTGCCAAAAACTGGAGGAGGAGGTGCAGCGCAGGTCTCCTGGCTGCTGGAGCTGAGGCAGAGTGACATGGTTGTACTTCAGCCCGAGTCACGGAGCCCTGATTGCGAGAGTCCTGTTCCCATGGTTTAAACCACAAGACCATCCTTCTTCTGCATGCATGAAAGTCATCCTTCTGACATGTGCAAGTAGCGTGTGGTATGTTGCAAATTATAACCTTATCCGGCCAGTAATAATTTTCCTGGAGAAGTAGATTTTTCATTTTGGTGAGATAAACACCTTGCTGAGAGGCAGAGGTGCTGGGCAAACCCCTGGATCTGAATATTGTAGTACCTTTTGTCCCACAAACTTAGACGGCAAGTTGTAACTGTACTTCATCAAAATGTGCAACTTTTAACCGGTAGGTAGCTAAAGTTTCAGTTGGGAAACCACAAACCAATAGAGTATAATAACACTGGTGATTGGGGTAGAAACACAGCCGTGCACTGTAATTGCAGTCCAAGAGGCCATCACTAACAGATAAAATGCCACAGGCTGTGGTGGCAGTGGGAAGCCACAGGCTGGGACAAAAAACTTGCTGTTTGCAACATAAACATCTCTGCTACAGGGACCAGGTGGATATTTGCATCTCTTTCACAAGCTAAACCAAACCAAGCAGCTGACTTCACGTGAGGCAGCTCCAGATTTTACTCACCTATTTTAATTTCCAGCGGGAGGAAGAGGCTCAAGGAATGTACAGTGTGATGGGTTTCTTTGTGTGTTTTCTCCAAATAGCCCCATATCCCAGGTATAACAGCAATAAAAAATGCTAGGGTATCTGCAGTGGTGGATTATCTCCGATAGAAAATACCAGACATTAAGAGTCTGATATATGTTAACACTGAATATTTTGACAAGGACCAGTAGGAAAAAGCAAAGAGAGGTGTACATTTCACTTTTTCAAGCAGGCCTCTTAGGTTTTGGCAGCAGTGAAAATGTTTACATTAGTCTTGTATTTCATATATGATTTATAACTCTTCGAAAAGTTTCTGCAGCGTGAATCAGCCAGACGTGCTCCCTGGGATGTTAACAGAGAGGCAGCTCTCACTCCTAAGCTGAAAAGAGATTTAGTTAGTTGTATGAAGCAATTTAAACAAAAAAAGTCAACTGATGATCGTCAATTGTTTTGAACAAAATAAGAATGGCATATGTGTAAAGACTACTGAGACTTTCTGTGAAGGTGATTTTGAATTATACTTGTTAGCTGGCTCACCACAGTCAGCCATAAAGAGAAACCACTGAATAATACGAGAGAAAATTATGACAAGGGGGTTGGCAGGAAAAAAATCTGTTCATGTGAATATCACAGTATATGATAAAGTTTCTTTTAAAATATTAAATTTATCTATTTTTTCATTAAAATTTGCAAGAATTATGAACATTTAATTGAAAGGTATTTTTTGTTGAGGAGCTATTTGAGTGAATTATTTTTTCAATGACATTTTTCACCTAGTTCTGTTAAACAGAACAGAGTAAGGCCTGTACACTTACCTGGTACTAGGCTCACTATTGGTTTTGTAGCCACTAGTTTAATTAAAAAGTAAAGTAAATTCCATTATAATTGCCTGTTTTCACACACCAAAAATCTCTGCTTTTTCAACTGAAATTTTATATACCTTTTTTTGTCTGAAAGTGTATAATTACTGAAGACCTTGGAAAACATGCCTTCAATTTTGCAGTTAGGGAGCATTAAAACAATCACAGGCTTACAGTCTCTAAAACTCAAACCATAGCTTTCTTACAGAAGGCTTAAGACATACAAGAAACTGTATACAGAGAAACGCCAGTACCCTCATGATGAACACAACTTCAGCGGTCTGAGATCAAGCAACTCAGACTCAGGAAATTCCCCCCCATAAATCTAATCTCTAATGGCAAAATTATTATTGCCATGTTTCATTTGTGAAATCTTTTTTTTCCTTCCTTATGAAATGGAAATATTTGCATGTTGGTCTCTAGTCCATTTTAATCAGTGTCATACTGCATCTCATTGCCGATACGCCATGCAGGTTAACTTAATCTTACCAGAGCAACTTCTGGCATTTCCTAATTTTGGAAGCCTTACTTTCTGAACTCTACCATTACATTCATTTTAGTATCATTTACATTTACTCTAAAACATCTATATACATATTTTGCTGATTTTGTTCAATCCTGCATGCTGCTCATTTTCCGTAGTATTTTAATGAAAAAAAAAAAAAAAAGAAGGCCAGAGAAGGGTCAACCTTAGAAGAAATCTGCTCTGCTCTTTGAAACTGAGTAGGCTCAACCACAAAATAAACCACTGTAAAAAATGAATGATGAGATGAGAATACCTTTGCATACATGGCACATGGGAGGAACAAACTAGTCACAAACCATCCAGTTGCTTCTAACCACAAGACTTTAACACTAGCTGGCAGCGCTGTTGATGCAACTACTCTTAACACATTTGGAAAATATTCTTAACATTCAAACACTCTCTTTCCTAACCTAAAACCCCAATGCAAAAAAACAGGCACCCATAAGAGAGTCAATCCTAGCCTGACTGAATTTAGGAACAAAATTCTCATTGACTGAAGCTTATGTGGCTTCCAAACTAACAAATAACATCAATAGGTCCGTAACATAAACATTCCTAATGTATGAAATTAGTATTATAATGGAAGATTTGATTCTTTTGGTGTACTTCATGGCACAGAAATGCTTGTCTCTTTTCCTTAACGCTACCATATTGAAATCTAGAAATACAGTAACCTTGTATAGGTCTAATTCTCCTACTTGTATTTATACAGTTTTACAGATATACTTGTTTCCAAATTAAAAGTAGTTCTGACTTTTCTTAGGTAGATTCCGTAATTTATTAGAAAATAAGATGCTTAAAAATTAATTTTCCTACTTTCCATAGCATTCTGATATTTCCCTGTTGTCCTGCATGTAGTTACAGGAGAGCTGTCATCACAGCACATTCATCTGGATAGCTATAAAAATGAATGAAAAATACAAATATGAAACATAAAATGGAAATATGACTTTGCAATTCCTATTCTGTGTTGTCTGACTGTCCCCCTATAATTTTCTGGATTTGACTGCAGAGGCTTGTCTGGGTGGGTGGTGGCATTTGTCATGTCACTGATCCAGATGGTTGAACAGGGTGATGGTGAAGCCATCACTTATGGGGCTGACTCCCCTCCTGTCACTCTAGCGTCCCTCTGAAAAATATCAGGGGTCACTTCTGCATGAGCCTGCTGTAAACAGGAGGAGACAAGGGGACCATCAGTGAGGTAATAGACTGCATTTAATGTTTTGATGCCTTGAGTAAAAAAGCCATTTCTTTAATTTCTGTGTTTCTGTGGTTCCTATAAAGACAGGAAATTCTGGGGTCAGACACTTCCCACAATTAAGAGGCAAGCAGGCTAAGGGACCTCCATCTCACTCTGGCTGCTCTCGCTGGGGTTTACTCACCAAAGAGCATCCTACCCTTTTGCTCAGTAATGCATAACGAAGATATTAAATATAAAGAACCAACATGAAAAAATATGCTGTGTCTACTTGTTTTAGGTAAAAAGAGGGTCGTATGCTTGTTAGAGTCGATACCTGGGTTGCGCAAAAGGATATATAAAGATGCAGGTGTAGAGAGATGCAAAAGCTCCTTTTGGAGGCCTGGCACCCTTTTACCCCAGGCAGATGAGGTAACACTCATTATTTCCCTGCCTTGTCAGGGTGGAGAGAAAACTGAGCTTATAAAGTATTAAAACCCATGGGCTGAGTCCGTCCCTCCATCAGCCAGGATGGGCTGCGCCCAAGCCGGCAGGGCAGGGGGGTTGCAGAGTGAGGTGCCAGCCAGGGAAAGGTTGCGAGGGGGAGCTGAGCAGCAAAGTGCCTCCTCCAACATCAACAGCCCCGCCAGAAACCAGATCCCAGGCCCTGAGCCACCGGGCCACACAAAGACTAGTCTAAATTTCATGCACTTTCCTCGAATGATGATGTAATTCATAACATATCCAACATGGACAAAAATGAATGACTAAGTGACTTGTTTCAGCTCACACCAGTAATGCTATCAGCTTTGTTCTGCATCAAATGTGGCTTTCTCAGGACGGGGAGGGAGGATGAGGGTGTCACTGTCTCTCTCACTCACGTCAAATACATGTCACACACTTGTCCACCGAGCACAGTTTTAGAAATGGCACAGGCATATAGCTGTGCTCCTCCAGTATCGAGTGACAACCTTTGCATGTTTGGCATAGGGAAGGAAATGGCAAGGAAAAAGGGGAAATGAAAATAAGCAGAGAAAAAATCCCACATAAAAATAGGGGGAATGTTAGTAAAGTGAAGCTCATGATTCAGTTTTCTAACCACAGCTTCAAGATCCCAATTTCTGAACAGGATGTGACTTAATGCTCTTGTGGGGACCGTCTACCCAAAAAAAAAAAAAAAAAAAAAAGAAATCATCTCTTTGCCACTCATGGAGAAAAGTATCAATTTCTGCTTTTTATGAAAAAGAGACAGATGGTCATTTTCTGTGTATTTAGATCAGCAAACAGAGCGATCATGAAAGCCAAACTTCTGTTACCTCCTTGGGTGAGTGCATCCTTCTGAACTCTTCAAATATAATTCTGTTTTGAAAAGTAAAAATCCCCATGCGTGCTCAGCACATCCTTTCCACTGGTATATTTAGCTAATTGTCAGTACAAAAATATTTATCATGTCCTGTATTGTTATCCCATTTCTGTCAGCCTGCAGACCCAGCAGGGAAGCTGGGCTCCATCAGTTTACCAATGCAACTGTTAACCACTGCAAATTGCAAGAGATCAAATGATGGCAACTGAAAGCATTACTGCCTGCCAGTTAAGTATCATTATACATGTGCACTGTCACTGCAGCACTGTGTCACTTGCTGAACTTCAGCTGTTGTGTAGGTTACTGTAACCTCACCTGACAAGCAATTGCTCTCTAAGCCTCTGCAGTGTAGTTGTTAGCTCTGTCTAGCGAGAGTTGAAGCCCCACATGGCCCCACCTGTGCTGCCCAGAGCATGCACTTGGTTGTGCAGGTGCTGCTTTGAGCACCACGTTTGTTGCTGCCTCCTGACCCCTCTGTGGCATCCAGCCCTTCTCTTGGATGTGCATAGTGAGTGGCCAATGCACAAAGAGCTGGAGAGCGGGACTGCAAGAGAAGGTGATGAAGCTACTGATACTGCTGCCATGTACTCTACCCGAGAACAGACTTTCTCCTGTAAAACCTTCCTCAGGATGATAGTGCTCAAGAATGACAGACTGACTAGGCAAAAGCAAGTGTCATAGCTCTGCATCCATGATGCAGCACTGTCCTTTGCAAAAGAGTAGGGTGAGAGGGTAATGGTAAATTGAGAAAAATCTATGGAAATGCTGCCTATGTGTGTTTATCTGGCAGTTCGTTGGTTGGAAACTAGAAGTGGCTTTTCTGTGCCATAGTCAATTACTAAAGCCTTCCCTTGAAAGGAATCCACAAGCTCATTTTGAGTAAATTTGTCGCTGCCTGCTGGCTACCTCAAAAGCCCAAAGGACCTTGAAGCTCAAGAACTGCATGTGAAAATTAACTGGAATGGCAGTTAAGAAGGATATGGGAACATGTGCAGAATTACTGTGTGCAGCAACTGGTTGGTGATGGCCTCTGTCAGACTCGATTCTCACGCAGTAACACAGGACAAAGTAGAGCTAGGATCTCAGGAAGGCTCTGGGATTGAACAACTTGGACCTCTTCTGCCTCAACAGTAGGCATAAAGCATTCCTGACAGATATCTGACTAAGCTGTACTAAAAAACTGCTAAAGCTCAGGCAAAATAACCATATAGAACAGTATAAACCCTCCTCTATCTTTTTTAATACCTATTATTGTGTAAGAAAATTGACAATTTTCTCTCCATTGGGACTTTTGGCTGAGACATCCTTATGCCCAAGACAATGTGAGTATGACTGACAAAGTAACAAGGCAGACAAGCATCCAGTAGACTTTGAAACACCATCATATACAGTGATGACCTGAAGGGAAGCTGTCTTTTCTGTTGCCTCCTGTGACATATGTGTATGTAACATATCTAAATGAGAAGTAATTTATTATATTATTTTTTAACAATTACTTCTGGGTGGGCCCTTAAGCTTTCTCCAGTCAGTGCCACAAATACAAAGTGATGTATAGTGTGTATAAGCTCTTTTTTCCTGGCCAGCTTTTATAGGCCAGCAGTAGAAGGTTCAAATCTGTTGTTTGATAACTAGTTTTCTCTATTGGTCACACAGTGTTATCTAAAAAGTAAGCCAGGGCATAGGACACCTTTTGAAATAAGTATACAAGTCCTGCTACACTTGCAGCATGAGTTTCAATAAGAAAGTTCAAGATAAATCTTTACGATCAGAGCCGTTGAGTTCGCCACTGTATTATTAAAGCTGCCTGTACTCTTACTGCAACAGTGCCATTGGAGCACTGCATTCCTCACACCTGAGTTCCTCCCCGTCTTCAAAACATGGATCCTCCCAGTAGCCTCTAGGTAATGATAAAATGCTCACTCTTCATTTAGTAATTGCCATGGATTTACAAAGGCAAAATAAGCTTGACCAGTTTGGTGTCCTTCTATGATGAAAAGAGTAACATGTTGGATAGGTGGACAGCAGTGGGTATAAACTGACTTTGGTGACACTTTTGGCGTTGTGTCAAATAGCATCCTTACAGGCAAACTGGTAAGTACAAGACTAAATAATGGATGGTGAGATGGTTTGAACAACTCACTGGCTCAATGAAATTTCTCAGCAGCTGGGCTTAAGGGTTTATGATCAGTGGTATGAAGTCCAGCAGAAGGCCAGTCACTAGTGATGTGCCCCAGGGGTCCATACTGGAGCCAATATTATTTAACCTCTCCATTAATGACCTGGATGATGGGACAGAGCGCACCCTCAGCAAGTCTGCAGATGATACCAAACTGGGAGCTGGTGCTGCAGATGGTTGTGCTGCCATTCAGAGGGACTGAGACAGACTGGGCATCAAGCAATTAACCTCCTGAATTTTGACAATGGGATGTGCCAATTCCTGCACTTGGAGAGGAGTAATCCCAAGCACCAGTACAGGCTAAGGGCCAGCCAGCTGGAAAGCAGCTTTGCAGAGAGAGACCTGCACATTCTGGTAGGCAACAAGGTGAATGTGAGCAAGCAGTTGTGTGCACCCTTATGCCAACAACATCCTGGGATGCATAAGACAGAGTGTTGCCAGCAGGTTGAGGAAAGTGACCTTTCCTCTCAACTCAGCACTGGTGAGGTCACATCTGGAACACTGTGTCCAATCTGGGTTCCCCAGTACATGAGAAAGACATACTGTAGCAAGTCCAGCGAAGGGCCATAAAGATGGTCAAGGGACTGAATCATCTGCCATACAAGGAGAGGATGAGAGAGCTGGGTCTGTTTAGCCTGGAGAAGAGAAGGCTCAGAGGGGTCTTATCTAAGTGTATACATACCTGAAGGGATGGTGTGAAGATGAAGCCAGTCTCTTCCCAGTGATGCCCAGTGACAGGACAAAAGCTGATGGGCACAAACTGAAACACAGGAAATTCTGTTTAAAAATAACCTTTTTTTTTTTTTCTGTAAAGTTGACCAAACACTGGAACAGAGTACTCAGAGAGGTCTCGGGGTCTCCGTCCCTGGAGATGTTTAAAACTGGGCTGGAAACGGTCCGGAGCAACCTGCTCTAACTGTCCCTGCTTGACCAGGAGGGTTGGACTAGACAGTCTCCTGTCCAACCTCAGTGATTCTGTGACTTGGTGAAATCACACACACCCCCCATAATGTGGACACAGACACTAAATTGAAGTGTAAAATACTGTGGTGTCTAATCTACAGGAAGGAACTAAAATTCTAGATTTGGCCCCTACAATACCAATACGAGGCCTGGGAGAGCTGGATGGCTCAGACTGGGATCCACAGCAGTCAGCTTAATGACATTCCCACACCCTCACCTTGCACGTGTGTCCTGGCTCTCTGGCTGGAGAGTTTTCTTCTGCAAACCCATTCACTGCAAAGCAAAAAGAATTCACTGGGCCAGGAAGAGCCAGCAAGAAGGATCATAGCTCTTGGTGGTTAGGATGCTTACTTTGGTGAGGAAGAGCCGTGAATTTGGGTTCTTGCAGTGAGGATGCAGAACACAGAAATGGTCTGGAAACAGTGATGGAACTGAAGCATCCCTTTCTCAGTTGTCTTTATTGCTGGGTTATTAGCTCTTGTTTGCACTCCTCCTGTGGCTACAGCTTTGTATGGCCAAGTGGCTTAACTCCAGTGAGAAGAGCACAGGCAGATCCTTTTTTTCAAAACTCTGTAATTTTGGTTGGGAAACTTTTTGGGAAGCAGAGAGGTACTTTTGAACTCTCCCAGGATGAGGTAGGCATTAAGCCCAGATCTCCCCCCTCTCTGGGCAAGTTCTTTAGCTGCAGAGAAGCAGCTGTCCTTTTGAAGGAAAGCTGCAGCATCTGCTGTGTTTTTCAGGGCACTCATTCCTTTTCTTGGGTGCCAGCTATGCTGAAGATGCCAGAGGATGTCTCAAGAAAACCAGGTCTGAGATCTGATTTGAGCTGAGGCATGTGAGAGAGGCAACAAGCTCTGTGGAGGTAGCAGCAGGCTAAGTCATGTGCTTTAGGCGCTTTGAAACCTGATGGACAAACATGGCATGGCAGGTTGGCATTCAGGATCACAGTCTTGATTATTTCTTAGACCTGTGTGAGGTGCCCTGGTTCCTTGGTGACTTCACCCTGGTCAGCCTGCCCAGGGTCACATTTCTGCATGATGATATGATTCCAGCAAGTCATAATTTTTGCCTTTGAAAACCGGTCTAGATGGCCAACTGAGTACCATATGCTCAAAAATCCTTCTTAAGGTCTCAGAAGTTTTTTGTTTTGGTTTGGTTTTTTTCCTTTTCTTTTTTCCCCAGATATGTACAGGTCCTGGTGAATATAAGCCACAGGGACAAGTAAAGTGTATCATATGAGATTTGGAGCAGATAGGATCAGAGACAATTGTCCTACACATCTGGCAGATTTCCCCGTTCTGTTCCCAGGTACTTCGGTCTCTATCAGGAGCAAGCCCATCAAATTCTGCCCACAGTGCCTTTTATCCCCGTTATTATTCCTCAGTTCTAACCCACAAGACATTTCAAACATTAGAAATGGTTCAGTGCATAATGGTTTTCAAAAACATGCTGTATCTCTGTCTAAATGAGAAAAATAAATATCTAGGGAGCTTTTGCACATGTCAACAGTACTCAGTGAAGCAATATGTGTAGGCAGCACTGGAAACAGTGACAAAGTGAGTATCTGTGCATAACTTGGTAATAATATCATCACCGTCTAGACAACTCAACAATTAGCATCCAGACATACTGAAGCCTTCTTTAAGAAGTCTCCAACAATAAAAAAAAAATGCCTCCATGGGGAAGAAAGCCACAGCTCGCTCTCTGCTACCTTGCACATGCACATTTAAGTTTAATTTCATTTAAAAGGTTGCTTTCTAAGATGAGCCACTTTTCTCAAGGCCACTGCTGAGTGCATGTTTGCAAAAACTACAGTTGAGGATCTTCCTGTTAAAACATCTGTTTTAATATTCTCTGTGTATAGTAGTTGCTAGGCAAAATTGTTTGATATGGTAATTTCCATGCGCTTCCTGGACTGCTTCTCCTTTTTTGTTTACTTTGAAAAATGTTATCTTCAAAACTGTACCAATACTGGGGAAAACTCAGGAAAAATAAAGACCTTCTGTACAAGGTTATGACTTCCAGTGAGATATCTTTACAAGACTTATCCTAAGACTTGACTCTTCTCTAAACCACAGTCCCAAGTCTGGTCTCACTTCCTGATTTTTGGCTGTCCACCAGAAACAGCCATGTTACACAGGGATAAGCCCAAGGCAAAGACAGTGATGCCCTCAGATTTTATTGACACAGGACTTTTATTGCCTGTACTGCAGGCTTTGTCCCAGGAGGATGCAGGCAGAAATGATATTAGATCCTTCTTATCCAGAGGGGTGATCCAGGAGGCAGAAAACTGCAAGACCCACAGTTATTCCAACTGAAGGCAAGGCTTATCTTTTTCTACCTCTCATGACTCAGCCTCACTAAGGGCCCTGTGGGTTG
The DNA here is from genome assembly GCF_023638135.1 of Falco biarmicus. Taxonomy (NCBI): domain Eukaryota; kingdom Metazoa; phylum Chordata; class Aves; order Falconiformes; family Falconidae; genus Falco; species Falco biarmicus. Next base: position 76,512,600 of record NC_079289.1, on the reverse strand, counting down.
CAGCCTTCATGGAGCCTTTGTCAGTAGGACCCAGTTTGGCTGTGGGACCATGAACCCCTCTGGAGGGGTTAGGGCTAGGCATCACAGCTGCTGCATGGAAAAACTCATGCCACCTAGGAATACAGTGAGGAGTCCTGGTTTCACATTTAAAGCAGTGAATATTCATATGTGTGATTGTTAATGATGTCAGAAGCACCTTCACTGCAGCAACTGGTAGCTATGATGGCTAAGGCATGTTTTTCTTCAGTGGTCAAATGCCAAGACAAACAGGAATGTTTTAAGACATCACTACCTTTCCATCCCACATCAGCTGAACTATGTTGGGAAAGAGAGCCCCAAGTGCCTTTAGCCCCTTGGTGGGTTGCAGGCCAGTTGTGGAGCTGACTTTTAATTCTTCCTTGCTTTGAGGACCAGCCCCAAAGCCATGAGTGCTCAAACCATGAATCATACTCTGCTGCTGCTCTGAGTGCATCTGATGGCTTCACAGCTCCTTTTCCCACCGAGCAAAATGAGCAATATGAGCAACAACCCAAAGATGTTGAAAGGTCATCATAACGTGACAGGGTAGTACAGAAAGACATTTCTGTTCAGTACTTCCCACACTGACATAAAATAGGAGCAGGGTGAAATGGTTCAGACTAAACCGGTAGTTGGGTCTGCAGTTTTTGGAAGTGGGAGAAACCATGTGCCCCATTTTTCAAGTCTGTTAGCATAAACTCTTTGTACTTAGCATTGTCAGTGCCTCCAAGGTAGACAGGGCTTGAAAAATATGTGTCTTTTCCTTGGGCAGTTCAGCCTGACTGCAACATCCATGGAAATGCTATACTCATGAAATCAGGAGGGTCAATAGTTGAGCTAAGTATGTCTAAGGTTTGTTCATGACTAGGACAAAAAACATGCGAGTGAAACTCCCACCCCGAGTTCCGTAGATGACATATGACATGAACGTTTTGTTGAAATGTCTTTCCACACCCAGTGGTAAGGAAAAAAACCATGGTCAATATTTTAAAGGTTCAGACTTGGGAGGGGGTGGGACTCACCAGCACTTGCTGTGCTCCAGCCTGAAGCCAAGTTTAGATATGAACAACTGAATACAGTGCAGTAAAAGGCTACCCATTCCCCCCGACCCCATATTCCAGCCCCCTTAGGATCAGCTGATCAATGACAGGCTTGGACAGCCAGTGAGATAACTCTGTCCGTTTGTATGTGCATGTCTATGGGGAAAATGTTCTCCTGACCACACGTGGCGAGCTAACTGTTGATTGTTGTCCCTGCAAATGAGAGAACACAAAATCTTCTTCAGTTCCCCTGAATGGTCAGGATTTTGTCCTCATTGCCCAGGAAGTCACAGGCCATACATTTCTGCAGGTGCCTCAATGACAGTGCAGGCTGAACGCAGACCATATGAACAAGCATCCGTGGTCCCCTGGAGAGAGCCAACAACTGCAGGACCTTTAGGGAGGCTTGTGGTGTTTGCACTGAGTTTCAGCAATCCTTCTCACTCCCCTCGCCTCCTGGCTCATCCCCTATTACTGACCTGTATTTAGCTGGGCTAAATTCCCTTAAGGAAGCAGGTCAGGCCATGGAAGAGGAGTTCAAAACCACCGTGGCAATACAAATGTCCACTTATCTTGGGGAATCCCAGCACAAAGCCGCTACAAAGAGCAGCATTTTCCCCTGCTGACAGTCACTCACCCCTTTCTGCTTTCACATTGGGTAAGCGGTTCTGTGGGAGGAGAGGGAGAGGGGATTATGGCTGTCATGACAGGTGGCTGCTTCTCACATGCCTCCACTCCAAGCTGCCTTTTCTAGACCAAGTACCTAGTTTTCTCAGCCAATATATTTTTTTCAGAGGGTGTGCTCTGGTATGCTCTAAGGTATTTCTGTCATGACACTTTTCTGTGTCTTGAGAGATACATATTTTTTTTTGCTGGAATGCACACAGAATGGGAAATGTTTTGTCTGAGTTTTATTTTCATTGTGGTTTGCTTAGGCTTTAATATGTACGTCAATTCTGACAATATGTTGTTTTCTCTGTTCCTCATTTAAAGTCAGAAATGTCAGCCTGCAAAACGTAATGCAGTAATTGCACAGAGAACAGCTACTGTCTTACAAAAGCTCCTTTTCCCTGTTGATTAGGCTGGTGGCCTCCTGTGCCACATTTTGCTCCCCAGGCTGGTGGGATGGCGCATGTCAGGGGCCCAGTGCTTCCTGAGCATTCCTTCCCCAGTTCTTTCCAAAAGCCTCCTTGTGTGGCATGGCTGGATGCTCTTCAACAGATCAGCTCAGGACTCACTCCTGGAAATGAAGGCATTACTGGTCAAGTATCAGGAAGAAGGCAAGCTGAGCTCCTGATTAACCTGATGAACTTCATGTACATGAAGCTGAGTTTCTCATGTAGCAAGATAATCCCTCACCTGAAGGAAGTGCAGTTAGGACTCCAGTTTCTCTGGTGGCTTTGAGGTGCTTCATGATATGTGGGAAAGTGTGAATTCCAAGTGCAGCTATCCCATTCTAGGTTTCAGAGAGTGTGAAAGTCAAAGCAAAAAGCAGTAAGGCTCTCTGTGTGTCTAACTGGGGCAGCAGGTAAGAAAAGCCCTCCATGTCGGTGCTGCCTTTTGGATGTCAGGGCAGCCCCAGAATGCTTTCCCTGATGTCAGGAGAAGCATGCGTCTTGGCCACTGATCTGAAGACTTCTTAAGGGAAAGGCTCTAGTCTGGAAAATTATTATACTGCTTCACAGAGATGTGAAATCAGTACATCACCATGTAGGATGTTATTTCATCTCTGCATATCTTCAGACTTTCCCCCTAGATCATTTGAGGAACACTTCGTACAATGCAGAAGGGTCTGAGGGGGTGAAAGGAGGGCAGGGAGGCAGGGAAGAACAATACTTCCCAAATCAGAGAGAAAACCATGGCCCTATTCCAGACAAGCTACTGGCCTGAAGAAAAGAACGAAGGAGACACTCAGTTTTAGCCTCTTTCCCACTCCTGGGTGATGTGCAACCAGCTGTTGCCTTCACAGTCTTTGGGGAATGCAGTACACACTTTAATTCATCATCGGCTGCTTCCCTGGGAGAGCAGGTTGAGAGAAGTGAGGCAATCAGTGAAGCAACTCCCAGACCAAGTTTTCAAATAATCAAAGAACAAAGACTTCCTTGAAAAGCTCCTCATTGGAGAGTTGTTTGAAACTCAGCTTGTCTGTATAAGTAAAGGATGGAAAACTCCTTACTAATTCTTTCAGTGCAGCTTGGAAAAAAAAAAAAAAAACCAACAAAAAAAAAAGAAAAAAGAAAAAGAAAAAAAGAAAGCCCTCAAACCTGCCTCATGTTCCTTTAAGAGGGGTTTCCTATCAAATCCCTTGTGAGGCCGGTTGCTGAAGCAGCAGATTCCAGCAAAACTTCTTTCACCAATGGATACAATTCATTCTATTAAAAAAAAAAAAAAAGAAACAACAACAAAAAAAACCCCAAAACCACTGGCTGTCCTGACTGTGTAGGTGGGTGAGAAAATGTTAACAGCTGCGCTCACAAATCTCCACTGCAGGAGCAAGCTGCCAAAAATACTTGTACTGTGAACAACTGTTCTAAATTTGGTTACCTGCTTTATATTACTCAGTAGTCAGGCTCTCTTCTTGTGCTTATCCTATTAGGTACATAAAGCCCAAATGCAAACCCCTTTCTATCAAAGATAAATGATTCCACAAGCTGTCATCAGGAGCCCTGGGAATGGCAGCACTTGCTACGCAATCAAGGGTTTGCAGTGTTTTTGACAAATGAAGAGGAAGCAACTCATTTGGTGCTGGGGGGGGCTGATGACAGCCCTGCTGGAGAGTTGAGCCTGAGGGTGACTGGCCCTGCTGCCCAGCAAGGAGAGGTGCAGGGCTGAGGCACTCTGTCTCCCCTCAGACTGGAGCCCCAGGAGAGATGGTGGGCTGCCACCTCACCCAGCATAACCCCCGCTGGCAGGGGAATGCAGAGACCCCATCCTGGTCCTTGTGCCCTTGTGTGATGATCAACCATGCCCATATGCAGCCCTTTGGGCTGAGCTGGAGGTCTAGTGCCATCATAAGAGTGGTTTGTCTTCTTCTCCCTGATGGAGAAGGACACTCGTCCCTTATCCCTACTGGAAGGTGGCAAGCTACCCTCCCATTCATTATACAGAGTGCTTCCATTTTACTGCTGCCCAGTGTGCTCTGCTTTGTAACTAGTAGCTCGCTACAGCAGAGAAAGTCTGGTATCGGGGTATTTTTACAGTGCCTGTACATCATGTCCTCATATTTGATGGAGAATCCTCTCATATCACCCTCATGCCATGGTGCAGCATTACAGTACTACGGGATTGCTGAGCTTGCTGTGGAACACAAGTTTTTCCCTTTTGTGAAAGATATCATACTTTGCCACTGAGACACAATAATGGCGTTTGCTTATGGACCACATCTCTAGCCTGTTGTGGTTTTTTGTTTTTTTTTTTAATGTAGCCTGCAATTTTCTGGATGAAATGCTTTGCTCTCAATTAACTGTAGATGCAATTTAATGAGTAGGCCAAATGGTGATAGTTAGGCACATAACTAACATCTGGAATGTGCAGGATTAGTGGCTTAGTTAAGACCCCTTAATTAAAATGAGGTCATTCAGTCCTCCCTTCTTTCTTTGTGGAGATGATATATGTTTAATACTGAGCACTTGCTGATATGTTATTAGGACCACATAAGCTGTCTATTAAGTACCAGGGAAATTGTGGCTTTGATGTGTCAGGTACTTAATGAAGATGAAATTCAGGCTGGGAGCAGTATCATGTCAGAGTGCAGAAAAGATCTTTCTGCAAGCTTTGCTCAGTCTTTCGTATAAAGCTCATTGCTTCAGCAAAAACTCCTGTCAGTAAACTCTCTTTCTGGGACAGCCTCAGAAGGTGCCCATTGAAGGAGCACCAACACATTATTCAGATACTCTGGACTGCAGCGACTGTTTGCAGGACTCCCTGAGCATCTCTCACCCCTCCGTAATGCCGCTCGGGGAATGCCCTGTCATTGCCACATTTCTCAAATGAGATCTGGAACTGTTTTTCCAAAGTCCACAGCACTCTTGGCCAGTGACTGGTACCTAACATTGTCCTAATTAGAGTCCACCTTGGGAAATACTGTTTTCCCCATTTCACTTTATTCTCTCCTTTTGGAGACGTGACGTTTGTCCTGTCTCTGGACTGAAGCAGGGTGGGCAGGAACTGACCCTGCCTACCTAGCTGTCTGGAATGGAGATGTCTCCTCTGAACTTGTCATCCAGGCTCCCTCTGTTGTCAACGAGGAGAAATAAGCAGGGACGATTCAGCTCACCTCGTAAGGGTGTCTGGTTCAGGTTGGGGGAAGTTGTCCCCCCACAGAGTCAGAAAGACTTTCCCTTTCACTCCCCAGGAGGGGACCTGGACTGTACACGTAGCTTTGAACGTGAGGCTGGGTGTCAGCTGAAGTGCTGTGTACTGATGTATGATGCAGATAGCTGCAGCTTGGCAGGGTGTAGAGACCTTCCTGCTGGGACAGCCTGGCCATGCCACCAGTCACTCCAGCTGGTGGGGGGGCAGCTGGGGCTGCTGTGGCTCCTGCCTTGGGCTGATAGTCCTGGCCAGGAAGCTGCGCCTCTGGTCCCAGAGACAGAGGCAATGAATCTTGTAGCATTTCCATGAGATCAGTGACATTTTGGTTAGGGCTTCATGTCTGTCAGTCACCGCTGCAGGGTAGGAAGTGTGTGTGGGGGGGGGGGTGGGGGTGGGGGGTGGGGTGGGGGGGGGGTGGGGGGGTGTGGAGGGGTGTGTGCTGTGTGTGTGGGGGGGGTGTGTGTATGCGCACGCGCGTGTGTGCAGGGAGGGACAAGAAGAAAATTCAGGCATTGTTTAGTTCATCAGGACCTACAGCAGTGCAAGTTAGACCAGAGCCTACATCTCTTCGATATAAACTGTGCCTGAGTGCAGTGGTTTGGCTTTGGGTCTTCAGTTGCTTGATCCTTGGCTATGTCTAAGCTGCACTTAGTTCACCTTGGGGACTGGAGGAATAATGGCTCTGTGTTACATTTACTCCTCCCTGCCTTCTGAATCTCAGCCTTGAGGCTGATTGCATTTACATTTGTGTGCTTCTGACCTTAGAAAGGCATTCCAGCACCTGGGGTTGCCACCTGTACTTTCTGGCCCTGGCTGTGTCCCAGCAGGCACCTTTTCATAAGTGCCCAGACTGAGCCTAGGCATGTCTTCACATTGGGAAAGACTTCTGCCCACTCCTGGACACATCTTTTGGGCTACTTTGCCCAGCAGACTTGGTAAAAGTCTGGCCTGCAGGAGCCAAATGCAACCTGCATATTAGCTATGTATGGGAAAACCTTGAGTTACAAATGTGTATGTAGGGAATTAGACAGGTTGTCACTCTCCTAATCCAGTACTTGTGAGTTCCGTTGAGAATAACTGGCAAGAGGGCAATCTGACATACGTGGACATATAGAATCAAGAAGGAGCCTGCAAATTACAGGACAGGAGAAGCCTCACCCTGCTGATACTGTTGAGGGAATGCCTGTGTCCTGCACTTGGATTTGAGGATGGCTATGGAGATACAGGCAGGCTGTAGGAAATATTAGTCAGTCAGCTGAATTGCAATCCATGGATGCTGTGGCAAGCAGTGAAAAAAAAAATATTTCTGTTGCCTAACCCTCCCTCCTTTTCTCTCCCACAGGAACTAGAAACTGTAGGATCTGCTGAATTTCCATCCTTAGAAGAACAGAAGACACTAGCCAAAACTGACTTTGCTAACTTTAGAAATGGTTTTCTCCCAGCTGAGGGAAAGTACTTTGGTCTGCAGACACACAGCATGCAAAGGCTTTGGTCTTATTAGCTCATCACTATGTCAAAATGCTACAAGTCATGTTCCCATTATCTATACAAAATGGATTATATGGGGAGATGAAAAGGGCTTGAAAAGGTAAAGACAGATATACGTTTAGTTTCCTAAATGTCAGAATGAAGCAGCTTCTGTCTTCTGTCATGATACTGAAGAAAAATGTGTCATGGTTTAATTTGTTAAAACTATTTATGTCCACAAGACAGGCATTGTCGTCCTTGGTCTTTAAGTGATCCTTAACCTCAGAGGAAATAAGAATTAAATGAATGGAGAATTAAAAAAAATACCTTTTTTGTTAAACATTTTGTTGGAGGGAGTGCTTGTCAGGCCAGTGTCGTTACTTGTGCAGGGTGAGAAATGGTAATACTCCTTTGGTAATGAAGGGATGCGGAGAGGGAAGGGATTAAGAAAGTAAGAACTGAAAAAAAAATTAAAGATTTTATTTTTATTCAAGCACAAAAATCCACAATTGAAAATGTGCTTCCACCTCAGCAACCCTTTTATGGGATCTTGGATGCTTAGGGATGTTTGTGTAATGGCTTCTTGTAAATGATCTTCTACTCTGCAACACTTTACAGTAAACCACTTTCCTTTGCCATCTGTTATCCAGTTGTTTTAACTGGGTTTCCAGTTATTTGTATCAGTCATTTACAAGAACCTTTTTAACCTCCATAAAATGAAATAATTGAAGCTATCTTCTTGACTCCTGTAGCATAGGGTTGATATGTATGTGCTTTAAAACTAAGGGACTGAGGGTTAAAATTCAGTGCATGATAAAGAAGCAGTAATTTGTAAATCAGTAGAAAGCAACCTAGCATTGCCAAAATTCTTCCTTCTGAAAGCTCCGACCATATACTTTTAATTGGAGAAAGTAGTCTCGAGGGCCTGCAGATGATTTTTCATCTCTAGGTCACTTTTGGAACATGTGCCGTTATCAGCAACAGGTTAGTCAATGTAAATTAATTTAGTGACTAAAAATGCCGTTTGTCAAGCACAGCGATGTTTCATGCCTTTCCAGAAAGCTGGGTTCTGTGCAAGTGAAGTTTCTGAAGACTGGGAGCTGAAGAGTTAAGGTATTTTGCAGCCGATGGGGTTATCTGCAGGCTTTTCCCCCTGGAGCAGGCTCTGCTGGAGGTGGCTTTGGGGCCACCACAGGCATCAGCAGTACAACTTCACAGCAGATAGAGTCATTTTAAGAGCGGCTGAGAGAAGACAGCCTTTTTCTCCACCTCCCTTTCCTGTTATCTACCACAACATAAAGGACTATGCTCCTCCTCCCTTTCCCCTCACGCTGGTGACATTTGTGGTTCAAAAATGACTAGCACGTGGAAGTGCTTGCTGCGGCACACGTGTAGCAACTGACTTACTCATGTGGTGCCAGAAACAGGACTCTTGGGGCAAGAGGAGGAACATGCAGATGTTATCACTGCTGGAGCAGCTGATCCTGCTTTGAAGGACCATGGCGCTGGAGCTGCCATACCGTGGGTTCCCCGGGGAGGATGTCCTCAGCCCAGACAAGCTGCCTGGCGCAATGTCAGGACAGGGCTGGGCGGACAGCCTGCCTGCCTTCCCAGTGGGAAATGAGAAACACCAACGAGCCACAGCTGGGCGTGCTGTGGCCCCTGAGCTGCCCCTGTGATTTCAGGGGGAGCAGAGAGAGGCAAGCTCGTCTTGTTTCACCTGAAGTGCACCGGCACGGTGTGGGCTTGCTTGTTCGTGGGGAAGTGGGAATGTTAGTGGGCTTGCTTTCTGCTTGGGAGCAACAGTGGAAAGCGAAAACGGCCAGCAGGAGGAAGAGAAAGAAATCCCATGCAATTACATCATGACAAGTAGTCACCTACGTGGTGAAAATCAGCATGAAAACAGTGTTAGAAAAGAGAGAGACTAAAGAGGGAAACAATGATCTAATAAGAAATTAAATATAGTGCCTATACTGTGTCCTGGGTACGGGCTGTGCACAGGGGTTGCTTCGTCCATAATTCATGCAGCAGGCTTCTTTTCAGCTGGGAAAAGATATTCCTTTCTTTTAAAACCGAATAACAGTTTTAAAAACACAGATTGCAATTACAGGCAATAAAAGCATTCACAAACTCAAGCCTGCCCTGCGGGCTGTGGGGAGGGCAGGGCCAGCAGCAGGACCCACGTGCTCTTGCCACCACCGCTGGACCACTCCAGGGCTGGCAGCTGCCACCACCACCAGGTTTAGCACACACTATTTCTCTGCAAATAACCAAACAAACACGGCCATCCCCGGGAAGAGGAGGCATCTGTGCCCAGTTGTGTTTCACCTCTGCCAGAGAGGGGACGGAGCTGGTACCAAAACCCTGCAAATAAAGAAGAAAATCAGGTTCCAAATGCTTAGAGTCTTCTGAATATTTGTAAAAATAAGAGCAATCTTCAGTGTAAAAGCAAAGTAGTCAGTATTTTTTTTTAGTTTTGTTTTAACCAAGCTGACATTTATCAGAATATTTTGAGAGTCTCCAACAGTAACAAAGCACACCAAGAGAGTATCACAGTGGTAAAATGCAGCATCGTTGAGATGACCTTACAGGAATGCCTCAACCTCAGGGGGTGTCATCTCGCCTGTGTACACACTTCAACAGAAAATCGAATATTTGGTAGGTGAACTTCCAGATGCCTGAAGTCAATGGGAGGTTTGCTATTGACGTCAGTGGAGCTAGAGTTTCACTCAGTAACTGGTGTCAGACATTGTGAAATATTTTCTAACTACATTGTCTTGTTAAACATGACCAATTTTTCTCTATCTATGCATGCATGGCTCCCTTTTGCTCTGCCCCACTCCATCACATCTGAGCTGCACCCTGCAGCCTTCACTCCAGAGCAACCCTCCCCCTCCCTATGGTGCTGAGTCAGCGCTTAACAGGGGAATTATTGTCCTTCACTATGTGTAATGCAGATTATTTTACTATGAAAATTCATAATTTGGGAAAAGCATATGGTTCTGATTCAAACTGGAGTCTGCATTTGATCCTGATGTAAACAGACCAGCTTTGGACTCAGAGACTCCCACCATTTGGCAAATAGCAAATATTTCGGATCCGTTCCAGCTCTCCCAAGAGCATATGGGAGGCTTGTAGTTGATTTCAATAGTAGCAGGCTCTAATGAAATAGAATATTATAGAAAACAAGATAGCCCTGTAATCCTTCAAATTTAGCTGTTCAATAGGAAAAAAATCAGAGAGGCAAATGGAAAGAACTGAACAGAAAAAGCACCAAAAGACCAGAAGGGGAGAGGCAATGGAGCATGGCAGAAAAGAGGAAAGTACAGAAAAGAAAGAAAATCACCAGGGAAGAAAGAAATAGGAGGGAAGAGAGGAACACAGGCAGATAATATTGAAAAAAAAAAAAAGAAAACAAAAAACAAACAAAACCCAAACCCACCAAAAAAAGCCAGAAGAGCAGAACCCAGAGACAGAGCAAAGAACTATATTTTTTGGTGGGGGTGGAAAGAGAAAGATACAGGAAGTAAAGCAGAGGGAGTCCCAGGTCTGATGCAGCAAGATAAATGTTAAACACATATTTATGGACGAGTAGTGCACTGACAGGCCTGGAGTTAAGCACGTACTTAAATGCCTTGCAGAGCAACCACAAAATAAAAATACGCAAAGGAGAAAGAAGGTCAGAAGGGAAGGAAAACAATCCAGCACTTTTAAAGCGAAAGTGCCTATAAGAAAGTAGACATAGACAAGAATAAAGACATCTATTCCATCTCTTGGCGGGGGCTGGGGGGTGAAGTGGAGAAGCACAGGGCACACAACAGAAGAGGAAAGAGCTTTGTTTTTAAGGTAACTAATAGGAAAAGTTCTGATTTCTTTATAGGTGTCTAGACCCCTAAGCTTTGCTTGAACCTGTATGACACAGCAGGTGAGTCTTGGGAAGATGGGTTTTATTGAAATAGGAATTGTTCTTAGATTGGTTTTACCTTGGGACAGGTAAAGCAAACATCTTCTACCTATTTTGTCCTTCGTGTTGCTATGTTGTTGGCTCTTGATAATTGTATTAACCAGAGCTAAGAGCAGCTTCTTGCAAAGAAGTCCCTTCTGGTTTCATCTGTGCCCACAGGCAGGACCTGGTGATGCCTACCTGCCAGAGCTGCACGGCAGATTGGAAGAGATGAGGTGGTGGCTGGCTTTGGTTCCTTTTCTAATGGAGGTTAATGGGAAGTGGATAATCTATGGCTGTGACCAAGCAGATTTGCAACCTGCATGGGATTTTCTGACTATAAATGTGCTCCTGAATTTCACAGCCTGTTGGCTCTGTTGAGGACTGCTACAACTGTGCAACTGTGCCTTCTCCACCCTGGCCTTGTGAGAAAAAAGTAAGAAGTTTTAGTTCCTTTTTTGTTTTAAAGCAAACTTAGCCACAGAACATGTTGCCCGTCTTTATTAGCAGCCATGTCATACTTGGTTCTATATTCTGGAGAAAAATGTATCAAACTATGCTATAAATTGATTAAGCAGAAACAAATTGTGAGAACCTGGGAACTGTAGGGTACAACCTCCACTGTGCTAGTCTAAAAAAAAAATATATAAAAAAATAATAAATCCAGCTTCCCACAAGTAGCATGAATGTTATTCTTAATAACTGCTTGAAATTTCCACATACTCATAAAATTCCTTTAAAAAAGTCTCATTAGAATCACTGCGTAAATGGATTTAAAACAAAACAATTTTTCTCCACACCTCTGGGCTGCCATTTCTTGGCAGCTGAAATTTCAAGCACTCTCAGCAGAGTTAACAGAAAAGAAAACTAACTCTTTGTATATTCAAAGATCAATTCCTTATTTCACCGAGATTGCTGCAGTAAAGGCCATCTCCATTGCCTTGGAGATGAGGGTACAGACACCCCCTCATCCAACTAATTTGTCTGGCAATTATGAGCGAGGATTCATTAACATTTTAAGTGAGGTCATCGTTCTCTGAAAAAAAAAAAATAAAAACCCTTCTCCCTAAGTGAAGTCACACCATTCTCTGGGAAGCTGACTTCATATTTTTTCCAGTGCTGACTCTCAAGCATAGGAGAAGCTCTTTGTAAACACTCTGGATGTTACCTCATTATTTTTCTTTGTAGCATCAAAACTCCCCTTCACTGTGATGCCTACAGAAAATTTGGCAAAGATTAGGCCAATCCCATAGTTTATGATCCCAATATGCACTCTTTGCTACTGTTTTCCCCATCTCTGTATCCATCTGCTGTGTGCCTCACATCTGAACCTCAACGGACTGAACCATCTCAGGTCAGGACCTTTCTTTTTTTGGCATGCTTGCCACTCCTGGGTGCTATATCCATGTGGATGTCTAATAGAATGATCCCAGTTGCCTGGGTGGAGTTTCCCTGAAAGCTGAAGCTCTCAACCTAGCATGCTTCAGACATGAATTGTTAATGCATTGACAAGTTACAGTCAGGGTTTTTTTCCACACTGTTGGTATAGCATCACATCGGCACCCAAATCCTAAGGGGAAAAAATAGCAGGTTGCTCAAGCTGCGTGGTAGGAGGAAGAAAAACTCAACAACATCAAATTGGTCTTTTTGTATTTCTAGTGATGTAATTTCTGTATTGCCAACCATAGCAGAGAGGTTGGAGTGCAAACTACAACAGTGGCATGAAGCATGACTGTGGCTTTGCCTGTTAGTTTCTGCAGCGGGGAAAGAGCTCTTACTCCCTCCCACTGTCAGTAAAAAGGGAAAAGTACTGCTACAGACAGCTTTGTGGGTGTATGCCATTAGTACTGGGGCATTTCAGCTTTGGTGGGTGAGGGATCCCAAGGAGGCCCCAAGGACAGGAACTCTTGCTCTGTGCAAGGATCTCATTTCCAGACACCCTCAGGTCATAGTCTTTCTCTGCCATGAAGACTTCAGCACAAGAAGTGACACAGATACAATGAAAATGTTGCAAGAGAGAAATCTGCAGAGGAGCACAAATGTAAGATTGTCTTTAAAGACAGCTGAAGTGGTGGCAATGGATGTTGCTGGCAAAATGGAGCGATCATGTTGTTTCAGGCTCAAGGAAGGTGCTGTTTGCTGCGTGGTGGCTGGTGAATCAGAGGAAGCACACCCATGCACTGGTTTCTGTACATTTACATTGGGCATCTAGGGAAAGGAGCTAGAGCTGTAATTGCCAATGATCTTGGGAAGAAGTAATGACATCCCCTGACATACTGTGTGTGTGTACATTGCTGCCGAGACCTGGCCCCGATTCAGGCACCACACAGAGGCTCCTGACTTGGAAGCTCTGAGTCCATCATGCATGTTGGTTTTGAATTCTCCTGGGGGGATTTTTCCATCTTTCGTGATTTTGTCGAAAATCTAGCTTAGCTCAGTTTTTAACTTGGTTACCCCAGGTAGGCACCTGAGCCAGAGATCCTACAAGTGAAAGTGCTTTGGATAGGAGTGTATATTTGGGTTTCCAGTCTGCTGGTTAGGCAGACACTCAGGTTATTTATGAGCAAGATACATATCTATGTGAATCCCTAGAGAAATTAATTTACATTGCTAGGTCTAAAAAGAGAGGGAGATGATAGACAGATTGCTTACATTGGAACAGAGGACACTTGACCTTGAGAGCCAGGTACAATGAACATGCAAACATTTTCCACGAGGTAGAAACAACTCCAAAAGCAGACTGAAGGAGTAAGCAAGTGCGGGAACCTTATAATGGCAGAGTTAAGGCAATATGCTAGGAGGTAGGAGATGGAAGGGAAAGTTCATGATCTTCTGAAAGAAAAGTGATTTGAGTGCATTTTCCACACTCCTTTCTGTGGCTAGGGACTAGACAGTGGGGAAAAGGGCCCCCTCCATCCATGTTTTGTGTGGGGCCCACTCCACAGATGCACTCATAAAATACTGGTGGGACAGGGCCTGGACATCGAGACTAATTGAGATTACTCAGCATGTGTAGGCCTACAGTGTTCTTTTATTTGTTGGACTTCTCATTATGGCCAAGAAATAAAGAATAATGTGTGAGTCCATACCTCTATGGTATATGGCTTAGGTATGTAGAAAATTACTGGATGAAAGTGGGGTAGCTAGTTTAGACACTTCTACCTTTAGGATGGCAGCTCAGTGGGAGGTTTAAGGATTTAATTTTTGGCCTTTAGCATATAAAATCTTTTGTGGAGCCTATGTATCGAATATAAAGGCAGACCCAATGACTTAACAACCTACACGTTACCCCAACTTTCTTGCTCTGAGCCAAGTAGAGTGAAGTTTAAATTTGCTACATGTAATCATCATTATACTAAATTTGAGTCATTTGTGCACATATTAAAGAAAGAAAAAACAAGTATTGATAGCCCCAGTGGTAACTAGATGTAAAAGCAAAAACCTTGGGCAACTGATGAAAGACATGGCCGTGGATATAACATGGGAAGAAATACACACCAAACTGTAAGAAGAAATATCCTAGTTGATTGGTTCCTAATGTAGTAAAACAATTCACCCTGGGACTTGTAAAATAACTGTGAGAGCTTAAAGTGATTCAAACTGGCAGTTCCAGCACAGTCCCAGAGGACACGATGCAATAGCCATGTTTAAAACCTATTGCTGAGTTCCTAGGAAAGCCAAGGAGCCAGCGCAGAGCCACCACAGGGGTTAGGACATGGGGGCAGGATGTGCACTGGGGCTGGGGAGGGACTGTCTCTCCTCTTAACCTCTCTTAGCATCATTTATGGGAAGAGTTAAGAAACTTTGTCTCCAGGACGCCCAGCATTGCTGCTTCCTCTGGCCTCTCAGGACCCTTGTACTACTCTTGTGCTTTAAAATTTCTTCCATGTGCAGCTGCACTGGAAACCCCTGCAGTGTTTTCAGTATGGGAACTGTTCTTCAAAAGGCCCAAAACATTCAAAATGGAGAGCCCTTTCTGCAGGTTTACGCCTGAGGTATCCCAGGAATAACTCATCCCAGCTGTCTTCACAGTTGCTTGAAGGACCATGCACTGGGTCTTCATGGAGGGCTTACTGCAAGTTTTTCAGGACAGTTCCTCTCACCTATGGCAGACAAATGTGGAACGAAGTCTGAAAGCACCCCCCTGTGAATCGGATAGACTTGATGGTCTGTCTGCAAGGTTGCTGAGGATCACAGGATGAGTGCACCTGTGTGATCAGATCTCTGCCTGCTGATTAATTAGTAAGGCTGTGGTGTGTCGTCCCATCAAACCATGTGTCTCTGTTGAGTTTCCCCAACACTCCTCACAGACCTCACTTCATTTCTGGGTTGTCTCTGGGTCTCATGAGCCTGGAATGCTCCCCAGGATGCACAGACACAGTGATGGCTTTGCTCTGGTACAACTGCCTGGCCTGCAGGCCATGTGGACACTGTCCAAGTCCCCCACTTCGCTGCACGTCACGCAATGGGGCTGCATGGTACGACATATAGCTTCTGTACAGCCCTTTTCTTTCACTGAACTGTATTAAGAAAACTACTAAGCACCATGGGATAACATGTCAGAACCTGACTCTGAAAGCACCCCACAGTTATTCAGGGAATTATAATAGCTTTGTCAGGTCAGGGTCTGAAAGCTGTTAAGTCTGACATCACTTGATCATCCAAAGTTATGTAATGCTGGTATTATTTTTTATTGCATAGCCTGTTTTCCTCTGCTCAGGTGGAAGCTCTTTGCTCCTTACCTCCGAGAAAGGGTTATTTGTGCCACTGCTAGTCTGTGTGGGCAGAGCTTGTGCCTACCTTCTCATATTCATGGCCCTTGCAGTGATAGTCCTGGGGGACACATGACCTTCATTGAAGGAGCAGTGATAAGTAGCCAGCAGTGGCATCATTTTCAAGCAGCTGTGCTACTTGCGAATGCATGCCTGACCTCAGACTTGTGTAATTAAGTAGAAAACTGAGCTGACCATGCAGCACAGCTGTCCCTGTCTGTTCCCCGGTTCTTTGGATACTCATGCACCAAATAAATCAGCTGAGAGTGAACAGAGAGAGATTTTTGTCCCTTGTTTCCATACTCACTGGACAATGCTGTCTGAGAGGTATGGGACAGATAGTGAAACAGGGAATATAGCTAATACAGCAGTCAGAATTATAACCAAACTACAGCTCCAATTCGGTTAGCGAGGATATTGCAGCATTACACAGCTTTGCAGCAGAAGTTTCAGGATCAGTTTTTCAGTGATCCTGGAGGTTTTTCCCAGTACATACCATAATGCTATAGCTTCCTTGCTACCAGTGTGTGACCTGGTTAGCGCAAAGCTTGCTTGGTTACAGCTGCCTGAGCTGTGGTCATGTTTCCTAACTGTATTTCAGACGTAGCCAGAGGAAGAAGGCAGTTATGAGAACCTACACCTCTAAGGAGTAGCTCCATGACATGAGAACTCCCCTGGTTATTCACCATGTGGTAGTTTCCTC
Source organism: Falco biarmicus (assembly GCF_023638135.1). NCBI lineage: Eukaryota > Metazoa > Chordata > Aves > Falconiformes > Falconidae > Falco > Falco biarmicus. The sequence goes on along the minus strand of NC_079289.1, from coordinate 76,496,343 downwards.
CAGCTCTGCTCAGACCTGTGCCAGGAGGCACACACTAGCTCCAGCTTTGAGACGGCACAAGGCACAGAGGTGTGTCGAAACACATGGGGCAGCACACGTGGAGGAAGAGCTAACGCTGATGCAACAGTTTCCTGCACTTTCATTCTCACCAAGACAAATGTTATTTTCCAGCAATATAAGGCTATCAGTTGCAGAATTACCAAAAGAATAACAGTTCCTTGTGTTTAGTGATGGAGATGTCTACACAGGGTGCAATGTAATACTTGTAATTACAGCTTGCATGCTGCCACACTTCCTAATATGTTCTGTGGAACTGGGCTTACAAAAACACCAGCAAGACCCAACCAATTATCAGGAAAGCGATCAAAGTCTTTTTCACGTGGAATGGTAAGCAAAGAAGACATGTTTCATCAAGGCCAGTTCCAGCCTCTTTGTTTTACTTTCATCATTGAAATTGCAGTATTTGTGCAGTCCTCACTGCACGTGAACAGAGGCCGCGACCACCCAAAGGCACGCCGTGCACCTTGTGAATGACTGGGGATGGGTGAGGACTCCCCCAGCCCTTTGGTTCCCAGAAAAGGAAGGGCATTTCTCCTCCATCAGATAGGTTTCTTGAACATAAAAGGCCAGGCCACTGTCCTGTCCTGCTGCTAGTGCAATGCCTGGGGCAAAGCCGTGCCAGGTTTAACTGGTAGGTTGTAGATGACAGTGAGTGTTTCAGCAGTTCTATTCCTGAGCACCTTCAGCTCATTCTTACTGACACCTCATTTTGAGAAAGTCTCTTCACCTTATCCTCCCGAAAAGAAAGGCTCCAGGCTGGAAGCCTCAGTGAGGGAAAGCAGACACAAAGCTTTCCAGCTGTGTTCTCACCTTCTCTGAGCAGTGGTGCATACCACAGTCAGCTACCAGCCCCTGTGATGCTCTGGCAGACTCTGCCATTGATGGGTTTGGGGAATTTTTCATGTCAGGTTTTACTCCTTATACGAGTAAGTGGCTTCTCTGGATCTCTCTTAGCTTGGATTGTTATGGCTTCGCCATTAGCTTGCCAGAGCTCATGATCACTTCTTTCCATGTCTGGACACAGTTTTATGAGGCTGGGACAGAGAGGTAATTGAGACAGACCTTCACCTACCCACCCCTCCTTGCACTCTCCTCACAGCTAAGGTTCACATCAGTTGCTACCACTTCTCAAATGCAGACAGTGACCTACGCAGCCATGTATATCATCATGCAGCCGTCTGTATCATCAAGCCATGTGCCTGCACACAGATTTTGAGGGCTGCAGAACAGCACTGTGATATGTGAGAAAGGCACCAGAAGGTAAGAAGCAGCTTTCGGAGCCACGCCATCTCGCTTGTCTCTGCCATGCACCATTCACACGCAAAGGGGTCATGGTGGCTTTTCCAGCCAGACAGGCCCTTTTATGCTTTACTGCTGAAAATGTGTGAAAAGCCCCATTCCACAGCCAGCCAGCAGCAGAGGCCTTTGACCCCAGGCTCCAGGCTCTGCCTCTCCAGAGGAGCCTTGCCTGGACCTGCCATGCTGGCAATCTGACAGCCAGTGGTTTGGACCTGGCTAGGCCACCTATGCAGTCTTGCCTGCCTCTGTTTTATTTAGCCTTAAGAAGCCTACATGTTATCTTAAAGCTGAAGAAACCTTTTTCATACATGTCTTTGTGGTTGTTTTTTTACAGCAGAATGACCAAGCCAACAAAGGTTAGGCAACCTCATGCAGAGAAGGAGACGAGATCTCCAAGGTCTCCATGAGGCACTGATAGTTCAAGTTTTGTCCATGGAGAATCAGGTGCTCTCATCAGGAGGTGCTGGTGTGGTCCCTGTGTTGGCTACCATTGCAGCTGTCAGTGTCACAGTAGGGAGCAGTCTCACGCTGGGTGCAGAAGACCTGGAAGAGCGAGTCTTCCTGCTCCATTGGTTGCTTAGCCAGGCAATGGTGATCCAGACTCCCTGCAGACACAGTGTGAAGGCTTCAAGGCATGTTTGACAGTGGAGGGCAAAAGCACTCAGTTCATCCTGCAGGACCCTCCTGTGCATGGATGTGCTTTGCACCTCAGCAACCATTGAAAAGTGCAAGTGGCTTAAGGGGCCTGGCTATTATTGTATGACCAGGTGTGGCCCAGTCACATTTTGCTCATGCAGATTTTTTTTCGTATTTTTTTCAGATATTGCATGTGGTTGATGTGGCTGGCACCTGAGGGAAAGCAAATACATCCTGCTGTTGTTGGAAGACTCCCAGGCAGGGAAAGGCGTGTACATCATAGGTGTTCCCGTTGTGTTTCTCCACCAGTAGTCCCACAAAATGGAAAAATGACAGCCCTTCTAAATGGCATGGCATGCCATGGCCAGTCAGGGAACATGGATGACACACAGGTACAGGAATCCTGTTAGCTGTTTCCTTTATTTAAAGAGTCTGTGCTGGATGAGTGCCCACACTGCCTTGTTTGATGTGCAGCACTCACAGGAATGGGTGCAGAATAAGGCTACAGATCTTGACCATCAGCAAGGCCACATCCCATGTTTGCCACAAGGGTGGTGCAAGACCCAATAGATGCATAGATGCCAAGGGTTGTGTGGTAGAGCTGTGCTAAGGTGCATCCCCCACAGTGTGACATCTGGCTGCAGGCAGCCTGATGCTGAGGGGCTGTGGGAAGGCATACAGCCTGCCCTCCTCATCCCATGCAAGGAAAGACCACTGGTATGCTACTTCCTCTCGCTGATCCTCAGATAAGGATCATTAAGTAGCATCTTCCCCTGAAGGTTTGCCCATCCTCAAGCAGATGCTGCTAAAGAACTGGAAAATTCCAAGGCAAAGCCTCGATAGCTCATTTCCCTGCCAGGGACATTACTGGTGTCCTGGCTTAAAACTGGTTTATCTTCCTGGCAATGGAGCACAAACTGTTAATGCTCTGAGACAGTTCTGAGTTTCCTAAAAATTGATCTTCATCAACTTTATCTGGAAGAATTATGATTAATACTGTTTTACTATTTTCAGTTTAATCTGCATTTCTCATCTTTGTTAGAAACTGTGGTCCTGATTCCCTCACTGGCAAACCCACAGAGCAATTGTTCTGTTTTCGATGGAGTTGCGTTAGCAGTCTGCAACCAAGAGCAGGTTTTGGCTCTTCAAACCAATTCTAAAGTTGCTTCATGTATCCCCCCTCAGTGCTATAAATATTGGTGCTATTTAAGGCTGATGGTGCTTTTCTGTATAAGCCTAGCCCCATCGGAAGTTTCTTGCCCATATTGGGATAAGTAACAAAGGACAAATACGATCTTTTTTTTTTTTTTCCCTTTAAGTTGTTAAACTTCAACAATAATAAAGGTATTATGTGGAGTCATCTCAAAAATATATCCCATATATCATTCTGAGATAAAGATCTTTGTCTGAGACTTTGTCTGAAAAGGATAATGTTTCACTCCTGGCGCCTGTGAGTCTACTCTTTCTAGCATAATACATATTTGTTATACAGTTACTAGACCTGGCTAGGTACAATGCCCAAAAATCAGTTTGCACTTTTTGCCAATTAACAAAGCTTATCAGACCGTTGCTTCTTCTCTACCTGCTGAATGCTAACCAAAACACTGGGAAGTAGTGGAGATGATAGGAAAGTGCTTGTGTCCCTAGGTGTAACCCATGAGGGTGTAAGTTGTGGTGGAGCACAGAATGGATTGCAGTCAGAGAGCAGTTAGCATACACTTTAAAATACCCACACAGTTGTTTTCTTTGGTGGAAATTAGGGGAACAGAAATTAGGATAAGCCTGTATGTTGCAGGAGGAGCGTGTAAGTCCAGTCCTTGCTGAAACTATAGGTCTGTTGAAATTCTCCTTAAAACTTTGTTGAGTTCCAGGAATAATTTAAAACCCCAAGCTCCAGCGTTCAGACAACACTGAAACATCACTCGATGTGTTTTGGATAAAAACTATTTGGGTGTTTTCATTTATATTTAGGCATTCTCAATTCAGTGTTTAAGATGCAAGTATGTACCTGTGTATATACAAAATATAAAGGATGAAAGTGGAGCAAGGAACCATAGGGCTCTTAAATGCCTAACACAAGGCAGGGTGCTCAAGGAGGGTCCCCCAGGTTTTGCTCCTGCAGCTTCACCTCCTGACACACCCCTAGTAGCCACCCCATTTTTGATGGTGCAGCAGGTTGCAGCAGGGGATGCTCCTTCAGGGCTGGGGGGTCCCGATGGGTGCTGCTGACAGCCAGCCCCCACATAGCTACTAGATCAACCCCATCTCACAAGATCTGAGTCTTGCTAGAGAAATTAATTTGCTCCTTCTCCCTGACCCCCTGACCTCTGCCCTGTGTCCGTGGTGTGGTTTGTCTCTAATCTTTAGCTAGATCCAAGAATCATAAATATCTAAAGTAAAAATATAGAACCCTTTAAAGCAGTTAAATGTGATTTACGGAAGCTACATTAAATATAGTAGCAGATTTCACAAGTTAAAAAAGTACCAGAGACTTATCATGTATAAAATGTTTTATTTGGTGAATAGTTTCCCAAATTAATGGCATTAATAAACTCTTTATAAACTAGAGTGCTTATCTCCTGTATGCTGAGGGCCAGATGGTACCATCAGATTTATACTGCAGATTTCTGCAATTTGGCTTCATTACTGTGGCAGACAGCAGTTTCCACACCTCACAGAAGTATGTTCTCATCTTCCAGAAATGGTGGAGCTCTGGAGCCATGTGACTCCCCTGTTTGCATTGGAAGGATCCTCCATAGGGGTGTGATTTGAGCAGGGGAGGGTGGAACAAGCCAAAAAAATTAAGCTGCATGATAGCACTAGAAAAAGCAGATCTGGAGGAAAAATTGAGCTTAAGTTAGTGCTGACCTTAGCTTGGAAAATCATATGCTCTCCAACATCCACATCTATACAGCCACTAGGGAGCTGCCTGGTTACATGTGATTTTATCCATCTGTTATTTAAATCACAGATCCAAACTCAAACCCTGGAGCTTGCAGAAACGATGTGGATCGGTGTCATCCCATGGATACTTTTTTCTATAAAATGCTGATGGAACTGGATCAGGAAATTTTCCAGGCAGGATGACACTCCTGACTCCCCCAGTCCACTGTCTCTAGAACTGGGGTGATGAATACTTGTGCATTCCTCTCTCTGCCCCAAAAAGCAGCTGACTGCTGTTGTGGTGCTGCTTCTTCAAGGGAAATTCACTTCCTTGCTCCTGCAGTGATGTCCAGAGGTCTTGACTTGAGATATTTCACTTTCTATGGTATCCCATGGTAAGAATTTCTAAAAATCTGGAAATTTCAACTGACTTAACTGCAGCAGGGAATCCCTCATGTTATTTTACTTTTTTGTTTTCCCTTCTATCTCTTTCCACCTGTATTGTTTGTGGTTTGAGTAATAGTGAGACAGGGAAAGAAGGGTGACTTACCTGGTTTCAAATGACCTATTGAAGGTAAATAACTAGTCAAGTGTCTTCTTATCTTTCTCTGGGTTCCTTGTATTTTTTTCTGCTTGACTTTCTTATAATTTTTCTTTTCCAAAGCCATCAAATGACTGATTTGTGCACTTGCTAGCCAAATGCTGGAAAACAAAACATTTTATTCATATTTTATTTGGGGGTTTTGGGGTGTTATGCATACTAATTCTTATTACATTTACATAAATTGAAAAGCAATTGAAGCATTTCTAAACTTTATGTTCAGTTTCAGAAAAATGTGGAAAGTATGCTTTTTGTTTCATAGTTAACACACCAGTGATTTTATTCCGACCAGGTTTACAATTTGGCTAATTGAAATTCCCATTATTCAGTGAATAAAAAACCTATTCAGCTCCAAAATGTAGCCTAGCCACTGTAACAGAAGTAGCAGGCTCAAATCAGATGCTGTGGGTTTGCTTGTGGGGGTCTGAGTGTGAGATCTTGACAGATGAGGTTCCCTGAAGACCAGGAGAAGGAGAACGTCCTGCAGGGCAGGCTGGAAAGGCATGATCTGGACTACAGAAATGTCACCCAGAAGCCAAGTTTTTTATAAGAGAGGGTGTGGAGAGAAATTCTGAAGAAAAGGGAACTGGAACATGGACATCGGGATGACTAGAGGCCTTGGTGTGTGTCACTGGCTGATGTGTTGAGGTTGCAGATGTGTAACCATAGCCTTGGTCCACCTGGGAACCCCCTTACCAAGTGCTGTGGTAGAAGGAATCTGCATTGGGCTTGATAAGCTGATGTCCTTATGAAATGAAAACTCACCCCCAGCTATGCTTAGCCCAGAGGGAAGTTGTGCTGACCCATGATGGTTCCGAGCAAGGCACCTCTAGGCTGAGGATCCCCCAGACTGCACCTCTACGTCATTCTGCAGCCAAGCAAAGAGCTGTACGTGACCGGCGCTTGCCCAGATGTGATAATGGGGTGATGCGGTGCTGCTTGGGCAGAGATACCACAGGCTAAGTATGGTCTCCTGGTTCCTGGTCTGGTCCTGCGAGGTTTTATCTGCCATGGTTAGCAAGAAAACCCTGAGAGCACTTTAGTAATGGAGAATACCTCTTTTATTTCTTCTATTTCCAGAGAGAAAATGACTGTATTTTCTCTTCATCATCTAAGTAAAACACAACCCTCTTTTAAGCTTCCTCATGCATTTCTAGTTGTGGTGGCAATGTGGGAAAACATTTCCCTGTGAAAGGTGGTTTGCAGAGGCACCATTCCAGCCCCCAGCAGCACCCAGTGGGGTATGACTGTCCGAGGCCATTTCAGCACAGCCACACAGGTGCCACATCTGATGGTTTGGACTTCCTATGCAGGTGGATAGCACAGCTAAGGAGAAATTTGCTGTGGGGCCTGCTGCCTGCTGATGGCTAGGTTTGCTTCTGAGTTGGAGACTCGGGCCTGGCTGCATGGCACTGCATGTTATTAGGGGCTATCGCTGTAGCTGAAATTGGCAAACAGTGAATCACACAAATCTCGTGGAAGGTTTAATGCATGTTGGAAAATAGTATTTCCTACCTAGCTGGAAAAGAAATCCATCTTTCTGCAGCTTTTCCTCTCTTGCCCAATTTCAACAACGGAAGCTATAAAACATTTGCAATCACTCAAGAGTGTGCAGTTTGTTTTCCAGTTAAGTCCAGCTTGCTGCATATTATAGCAGGTACTGGATGCAGAGACATCACCACCTCAGAGCAGGTAGAAGGCAAAATATCATACAAAATCATGTGTTGTGCGAAGATGGTGATGGAGGAGAGGCTATTCCTTGTAAAAGCTCAAGAAGGGGGGGATGCCCAATGACTAACAAATGTGGATTTAGAACAAACATAATGGGGAAGTGTCTCTTCTTGAAAAATGGGCTGTGGAAACCATCGTTACCAAATGTTGTGTAGACCAAAGTGGATATAGTGGGAATAATCTTTCAAAAAATATATATTTTTTTAAAACACTTTTTAAGGTCCTTCAGCTGCTGTTGAATGCAGTGAGACAATGATAATCTTTAAAGCAAGAAGTCTCTACACAGCAACTGAGAAGGTAATACCAGGCATATAGCTGCTCTAGTTTGGTGCTGTTCCTTACATGTGTTCCCAAAGCACCTGCTGTAGCCCACCCTGGAGATGGGTTACTGAGCAGAATGGCCCCTGTACTAACCCAAGATGGCTGCTGTGATGTTGCAGACATTACAACTATATTAATACAAGTAGAAAAAACACCCCAATTACCTTGACTTGTGTGTTTTGGTTGAAGGAACATTCCAGCTACATGGGAAATGACATCTCTGCGCTGTGTTTGTAACAACGTAAAAGAGGGTAGATGGTGCTCAGAGAACACTGAAGAACAGACTTCAGCTCCCTTGAGTGTATAGGTCAGTCTACACTTAGTGATACTTACAGGCTGGATTAACAACATTAACCACTAAAATCCTGTGTTTATTCAGGAAGGATAACACTGAGAAGACCCACAAGAGCTTCTGCGTGGTACCCTACTTGCACACTGCTAGAGCTTCACCCATTTTCACTGGCCATTCACTGGGTGCTGTGCAGGCACTTTGGAGGAGCAGACAGGCAGCCAGCTGGGAAGCAAGCCACACACCAGCTGGTCACATCCTCTGGTGACACTTGGGGGAATGCCAGCCAATGAACTTGCTGTGAAAGTTTTGCTTTAAGGCTATTATTCACTACTTCATCTGTAGCAACAGCACTTCTGTACGTGATGTCCTCCATGTCATTGCCAGTCCTCTGAGTCATCAGCTCATGAAGGAAATAATTTTGTTTTCTTTTGGCTTTCAGCTGAGCATCCAGCATAAGCACTTTCTTTTGGTCCACCTGGCCTCATCTCAGCTTTATTTAAATTTTTTCCCAGGAGCTTGTTAAAATATTGCTTATGTTTTCTTGTTTCATGTTTGTATAGGTGATGGGGAGGAGAAATTTCCTGTTTATGCCTTTTGAAAAAAAAAATGCTTGAAGAATCGTGGAAGTGTTTAAATAAATTTCTTAAGCTTTCATGCAGCCAAAAGAGAACCACACTGAGAGTGTATTAAAAAAAAACAACACTGCCCACTCCCCAAAACCCAGTTCGAAGGGAAGGAGAACACTTGTGTATCTGCTCAAAGGCTTATGATTTTGCTAGCCTCACCCTGTTGGTCCCACAGCCCCATCATATATGACTGCTGCTTTTGATGCTGAATATATTGCCAGAGTAATTTTCAATCAGTCCCAGACCAGAGATACTTACAAATAAAAACTGTATTTGTAAGCACTTGCATGGCTGTGTAATTGTCAGGTGCTTCTAGTGTAAATGTTGATCCCAAAGAGGGGCAGGGAAAGGAAATAAAACAAGGCACAAGTGTGCTTTGCTGCAGTGTGAAGTAGGATTGTAAAACAAAGGAAGCCCCACCTTGGATTTTGCTTATGGGGACTTGATCAAATGTTTGGGCTATTTTGTCAGGAGTTAAATTGTTCATGAATCATTCAAAAACAGAAGATGAAAACCAGTGGAGTTTCAGGGAAGTGTTCGGTGTGTGTTTGTTTCACTTGTGTCCAGCTAATTGTGAGTTTCAGTGTTGTCCTGAATTAGAGAGGTTTTTAAGCATATGTTTGAATTCTTGCTAACTTGAAACCTGAATAAATGATCCCTTTTCAGCAAATTCAGTAAAGACAAAACTTCTTTCTCGACTATTGCCTGTAACTCTTAACACTATTTTCAATGCCCTAAAATAAATACAGACAATCTGGCCTCAGAGTTCAGTCTCATATTTCAAAAATATTTTGGTGGTAAAACAGCTTTTTCTTTGTGTTTTTCTTTTTGAATGCAATAGTAAATGCTTGAGAACTGGGACAAAAGTTAGTCCTTGCACCATCCTGTCTATCACCGCTTCTTCCAGAGTTACAGAGAAAGAAGAGATTAGAGTTTAAAAATATTGGTGTGCTGTCACTCAGCTTGTTTTTGTTGGCCTGACAAACCACCAGCTGCTGCAGTTTGTTGCTGTTTCACAGGCATCTCCTGAGGTATTTAAACAAGGTTTTCAGTAATTCAGCACCATTGCCCTTCTTAAATTATATAGCATCTTTTAGAAGTGACAGCATCCTCAGGATGTGGCAGGCAGCACCTGCAGAAATGGCTAATGAACCACCTTGTCCGCCAGCAAACATCCCCAGCGATGTGCCCTGGCTGCTACAGGGTGTGCTTGTGCTTGTTCTTGGTCAGAGTGCCGCTTGTGGGACTTTGTTGGTCTTTGTGATAGTTTCATATAGAAGATTCATAGGCAGCAGTGATGGGTCGTGTTTGATTCTGGATTTTCTGGAAGTCTATGAGGTACCAGGGGGTCTCAGTCAGAATGGAAGCAGCAACTGAGGACAGAGGGAGGACTGGAGGAGAGGCAGGAACTGCAGTCATGGCTTGAAGTAGATGGGAGAGCAAGAACAGCAATCAGGTGTCCAGGGTGTCTACTGTGTAAGGCAGGGGCTGGCAACAGGGCTGGAACCATGTCAGGAAGCTGAGCAGGCATCAGGAACTGCAATGGGCTCAGGAAACATCACTGGCCTCATGAGTCCTGCAAATGGCTGCAGGGAAGGGGCACACTGTGTCATGGCAGCATCCATCAGTGGGGAGTGTCCAACATTCAGGCTGGTTTGTGATCTCCTGGAGACCTGCTGTGGCTTGTTGGCCAGTGGCAGTTCCCTTGCCTGGCTGCTGCTTAGCAGGGGCTGTCAACAGCCAGGCAGTGTCCTGGCTTAAGATCCCTGATACACACCATGCTGTGCAAGTATCTCCATGAAACTACATGCGATGATCTGAACAACAAATAACTTAAGAGAGATATGATTTCCCCATTTCCTTAGTAATAAGTACAATGATTGAGAAGTAGAGTGCTTCAGTTTGGAAAATCGTGCCTTCACTTACCTGGTTAAGATAAGAATAATGGTGGAGACAGCTAACACTAGAAATTGCTTGGGCAGGGAACAACTGTGTTTTGGAGCTGGTCTTGGACTGTCTTTGTGGATGCAATCTAATGTCCTGGTCCAGGGACCACATGAAAAGTGTTCAGGTAGATCTCAAACTTGGAGTCGCAGCCTTCTTCCTTTGCTTTAGAAGGAAGTTTCCTGATCTCAATGCTTCCAGGTGCTTCACCGGGCTGGCTGTCGGTAGCTGGCATGTTGAGTGCACCGCAGTTGCAGCAGCCCAGAGCCAGCTATGGGCTGCCAGCCTGAAAAGCAGGCTGGAGTAGCCAGAGACACGCTCCCGGCTGCTGCAGTTAGTCCTGCCATCCAATTTACATTTACCTTGGGTGTGCCTACCTCACTCAACTGTGCACACCCCTCGTTTCCTGCTGTGCTTCAGTTCCCGAACACAAAAGGAACAAATGGCAGAAGGATGGCTCTGTGCAAGTGGTCACATTTAGTCTGATTGAAGCAAGCCTGTGTGTGGTGGTGCTTAGGGCAGTGAGGCAACATGTCCAAATTGACAGTGGCTTATGATTTTAAAGTTAAGCATGTGCGTGAGTGTTTTGCCAAGCTGGAGCCCCATGCCAAGAGCTGGGAAGCCAACGTTTGGCAGTGAGACAGCAAAAGCCTTAAATGACTTTGGCTGTTTTACCACACTACAGTTGGGCCTAGGAAAGTTTGCTCTTCGCACCTGGTAGTTGAAATAATTACCCTATCTCTTGCAAAAACATAATAGGTGCATTGTTTGACTTGTGAAGAACAGCTACAAAGTGCAATTGCTGAACTGAGATGTCAGCATAAGAGAATAAAAGTACTGAGGTGAAGGCTTTGATGTGGCAAAGGACAGTGGCCCAGACAGCAAGCATCACACTCCATACACTTTCGGCTTCTGAAGATTCTCCTTAAGTTGCGAATCCCTTTCTTAAATGCAAATCTGCAATTAAATGCACTTTGTTCCATTGTTGCCTGGTGAAGCTGAAAATCAAAATGCAAAACCAGGTTGCCCTTCTACAAACGCACCTTGTCACCAAATGTAGGGATTCAACAGCAGCAACTTCTGAGGCTCCAGAAGATCAAATGCTTATCAGGTGTGTTTTATCTAAAACTTGCAATTCATTCGCCAGGCACAAACAAAACAATGATGAAAACAAAGCTCTTTCTTCTCACCCTTCCCCTTTCCCAACCCTGGGGTGTTACAAAATAGAAGAAAGGCACTTTGCCACCCCTTGCTCTGATGGTTATGATGTTTGTGTGGCAGCATCTACAGCAGAATTGAGGATTTGCTGTACTGAGCGCTCTGCAAATCTAGCCAGATTCTTCCCTAGAAGATTTATGGTCTCTGGACTATAGTAAGCAAACCTACACCTCTTAATGAAAACTTTTTCTTTCTCAAAAATTGGCTGTAGTTCAGTGGGTACAAACCCTGCATGGAGGTTCACTTAATTATTTAAATTCAGTGGTAAACTCATGAATACAGTCTTCCTGGTTCTAAGCCAGGCTCTAAAAAGATCTGTCTACTTGAAGATTTTCTTCTACATCTTTCAGTCACTTTTTAAAGTGTCCTTTCAGTTTAATTAATGTTGCCTTCTCAGCATATTAAACCTCAAAAAAAGACTGAAGTCAAAGGGATCAGATCAAGAGTACAGTCAAGCAACATGGTAAGGGTGTAACAGCTTCTTGGTTTGTCAAAGGTCCTCTGACATTTCTGTGAGCATTAAAGCCAGCAACAAAGTGGTAAGGATTGTTAACATGCATATCGAGAGTCACGTGTTTTCCAAAGTCCTCCACTTGACCCCTGGCACTGAGTCTCCAGCCTCTTTTGCAATGTAGCCACATGCACCTGAAATACTGCACGAGCACTTGCTATGCCAGCAGACACCTGGGTGCTAGCAGTGTATCTGATCATACTCAGCCCTGCACTGGAATCAAAGGTTTACTTCAGTTATGCAGCGCTTACAAACCAACTGTGTTTTCAACACCTTAGCAACTAATCTGTGCACCAACAAGTGAGCCTGCAGGTTAATAATGGCCAGACAATCACCAGGTTTTGAAACAGGAGAGGATTTAGAAAGACTTAGTTCTGACAAGTATCCTGGTGAGGTAAGGAATTCAAGACAGTTGTGAGCTATAAATATCCATCTCTGAATTGCTCAGGATAGCTGGTTAAACGATGATCTGAGAATCTGCTCTCTGGGAAAACCCTCCATGGAGGAAAGCTCCTTCAGAAGCCAAGTGGCATCACAGGGTGCTTTTCACACACGTCAGCAGATTCACACTGCACACATATTAGAGTTTTCATTATATATATCTGAGAAGATAAAAAGTCAGTTCAGAACTGCATTTTTCCCAGCTGGTAAGGGAAATAAAACTATTGACTGGTCTGTCAGCAACTGTTTTTAAAAAGCATATGAGCATATGCTCACATCTAACAGCCTGTTTGTAAAAGCCTAGGACTATCACTGTGCCAATTCAGTTTAATCTCTGAACAACCTGGGTCCAAATTCCACCTAATGATCACTTCATTTAAATCACCAGGCATTGCCAAACTCTGCGCATTAGAAATATGTCTGGTGTGGGATGGGCTTTGTGCAGGTAGCTCTTCAGCAGCTGAGGTGCTCTGGCTCATGCACAGCAGCTGGCTCACAAGGGTGAGCAAAGCTCAAGCTCTACCCAGCTGTCCCACGGCACCCAACCCCAGCAATGGCACCTCAGCCCTGGAAAGGACACCCCAGCCCTGGCAATGGCACCCCTACCAAAGCAGCAGAAAGGAGAGAGGAAATAAGGCCTGTATCAAATACCATTTGGGTGGGTAAGAGAGTAGGAGGGTGGCAGGGAAAGAGCAAATGCTAAAGCAAAAATTACTACCAACAAAGATAGCAACAAAGATAGCACAGTTTAACCACAGAATCCACAGTACATAGCTACTAAGCCTACCCCAATTATAACCACAAAATACAGAATCTTTAACCACAGTCATCAGATGATACGACCAATATTCAACACAAGGATCTACAGAGAAGAGCTCGAACGCTGGAAAACAATTTCAGGAACATTCATTTTTGACGTTTGAAAACATCCGTTCAGAGCAGTGCCTCACCACCACGTGCTGTGGAGCTATCTTGTTCTCAGCAAAGGCTGTAGCAGATGCATTTCTGGCCCGTGATGCTGACAGAAGGGAGCAAACCCTGCTGCACCAGGTTGCACGCTTGCGGCACTGCAGTGTAAGCAATGTGTGCCCCGCCATAGTGTTCCCCCTGAAAGGCGAACACTCAGCCCATGAGGGAATACATGTGCTTCAGGTAGCCATCTGGTCAGAAATGAGGCCTTAAATGTGCAGATCTGGCCTCAGATAAGTCCCTCTAGTTTTTTCTAGTCCCTGTTGGAGACTCCAAGGTGAGTAGGCCCTGAATGGGCTTCATTCATGTTTCAGGCCTTGGATCAGGAATTCAGCTCACAGGCTCCCCTTGCCCCACTGTACACCTTCGCTCCTGCTGCATCCTTGGCTAAACGCAGCTCGGTAGCACACTGCTCTCCTCCCAGCTCCAGGGCAGACCTCGCCACCCTCTCCCTGCACTGGTTTTGTGCTGCAATTTTTGGCTACGCAGCTCTATGCAAACTGATGTTCCTCAGGAACAGAAGGTCTGTTGTGCTCAATGACAGTCAGTGTAAATATTTTAAATAGTAATGGGAAGCTTTTCATAGTCTTCAAAGCACTGACCTAAAATCTCCAGCTGCAGATCTCATGTGGTTTGTATTAGAACATGATGATACTGCAAGTTGGAATATAAGGCTAGCTCTAGCAATAAAAGGACACAGTTTCCACCTATTTAAACTCACCGCATCTTCTTACAGATTATCATTGTTTGTGAGGGATTTCTGGAACTCTTGGTAAAGAGATCTGGGCCTCTAATAACCTTTTCTTAACCAAAGAAGATCAGTTTAAAAAAATCCATTACTCACTCTGTTCCTCTGACACTTGAAATGCCAGCTATTGCTTTGGGGTTTCATTTTTCTTTGCATGATTTGTTCTTCTCTGCGTCAGAGCCGAAGACAAGATCCCTAAATATTCTGCAGGAAAAAGCTGAGAAATAATTGTTGTCAAATAACCCCATCCACCAGACTGGAAAGTTTACATCAGAGTTTGAGCAGCTACAACTTCAGGATAACCTGAGAGATAACTTACATGTTTGATAAAGAGTGTACTGAACAATTTAAGCTAACTGTCTTTACCTATTCTAAACCAGCCATGTTTCATATAACAAATCAATAATGCATGTTTGCCCTCTCTCTTAGTCCTTTGCCTCAGTTTCTGTGACCTGCTGCCAAAAGTGTTTTAAAAGGATGAAAGATTCTTTGTAAGTTAAGAACTATTAATGAGAACTGGAAATGGGATAGAACAAAAATATGTCTTCAGACGCTTTGAAGAAAAAGTCATCATGGTGGGAGATCCAAATTAAAAACACACCTTCCTCAGGGGCACAGGCAGCACAGATCTGAATGAGGTGGGTGGAGAAATGCATATATCTCAACACGCATCATACAACATGGAAAATTGTGTTTTGCTGGCCAATGCAAATGAGAGGAATGGATGGGGTGCTGCAGCACCTTCTCAGTCCTTTCTAAAACATGCATATGGCCCATTCAGTCCACAATAAATACATGGCTATTCCTGCAGCTGAACAGCACAGAGGCTGTAAATTTACAAATATAGTTCAAGCTCACAGGGATATGCCCTTGGTGGGTTCAGGAGCTTAGGACCTCTTTCACAAGGGTAGTCCTCTTTGAAAGGGGCATTTGCCTCTGTTACATATAGGTGAATCCTAAGGACTGTATCTGAGAAAATACGTTTTATGAATCATTTATGTGTTTCTCCTCTGGGACTATAAATTTCAAGTAGCTGGATGTGATTGCTTGAAGTCTTTTTGGCACTTCTGCCTACTGAGAAAGTGCCAGAGCAGAGTTTACAAAACGTGCACCTCAGGAGGAAGTCCTCTCTTCATGTTTTAGGGAGTAGTGATTTTACCACAGACTAGAGCTGGCCCTAGTGATCTGGTAGCCATATGGTGAGCTGTCTGCTCAGGGCTCGCTTTAGTCTGCAGCAACCTTGAAGCAAAGAGAGAAGGTCAGTGCTCTTATCGTGAAAGTAAACCTGTTCTCCATACCATCTGATATGAAACTTGCATAGACTGATGAGTTCAGAAAAGAACAATATCTCATTATTGTGTACAAACTAATTTATATCTTGCATGAGTCCTTCTTTTGGGCGATCTGCTCTAGCTCTCCTGAGCTGAAGAGAGAGGAACCATTGTAAATGTGAAGACAGTCCAAAGAAATCTTCTAGGAGCAAATACCAGGTAACGTGCCCTCAAAGAAAGCTGCCACCTCACTTCATCTGGAATGTCCTCCAGTCAGATTAGGAGGCCAGCTGTGTCTCTAAGACCACTCTGTAGCATGTGACGCAATTCCTTCTCAAGGTCGCTGTGATGCCCTCGCTTACCAAATACTCCACTACTGCAGGGATCACCTCCTCTGCACCACTCTTGTGGGCTGTTTTGTGGCTGCTGAGATGCCAATGGGAGAAGATGTGGAGAGGATGCGCTGGGTGCCCAGCATGGGGTTAACACAGCCTAGCAGAACTAGCTGCAATGACCAAGTTTCTTTTCAGCTCTGTGTCCCTAGAAAGCCTCTGCCTCTAACCTTTTTATCACACTTTCCCTCACTGGAAATGGAAAAAATAAGGAAGATTCTCCATTCCTCATTTCAACAAGAAAAGAGTATCCAAGTATTCAAAGGTGGTATTTTATCCTGTACATGACCCATCTGGGATCATGAATTATGGTAAAAATCACCCAAAAAAATCCTTTCTTAGACCTTGCAGCCTGATTTCTTGGCCAAAGTGCTCAAAACAACATAAGCATAAGCACCCAAACTCACACTTGCTTCTCTTTATTTTCCTAAGGAAAGGGGAGAATCCATCTCTCCAAGCGTGGCCATGGTCTTGCTGAGTCATATACAGCTGCGCAAGTGGATGTAAGCTGAGCGTCAGACCCCGCCACTGAAACTGGATGCCCTTTTTGCACAGGTGCAAATGACTGAACGGGGGATGCATGTGGCGAAGAGTCAGCCGGAGAGACCCCGCTCCCTCTCCCCGCCGCAGCTGCTGCTTGCTGTAGCATGTTCAGGACTAGTGCTGCTTTCTGGAAGCCAAAACCTGAGACTGTGGCTGTTTGTGTTTGCAAGTGGGGCTGGAAGGTAATGAAAGTGAGTGTTAATGCAGTCTTTTACCTCAGCAGAGGTCAGCAAGTGTCCAGGCTGAGCACCTTTGAAGTAAAACACAGTGCAAAGGTACTTCTTACCCCAACACAATCACTGGACTCTGGCTCTAGCTATGACCAGAGTGAATTCTATCTATTTTCACACAGAACGATTTAACCGTGTGTACAAATAGGTGCATATACATAAAGGAAAATTAGTTGAATGGCCTCTTCTTTGTTATAGAACACTTGTACTCACAGCAATGGCCATCCAATTTAATACAACAGACACAGCTGCTTATTGCTACTGTCCATTCCAGCATTCAAAAGCTGGGACTTGGGGTGAAAAATACAGGACGACTCACTAAAAGACTTAAATTTCATATGCTTAAAAAAATGTCTCTCTTGTTTTAACACTGGATCTGCTTTTACTGTGTTGGTAAGACAGTGTCTGGAGACATCTGTTGCTATGTTTATACTAGCAAGTAACTTGGTACAGTAGGAGCATATCAGCAGACAGAGCATTTGGTGCTGAGTCACATATTCACAATGTGCAGTTTGGGGGGTTTACTTTGAATTAAACTGGGTCTGATTCTCAGGACCAAGCACCCCCATTGTGTATGTAGCTTAAAGCTTTCTGCAGGACTTGTCTGGGGTTCAGCCTCTCATGACTCATCATGAATTAGGGCACACTTGGTGCACACCTGAGGCACAGATTCCAGTTTAAATGTGTTAAAACAGTCCCATGAACTGAAACAATGTGCATTAAGTGGCAGGGTAACTGAGAAACTTGCTTAAAAACACCCTGCTGTCCTGAACCAAAAAGCTAATGTGTATGCAGGCAGTGGAGATCAGACCTGGTTGTGCTACCTGTGTGCAC
The DNA here is from genome assembly GCF_023638135.1 of Falco biarmicus. NCBI lineage: Eukaryota > Metazoa > Chordata > Aves > Falconiformes > Falconidae > Falco > Falco biarmicus. The sequence goes on along the minus strand of NC_079289.1, from coordinate 76,478,793 downwards.
AGTAGCTGCCCAGCAAGTTCATAGCCTGGATAGGTACGATGAAGCGCAGGAGAAAAGTGAGACTCCAACAAGGTGAATGTCCTGCCTGAGGTCATGCATATTTTCAAAAATTTTATCCATGTGAGCCTGTGTCTCTCTGAGTCAGCCCAGCCAGGACCCTGTTGAACATCCAGTTACTAGTGCTTGGGAAGGAGTGGTGAATGGGTCCCCTTTCGCACTGAGGATCCCACACATGGTCAATGCTCTTTTAACCGAACAGAGGGTAACAAATATTTCTGTAGCATGTCTTTGCAATAATGGTGCCACAACCTGTCAGGTTTTATTCTATTTTGAAGCAGTGCAATACTTTGTGGCTGGTCGACACAAGCCTCAAGCCATACCTAAGTGACCTCCTTCAAAAAATGAAATTAGAATCAGCATTTGTTTGGCATGAGGCTGGCATACAGCAAATGTGGCCCTGGGCGAAATGAAAGCCATATTTCAGCTGTAGTATAGTCCTCATTAAACGTTTGTCTTGGTTTTTTGTGGGGTTTTTTTGTTGTTTTGTTTTTTAGTTGTTTTTTTTTGTGGACACATGGGTTACGGGAAAGGTCACAAATCCTAATTGTTACTATTTTGATGGACAACTCACTCTCCTTTGTCTTGTGAGCTCTTCAGGTTTATCTATATGATCAAAGCCATTCTTTACGAATATCCTCGCTATTTCATAGAAATTGATTTCTTTCCATAGAGTTGCTGTGTTCATTGCTGTTGAGGACTTCCCTGCTAAAGCTAGGCAGAGAAGTGACACTGCTTTTCTTTGAGTGGAGTAATACAAATAAATGCAAGGCATCTCTGGCTTTGTGGGAAGAGCTAGTGGTAAGAGCTGCAGCAAGAAATGGGGAGCTGAGAATCAGGTTGGTGTAGTTGACTGGAAATTTTCCAGGGTTGTTAACTGACAATTTGGTTGGTAGTTGTAGGGTGAAGTCCTGGTACAGCCGTGGGGTGCTGCTGTATTTACTTTTCCACATTCGGACACTCTCTGCTCTTACCACTCTGCTTTACCACCTGGTTCTTCAGCTGTGTTCCCATTAACTTGATATGAGAGTGTAGTTGAATACCCTGACCCATATGACTCTCTGATACTCATTTTATTAAGAGGATGAACAACTCTTTTTGAATGGCCTTTATATTCCCTTCAGGCAGCTCTGTCACCCAGATTTATTCCAGTGAGGTGATTTAATGTTTACCTCCCTCAACACAGTTCCTTCATCTTGTGAAAAGTCAGACGTTACCATTCAAAAGCACCAGCTGCCTTCTATGCCATTCAGTGCTATTCTGCGTGTGCTCCTGCCCATACTCTCCAGCTACTGCCAAAGGCATTGCCTTGTGCTCGTTGCTGTTTTGGTAACGGAGTGTTCTTGGGTTGGTGCAGATGGAGATTGTGAAGGCAATACTTATTTCCCAAATGTCTTATCATTAGCTAGGAAGGAACCATCACCTTACTTATATCATCAGTCTTTCTGGTTTTAGGCTCTCCTTCACTGAGAAGGAAAAGTTGATGAATTCTGCTGGTGGAATTGTCTGCTTGCCTCCTGTGGTACACAGCCACAGACTTTGTGCCAGAACACAGGAAAAAAAATAGGCAAATATCCACTAGGAAGGGAATTTCTGCCTCCTGTCTCCTGGTGGGAAGATGAATGCTCTTCCATGCCCAACTCCCAGTTCCCACTTTTGGAACACTGCTCCAAAGTGTTCCCAGCTGCCATTCTAGCTCACAGCACATGACCAAGTTCTCAGAGGAAAGCCTGGCTTCATTTCTACATGTTAAAAAAGCAAGGTTTGTACTATTTCTGTACATCAACGTTGAGGTCTGACCATGATAAACCTCTCTACCCTCACTGGTTTTCTTACTTTCTCTCTTTTTTCTCTTTACCTCACCATGGGTGTGTTGGACTGTTGTGGCCATTACTAATGTAGGCAATGATTGTGAAACAATGAAGAGGCAAGAGTAATGCTGCTGTGTTAGTCATTCAGTGCTAAAGCATAGTATTTTAGTAAATAGAAAAAGAAGGAAAAAACGGGCTCAGAGTGAGATATTTATCTTCTCCTCCTCCACCTTGCACCTGTTCCCCCCAACCCTCCTTTGTTGGCTTAAGAAAAACCGAACGTTTTTCCCATAATGTGTGGGCAACTGCAGTGCACCTGAGTTTCTGCGGGGGTTGAGGGGGGCAGAGGCAGAAAGGAGAAAGTGAACAAATAAGAACTGCAGCCAGGGTGGTTTTCAGTGTGGTGCTCACCACTCATTTTAGTCAGGCTCTGTATGGAACCTGGTGCCGGTCTCTGGTGCTTTATTTTTGTTTCTTTGCTCACTGACAGAGACCAGCAGTGGCAATGCAGCAACAGCAATGCCCAACCCTAAAGCTCAGAGACCTGCAGCTTCAACAGCTGATCTCCATCCAGCCACTTCGTGCCCTGTCTTCCTCTCCTACCCCACCCAGGCCAAGCCAGGTTTAACCGCCCCTGGCACAGCATGCCAGGGTGGCAATGGGCTAGTTGGCAGTCCTTGCAGAAAAAAGTGGGGGCAGACAGGCGGGGAAAACCTGTCTGCAGCCCAGTTGTACACAGACATTAACAGCAACGCCAGTGATGCTCCCTCCACAGCAGCAGCTTGGAGGAAGGCAGGCTGGGCAGGCAGAGGTGCCAGTTGGGTCAGTGTCTGACTGACAGGCATGCTCCTGGCACCCATGGCTGGGGGTGTCAGCTGGCAGTGGGATTTGTAAGAGGGCGGTTGGTTGGGGTTTTTTTCCCATTGATGATAAGTGTGAGTGGGAACAGCTGCTGGCTGCTTGAAATAATAGCGGAGGCACTGGGATCTTGAGATGTTCAAGTCAACACAAGTTGGCCCTGAGAGTTTTGAGCTCTGGCTTAACGTGTAAAATTATCCTTCAGCCGCAGGAAGCTGATCATCCATGCCAGTAAGTGAAGTTCAGCGGAGGTGAGGTGACTCATGCGATCACTTCAGAGTCTGCCTGGTTCCTGAAAAGATGGTTTCTTCTCCTTCTCCTCACCCAGGTTGGCCAGGACAGACAAATGTTTTTTTACAACTGCTGCTTCCTCACAGCTGCTGCTCAGTATTTCTTGAGGTGGTGCAGCAGCCCTGGCCCGAGGGGAAAGAGAAAGTCTCTCACCTGCTAAAGACAAACACGAAACACACGAACCGAACCGCGCCACTCCCCGTGGCCGGTCTGGGGACAACAGCTGCTTTTTCCTGCCACCCAGAAAATTTACAGAGCCCAAGCCCAAATCTTCCCTGCTACAACCATGCGTGGCCCCACTGCCATGACACCACCACTCTGAACGCCAGCGGGTGCCACGCAGATGCTCCTGCTGCTTGGGGACATTTGGGCTCCAGCTGTATCAGGGAGGCTCCACTGATTCACGCTGGCTGGGGACCAGGTGCCAAATGAGAAAAAACTCTTGTTGTGCCACTCTCGTTATTCAGGATTTTTGAATTGGTTATTAGTGGTGATTCGCATTCATTCAAGAAAAGGCATGAATAATTTTTATATGTTGCTGGTTTTGCTAGTAATGATGTAAGGTGATTACAAATTAAAGAGATGAGAGGAAGAATGTTACGGTCTCTGTAACTAGTTTCACTCTTTCCCAGGACTAATTAGTCAGCTTCCTTTAGAATTTTGTGGGAGTTTTTAATGTGTCAGAAAAGAAAGAGTGAAATAGTTCTAAAAATCAGAGAATATGATGATAAAATCCTAGACTGGCAAGAAGAGATGAAGATGTCTAATGCCTAATGGAGCACTTAGGTGAAGATATAAGAGGTGTCTAAAGCACAGACTAAGATTAGCATTTTTCCCTCTTACATACTGATGTCTGATGGAAGAAAAGATATGTGTGGATCTTAGGCAGCCTTCTCTCGTACTAATTGGGCGAAGCTGGAGAACGCCTTGGGTGTTACACATTAGCTTATATCTTTGAAGGGACCTATTAGTGCTATAAGTACAGTTTGACTTTGGTGTAAGGTACAAAAGCTTCTGTGCTGGCAGTAGGTAAACAGAATTTGCAGTGTATCTGTGTAAAAAGCTCGCAAGTGCTGTGGTGAGTGGAATATCTGAAACACCTTCCCCAAGTGCTGGGGCAGGTGAGCCAGAAGCGAGGTGAGCATCCCTGATGTACGAAGGAGTGCCTTGGGCATAGAGTTTCTCTCTTTATGCTAGTGGCTTTCACCCCCAGTGCACAGTAATATGACCTTTTCTCTCCACTGACAGCCAGAAACAGTACCCCAGCAAACCAGGAGGGACACAAGGATGCCTACCTGTGCAAGGCAGCTCTCCTTGCTTTCAACAAATGTGCTCCAGCACAGCAGGTTCCTAGTTGGGGAACAAATAGGAATATCCTGCTAGCTGGAAGTTCTTGGACCTTGAGGGATGGAGGTACGTATTTGTAGAAACATCATCTTGTGTCAGGAATGTGCCAGCTTTGGTCAAGCTTTACCTGGGAGAAGACCTCCCAGATCCAGGGAAGACACTCAGATGCAAAGGCATCGCACAGGGCTGACTGCCTGGGCAGGTGGTGCACCCACTCCTTCAGGTTGTGGGAGGTGCAGGGTGAGACAGCCTGATTCATCCTGAGTCAGACCAGGAGCTAGAGCATGGGCCCTCCAGGGCCGAGTGGGCATTGTTGGTTCCTGGTTTCTTTTTTGGTTTTACTATTTCTCTCCTCTTTCTCCCTGCCATCCTCCAGCTGCTCTCTCCCTCCTCCTTGCACCCCAAAAGCACTTAGACTCTTTCTAATATAGAAACTTTCTCCTAAAGCCTGGCCAGCAGAAACAGATTACGTGATTAGGCAAGAGGAGCTCTGGATTTGTGTCCTGTCTCCAGCTTGCAGGGAAGAAGCCAGGAAGTTATTCAACGAGCCTGTCCTCCCTTTGCTGAGATAATCTATCCCTCGGGCTTAGCTGCCCAGCTCTGGTGATGCTGGCACAGAGGCAACCATGGTGGAGACGAAGAGCTTTATTTACCACTGCCTGAGAAATAAATAGCCAGCACTGGTTTCTCCCCTGCAAACAAGAAACTTGAAAACAAGGGCAGTAAAATGCCAGCGGTTGTCCCTTTCCCAGGCTGCAGTATTGTGCAAGGAGGCTCTTCTCTGATGCAGAGCAATTGCCTGGATCAGCCTCTCTGCTGCACATCCCTGCCTGAAGCAAAACCCCTTTGAGTCAATGGGAAGTCTTCCTTACGCGTTCGGTGCCGGAGCATGCAGGCAGCTGACCTCACTCCCCGTGGCTCCTGCATTTATATTAAACTCTTCCTTGGGATTTTGAGATTACCAAACACACTGTTTCAACAGAATGAGGATTTTCAACATATCCTGCCCAGAGGACTCAAGTTTACCTTCCCATGGGGACTTTTTTTCTCGTACTGGGAGAAGCAGCAATCCATTACGTTTGAGCTGGGAAACATTGCTTAGCCATTGCTGTAGCCCATCAAATATTTAACAATGCACAGGCACTCCAAGAGGCATTCTTACTTCTTTTTGTTTTTTCCTGATATTCAAAGACTGAACACCAATTTGTCCCCTGCCTAATCTGTCCCCTCTGGTTTCAGCATTCTCTTTCCTCTCTTGTTTTCAAGATTTTCTGATCTCTGTTTATATTTGTGGAAAATATGAAGTTAACATCAAACTAAGAGTGAAAATTAAAACAATCTTTGTTGTGAATATTTATATTTGTTCAGGGAGTTTCCTATAGATGCCAACACTATCACAGTAAAAGCTACTTGCTTTCTTAGATTTGTACAACTTCTCATCAATTTATATTAAAAAATGCTTTGTTCCTGCTAGACTGCCTTCCATGTAAACTATACAAGATTTTAATGAAATTACTTTAAACCCTGGGCTTAAGTGAACCTTATGGGTCTTTCCACTCATTTCTTTTTTGTTGTAAATTACTTAATGTTAGACCTGCTCCAAAGGTTTTCCCAGCTTTCCAGACATAGAAATGCTGTTACATCTTCAAACTGGACAGCTTTGTCTGCTTTGTCAAAGGCCTGGTTTGTTTAGGACTGCTTTGAATTTAGAAAGCCAACTATTCCTCTTGTTTTTACCACTTTGAAGGAAAACATTATTAATCCTTTTGTTAGTCCATTTACGTGCACCTCTTGTTTTTTGGAAAAGATTTGCTAACTTTTTTTCTGACTTCTGGCTTATGTATCAAGACATGAGAAGAATTTTTCTACTAATATACAGAATATTTTTTAGAAGCAAAATTAATGGTTTGATTTTTCTTTTTAGAATTTAGTAGTCATCAAAAATACTATTTTCTGTGTAATGCCATGAAGACATCATTACACAACAACTTGCATGATGGGAGGGATTTACAACCCATTGATCTATTAATGATGCTAAATGAACACTCCCTTTTAAACTTGTATTTATCTTCTAATAGATATATTGATTTAAAGAAGCCCAAAGCCTTCCTTCTTCATTTTTCTCTACCCTCATGTTCCCAAATAATCATTAAAACGCATTGTGGTTTAATATGCCTGTAAATCATGCCACTATATACAGACTAACTAATGTGCTTTTTGTATGACTAGATGTTGCTGGTCTTACACTTTCAGAAAGGTCTGGTGCTACACTTGCCTGGACCCCAGGCAAGGTCTCTTCCTCCACATTGCTTGGCATGCACTTCTACCCTGGTGATGCTTGGAAGGCCTTGTATCCATGCCAGCCCTAATTTCACATCTGTATTTTCCTCAACTCTTACATGCCTCCCCGAGGTAAGATGTAATGCTCTTATCTTTTCTCTTGTGCCAAATCTCAAATCACAAAAAGTACTGATTCAGGCTTCTGTGACTCAGAGAGGGAGGCAGAGCGCTGCAGACCAGGGATGGGGCAATGGTTTGGACCATGCTCTCTAGGGAAAGAGGCTTCTGCTCCAGACTGAAATGTTATGTTATGTTAAAAGGGATATAACATGCAGGCAGAAGTGGAACATCTCTATTTTGGCACAGGTAATGATCCTGGCAGGGGAAAGAAGGTAGGCAAAATAAGAGAACTGGATTCCAAAAATCTGCTGTGCTGTCCTATTTTTTTTTTCTTAGTCTATGCATATGTTTTTGAAACTTTTTCTCTGTTAATTTTAGGGTGAAGCTGTTCTTAATCTTTGGTGCACAAAATGTGCTTGCACCATTTTCTCCCTTATTCAGTCTCCTAAGCACACTGTGGCTGTAAGCACAGGGGTGCATGTACATACGGCTGCCTGAATAAAGTGTGCATGTAAGTGGAAAGTGATGAGAGTGGGGAGTGTTGTGCCTCCAAAGAGAGGATCCTTTGTGCCAGCCAGATCCCAGGAAAGATGGACTCTGACCACCCAGACAGAGCAACTCTCCCACCAACTCAGGATGTGCAACAGAGCAGCAGCAGCAGCAGCAGTAACAGCATCCCCGCCATCAGCGTGGGGATCCCAGGCTCCCAGAGCTCTGCTCTGGCCAAACAAACCCTTGTCACATTGCAGCAGGTCAGCCCCTCAACACCTGTGTGTGGTCTGTCACTCTACAAGGTGGTGGAGCCGCCAGGACACTGACTCTGTCGCTCCTTCAGTCAGGCCTGGCAATTTCATGCTGCCGTGAGCTGCTGAAGAGAGGACAATGGTAACACTCGCTCCCTGTCTAATCCCACACATGAGCCACTGCACACGGGAGCCATGAGTTAACATGCAGCAGAGGAGCCATGGCAGCTCGGCTTTTTATTCACAAGGCAAAACAATCCCTACTGGCAGCTGAACAGGCAGCCCCTCGGGGGACCAATTACTCCGACGTGCGCTGTACAAACTGCGCAGCCGGCCGCCGGCTCCCCGGGGAGATGCTCCGCCGGGCTTCGAGAGCAGGAGCCAGCCTGATCCTCCAGACACAAGTTGTTCCTCATGTCAAAACTGCTGCTAATGACACAATTAACTAACTAGGGACTACTGAGGAGCTCTTAATTAGGTAAACACTGCTCGGTGAAAAACGAGTGCCCGGTTCTGAGCGTACTGGTTCGTGTCAGGCTGCTGGGAGGTGAAGCCTCCGCCTGCGGATGAGGGATCTGCTTGAAGGTCTAATTTAGGTGGTAAAACTGTAACTCGGCTGGGAATTCCCTTTCATGCAGAATTTAAAATAAGTGCTAGAAACAGCTCAGCAGCTCACAGAGACACCCCAGAAATATTTAAAATATTTCATTGCATATACAGAAAAAGATTACTTCCTTAACCAGAGCAGCAGCACAAAAACTGATGTCTAATTTTAAGTGGATCAACTGGGAGAATCTCGGAGACAAAACCCACGGGGAAACTACAGAAGTATTTTACATTCTTCATATGATAATGGGCCTCATGCAGTGCATGGCACTCAGAGAACAAACTGAGGATCCTGCAGCCCAAACAACTGCAAACTTCATGGACACCTCATCACAGGGTCCGGAAAAACGAAGACCACCATGGCCACGTATTTCTTTTACCACTGCAGTCTGTTATTACTTAGTCCTGCTTGTTGAAAGAAACCCCACAGTGTTTAGCTGGTATTGGCTGGCTGAAATTTAGACTGAGATTTTAAAAAGACCCTCAGGGAGTTGAAGTTCAGGTCAATGGGATTTGGGCCTCCAACTCCCGACGGCTTGTCTTGGATGAAATTTTGAATCCTGTCTTTATCTAGGTATTTTCAGTGCCGCAGTTACCGCATGTGGACCACTCACTGCGAATTCTCTCGCTGGACGCCTGCCTGCTGAGTGCTGCGAAACAGCAAGCAGGGAGCAGGACGATGCAGCGCAACCACCACGAAAGGTAAAGTAATGCCTGTGGTAGATGGGAGGGCTTACTAATGTACTGCAAAGAGGTCCGCTGTGTAGTGCTAATTAAAGGAGAACTTCATGAGAGCTCTTATCACATGTTAGGGGTCAGAAAACCAGCAAGTTTTACCATGTCTTGTCTAGTCAAGTTTTATTTTCATTAAGCACATAAAGAAATTATTGGAGAATTCAGCTAATCTATCTGTAGTATACAATGGAACAATTTGTACCTTCAGCAGGTACAGATACAGTTTTCAGAAAACACTGTAGATGTGTCTCAGTCAAACCCCAGGATGCTTTGTTATTTGTTCTGCATACTCGTGCAAAATTCATGCTTGGTGGGGAGACAGAAGCAGTTCTATTGCTTAGATATCAATGATCTCAGCACAATTCTCAAGTTTTCTCTCAGGAGAGTAGGACCACAGGCATTTTATAAAGCTGTGTTAGAGCAGCAGTGTTATTTTGGCACTATCCTGTACCTAACAGCACTAAGAAATTTGTAGGGAGTTCACAAAATCCTGTACTGATTATTTATAGCATTATCTGCACATATGGGAACTTAATTTCCATCCATGCCAGTTAAGTCATCTGTGCACGCTCTGATGGATATGAAGTTAATATAGTTCCCCTCCCAATATACAGATTCTCTTTAATTGTCTTTGTATCAGTGTAAAACCTCCAAGTTTTTCAAGATGAGACCCGTTAAGTTTCATGATAGCTCAAGGCCATGATAACTCGAGTGATACCTTTGTCTAATGGAGTAATGGAAATGATTTGTTGTACGTTGGTTTTGATTTTCGGTGTTTGCTGATTAGCTCTTGGAGATAGATATTAACTTCATAGCAGGAGATAGAGAAGTACCTCGCCTACTGTGTCACTCGTTCTGACGTATATCTGTTCTCTTGGTCCCACTATTTCCTTTGTGGGCAAACTTTGACAGAGCATCATCTTCAGTATCTGAAAAGAGTAGCCCTAGGGCAGATATCTCACCACTCAATTCACTGATGAAGACAGTCATGAAAATATGGTAGAAAAATCATTCCTTCAGTATCTTTATTAACCTGAGTTGATGCATTGAATTCCCAGGTAACAGTCAGACCCACCATTTTGTTCTTAGGCTTCAGGTTGTTAACACATGGAAAGACATTTTTATGTTATACATATTTTTTAAGACTTGGTCTGTTTGCTTTCTCTCTTCACCCCCTCATCTCATTCCTCTAATTTCTGTCTTTAGAACTTACCTGTGTTTGTTTATGCAGTTTCTTTCAGCTGCACTAGATTCAGATTTCCATTTTCTGGTGCATACCAGCACGGTTTGAATAACTTCTTGAACTCTGCCATTTAATCCCATGTGTGTTGTTTTATTTTTTGTCCATTGCTTCCTTTCCAATTTAGCCACATACCTTCTGTAGCTCTTCTTATGGGTTGTGCAGGGCATGTATTCAATCCCCCTGCTGAGTATAAGGATTTTAATTTCCCTGTTTTTGACATTAGGGTCTTTCTCAACCGCTTCCTCCATTTTTCGAAATCCCCCTGTCTGAAGTTCACTGTTACCAATGTAGTTTTGGGGATATGAGTCTTCCCTTGCTGAGGTAGAATTTAACTATATTGTGGTTACTGTTGTTTTTTATTTAGCTGGAACTGCTTATCAAGTCAAAACTAGTTGTGCCATAGAAACAGTTTCTTTACAGAGCAGCTCTGTCAGATGCTGAGAATTTCCCCTAGTATTAGCCCAGCGTGTATGTTGACAGCTAAGGTCACTGCATAACATAGTTTTGTTTGACTCAGCTGCCTAGTCTTCCTCGACACTGCAAGTTCCCTACTCTACACCACTGCTAGGGAAAAACAACGACAAATTTTCAGAACTGTTTTGCTGTTTAATATAAAAAATTATTAAAAAAAAAAAAAAAAGCCTTCAAACTCATTACCTCATTCCTCGTTGGAAAATTTCCGAAGGACAATTTTTTGGTGAACACCAGAAATGAAATGAATGTAGTGAACACACTGAAAAGAATGTAATGACATTTCATAATTGAAGATATCCGGTTCAGAGGGAACAATAGGTTTGTGTTCTTTCTGTTTTCTCACATCGTCTCTTCTAGATGCAGGAAAGCAAAAAGGGTAAAAGTAAGCATCCCTCTCATTTGAAAACATGGGAATTCTCCAGCGAAACAGAACAGCTCAACTTAATAAATACCTGGCTGGTGTTAACTAAGCTTGTATTCCTCCTTTCTCTTCCATAACAGAAAAGCTAAGATGCCTATGCTATGCATGGGAAGCTCCCTGCAACAGGGTGAGCTCCTATCCCATACTCCAAATGACTTGCAGTGTTGAGGACTCCAGCACTGGTACTGGCCTGTGATATCCACAGCACTTCCCAGGACACCTCATCAGAGCACGGTATCAGTTCACTATGCAGAAAATAATTTGCAAGCTGGTTGCTGACACATGCAGACTAATCAGCAACAACACAATATAGATACACGCACTCAGAAAGGCGCAGTACACATGTGCCTGCAGACTGCACCAGTTTATTTCTGGCAGCAGCTCTGGTGTTGCATGGGAGAAAACTCAGAGCCTCATTAGTGATGAGCTGGCAAGTGCATGTAACACAGATCGAGCACTGGCAAGCTGCTCATTCAAACCCCGACTGAGCAAAAACCTTCAGAATGTGGCTTTGGTGGTTCACATTCAGTACCTGGCTGAGGAGACCAGCAAATCACTTTGGCCCTCACGGCCCTTCTGGAGCAAAATTTTTCTCCAGTCTTCAACTGCAAACTGCACCTTCTGCCTTGGCTTTCAGTAACTTTCAACAGGTGTTTCAAAGGCAACCAGCAATTTTTCATATCGTGGCTGTATCTGTGTGGACTCGAATAGCATAAACCATGACAGTTTGAGGGGGGGGTCTCATTTTTTGGAAGAAGAGATTTTTCCCCTCTCCTTTACATGCACCAAAGCTATTGACTGTGCTATGGCTCTGAAACCAAAACCGCAATTACAATGTTTATTTTTAGGACCCTGGCTTGTGTCACCAATTTAGAGAAGATGTGGTTAAGCTAACCGTCACTCACTTCTACTGCTTGCAATTTTGTGTTTCACATTTGTATAAGGCCTATTACCAGAAAAACAGAATGTTTTTGTTTCAGGACCATAGATAATTGATAATTTGAGAGGAAGTCAATGCAACGTCAATGTTTTAGTTTGTCAGGTCTGTCTTGCTCCGTTTATGGACTACATATAAGAAGACTTTTCCTCAAAAAAATCAAAATAGATAAAAGGGACTTTTTAAGATATCACCTCAAGCACCAGACCCCTGTCTTGGCAGACACTAAGAAACAAATGGCTATAAAAAGGATGGGTGGGAAATAAGCATGATTGTCACATTTCCATGGCTCTAAGCATAGAAGTTTTTAACTACAAACCAGCAGTATTACCAAGTCTTGTGTATATGTTTTAAATACTGCTGCTGCCTCAGAAGTTGGGGTGTGGATTTTTCCTGCTCTCTATAGCTTGGCTGTTCTGAAAAGTTTCTCTGTGGTGGCTTTACTCAGCTCTCTGCCATTTAGTCTTGAGAGAAGTAAACACAGACCGAAGCCACTTTGACCTGGCAGCGCTCTGCACTCATTGCGCTGAGGAGTAAAAGGCTAAGCATGTAAGATTGAAAGATCTAGTTTGCTGTGACAGGATGCAGTTAAAAAAGCATTACCACTTGTAACTCAGAACATTTTGGACCGTGTACAGGTTTTAATGTGGTGTTTCTGCATCATTGGAAAAGCCTTTATCACAACAGCTTTGCCGTTAGCTCGACAAGTGGCATCTGATGTCACTTACCAGTCACTGTAATTCAGTCAGTGTATCTCATTGCCTCAGACTGTCCATCAGTAAGAAGAGTTGGAAAAGGTGAAGCTCTCAAGCCGAAGAGGGAAAGGGAGGAACTGCCTCCAAATAGCTCTCAACTTTACTCTGGATTCTGACACCTACGGAAAGAGGCTGTCAAGACCCAGCCTTACAGCTCCAGGAAAAGTCCATGGGAAGCTGGAGATCATCCCCTGCAAATGGAAGGTGGGACGAAGCACCGTGAGAGGAGCAGACAGGAGGATCGGGGCTGAGGGACCCATATCTTCTCTTGGATGCTCAGAGCTTGGCAAGCAGGGCAGTTAATAGCATTCGATTTGGGAGATGCTCCTCACCTTCCCCTGGCCCATGCCTTGCCAGCACAGGTGGTGCAGAGTTCCCCCTCCCCACACAGTCCTTTCTCCTCTCCCCTGCACAGCCATGTTAGCAAGCTCAGGCATGGCAAAGGCATGTGCTTGACTCTGTGCTCATCCCTGTGGATTTTGTGAAGCCAGGGGTAGCTCACCTATAGTCACCTATCAGTAACGCTCTGATCAATCATCCAACACTTCATGAATGGCAACAGCCACTGACAGCAGTTCAATAACAGTAAATATGTCCCAAAGGACAGTTATTTACACACCAAGTGAATGGGAAATGGTAAAAGGGTGGTTTTGTGGCATTTGAGAAGGGGATAAACAAACTACAAGGAATAGATGAGTGTGCAAGTGCGTAGTTTCAAGTGGCTGAAAGGATACTGCTCAGTGGCAGGGAGTTCCTGCTGGGACCCTGAGGACTGACAATGCAAATGAAGAGGGTTGAGGTGAACCAGCAAAGAGTATGCAGTACCCAGGACCCAGACAGCCACTTTAGCAAACAGAAGACAACAATTAACAAGGACTTCGCTGGAAGGGAATAAGTCAGGAAGGAAACAGTTCTCATTAGGATTAGATAACAGGCAAGAAAAATGTAATAGAAACCAAATGAGGGATAAAAAACTGGAAAAGAATTAAGTTTCTGGGACAGACACTAAAAACAATCCAGAGAAATTCATCCGCTCTGTTTGGAAAAAGAGATCAAGGATTAGGTAATTTATAAAGCCAGTGAATCATTTGCAGTGAATAATTTATTTTTTGAATGTGGCTTCATTTTCTGCTCAGAAGATTCTGCACAACCTGCAAGCAGGTTATGAATTAATTGACATGCATTTGCCAGCTGTTTGTGAATAATGTTTGGTGCACTTTGTTCACATGTATTCTTTGGAACTAACAATCTTTAATCTGCTCTGGCTTTGGTTAAAGAAGCAGGTAACTTATTTTTTTTCACCTTTCTTGCCTGATGAGCAGAATTTTTAATCCTGTGTGAGCACTGGGGTTTCTTCATGCTTGAGACATTGTCCAGGCCGCTCTTGGGGTTGCTGCTGGCAGGCTACTCTCCATACAGATGGTAAATCTCATCATCAGAAGGCATTTCATAGTATTGCTTAATCACAGGCTCAGAAGCGTATGCTGGTGTTAAATCCCTTTCCCACGGAGATACTCCAAGACCTGCTCAAGGGTCCCTGTTGGGAGAAGCTGCCTGGCACTGGGGCTGCACCTTCATTCACCTGAGCAGTACCTGGAACATCACAGGGTCTGCGGGGACTTTTAGGTGCCAACACGTGCAGCCAAAGGGAAAAAATAACATGTGCATAGATTTCTGATCACACAACTGTGTTCTTATACATCCTGAGGAGAAAATCAGTGGGATCTACTAAATGCTTTGTGATCTAGGTCCTCAGGGAGACTGATTTTTTTGATAGAGCTGCTTTACAAGAGGGCAGAACACCATAAAGAAAAACCAGAGAAGAAATTCACAAATTTATCATGTTTATTTCCCAGGAAAATGTTTTTCACTTCTGTCTTTTTGGTGGGAGGCATTTGTATCAAGGGATTTTGCGTGGAAAGAATGGCCTGTCTGTGAGGGTCCAACCTTGTGATGAGGCTCCCTTCGGCTTTGTTAGGGAAGCAGTAAAAGTGATTAGGGCACATTCCAAGTGGAAAAAAAAATCTATGGTTCCCTTTTAGTTAGAGTGACCACAGAAGCTACTGCTAACTGACGCAGGTTCAAAGAGCTATGCGTGATCATTTTTTAAGTTGACTGTGCCTCTTTCAGATGTCTCAGAATTTAAATCTAAAATCTTGTCCTGAAATATTTAATTTTAAATGCATGCCACTATTTATGCTTCACTGCGGTACCCATCCAATTAAATCTAACTTAAAAAGAAAGAAAGGAATAAAAAGTTCAACATACATTACATTAAATTACTTTCTTGACATATTTGGGAATTAGCAAAAAGCAAGAAGCCTATTTAACAACTTGCAACGTACATGATTTTAACAGCCAAACTTACAATAGCTGTTCTTTCATCTATAAATTAAATGTATAACAAAGCCATAATTAAAGACCTTACTACCAAAACTTTTCAATGGTGTGTTCTTTGCAATGGACTTTGAAGCACCTTCAATTGGAGCAATGGGAATTCTTCTGGACAATACTACAAGCTGCAGATATAGTTTAGTTAATTACAAGCAGAGCTTTCAGTATTTATTACTCCTGCCAAAATCCTTATGCATTGCAACAGAGAACTGTTTTTCCCTTGTGCTTGCTTACTAATGCTGCTAGAATGTGAATATAAAGCAATACCTGTCTGTCTGTCTTGATCCTAGACACGATTATTAGGCTTTCATGCTAATTTCCCTGTCCATTGAGTTAAGACTGGATTAAGGAGGCAGAATTTCTATATGCAGTTACGGTTCCCTAAATATTTCAAGGTAATGCTCAGTGACTGAAGGTACAAGGCAACTATTGTTTCAAAACCATGGGGTTGTCCAGCGCTGCCTCTGCTCACCTCCTCAGAGACAGTGTGGTACTGATGGCAACAGCGATGGGAGTTGCTCTCAGACTACCTAAGTGCAGAATGGTGCCCAGAAATACTATCTGCTATGTAAGAATAGCAAGTGTTCCTGGATCCCTGGTCTAGGAGTGCAAACCAGTGTGAAGCTGGTGCAGTGCATCAGTATATGGGAATCTCCCAGACTCCCTCCTCTAGTATTCGAATAATCCTTTGCTCAACTTTGCTCTGTTGTTTGGAAACCTGCAATTAAATCCAGAGGGTTGTTCAAAGATTCAGGGGGCACTCTGGAAAACAACAGAAACATGATGTTGGAGTGGTGCTCCTGAAGCAAAGTGTCCCCTTTCAAGTCCCTTCACATAAAACCTTTCAACACCTGATCACTCTCTGCACGAAGCCTCCTCCTCCTGGAAGCTGCACCACAACCTCAGGCCTCTGAAGGCTGGAAATCTTCTGTGGTTTCCAAGCTAAATCTACATGTGGCCAATATATTTCCATTTCTCCTTATATCAATATTATTCTTTGCTAAAATTACATTCTTTTCCTCCGTGGTGTTTACCTTTTCAGGTACTCTCAGAGAGCAGTAATATCCCTTTTCTGTCATTTGTTTTCACAGAATCACAGAACGGCTTGGATTGCAAAGGACCTTAAAGATGGCCTAGTTCCAAGCCCCCTGCCACGGGGAGGGACACCTGCCACTAGACCAGGTTGCTCCAAGCCCCATCCAGCCTGGCCTTGAACACTTCCAGGGATAGAGCATCCACAGCTCCTCTGGGCAGCCTGTGCCAGTGCCTCACCACCCTCACAGTGAAGAGTTTGTTCCTAATATTGAATCTAAACCTACCTTCTTTCGGTTTAAAGCTGTTACACTTTGTTCTATCACAACAGGCCCTTGCAAAAAGTCTCTCTCCAGCTTTCTTGTAGGCCCCGTTAGGCACTGGAAGGCTGCTATAAGGTCTTGCCGCAGCTTTCTCTTCTCCAGGCTGAACAACCCCAGCTCTCTCAGCCTGTCTTCACAGGAGAGCTGCTCCAGCCCTCTGAGCATCTTCATGTCCCTCCTCTGGACTGGCTCCAACAGGACCATGTCCTTATGTTGGGAGCCCTAGAGCTGGCCGCAGCACTCCAGGTGGGGTCTCCTGAGAGCCGAGTAGAGGGGAAGAATCACCTGCCCTGACCTGCTGGCCATGTTCCTTTTGATGCATCCCTGGATATTGTTGGCTTTCCGGGTTGCAAGCGCACACTGCTGGGACATGTTGAGTTTTTAGTCTACCAGCACCCCCATGTCCTTCTCCTCAGGGCTGCCTTCAATCCATTCTCCACCCAATCTCTATTATTATGGGGGGTTGCCCTAACCCAGGTGCAGGACCTTGCACTTGGCCTTGTTGAACTTCATGAGGTTTGCCTGGGCCCACCTCTCAAGCTTGTCGAGGTCCCTTTGGATGGCATCCCTTCCCTTCAGTGTGTTGACCACACCACACACTCACTTTGCTCAGTTCTGACACATTTCTCTCCGAGGGACCCCGTGGCTACTCCCCTTTCTCTCCTCCCCCACACATGCAGATGTGCATATGTGGCCAGAGTGGAGCCACAGCTTGCATACTTCGCTATTTGGAATAAACCAGATAAGGTCCACCCTGGATAATCACTGGGTAGATGAGCCTTTTCAGGGAATGGCTGCACTGCAAGTCATCATGAGCTCAAGCTCATCTTTTTGACTGCACTCAGCCCTGGGGTAGGTACCATATCCCACGTGGCCCTACTCACTGCTCCATCCAACCCTCAGTAAGGTTGCAGTGTAGCTGTAGCATGCAGTGTTCAAACACGAGCTTTTCTTCAGCAGAATTCCCCCAAGTCCTTGATCCAGTTCCTTTCACCCTACCTCCCATTCAGCCCTCTTCTCCCCTGAAGCTGGATTGTTATTCTCTGTTTTTTAGTTGTTTGTTTGCTCCCTTTCTGAATTACCAGCTTCAGCCAGCCCCAGCTAACCAAATGAATGTTTCCAGTATGCAGTTATCTGGCTGAGGAATCATATGAGATACCTGGGTAGTGATCGAGGGGAATGAACTGAGCATCAGCATTTTAGCTATGTAGCAAACAAATTCAGTGTCACAGCTTAGCTCTGAGCCTTATTAGCTGCACACTTAACAGGAGGTGTTCATGGGGCCAACATGCAGAACAACGTGTTGCACAGCTACACTGAAAAGGATCCAAACAGATAATTACCAGCGTCAAATCAGTTAGCGATAAACATGTAGAAGTTTGTGTTATTGCATTTCTAGGTTTAAAATCCTGTCTGCATCAGTACAGTCTCTCTTTGGCCATGTGTGGTACTACCAAAATGGTACTTGCTCTAAGCTTCC